>NC_138896.1:101531434-102971680 GCF_965194825.1 Balaenoptera physalus
GAGCTCGCATCATCACAAAGGTGGTTGCTTGGTTCAACCTACATTAAAACCCATATTCATTTTTTACAAGACTACGTGCATTTTCTTAATATTTTGCATTAAACATTTAACATCTGGTTGATTAGACTTATTTTGTATAATCACATTTCAAGATGTAATTTGGCATTGTTGGGACAATTGATAAACTTGAGGTTTGTGCGACTGCTGACTATTATACTCTGGGTAGAAAAATTCATTATCTCACATTCTTCCCTTGTGGGTGTTGCTCTGACACTAACCTGCAACTCTGTTTACCAGAAGCAATCCAATTGCAGGCTTGATTGCTTCGAAAGCATGGGTTTTATTTTTATGCACGAAACATAGACTTCTCATTAATTTTTATTTCATTTATTCAGTTTCAATAACCCTTTGCATATGCGATGACAGGTGACTCTGATGCCCTATCCTCTCTTATTCTTTTTTTCTCCCTTTTGTTAACGAAAACATAAAGCATTAAAACCTGCCCATGGTTTATTTAATCATTCATGTCTCTGTCTAGAATTTGAGGATATCTGCATTCATGTCTCTTCCTTTCTTCTCGCTTATATTGAGGTCATTAAAGGTGTGATTTTATTGATTCCTTTTTTTAAAAATAAATTTATTTATTTATTTATTTCTGGCTGTGTTGGATCTTCATTGCTGCACACGGGCTTTCTCTAGTTGTGGTGAGCGGAGGCTACTCTTCATTGCGGTTCACAGGCTTCTCATTGAGGTGGCTTCTCTTTGTTGTGGAGCATGGGCTCTAGGCATGCAGGCTTCAGTAATTGTGGCACGTAGGCTCAGTAGTTATGGCACGCGGGCTCAGTACTTGTGGCTCGTGGGCTCTAGAGTGCAGGCTCAGTAGTTGTGGTGCACAGGCTTAGTTACTCCGCGGCATGTGGGATCCTCCCGGAACAGGAGTTGAACCCGTGTCCCCTGCATTGGCAGGCGGATTCCTAACCACTGCGCCACCAGGGAAGTTCTATTCCTCTTTTGAATATGCTCTGGGTTTAAGAATGAAAAATCTTTCATTTCTATTATCAAATCACAATAAAAATGAATATGTCACAAAAGGCAAGTATATTTGCAAATACACTGAAGAAAAAATGTCATCCTGGTTTAATACGAACAGCCCCTTCTTAGAACAGGACTTCAGCTTTATCTGGTGCAGCTTTGAGTAAAACTTGGGAGATGGTTGAAGCATCTGTTTCCCGATTCCTGGATAGAAGGCTTGCACCCCATCTAAACCAGTGTGGTTGATAATATGGAAGGAGGTGAATGAGATTATTTCAGAACAATCTTGTCAATAAGCCCACATCTCATTTGCAAATGATACACTTACGTGTCTGGAGAGATTTAGAGCAGTAAATTCTTCGAAGTCTTAAGTGACCTAAGAATTCAGGAAGTATTGATTTGCTGGCCTGGTGTGTGGCTTGAGTTCTTGTGGGAATGCTCTAAAGGAAACAGAAGAAGTGTGAGCAAGATTTCTCCAAGGGCAGACCAGTAAATTGGAACATGGAGGAATCCACTTAACATGTCTTATTCTGTCCAAGACCCTTGGAAAACTCAATGAACTCTTCACTCCTTTACTGTTTACAGCTCAGTCATCTCCTGGGACATGGGAAGCATTTATACAAAGCCACCCGATTTAGTCACATAGATGAAGACTGTGATGTGATCCAGCATCTTGCTTTATCTCTTGTGCTTAAAGAAGTGTTATGTGTGTATATGTTAATCCCAATAAAATAGATAGCCAACAAGGACCTACTGTATAGCACAGGGAACTGTACTCAGTATTTTGTAATAACCTATAAGGGAAAAGAATCTGAATCCCTTTGCCATACAATTGAAATTAACACAACATTGTGAATCAATTATACTTCAATCAAAAAAAGAGAAGCGTCATGTGACATAAAGCCTTAAATACTACACTCTTCAGTGAGGGAGGGGAAGAATTTCCTCTGAGCGTGTGAAAAATGGTGAGGGTGACATATTTCTAAAGCCATTAAATGCAGAATTCATTTGTTTCCACTTCTTTGATTTGAGACATACACGCTGATAAATAGCAAGGTTCCTTTAACAATGATAAATGCTCACATTCTTTAAAAATGGCTTTTATTGATATGTGTACTCTTTCAAGTCTCAAGAGAACGATATTTTGCTGCAGTACTGATCTATCTTAGCAGAGACACTAAGGGGAGGTGGGGAACGAGCTGCAGAAAAAGAGGCTGAAAATAGCACAATTCTAAAAAGTCAGTGTAATTTCTCTTTTAGCATGCAGAGGTCACGATTTCAATGACAGCTGGTCATATGAGAGAAGTCTGATTTTGATATCCAGTATTGTAAACTGTTATTCAAATTGATAGTGTTAATCATATGAAAGGGATGCTTTCTTTATATTTTTTATAAAGTTGAATTCTATGTGTTTAAACGTTCCATCAACCGTGCTGAATGAGCCTTGAGATCTGAGTACAATTATCCCTTTCCCATTGACAGGATGAAGACTCAATCATTTTTATCCTCTAAGGATATACAAAGAGAGAGATGTTTGTTTTTTGAAGGGGTTGAGTTAAAAATCTCTGGCACTGATTCATTAAATGAAAAGATACTATTATAAAAGAGTTAACAAAAATGTTCACTGTTTAGAAAAGTTTGATGGCCTAGAAGGTCATAAGAGTTGTTTTTTTTTTTTTTTTTTTTTAAATGTTACCAGCTCTGTTTTTTTTTTTTTCAAGATTGATTGATTGACTGATTGATTGCTATGTTGGGTCTTCGTTTCTGTGCTAGGGCTTTCTCTAGTTGCGGCAAGTGGGGGCCACTCTTCATCGCAGTGCGCGGGCCTCTCACTATCGTGGCCTCTCTTGTTGCGGAGCACAGGCTCCAGACGCGCAGGCTCAGTAGTTGTGGCTCATGGGCCTAGTTGCTCTGCGGCACGTGGGATCCTCCCAGACCAGGGCGCGAACCCGTGTCCCCTGTATTGGCAGGCAGATTCTCAACCACTGCGCCACCAGGGAAGCCCCAAGGTCATAAGAGTTTTAAGCATTCCATTTTTGCTGGTTTATTGATTCATTGAGAGAAATGTGATGGAGGAAAGAGTAAGGGTGGGATGTGGGGGGAACCTCATCAGAATCCTCAGAGCTGATGAGGAAACAGCTCTGGACTGAGGGTCAGTTGTTTTCAATTTGTGTCCTGGCATGTGTTGGTGTTGGACAAGTCAATTTAACTTCCAAGCTTCTGTCCTCTCATCTATAAAATGAATGAGTACCTCACCTTTTGCCACGTCCTTTAGTACTTGGTGGTGTTCAAATAAGGTTACCAAAGGAGAAGGGGGAGGGATAAATTAGGAATTTGGGATTAACATATACACACTACTATATATAAAATAGGTACCCAACAAGTACCTACTGTATAGCACAGGGAACTATACTCAATATTTTGTAATAACCTATAAAGGAAAATAAGCTGAAAAAGAATATATATATATATATATATATATATATATATATATATATATATATATATATATATATATACATATGTCACTTTGCTGTACACTTGAAACTAACCAAACATTGTAAATCAACTATATTTCAATAAAAAAAAGAATGGAGGAATTAAAAAGGCTTTGGAACCAATAAAGGGAGTCCTTATGGGGGAAAGGTATTACTTTAGTGAAAGAACCAATGAAGAATGGCATAAATCACTTATTAATTTATTCAGGAAAACTAGTATTGTGGAGATTATTTTTAAAATTACTCTAGTATAGTACTGCAAGAAATGCATACACAGATTACTAGAGAATTCACAAAGGTAAGAGCATATCTTTAGAACCACTGCCTTAGAAATGTAATGAAATATTAAAATAGTTCCTCCCTCTCTCTCTCTCTCTCTCTCTCTCTCTCTCTATATATATATATATATATATATATATACACACACACATATATGTATATATATTTATATATATGCCTGCCCTAAACTCCCACTGAATTTGAATTCTCTGGATGGATTCCCACACAGACATGATATCCAATTATCCCCTAATTTTCAAGAATCTAAAAATGAGTGGTGATATGTACATGTATAACTGATTATAGCAGAAACTAACACAACATTGTAAATCAACTATACTCCAATAAAAAATTTAAAAAAATAGATCACACACAAAAAAATTTAAAAAATAAAATGAATCATAAAATCAGCCTCCTCCATTTCCCCCCCACACAGCCAAGTGGGAACTTGACTAAATGCAAATAGTGGTTTGGAAAAAGCAGTCATGTTTGAGATTCATGAGTTGACCTCCTTTTTACTGTCCAGGGATGCGTAGTGGTCCATCCTTACAGAGTCGCTACTTGGAGACAAGTGACAATTGCTTCTGACGGCTGAGGCTGCTCAAGCCACCGGGAAAACCAGTGACTGTAAAAAATCAGCCAATTTCTTAGTTCTTCTTCAGGGAAAGGAACAGCTTGCCTTCCAGAGGTTTCTTGAATCAGGGCATATTCTTGATTAACCCGCTCACGACCTGCCAAGTTACCAGCTGTTGAGAATAACTTGATGTTTCGTACTGGGATTTTGGTTGCAAGCAAAACTCGGAGCATCTTCAGAGGCCATCACAGTTTTGAAAGAGAATTAAGAAAAAAAGTTGTCTTATTGGTGTGTATCCCCTTGAGAATGAATAGGATATTTGTGTTTTATGTTGATTTCTTTATCCCTAGCAACTAAAAGAATGCTTGAGACATGCCAGATGCTTAGTGAATTTTCTGTTTAATGAATGAATGCATGAATGCATGGATGTAAAATGGCAAAGAGGGTAACTCAGAGTGTAACATCACCAGCTGAGAGAGGATGAAATCAGAAATTTAAGAAGAAAAAACATGTTAATTTCAGAGCATCTGCTCTGATGCTGAGTTGGCCGTCACCTTCCCTTTCCAGACCATTGTCAGCATCTTTAAAATCAGAGGATTGTACTAAGTGTGCTTTCATTTCTTAGGTTCTCAGATCAAGCCAGCTAGAATACGCATGGCTCTGTTCAAGATTGCTTTATATCTCATCGTCTCCCAAAGTAAGATGCAAATTCTTCTCAAGCACAATGATGCCCCTGAAATTGCTGAACGTATTTAAGTGAGATTTGAAGTCTGACATTTCTTGGCTGAAAGATATGATGGATTAACCTTTCAGTAACCTGTCCAGACAGCACATGAGTTCTGCTCTCAGTGAGAGACGTACTGCTCCCGGGCTGGGACAGAAGAGAACGTTTTTCACCCAAGCATATAGTTTCTTATGGTTTTTGTCTCATAAAGCCTTGTGCAATCCAACCCCAGCCGCATTGGTCTAACCGCTGCTTTTTATTACACGTTGCTAGAGGCAAGCTCATCTCTGCAAGCTCCCCTAAATGCCCTTTCCAGTCTGGCTCCTGAGCATTTCCTTTGAGTGTTCGTCTGCCCTTGCTTCCGGCCTTCCTGCTTTCTATCCTCTTCCCTCTCAATCTAGAAAGGAATATGCGTATGTGAAAGATTATGCAGACAGTTAGTGACTAAGAAAAATCAAAAACCCTGAGCCTGTAACTCTCAGGCTTCCAATACATGTGCCTCAATCACCAAAATCTTTGCCCACCTCTCCTCTGACCCTGGGTACCGTTTCCCACGTCCATGTGGCTACTTACCCTCTTCCCCTTTGTCTCCCCCCCCCCCAGCTATCTTGCCCACAGATACCTGCAGGTGCCAATCGGTCGCTTTTCCCCAGCATCTCCCACCACTGCAGTTGTGATTCCTGGCCTTTTTTCTGCATTGTACATTTCTTTGAAAGTTTACACTGTCAGGAATTTTCTCTCCCTTTTATAATGGGCTGGCAATTCTTTAAAGGCAAGGATAAGTTAGGATTGTGTTCAGCTGCAAATAAGAGAAAACTGAATGCTAGTAGTCAAATAAAAGCATGGTTTGTTTTCTCACATATCAGGAAGTTCAGAGGTAAGTGGCTGCTGGCACTATTGCTTCTACTCAACCATGCATAACATCAGGGACTCTAGTTCTTTCTTTCTGGTTTCCTATTTTCAGAGTGTTGTTCTTCATCATTTTCCTTGTGGCTGGATGGTGTCAAGAGGACAGTAAGAGCTCTAGACATAACATCTAAAGGCTGGAGGAAGAGGGATGCCAGCCTCTTTCTTTCCCTCTCTCCTTTCCAAAACGAGCAAGTTTTTCCAGAAGTGTCTCCAGCAACCCCTACCGGTTTCATGGATATCATGGTCATTTCTACCTTAAAAAGAGGCTGGGAGATTCGGGAGCAGAACTGCCCCCTTGATATGTAATAAGCTGTTGCTTGGGACCAGACATCTCTCCACCCTGAGCAAAACCAGGAATCTGTTAGCCAAGAAGGAAGGGAGGGCTGGGCAATCTTATCCATAACGAGTTTTCCAATTTGACTTCTGTCTTCCCTCCATTAAGTATCCTTCCACTGACCCCCTACACACATGTGAAACATCCCATCTGAGACTAAACTTCTTCCACCACGCTTTTGGTGATTCCTCTAACAAGATGTGTTATGTATGTCTTTATCTGCTTCTATGACGTCTGTCATCCTCTCCCTGTAATTTGTGAGCTATATTTTGAAAGACAAAAATCCTACTACTCCGCTGTCATTAAATTTGTGATTTGGGGTGAGTTACTTCAGAATGCCTCTGTTTCCACCTGTCCGAATGGGAATGTTAGCAAAGCTGCCTCATGGGGTTATATAACTAATGAATATGATATAAAGCATTTAGGATGGTATCTGACACATACACAGAACTTAGTGTCAGTCCTTCTTCTGTGATTAATATCATCACTTTCAAACTCTCCAGACCTCAGTGGCCCCGTTTGTAATGGAGAATGGAACACAGTCATTTCTAAGACTCTTTATACTGCTTTTATATATTCCTTCAGAAAAAAAAAATTCCTAGAGAGCCTTTCACATAATAGAGTCTCAATAAGTATTTGCTAAAGTGAATTGGCATATCTAAATAATAGACCAGATCATCAGAGAGAGTGTATCGTGTGTAAGCTCTGACAGAACTGAGTTGCAAACTTTAAATGCTTTCCTATTGCTTCTGCTTATTAGATGGAGAAGAATCCATAATCATTTGGGAGAGAAAAGTATTTTTAATGGAAACACTCTGTGGCCTGACTCCTGAAGTTTCTCTTGCAGTTATAGATTGCTCGCTACCACAGGCAGACAGAAAACTGACCAGTTTTCAGCTCCAAATGGAAAAGCAGATTGATTTCTGGCATGCTGAAATTCTTTCCAGTGGCTTCTATGTCCTCAGGTTGCTGACAGTGGGCTTTTTCAGTCAAAGCTGACATGTTGTGAACGGAGTTGTCCTGTGACACGCGTCCATTTGCAACATGTATGATGGTACCGTCCAATTTTTCCTACACGTTTGTGCCCCAGAGAAATGCGACCTAATTGTCAGTTGCAATGCCAGCTGCCACTGCCAAATTCCAATTAGTCTTCACACACAAAAGAAATGCACCTCCAAAGTTAGATTCTTTTTTTTTTTTTTTAACATCTTTATTGAAGTATAATTGCCTTACAATGGTGTGTTAGCTTCTGCTTTATAACAAAGTGAATCAGTTATACATATACAATATGTTCCCATTTCTCTTCCCTCTTGCATCTCCCTCCCTCCCACCCTCCCCATCCCATCCCTCTAGGTGGTCACAAAGCACCGAGCTGATCTCCCTGTGCTATGCGGCTGCTTCCCACTAGTTATCTATTTTACATTTGGTAGTGTATATATGTCCATGACACTCTCTTACCCTGTCACATCTCACCCCACCCCCTCCCCATATCCTCAAGTCCATTCTCTAGTAGGTCTGTGTCTTTATTCCCGTCTTGCCACTAGGTTCTTCATGGCCTTTTTTTTTTTTTTTCCCCTTAGATTCCGTATATATGTGTTAGCATACTGTATTTGTTTTTCTCTTTCTGACTTACTTCACTCTGTATGACAGACTCTAACTCCATCCACCTCATTACAAATACCTCCATTTCATTTCTTTTTATGGCTGAGTAATATTCCATTGTATATATGTGCCACATCTTCTTTATCCATTCATCTGTCGATGGACATTTAGATTGCTTCCATGTCCTGGCTATTGTAAATAGAGCTGCAATGAACATTTTGGTACATGACTCTTTTTGACCTATGGTTTTCTCAGGGTATATGCCCAGTAGTGGGATTGCTGGGTCGTATGGTAGTTCTATTTGTAGTTTTTTAAGGAACCTCCATACTGTTCTCCATAGTGGCTGTATCAATTTACATTCCCACCAACAGTGCAAGAGTGTTCCCTTTCCTCCACACCCTCTCCAGCATTTATTGTTTCTAGATTTTTTGATGATGGCCATTCTGACCGGTGTGAGATGATATCTCATTGTAGTTTTGATTTGCATTTCTCTAATGATTAATGATGTTGAGCATTCTTTCATGTGTCTGTAGGCCATCTGTATATCTTCTTTGGAGAAATGTCTATTTAGGTCTTCTGCCCATTTTTGGATTGGGTTGTTCGTTTTTTTGTTATTGAGCTGCATGAGCTGCCAAAGTTAGATTCTTAAGCTCGTGGTGTTGAACCAATATTTTCTGAAATGTAGGTTGCTCATGTGCTGAGGTGACTAAATAACATCAGATACGTAACAGAGAGCGAGCTGAATCCACTCTGAGGGACTAAGCTAGAACACAAACCATAGAAAGTTTGCGTGCAACAGGGCAGTAGCTTGAGATGGAAAAATTGGTTACATGTTAGAGGTGAGTGCAGTGTGCTGAGTTATCACCATCACTGAGAAACAGGCTAACTGACATCTGAACACCAGGTGTGTGCGTGCAGGTGTGTGGACCACTTCATTCCTTGCTGGCAGACACACAAGACCTGGATCATTGTCTCACAGTGGCCCATTTCTGGCATGACACGCTTGGTCCGAATTGAATGCTTGGTCAAAGTCATCTGTGTGCAATATACGTACATTTATCAACCTGCCACGTTCTCCTTTGGGTCTGAGGCAAATGAAATGACTGTCTTTCCAGCAGGTACCACTCAAGCCTTCCAGGAGGAAAAGATCAAAACAGCATGTTTCTCTGTCATCCTTTGTTTTTCAATCTTCTTTCCTTTTTACATTTTAGCTTTATGAACATGACCATTCTCATTACCATGTTTATAGCCAGTTTGTTTCTTCTGTTGAGTTGTTTGATTTTGCTCTCCTGCGGGCAGTTCTCTCTAAGACACGGTGAGCATCTCGATTCTGCAATCACAAAACTCCGTGCATCGGCTCCCCTAGCACGCGCTGGCTGAGCCCGAAACCCACAAGTGCAGGCCGCCCCTCCACTAATTGTGTCGCCAAATGGAGTTTGCTCTCATTTCCTTAACCACCCAGTTGTAATTGAATCCTGATGGGAAGCTGGGTTTCCATCCAGAATTATTCCCCTTCTCCTGCCGAGAAGGTGGTAAAGTGGCCATTTCTTCCACACAGCAGCCCTAGAACAGTTTGCAGATGGTTTCATCCCTCTATCCTCTGTGATGTTTTCCAGCCTGGGAGCGATTATGGCCTTGAGACTGTAGGCGCCATTACCAAGGGATATTTCTCCTGTTGCTCTCTCTCTGCATCACTGGAAACCTTATAACAAAGCATAATGATGCATCCCTTCCTTCTTTCTCCCTATCTCACCATCCTAACAGTGCCCTAAAAATGTTTGGCTAGAATATCCATGCCTAAGTTCTACTTTTACCTAAATTGGCTACAACCAATTTGGAGATACCCAAGTGAATATTTCTCGAAATCTGATCTCCTGGCCACCTGCAGCAGTATCACCTAGAGCAGTGATCTCAAAATATGGTCCCTGGCCTACAGCATCAGCATCACCTGGAAATTTGTTAGAAATGCAGATTCACAGGCCTCACCCAAACCTACTGAATGAGAATTTCTGGAGGTGCGGACCAGAAATACGTGTTTTGAAACAACTCCTCCAGCTGAATGAATGCATGAGAACCACTGAGTTAAAGCTCTTGTTAAAAATTCAGATTCCTGGGCCTGTTCTACTACTTACTAAATAAGAATTCGTTACAGATAAGACCCAGAAAGGTAGGTAGGTATAGGTAGATTAGATAGATAGGTAGATATGTGTGTGTGTGTGTGTGTGTATTTAAATTTTATCTTGATATGATTTTAGATTTACAGAAGAGTTACAAAGATAGAATTCCTATATACCCATCTTTGATTTCCCCCAAATGTTAATACTTTAAATAACTAGTGTACATTTATGAAAATTGAGAAATTAACAATGTAAAAATACTCTTAACTACAGACTTTATTCAAATTTCACCAGTTTTTACATGAATGTCTTTTTGCTGTCCAAGGAGCCAATCCAGATTTCAGTTTCTCAGTCTTTTATTTCATGATCTTGACAATTTTGAAAAGTACAAGTCAGGTATTTTGTAGAATGTCCCTCAATTTGAATTTTTTTCTGACATTTTCTCATGAGCAGATGAAGATTAAGGTTATGGGTTTGGGGAAGAATAAAATACAAATGGGGTCACCCTTATCATCACATCATATCAGGGGGCATATTAAATCAACCTGACTTAGCACTAGTGATGTTAACTTAGTGGTCCAGTTAGAGTCTGCCGAGTTTATCCACTGTTCAGTTATTCTTTTTCCTTTTCCATATTCTTAAGCTAGGCACTAAGTCCAGACTACACTTAAGGGCAAAAAAATTAATCTCCACCTCTTCAAAGGAAGAATATCAAAGAAGTTGTAGGCATATGTTTAAACCACCAGAATAATTAGTAAATATTTGGGGTGAGATTCCTTTAACCTATATAAATGTTCAGTGTCTCCTTATAATTTCCCACATGAATTTTTAGCATTCATCAGTGGACCTTGCCTGCAGCAGTTTTTCCTCTAATGTTCTAACGGTGATATTCCATGTCCCTCATTCCTTCAAAATTTATTAGTTGGGATTGTTCTGTGAGGAGGATTCATTCCATCTTTCCTATTTATTGATTATTTTGGTCATTTATTTTTTAATAGTATGGATTCCTGAGTATGTATTGTGTGTATTCTTTGGATAGTCATTCAGTACCATCATCATTTATTTTGTTGCTAATATTATTCTAGCTTTGTTCATTGGGAGCTCTTTTAGGTTGGCTCCTACATCCTTCTGACATCCCCCCTTCCATTTTTTTTTCTTTTGTGGACTTCTTGCTTCCTGACATGACAAGTTGATCCAGACTTGTCTTGCATGTGCTTTGCCCCAACTTCAGAATCACCCATTTCTCCAAAGAGACCTGGTTCTTTTTGTTGAAAGATGGTATTTCAAAACCAGTCTGGTCACTAGATGTTGCAGTGGAGTGTCACTACTTCTAGACTCTCAATGGATAGTGGTAGGGTACCTATGTATGTATGTATACGAGCCCACGTATGCACGTATGTATGTATAAGATAACCGACGCATGCAAGCGTCTCACTCTAAGCCGTGAGTTTCCACTATGTTTGACTCCGCCTCACGCCGCATGGTCCATTCTAGCCACATTCTCTTGTTTGCGTTTAAATTCTTTACCTAACTCTGAGAAACCTGGTTCCCATTATATACAATTTCTTTCTTGTTTTGTTTGACTCCAGTATGGGTAGCAGTTCCAGCATTGCTAACTTGTATCCCTGTGGAAAATTTACAAATTAGAGTACCATTTTATGTGCTGTTCTTCTTGTCTTTATCCTTAGAGTTTCCGGTCATACACTATTTTTAAAAGTTACTTAGGACAACTCCTTTCCTGTTCATCCCCTTCAGTGAAATTCTCTGATACATTTATAATGCAGTTCGTTTGTCACAGTCTGCATTCCATTTTAGGATCCCCTAATTTTTGGTTGATTTTGCATACAGTAAAGTCCAGTTGTTGTGACGCGTTGTCCTTAGGGTTTTGGCAAGTGCCTGGAATCGTGTATCTACATCACAGTACCATACAGAACATTTCCACTGGCCCCAAGTGCCCTTGTGCAGTCCCTTTGTAGTCAACCCCTCCTCTCTCTCCTAACCGCTGGCATCCACTGATCTACTTTCCACCCCTATGGTTTTGCTTTTTCCTAGAATGTCATATGAATAGAATTATATAGTATGTAGTCTTTTTGGTTTAACTTTTTCACTTAGCAAAATGCATTTAAGATTCATTCACGTTCTTCCAAGAATCAGTAGTTCCCTTTTGTTGCTGAGTAGTATCCTGTTGCCTGGGTAGACCACGGTTAGTTTATCCATTCACCTGTTGACAGACGTCTTAGTTGTTTCTAGTTTTAGTGATTAGGAATGAAGTTTCTATAAACATTTACGAGCACGTTTGTGTGAACATAACTTTTCAATTCACTTGGATAAACAGCTAGGATTGGAACCACTGCTTGATATGTTAACTCTATTTTTAACACTTTGGAAATGCCAAACTATTTTCCAAACTGGTTGTACCATTGTGCATTTCCACCAGCAGTGAATGAGCATCCTATTGCTCTGCATCTTCTCTAGTGTTTGGTATTGTTAGTATTTTTTAAAAGCTCTTTTAGTAGGTATTTAGTAATATATCATTGTAGTTTTTTCTGCTTTTTTGGAGGAGGAGTTGTTTAGCTCTTCTTTCTCTTATTTCTTAAAGTAGAAGTTTAGGTTGCTGATTTTGGATGTTTCTTCTTTCCGAACATAAGCATTTAATGATATCTATTTCCTTATAAACATCAGTTTAGCTGTAATCTATTTATTTTGAGATGTTACAGTTTCATTTTCATTTAGTTAGAAATACTTTTAAATTTCCCTTGACACTTCCTCTTTGACCCGTGGGTAGTTTAGATGTGTGTTGTTTAATTTCCAAGTGTTCAGAGATTTTCCTGTTTTCTTTCTGTTATTGATGTCCAGTTTGATTCTGTTATGGTCTGAGGGCGTAATGTTCTTTTGAATTTAAGGTTTTTTTTCTCTTTTATGACCCAGAAGATGGTCTAGCTTAATGAATGTTCCATTTTCCATTTGAAAAGAATGTGTACTCTTCTGTTGTCCTGGGGATCGCTCTGTAAATGTCAGTTAGGTCAAGTTGGTTGATAGTGTTGCTGGACTTCTATACTTTATAGAAGGACCATCGGTGATTTCAAGCACATTGAAGGTTGAGAGCCACTTAGAGAGAGCTGACACTGATTGGGATTAAGATGTAATGGAGGTTCACTTTTGGATTAGAGTTTATACTTTTCTATGCTTATGGAAGCCTAGTAGCTTCCACCCAGTTGTCGATGCTCTCGGTATAAGCTTGTTGATTATGGGTATCTCCACATTACAGAAAGAACAAGGTTCTCCTCTTGTCTCTGCCCCTAGGTCTTCTGCCCATTGGATGACCTTTGGGGCCTTTCCTACAAATATCCTCTTTACCTCTTTTGTCTATGCCAGCCTTTCTTAAGTTGTGTTTCATTAAAAAAAAACAACAAAAAAACCCCACTAGATCCAGGAGCTGCTACTAAGCAGGTGTTGAGTAGTGGGGAGGGTATCAGTTGCTTACTAAACTGCTGCATATTCCCCTGTCTTGAAATTCATAAGCCAGTCAATACCATAATGGTCCTGAGAAGTCTGGAGTAAACACATCTATTTTTCTATTTAATCCCCTTTTCTACTAACATGAAATGGGCAATGCTAACTACCTTATAAGGATTTTAAAGATCAGATAACATACATAGAACACACATTCGTAGGTTGGGCACATAGTATATGGTCAAAAAGAATTATTACTCTGATTTATAATAGTTGATCTTGTTCTTGTTGTTTTATTTTTAGATTTACTCCATTGGCTGTGAGCTTGAACAGTTGGAACGGGTATAACGGGGAAAAAATTATGAGAATGCAAACACCAGAAAAGCAATAGAAATTGACATGAGTTTTACCTGTTCAAGTACTTTTATATTGTAGTTGACTGTGGTTTTCTTGTAGTGTATTACATTCATTTTAAAGGCCTCCCATCCAGTTTGTCTACCTAAACCTACCTCTCCAGAATCAGTATCACTGGTACTCCTGTGCATACAAGTGCATTACTAAGAGAATGAGGCTGTGCCTTACCATGGAAGTTGCACCAAGTATGAACTCAGCATATTGTCCTAAGCCTTCCTCATTCAGCAAATCACCAAGGAAGTGCTATGCACTCAGAATTTGCAAGTTCCTCCTCCCCATCTACTTTCCCTGGTTTGTTTGGTATCTCTGTGAGAACTTTATTGACACTCTGCTTTCTTTTCTTACACAGGTGGGCTCTGCATTGCCCAGTCCGTGAGAATCCCCCAAGAACGCAAAGACAGGACCATTGACTTCGATAGAATTATCAAACAGCTCCTGGACACACCCAACTCCAGGGCTGTCGTGATTTTTGCCAACGATGAGGATATCAAGTAAGGCTGACTGGTGAAATTCGTTAATATGCATGTTGCAATTTAGGAGACAGACAGATCAGGATCCTGGCAGACAAAAGGGAAAAGATAGCACAGAATCAAATCGATAATTACATGGTGGCAAAGTCTGTTCACGCTTTCTACCCAACAGAAGTAGTTAGAGCGAACCATGGAAGCAGCAGCATGTTTCTGTCATATATTTCCCCCCATTAGGTAAAAAAACGTATTCAACGACTTGTAAAAAGAGAAAACCCCTGGACTTTCCGAAGGTTCTTTTATTAAATAATATATCCACGTGTAACAGACTTTTATCTAAAGAGTGGTTCTTCTTAATGTAAAAGAAAAATGCCTTATATTTCTGGCCATATTACTCCTGCTTTGGACTTCGTGTGTTCAAAACCAAACTTGTCATATCTCCACATTCTCCAATCCACTTGTTGTCTCTTTCTTTACCTTGATCCTCCTTGGTGTCAACAATCTGATTGTTAATTTTGACTTTCCTTTTTAGCTCATTCCTTGGCCAAGCTATGGAGGGCTAACCTTCGAAATGTTTCTAGAACACAAATAGGCCCTGTTTCCATTTCTGACCACTGCCACCTCGGTTGGTCCAGAATCCTTATCATTTTTAGAACAAACAGGAATTACACCTGATTTAAAATATCAAAAAATGTTAAAAAATCTAGATTAAAAAAAAAGCTGCATTCATCCTGTCCCATAGCTAACAACTTCTCCTTTCCAGATGCTATAGCTAATAACCAGTGTCTTGTAGATTTTTCTAGAGACAGTGTGTATATTTTTACACAAATGGTAGAACACTATGTGTTGTTCGCCCCCCCCGCTCGCCTTCACTCACTCTTTTTTCATGGAAGTTTCTGAATACCTATAGATCTATTCGGTCTTTTCAATAGCCATGCAGAATTTCATTTTATATATTTCCTGTAATTTATCTAACTGCTCCCTTCCTGATTGACATTTAAGTTTGATTACAGACTTTTGCAATTATAAATTGTGTTGCGGTAAACTTTCTCTTCCACAAATCTGTGTGTGCAAATATGAAATATTAATATACACATACTTTACAATGTGTGGTATACAATATTAACATACTGCAAATATATAATAATGTACAAGTGTATTACTTTATATATTTGTAAGTATTTAAAACAGAAATTCCTGGAAAAGAAGTTTCCAGGGCAAAGATGCGTTCCTTCTTAAACGGGAATATTGTTTTCCAAAGAGATGTTGCCAATTTACACCTCTGCTGATGGGAAAGAGCTGTGTGGATTTTTTTAATCTTAGTTTGTCTCACAGTTCAAAATAATATGTCATTTAATTTGAAGGTGAATATCTTCTATTAAGGGTAAAGTTGAAGGTTCCAGGCCATTGTTACCCCCACGTGGAGTATTGTATCTCCATCATTGCCAGCCTGCCGGTCCTGTGTCTCCCCCTCCATGTGTATTCTCCATCTGCTTCTGAATCCACCCATCACTTAATTGGAGTCTGTATTCTCCACTAGTCTGTACGCATCATTAAGGTGGAGGTGATGCCCCTTTTGACTTCCTTTCATAACCTTAACCCCATCACAGTTTTGAGCTCTGACATGGGTGGCAGGACGAGTAAATGAGAAGAGTATTAAACCTCAAGTCAGGATACCCGAGGATGGATTTTTTTTTTTTTTTTTTTGCTACTTAAATGACCACTCTCTCACCTTGGGCAAGCCTCTCCCCACACCCTACTTCCCTAACTCTTTGAGACCTCAGTTTTCCCATCAGTAAAATCCTTTTGAGCTCTTTCTATGATGATCTGGACTTCTGCTTTTCTAGCTTTATTTCATTCCATGCTCCCTCGTGGTTTGTGTACTGCAGGCAAGGGGCCATTTGTGTTTCCTCCTTCCTGGGTCTTTGTACATTCTCTTCCAGCTACCTGGAATGCTTTGCTTCCCCACTTCATCATTTTAGTGCCATCGATAGTGTTGCTTTTGAAGGAAGATTTCTCTGAACAATGTAGCTTTGATAAGTTTGTCATAACAACTCAGTTTCATAGTTGATGTCACTGAGGTAATTTTACATCCTTTGATCATTTAAGTAGTGTCTGTATTCTCCACTAGTCTGTAGGCAACACTAAGACAGAGATGATGCCCCTTTTGACTTCCTTTCATATCTTTAGCCCTTATCACAGTGCTCGGTCCATGGCAGATGCTCAATGAATGTCATCAAATGAGAATGAATCAAATGCCTGGTCTGTTTAATAATTTAAGTAAAGGCCTCTCTCTCTGAACTTCATGATGCTTTAAAATGTGGTCCTATTTTTGCATGTAGACCCTGCCTTCACTCACTCAGTTCTCCACCTACAATGCCTGACTGGTCCTCCAGTGTGTCCTCATCACTCCTCCATCAGGGCTTTGGCTCATGGTGTTTCTCCCCTCCGTCTCTACCTGTTGAGATTGTGTCTGTTCTTCAAGGTTTATTTCAAACGTGCCTTTCTCCATGAAACTGTTTCTGATCACCCCTTGGACGTATCATTTCTCTTCTTACAAAACGCTGATTCTCTTGCTCTTAGGGCATTTTCTTCAACACTTTGTGATTTAGTTATTTAAGGCACTTTGTTGTTATAATATTACTCTTGCTTTTTTTTTGCTCCAGATCTTGTCAACTCATACTTTTCTTAATCATCTCATAAATTTTTTTCATACATATTTTGCACATTCTAAAATGTGTAATACATTGATAAGGTGTGGCCCCCTGTTTATATTTATGCACATGGCACATAAAAGATTTATTTACTCATAGCTCTGGTGATTAATTGGTTGTAATATCCTTGACTTGCAGGTAGTGTGAGGTTTTAGTTTGCAATGTAAAAAGGTATAAAATCTGCTCAATAGCTATGCTCATTATTTTTCGCATGGGAGTTTGTGGTTGAATACCATTGTGTAGTGTGACTCATAGAAGTGACAGCAGTAATAGTTTTTGAGCACAGTAATAAAAGTCAAGTGCATATATAAGTTTCTTCCAAAACATGAACTTAAGCCCACTGTTAACCCACAATGTTATGTTATTTCTTTTTTCAGAAGATTTACACTGTAGATGGGGAATTTTGAGATTTCTTAGAACATTAATTTCACATACTTTGTCAGAGAATAGCAGTGAGAAGACCTTAATATCTAGATTTTGGAGCTAAGTGCTTAATCATTCATGGGTACTGATAATTTGAATGTTAGACAAGAGTGTATTGTTTTCCTGAAACAATTGTTTTTCTGATTATAAAAGTAATACAGGGCTATTGTAATCCATTGGAAAATAATGGAAACATTTCTGTCGTTGCATTTTAGTTGAAGGAGTCCTTATGTTTACTCTGCCCCCTGATTATCTAGAAAAATTAAAGTTTAGAGAGAATAATCACAAATCAGGATTGCAAGTAATCCCCTATAAAACTTGCTATCCCAACACTCAGAGATAACCGCTAATAAAATTCTGGTTTAACGTGTGCAATTATTTTATTCTAAACGTAAGTAAGTTTTCCCCAACAGAATCAGGATCGCATAGAATTTGATATTCTACTTTTTGCAATTCACATCTCATACCATAATATGTTTAAATGGTTTAATCTTATTTCTCTTAATAAATTAACCCACACTTTTATGTAAACACATTAAGGCGAATATTTACTTTTTGTATTTATATCAGTTTTGTCTTTCTTACCTTGTTATAGTTGGCTTCTCCACATCCTTTTCATGCTTTTCAAACTTCATCAGCACTTTCTCAATGAATAGTTATTAGCAACAAATTGTGTATTATCCTAATTTTTCTGTGCTGTCATACAACTCTATACTTTTAAGTGCGCGTATATTCATATATGTGGGGCCAGCCTTCATTATGTAAGAACTGAATAATCTTTTGCAGTTTTTTTAATTTGACTTTTTTTTTTCTTAACAATACCTTGCAGAAATCAAACTATGTATAATTTTAATTGGTCTCTAATCCATCCTTTGGATGCACTATCATTTCTTTAACCAATCCCTTATTGCTCTGCATTTAGGTTATCTCCAGTAATGAACGTATGATTTTCACAGCATCAGTAATCATATCCTTTGGATAGATTAGTATCAATAGAAATGGTATCTCTATGGATAGAGTATAAATGATTGTGTTTTATTTTTGTGAAAATAATAAAGGCACATAATTTTTTAAAAAAACAAAATATGAATAAAACATTTTTGATGCAAAACATTGGTCTCCTGTCCCATCCCACCATACTCTCTGGTTTTGTTCTCCTTGAGCAATTATTTTATTTCTTTAAGCTAATTCTACTGCTCTTACCTGCATAATGTGCTTATACTGCAATTTTGGAACTATTACTTTAAAATATTATCTATCAGTTCCTCTTATGTGAGGTAGAATTTGGCTCATTTACACCTCCTTTATCTTCCCAACATTGTTCTATCAGATTTTCATTTAGTAAAAATCAGAGTTGACATTACTGTGATAGTATAAATATTATATACTATAGCATCAAGTATTTTTTCTATGATATGATTTTGGGGGAAAAACTTTTTGTTTTTCCTGGAGTTAATATGACAGTTTTTTTACTTGCATAGTTATCTTTAATATTTTATTATTAATGTCCTAGGTCTATCACTTTTCCCGTATGCTCATATATGTAAAATAATCTGAGAGTTCCATTACTTTTTGGGACACTTCCCTCCTGAAAGCTCCATCTTTCTGTTTTAAACTAGACTGGTCTCTATTATTTTAAGATTTTCTTTTTCTTTCTCTCTCTCTTTCTTTCATTTTTATTCATCGTTTATTTTCTCTTTTTTGCTTAAGTGCACCCTCCAATGATTTTCTAGTAAAGGAAAAACTAAAGAAAAACTTTTTTGTGTGTTTCACGACTCAAAATATTCTTATCCTGCCTCCACACTTAATTACTAGTTGGAAATGTAAGGTGTGGTCTCATATTTATTTTTAAATACATCATACCTGGCGCGTAAATGATTTATAGCAAGTAGCTATGGTGACTAATGAGTTACAAAACTTGAAACTTGCAAGGAATTTGAGATTCTAAGTTTGGATAGAAAAATCTTTAAGATCCCTCGGATATCTATCTATCTGTCTCTCTGTCTGTCCATCTATCTGTCTGTCTATCTACCTTTATAGATGCCAGTTCTATTTGTATAGAGATTCTGTGTGTGTTAAATATTAGAATTCTAGATTATGAATGTTTTTTTCTCAAAATTTGGAAGGCATTACTTCATCATCTGTCATCCTTTTTTTTTTTTTTTCTCTTGAGAGGTTGGTAATATTCTGCTTCTTATTACTCTCCAGAGATCCCAGTTTTCTCTTGAAAGCGTTATTCTCACTTTTTCTAGAATTCTTAATTCTGTGACATGCTTTATTTTCCCCCATTAAATTGATGGATGAGTCTCTTTAATTTGGAAATGCATACTTTCAATTCCTTGCAGGTTTTTTTTTCATTAAAAAATTATTTAAAACTTTAATTTCTCTTTACATTTGTTCTGGAAATGCTGTTAGTTGGATGTAAGTCTTCCTGGGTTTATTCTTTAAGACACTTATCTTTTCTTGTGTATGTTATACCTTTTTATTGTTGTTTTGCTTTCTGAAAATGTTTCTTCACTTTCTTCTTTATCTCTTCTAACTTAATTTTAGTTTCATATTTTTAATAACTAAGGGTTATTTCTTATTGTTGTCTCTATCTCATTCTTGATAATAGAGATGATAATTCTCATTTAACTGCACTTGCTTTTTTTTGTTTCCTTTTTTTTTTTGTTTTTTTGGTATATTTTCTCTGCCACACTCCACACCAGTTTCCTTTCCCTTGTTAATTTATTTGGTTTCTATTTTACCTTGGGAATTTTCCAAAATGATGGGTCATTTCCAGCAGTTTCCATTTGAGTAAGACACAGAGAGTTCTATGTACATGGGCAGAATTTGTCAACTGATAGGCCTCTGGGTGGACCGGTCAGGCATCCCAGTGGCCATTCCATGAGAGAATATCTCTGTGTCAGTATCTAGAATCTTCTTCCTGGGGTGGTTCAGATTTTTCCAGAGAAGCTATTTTCTGCCTGGGACAACACACCCTTGGTTTCTAGAATTCTGTAAGCAGAGGTGAAAATTTCCTAGAGAGTCTTACCATTTCACTTCTTAATGGTAACTTTAACTTCTTCCCTCACTCCCACCACCGTCATGTTTAACTCACCACCTCACATCTACCACCTTCTACTGTTTGGGTGTTCACAGTATCAGAACCTATTCCTTTATTAGGACTTTATTAGAAAATTACCATTCCATATTCTGCCCAGATGAAAGAGAAGGAGACCTTTGGTTTTTGCCATTTCATATACAGTTTTTCAACCAATCATATTGTATTGAACCATGTACATCTGTGGTACCTGGTATCTACAAGTCCTGAGAGGCAAACCAACCACCACTTCTGTTATTACCCACCAAAGTAGTTTCGCTGCACAAATGCAGTTACCTCTTATCCATCCCCTGTTCTTCCAAAAATATTATTGTATTAATTTCATGAATAATGAGTTTCCCTTTTTTTATTTTCCCTTGTTATTTGTATACTATTTTCATGTATAAACATGAGTTGTACATGTTTCAAGCTTAATGTGAATTTCTGTTCATTTTTATAAATAATTCAAGATGCTTCATTTAGACCAATATATTGCTTTCCAGAAAAGATATGTACTACTAGCAGCGAATGGGGGTGCTCATGTCTCCAGCCTCATGCCAAAACTCATAACACAGAATAAAACCAAACGAACGTTTTGGCCAAAATTAAATATTGTGTTCTAATTCACGCTTTCCGCCTTTTTCAAGTATGTGAATAACCAGCTTACTGGTTATTTATATTACTCCTTTTATCTTTTGATTTTTAATACTCTGCCTATTTACCTCAAGCTACTTTGATTACTTGTCTTATTGGTTTACAAAAACTCTTTATATATTAAGGATGTAAATCCTTTTTCTTACTATTGATCACTTACTTTTTGAGAAATATTAACTTGCTTTTCTTCTGCTTGATTCCTACTATGTATGTGTTCAATAGCTGCTCTTTATCATTAAGATATATTTTTAATATTCCTCTCCACAGGCAGATCCTTGCAGCAGCCAAAAGAGCTGACCAAGTAGGCCATTTCCTTTGGGTGGGATCAGACAGCTGGGGATCCAAAATAAACCCACTGCACCAGCATGAAGATATTGCAGAAGGAGCCATCACCATTCAGCCCAAGCGAGCAACTGTGGAAGGTATGAGTTTTGTCAGTAGCATGGTACTCTAAGAGAATGGTTGGTGCTGTGTAGGGTGGCTAAAGCGTGTGTCTCTTTGTGGATTGGGTTTTTTACATAATTTATGCAGGATAGTTTCAAACTTGCAGCTATGAAATACAAATGAGGCCCTATATCTGGTCTCTTCTTTTAGTTGATAGTCTTCTTTTGAAAAGATCATGTTATGTTCATAATAATATCCCAATTAGCATATATCCTTTGTTTTATTATGCTATAAGAGCTTTCTGAGAGATCATTACCCTTAATAAGAAGTGAAATAATAACACAATCAAAGTGTATATAAGTGAGCTGCATTTTCTAAGAGAGTATTTTCCCTTTGTAATTTATCCATTACTTCTGTAGCAGGATAACTATAGGGATTCTTTTCCCCCGTTACCTCTTGAAGTCTCTTCTAACCCCCAAGATCATACAGCATATGATCCAGCTCAGGCACCAACATCACCTTGCCTTCCTGAGGCTCTTTTGTTCTTGCTTTCTTTTTCTCTTTCTCTTTCTCTTACCTTCTGAAATTGCTGCCCCTTTTCTTTTCCTTTGCTTTCCTTGCTGCTACAAAGATTCTTCGAGAGGTAGAAGGAGGAGAGGGCGTTTATTGGCATCTTTCTGATCTAACAAAAGTTGCTGATTACAATTTATGTTCTCCTTTAATTTGAATAGTTATTCCTAAAAGAAGACACTGTAAAGAAAAGCAACTCTTCCGCTGGTATCCTGCTTTGTCTTCCTTTTCGGATGGGCCAGGCCTCCAAAGATTCCATAAAACATGCTTTGCACATTAAAAAGAACTCCATCCTCTCACTCACAAAGAATCAAATATTTGCCTTTCTTTCTATTCTGTCTCTACTCCAACCTAAGTAATTATTCTCCCCAGAATGCTGCATGTTCTGTGTGGACCTTTTTAAACAAGCCAGGTTGTGGTTCTGTCACTGTTTCCTTTCTATGTTATCTCAGGGAGATAAAGATCCCATGAGTCACCCATGTGTTCATTGAGAGGCTTTGAATTAATTTAATTCCCAAATATATGTCTGAAGAAGATTGCCTATCTTCCTACCCAACCCAATACATCTGCAAATGACCTACAGGAATAAAATCCATTTTAACTCTTTCCACTCCTTTTCACTAAAAACTGTCTACTGTGTGCTTTACTTTGTGCTGAGTTGGAAAAATAAGAGGACAAAAATCCCATCCTCAAAGCATACACAGCTCAGTAAAGGTATCAGAAAATAGTTGATGACTGTGTAACATGAGAAATACTGTAAGCACAGTGCTGAATAGATGGTGTGGGGTGAGATAAAATGCAAGCTTGTCTAGGGTGGGGATGCTGTGGTTGCGGAAAGATGCCTGTGAGGAGGTGAAACAGGAAGTGATGCACTAAAGCTCATCAGACCACGCGAAGAAACTCCTCTACTCCGAACCCAGGAGGAGGGAGCAGAGGAGTGAAGGAGCAGGGCATATTGGGGTAACTTTAAATAATTCATTCTGCAGCCCAGTCCTTCATTGTACCCATCCTTAAATCCTTCCAGTTCTCTTTTTTTCTTTACACTTTGTTTTTAACATCTTTATTGGAATATAATTGCTTTACAATGGTGTGTTAGTTTCCGCTTTATAACAAAGTGAATCAGCTATACATATACATATATCCCCATATCCCCTCCCTCTTGTGTCTCCCTCCCACCCTCCCTATCCCACCGCTCTAGGTGGACACAAAGCACCGAGCTGATCTCCCTGTGCTATGCGGCTGCTTCCCACTAGCTATCTATTTTACATTTGGTAGTGTATATATGTCCATGCCACTCCCTCACTTCATCCCAGCTTACCCTTCCCCCTCCCTGTGTCCTCAGCCCATTCTCCCTGACTGCATCTTTATTCCTGTCCTGCCCCTATATTCTTCAGAACTTTTTTTTTTTTTTTTTACAATCCATATATATGTGTTAGCATACGGTATTTGTTTTTCTCTTTGTGACTTACTTCACTTTGTATGACAGAGTCCATCCACCTCACTACAAATAACTCAATTTTGTTTGTCTTTATGGCTGAGTAATATTCCATTGTATATATGTGCCACATCTTCTTTATCCATTCATCTGTCGATGGACACTTAGGTTGCTTCCATGTCCTGGCTATTGTAAATAGAGCTGCAATGAACATTGTGGTACATGTCTCTTTTTGAATTATGGTTTTCTCAGGGTATATGCCCAGTAGTGGGATTGCTGGGTCGTATGGTAGTTCTATTTTTAGTTTTTTAAGGAACCTCCATACTGTTCTCCATAGTGGCTGTATCAATTTACATTCCCACCAACAGTGAAAGAGGGTTCCCTTTTCTCCACACCCTCTCCAGCATTTATTGTTTGTAGATTTTTTTGATGATGGCCATTCGGACTGGAGTGAGATGATACCTCACGGTAGTTTTGATTTGCACTTCTCTAATGATTAGTGATGTTAAGCATCCTTCCATGTGTTTATTGGCAATCTGTATATCTCCTTTGGAGAAATGTCTATTTAGGTCTTCTGCCCATTTTTGGATTGGGTTGTTTGTTTTTTTGATATTGAGCTGCATGAGCTGCTTGTAAATTTTGGAGATTAATCCTTTGTCAGTTGCTTCATTTAAAAATATTTTCTCCCATACTGAGGGTTCTCTTTTCATCTTGTTTATGTTTTCCTCTGCTGTGCAAAAGCTTTTAAGTTACATTAGATCCCATTTGTTTATTTTGTTTTTATTTCCATTTCTATAGGAGGTGGGTCAAAAAGGATCTTGCTGTGATTTATTTCATAGACTGTTCTGCCTATGTTTTCCTCTAAGAGTTTTATAGTGTACACTCTTACATTTAGGTCTCTAATCCATTTTGAGTTTATTTTTGTGTATGGTGTTAGGGAGTGTTCTAATTTCATTCTTTTAAATGCAGCTGTCCAGTTTTCCCAGCACCACTTATTGAAGAGGCTGTCTTTTCTCCATTGTATATTCTTGCCTCTTTTATCAAATATAAGGTGACCATACGTGCATGGGTTTCTCTCTGGGCTTTCTATCCTGTTCCATTGGTCTGTAGTTCTGTTTTTGTGCCAGTACCATACTGTCTTGATTACTGTAGCTTTGTAGTATTGTCTGAAGTCCAGGAGCCTGTTTCCTCCAGCTCTGGTTTTCTTTCTCAAGATTGCTTTGGCTATTCGGGGTCTTTGGTGTTTCCATATATATTGTGAAATTTTTTGTTCTAGTTCTGTGAAGAATGCCATTGGTAGTTTGATAGGGATTGCATGGAATCTGTAGATTGCTTTGGGTAGTGTAGTCATTTTCACACTGTTGACTCTTCCAATCCAAGAACATGGTATATCTCTCCATCTGTTTGTATCATCTTTAGTTTCTTTCACCAGTGTCTTGTAGTTTTCTGCATACATGTCTTTTGTCTCTATAGGTAGGTTTATTCCTAGGTATTTTATTCTTTTTGTTGCAGGGGTAAATGGAAATGTTTCCTCAATTTCTCTTTCAGACTTTTCATTATTAGTGTATAGGAATACAAGAGATTGCTGTGCATTCATTTTGTATCCTGCTACTTTACCAAATTCATTGATTAGCTTTAGTAGTTTTCCGGTAGCATCTTTAAGATTCTCTATGTATAGTATCATGTCATCTGCAAACATTGACAGCTTTACTTCTTATTTTCCGATTTGGATTCCTTTTATTTCTTTTTCTTCTCTGATTGCTGTGGCTAAAACTTCCAAGCTATGCTGAATAATAGTGGTGAGAGTGGACAACCTTGTCATGTTCCTGATCTTAGAGGAAATGGTTTCAGTGTTTCACCATTGAGAACGATGTTGGCTGTGGTTTGTCCTATGTGGCCTTTATTATGTTGAGGTAAGTTCCCTCTATCCCTACTTTCTAGAGAGTTTTTATCATAAATGCGTGTTGAATTTTGTCAGAAACTTTTTCTGCATCTATTGAGATGATCATATGGTTTTTCTCCTTCTATTTGTTAATATGGTATATATCATTGATTGATTTGCATATATTGAAGAATCCTTGCATTCCTGGGATAAACTCCACTTGATCATGGTATATGATCCTTTTAATGTGCTGTTAGACTTTGCTAGTATTTTGTTGAGGATTTTTGCATCTATGTTCATCAGTGATATTGGCCTGTAGTTTTCTATTTCTGTGACATCTTTGTCTGGTTTTGGTATCAGGGTGATAGTGGCCTCGTAGAATGAGTTTGGGAGTGTTCCTCCCTCTGCTATATTTTGGAAGAGTTTGAGAAGGATAGGTGTTAGCTCTTCTCTAAATGTTTGATAGAATTCACCTGTGAAGCCATCTGGTCCTGGCCTTTTGTTTGTTGGAAGATTTTTAATCACAGTTTCAATCTCAGTGCTTGTGATTGGTCTCTTTATATTTTCTATTTCTTCCTGGTTCATTCTTGGAAGGTTGTGCTTTTCTGAGAATTTGTCCATATCTTCCAGGTTGTCCATTTTATTGGCATATAGTTGCTTGTAGTAATCTCTCATGATCCTTTGTATTTCTGGAGTGTCAGTTGTTACTTCTCCTTTTTCATTTCTAATTCTATTGATTTCAGTCTTTTCCCTTTTTTTCTTGATGAGCCTGGCTAATGGTTTATGAATTTTGTTTATCTTCTCAAAGAACCAGCTTTTAGTTTTATTGATCTTTGCTGTTGTCTCCTTCATTTCTTTTTCATTTATTTCTGATCTGATCTTTATGATTTCTTTCCTTCTGCTAACTTTGCAGTTTTTTTGTTCTTCTTTTTCTAATTGTTTTAGGTGTAAGCTTAGGTTGTTTATTTGAGATGTTTCTTGTTTCTTGAGGTAGGATTGTATTGATAGAAACTTCCCTCTTAAAACTGCTTTTGTTGCATCCCATAGGTTTTGGGTAGTCATGTTTTCATTTTCATTTGTTTCTAGGTATTTTTTTATTTCCTCTTTGATTTCTTCAGTGATCTCTTGGTTATTTAGTAGTGTATTGTTTAGCGTCCATGTGTTTGTATTTTTTGCACATTTTTTCCTGCAATTAATATCTAGTCTCATAGCGTTGTGGTTGGAAAAGATACTTGATACGATTTCAATTTTCTTAAATTTACCAAGGCTTGATTTGTTCCCCAAGATATGATCTATCCTGCAGAATGTTCCATGAGCACTTGAGAAGAAAGCGTATTCTGTTGTTTTTGAATGGAAGTCCTATAAATATCAATAAAGTCCATCTTGTTTAATGTGTCATTTAAAGCTTGTGTTTCCTTATTTATTTTCATTTTGGTTTATCCGTCCATTGATGAAAATGGGGTGTCAAAGCCCCCTACTATGATTGTGTTACTGTCAATTTCCCCTTTTATTTGCCTTATGTATTGAAGTGCTCCTATACTGGATGCATAAATATTTACAATTGTTGTATCTTCTTCTTGGATTGATCCCTTGATCATTGTATAGTGTCCTTCTTTGTCTCTTGTAATAGTCTTTATTTTATTTATTATTTATTTATTATGTTTTTTTTTTATTTTTGGCTGTGTTGGGTCTTCGTTTCTGTGCGAGGGCCTTCTCCAGTTGCGGCGAGTGGGGGCCACTCTTCATCATGGTGCGTGGGCCTCTCACCATCGTGGCCTCTCCTGTTGCGGAGCAGAGGCTCCAGACGCTCAGGCTCAGTAGTTGTGGCTCACGGGTCCAGCTGCTCCGCGGCATGTGGGATCCTCCCAGACCAGGGCTCGAACCCGTGTCCCCTGCATTGGCAGGCAGATTCTCAACCACTGCGCCACCAGGAAAGCCCAGTAGTCTTTATTTTAAAGTCTATTTTGTCTGATATGAGAATTGCTACTCCAGCTTTCTTTTGATTTCCATTTGCATGGAATATCTTTTTCCATCCCCTCACCTTCAGTTTGTATGTGTCCCTAGGTCTGAAGTGGGTCTCTTGTACACAGCATATATATGGGTCTTGTTTTTGTATCCATTCAGCCAGTTTATGTCTTTTGGTTGGAGCATTTAATCCATTTACATTTAAGGTAGTTATCGATACGTATATTCCTGTTACCGTTTTCTTAATTGTTTTGGGTTTGTTATTGTAGGTCTTTTCCTTCTCTTGTGTTTCCTGCCTAGAGAAGTTCCATTAGCATTTGTTGTAGAGCTGGGTTGGTGGTGCTGAATTCTCTTAGCTTTTGCTTGTCTGTAAAGGTTATAATTTCTCCATTGAATCTAAATGAGATTCTTGCTCTTACATCTTGGTTGTAGGTTTTTCCCTTTCATCACTTTAAATATGTCCTGCCACTCCCTTCTGCCTAGCAGAGTTTCTTTTGAAAGATCACCTGTTAGCCTTATGGGGATTCCCTTGTATGTTATTTGTTGTTTTTCCCTTGCTGCTTTTAATATTTTTTCTTTGTATTTAATTTTTGATAGTTTGATTAATATGTGTCTTGGCGTGTTTCTCCTTGGATTTATCCTGTATGGGACTCTCTGCTCTTCCTGGACTTGATTGACTATTTCCTTTCCCATATTAGGGAAGTTTTCAACTATAATCTCTTCAAATACTTTCTCAGTCCCTTTTTTTTTCTCTTTTTCTTCTCGGACCCCTATAATTCAAAAGTTGGTGTGTTTAATGTTGTCCCAGAGGTCTCTGAGACTGTCCTAAATTCTTTTTATTCTTTTCTTTATTCTGCTCTGCTTTAGTTTTTTCTACTATTTTATCTTCCAGGTCACTTATCCGTTCTTCTGCCTCATTTATTCTGCTATTGACTCCTTCTAGAGAACGTTTAATTTCATTTATTGTGTTATTCATCATTGTTTGTTTGCTGTTTAGTTCTTTTAGGTCCTTGTTAAACGTTTTTTGTATTTTCGCCATTCTATTTCCAAGATTTTGGATCCTCTTTACTATCATTACTCTGAATTCTTTTTCACGTTGACTGCCTATTTCCTCTTCATTTGTTCGGTCTGGTGGGTTTTTACTTTGCTCCTTCATCTGCTGTGTGTTTTTCTGTCTTCTCATTTTCCTTAACTTACAGTGTTTGGGGTCTCCTTTTCACAGGCTGCAGGTTCATAGTTCCCATTGTTTTTGGCGTCTGCCAAAAGGTTGGTTCAATGGGTTGTGTAGGCTTCCTGGTGGAGGGAACTGGTGCCTGTGTTCTGGTGGATAAGCCTGGATCTTGTTTTCTGGTGGGCAGGTCCGCGTCCATTGTTGTGTTTTGGGGTGTCTGTTACCTTATTATGATTTTAGGCAGCCTCTTTGCAAATGGGTGGGTTTGTGTTCCTGTTTTGTGAGTTGTTTGGCATAAGGTGTCCAGCAATGTAGCTTGCTTGTCGTTGAGTGGAGCTGGGTCTTAGCATTGAGATAGAAATCTCTGAGAGATCTTTTGCTGTTTGATATTATGTGGAGCCAGGAGGTCTCTTGTGGACCAATGTCCTGAACTCAGGTCTCCCACCTCAGAGGCACAGGCCTGACACCCTGCCCGAGCACCAAGACCGTTTTAGCCACACGGCCAGGTGCGTGGGGAGTTTCTTGCCTTTTGGGAAGTCTGAGGTCTTCTGACAGCATTCAGTAGGTGTTCTGTAGGAGTTGTTTCACAGGTAGATGTATTTCTGATGTATTTGTGGGGAGGAAGGTGATCTCCACGTCTTACTCCTCTGCAATCTTGAAGGTCTCTCTACATGTTGTTTTTGAAAATGCTCCTGACAGAAGATAGAGATGCAGCCAAAGGTGTTGCGTGTGGTGCCAACTCTCTGGTTCCACGGATTCCCCCTTCCAGTTCTTTAAAAAGTTTCCCATTCATTGGGAAAACTCTTCCCTCTCCTAGAGTAGCAGTCCCTGTGCTATTTGCCTGATTAACTCCTTTCTATTCTTTGGGTCTCTGCTTATATATTAATTTTCCTTGGAAACCATCTGCAACCATTGCAGCCCATCCAGGTCTGGTTAGGGGCTTCTTCTGTTGCTTCTATTGCACCCTACATACTCCATACCATTATAATGTCTCTTTACTTGTCTCTATGTGGAAACCTATCCATTATGCATCATTGTACCACCAGGACCTTGAACTTGGCCTGGATATGGCAGGTGATCAAACATGTTTTTAAGTGGTTGGTTGCCTGGATGGATGGAAGAATTACAGGCCACATAAAGGTATGGCACAAAATATGGATGATAACTGGACCAGAGTTGGATCATGAAGGGTCTTAGAAACTACACTTAGGAATTTGTATTTCAGGCCGCATTTGAGTATGAAAATGGGATGTGATAAGAGGGATTTAGAAAGCTACTCAGATGACTCTATGAAGGGGTGAAGTGTAAGATTTGGGTGGGTGTTAAAGCAAAGCAACAGATTACAGGATCTCTTCTGAGGTCCTCTCTTCCTAAGCGGTAGGTACATCATAGGCATGGTAGTAACTCCATGGTTTCTACCTCCAGCTTCAAGATATTTTAGGAAATTACTGAGTACTTCAAAATTTTTATAAATTCTTGAAACAAAATACTTCTTCATGTATATATAGGGATACACAGAGTTATTAAATTAGACACAAAACAGCATCCTGAATCTGCCAAGAAAAATGTGGTCTCAAAAATGAAATGGAGGAGAAATGGTATTATCAATGAAAGTACTATTGAAATGTGATGGAACAGCAACTCTTCATGCAAAAGTCTCCATTCCTCCCCAGATAGAACATGAGGCTTTTCATGTGACTGTTTAGAAATGGTGTGGCTTCTATCTAGCCATATTGTCTTCTGCAATGATAAAAAGAGCAGCCAAGATTAGTTCACTAATGTTTAGGATGAGACCACAGGATTGTGGCTGTGCATTTATAGTGCCACACTCCTAAGGAAGTGAAGAAGGAAATGCATTCCATCACACTGAGTTTTCTGAACAAAGCTATGAAATATCTCAAATGAAACTACAGAGTGTATTCTGTATGAGCAATTAAGTTTTCCTCTCCTGTGTTTTTTTCCTTTTCTTCTCCTTTTTGGTGGTTGTTCCATACTGGATTCTACTGGGATGGACGTCATCCAAATAGTCATAGTACTGCTACATCCCTCTATCTTTGCCTGGGTTGTGCAGTGCTGTACCTTGTAATGTAAATAAGAAAAACCCAATCAATAATCAACATGTCTTTTTTCCTTTATATCGTATTTTGAACACATTTGGCAAACACCTAAAGTTTTGGCTTCTCTTCTGTGTATCTGCATGAACAATTAACAACAAATTGCCTTAGGCCAAAGGGCTAGCAAGTGCATTGCCCCTGTGAAAGTCATGTTCATCTTCTTTTAGCTTCTATCTGTATTTATTCTCCAGTTTTAGAAAACAAGTCCTCAGTGTTTGCTAGCCCAGGGGGTCATTTTCCCCCACTTACAATTAGATGATGATAGGAACCGTGCCCGGGAAAGGTCACCCGTGGCCCTGTTGTCTGCCCAGCATTCACGGAAGATCTCAGAGTGTTTCCAGACTTGGCAGCACTTCTCCAGCTCCTGAGCCAAAACGCTTCCATCATTTTTAGTTTTTCTGTATTGTCTGATGAGTCAAGGGGCCCCTGGCATTTTCCTCTCTTCTGTTGCCCCATTAACAGGGATCCCCAGTCATCGTCTCCAGCCCTGAACAAGTCCTCAAAGCAAAATGCCCAAATCGCCTTCCACTCTTTGCCCTCCAGAATGCTCCACTTCTCTGAGGGTAAGCTGTCCTGGGCATCCTCTAATTATAGCCAGCAAGGATCATGGGCCAGGTTCTTTTCATCTCTGACATAATCATTAACATTAGGGAGCGAGCATAATGAAGGGTGGATTTTCAAAGCCGACTCTAATGGTTCTGACTATTGGTGATGATTTTCAAATGGGTCTATAGCACAGCTTGGTTCCTGAATTAAATCTGTGATACGTGTAAGAAAAGACAAAAAGCGCTCTGGACCTGGCATGAAAAAATTGGTTATTTCATGCATTTTCTAACTCAAGATAGAAACAATTTCTTTTTTTCCCTTAAAACCAGAGATCAAAGCTTTGAAGAACTGAACTAAAATGTTTTTGGCTCCAATTTAGATATACCCTACTTTAGTCTTCCTTGATTACCTGGAATGTTCCACACACATCATAAAGTTTTGTTAGGGGAATGAGAGAAAATGCCAAGAAATGAAATATTGCCTTAAACCACAATATTATTTCTAAGCAATGTGATAATTAATAAAAGACCTATAACCTTGTTTAATGAAAGAGGAGTGAGACTATTCCATGTTCAGTGTTATGACAGTTTTTTTCATTGAATCTGTCATAAATGTTTATAAGCTCTAGCAAGGTATCAGCCACTGATCTAAACACTGAGCTATAGCGAGTGACAATGCAGATCACACCCCTGCTCTCCTGGAGTTACCCTCCTAATATGGAGTTGACAAGTGATAAAGAAGAGTATAAATAAGAAAATATCACATTGGGATAATTACTATCAAGTGTATTTCCCTAAGGACCAACTTGTAAATTATTGAGATACAAATGAAAAAGAAAGAAGAAGAGAGACAAGACAACCAGTATACCATGCAGGTTAGAAAAAAATAAGAGATTTGGAGGATCTGTAGGAATGTCAGTAACTCAAACCTCTTGAACCTGTTCTGGACTCCTGGCACATATTTATATCAGATCCTTACACTGCCTAAAATACCTTGCCTTTTTTTTTTTTTTTTTTAGTTTATTTGTTTTATTTATTTATTTTTGGCTGCGTTGGGTCTTCGTTGCTGCGTGTGGGCTTTCTCTAGTTGTGGTGTGCGGGCTTCTCATTGTCGTGGCTTCTCGTGTTGTGGAGCATGGGCTCTAGGCACAGGCTTTAGTAGTTGTGGCACATGGGCTCAGCAGCTGTGGCTCGTAGGCTCTAGAGCGCAGGCTCAGTAGTTGAGGCGCACGGGCTTAGCTGCTCCGCGGCATGTGGGATCTTCCCAGACCAGGGCTCGAACCCATGTCCCGTGCATTCGCAGGCAGATTCTTAACCACCGTGCCACCAGGGAAGGTTTCCCATTTCACTGTTTCTGACCGATCTGGAAAATACTGGGGTTTTTGTGGTTGATCAAATCATTAATGTTTTTAAAGACTTCCTTCTTTTTCCAGAGTTAGTCTACGCTGAGAAACCAAACTCAATGCTCCCGCAGTCCAAAAGGTGTCACATACCCCCTTTATGACAAACACAAATCATACTTATGGGCAGCAAGCCCAACTGGAATCTGATCCTTCAGGACAGTGCCTAAGACCCATGGCTTCCCTGGGATTATCCATCTTTTTTTTTTTTTTTTTTCCTGAAACTTTGCCATTTACTAATATAGCCCTAGCACAGAGTAAGTCCTAAAACAACAAATTTATCATTTTTGTCTGTTATATCTGAATCTATCTATAATACCTGAACATGCAAAAGACTGCATATTTGTATGAATTTGAAGTTTCTTAAGATGGCAGAAATATTCATCCAAATGGCTTTTCTCTCTGACTTTGTATTCTAAGGTATTTAGTCAAAAAGGTCTCCACTTCTGGATTTGACCAGAAATTTCAAAGGTGGGTTTATACACTTTTCTATTTGCTTCCCTTAAGAGTATCTCTTGCCTTCTTTGTTCATCTTGCCTTTTCTTTCAGATTTTGAGAGACTTCCCATGCAGGACTGACACAATGGCTCAATTAGGTGATTTCCTAATGTTGTTACAAACAAACACGGAAAGGCTCAGCCTTGACTCCTCAGAAAGCAGAAAGTACAGCAGAGGCTGCCTCTATTTGTGTTAGACATTTCATTGGGAACTTCCTTTCCAAACTGTACTGCGTGTTTCTTTCATAGATGGTATATTTGGTGTTGTATCTAAAAGGTGTCACCATACCCAAGGTCATCTAGATTTTCTCTTATGTTATCTTCTAGGAGTTTTATAGTTTTGTGTTTTACATTTAGCTCTATGATCCATTTTCAGTTAATTTTTGTGTAGAGTGTAAGGTGTGTGTCTAAACTGAATTTTTTTCATGTGGATGTCTAGTTGTTAAAGCACCATTTGTTGAGGAGACTATCTTTGCTCCATTGTATTGCCTTTGCTCTTTTGTCAAAGATCAGCTGACTGTATTTATGGGGTCCTATTTCTGGATGCTATCTTCTGTTCCATTGACCTATTTGTCTATTATTTCGCAGATACCACATTGTCTTGATTACTATCACTTTATAGTAAGTCTTGAAGTTGGATAGCATCAGTCCTCCACGTTCATTCTTCTCCTTCAATATTATGTTAGCTATTGTGAGTCTTTTGCCTCTTCATGTAAACTTTAGAATCAGTTTGTTGGTATCCATAAAATAATTTCCTGAGATTTTTATTGGGATTGCATTGGATCTATAGATCAATTTGGGTAGAACTGACATCTTGACAATATTAAGCTTCCCTCTCCACGAACATGGAGTATTTCTCCATTTATTTAGTTCTTCTTTGATTTCATTCATCAGTGTTTCGTAGTTTTTCTCATATAGATCTTGTACATATTTTATTAGATTTATACCTAAGGATATAATAAGGATAGTTTTATGTCTTATTCCCAATTTATATAACTTATATTTCCTTTCTCTTGCCTTAGTACATTAGCAAAGACTTCCTTTATGAAGGTGAAAAGGTATAGTGGGAGGGGACATCCTTGCTTTGTAGTTTATTTTAGTAAGGGAAAGCTTTGAATTTCTCACCATTAAGTATGATGTTAGCTGTAGATTTTTGTGTAGATATATAATTTTTTTAACAAACTTAGACTATAAGATAAGTCATATTACAGTAAAATAAAAATTCAGATAGTTTCAAGAACGATTGTTGCCTTCACTATACATGCCTACAGTTATAACCATGTAATAACATAGGTAATGTTATTTTGTTAAATTTTATCATGAAATGAAACCATTTTATATACATAGGAATTCTATGTAGGAATTGGAATTAGGAATTCTATGAAAATATTTATGCAAGGATTGTCTTTGAAGAAAAATGTAAACTAGGGAATGCTTTTATAATTGTGAAATCAGCACAGCCTATGCTTCATTGATTGGCAAAAACATTATTTTAAAAAAGAGAGAGAGATGTAATATTTCAAACAAATACCCTACTGTGTTGAAATTAGAAATGTATAAATATTGATAACCTAATTTTAATTTTGATTTGAAAAGCAGAATGCCAAAATGTCTTAATAAAGCATTTTTTAGGCCGAGGAATGTGACACTGATAATATTATTTTGGGATTCCATTCAGTTAGCACATTCCACACTGCATTGATTCCTTGCTTAAAATAAATCATGACTTTTATGTGCTCTTTGCCCAATTGAGAACTGATTGTGTGTGTAATCTGTGCTCAAGGTTACATACTGTTCCTCTAACTATAGCTCCAGCAACTTTCCTCCCTGAGTCATCACATTCAGGAACTTTCACTTTATAAATATACCTCCCCCTTTCTTTTACCCACTCCAAAATTGTATTCACTGTCATCACATCATCATTAATGTTTCTTTATATCACAGAATTATAGGTAATGAGCTGTTAGATGTGGAAGAGATCATTTATTGTCAATCACTTGACAAATGTTGGCTGTCTACTCTCTGACAGGCACTGACCAGGTACTGGTAACCAGAAAACAAAAATTCTTTCCCTCGTGGAGATTAAGGTATAGCAGAGGGAGAGAGATAATTATTAATAGGCTTAATAAATAAGTAAATAATAGACAGTGTTAGCTGTTGGTAAATTGTATAAATTTTATCTCTTTATGGATATTCTCATTTTGTTTATTCATCATTTTCCTCGTTTTCTTTCTTTGTTCATGATTTCCTTTAAATATTTGAGCATACTTAAGACAATTGACTCAAAATCTTTTTCTAGTAAGTCCAATGTCTGGGCATACTAATGGATGGTTTATGTCATTTTCCCCCTTTGAATGTACTATACTTACCTATTTCTTTGTATGCTTTGTGATTCTTTTGTTGAAAACCGGGCATTTGAATATTATAATGTGGTAACTCTGAAACTCAGATTCTCCATCTTTCCCAGGGTTTGATGTTCTTGCTTGTCAAAGGCAGAAGTTGTTGGTTTGTTTAGTGACTTCTCCAAACTTAAAAAGACAGTATTCCTTATCATGTGTGGTCACTGAACTGCCTGCTCTGTTAGCTTGTATTCAGCTAGCATTTTGACAGAGATTTCCTTGAATGCCAGGAGCTAAAACAAAAAAAATACTTTTCACAGCTGATTAATTTATTAGGGCTGCCATAACAAAGTACTATAGACTGGGTGGCTTAAACAACAGAAATTTATTGTTTCACAGTCTGAAGGCTAGAAGTCCAAGATCAAGGTGTTGGCAGGATTATTCCTTGTTAGGGTTATGAAAGAAAATCTGTTCCATGCTTCTTGCCTACCTTCTGATGATTTGCTGGCAATCTTGGTATTTCTTGGATCCCTTTCATCTTCACATGATGATCTCCCTATGTGTGTATGTCTCTCTGTTCTGATTTTCCCTTTTATGAGGATGCCTTTCATATTGGAAAGGGTCCACTCTAAAGACTTCATCTTAACTTTACTAATTACATTTGTAATGACCTATTTCGAATAAGGTCACATTTGAGATGCTGGGGTTTTGGGTTTCAACATGTGAATTTTGAGGGAGACTTAATTTAACATGTAGCACTCAGTCTTTGTGGATTGGCTCTGTTCTGGGGCCTTCCTTCCACACATAACCAGGCTGTTTACAATTCTGCCTTAGCCTTTACTTCCTGCTTGTGCTGAACCTAGAGATTAGTCAAAGATGAAAGTTTAAGGTCAGGTCTTCTCATGATTTTTCTGAGCATCCATCCTGCCCTGGATATATGTGTGACTTTCTAAATTCCCCAGTATACACAGGCATTTCAGAATGCCCTAATTTCCCAAAGAAACTCTTTTCAGATTTTCCTCCAAGGCCTTCTGCTGTCTGTTGTTTGTTTCCACCATAGTATTTTGCTCTAGGTGACTATTGGTTTTCCATTCACCTTATAATGTTTATGAACAATGCCTATGTTCTTCCCTCCCTGAATGAGTCCCAAGTTAGGTAAAACAGAGATAAGTATGTTGTGTCAATCCTTCAGGTAGTCCCCATGAAGGTTGGAATAGAGAAACACAATATTTTGCTAATGAAGTCTACTCTGCTCTGTCCTGAGAACCAAGTACTAGGGTCTCCCCCTATGAATGCAGGCTGTGGTCTTCAGGTCTTCAAGACTGCCATTGAGGTAGGGTGGGGTGGGAAAAAGAAAATAAAAATGCAACAAAGCTTTTCTACTGTTTTCAAGTTGACCTTTTTCTTGATTCAGCATTCACTTGATTACTGTAAATCTTTGACCATTGTCCAGAGTTCTGGCAAAGTTGGTTTTGACAATTTCTGCTTATTTTCAATATTTCTGTTGAGGGACAGGTGTTTGGAGCTGCCTGTTCTGCTGTTTTGCTGACATCACACCTGACAAGTGCTATAAAGAAAGAAAAAGTAGAGCAGGGTAAGGGACATCATCAGCAGAGGTGGTGGGTGTTGCAGTTTTAAACAGAGTGGTCAAGGTAGGCTTCATTGACAAGATGACTTTTGTTAAATGATTCAAGGAAGTGAAGGGACCATCCAAGTATATAGCTGGGGGAAGATTTTACTGAGCATAGAAAGCAGTACAAGGGTCCTAGGGCAGGAAGATCCCTGGTGTATGTGAGGAAGAAGGAAGCTGATGAGGCTGGAACAGAGTGAGCAAGAAGGAGCTAAAGTCAAAAGATAATGGGAGGAATGGGAGGGTGGGATCACACAGGACCTTGAAGGTCATTGTAAAGATTTTACCATTTATTATGAGTAAAGTAGAAGACCTTTGCAGCATTTGAACACAAGAATAACTTGATCTATCCAACATGTTAAAAAGGATAATACAAGCTCTTAGGTTGAATATAGGGGAACAAGGATGAAGTCTGGGAGAGTGATTCTGATGCTGTTACAGTACACCACGTAAGAGATGATAGTAGAATGAAACTGGGAGGAAGCAATGAAGGTAATGAGAAGTGTATGGATTTAAAATATAATTTGAAAGTAAAGCCAATAGGATTTTGGACATAAGAAAGATAAGTCAAGAATGATTGCAAAGTTCTTTACTTGAGCAACTAGAGAGATGGAATTGTCATTAGCTAATGGGAAAAACAATAATTAGAGCAGTTTTTATATGAACAGACAACAATGTCAAATTTGGATGTGTTGAGCTGGAAATATTTATTAGACATCCAAGTGGAGATGTAAAGTAGACAATTGGGAATGTGAGCCTGGAACTTTTAAGAGGCTTTTGGAAAGAGAATTATTTTCCTGGAATCATTGAAATAGAGATGACATTTAAAGAAGTAATGTAGAAAATAATAGGGAACCAAAGAGTGATTGCTCTAACATTCCAACATTAAGAGGCTGGGAAGAGGAGAAAGTAGATTGACCAGTGAGATCGCATAAAAACAACATGAGCCTGGTTTCTTGGAACCAGGCTAAGAAAATATTTCAGAGTATAAGTATTTCATCAGCATCATCAAAATACTATTGCTTAGTCAGGTAGAGGTAACGGAGAATTGACCATTTAACTTGGCAGTGTGGAGTTCATTGGTGATTTTTTGACCATTTGTTACATTTGAGTGGTGTTGGCAAAAGCCTGGTTGAAGTACGTTCAAGAGAGAAATGGAGGAGTGAGTCTATAGTTAAATATCATCCCCTAGAACTACTACTACCGTCTCCCAGTTTTCATACCACAGACCTCAAGGAAGGAGGACATGGTCACCCAGATCTTTTGAGTATATTCAAAGGATATTCCACTGTAAATGGCAAAAGAGTGCCAACATATAGGACAAATAATAATTCTGTCCTCCAGAATATCAAGCCAATTTTGCATATGAGGTCATGTCATGACACATAGAGCAAAAGCCTTAGAGGAAGGCAAGTTTTTACTATCATAGCAACATGATGCAGTCTACTTCTAGGCATTTGTTTCATACATTTGTACTTGTTTTTTTTTTTGGCTTATAGAAAATATGTGGTGTGTGTGTTTGTGTGTGTGCATATGTGTGTGTGTGTTATATAATCATCACCAACTGTATTGCTAGATACAGAGAGAGTGAATTTAGGTATGAATATAACTGAGCTCACTTCTTATGTTGCACCACCATTGAGCTAGGGTGCTAAGTAGGCATGGGAAAATATTTCCACTCCAGTTTTCTCATATAGAAAATGAATGGAAAGGATTAAATGATTAGTGAGAAACTTTGTAGCCCTCATGTTCTCTGATTATCTGTTGCAAAAAAAAAATGTGTGTGTGTGTGTGCAATGTAGGCAAAAAGAACTAACAAGGCTGTTGCCAAGAGGAATAGGTGAAAGAAGAAAGAGAAGAAATCACAAGTATAGCAAAGTTCTGAGGACAGGATTAAAATAGATGGAAAAAAAACCTGAAAATACCCATTTGGGTTTTATTCATGTATAGTACAGTTAGAAAACAATGAAATTAATAGCGGAGAAGTTGAAGAAGAAGAAAAACAAGAAAGGGAACCAGGGAGAGGTGAAGTGTAAAATCGGAAGCTGAGAGAAAGGAAGAAATATACAAATAGAGAGTGGAGGGCAAGAAAATCACAAATACCTTAACCCTTTGAAAAGCCCTATCCTTGAAACTGATGAGTCCAAACATACTGTTCTTCTGTTTTCAGAGCTATTTTTTTTATTCTTATCACAAGGAAAAGGAAAGAATTTTTTATCTGTTTTCACCATTTAGAAGAGCACTGACTTGGTCCGTCACCTGGAAGAAGGCAGTTAGATAAAGACTGAGCATAAGGCCTCCTTCTTTGTCAGCAGTGGGTCATCCCAAGAGCCCACAAACTCACCTGTGGGCTGTGAAGAGCTGCACCTACAGTAGTTAAAAAATGCCATTAGTTTAGACTGAGTGTGAATAATAAGAGAGGCCCTTGAAACGATTAAATGCAGAGCTGACTATGAAAGCAAAGCTGAAGTGAGAATTTAAAGGGCCATTAACTTAGCCAAAAGGATGGCTGGAAGAAAAATCATTTATAAAAATTGGGAGATTGAAGGGGCTTCTTTAATGTTCTTTAACAAAAATTAGATGTTTGATAATCTCTTCTTACTTCGATAAGCAGGGGAAAAAACCCTCAAAATTAGAAATCTTTTTTTTTTCAGGTTCAGTATGTTCTAGATGTTAGGTGTGTGCTATTAGGTTAATTAGAATTTTAAAGTTAAAATGACCTCCTTCCAACTTTAAGTAGAAACTTTTTTCTTCTCTTAGTCAATTGTGAAAGAGGATATTTTTCATAGTATTTGTCACTTGACTTAAGAAAGTTGCTTCCCTAACCTCTTAATGCTCCATCCTCTTTAATTTTGCTAAAACTATTTTTTCTTAAAATTCACATTTTAGACAAAAAGAACAGTTTGTCTTTTGGATTCAAGGAGGTTTTGGCACAAAACAACACGTTTGATTTTCCGAAGCCCCTTACTTAACATAAATTCAACACACTTTACTTGAGTACAGCCCAGAAATCCTAATAAGTTCTAGAGATAAGGGATAGGATACCACCCCCATATTAAAGGTCCTCTTGGTGTATTGGGGGAATCAGATAAAAAAAAATCAGACCATCATAATGATCTCAGAGAGACACAGTGAGCGGTCTTGAAGAGAAATCTTAGTTCCCTGCCCAGGAATTGAACCTGGGTGGCCTGAATGAAAACCAGGAATCCTAGCTGCTACTTCACCGGGGGCTGGAGGCTAGAGGCAAAGTGGCCCTGGCTCATGCCCCCGTTTGAAAGCAAGAATGTTTCAAGGAAGCAAAACTGTAAGCACAGGTACAAAGTTCATTATTAGAGATGCAGCGCAAGTAGGAGAGCACACAGAGAAGTAGTTTGTTTATCTACGACTGAAGCAAGGCAGAAATACACACCCAGGGGGGAAGGGTGTGGGCGTCCTCTCTAAGGAGGAGGAGCTCAGTAAAGGGGCGGTTCAATCATTTACATAGGACAGTTCTTCCGGGTCTTTGTTTACCTTTGGCCGATTATCTCATTTCTTTTCCCACATCTGACCTGCCCTAGGGTCTGCCCCCATCTGTGTGCGCATCTTTTCGCCAAGATGGATTCCAGCGCGGAGGCCTGTGGGAGGCTTGACATCACCTGTTATGGGATAGCACCCCTCCTTTTTGACCCCCAAGGAGCCTTCCTGAGCATGTACAGTCAGGGACATTTTCCTTGACCTCAGGAGTGCTCACCTTACCTCTTCAGCAGAGCTCAGCTCTTGCCACTAACTTTGTCCTTGGAGTGTCTGGGGAAACACAGCCTCAGTTTTACTCCACTTGACAAACAAACACCAGCTGTCCGGCCCAGGGGCCCATCTATCTCCTACCTCATTAATGTCAGAGGGTGAATTGTGAGAATAGGGGTTTGCATGAACACTAATAGAGTGCATTAGCTGACAGAAGTGGGTGACACAAGAGTTAATCCTTAAAGAACTAATAGTAGGTGACCTAGTTAAGAAGGGGTTGAGGTGTTCCCTTTAGCGAGAACAGAATTTGCAAAGAGCCAAACGTAGCAAACAACATGTTGACATATTAGAACGAGGTGGAGGTTGTGAAGAAGTTTGGTTGAGTGGTGGAGAGATTGGCAGGAACCAAATCATAAACAACCCGGAACATGCTTTCCTGATGGCATGTGGACCAATCTGAGCCTTTGGATACCAGAATTTATCCTAAGAGAACCAGAATGCCTATGGTGGAGCAAAAGGCTCCAGAAGACTGACTTGCTACTTGGAAGAATCTAGGTCCAGCCTTCCTGAAGCTACTAGTAAATTTTATACAAAAGCCAGTAAGCTCCCTTAACTTATCACAGCTAAAGGTAAGTTAAACTCACCTATAATACAACCTTCTTGTGTTCTCACTGTTCTTTAGTTGCATTTCCTGATTTAAAAACTAAGTTATTTTTGTATCCTGTTGGCTTCTTTTTTAAACCTTTTAAACATTTTTATTGGAGGCTAATGTGCATAGATGAGAATATGTAGATCTTAAATGCACCACTGAATGACTTTATACACACACACACACACACGAAGGTAACCACCACAAAAATCAAAACAAAAAATATTTCTGTCACGCCAGATAAATCCTCTTGGTTCCATTTCCTGTCACTAATTAAGAGATTAATTTTGTCTTCTCTTTCATTTAATATAAATAGAATTATTCATCTCACAGTAGATCAGTTTTGCCTATTTCTGAACTTGGTAGCATCACACATGTACATATGGAATCAGACTCTGCGTGTGTGTTTGCATAGTTGTGTGTCTGAATTCTTTCCTTCACTATAATGTTTTAGAAATGGGTCTTTACTGTTGCATATAATGGCAGTTTCTTCTTTTTATTGCTGAGTAATATTCCAGTGTACTAATACACCACAAAGTGTTTATGCCTTGATACATCATAAACATTTGTTTTATGGTACTCTGACAATGTAATTCCTGGTATTTCCTATTTCAAGCTGAAAGACTGTATTAGGAAACAAATATATCTGTTTTATTAATTTTGAAGTATATGTCTTACTGGGTAAATCCATATTCTTGCACATTTTTCAGCTAATGTACCATTTTAACAAAGTATCCTACTGCTTTTTTCTTCATCTTATGTCTCACTGTCATTGAGCCCCCTTTATGAGCTTTTGATGCAGTCATAAAGAAAAGCCACAAAGAAAAGCAATACACATGGATGGGAAAACATGGGAAAGTCAGAGAATGCAGAGAGATATGGCAATATAATGCACGTTGTATTGGAAAAGATTATTTATGATCTAAGCCTGAGTTGTCTCACAAGTATTATAGACTTCATGAGGTTCTGAGATTAATGATGAAACTAACAGGTTTTAAATTTAGATGAAATTTCTATTTGTAGTTCTACCTATAAACTCAATTGCCTCATGATCTGTGTGTTTACATAGCAATATATGTTAAGTAGAGAGTTCAATTATTTGGTGAATTTAATGAATATAGAAACTATCCTCTGACAAGTCCTTAAGGTAGAGTCATTAATCACATAATTTCCTTCTGAGGAAGCAGGTTTTTTTTTTTTGATATTTATGATCTCTCTGTTATATATATATTTTTTTCTGTGTTTACACAACAAATCGTAGAAGAAAATTTCTGTTTTCCTGTTTTAGTGCATAGTTGAACACTCTCCGGTTTGTGGCAGTTGTTTTTTAAATCAAATACCAGTTTGCCAAAAGTCAATTACTCTGACACTGACCTTTGGAGCACTAATTTATTCTAACCTCAGGGAATTTGCTCTTTAGGGATAAATTGAGCATTAAAATTTTGTCTGATTTTTTTAAAAGGTTTTATGGAATTTCTTATATATATACCAACTGAAACACAGCATGTTGGCACTTTTCCAATACTTTTGGGTAGCATGGGTTTTCAAAAAAACGTTGTCTTGAATTCATTGTTTTAATTATCAATATCATTCATGAAGATGCTGGTGACTTACGCTATGGTTAGGTTATATCTGACCTCCTTTTGTCACTGTCACTGTGAATGGCCTCTAGCAAATTAATGCTTGATTCCAAGAAAAACTCAAGAATATTAAGATCATAGTCAATAGTGAAACAAAAACAGGATTCCCTTGAAATTAGCTGTGTAAATAATAATAATAATAAGGTATATAAGGAGGTTTTGTTTCATTTTCCCTCCATGGATAGGGTTTTAAAATAATTATCTGGAACTATTTATCATAACAGTGATGATGATGACGACGATAACAGGAATGACATTACTAGTGCACCTGTTAAACCCTTGTAACGTGCGAGGTTAAGAAACACAGTCTTGAAAGTAAGAACTGCTTTTATCCATATCTTATAGATGAAAAAAATGGATGTGTGGATGACTTGCCCAAAGCTAAAAAAATAATATCTTCATTTCTATAAGAATCTCCACTTATTGAGTCATTTAAATATTTGTAGCATAAAAAAATAATATGGATACTTTTATCCTTTCAGATGATGTAGCAATGAAAACTTTGGGGTTTCTGGGCTTTCTCCCTACTTCATTAGTTTACTTTTTTTTTTTTTCTCTCTTGGACATGAAGAGATGTTTGCCTAAATAAGTTCATGGGTAAGAAACAACACAGAAACCAGGCTGGAGCATGCGTTCAATCCTAATGCATCATAGCTTAAGGGAATACAGTCGACCCTCCACATCCAACATCTAATTGAATCTGCAGATGCAGAACTTATGGATACGGAGGGCCCACTGTATCTATAGTAAAATGAAGTCCAAATTGTCTGAGGAAAATAAACAACCCCTTATATCCTCCCAAAAGCTTGAGTACACTTGATTCTTAACAAAGTGAAAAGAGCTTTGAAATTAGATTTCAGTGACAACCGCAGTCATTAAGGGTGCCAGCATCTGTTGAACAGGAGTCAGGCAAAAAAATTTTTTTTCACTTCTTTTGAAGGGAAAACAACAGCTTAATCATGCAGTTTCATACGAGGAGGTCTACTTAAAAGTTCAAATGATAATTATTGGATAAGAGTCTTCTTTCTTTTAATGTTGGGCTAATTTCGTCTTGAATACTTATTCAGTGTAACTGCAGGTGTATTACTATTATATTCTTTTTACCTGCAAATGGTGATGCATCATAGTGACTCTAGCCTTTCTTCTGTTAAAGGGCTCAACATTAAAGGTGTTTCCAGGAGATGTCTTTGTTAGTTATTGGCCGTATCATTAGATAATGAGGTTTAACTAAGGGCTCTGTGTATCAAGGGAGAAAGGAAGAGACATTGAAGAGAAGTAAAGGACATTTAGAAGGAGGGATTGGGACTGAGGTGTGGGAGACAGGGTGACTGAGAGGGGCTGAGAGAACAAGAGGAGGGGTGGGGGACTCGGAGGATGGCTACCAAGGGGGAGATGGAGAGCGAGAGAGAGAGAGAGAGATGCCTGGAGAAGGAAACAAGCAGACAGATGGAAAAGAAAAAGACACAGGGACAGAAAGAGCAAAGACAAGCTCCAGATTCACGAGCTTGTGCTCAAGGTCACGTGGGGTGGGGAATGGAGACACAGGGGAGAGGGGAGTGTATGTGTAAGTCTGCTTTGAAAGAAGGAGGAGATTTCTGGGTGAATATACATTATACCCCCAGTCACAGAGCGACATCATCAAGAAAGGCGAACCACTGGAGTGGAGAGTGTTTATTTTATCTTTACATGTTGAATCCAGTCCTTCTTGGTTAATGTGAAATTTGCTTGGGCAGATGGGGGGGCTGAGATCACGTGACTCTCCCTTCTCACGTCCTTGCCTTATTGTAAGAGACCCTCATTTAACTGGGTCCTGCTGCTTTGTGATGGTCTTCAGAGAGAGCAGTACTGTTGTGCTCTAGCCAAGAGGGGGCTCAGTCCCTAATTATGCAGAGAGATGGGCTCCTCCACACAGCTTTGCCGAAACAATACTGCAATCAGGTCTACCTGGGGGACAGAGGGGACTTAGGAAATATTAGGTGAGTAGTTTCTCTTACCTGCCTATAGTAACAACCTGTTTGTCGTAGCTTTTTAATTTAAAATGCTTATAGTTCATACATGTAAACTGCTTGGGAAAGTGCCTAGCACACAGTAAATACAAATGTCATTTTTGTTGTTGTAATTACCACCACTATCCTGGTTGTTACTCCACCCTTTATCTCTGCAACCTCCCACCTACACACAATGCATCCACCCATCCATCCATCAGCCTTCATCTCTCTGCATGTTTGTGTGTCTCTCTGAATAGCCTTTGTCTCTCTCTCTCCTCTGTCTCTCTGGCTGGCCTTCTAGCATGTATCCTTCTATGCACACATAACAAATAGTATTTGAAATGCACTTCACACATTCATTATTGTGAAACCCTTGCCATTTCTTTTGCTTTCTGCAAAGGCGAACTATTTTTTCTTCATTTCTATAATTTGTATGACATTTGATTTGGGACATGATAAGTCACTGTTAAGAGAGGTGTCAGATTTTGGCTTCTTCTCACCTAAGGCCAAAAGATTCCTTCACTATTTGACCTTGCTGGCCCAAATCCAGCCCCTCCCTCTGGAATACTGAGCTCCAAATGCACTGACCTTCCCTGGAGGTTGCAAGTTTCTTCCTCGTTCCAAGACAGCACATCTTCATATTTACACATTTACAATTTAGCACTGGCTGATGTGTTCCCTTTGCCTTCCATGTTTCTAACAGCTCATTTGCCCACCCTTCCCGGTTAAATCTCTAAGGAACCTATACTTTTCTTCACCACAATGGTTATCATTATGTTTAAGTAACTTTGTGTAAATACTTGTTGACTGTCTCTCTGTGCTAGAGTTTAAGCTTCAGCAGAGTACGTAATGATCTCTCTTGTTCACTCCCAACATGATGCCTGGTACATAATAGGTGCTAAAGAAACTGTTAAAGAAATTAATTGATTAATAAATTAAAGTGCTTTTCTGTACCAGCCGATATCTCTGGGCCAAAAACTAATGCTGAACATCCTTGTGAATTCATTGTTAATTGCTTAAATTACATTTTATCAAATAAGGAAAAAATCATTGAGGGAAAAAAAGTATTGAGTATTTCATATTGAGTATTCAATTGTCAGAACTTGGGTGTACATTTCCCCATTGTTATTTTACCAATCAAAAATACTGGTAACTCCCCTCTGTCTCCAGAAAAAGACAAAGAAGAAAGAATGGAAGAAAAAAAGAAAAAGAGAGAAAAGAAGAAAGGAATGGGGAGAGAGAGAGGGGAGAGGGAGGGAGGGAGAGAGAGAGAGAGGTGAAGAAAGAAATAAGGAGGGAAGAAAGGAAGGAGAGAAGGAAGAAAACATTATTGTGGGTCTCTTCCCTCAGTTGGAATATAATTCAATGATGCAAAATTCAACTGGGGTCTACATAAAAAATATTATAAACTTCAGAATAACATATTCATATTTTTATTTCTTTATATATTAAATATTTTGACCTTAATATTATCTAAGTGCAGAATTCTCTTTCTACATTTAACCTCAAAACTCATCTTGCTATTCCCTTGTTCTTAGAATGAAAAGACAGTTGGACCTCTTTGATTTTTCACATCAAGCTTTGTGCTTGAATCTCTACTGAAGCTTATTATAAAATAAAGATTCCTGATCCCTATCTGATTGACTAGATCTAAAGGGATGTCATAATATTTTTATTTTTTTCTCTTTTTATTGACATATAGCTGATTTACAATGTTGTGTTAGTTTCTGGTGTACAGCAAAGTATTTCAAAGTATATTATATATATATATTTATATATGTATATTTTTTATATATATGTATATATAAAATAATCATTTTCAGATTCTTTTCCACTATAGGTTATTGCAAAATATTGAATATAGTTCCCTGTGCTATACACTAGGACCTCGTTATTTATCTATTTTATATTTAGTAGTTTGTATCTACTAATACCAAATGCCTAATTTATCCCTCCCTCACCCTTCCCCTATGGTAGCCATAAGTTTGTTTTCTGTGTCTCTGAGTCTGTTTCTGTTTTGTAAATAAGTTCATTTGTATCATTTTTTAAATTAGATCCCACATGTAAGTGATGTCATATGATAGTTGTCTTTCTGTGTCTGAAAGACTTAATATGATCATCTCTAGCTCCATTCATATTGCTACAGATGGCATTATTGCATTCTTTTATATGGCTGAGTAATATTCCATATATATATATATCCAGAAGATGTGGTAAATATTTGCATTTTGAACAAATCTATCAGGTGATCCTGATGTGTAATTCAAACTGACGTTAAACTCACATCTAATTCCAGAAGCAATCATTCATTGAACCTGTGCTTTGAGACGGACACTATTCTAAATAATATATAAGAACATTATAAGTTTTACCAAAAACCTGTGAAAGAAAAGTGATGTCTTATAGACGTGGAAAACAGGGCTTTGAGAGGGTATGATTTTGGTCAGGGCTATTAGCTACCAAATGCCAGTGACAGGATTTGAACCCAGGGCTCTCAAATGCTGAAACCCCCGCTTTTCTATCGCACTCCAGCATTACCTACTAAAATTCAATCTGAACCACAGTCATTGAATTAAACTCTAGGGTTAACAAAAATTTGTGTATGAAATGACTTATACATGGTTGACTTACCGAGGATGACAGTTTAGGAAAAATTTACTAACTCCGTGTCACGATTTTGTGTCCTATGATACTTGATAAAAATACTATTGACACTGTTCATATCCTGATCACGTGGCCTAGTTGAGAAGTCTCTGAAGAAAGATTTGATGTGACAAAAACTATTGATTTGTGTGCCGCAAAGCATTTCCAATCCCTCACTGCTAGGCCACCTCTTACTTAATATTTGAGCTTCCCTGATGCGTAGAGGTGCCAGGTGACTGGGTTTTGGTCCAGGAGATGTAAGCAACACAGCCCTTTGTACCTTAAGCCACCTCCATGCCTTACAGGAGGACGTGATACCTGGAGCTGCCATCTCTCCCCTGTGAGTCATTAAGCCAACATGGTAAAGACAGCAGAGTAGAAATTTAAATAAACCTGGGTCTCTGATGACATCATTGAGCCTTAACACTGGCCCAAGAGACTTCAGCTTTCAGAATACTGGTTAGGAAAGAAAAATGCACCCTATCTATTTATGGTCCTCTTAGCCATTAATTCTGTGACTTTTAGCTAAACGCATTCCTTTCTAATGTGAATTTACTAGATATAGAAAGCCACATGGTAAACCCCTCACAGGTCAGCTTTATGATTTATTCCTATGATGCCTAGAATTGAAGTTTTTCACATGGTAGAAACACTGGGAAGTTTTTGTGGGGACGGGTATGTGTCATGTCTGTCTGATGTTTTAGTGTGTCTACCTTGTATTGCACTGGGCCTGCTAGTCTCTTTGTAGATTCTCTTCCTTCTGAACATAGATTAAAGTTCCCTGGGAGTTAGCTTTGATAAAGAACCTAAAATAAAACCAGATCCCAGGCCTCCTTACATTTATAACCTGGCCTCTGTTAAGGACGCTAGTTCCGTGACATCAGTATTAATCATATCCTGCCTTCTGCCACCAAAGATATCATCAAAGTATCTGAACCAAGGCCACGAGTCACTAGAGGAACATTCTGATGACAAATTCTCCCCTAGACTTGGTTACCTTGCTGCCACTTCTGCTAGGAGAGGAGCAGCTTCCCCAGATGCTCATTGTAAGCAGGACAGCTGGATGGAAGACTGCTCCATCCATAATTCTGCGAGCGGGTCCCTTCAACCGTGCTTCCCTATAAGTTGCTTTACCCTGCCACCCACTCACGTTGGACCTTGCAGAAGCTACTTGACCCAGGATGCACAGAACAGTATCACCAGTAATTGAGAAGTTGCAGCCTGATTTATTCTTCCTGGCTGGGTGTGTGCAGCCCCTACCAGATGGCTACTCTTCTCCTTGTCCTGCTTTGAGGAATTAAGATAGGGCTTTAAGAATAAAGACAGGTGAATCAATTAGACCATGGTTTCTGAAAGGGTGATGTGTGTATCATCAATCAAATGATTTTAGGTGTACATAAATGAACGTTAAAAATTTTAAACAGCATGTTTTTTATGTAGTTTAAAAATACATCTAGCGTATCACATTCTTGATTTCATAGATATTCAGTACTGTAGCGTGTGCATCTATTTGTGTGTTTATGTTTCCCTTTAACACATGTTTATATGTGTGTATGTATGCATGCCTGTATACACACACATACATGTAAGTATGCATTTCCCGTTCAAATATGCTTATTTGAATAAAAGGTGTTTTGTTTTAGAGAAATATATTAATTAATCAATGGTACAGATGATTCATAGGTTTAGCAAAAATTGTGAAGTTGGTGCATGAATGATACTGTTTGGGAAATACAGGATAGAACCAATATTAACCCTAAGAGTACCACTGGGAGGAAGAAATGTAATTATGCAACATAGAAGATAACGTTAATGTCAGAGACTGATACGTGAGTTATCTACTTCACATAGTTGGAATCCTTCCTAAATGAACCCAAAAGGTCTCATACATTTCACATTACAGTCAGTCTGTCAAATATATATTAAATTTCTACTATTTTGAAGCCTTGTCTTAGTCGTATTAGAGGCACAAAAATGTCTAAAATACCGTTGATGTTTTCAATGATTCTGTAATAATATAAGGAAGAGCTTGCATGAAGCCCTCCAATGATTTCTGTTTCACTTGAAAGAAAACCCAAGTTTCTGTGTTGGTTTATGAGGATTATAAACTGACCTCCGTCCTCATCTCCTAGCCTTCTGCAATCTGCCCCTTCGTAGCAGTCATAGTGGCTTCCTTTCCTCCAGTGTGCCATGTTTGTTCCCACTTTAGGACCTGAGACAAGATGGTCCTTCTACCTGGATTCTTCTTTCCCTTATTTCTATAGAGCTGATTTCTCCCAGTCATTTAGCTCTTAGCTAAGTTGTCACCTCTTCAGAGAGGGTCCTCCTGAAATCCTGTCTGAAGAGTCTCTTTCTACCCTGAGCCCCTGTAAAAGCTTACTTTCTATCTTATTTACTGTGTTGATTTTCTTCACATTTCTTAGTGCTATCAGAACATTACCTTATCTATTCACTTGCTTATTACTTGCCTCCCGCAGTAGAACAAAGACAGGACAAGATCAGGGACCATGTCTCTCTTAGTTAACACTATCTTCCCTCTGGACTAAAATTTTAAAAATAAGGTCTAGTACACATTAGATACTCAATACATAATTTTAAATGAATGAATACATAGCAGGCATGATGTTTCATGGCCAAACTACAAAAACATTCTGTAGTGGAGTGAGCATGTCTGATGAGGCAATCGGGAAGAATTTCATGATGAAGCAGGAACTCAGCAGAATTTTGACAGGCAGAGTTGGAAGAATGGGAAATTTTCTCGAAGAGGAGAGTTATATGCTCAAAAGCCTAGGTGAAAGAATGAGACAAATTGGGGAAGATTCTGAAAATGCAGCAGAAGCAGGGACTCCAAGTGGACACACTACCAGTTACATGTTAAGAGACAAAATATCACACTCTGAAAGCATGATGCATTTTTCCTTCTGTAGACATCTAAGCAATCTCTATGAGTAGCATGGATTTTACAGCCAGAAGTCCCAGAAGCCCTGCAGCTTGGATTGTAGATGTATTGGTCTCATTTTTGCACGTTCTCCCAGGAAATTTTGCTGTGTCCCATGACAAGGTCCCTCGTGTTGTGGTCCTGTCTTTGCCTCATAATTGTTGTATGGCGTAAGAGGAGCCTTCTGTCTCACTGAGCCTCAGTTTCCCCATGTGTAAAAGTACGGAGGTAGCTCTCAAAGGGCTCTACCAGTTCTGGCATTCAAGAATTAGGGAAGAACCAAGGAATTAAACTTCATGAATATTTTGGGAAGGTTCCCACGCAGTACAACACTGACAAGTGGACCAACCCAAAGCAATCTCATTGGGTATGTCTGGAAAAGGATGTTAAAACTTACAGGAAGTAAGAGGTAATGGTGACTCTGACTAGGGTGGTATCAGAGGTACTGGTGGGCCGTGGTCAGATTGTAGATGTGTTTTGAAGGTATATCCAATAGAAATTTTCCTTTCGCCTAGAGTAGACTGCAAATCCTTGTGACACTGAGTAAAATAGCAACTGCGCCATGATACAATGAAAGTGAAGGTCAACTCAGTGTTTCACGAGTTACTGCTACTCTGAGTTTGTACAGATATTTGGAGCTTACATAGCTCCTTCCCACTCACTGTATAATGTGGTTCTTCCAACAACTTTGAGTGGGGAGAGGAGATGGAATGGGGAGGATATACAGTTCATCTAATTTACAGGGAAAGAAATAGAACTAAGACCACACGTGGTTAATAGTGATGGTCAGACTTGAATTGCTGCCTCCTGCTTCCATAGAGTCTCTTGGAACAGAAGGAACTATGCTATAGTCAAAGATAATCTATCTTGAGACAAGCAATAATCTGTCTTCACTATATCAAATAGTCTTTCTAAGTAGCATACATAAGCTTTGAAATTGTAGGTTTATGCCTGTCGATTCCCCTCTGGGTCATCTATGAATCTACAGCATAGTCAATAACAACAAAGTTTTGAAGGATCTTTTCCTTCAAATAAGAATACATTTCTCTCACCTGAATCGTTAAATGTGGTAAGCAGCCATGGCTGGTACTTAGGGGATCTGAGCAGCATCTTATGACTTCCTGAAGGACATTGGCCTTTTGTATTTCACTATCATGGATGCTTTATGAAAGCATCCGTATTGCTTGGAATCACTGTCCCATGGGTATTAAAACTAGCAAACTCTGTTTGAGAACATAACTGTGGAAATAATGATTGGACATTGTCCCCTGAACAAGCCTCTAAAATTGAGTATTGAAAGCAGCAAATTGTTTCTGTTTAACTTCATGATTGCAGACATAAAATTGGGCCTAGAAGCTTGGCCTTCCACCAGCTGAATGCTGAACTTGCAATAATTTCATAGAGACTCCCCTCCAGGCCAGAAAAGCTCACCATAACCAACACCCCATAATATTATCTTTTCACATCTCTATCTTTCAGAAAAACATCAGAATTTACAAAATAACATTTGAGAGATAAAAAAATCCTCAAGCCACAGAAAATTGTATTTAGCAATCATTTGAAAATACACACTGGATCGTAAGAGCCATATCTCAAACATGTGCCAGGTAGAAGTATAGTTAAATATTTGGAATCTCTCTGAGAAAAAGCACTGGAGAAATCCATTTCATCTTAGAGTAACAGTGATTGTTCAAAGGTCACTTGGGTAGCATCTAGACCTCTAACAGACTAGAAAACAGTCAAAAGGACAAAGATCAAGAAAGCTAGTAGGTGCCAACTCTTATGGTCCATTTCTAATTTGCCACCCTTTCCCTTTATCAAGCAGGCTCAAGTCCTATGGGGAATGTATCTTTTCAGTAATTACAGTAATTGGCCACAAGGTATAAGCTTTCAGGTGAAATGGGCATTTCATGTAAATAGGGTGTCTTAGGTTTACTAGTCTCTGGTAGGATCTATAACACCTGCTGTTGAGTTAGGACAATGTTAATTTCCGTAGGGCACTGTCTGAATTTTAAGATGGCCCCCTGGAGTCTCTGAGTTGCATCCTCTTAGGCTTTTAGAATTAGCTGGAACAATAGTTAGGCAGAGGGCACCTAGAAGATTAGCATACCGGCTGGGCAGGTTCCATGTTTCAAAGAAATTGACTTGAAGGAGAAGTGAGCTAGCTCATGGAAAGGAGCAAGGTCAATCATATCTCAGTATGGATGGGAGAGGGGAATTGATGAGCTTTTCTGAGAACTTCCAAGGTGTTTGGAGAAATGAGCTGTGTGGGACTCTGTTCCCTAAATAACTAGGCGGTCAAGTTGGCACAAATACCTCAGAGAACACATTCTATCAAGTATGTGATGCCTCCGGTGACTGCTCACTGTTTATGTCCAATTGGACAGCAAAAGAGGAAGAATACAAGCCAGAAAACAGTCTGTTTTTGGCTCTAAAGATTATTATCCAAAAGTCTAGATCCCCGTGAAGTTGAGAAATAACTTTCCTAAAGATAATTTTAAATACGTAGGACAAAGGTAATACGATTATATTTCTTCTAACATTCAAGACACATTCCTTATATGTTGAATAAGTGGTCTCACATTACAGTAACTAGGATAGTTTTTGATCTTCCTTCCTTAAAATAATAAGCTTCTTCTGCGAAAGAATGGCATCACACTCATCTTTCTTGAATGCCTCACGGTGTTCAGAATCAGCGCCTCCATGAATATTCTACATTTTCCATAAATATCTGTTTTTGCGAATCCATATTTCCTCCTGGTTAGAAGGGAGACATCCTCAGAAGTGAGAGTCCTTGCCTTCAACCATGGTATTATGCCAGTTTTAGGTCAACCACTTAAGCTATTTTATTCTGGAGAGGGGAAATGTAAACATCCCTGATGACCAACAGAATCAGTAACTGCCAATCTCTGACCAAGACCTTTAAGTAAAATCAAAGTTCTGTCCTAAAAGGCAATCTGAATTGTCTCTGAAATGAGCTGGAACAGCTCAGGGATGGGAGTTGTGTGCCTGCATCAAGCCTCGCAAAGTTTTGAGGACCAGTATTTGCTGCTTCCCCTCTGTGTACCTGTCACCAGCAAGGGCAGCCTGAAGCTGCCGCAGCTTTCTGCAGCGAAGAAGAAACGTAACCAAACCCAGCTGAAGGCTGGGAGTGAAGAAAGATCACACAGACAGATGATTCCCTTTGTTCTTAAGTGTTGTTAATTTTGGAACAACTTCTGGCTTGGGAAAGAGAGCTTTAGAGAAGACTCACTAAAGTGATATATAGTATCTCTGAACAAAAGCCAAAGGCCACAGGCAACTGATGGTATGGAAAAGAACATTTCCTCGGATTTGAGAATACGTTGGGGGTAAAAATTCAATAGATCTAACGTCAAGCAATGATAGAATATCGTTTAAAGATTGTGTGTGCAAGGGTTGTAGAAATAATATTACAAATAATGGTAAAAGGTCATGTTTTTCTTGTTCACTTAACAAATGTTTATTCAACACTCACTATGTGTTAGGTGATTGCAAAAGCTCATAAAACATTGGGATTGCAAAGGCTCATAAAGCAGTGTCTTGGGGCTTCCCTGGTGGTGCACTGGTTAAGAATCTGCCTGCCAATGCAGGGGACACGGGTTCGAGCCCTGATCTGGGAAGATCCCACATGCCGCGGAGCAAATAAGCCCCTGCGCCACAACTACTGAGCCTGCACTCTAGAGCCCAGGAGCCACAACTACTGAAGCCCGCACGCCTAGAACCCGTGCTCCGCAACAAGAGAAGCCACCACAATGAGAAGCCCGCGCACTGCAAGGAAGAGTAGCCCCTGCTCACCGCAACTAGAGAAAGCCTGTGTGCAGCAACAAAGACCCAACGCAGCCCCAAAATTAATTAATTAATTAATTTTACAAAAAACAGTGTCTCTCTCTTACAAGAGCATAAAATCTAGTAAATAGAAGTAAACTTTTGGAAGCAGTATACTCTGCATACTGATTAGATCAGCAAAACTGCCTTAGCCAGAAGTTTTTGTCTTTTTGAATCAATTCCATTCAAAGAGCACTTGGCAGGGTGCAAAAGATTCGTCTGCCCCAACAATGAACTCGTCTGATTTAGAAGGCAAATATTTATTGAGTGTTTACTATGTCGTTTTTATGTTTTTGCTTCTTGCTGAAACCTTTTGGATAGGACCCCATATTGAAGGAGCTAAAACTTGGAAGTTTAATAACTTGCTCTAGTCTTCATTTCAAGTTACAAGAAGAGCTGGGATTTGAACTGTCTGAGTTGAGAACCCATGCTCTGAACTATTAATCGTTTGCTTCTGTCATTGAGGAGACAAGACTATATGGACAGAATGTAAATTTAAAATTACAGATCACGTGGTTAGGAGGATCATTCAGGAAAGGTAGGTGATACAAGGCACCAAGCTTTCCTAAATAATAAACATGTGTGAGTATAGGGTGTAAGAGAAACAGCAATTCCTTTATCGCACCGCATTGTCTTCAGTTTGGAGCTCCCCCAGTTCAGTTCAATTCCCTGCGAGGTCTGTGTCCTAGCACCATGAGGGGCACTGGATTCGATTGTTTGCTTTAAGTGACATTGCAGTGACTCAGGGACCCAGAGATGATATTTTCCCTGACTCCCTTGAGTGATGATTTTCAAAACAAACTGTAAGTTTTGTCCCTCCTGGCTTCAGTTGCTTTTCTTATGTGAGCCCCCGATCCCCACCTCTAAACTTGCCAACAAACACCCAAAGCGTCTAGATCCTAGGTTCCTCCATGTCTCTGTAGGGTGTAAAGGATGTAGTCTGTGTCCTGCCCATCCATTCTTCCAAATCCAAGTCCATGGTAGACATCATCACTATGTTTACAATTAGCCTGAGGAGATATAATTTTATTTTCTGCCTCAAGAGTTTATTGAGGGAAGAACCTATTCTGCTCCAGTCTGTCTGCCCTCTACTAGTGATTCTCAACTGTGAGCCTACCTCAAAATTACCTGCAGAATATTGAGTTCAAGCAGATTCCTGGGCTCTAGCCCAGAGTACCTGACTCTGTATGTCTGGGCTGGGGCCAAAGAATTTCTGATTCTAACAAGTTCAGGTTCACAAGATTAACAAGGTTTCGCTAATGCTTCTGGGCCGGGCATCACACTTTGAGGACCATTGCTGTTTAATTAGTATTATCAGGGCTGAGATCATGGGCTCCGGAGCCAGTCTGCCTGCTCAAATGCCAGCCCCACCACTTATGAGGTCTGTGGCTTTGGACAAGTTATTAGACTTCTGGGTACCTGAAATCCCTCACATATAAAATGTAATAATAATGTCCCCCATAGGGTTATTGTAAGAATTAAGTGAGTTCAAATATGCTAAGTGCTTTAGAGAGGACTGGGACTTAACAGGTTCATTACAATATGTTGACTAATATTATTTATTCATGGTGGTTAGTGCACATGGCATTTACTCAAATGCTCAGTTTATGGAAATTAACATCCCTACCTAGGCTAATGCGTCTAACATGTGGCTTCTTTCAGCCACAGGAGGCACTAAGATATAAAAGGTTACAGTAGTTTACAGCTATTTATTTTAGGAGGCTATTTTTACTTGAAATGTTTATTCACAGACTGTGTTATCCATTGTTAGAGTTTTTTGATTATGAAATTGATTCACAAACAGAAGAAGGCTGTTGTACAGTTATTGGTGCTCAGAAAAAAGGCTAACACTTGTCATAAGAAAGACTAAGCTGCTGAAACTTCTTCAGCATCGTCTCTTGTTAAAGGTAGAGTAGGATGCTTCTTTTCAGAAACGCTGGGAGAGCTTGGAAATAATTGTGTTGTCACCAAAAAAAAAAAAAAAACATTGTGTTTTATGACTGGTGTTTCTCGTGATGATGATTGAAATCTGTCATCTGAAATACTTTGCTCTTTTCATCATTCCTTCATGTGTCCACAGTGATGCAGTTGCCATGATATTCCTTCTAAGCCTCTCAGCTGCAAATGGCAAACAGCAGGTGGGGAATAAGAGAATTGGGAGTTTGGTGCCCTGATTCAGAGGCTACAGCTGAAAGGGTGACTATTCGTCTGAACCTAAAATCAGAACATGCAATCAGCAAAGGCTTCTTTCTCTGACTCGTGAGGTTTTTTATGTATATATATAAATTTAGTTGTATATTTACCAAATCATGTTTATTAAAAATAAGAAAATGCATAAAATGGGAAGTGATGAAGAATCCAGAATGTGTGATTATAGAGAGAAATTGATCTGCTATATAGGTAGTGTTTGAATTTTGCATTATGAATATCCAAATGTGAATTTGATCTGAGCTCATATTACATGGAGTTGCCCATAAAATAATGATGATGATTTCCACTTGTGAGTGTTGGAATATGTCTCAGGGCTTCCAGATTATTCTGGCTTTCTGATGACCAGAAGAACTTGTTTGCAGCCTCTTTTAGGCACAGTGTCTAACACATAATAGATATTTGAATAAATGTCAGCTATTTGATTATTGCATATGGCTAGCCACTATGTTGGGTGAAGATCAACTCCGCTTTTAGATAATACTCATTTTTCATTCTTGTAGCCATTAAGTGAATCTGAGACCGCAGGAGGCTGAGTTAAGATGTGCTTATGCACAGAGAGTCTCAAAAAAAGAAATCAAGTTGAACTTGGAAGAAGATTTTTGTTTTAATTTTTTTATTTTTCAAATTTTAAAAATTTTATACAACTTTTAATGGTAACTTTGTATTTATAGTGATTCCAAAGTATTGGCTATATTCCCCATGTTGTACAATACATTTTTGAGCCTTTCTTATACCCAGTAATTTGTACCTCCCACTCTCCCACTCCTATATTGCCCCTGCCTGGTGGTCACTATTGTTTGTTCTCTGTATCTGTGAGTCTGCTTCTTTTTTGTTATATTCACTAGTTTGTTGTATTTTTTAGATTCCACATATAAGTGATATCATACAGTACTTGCCTTTCTGTGTCTGACTTACTTCACTTACTATGATAATCTCTAGTCCATCCATGTTGCTACAAATGACAAAATTCTGTTCTTTTTTATGGCTGAGTATTCCATTGTGTGTGTGTGTGTGTGTGTATACATACACCATATCTTCTTTATCCATTTATCTGTTCATGGATACTTAGGTTGCTTCCATATCTTGGCAATCATAAATAATGTTGCTATGAACATTGGGGTGCATGTATCTTTTCGAATTAGTGTTTTTGGTTTTTATTTTGGATATATACCCAGGAGTATAATACTTGGTTGTATGGTAGCTCTATTTTTAAAGACATCTCCATAGTGTTTTCCCTAGTGGCTGCACCAATTTACATTCCCATCAACAGTGCACTAGGGTTCTCTTTTCTCCACATCCTCGCCAACATTTGTTATTTGTGTTCTTTTTTGATGATAACCGTTCTGATTCGTATGAGGTGATACCTCATTGTGGTTTTGATTTGCATTTCCCTGATGATTAACAGTGTTGAGCATCTTTTCATGTACCTGTTGGCCATCTGCATTTCCTCTTTGGAAAAAATGTCTATTCAGTTCTTCTGCCCATTGCTTTAATCGGGTGCTTTGTTTTATTGATGCTGAGTTGTATGAGTTATTCATATATGTTGGGTATTAATCCGTTATCCGTCATATCATTTGCAGATATTTTCTCCCATTCAGTAGGTTGTCTTTTCATTTTGTCAGTGGTTTCCCTGGCTGTGCAAAAGCTTTTAAGTTTAATTAGGTCTCATTTGTTTATTTTTGCTGTTATTTCCTTTACTTTAGGAGACAGAACCAAAAAAATATTGCTGCAATTTATGTCAAATAGTGTTGAAAGATGTTTGAAACCTTAAAAATAGTGATGTATTAATGTAAGGTACAGTTGCAGCTTTTAAATGGAACATAAAGACATTATAATTAGCAATATCAATACAGAGAAGTAATTAAAAACTATAAATCAAACCATACTCCTCTCCCACAAGCAGATTGACTACATATCGCAAAAGCTACTAATTAATAGTTAGCCACTAATCTAGCCATTTATGCACCTAACACACATGCGGCAAAGACCATCATTATGTTTTATTTGAATTAAATGATGGTGACCATAGTTGAGGGAGAACATTCTTATAATATGGTTTTTTTTATCACTGCTGGTTTCTATGCCTAGATGATGTCAATACTGTGGAAGCACTGATTTCAGATTTTAACAGTTTATTTGTCTGCAGTTAGTCTTTGCAACATCAGCTGTCACGTGTTCCAGCAGGACCTGTAGCAGTTCTAAGAACCCACCTCAGTTTTCTCAATGCGGGATTTTGTGAATTTCAAGAGTGATCAGAAGGTCTTCGTGTTTCAATCTGTGTAGAAAGTAGATGGCGTGATTCTCTTCTTTTGAACTGAGCCAAGAATTGAAACACTAGCAAAAATCCCATGAATTTCACTGGGACAGCTTGTTTAATTTCTCCAGTGAATCATTTTCTTGTGAGAAAAATCATATTCTGTGGGGATGCAAAGAGAACAGTGATTCCCAGGAATGTCCAGATATAGCTGCAATGGTGTGGGAGAAAAAGATAGAACTGTGTTTTCATTTATTTCTCCTCTGGAAATGGGTAATTATAAGATTCATATTTTTTTCATCTCCCTTTTGCTGTTCCATTATTAAGTGGGCAATAAAGGCACCCAGTGGTAAACGCATCGCCAGTGAGCTCAGGACACAGTCTATATTTCCTTTTTAGAAGTATCTTTCCCAGTTTTTGTGGTCTTATCATTGAAACCGCATCCTTTATATGTAATCTGATGCTTTCTAGTAAGATGGGAATTCTAGAGATATGCTCTGGCACCAAGAGAGACTGTCGGTCTAAAACATGAAATCTTAAACCCGTATCACAGCCCGTAACACCTACCTTGGGACTTCTGAATTCAGTTCAGATCTAGTGAGATTGCTTGCTATGCTTAGACTCTCTGAAAGAAACCAGGTAGATAAAATGGTCAGGCAGATAGGTTATGGAGGAAGAACACTGTGTTGAAAACAAACAGGACATCCACCAGGGAAAAACGCCCTTGAGGAACTTTTAGCATTTTAAGCTTCTCCAAGTTTTCAATCAATCCAGGTCACTTAGTGAAATCGATAAAATGTCATCACAGTTCCAAAGAAGCCTTCAACTATGTTTAGAGAGAAGGACGGCTCTGAAATTTAAATGGAATGTCGTTGCCGCAGTGTGATCACCCCATGTTTAGAAATATTTCAGGGCGGCTCCTTGCAGTGTCTTTGAGTTGATGACAACATGCCTAGACTTTTGTTACAACGTCCAATTTCCTGTGTAAGTGGATATTTGGAGCTTACTCTACAGCCATAGATTAACACCAAAGTAGATCCTTCCACTTTCTGAACCCTTCTTGGGTCACCTGAGACATCTGCCGGCATGCCAACAAAATGTGCTTGGAAATGAGTCATTTTAACTTGGAAGATATTCTCTCCAGTGCCACGAATGAAATTTGGAGTACATCTTTTATCATAGGTGGGCCTGTAATGATCTGATTACCATGCAGTGAGTTCTTTCAAGTAAGTATGGCAACCATGGCCTGTTCTTGCCATAGTTGTTTGTGGATCTGTAATATACAGACATCCCAACAGCCCATTTTGTTCAAGGGCATCCATCAATGTACCTTTGACCAATGTGAACCAGAGATAAAGGAATAGAAACAGAAACAAAAAATATATATATAGCAGTTCATTGTGTTGCATCTTCCTGTCTTTGTATCTTCAGCTTTTCTGTCCCTTACCCCACTCTTTGTAGGCATCCTAGCTTAGACATCTTCATCCGAGTCCTCGTCAGCCCTTCTCCAGCAAACGTGATTGGTTACAAAGTCCTCACAATGCTTGTCTGATGTTGTCCCTTGGATTTATTCTTTCCTTTCCATTTCTTCCATCTGAATTCTGACCTTTTAGCTGATAACTATTGTGGGTTTACAGCGAAGCATGGTGCCGAATGCTTTTCATGCACACTTGCATTTAATCCCTGTAATAACCCTGGAAGGCCATTTTCTTACTTTACAGAAGAGGAAACTGAGGATGATTGATCAAGTGACCTTGTCACAAAGTCACCCTGCTAGTAAATCTGAATGATTCTGTGTCGTGGTAATGGGCTTCTGCATGGCCTCCTGAGCTCCACATCCTCAGCCCTTTCATCTAAACTTCAGGACATCATTCTTTTAAGCAGTAACTTTAACAGCCTTGTTAAACGATTTGCTTAGGAACTTCATTTCATTCCTTCTTTTGAGTTGAATTTTCTTTTTTTTTTTTTTTTAAAGCGAGTATGTATTTGTACAGTTCTTCTTTTTAAATCAATTTATTTATTTCTTTTTGGCTGCGTTGGGTCTTTGTTGCTGCGTGCGGGCTTTCTCTAGTTGCAGCGAGCGGGGGCTACTCTTCACTCCAGTGCGTGGGCTTCTCATTGCAGTGGCTTATCTGTTGTTTTGGAGCACGGGCTCTAGGCTCATGGGCTTCAGTAGTTGCAGCACAAGGGCTTCAGTAGTTGTGGCACGTGGGCTCAGCAGTTGTGGCTCATGGGCTCTAGAGCGCAAGCTCAGCAGTTGTGGCGCATGGGCTTAGTTGCTCTGCGGCATGTGGGATCTTCCTGGACCAGGGATCGAACACGTGTCCCCTGCATTGGCAGGCGGATTCTTAACCAGTTGCGCCACTAGGGAAGTCTGAGTTAAATTTTCTAGGCCACATTACCAAGGAATCCATTTTATATCTTGAGACTTAGATTCCCCTTCTTTGTTAATGTTGTTTTCTCCAACAAAATCACTCTCTTTGTTGACAGGTTCCAACCATACTAGGACGTCCATTTCCATTCTCACCTGTAAGTCACTCCCTTTTTTATTCCGTATCACTGGTCTCTTGTTTATATTTGTTCCTCCACATCACCAGAAATATCTTCTCTTTTGTATTTTCCTCAAGTCCTGGTTAAATATGAATACCATGCTCGAAAATTCCTTATTCATTTACTCTATTATTTAGGATGATGATAACTGCTTTATCAATGTATAAAGTTGCAAATATATTAGAAGCTTATGTCCAAGATCAGCAGGTGGTTTTGTTCATGCAGTTATTCAAGGACCCAGACTCCTCTCATCATCACACGGCTCCTCCAGCCCTCAGGAAGTGGTCCTCATACCAGCAGCATCCGCATCACCTGGGAACTTATTAGACATGCAAATTATAGCACTGCCTCCTAGATATACTGCCTCAGAAACTATGGAGAACGGGCCCAGGAATTTGTGTTTGCCCAACCCTCCAGGTGATTGTGATGCACTCTCGAGTCTGAGAATCACTACTCTCCAGCCTCATAGATATCTGTATCCAGCCTGTGGAAATTCAGAGAATGGGGACAAGGTGCACATGCTTCTCAAAAGTGTTGCCCCAGAAGAGATGCATATCATTTCCATTCATGTCTTATTGGTGAGTACTAATCAAGTGGCCCTTCATAATGCAAGGGAGATGGGAAATGCAGCCCCTGTGGTCCTCATCTCAGTCATAGACAGGTGGACAAAAGTGAATGTGGTCCTTTAAAAAACAAAACTGTCTTCCATCCCCTCATTTTCATAAAGCACCCTTTAGAATGCAGTCTGACAGGTTCTTAAAGTCTATTTCAGTGCTTCTGTCAGCTTAGTTCCTCACACTGAACATTTTTATTTCTTCTTCCTCTTTGCTGTAATTTGATTTTCTTCATCGTTTTCCTTGGTTACAGCTTGATATAAATTTCTTTCTCTATTCATTGACAGACTGGCCCTTGCAAACGCTCCATTGCAGGTTGTAGGAACATGTCAGCTTATTTTCTCTTAGCATAAAGTGATCCAGCTGATGAGTTTGTCATGCAGAACTCGGGACAAAATGGCAAGCTGTTCCTCAGACACAGTAGGAACAGTTCTGATTTTGAATTCATCTTCTCCATACCTATTCTGCGCTGATACTCATTGTCCCTCAAGTCCTGAAGGTATTCATGGACAGGAGGGGATTTTTTTTTTTTTTTTTTTTTTTTTTTTTTTATTTATGGCTGTGTTGGGTCTCCGTTTCTGTGCGAGGGCTTTCTCCAGTTGTGGCGAGCGGGGGCCACTCTTCATTGCGGTGCGCGGGCCTCTCACTATCACGGCCTCTCTTGTTGCAGGGCACAGGCTCCAGACGCGCAGGCTCAGTAGTTGTGGCTCACGGGCCCAGTTGCTCCGTGGCATGTGGGATCTTCCCGGACCAGGGCTCGAACCCGTGTCCCCTGCATTGGCAGGCGGATTCTCAACCACTGCACCACCAGGGAAGCCCAGGAGGGGCTATTTTTTAACTCATGGTATCAAAGTAGATGAAGCACAGTGCTTCTGTATGCCCTGGCTCTGTGTAACTTAACAAGTTCATTACCATGACTAGGCATGGCCTACAGGGAGCATTTGATAGTTTAGGGAATGACCCAGTCGTTATAAAACCAGATATATGATTTATCGCCCAACAAGAAGTAACCTTCCATTTTCCCTATAACAAAATTCAAGAGTTTTTTTTTTTTTTTGCTATTTGTATATGTATATGTTAAAATATAGATGAAATAATCGAATATCTATTTATCCATTTTAATCTAATAACTTTGTTCTATATATATATTTAATCTATATATAATATGATGTATTAAACTCATTCTTTTTTTTCTTTTCATAAGATAATTATGTTCAAATGTTCCCTAAGCATATTTAAGTCCAGTTTCTTTGTCATCTCTGGAGCTACTTTATGAAACATCTTATAGTTTTCCAAAGCATATTATCTAGACTTCCACCTATATTGCTGGAAGTATTATCCTAATTCAATCTGTGTATGAGTCTATTGCTGGATCGTTGATCCTAGTACAAGTACTCAATCATAAAACATAAGAACCGTGTCATTTTGTGTTGTTCAAAGTTTACTCCAAGTGTTCGTGGTGTTCCTTTACAATATAACTATGCACTGTATTGCTTTCTAAAATGACTTTGAAGAGGTTCTTTTTAAGGTGCTAATACGTATCACTTTTTAGTTCATAACACCAAGAGTAATCCATAATTGTGTACTACATTTCTTTCTCTCTTTCTTCTTTGTTTTAAATGTAACTTGACACTACCCTAAACTAGCATTGATTAATATTCTTACAGGTTAGAATCTTCCCCAATGGTGTTCTGATATTCCAAAGTAAACCAGAGAATGCCCAGGGATATGAATGATTTTATATGGATTCAATTATAAGCAAATTCCCTCTGGTTTAAAGCATAAAAGTAAAAAACAATATATGATCAAGTGATTAAGTTTAAGGGATAATCTCTAGAATTTCTGTATAATAGATAACATTATAAGACTCTCTTATCATTTAAGTTTTTCTTCTAAAAGTAATATTAGCAAAAGCCATGGGAAATTAAAATTTCTATTTAATCAAAATAAATTTAATAGGAACTGGTCAGGTAAATTATAATGCTTGGTTATGTTATACTTTTAATGAGTTATTTTAATTGATTTCAAAATTATCTTGGAAGTACACTTTCTTACTCTTACTGTGATCTCCCTAGGGATTCTTCTAGGAGTATAATAAAATTATGTTCAAAGTGGCTTGCAGGTCATCTCTACAGTTGTGCTACTTAAGGTTTCCTAGGTTTGGTCTGCCCATTTTTACATGAGTGTACTCTTGCTCCAAGAGTGCTGACGTTTTTCTTCCGTATGCTTTCTAGAGAAGAATCATAAGATTTTGTTGAAAAAGGGTCAGGATTATAATGTATTGCTCTTTTACCCCTTCATGGCCCTCTGTTTTTTGAACTGTTTTTTCAGAATGTACATCATTGCTGTATATCCAAAGATATTGCCGTCCATAGTTTATCTTGAAAATGGATTTTGGTATGACTGGGCTCTTTTGGGGGGATATTTTTATTTGCAAGAGCAGTATTGGTCTAAAACCTGAATGCAACAAGAATCAAGTTATTTTATATTCCAGCTCCATTACTAAAATATATTGGGAATTCCTGACAAAATACTAGAAGGATGTTTTTCAGTTTTTAGTAGAATATGACTATTATTTATCTTGACTCTAACTTTCCAGCCTGTGTTTTCTTTAGACCAAGTTGAACTCCTACAGGAGAATAGGGGTGGGATTGGGAGATGGCCCTGAATAAAAATTATACCTGAATGAAGAAAAAAAAAACCTTCCAGTGTCTTCTCACAAAACTGAAGTGTATTTTAACAATGTAGTATAGAATGATTGCTCTAAAAGAGAGGAAAAACAAACCCAAAAAATAGTACTCACAGTTGAAAAAATTCTGAAGAGTGTCTGGATAGTAAAATCCCCTTATGATCTTTCTGTCAGCCATCTAGATGGGGTCCTGTGGGTAGCTGATCCAAACATTCTTTCAAAACTTCACATTCTACATTCTTCCCTTTGCCATAATTATTCCTTAAACCTGACTCTTAGTGGAAAAACAACATCAATTCTCAAAACACAGAGAGAAACAATAAGTAGAGTAAGAATCTGAAAAAGGCTTAAGAGAGTACAAGAAATAATGTCTACTTGGAGAAAATAGAACAAGTACAAGAGACACACATCAAGTGTAAGACCATCACACTTTAAGAAAGTATTTTACCTGAGTGAGCTTCTCATCTTTCTGGAGATGGGCTTACAAAGACTAAGAAGGCATTTATGGGAGTTCTGCTCCCTGGAATATAATAGTGAGTTTGTCAAGCTACAACTTATAATTATGCCACTAATTAAAAAATGGAAGTGATTTGCAAAGCTGGAGTGATACATAATTATATTTCCTTACCACATCACAAAATGAATTATTTTTCTTCACATAGGGTTTATTTTTTGTAAGTTTTTTTTTTTTTTTAAATTTCATTAGTTAAGTTCTTAGAGCTGTGTGTTGGCAACAGGTAAAATGGGACTCATATAATAGTTTTTCGTTGGTAGTAATGAATCATTTACATAATTCTTTTCCATTCATGTAACACATGCCTTTGGATTGCTTCAGCATTTACTGTTTGAAAATAGGAATTACCTATTTCCTGCATTGCTTTATGGTATTCCACAGGGAGTTACATGATTTAGATGTAAAAGCATGGGCTTTAGCAGCAAACAAGCCAGATTTGGATCAAGGTATTTAAAAATCCTCTGAGACTTGTCCTCCTAATCTGTAAATGTGTGATGATAGTAAGCACCGCAGTCTGGTGCTAGCAAGGATCAGATGGGCCATGCATGGGACAAAACTGCTCTTGTAGCAAAACATGTCTGGGACTATATTCTTGATTCCAACTGTACTTCTAACATCAAACACAGAGCCTAGCATAGAAGATTAGTCTGGTAAAAATGTGTTGGATAAAGAAAAATGAATGATAGCAGTTGATGTTTTCCATGCTCACTCTGAATCCACCATTTTTTTTTCCATTTTCAAAGATTCTACTAAGTACCAACCATCTTTAGTTCTCACTTATTTTGACTTATCCATCTTAGTGTTCCCCCTCTATATTATACAGCGCAACTGGAGAGTTCTTTCTAAAGGGCATACATAATCATGATACACACTGATCATAAGATAAAGTCCAAATGTTTTACATAGCTTCAGGATCCAATATGGCCCAGCTCCTGTCTCCTCTTTCACCATAAGTTTTTGCATGCTCTGTTATCCATTACACTAAATGTACCCAGAACCTGGGAAACGGCCGCAAGCTTTATTATATTAGTTAAGGTATATGCTAAGCTGCTGTAACAAAGAGACCCCGGAATGAGGTAGCTTAAACAAGATAAGCTTTCTTTACTTTATGTAGCTGGATAGAGGTGAGTGAGTCGGGTCTGGTGGCATGACTCAAGTGTAGTCAACATGTGTGTTCTTGTGTTGGCCATTCGTGTGCTTAGTCAGGCAGTCTTCACTTCTCTTCACATCCCCTTAGACGTAACTTTTTCATGTGGCCACGATCAATTACAGCGAAAGTTGGAAAACGTAATGTTTAGCTGGATAGCCATGTCTGTAGCTACAACATGGGAATTCTATTATTAAAAGAGGGGAGAGGATGTCGGAGTACAATTAGCAGTCATTGCCAGATGAGTTTTTGTAATTCCCTCTTACATCACTGTTTTTTTCTAAATGGTAGTTGTCAATTCATTTTGTTATGTTTATTCCACTACAGTCTAGAGATTTCGAGGACAGGAAATATGCTTCCTTCATGTGTCATATCACTAATGCTGATTTTAGTCCCCGGAACATAGTAGGTGCTCAATCCCAGGATCAAGGCAGATCTTGCAGAGATCTGTGGAAAAGAGCGTTTTTTTTTTTTTTTTTTGAAAAACACAACTATGCTCTGGTTTACAATTTCTTTTCTCCCATTTTTCTTATCTTTATTCTGAACTAATCAAGGATCCTGTAGATAAAGGAAATAGCTGAAAAAATATGAGCATCTCTCATAGGAAATTTCTCTGGGAAAAACAACAGCAAGGCAAACTTTGATTATAGCCACTCTGCCTAGCATAGTCTGCGGGGTGACTGCGTAATGTATGAAATGAATTCTGTTGAAGACATCTACTTTCTTGGGTTAAAAAAAATGAAATTTCTGATTAGCTCTTTCAGAGAACTAAAAGGTATTTTGATATCTGAAACCAAGACTTAAATAGCTGATACTGAGGGATTTTTTTTTTCCCCTCCAAATTAGTCAATTAAAAGTTCTTCAGTAAGTTTAATAAGTTTCCCAGTGTCCATTCGTGTCATATGTTGATGTAACATCTCCCTAAGACCCATTCTTCATATCCACATATGCCTCAGGCTTGGATGATTTGGGTCTCAGTTGGAGGAAGGGAAAGAGTTAAAGATGTCTCCAGAGAAATTCAGCAACTGAAGGACAAACAGCAGAATGGCTGCAAATAAGGCCAGAAATAATTCCTTTTCTTCCTCCGTGGCTTCATAGCCCACCTTCCCTCATGGAAGGAATGGTGCCTTTCAATATTAGGGTTGGCACTTCAGTGAATATGTTTGGTGTTACAAAAATTAAAATCAGACCTCACAGTTCCTCTTCCATACTTCAGGCAGTGGTATGGTAGTGTGTCTTAAACGTAATAAAAGATGTTTTAAAATTAATTTTTAAAAAGAGTTTCTGAAATTCAGGACTCAATAAATTAATCTACACTTAAATCTCCTCAAGCCTTGAATTTGCTTTCAGAAGCTTGACTCATTGGTTATCTGTGTATGCTGCTAACTTGAGCAAGAGCAGGGATTCTAAGTGAAACGCTATTTTAAATAATTTTTCTTCACTCAGAACCTATTGAGTATTCAGTGACCGTCTACTGTAGGTCCGTTTGTGGGACTTACATAGTCTAGGACAGTGCAACTCACCATCTGTAGTAAAGCTCTATTAAAAAATAATTTGATCCATTGCAGACTAATGTTTCTGTAAAATAGAATTAAAATGTTTTAGCTTCTAAAAGCTGACTCGAGTTTTGAAGCCACCTCACTGTGGACCTCAACAGCAAGCAGTTCACAGACAGACCACACTTTGAGAGCACTGATGTAGGAGATGTAAAAAGAAATTGTAATTCTCCTCTCCAGTTGCAGACAGCTTGGTGAGACAAAGGCATAATTAATCCATAACTAAAAGAAACAGTAATTGCAGTAAGTGGCTTATAACCCTTGACCTGAGAAAGAAAGAGGGTATCAGACTAGAGGCTGGTTAAGCTAGATGTGATTAGTAGTAATAGCTAATAATTCTTGATTGCTTATGTTGTGCTAGGGACTAAACTAAGCTCTTTTTACATGTATCGGGTCATTTAATTCTCAGCAGTGCACCAGGAGGTAGCTGCTACCGGTGACCCAATATTGTAGAGGAGAGATAGACATTTCTCTGCCTCTGTCACTTCATGTCCCTCTCTGTTTCTGTCTGTCCCACCCCCAGTGCCACCCCCAGTGTGCACACACACACACACATACATACACACACGGAAATAGTAGACCTGGGATTTGCGCTCAGGTCAGTCTGTGTGACTCAAACAAACAGCCGCCCATGGGCTTAACCTATTTGCTATAATGCTTTGAAGGAAGAATTGGATTTTGAAAAGGGAAGATGTTGCTAACAGACTTAGCAAACAGAATGAGCCAAGGTATAGATCCGTGAATTAGTGGGCTTGGTGTATGTAGACCAGTGTTCTAGAACGCAAGCCCCTGAAGATACAGTTGGAGATAATCCTAAAGAAATAAGAGGTGCTCAGGAAGGAGAGAGAAGCCATTGGATCTGCTGGAGGATGGATAGGTGAGATGTCCTAGTCTGAAGGAAGAGATATCCAGTCAGATACTCTGTCTCTATAGGTGAAGGTCTCACTTAATGCCATAGAAGCTTTAGACGCTGATGGGTATGATGGGCAGAAGCACGGGCACTGTAGCAGGAAGCTGCTGCTGCTGAGGAGGGTGAGGGATAACTAGGTAAAGAAGACTGTTTGGGGGCAGGAGATAGTATTCACATTAGGATTTGTTGGGTTTCAAATATTAGCAAGGCAGTCATGTAAAGATGTTTACTTGGGTTTGCTCCAGCCCATAAAACATTTCAGACACCCCTTGTGCTGGAAATGTTTGCCTTGTGTCCTTAGGTTGTACACAAGCTGTTGATGTTCAGCATATGTTGGGAAATCCAGGTATGGAGTCAGGAGTGAAGTCTTACCTTTAAGGCTAACTGGTCTTTAGAACCAGAATTGTATTATTGAAAGCAGTCTGCATGCATCAAACAGGCTCCCAATTAGCTTTGGGACTGTAACTATTCAGAACACTTTGGAGCCCTTCATTGTATGCCATTCACTTTGGTCACAGTTTAGAGGCTGTAATATTTCGACAGCTAATCATCCTTGTAACACGTAGCAGAATGACTCAGAATAAGAGCTCCCAAGGAGTAGCAGTTATTTTCAAATTGAGCACTTTGGTACAAATCAGGTAAGCGTTGATACTCGGATCTTCATCAAGGACAGTGAAGACTCCATCATTGTATTGTAGGCTATGCTCTGTCTTCCTACAGCAATGTTGATCTGCATCAACTTTTATTGTACGTGTGAGAGCAGTGTGTTGAGGGAGAGGGGATACGAGAGAAAAGAAAACAGTAGAAAGCCTTTTTTATTGTAAATTTTCAAGGAAACGTGTCCTTGGTAGTAGAGAAGAGTTATGAGATATTTTCTCCTTTTATTTAATGTATTTTTCTTGAAAAAAGAAAAGCCTTATATATTGTATCACTAAGCCAACATAATTCAAACTGCCATGTGGAAAGCACAATTAGAGCAGCATATTTGAAATCTTTCTGGAATTTGGAATTATGATCCAGCCATTTAAGAAATCTGAAGGTACTCAAACTGTTTTATTCTCTTGCAAGGACACTTTGAATAAAGTCTCACAATTCAAAGAAAAGCCGCCACTATCTGCTTAATACCTTAATTATTTGTGGTACCTTATCTTGGTTACCACTGATACGCTGCTTTCTGAATCCTGTTTGCCAAGTTTTTCCTTTCAAAATCATAAGTAGCTTTTATTCTTGGGTCATTACTTTTTCAAGACTGCCTAATTTGGTTAGCCCGAGTTTATTTGTGATGTAATCCCAAATGATGTTAGCTTGGCCAATTTCATTTTATTTTATTTATTCACATGAGCATATAAAAAAAATCAGATTCTGTGAATGCTTAAACTAAGCTTTAATCCCCCATATAGTGTCTGTTAGGTAGACTTTCTTCATCCATCTTCTTTAGTTAATCTCCCATTTCCCTTAAACTGCATTAATAAACATAGCACTGAGAAGCCAGTCCTTTACAAGAAAAGCCCAGAGCATCTTTGCCTAAACTCCTCTTTATTATTCACAGTCTGCTTTCCCTTGTTTTAAGCTAGAACTCATATCCACAAATGGGTCTCTGCTACTGAGGGATGGAGAGAAAGAAAATAAAATGGCAGCCGATCCCCCTTGAATCTGGGTTTGTGACGTCAAAAGTCTGCTTTGAGTTTTCTACTTTAACAGTTTGGAATGAGGCACACCTCTTTGGGATTTCATATTCCAAAGCAACCCCCTATTTAATAGAGCTTTCTGCAAGGATGAAATGGTTTCTCTGCTGTGCAATATGGTTGCCACTAGCCATGTGCGGCTATAGAATGCCTGAAATGCTACTCGTGTGACTGAGGAGCTGCATTTTTCAATTTTATTTATTTTAGGCAACTTAAATTGAAATAGCCACACGTGACTAGTGGCTGTCATGCCAGGGAAGTGCAGTTCTGAAGAGTGGTCATCTCAGTGGCATGCTTTTGGGCAGAGGCAGTGTGGCACAGCGGAATCCAGCCTTTTTTGTTATTACCTCTGGATCCTTAGGCATGTTACATGTTACATATGTCTCTGAACCTCAGTTTCCTTGTAAGAAAGAGTCCAAGTAAAAACACTTCTTCGCATGAGGCATAAGTAATTTAAAACATGGGTACAACAGACTTTCCTGAGATCCAGCACATGTGGACCCTCTGGAAACATTAGTTTGAAAATATAGAAAGGAGAGCATGAGATAGAAGACTTGGATTCACCCTCAACATCTATATTTGAGATAGTGAATTAATGACTGAAGATTTCGGACTTGGTTATCTCTTATTTATTAAATGAGTTGATAACTCCTGCCCTGACTATTTGAGAGGATTTCTAAGTTCTGAAACTTTTACCTCCTAAGTGTTTCTTGAATCTGTTCCCTTTCCTCCTTTTGTCTGCTACCGCCCCCTCTCTCGTGTAGATGACACAGCAGCCCCCTACCAGGCCTCTTCGCCTCCGCTCTCAAATTCGGACTTTGTGTTGTGACTTGAGCTTTGAGATTTGACCTCTATATACTCCATAATCTAAAGGTTCAAGTCTGTACCCTTCTGAATGGCAACTAAGGACAAACCATGAGCTGGCTTTCATTTAAACAGCCATTCTTTATTTATATTTTCTTCCCCGCATGTAATCTTGGGCTCCCCCTGACTTCTTGTCATTCCCCTGTCACACGCCACACATCCTGCTGTTTTTCACCTCCATGGCTTTGCTTTCCCTGTGTCTGCAATGTCCTCTTTCTCTCCACCACCATCCCAGCCCATAGTTGGGTTGACTAACTCTTCATGTGCTCCTTCTCTTCTCACCACCCACCCCTATTTGTTATTGATTTATGTATTTTAGCACTCAACTCAAGCAAAACAACCTACAAAAACCCCTGTGACCCCATCTTCCCTTAGCCTCATCCCAAAACCAGGCTGTGTCACCATCCTGCTCCAGATGAAGAGCTCTTTCAATGAAACACACACCATTGTTGTCTCTTTCTTCCCCACTAGACCATAATCTTCTTGAAAGAAAAGTTCAAGTATCACTTGCCTTTGTAACCCAAATACCTGTTAGTTATAGCTCAGAAAGGTTTACTCACCAGATGAGACTGTCCCAGGGATGCCATGAAATAATGTAGGTGAAGGCATTTTCAAAATGGCAGAGTGCTCCAAAGATATAAGGTGGTACTGTTTTAATTAAACGTTCCTGCTGACTTGGTGTCTGTATCCTGCTGACCAGCTTTATGACAAGCTCACACCCCATGGCTCCAGCTGTCTGAATGTTTCTCACCAGGGGGGCAGACCACTCCATTTCAAGCAGGATGTTGCCTCTGCCCTCTGATGCTCACTTGATAGTTCATGGCCCATTGCTGCAAGTACTCTGCTGACTGTCCACTCATCAATGCTGGAATCCTCAAACCAGGTTGTCTTCCTAATAAATGCCATGTACATATTTCCCCCCTCCTATGCAAAGTGGCCTTGAGTTTCTTAAGAACATAATGGAGTATTTACGAAAAGCTGGGATTCCCTGATACCGTGCGTTGGGATGGTTACTTACCTGAAAATAGTCTTCCTGATGTGTAACAGCTTCAGGGACACTCTTGACCAGGGACTGGTAACATATGGCTCTCAGGACAAATCTGACCCATTTCCTTGTACACCTGTGTACGTGATAAAGTTTTATTGGAACATAGCCATGTCCATTTGCTTATGGATTGTCTGTGGTTGCTTTTACACTACAGTGGTTGAGTTAACTACTTGAGCCACAGACTATATGACCTGCAAGGCCTGAATGTTTACTATGAGGCTCTACACAGAAAAAAATGTTCTGACCTCTATCCTAAAGCAGTGGGTTTTTGTTTTTTTTTTAGCTTATGTTTTTCCCCAGTTTTATTATTGAGACATAATTGACAAAGAGATTTGTGTAAGTTTAAGGTATGCAGCATAATGATTTGACTTACATATATTGTGAAATGATGACCACAGTAAGATTAGTTAACATCCATCATCTCATACAGATACAAAAAAAAAAAGAGAAAAAGAGAGAAATATTTCCTTGTAATGAGAACTTTTAGGATTTACTATCTTAACAACTTCTGTGTTAACTATAGTCATCATGTGCATTACATCCCTAATACTTATTTATCTTACAGCTGGAGGTTTGTAACTTTTGACCACCTTCACCCAGTTGCCCCTCCCCTCACTCCCATACACTACCACACCCCCACCCGGGAACCACAAATCTGATCTCTTTTTCTTTGAGTTTGTTTGTTTGTATATTCCACATATAAATGAGATCATACAGTATTTTCCTTTCTCTCTCTTACTTATATCACTTTATGTTGTCACAAATAGCAGGATTTCCTTTTTTTATGGCTGAGCAATAGTCATATATATATGTATGTATCACAAATTTTTATCCATTTATCTTCATTGTTTCCATGGCTTGGCTATTGTAAATAATGCTGCTATGAATATGGGGGGGGTGCATATTTCTTCAACCTAGTGTATTTGTTTCCTTTGGATATATTCCCAGAAGTGGAATTGCTGGATCATATGGTAGTTCTATTTTTAATGTTTTGAGGAATCTCCATACTGGTTTCCTAGTGGCTGTATCAATTTACATTCCCACCAACAGTGCAAGAGTGTTCCCTTTCCTCCACACCCTCTCCAGCATTTATTGTTTCTAGATTTTTTGATGATGGCCATTCTAATAAGATTAGCATTTCCCTTATGATTAGTGATGTTGAGCATCTTTTCATATACCTGTTGGGCATTCATATATCTTCCATGCGAAAACATCTATGTAGTTTCTTTGCTCATTTTTTAATTGGTTTATTTGTTTTTATGATTGAGTTGCATGAGTTCTTTATATATTTTAGATACTAACCCCTTATTGGATATATTATTTGCAAATATTTCTTCCCATTTCATAGGTTGTCTTTTCATTTTGTTGATCATTTCTTTTGCCATGTAGAAGCTTTTAGTTTGATGCAGTCCCTCTTAAGTATTTTCTGTTTTGTTTGCTTGTGCTTTAGGTATCATATCCAGAAAATAATTACCAAGATCCATGTCAAAGAGATTTTTTTCTACGTTTTCTTTCAGTAATGTTATGGTATCTGGTCTCACATTTAAGTCTTTAATCTATTTCAAGTTAATTTTTATAAGTGGTGTAAGATGGGGGTCTAGTTTCATTCTCTTACTTGTGAGTATCCAATTTTCCTGGCACCATTTGTTAAAGAGGCAATCTTTTCTCCACTAAGTATTCTTGGCTCCCATGTCATGTATTAATATACATGGGCTTATTTCAAGGCTCTCAATAATGCTTCATTGGTCTATGTGTCTGTTTTTATGCCAGTACCATACTGTTTTGATTAGTATAACTTCATAGTATAGCTTGAAATCAGGATGTGTGATGCTTTTCACTTTATTCATCTTTTTCAGGATTGTTTTGGCTGTTTGGGGTCTTTTGTGTTTCCATATAAATTTTAGGATTTTTTTTCTACTTCTGTAAAAACTGCCTGGAACATTGATAGGAATTGTGTTGAATCTATAGATGGCTTTGGGTACTATGGACAATTTAACAATGTTAATCTTCCTAATCTATGAACACAGGATACTTTTCGATTTCTCTGTGTCTTCTTCAATCTCTTTTGTCAGTGTCTTTCAGTTTTCAATGTACAGATCTTCCTCAACTTACTATGGAGTTAGGTCCAATAAACCCATCATAGGTTGAAAATATTGTAAGCCAAAATGCATTCATTACATCTAACCTACTGAACATCATAGCTCAGCCTAGCCTGCTTTAAAAAGGCTGAGAACACTTACATTAGCCAACAGTTGGGCAAAATTACAAAGCCTATTTTAAAATAAGGTGTTGACTATCTTATGTAATTTATTGAATACTGTACTGAAAGTCAAAAACAGAATGGTTGTATGGGTACAGAATCGATGTAAGTGTATCAGCTGTCATGATCCTATGACTAGGAGCTGTGGCTCTCTCACGCTGCCCAGCATCAGGAGAGAATATCATACCAAATATCTCTAGTCCAGGAAAAGATCAAAATTCAAAACTCAAAGTATGGTTTCTACTGGATGCATATCCCTTCTGCACCAACATCAAGTCAAAAAATCGTAAGTGGAACCATCAGTAGCCAGGGACCATCCGTAGAGGTTTTTTTACCTCCTTGGTTAAATTTATTCCTAAGTATTTTATTGTTTTTGATGCCACTGTAAATGGAATCATTTTCTTTATTTCCATTTCAGATAATTCATTGTTAGTGTATAGACACTAAAGCAGGGTTTCTTAATCTCAGAACTCTTGCCATTTGAGGCAAGACAATTTTTTGATGTGGAGGTGGTCTTGTGCTATGTGGTATATTTAGCAGTATCCATGGCCTCTGCTCACTAGATGGGCAACCCCTCCGCATATGTGACAACTAAAAATGTCTCTAGTCATTGCCAAATGTCCCCTGGGGGTCAAAATCACTCCCAGTTGAGAAACACTGCTCTAGACAAAGTAGACCCAAATACATATTAGGAGAAAGGAAGAACAAATCAACCATTTAAAAATATAAAAATATCAGATTGTATCACGTACTTTCTTTCCTTTGGCAAACTCATTACACAGATTCCACTGACCTAGGATAAGACCTTTCTATCTGCCTGGTCGGGAGGGGAAAAATATTGAGATTTTTCTAATCGAGTTCCTACTACTATCTTTCAACCAAAAGTTCAAGTTAAGTAGTGTATGTGCACTGGCAGCCTGACCATAGGGTGTGAAGCACAGACGGCGACACCTGGAAAAACTGAGTTTAAACCCGAGCCTTTTCAACACACTAGCTCTCTAAATTTGAGCAGTTTACTTTGTTTCTCTGAACCTGATTTTCCTCATTTGTAAAATGTTATTAGGATTAAATGAGATCATGTTTTTATAAAGCACTTAGGACAGTGCCTGGCACACAAGGGGTAGTAATGGTAAGAAAGGTGGGGGTGGGGAAGAAGGAGCAGGAAGAGGAGGCGGGAAGGAGGATGAGGGGGAGAGGAGGAGGAAGAAACTGGTACTTGCAAGCACCACCTGGAGCGGCAGAAAGAAATATTAAAACCAAAATGTGTTAGGGTTGAAAAACATTAAAGGGACCTCAGATGTTTGAATCCCTGCCATGCTTGTGTGTTTGTATCCCCTGCAATTTGTGAACTAGGTCTTTTGATGAAAGGCATGGTCCAGTTAGTCCAGCAGCTACTCTAAAAAACCAAATAGAAAGACTTACATAACAAGAAATTATATAAGAAGAGTTAAAAATACTGAATACTAGTTATGTTCATAGAATACAAAAAGCTTGGATTTAGAGTCTCAAAGACATCAGAAGTTGCCACTTAGTTAAACACTACTAACGTTTATTTGCAAGAAATCTCTGATCTTTCTGTATATCTGTGGAGGACAAAATGGTGGTTTTCAGTTATAGGGAACAATTTGCTTTCATTTCCCAGAATCTAGTCATACACTTTTGTCTCCTCTGGGAAGCCCCTCATCTCCATCGCAAGCCATGTAGTTTTAGTGGAGCTGACTGTAAGCTGAATGCTAGGCAAATCACATGATGTCAAGACTAGGCATTCCACACAGCCTCCTGACTAGGTGAGAAATGACTGCACAACCCAAGTAGAGCCAATAGGCTCTCGGATTTCTAGAGAAAGAGATTTTCCCTTATGTTGTCTGTTCCTGAAACTTGAGAGGTTGTAGAAGGTGGAGTTGTCACCACCATCTTGCTGCCATGTGAAGTCTGCATCTGAGACTCCAGAGTAAAAGGCAGAAATGGAAAACAGAGAGTAATTGATCCTCTATGGTATCTTGTGCCTTGCAGCCCCCAAGCCTGGAAGTAATTGAACACCCGGACATCTAAATTTACATGAAGTTAAAATTTTCTGATTGCTAAAGTCAGACAGAGGTGGATTCTCTACCTCTGGAAAGAAAGAAGAGCTAAGTATTATATCAGTCAGTGGAGCTAAGGGGTCCTCTTGCCACCCAAATAGATCTACCGCTAAGAAGAGTGTCTCACTTCCTGTACTTCTCTTTATAGATAACGTCATGTTAGAATCCACTCTATTCGAGAATCCTCTTTGTGACAAGGAGAGTTAATATTTTAAAGGCATTTAAAAGCTGATTGTATAAAATAATATTATATTAGCTAATGTTAACTAAATATTAATATGATAAAATATAATATATTGTATTATATACAATATACACCCATTCCACTGTGTGGGTTCCCCCTAACACCAGCAAGCAGTTCTCAAACATCAGCGGGGTGTCCTATAATTCAACTCAACGATGATACTATATACGAGGAGATAGCATCAGATCCCACAGGTTAAGAAGTCAGTCCCACAAGACTCCCCCTACCCCAACTGCAGATGCCAAATGCAAGTCCAGGTTGTCACCTGAGCTTCTCTGACTGATTGGAAGCTCTAGCCACCACCCCCCCCCCCTTAGGTTTGATTAATTTGCTAGAGCAGCTCACAGAAGTCAGAGAAAGGTTTTACTTGTTAGATTACTAGTTTATTGTAAAAGGATATAACTCAGGAACAACCAGATGGAAGAGATGTATAGGGCAAGGTATGGGGGAAGGGAACAGAGCTTCTTTGCTCCCAGGGCGTCACTCTGCCGCTCTCCCCAGATCTACGTGTGTTTGCCAACGCAGGACTCCAAACCCTATCCTTTTGGGTTTTTATTTCATTTATTTCATTAGTTAGGCGTGATAGATTAAATCACTGGCCATTGGCAGTCAATTAAACATCCAGCCTCTCCCCGCTCCCAGGAGGTCACGGGGGTGGGACTGAAAATTCCAACCCTCTAATCACAGAGTCGGTTCCCCTGGCAACCAGCCCACCTCTTCAGGTGCTTTCCAGAAGTCACCTCATTAACATAACAAGGCAACTGTACTGCTATCCTCACTTAGTAAATTCTAAGAGTTTTCCCATCTCTGAGGCAGAACAGGGACTAAGACCAAATGTTTATTTCTTATTATAAATCATAATATCACATCTTGCAATATAACGCAATGTAATATATTAAATAATATAAACTAGTATTATTCTGGGGGGGGTTTTAGATATTTTTACTTCTCTTTTTCATGTGAAATTGACCAAATGATTTTATAAATCTGTAAAAAAATAAAAATATGTTAATTTTCGGGAGGAAATATATACCCTTGGTGGAGATTTAAAATTTAAAGCAAATCTTTTGGGGGAACATATTTTACACATGTTCCTTCTAAACCTAGGAACATGAGGTAGACCTACAGTCAGCCTAGTTCGACATCTCTTGGTTGGCCCCTTCTTGCTCTCTGCATCCTTAGCTGTACTGGGTGCAGTGTTTCCAAAGAGGCTGAAGCAGAATTTTCCCCATCCACTTCCTCAGTGCAACCTCACACACTGCTGCCTTCCCCGCTGTCATCTCCCTGGGTCTCCAACTCTCCAAACCTTCTTCTCGCCCTATTTCTTTCCCACTGACAGAAAGCAGTGCAAAGTTAGCATGTACCAAACTTTTGTTCCACTCTAGCTCTAAATGAGATTTCAAAACTAATGAAGGAAACTTGAGCAATAAGGAAGGAAGGCTGGCATGGCTTGAAATGTGAGAGTTCATATTTACTTGTAAAAAATGAATGTGGGTCGCCCTTTAAGAGAAGTATGGTATTGTTCAGAGGCCTCTTAGATGTGTCCCACGTGAATGCAGGCAATGGTTTGAATGACCTACTTTGGACACAACCTTAAGAAGTCTTTACATTCTGCTGTGGAAAATCTGTGCTCTTGAGTCTAGGAGGTCAGTTTAAAACAAGAGGTAAAGAGAAAAGTTGTACCATGCACATTATATTCTGTTCAGAACATGTTATAGTCTATTCAGAAGATATTTTATATCACATGGGCATCAACTGGAGTTGAAATACTGATGGATGAATGCCCTGATGTAGAATGAATTCATGCACCATAAGGTGGAATCTGTGCACGTTTGTTCTCTCTCGACGTCTCTATTCCTTTTTCTCTGGCTTAGGATCCATCACACATTGATAGTATAAACACCTGCTTGGTAAATCCATGAATTATTACCTGTCTGGGTCTGAGATGTTACACCAAGATGAACACAAAGAAGGTGGCAAGGACCGCTGGCCCCTTCTAGCCTACCCAGGTGGTGACATTCAGTTTTCAAAGTCTACTCAGTCTTGGCCACGCTAACTTACTTGGAGATAGCAAGATGAATATGACTAGTGAAGTGTGTCCTGCGCACTCTTCTCGCTCATGAAGGTTCAGTCCTGGGGGCCAGAATTTTACTGCATCCCATTGGAACTGCTCAGCCAGATCCATTTCTGCTCCTTCTGTTTTGTTCTTCTTTCCAGTGTATAACCCTGGGGAAACTGGTATTTTTCCACTGTAACATTGAAAATTTCTGTGAAAAAAAATGTGTTAAGGTGAAGAATTTGAAAGGAAGGCTGTGTGATTTGAGGTCATAAGATAAGGTGTTCAAAAATGGCAGATTATAATAGAGGAGGTATAAGGTGATGGAAAAACTCAAATTTGGAAGCAGAATTCATTTTTCTCTCTTAGCTCTGGCCAGTGGAAAGCCCAAAGCTGATTTTACTTTCCTCACATACGTTTTTGTGTTCCATCTGTCTACTTCCCTGGTTTCATTCTATTCTTTAGTATATTTCTTTTTGATGCTCAGCTTTATTACTCTTAAAGTATTATATATTTTTAATTTTATATATGTTTTATCACTTCATTTGCAGTATTTGGCGCTCGGATCGATTAGATCTGGATAGGAATCCAGGCTTTCCTACTCAAAAGGTGTGCAGATTTGGACAGATTCACTCCTAATTCATTTGTTCTTTCACCTATTCATTAATTTATTCTGCCAAAATTTATTGAGTGATAACTAAGTCCTACATAGTGTGCAAACAATGAGGTTTCATTGGTGAACAAGACTAGCTAAGGTCTCTATTCTTGGAGATTGTGGTCCATTGGGGAGGCAAGCATCAGTTGATCAAACGAAGGGGCATAAATGTAAACTGAGGTAAGTTCTCTAGATAGGAGAAAAACAAATTATAAATCAGTTGGTTCTATGAGAAGATATTTCCAAAGGGCCTGACCACATTGAATTACTTGGATTACTTGATCTCGTTGGGCCCCAATTTCTCATCCATAAATGGAAATAGTAATAGTGACTACAGTATATGTTTGTTGTGAGGATTCATGTGATATTGTAGAGAAAGTGCTTAGCCCAGTGCCTAGAAGAACAGGATCTCATTAATCTAAATATCAACTACTACTGTGATTTTTATTATATTCTATTCATATTGTCTTAAAACAATAATAATGAAATAACAGAATCATTTTAGAGTTGGAGGAACATTTGATATCATCCAACTAAGAATAAGTGGACCTCGGAATTCAGGCAGACAGTCCAACACCATAGTGTTTTGTGTGTGTGCATTTATGTCTAGGATGATGATCCGTAGGTTATATCAAAAACGTTTTTAATCTACAACTCAGACTAAGAATCACCATCGAACCGTCTCTAGACAGATAAGAAAAACAAGAGCTATTCTTCAACAGTGTTTTATGAAATTCTCCAAAATTATCCTTCATCTCTCTCTCTCTTTTTAAAGTTTTTTTTTTTTTTTCCTGGTTACTTAGGGCTTCTTTTTTTGTTGAAAATTGGATCTTTATTGAGATTTCTACATTGTTTTTACTGTTATGACACATGTTAATTTCAATGTGTTGATCTTCACCAAGCACTCTTGTGAACTTTCATTACTTCTAGACTGCTATGGATTTCTATGTATACAGGTCTATTGGATACAAAGTATGAGTTTGTATCTTCCTTTCTAATCTGTACGACTCTTGTTTCATTTTCTTTTGTTGTGTTAGAGAAGCTCTTGATTGTGATGCAGAGGAGAGCAGTGATGGTGTGTATGTTTGCCTTATTCCTGAACTTTCCTTATCCCTCCTCCAACCTTCAGAATTTATTACAAGCAACAAAACCCATTTCTGGCTTCTTAAGAAGAATGTAAACTCCGTGGGGCAAAGATTTTCATCTGTCTTGTTCCCTAATGTTTGAGTTCACTGCAAACAATAACTGGGACATAGAAGACACTCAGTGAAAGTTTCCTGACTAAAAAGGGGAAACAAAAAGCAAGAGTAGAAGTCAATACCAAAAAATGTTAGTCTGAGAATGAGTGTTTGTCTATAGTTCTTTAGTTTAGAAGTGGGCAACTTAAAATGACATTAGATGAAGGCTGGGAAGACTGCCCTCTCAATTATATTAAGGAATCAGACCTTGAAGTTGGTAGAATTTCCTAAGTCTAAGTAACCAAAGTACAATGCAGAATCTCAGTTCACTATAGGACTTTGGAGAGGTCATTTACTACTCATTTCACACGCTGGATGCCCTGCCTTTACTACCCACAGACCATGTCTCAAAGAAAGGGACTCGACTGGGATTTTAACCATGCCAAGTCAGTGATGTGTTTGCACTGATTTTTCTTGTGCTACTCATGAGTGGTCTTGAATATCAGAACAATCCAGATGCACTGTCAAGGACACCCACGCCCCAAATTTCAGGGTGAAACTGTTGGTAATCAAAGCACTGATACTAAAGGAAGTATCGTATCCTCTTTTTTTCATGGCTTTCCATGTTAAATGGTTTCAGATGTTTCATTTAGATATATTAAAAAGACGGATGCTTAAAACTAGTGGCGTAACTCCTGACATCTAAGACGTGCTCAAACTGATGAATAGGTGACTGTGTTTCTTCTTCCATCTGGCTCTTTGGTTGGTTTGCAGAACTGTGGTAGCTGAGGAGACACAGTGAAAATAGGAATGGGTAGGATGATGGTTTGTGGAGGAGTGGAAACTATACACTTTATGATCCAAACAGATAAAAAAGAAAATGAGATTTTAGGTCATTTCCATGCTATTAAGAAGCCATACTTTGTGTACATAACTATACAAAAAATGGCACAAATTCAGTTACTGCTTATACACATACTTTCCTATTGAATTATTGCATAGTAATATTTACCTGTCAAATAAGAGGCTCTGAAGACCAACAAACTTTGGTCTTTAGTAGCTAATTTTGAGATATACCATCAAGAAGCAGTTCAATGTGAAATGTCCTAGATTCCCCCAGAGACTGCTTAAACTAATCTTTTGGCTTTCTCCTCTACATTGGAAGGCAAAGATATTCAAATAGAAACACATCTGCATTTAAGTCATCCAAATATTAACCCGATGAAATATACATCAGTATACCTATACCACAGTGGGAATAGCTGAAGTCTACCTCAAGATTTATTTTAATTAACCTTAATGTTTACCATTTTAAGTGGAACTATAATTTCCCTAGCCTCTCTTTAGCTTTGTGAAGTTTATTTTTTATATCTAGATATATTAATAATTCTCTCCAGGAATAAACTAGCCACCTAGACTTTACTGTAAGTATAAAAATGAACGTTTTATGACATTATAAGCCAAAAAATAATAATACATTTATATCCATTTGAGGACTATCATAAAATAAATACGTAAATCTGAAAAAAACGTGAGCTCTTAGAATATTTTATTTGTCTATACCAGTGCTGTCCAATAGAAATGTAATACAAACATATATGTAAGTTTGTATTTTATAGCATTAAGAAAGTAAAAAAGAAATAGGTGAAATTAACTTTAATAATATATTTTATATATTTAACCCATATATATCAAAATAGGATCATCTCAACATCTAATCAATATAAAATTATGAATGAGATATTTTACATTCTTTTTTCTTATACTAAGTCTTCAAAATCTTGGATGTATTTTTCCATTTAGAGCACACCTAAGCTGCTCTAGCTACATTTTTACGCTCAATAGCCACAGTTGTTAGGTGGCTACCAAGTTGGACAGTGTGGGTATCTGCATAGTAATGGAACAGCTAAACTCCAAGCACCCTTTGGAGTATCAGGGAGCATTTAGGAGGGTTTCACCTTTGCCTGATCAAAACTTTTGATTGCCCTTCCCTTCTCTCTTTTTTCCAGTAAGTGTCAGAAACTTAAGGAATTTACTACAGAATTCAAATATCTTACAAATGTATTTTAACAATACATGTGACTAATAATTACTTTAAAAGACAACATTTAACCTTCCTTTGTAAATTTCCTTTAAATGGAAAATGTTTCAACTGTAAAACCTCCAAATAACATTCAGTGCTTATATTTCCCTTCAGAGGTAAAGAAAGAAATTAAAGCCTCCCTTTAAAAAATGCAAGCAATACGTTAAAAATCCTTTCTTATCAAAGTAAGGAAAAATGCATTTCCAGGAAGTTAAATTATGTTCCATTTGACCATGCAGAATGTGACTTTAATTTAGTTTAATATAATTTATGGGTTTTTTTGAAAGGAATGTATTAGACATATTGATTAAAAGAGCACTTATTTATGGTCAAGGTACTTTGCTGAACCTAAATCCATATGTAATAATGTTCAGCTATTATCATTCAAGTCTTCTGAATCTTATTTCTACATATCTTTTTATATACAGAAGTGTCAAAAGAACAAATTTAACTTGCATGAATTAAGTTGTATGTGCTTGGCAATGGAAAATAGAAAAATAATTTAAATAGTAAGTTTAATATATTTTTATGAATATTCTTCCATGTGCACACAAATGTACTGCAAGACCCGAACAAAAGGGACTTCCCTGGTGGCGCAGTGGTTAAGAATCCGCCTGCTAATGCAGGGGACACAGGTTCGATCCCTGGTCCGGGAAGATCCTACATGCCGCAGAGCAACTAAGCCCGTGTGCCACAACTACTGAGCCTGCGCTCTAGAGCCCATGCCACAACTACTGAGCCCACGTGCCACAACTACTGAAGCCAACGTGCCTAGAGTCCGTGCTCTGCAACAAGAGAAGCCACTGCAATGAGAAGCCCGCGCACCGCAACAAAGAGTAGCCCCCGCTCGCCGCAATTAGAGAAAGCCCGCGCGCAGCAACGAAGACCCAACACAGCCAAAAAATAAAAACTAATTAATTAATTAATTAATTTTAAAAAAGATGCTGCAGATGCCCTGATGCAGCCTCCATATGCCTAAAAGAAAAAGACCTGAACAAAAATATTCATAACATTCTTGTTGCCAAAAGCCACACATTGGAAGCAACTTATCTATCAATAACAGAAAAGATAAAGAAACTGTGATATATGCATATCCTGGAAACTATACAACAATGAAAATAAGTGAGCCATAATGGAATGCATCTATAGGAATAACTGTTCAGATTGTAACAAAATGTTGACCGAAAGATGCAAAGTACAATGGGCATGCAATATAATTTCATTTATATTAAGTTTGAAATATACTTATTTCTACCTTGTACATGGTGTGTACTATATGCCAAAACTATAAAAGAAAACGTGGAATGTGATGGTAAAGGGTCAGCTCCTGGGGGCTAGCAGTGTTCTCTTCCTTGACCTGGTTGTAGGTTACATGGATGCTTGCTTTATAAGTATTCATTCTACCATGCAACTAGGTTTTATGCAGTTTTCTTCATGTGTATTATACAATTAAAATGGCTTTTTGTGTATGTATGTTTGTTCCACTAAATTTCATCTCATTCATTTCAGACTGCTGTGTGTCTCCCATCACATGGTTAGCTTTCTACATTTCAAGCTGCATAAGAATTTGGTAAATGTATCAACTAAGTCTTCATTCAATAAGCTGTTGATTAGAACCATGAAAAGATTGGGACCAGGGAGTACCTCTCATTAGATGTAGTAGTACTGGTAATACTCATATCAGTAATGACAGTTATAACAATAATCAGATGATAAATTTTCCGCAGCTTAGACACTGCATGTATTTTACACATATCATTTTATACAGTGTTACAAAGCGTTACTGTTTTAAATCCTTTCTAAGTCATTATTGCTATCCTCATCTTAGAGATGAACCCAGGCTTAGAAAATTTAAATAACATTCCCAAGGTCACACACGGCTACAAGGGAATAGAAGGTGAATGTGAACCCAGATGTGCCTGATTCCCAAAACTGTGTCCTTTCTCTCTACTGCCTTGCCTTCTTGCTCTGTTTTGAACCATTATTCAACAACAATCTTTAGTTCAGTCAGCTGTAAATCCACCTACTCACATCTCTCCACATGGTAGATTTACATGGCTTTTCTTTTTTTCTTAATTTATTTTATTGAAGTATAGTTGAATTACAATGTTGTGTTAGCAAAGTGAATCAGTTATACATATATATACATTCTTTTTCATATTCTTTTCCATTATGGTTTGTCACAGGATATTGAATATAGTTCCCTGTGCTATACAGTAGGACCTTGTTGTTTATCCATCCTATATGTAATAGTTTGCATCTACACAGCATTTCTTTTGTCTGTTCACAGGATCTGTAAAAGATGGTAATGAAATGAACATGCCCAATGAGGAGACACGTAAAGTGTTCTACATGTTTTGTCCGCACATCTAGCCTGGTCACTGAAAGACTAACTCTATGTCACCTTGTTTTTGTCAAGACACATTAAATTCTTTTATTGTGTTCACCTACCATTTGTTATATAAGTGTAGAAATTTTCCAGAGAATGGCATCAAAGTTTTCTACAATTCGTTTTCCTTTAGCATCACCTTCTTAAAACAGGGAAAATATTTTTTTTTCCGTCTGAGATCTTATGGCACCACTCAAATTCTTACAGTTGTCATCAATTTCTGGGAGTCTTCCCTTCAATCCTACCAGCATGCTCATAGTATAATTGGTTTGGACTTAAATTTGAACTCATGAAAAATGACAGGATGCCCTCTTAGTCTCTCCTCAGCTGGTTGGAGATTTAGTTCCCATTGTATATATATTTTTTCTTTTTCCACTTTAAGTATAATTTTCTTTGAATGAAAATATAGAGTCAAAATAGACCTTGAATAGCCTCATTTACTTTTCTGTCATCCACTTGACTTACATCATATTCACCAAATAGGGTCCACGTTTGTTCTCAAAATAAATTTAAAATTACTTTTCTTGCTTGTCTTTTTTCTCTTCCAAGTCAAGTATAGAATTTAACACCAGATAGCATCTCTTCTTCTCATTTTTCCACCCAGTTAAAAAAATTAACCCCAAAACATGGTTCCTTTTTATCCATGATCCTCACCTATAACAGGGCTCATCTTGGTCAAAATTATATAAAAGTCGGGCTTCCCTGGTGGCGCAGTGGTTGAGAATCTGCCTGCCAATGCAGGGGACGCGGGTTCGGGCCCTGGTCTGGGAGGATCCCACATGCCGCGGAGCAACTAGGCCCGTGAGCCACAACTACTGAGCCTGCGCGTCTGGAGCCTGTGCTCCGCAACAAGAGAGGCCGCGATAGTGAGGCCCGCGCACCGCGATGAAGAGTGGCCCCCGCTTGCCACAGCTAGAGAAAGCCCTCACACAGAAACGAAGACCCAACACAGCCATAAAAAAAAAAAAAAAAAAAAAAAAATTATATAAAAGTCATCAGTGAGACCGAAATAAACCTGGGGGGAATTTTTGGATAAAGTGAACAATTTCCCAGTAAAAACTTTTTAAAAATCCTAATACACACTGGATTTAATATAACGTATAATTGCAAGCTGTAGTGGAATGAAAATGCAACCACATAAACTGAAAGCATGAATTTGAGGAAAAGTGTCTGAGGTAATGAGAAAACCTATCCTTTTAACTTTCTTGCTGTTTTGGTTTTACTTTCTTTAAAAAAAAAAAAAAATTTACAAACTGAGAAAGATAGCTGTTAAATTCTCACTAGTTCATCTACCCTAAAATTCATTGCATTCTCATCTTCTGCATTTTAACTAATGTATTGGAGACATTCTTATTTATCTATATTTATTTATTATTTTATTTATTATTATTGTATTTATTAGTTATTATATTTATTATTATTTTAGTATGAATGTTTATATGAAGCTTTGGGAAATGTATGGATAGTGTCTTTTTCTTTTGAACAAAGATTAGTGGTTAAGAAGTTAGGATTAGTAGCTTAAGAAACATGTTTTCGTGGTTGTCTAAAAGGAATTCGGTTTAGTGGCCTGTTTCATGAGAAAGGCCCAAGTCCCCTTTGTGTGTGTCATCTGATGCCAATGGCACCATTTTTCCTTTTCTTTGGGAGCAGCTGTGCTTTGGTTTGGCTGTTTCTTTGTTCTAAAGCATTCTGGCTTATTGTATCAACTTATTTTTCCTGTGTATATATAAAAAAGTTTTGGGTTATAAAGTAGAACTTCATGAACTCTAATATTATTCCCTTTCCCTATAAACAGTAGGATATAGGTTCTTAGTGAACAAAGGGGGAAACACAGAGTCCCCAGGAGTCTATCTTGTGAATCTTCCTTGAATGTATGTATCTAAACCCACAGGCTCCACTTCCTTACCATCCATGTTCGTTATTTGATTTCAAAATTAAAACACCACTTTTCTCTGATTATAAAACTTTTTTTCTAATTGTTAACAATTTAAAGAGCATGGAAAATGTTAAGAAAAAATTAACCCCCCTCCCCAAAAATGAAGCATAATGAGGAAACTAAAGCTCACCCCCCGGGGAGGTTTACCATATTGAAATTTTGGTTACTATCCTTCCAGGCGTCATAAAATTAATGCATAACTTGAGAAACATTGTGTCATACCCTACACACTATTTTTTACATCCATGATTAAAAGAAAACCCTATCTTCCTAGGACTGGCTATATGTTTTCCTGGCTCCAGTGAATAGTAAAACTGTGAAGACCCTTGTTCAAAAATTATTAAGAATTTCAAGATGGTGACATGAAAGCATTAAACTGAAGCACAGAGCCCTTCTAAACTTGAAGTCCTGTGTGAGTGTCAGGTCACACGCTCATGAAGTTGACCCTGGATCTTATGGAGCTGTGGGATTCTACAAGTATTGTATGGCCTCTCCCTGTTTCTCTGACAATTCCCTTCTATCTCCATTGGTGGCTCCTTTGTTTCTCTTTGACATTCTTAAATGTAGGCATGTCTCATGGCTCCTTTCTTCATGTGCCATTCTCCTTTGTGTATACATTTTTTTTTTCTTTTTAAAAAAAAAGCCTTAAATGTATTCTTTCTCTCAGTTCCAAGCATCACGTGCATTTGTTTGACTTTTGAATCTATAGCTTTACACTTCAGAGCATTTTCCTTCATGGTGCAACCATCACCTAAAGCACAGAGATTTGGAAATGACACCATCTTTCTAAATAATCCTCAATCAACCAATCAATAAACCAATCAATTATTCTCTCAAGCCACTCTTGAATCCAACCTCAACTTCAACCGTTTTTCCCAAACCCTAGATCCAATCACCATTGGTCTTTTTTTTCTCCCTGCATGTTCTTGTTTTCCATCTGTACTCGTCAAACTTTCTGCTCTAGTTTTCATGCTCATTTCTTGGTCAGCTGCTGCTGTAATTGAAAGGCTCATAGCAGAACAATGAGCACAGACTCTAGAGCCAGAGAATCTAGATGAAATCTCATCTCCTCCAGAAATGATAGAATGCTTTGCCCATCTCCATGGGCAAATGAAGCAAGCTATCTCTGCTTCCCTTTTCTCATCTGAAAAGTGTGGATAAAGTAGGTCCTATGCCAGGGCTTTGAGAAGATTTAAATAGGTCATTTCATGTAAATCACATAGAACCTAGAAATAGTAAATGCTCATCAATGTTAATTGTTATTATTTTTATTACAGGTTTCCAATATCTCTTTATTTAGTGTTTTTCACATTGAATAGTTAAGAGTATGGGTTTTCAAGTAAACAGACTAGGGCTAAAATATTGTGTCTACCTTTACCATTTGGTGACCTTGAAAGAGGCATCTTCCCTGACATCCAAGTACGGACATGGTAGTTACTATATTCCAGGATATATTAAGAACTATAGTAGACCGCGTACATGAATGTTTCTATCACATTGTCCTTCAACAAATGTGAACTCTTCTCCCAGTCTTGCTAGTGTAGTCCTCCTCAAGTCCTTCTGCTGTCAAAGTATCCACTCTTAAGAACCAACCCTCAATGACTTCACAATTCCTGTGATATAATATCCAACTTCTTTGGCCTTAAGACCCTCCCACATCTGATTCCATAGTATCTTTACAGAAGGTTCTCCTCTGAGAAAGCATCCATTGTGGTCAAATCGGTCTATTCATCATCCAGAAATACATACGATAAAACCGCCTCACCCCTTTACTATTGCTATTATCCTCTGCTCTCTTTAGTCCTTCCCGTGTATATGAAGTCTGCATCTTCAAGGCTGAGCTTAGATCACAGTTCCGCCATGGTATGAATGTATATAACTCCAGCCTGGCATTCCTCTTCCTTCCCTGAATTCCTGAAACATTAGTAGAGTACCTTCCAAATTTTTATATGGCTTTCTTCTCTTATTTCTTCTTGCATTGTCCTTAGGAGTTTACCCTTTGGAATGAGGCAGATTGTGTTTAGCTTCAGCTCATTAGCTATGAACTTCTGGGCAAATTATTTACACTATAGAAGTTTCAGTTTACTCATTCACAAAATGAGGATAATAATGATGGCTAACTCATAGGATGTTTGTGAGAACTGAAATAACACATTTAACACTCTAAGCCCAGGATAATGATTTATATTTTTTTCAATAAATATTACTTAGTCTTATTGTTATTATTGTTTGTATTTTGTTATCTACCTTCAAAGACTGAAAGTGAGTTGAGGGGTGAAGATTGTGTTTTCATAATCTCTCTGCCATGGGGCCTCTTGCTTTCATTAATTTCTGCTGTGATTAATTGCTCGATTATGCCATTTTCTGATTTCATCCAAGACACATTTGAAGTTTGGATGACAAAAAAAGCAATCCCTGATGATTAAAATGGGGATGTATTACTTTCGATAATGCCACTAACCTTGGTGCTTGGTAGCAAGCACAGGCTCTGACTGTAATGGTCACACAGCTCTCCCATGGCACTCAGTGTGCGGCCTGCTCCTTAGAGGAGGGGAAGTCTATCAGTAGGGCCCTGGTGCAAACAGTGCTGACCATATTTAGTTGTTGGAAACATCACGTTCAAGGTGAGACCATATTTATTATATTGCCATATGGTTTGAATACCAAGTACATCCCATTGCTTATGCTAAAATAAAGAGCATGAAGCTGTCCCTCCAGTAGTGTTCCACAGTGGGAGGGACAAGGATTTCTGTGCCTGATCCAAATGGCAGAAAATTGAATTTGTACTCCTGTAACACCAATTACCTAGAAAAAAATTGAAAGAAAAAAATAAAGTGTTGGTTATCATTCTAGACATGTTCAAATACATTGACTGAATATCACTGCTCTGAAAAACTTTCCTGATCTACCTTTTCCAGAGCCAGGAATGTTAGCTGCTTCTCGTGAAAACATCTATCATCTCACCTCTATAACTTCTGAAACTCTCTCCCTTTGGTTAAAATTATCTGTGTGTATACTCCTTCTTGCCAATCTCCTTGAGGACAAGATCCATATCTGACTTATCCCTACATCAATATTAGCTACAACCCTTATAGTTGACTATCAGTGGTAGACATCCATTGGGATTTGGCCAAGCACGAAGAAAGGGGGATGAGTTATTATAAATAAAGAGATGTCTTATAGAGTCCAAGGGAAAGGAATATATCCAGGTGTCAGAAAGAGATTAGAACCACATACTTGAGCCCTATAGAAAATGCAAGACACTCTTCTTTTTTTACCTCCATGTTTCTTCTCTCTTGGCCTCTGATTGACTCATTCTTCTCTCCCAAAGTAAACCAACCACTTCTACCTTCCCATCAACATGGCTGCTGTCAGGAACTCCTGAGTTTACCCCTCTACTGTTAAAGGGAGCAGTCTGGGTTGAGACTGAAACTTCATTATTTCCAATTTGGGGTTCCCAAGAAAGGGAAGTTGATTGACCCAGATTGAGTTAAGACACCCCGAACTCAGCCAACACCTCGTGCAACCATATGAATGTGTAAGCAGAGTCATAGAAAATAGGATATAGTAACCCAAAAGCAGAAGAGAGTAGAGTTCAGAACAAATAACCTTTCCTATTGTAGCACCTCATGCACTGTCTCCACCTCAGAAATATCTTGGTAACTTGGGTGGTGAAAGAATGGAATGACCTGAATTTGCTTCCTGAACTTGATCTCTACATGAAGACATTTATTGACATACGACATCTATTCTCAGGTTATTTTTACATTTCTGAAAGTATGATGTCTTCATTAATATGGTAAATAACACAGAAAAATATACATCAAAATAGCAGGCATTAGGAGTTGCTACAATAGGAATCAAAAAGTAAAGATGTTAGACAGTTTTACTAAAACCTGAAAATACCCCAAAATAAAAGTCACCTTTGTCATGAATTATTAGATAATATTTTAAGTATTAAGCTTTTCTTGGTCTACATATTTTTTTCTTCTTTTGATTTATATTTCCAGGAATTCAAGTAGTAAATGGTCACATATTTGGGACACTAGTATTATTGTTTTACCAGATTTCCTTTTCCTTATTTTTTTCTAGTCTTTTTTTTTCCCTCTCAGATCAGCATAACTAAAGTCCTTCCTTCAAAATGTTAATTTTTTTTTTCACTCAATCTTTTAAGCAGTGGCTACATCTGTAACTAGGAAGAAAATGAAATATCATTTTGATAAAATTCTTCCTGGATTGTTATAGATGTTTGATTATATAAGTTTAGGTGTGGAGCTCACTGCAGACTTCTGGCTGCTGAGACATTTTTAGATCAGAGTACCAAATGAAGACGGTAACCAGGCAACGTGGTTCTTGTACGGTTATTAAAAATAAAATGTGAAGCATCCACGATGCAGAATAATTCTCTGACAAGTTTGTCTGGCTTTTGCTCTGTTGTTCGCTGGAAAAATGGGTCGGTTCCATTTGTTGAACTATTCAGTGTTTTTTCTGGGTTAAATTCATCATTATGTAAGATTATGATTGTTGGAAAATCATATATATACATGAATGTAAACATAATTTAATATGACTCAAAAAATTCTTAAACATTTCTGCATAAAATATATATACATTATATGTATATAACATGTTCACAAAATTTATGATGGAAACAAATGTGATCCTACATTCATTAGGATGTTACCAAGCTTGAACAAACATATGTATACTCTAATATGTAGCAAGGTATTGCTTTGGAAACCTTTCATATAATGAATAACAATTTTCAAAGATTGGCACTGAGATGTAATCAATTATGGCAACATACTTCAGTACTTATTTGATGTTTCTGAAGACATTTGAACACGTAATCCTGATACATATAGCAAAAATAGATACACTCAAGGTACCTCATCTTCTGTTTCTGGTATCCCTTGGACAGCTCTTCTGGGGCTGTGTGTAAAATGGACATGAGTGATCAAATCACCTCATATTCTAGAGCAGGTGTTGTTAACCCAGAATGCACATAAGAATCACCTGGGAAGTTAGAAAGCCGATGCCTAGGCCCACCAGCAGATACTCTGATTTATTGGTCTGGCTTGGAGTCCAGGCATAGTTCCATACATAATTCCAGTGGATAGGCAGGGATATGAACTCTGTTCTAGACATAAACACTCTGCAAATAGTCGTTTAGAACAGAGGATAGTTCCTGAAAAGAGGAGCTCTACACACGTGAAGATCTGTGCGACGTTAACAGTCCAAGGGAGATGCATCTGTAGCCTCAGCTCGTGGCAAGCCGTTGCCCTTCTTATCTAAAGGCCGTCTTTTATGAAAGGCAAATCTAATTTGGGAAATTTCCTAACACATCCTCGGTGATTTTCTTTGATTTCGTATGATCTTCTCCAGCTAGGTAATAGGGCCAACCACCTATCTGAACTTAACTTTCCAGTCTCTTCCTGGATATTAAGAAAACATAGAAACTAAGATGGGGTCTCAGAGTTCAGGAAACAGAAGAGGAACTCTGGTAGATGACTGATTCTTGAAGATTTGGGTTTTTTTTTAAAAAAAAAAAAAGGTAAAGAAGGAACTGCCCTGAGATCTACTAATCATAGGGCAGGACTTCAACCCTGATGGCAGGAGAGGTATCATACCAGGTTGTGTGTTCTGTGAAATTTAGAAACTTTCAACCCAGTCCTTGTCTCCCACCAGGAAGTCTCTTGGGGACTAGTAGAAAATCATAGAAAATCTAAACTCTTTTGAGAACTACAGAAAAAACACAAAGCAAACAAAAAAACTTTGTAATGCAAACAATAAGATTAAGTCAAAAACACTGACCAATCAATAAACAATGTTTGCAACACACCCTACTATTTTTGATTTTCCATAAAGACAATCCCTACCATCTACCACATTTATTTCATGAAAATATTGAACAGATGATATTTAGCAAAAGCACCATATGGTTTTCCTTAGTATTTTCTAAGATATGTTATTGGACTGAGAGTTCTTTGAGAGCAAAGAATGGTGTTTTTATGTCCAATATGTGAAATCCATGAAAAACATTTAGACCAGATCTTCAAACAGAGTAGTCAACCATTAAGTATGAGATTGTGTTATCATCAATTTTTTTAAATATTCATTTCTAAGAATACTATTTTATATATAGTAAATTCCCAGGAATAATTTCTTAAAAATATACAATCATATAAAGGATGACACATATATTTATCTTACAGAAAGCCAGATCAACATTGGCTTTCTAAAGCGCTAACTGTAAAGGAGTTGGAGACCAGCCTCCTTAGGATTGATTATCATGACTGATTGTTGATGTCTGTTATGGTTGCAGATGCAGGAAGTGATGACATGAGTATATTTACTATGTCTATTTTACATAAAGTCACAAATAATAGATTCATGGATTACATTTGTGAAAATCTGATACGTATGGAAGCAGGAATTAACTTACCTTGGAAGATAACTGCTCTTCTACAAAGTTTTACTACTTGCAAGAGACTGAATATTATATGGAATGGGCATATATTTTGGTGATATATATTTATAAAATATATGTATACACATATATATATATGTTTTTATGTATGTATGTGTTTTTATTTATATATATGTGATATATATATATATATATATAAATAGAAAAAACGGTTGAGCTAAAGTAAAATAAACATCATCCATCCTCCAGTAATAAACAACTATTGATATTTGATGAGTATTAAATATAAAAAATAGCCATACTATCAAAGTAGTCTTTGAGTTTTTTAATATAACGCACTAACTTGAATTCCTGGTTCCTAGGTATTCTCTTAAAACTATACTTTCCTGTCTGTCAGATTCTAATGATTGCATACACTTGCAGCATATAGATATTATTTAATCATGTGTTTGGGGCATTTGTGATGGTTCTAAGTTTTCATTATTATAAACAGTGCTCAAATCCTCATTTTCCTAACTGCTTTATAAATATTCTATTATAGAATTTATCAAACATACATAGAAGTAGAGAGAATTGTATAATAAACTTCCAAGAGCTGATAACCCAGCTTCAAATGCCATCGATATCCTGCAAATCATGTTTAACTGTCCCCTCTGAACTTTTATTGTGAAGGGACATTTCAGATTGAATTTCAGATGTTATGTCTTCTTACCTAAAGTATTTCAGAATGCATTTCTAATTGATAAGAACACCATAATCACCATGCTATATATCACGTCTGATAAAATTAATAATTCCTTAATATCACCTAGCCCTTGACACATCTTCTCTAAAAAAAGTGCATATACTTCTTTCATTAGGATAAGTATCTTGAAGTAAAATTGCTAGAGCAGAGTTTGCACCTTTTTAATGACTTTTGATATGTAGTACCAGTATCTATCATGGTCAAGATTGGTGCAGTCAAGATTGCACAAATGTAGCATCACAATTCTGATATTCATTGGTACTGCGGAGGAAAGAAAGATATGGATATTTGGGATATCTTGAAAATAACATAGTATGGTTGTAGGAAGGGGAAGATGAGGAAGACAGGTGGGGAGGAAGGCAAGAAATTACAGCAATGACAATAAAAACCCAAACCCAAGAGTAATGCTGTAACCTTAGTGACTGGTGCTTCTGAGTCAAGGTCTTTACCAAGGTTCTGTACAGAATATTGAAACAGTGAAGGCAGAGTTTCAGTTTGAGCTTCATAATGAGGGTGGGGTAGCAGGAAGTAGAGCAGGAACCTTCCACCACACCCTGACTCACCACCAATTTCACACTCTGCAGGAGCAGCCTGTGACCTACCTCCAGGAGATGGCCTCTTCAAGTCTTACTTCCTAAAGCATCTACTAGAGGAATGGCCTTTTACCTTTCATCTCTACTACCTGTGCATCCTGAGCCGCCCTAACAGATGTTCAGGTTACTAAGTTGACATGGCTGCACATGGCATAGGAGAACGATGAGGGGCTTTCATGTATGGAAGGCAGTTACTTTCTAGTGTCTGGAACTGATACTAAAAACTGCAGACCTAGAAAACAAACTTATGGTTACCAAAGAGAAAAGGGAGAAAGGAGGGATAAATTAGGAGTATGGGATGAACAGAAACACACTACTATACATAAAGTAGATAAACAACGGGGACCTACTGTATAGCCAAGGGAACCATATTCAGTAACTTGTAATAACCTCCAATGGAAAAGAATCTGAAAAACTGCATATATAATTGAATCACTTTTCTGTACATCCAAAACTAACACAACATTGTAAATCAACTATACTTCAATTTTTTTAAAAAAAATCTACATACATTCACAAGAGGAAAGGAACCTACATTTACTCAGCAACTTTAAGTTGTTGGTTTAACCTCAATATTTTTCAACCTTTACATCCATCTCTAAGGAAGGTACTACCATCCTTATTTTATAAATGAGAAAATGGAGGTGCTACTTTAAGTCTTTTCTAGAATAAGTGAGTGAGTGAATGAATGAATGAAAGAAAAAACTACTAAGTGAACAAATATACAGTTGAACAACAAAACACAAACAGTAGAAACCTGAGAGATCAACTTAGCATAAGTTAAAGAAAATTGCTAGTAGGTGGCAGAGCAAGGATTCAAACTTAGGTCTATGTGATTTCCAAGCCAGGATGTTGATAACTGAGTATGTCATGCATAGTCCCTAGTGTTAAAGTTCAAATTATCCTAATTTTCCTCTTCTTGTTCTCTCTTTCTCACCTTATGTGTGTGTCTGTGTTAATTTTCTGTTAACTTAGTTAATATTCATAGTCTTGCTCTGTGCCATGCATTTGTTGTAAACACTGCGTACATCCCCACATGGAAGCCTGGCATCGATCCTGTGGAGCAGATGCTATCATCATCCCCCTTTTAAAGATGGAAAAACTTAGACTGGTTAGGTTATTTGCTCAAGATCATCTAGCTAGCAAGTAACAAAGTCAGGAATTGAACCCTAGAATTCTAGTTCCAGAGTCTGCTTTTTTTTTTTTTTTCCCAGAGTCTGCTTTTAATCTTTTTAACTATTAAACTATCAATTTAATATGTGCTTTTTATACCCATATTCGTTCCCATATAAGTATATTCAGATTATATAAAGTGCCCTTCTGTTTCCCAGGCAATTTAAAGGAATGAAAGATGGCAGCCCTTCTTGTGTTATATAATATGCAACAGCTCTTTGGAGGCCTTTTGTGGAATAATATTGCAAACATTATTCCCTCCACCTCATCCATAAACACTCCCCATGGGAGTTGTGTTCTTTGTGGGATAATTTCCATTGCAATAATTCTTATTTGTTTTCTCAAAAATAATGGCTGGTTTCCACCACTCTCATCAGTAGATACAGCCAGCAAATTCTGTGGGTGCTTCTGAGAGCCTAAATTTGTCCCAACAGATCAGTAATGATCTTCTTGCCAAACTGATTTACATGTCTCCAACTTCAATTGACTTCAATAAATGTTTACAGAAACTTGAATTGGGAAGGCGGAGATGAGCAGGGCAGAGTCTTTTTCTGCCAGGAACTTAAAGTTTCTGGAGAGAAGCAGACAAAGGACTGACTGTCCACAGCACTGCCCGGGTGCAGGCAGGGCAAGAGCAGAGGGTATCTGGGAACACACCACGTGTATGGGAACCCACTACAGATATCCTGCAGCAGGTGGCCTCAAACCAAGGGTGAAGGACCCCTAGTTTATACAGCTGTGCAAAAGTCATCCTCTTGCGGAGACCGGACACCGCAAGTTCACTTACTCTGGTTAAATCCATGCAGTTCTTCCCTTGTTTCTTGTGGGCTAATGCAATGTTAAATTTCTAATTGGGATCCAATTTGATCATTATGCATTTATGTTGGAGGAGGTCCCTCAGAGGATTTGACCTTTGGTTGACCCTCAAGCCGACCCGCCATTCCCAGAGTGAGAGCCATTTTCCAGGAAGTGGCCTTTAGAAGGTAAGGTGGTGTTGAGACTGTCTGGATGGTATAAAGGCCTCTGTCTCAATTTTTAAGATTCTGGCAGGCAGTTACCCAAGACTAGCCTCATTTGTGAGTTCCCTTGCTTGTTAAACCTGCCACCTACCAACCTGAAGAGCGCTCTCTCTTTCTTTGGTCTCTCCTTGCTCTCCGTGTATGGGGGCCAGTTTCACATTTCACCCAGGGAACTCCTAGGTTTGTAAACCAACAAATTATCCAACAGGTTAGTGTTTATTCGATTTTAATTAAAAGGGCAGTGTGTCCCTGGTGATCTTAATTGCTTGCTTTATTCACTGTTCTATGAAATTCTCATGTGCAGTTGGGTCTATTTCTGGACTTTCTGTTTTATTCCAATGGTCTATTGATCTCCTTGGTCTTGTGTCAAATTTATTCTTTTTATCCCTAGAGATTTATAATCTATCGTCACAACGTCATACCTGGTAGGATTTGTCTTCCTCTTCTTCACCTCCCTTCATCAACATCCCCAAACACTCACATGCAGTTGCTCTTCTTTTTCAGAGTTCTCTTGGTTTTTATATTTTCTCCATATGAATGGTAAAAGCAGCTTGTCTAACTCTAGAAAAAGAAAATGTTAATATTTTCTATTAAGATCACAGAAAACTTACAAATTAACTTCAAGGGAATGGACAAAAGGGGAATTTAAAAATTCTAATGAAAGACAAAAGTCAACCTAATTAAATGGAAAGATACACTTGTCCTTGGATAGGTATTTTTTTGTAGCTATTTTAGTGGTGGTAGTCTCTTGTACACATCTTAGAAGTGATTTTGTTTGTGTATACAAAAATAGATGATTTCTCTCAATTTTATATGCTGCCACTTTTCCAACTTTCCTTCCTTTATAGTAGCTTTTTCAAAGATATATTCTTAGTGGCCTGAGATAATCTCTCTTATTTCAGGGGAGTTTGTATATCACTGGAGTTGCAGCCAAGGTGTGTTAAAGAGAGGTGCATTTCTTGGTGGTGGAAAGCTTGGTGTCTGCCAGGATAAGCACACACATCTTACCAACTAGAAAAGAGGTTCAGGTGGAAACTGTCAGAGGTGGTAGTGGTGGGGGAAGGGTGCTGTGAGAGGGAGAGCTCAGGCCACTTGAAGGAACACATGTTCTCCAGCACCTGCTGATGGCTGCCACGTGGGAATGGGGTCTGTGTTTCCAGACCGTCTATCGTTAAAGGGAAGCCAGAAATCTGGACTTAGAAAATAAATCTCCTGATTCTCTGATTAGCTTTTAAAATACTCTGGGGCAAAATAGAGAGGACAAGTCTGTAGGTTAAATATATTCCATAATCCATCAGTGTGTCACATCTGGGAATCAAATGATGTCATTTGGATGGGAGAAAAGCTAGGGGAAAGGATACTAACATGGGATTTTTGACTTGTCATGGTTGTATTTGTTTCCTGGAGCTGCCATAACAAGTGACCACAAACTTAGTGGCTTAAAACAAAAGAACTTTATTCTCTTACAGTTCTGGAGGCTAGATGTCTGAAATGAAGGTGTGGACAGGACCGTGATTCCTCTGAAGGCTCTGGGAAAGGATCCTTCCTTGCCTCTTCCAGCTTCAGGTGGCTCCAGGATTCCCTTAGCTTGTGGCTGCATCACTTCAGTCTCTGCTTCCATCTCCACACGGCCTTCTCCACAGCCCCCTCTCCCTGTGGGTCCCTCCTCTGTGTGTCTTTTATAAGTATCCTTGTCATTGGCTTTAGGGCCAACACAGATAATCCAGGATGACCTCATCTTGAGAGCCTTAACTACATTTGCAATATAACTTCTTGTTAGACAGTATCCAAATATTTTCCCAGTAAGGTCATATTCACAAGTTCAGGAGGTTAGGAAATGGACATATCTTCTGGGGGCCACAATTTAACCCACTACCATGAGTTCTAAAAATAGAAAAGGGAATAAAGCAAATGCTTATTTTCAAAATGTATGGTTCTGATTGACCCTCTCAGCAGGAGGGAACGTGAGTTCCCGGCTGCTTTTCCTCATCAGTGTCTCCATCTTCCCTCCCCACCCCTCCATCCTCTTGTCTCTTCTCCTCTCTTCTACTTCCTTCCTTCTCTTTCCCCCCTCCTTTTCCGCCTCCCCCCTTCTCGCTCTTTCCCTCTCTGTCTGTCCCCGTCTGTGTTTTCGCCCCTTCTTTTTATTCATCGATTCATTCATCTATTCTGTTAGTATCGCTTCCCTATGATGTGCCAGGAGCTGTGTTTCTGAATCATGACCACATCCTTCTGGAGTCAGAGGCGGACCAGGTAGAGCTAAGAGCCTCGCCTTTACAGGCGAGTGCATAGGAAGCCTTGGGTCCTCCTTGCCGTGTAGGCTGACGGGGATATTCTAGCCTGCAGTGAATGACTTGTGTGGATAAGGCAGCAGTCAGGGCCACTGGTCACTCTCTTATGCCTTGTGAAGCTCCATTAGTATCTGTCAGTCTCCGTTCACCGTAGCCGAGCAGGGCTCTTGACACTGATAGTTTTCCTTTCATACTATGCAGCTGGGAGAGCCTTCTTCCTTCTCAGTTGGAAAGGTCACCTCCCAAACATACCGCTCGGGATGAATTATGTGTCTATTGATTTGCACACTCTTGTCTTGACCACAAATTTCAGGAGGAGTTTAAAGGCAACATCCCAGTTAAAAGAACAAAGAACCAGATAAATGTCGTTTTATAATACTAGCTAAAACCCTGCTCATCATTTCTATGCTGATCTCAGTTTACTTCCAAGATTATAGGAATATTGTCCAACATGGGATATTTGCTTTAGAATCCCCTGGAGATTAATTTCTGAAATTAAAATCATCTGTCCAACAAAAGGAACAATTTAATACTAAGAATGTCATCAGCTCCACATAAAAAAATGATTTTCTCCCTTAAGGTAATTCTTATTCTGTTTTCTATGAACTGAAACCCTAGTCTTTTAAAACTCAGGTTATTTAACTAATAATAAAGGGATGTGTGTCCAGATCACTTTTCTTCAGGGCTCTCACAGAAATGAGAAGAAAGTATTAATTCACTGTGAAACACACAGACACACACCCATACATGCATATATTATTAGAGTTATTGTAAATTCTGCTTCAATCCCTAATTCTCTGTTGCACCTTGGTGACTGTACATCTGGTATTAAATAGCCTCGTCCTTAAAAAAAAAAAAAAAAAAGGTAAAATTGTGAGGCTATAGAAACTGTAATGAACTTGGGGAAAAAACAAAAAGACCCAGATCTGACCTTCAGTGGGCCTGACCTCTGTGTTATCAACTCTCCAGATGATTTTGATACCCACCCAACTGTGTGAATCACTGCTCTACATGGGAGCAAACACCAGGGTCTGGAATTAGCCAGACTTGAGCCCAGAATCCTCTCTGAGCCTTAGTTTCTACCTCTAAAGTGTGAATAACTTTAGTACCTACTTACCTACTTCCTAGGGTTTATGTGACACTTAATGAAAAATATATATATAATGCTTGTTATTTTTCTAATTATAACTAGTGGTACAACTTTTTATGTAACCAAATGTAAATCTGTCTGACATCAGGATTTGTAACGACTACTTGGGAGACTAACTTATTGATATATTTATTCATTCATTGGATAAACGTTTATGCCATTAGTCTATTAGAGTTTTAGTAACGATACTAGATAGCATATACATAGAAGATGGTGCATGTATATGTATTGATTTTGAGGCCAGTTGTCCTGGGATAGTTTGAAATGTGAGAATGACTTCAGTATTCCTCAGGCATAGCCATTCCATCTGAACAAATGTCCAGTCTCTGCTCATCGCCACTCCCTATGTTTCCCTTTTTTCATCTCTGTATCTTCTCTCTCCAGGAAGCCCTCTCTGATTCCCTAACACGGTTCTATCCCTGTACCCGTCCTGCATGGAAGCTATCACAGTTGTAATTTTGTATTTATTTAAAGATTTTTTTTTTTTATTTTATTTATTTTATTTATTTATGGCTGCGTTGAGTCTTCGTTTCTGTGCGAGGGCTTTCTTTAGTTGGGGCGAGCGGGGGCCACTCTTCATCGCGGTGCGCGGGCCTCTCACTGTCGCGGCCTCTCTTGTTGCGGAGCACAGGCTCCGGACGCACAGGCTCAGCAGTTGTGGCTCACGGGCCTAGTCGCTCCGTGGCATGTGGGATCTTCCCCAGACCAGGGCTCGAACCCGTGTCCCCTGCATTGGCAGGCAGATTCTCAACCACTGCGCCACCAGGGAAGCCCCTGTATTTATTTAAATGATGCTTTTTCAAGTCTGTCTTCCCCACCAGGCTGGTCCTAAATCCCATAAGGGACAGATAGGTTTTAATCCCAAGGTTTGTGAGTGCAGAGGATAGCGCCTGTCACAGGGCGGGCGCTCAGTAAATATTTAATGTACGAGTATGTTTATTGAAGAACCAACAGTTCATATTTACTACATCAGGCACGGTGCTGAATGCTTTACACATAATAGTGTGTTTAATCCTTGTAACAAACTGATGAGGTAGGTATTACTATTAACCCCATTTTACAGATGAGGAACCTTGAACTGAATAATGTGCTCAAGTTCATACAGTTCAAACCCACCACTGTGACATCGATGTATAGTTCACCACTACACTACATGGTTTTTCTACTGCCAGAAAAAGTGCAGGTCTCCTATGGGTTGGCAGTTCACATCTCTAGGAAACCACCCAAAAGCCAGTGTATGCTATGTTGGTACCTGGCTAAGGGCTCTGAGTTACCCCTCAAGGCCATGGGCCTTCAGAAGAGGTAGTGAAGATGTTACCAAAAGTGGGGTCTGCTACTCTCTGCTCAAAAGCCAGTAAAGAGGCAAGGTTGGTGAACAGGAAAGTTGGCTTTACTCCGGAGGCCAGCAACCGGGGAGAGAGGGCGGACTTGTGTCCAAAGGCCGATCCGCGCACTGACAGTCAGTGGGCAAGAGCTTTTAAAGAGGAGTTTCCGGGGTCACAGCTGGAGGGAGGGGGCTACATGCAGAAACGGCACAGTCAGCTCTGACAGGCATCTTGAAATTGGTCATGCCATGGTCTGATCCGCGTCATCTTGATTGTTTTGAGTACAGTTAATCTTTAGTTCCAGGGTCAATTTGTTCCCACTTTTTTGAGGCCAGTTCTTGGAATGGTGGCAGCTTATGGCCTGGCTACAGTCTGGTCATCATGTAATTAACTTCTTCCACATGGTGGTGGTTTCAGCATCTATAAGACAGCTCAAAGGATATGGCTCAGAATGTTATCTACAGCCCCTGAGGAGGAGCTAAAGGTCCTTGACTTTGCTTAATGACTAAACTATTATTATTTTCTCCTGTTTGACTGCTTTCCTTTGCTTCTGCATTTTCTCACTTCTCTGATTAAACTTATGCTTTGGCTAAAGTTTTTGTACAGACCAAAGGCAGGCAGAGAACTGAAGGGGGAAGGACCACAGTGTCCTGCTCCATTTCAAAGGCACAGGCTATTTAAGGTTACCTTCTTAGAAGCACTAAAACGTTGCACCAGGATGGAAATTCCTGGGCTGGGGAGCCCAGAGTGATAACAGGAGGCAAAGTTGAGGAACACAGCCTTTGAGGCTGCAAAGGAGCCTTGAGAAGCAATGGAGAGAACACGCCAGGAAAACTCACCCGCAGGTCACACAGTGCCCTCCACCTCCCCCCAGCCATCTGCAGGCCACAGGATGCAAGGGAGGGCTCCTGCCATCCTGAACACGGTACTAAGCAAAAGTCTCAACTGCAGAAGCAAAGCGAAGACCCTGTCATCGGAACCAGGGCAAAGATTCGAGGCTGAGAAGGTGACCAGGCTGACATTTAACAAATTGGGCTGGAACGGCTTAAAGCCCAGCTTCAGAAGCGCAGGATTTGCTTCTCACAATCTGGGCAACAGGAGCATCACCTGGATCTCGTTAAAAACCCAAGATTGGAGAAGTCCGGCTTCTCAAAGCAGGGGCTGCATGCACAGCACCTGGGGCTTGTTAAAAAGGCAGCCTCTCTGGTCCCACCCCAAACCTCCACCCCTTCTGAGATGCCCCGGAAAGTTGGTCGCGCGTTCCTTGGGGGAGTGAAAGCTGAATTCAGCCTACAAGTGAGTCCCTGCTGTGAGGAGGCGAAGGAGGAGAAGGAAGCTGGGAGCGAACTGGATGTGTGAGTAAAAGGACGGAGGTTCAGACCAGGAAAGCCTGTTGCTCCTCCGCCTCCTGTTATGGTGCAGGCTTTGCAGAAATCTGCTGGTTCTCCCTTAGAACAGAGGGAGGTGCCTGCTGCCTTCTCTTGCCTGCCACCGTGCTAGCTAGCTGCACCCTAGTCCTTCCTTCACCAGCGTGTTTTTGCATTTCCAGCAGACACAGGCTGAAGAGAGAGGTGTTTTGAAGTGATGGACTTTTTCAGTGATGACGTTTCCTGTAAAGCTGTTTTCTTCTGAGCTGGGGAATATATGTATCGGTGCTACAATTTGAGCCATTTTAGTAGTTCCTATTCTGAGTCTGGTTTGAGCTTCAGGCCTGTGGCATACGGCCAAAGAGTTTATTTCTATTTGTGTTCTCTGGAGGCTGCTTCTTCCTTAAGAGTGTGCTGTTCGGGTGTCTCACAAAGAGGGGCTTAGGGTGCCGTGCTAATGCAGGAGCGCTTCAGTTGTCTGTGGCTGCAGGAAAACCACCTCAAGTGTTAGTGGTTTAAAAGATGAATCGCCACAGTTCTGCAATCGGGGTGGTCTCAGCTGAGTGGTTCTACTGCAGTCAGCTGGACGGCTGCAAAGTCCACAAAGGCTCTACTGAGAGCGCTGGGGTCTGGCTGGGCTCTTCTCTCTCCGCATGATGTCACGTACCCCAGCCACTCGTGTTAGAGCATGGTAGCTGGATTCCAAGGGGCGTCTCACAAGGACAAGGCACAGTGAGTAAAGGGTTTTCTGGCTTCCGCTTGCATCGCACCTGCCAATGTCCCGTGAACAAAGAGGCAGGCTGCGCAAGAGGGGACCACACAAGGGGGTGAAGCCCAGGAAGCATGGTCCAGCAGGGGCCATCAGTGTCACAGTCTACCACTGTTGCCTTTTTTTTTTTCCCCCTTGCAGGGGTTTGGCGGGGGGATAGATGGAGAGAAAAGTGGAAGTTAACTAGTTACCATTGTGCGTGTGTGTATGTATGTACATGACCAAGCGCATACATGTAGTGTTCCTGGAAACTCTGGGGGACTCTGTCTTTCCCCCAAAGATTCCCCTTTATTTGGTAATTGTTCTTTCACTGAACAGTCATCTGGAGGCAGGGTTATGGGAAAACAGTGAGGTGGGAGGGGTCTTCCAGCCAGACAGATGGATCGATCAGTGTTGATATCAGAGTGAGTCAGATGCTACAGCTCCATTACTCTCAAGTCAGCGAAGGCAGCGCATATAAAAGGACAGTTTCCTGGATACCGGGTCAAGAATCATGTTCTCACAACACCCTAGAAAATAACTAAAAGATGTAGACTATTCTTTTTATTTTCTCTAAAATATAATCTCCTGTATAGGTTTCTTTTTCCTTTCTTTTTTTTTTTTCTTTGTCTCATTTACTTATTTCAAGTTTTCCACTTACAGTAGGGTTACTACTGTATGTTGGGCCATGAATGTAGTGGTGAATAAAATTAAACTGACGTGCCCCTCTTGTGAAGTTTAGAGTTGAGAGCTGTTTTTTTCTTGTGGCCTTAAATAAGAGTAACTGAGTAATTTACATAATGTGAACGTAAGTGCATCTACTCCTATGGTTCTTGACCTTAAACTCCGTGAGTTTCCAAAGTCTTCCCACTGCCACAAGCAAGATGCCATAAGGAAAACAGGTGGTATCATCTTACAGGTAAATGAAAGGAAGATAAGAAAGTTCCAGCATGGGCTTGCTCATGTTTCCCTGACTTAGCAAGATTAGTGGAGCTGGGATTCAAGGCCAGCCCTTGTGATACTGAATCCAATCTGATTCTCACAGGACCACTGGCCCACTTAAAGCTGCACCATGCTAAAGAGGTAGCTAGAGATTTCCTGGGAACTTGTTCTCTCGAGTCTGCTCCTCTAACACTCTTTAGAAACAGCATTACACTTACGTTGGGGTCAGTTTACCTATGGCCTCTTCAAAAACTTCCATTTTGACTGGAAAGTCAGTTCCATAATGGGTCCTTACTAAATGCAAGAGGGTTCTTAGAATGATAATCACAGGTCAGTAACTCACATGCTTAGGGATGCAGAATATGGCATAATGGTTGACCTTGGGCACTTTATTATGTCTTCTAAGATTCTCTTTTTTCATTGGCAAAATGGAAATGATAGCAACTACCGCATAGGCTGTTGAGATGAATGAAAGAATCTACGTAAAGCAGAGTCTGGTCCATAGTAAGCACTGAAATGATCACTTATTATCTTGGTGATGATGAAAACCTAGCCTACTCACCAGAGATACAAGGGATGCTGTGATCACTGGGTCACTGCTAAGGTCCCTAATGCAGATTTCATTGTGAAAGGTCATTTGTAGGCCACACATCTGCCTGGCAGATTGAACTAGGGATTTAGCCATAGGAGTTAGCATTGGTATTTTTTTCCTCACTTTTTTTTTTTTTTTTGATTGACACAAAAGAGCAAGCATCCAGTCTACTAAAACGAAGAAAAACCATCATTGGTATTTTTATTTCCAAACGTCCCAGCAGTGCCCCACAAGCAATAACCTTTTCATTTAACTCTGTTTAGGGTTTGATGCCTATTTTACATCCCGCACACTTGAAAACAACAGAAGAAACGTATGGTTTGCCGAATACTGGGAGGAAAACTTCAACTGCAAGTTGACAATTAGTGGGTCAAAGAAAGAAGACACAGATCGCAAATGCACAGGTAATTTCATTCTCATTGTTCTTCTCCTGTTACTCTACGTGGCCAGCATTGTAATGTCTGCAGAGCTGATAGAAGGAAGCTTGGCTGGAGACAAATTGAAAAAGTAAATCGAATTTTACTAGATTGTTCAGAAAATGGCACAGGAGCATAAATCTTGAGGGACCAGAGCAGTACAGACAAGAATGTATTCTTCTCTGCCTGTGCATCTAGCAGTAATTGACATTTACATTGATTCTTTGAATGCAAAAGAGGTCATGTTGCCTTGAATGCTCTCGCTGATAAATATTAGTTCATGTTGTAGCCAGGAGTATAAAGTCATTTTCACATAGACCAAAATCTCTTACAAATTCCATACCAGCATCAGATTTAACTATCAGCAGAGAAATGACAAAACATGCGAAAACAATATATTTGATTAAGGAAAGAAAGTACTTGGGGTTAGAGTAATGAGAATTCCAATGGATTTTCATAATGTCCAAATTAATGTCACCTGCTATTTAAAATATGCTTTAAGATACTCACTAAGCCTCGTATGTAACCTTGCATAAATATTCCAAATAAAAAACACGAGTGTGTTTGCCATGTATGTACGTGTGTGTATATATATATGTGTATGTGTGTGTGTGTGTGTATATATATATATATATATATATATATATATATGATATGCATATATGTACACACATATATATAGTGGGTTGGCCAAAAAGTTCGTTCTGGCTTGGCTGTAACATCTTGTGGAAAAACCCGAACGAACTTTTTGGCCAACCCTGTGGGTGTAGGTGTGTGTGTGCATGTGTGTATACACACACATATATATGCAGTAATCAGAAGGCAAAATCACATGTTTATTCATTGGTTGATTCACAAATATATATTGAGCGACTCCTTTCTGCTAAGCACTGTGCTAGGTACTGCTGATCTGACGGTGAGCAAACCAGGTAATGACACTGCTTTCACGCTGCTTAGAGTGTAGTGAGAGAAGATCAACGTTATTCCAGTGACCTTGCTATGAATACATAATTATAAATTGCAATAAATGTTCTGAGTGAGGCAACGGCGTATAATGAAGGAATTTTACTCATATTAAAGGCAGAAGCTCTCTCAAAAGATGAGTAGACATTGGCTGGTTAGGGATGGGGAAGAACAGATAGAGAATTTCTGATGGAGGAAGAGCATGGCACAGGGCTCGAAGCAGGAAAAATGATAGTACCTCTTAGGATGTGAAAAGCAGAAAAACATGAAGTACAGTGAATAGGATGAATGTGTGAGCCGAGGCTGCAAGTATAGAGATACGGACAAGGAATAAGCCATGCTGGGATGTATGTGGATTTTGGTCTTTATCCTGTGGATACTGGAAATTGTGGGAGGTCTTACACAAGGGTGTGATGTGTTCTACCATCACCTAGCCCTCTATTAATTAGCATTCCCCAATTTTATACTTCAGTAGCCTTCAACATTTGTAATGATGACCTTGAGGTACCACAAACCCTAAAATGTCTTTAGTATGATCAAGAAAGAGACATTCATATTGTATACACTCATGTGTAGTTTTTCTCTGCAATGTGGGTCTTCGAATATTGACCATTCAGATACTGTAGATTCACCCATTCAGTAAACATCTATTAATGAAGAATAATGCATGTAGAGCATGGTACTAAAACACCACAAATGGTGCAAGGATGCTGAAGTTTAGGCCTTTTCCTCAAGGAGTTTTTCTTTTTGTGAAAAAGGAGAGATATAAACAGAGACATGAGTAACAATAATGATACAAAATCAATATGATGCACAATTGGATGCATAACTCAGTTAACTAGAATATCAGATTAACCACATTCTCTAGCCCGTAGTGTATAACAACAGTGTTTTCAATAATAGGATCCTTATAATGTTGGGGGAAAATTAATTCAATGTTGACTAGACCTAGGTGACACAAAGCTTTCAAGTAGAAATCGAAAAATTAGCTTGACATCTGGATAATTTGTCTATATGACGGGGACATCCAAACGTACTAGAAGTACCTCAGTGATTGATGACAGTTTTTTGGCTCTTTCTGACATTTGATGTTTTGTAGAGTCTGAAAGGTGGAATGAATTGTCTGACGGCCATTAGGATCGTTCCGTCTAAGGCTCATCTGCAGTCTTTGTATACACTCTAACCAGGCTGTTTTACCTGTAGTCACATTTTAGTGCTGATTATCAAGAATTTAGGTTTATAAAAACATATAAGCTCATTATCCAAACCACTACCTTCAAAAAATGGAAACAGAAGTGTTTATGTTTTCATATCATGCTTCCTCCACGTGAAAAACCTATGATCACACTTGGTAAATTAGCTGTGGCCCCTCTTCCTTTCCTTACTTACCACTTCCCTTGTGGTAAGAGGTGCCATACTGAGTGGAGGCCGATATTACTACTATCATTGTGTCTTTTGTTCTTCCTGTTATTGGATATAAGAACGTGGGTGGTCTGTGTTTGTTATTCTTTCCCGTACTTTCTCTTTTCCAAATTCAACTAAACCTGTATTTGCTTTGGAAGTATTCCCAAAATACTATTTTAAAAATCTTGACATTTAGGTGTACCTCAACTTGGAAGTGGAAAAATGGGAGAAAAGACATAATGAGATTTGCTAGACCACAGGGAAAGAAAAAATGGAGAGAAATGACATAGTAAACTGTATTAATGAGAATACTTGCAGTGAGAAGTTGTTTTAATGAAAGAGAAGAATGGATGAGAGAAGAAAGCCATTGGTAGGCTTAAGGGTGTGGGTGATGTAAGGGAAAGCTTGGTACCCAGATTTTGAAACACTAAAAGAATGGGCACATTGGAAAGAAGCAACCAAATGAGGAGGTAGGCTGAGTAGTCTGGCATTGCCGATCGTGGAGTCTGGCATTGCAGAGAGTGCAGTTAGTAGATGTTTTGATCTCAGGGCTGCAGAAAACAGCCCACTTCACAGATCTCTCTCTGTGACTGGTCTCTGCTAAAGAACAAGAAAGTCTTAAAATATTCATTCCTAGGATTTGGACACAAACTAAAATGCAGATTTTTTTTTTCTGGGATATATAGCCTCTTCAGCCATCATGAGCTACTTACTATATATTAGCTCCAAGTAGTCTTGGATCATTCAAGATTCGAGATCAAGATCATTGAATCAATCATCTGCTCAGACAAGTTTTGAAGATGAGTTGTGGGACCCATAGCTATTTGGAGAGAGCAAATTCCTGGTGTCAGGGGAAAACAGTGAGTTCTAAAAACCCAAGATGGTAAAAAAGTCATGAAAGGAAGAATAATTGTCAAACAAAAATTATTATTAAACATGAAATAAACTGTATATGCTTTATAGTTTAACATTGGGCTACATGTGCATGGATTCTTACCTGAACAACCATGGAATCCTTATTCCTATGAATTATCCATATGCATTTAAAGTCTCCTTCAAACAAGGAAAGGTACCACGTACTTCAGTATTTTAAGAACATCCCAACTTTCCTTGATACCCAATTCCAAGGTCTCTCAACCTTGAGAGCTAGACATTCCTCATCCTACTTTCCCTGGTGGTTTATATAAATTGTCATTGATATAAATTAAGACTCTCCAGGGACCCATCCTGCTCATGGGTTATCTTGGCTGCCATCCTCCAAGGAGTCACGTAGTTGAGCAAGTTTATTGGTGGTGTAAGTTTTCACAGAAAACACAAACTCTATCTGAAAGGTACTAATGCCATTCACGCTACTTCATGGTAGAGCTACATTTTCTCATGGAGATAGTGGTAACTACACACACATTAAAGTAAGCATTTTTAGATAGCTCATCGTAGATTATTTGTTGCTTATGGGAAGAAAAATCAGACGTGATTTTTCTTTCAGGTTGAATTTATGCTCCCCCACCCTCCCCACCCCACTGGGTAAGTGTGTTTACCCTTAACACTTGCCAGTAGATTGCTGACACAGAGACCAGTTTAGCATATGATCTCTTTGGGAATAATATGTTTTTGTGGGGCTACCAAGGTCAAGAGAAGAAGGAAAATAAATAGGTGAAGTTATGTCTCTGCAAAAGAGATTGAGGCCATCTTGGTGTCAGGAAAATACTCTGCCAAAGTGTGTGCGAAACCAGAGGTTTTGGCATGAAAGAGAACTAGCATTGTGTTCCAGGGCTATCTCTGAATATCCCTGTGAGAGACTGGAAAACAGTATTTAACCTCTCAAAGCCTTTCCTCATCTTTGAAATGGGAATAATAAAAGTTTAATTGCATCCAAAGTTGTTGTGGGAATTAAATGAGAGCCCTCAAGAAGAGGATCTAGAGGCTCTTTGGTGGGGCTAAGGGCGGACTCTGGGAGGGCTCACGCCAAGGAGTACTTTCCAGAACTTCTGCTGCCAGTGTCCTTGTCCCCACCATGAGCCACAGCCACCACCCCTAGTCTCTCTGCAGGAGACTAGCAGCCGTGTGGCTGACAGGGTATTGGTGCTCTGGCCAGGTGTCAGGCCTGAGCATCTGAGGTGGGAGAGCCGAGTTCAGGACATTGGTCCACCGGAGACCTCCCAGCTCCAAGTAATAGCAAATGGCAAAAGCTCTCCCAGAGATCTCTATCTCAACGCTAAGACCCAGTTCCACTCAACGAACAGCAAGCTACAGTACTGGACACCCCATGCCAAACAACTAGCAAGACAGGAACACAACCGCACCCAGTAGCAGAGAGGCTGCCTAAAATCATAATAAGGTCACAGACACCCCAAAACACACCACCAGACGTGGTCCTGCCCACCAGAAAGACAAGATCCAGACTCATCCACCAGAAAACAGGTACCAGTCTTCTCTAACAAGAAGCCTACACAACCCACTGAACCAACCTTAGCCGCTGGGGTCAGACACCAAAAACAACGGGAACTACGAACCTGCAGCCTGCGAAAAGGGGACCCCAAACACAGTAAATTAAGCAAAATGAGAAGACAGAGAAATACTCAGCAGATGATGGAGCAAGGTCAAAACCCACCAGACCAAGCAAATGAAGAGGAAATAGGCAGTCTACCTGAAAAAGAATTCAGAGTAATGATAGTAAAGATGATCCAAAATCTTGGAAATAGAGTGGAGAAAATACAAGAAACATTTAACAGGGACTTAGACGAACTAAGGAGCAAACAAACAATGATGAACAACACAATAAATGAAAGTAAAAATTCTCTAGAAGGAATCAATAGCAGAATAACTGAGGCAGAAAAACGGATAGGTGACCTGGAGGATAAAATAGTGGAAATAACTAAGGCAGAGCAGAATAAAGAAAAAAGAATGAAAAGAATTGAGGACAGTCTCAGAGACCTCTGGGACAACATTAAACGCACCAACATTCGAATTATAGGGGTCCCAGAAGAAGAAGAGAAAAAGAAAGGGTCTGAGAAAATATTTGAAGAGACTATAGTTGAAAACTTCCCTAATATGGGAAAGGAAATAGTCAATCAATTCCAGGAAGCGCAGAGAGTCCCATACAGGATAAATCCAAGGAGAAACACGCCAAGAAACATATTAATCAAACTATCAAAAATTAAATACAAAGAAAAAATATTGAAAGCAGCAAGGAAAAACCAACAAATAACATACAAGGGAATCCCCATAAGGTTAACGGCTGAGCTTTCAGCAGAAACTCTGTAAGCCAAAAGGGAGTGGCAAGACATATTTAAAGTGACGAAAGGGAAAAACCTACAACCAAGATAACTCTACCCAGGAAGGATCTCATTCAGATTCGACAGAGAAATTAAAACCTTTATAGACAAGCAAAAGCTAAGAGAATTCAGCACCACCAAACCAGATTTTCAAAAAATTCTAAAAGAACTTCTCTAGGCAGGAAACAGAAGAGAAGGAAAAGACGTTCAATAACAAACCCAAAACAATTAAGAAAATGGTAATAGGAACATGCATATCGATAATTACCTTAAATGTAAATGTTTTAAATGCTCCCACCAAAAGACAGACGGGCTGAATGGATACAAAAACAACACCTGTATATATGCTGTCTACAAGAGACCCACTTCAAACCTAGGGACACATACAGACTGAAAGTGAGGGGATGGGAAAAGATATTCCATGCAAATGGAAATCCAAAGGAAGCTGGAGTAGCAATTCTCATATCAGACAAAATAGACTTTAAAATAAAGACTATTACAAGAGACAAAAAAGGACACTACCTAATGATCAAGGGATCAATCCAAGAAGAAGATATTACAATTGTAAATATTTATGCACCCAACGTAGAAGCACATCAATACATAAGGCAAATGTTAACAGCCATAAAAGGGGAAATCGACAGTAACACAATCGTAGTAGGGGACTTTAACACCCCACTTTCACCAATGGACAGTTCAACAAAATGAAAATAAGGAAACACAAGCTTTAAATGATATATTAAGCAGCATGGACTTAATTGATATTTAAAGGACATTCCATCTAAAAACAACAGAATACACTTTCCTCTCAAGTGCTCATGGAACATTCTCCAGGATAGATCATATCTTGGGTCACAAATCAAGCCTTGGTAAATTTAAGAAAATTGAAATCGTATCAAGTATCTTTTCTGACTACAACACTTTGAGACTAGATATCAATTACAGGAAAAAAATCTGTAAAAATTGCAAACACATGGAGGCTAAACACTATGATACTGAATAACCAAGAGATCACTGAAGAAATCAAAGAGGAAATCAAAAAATACCTAGAAACAAATGACAATGAAAACATGATGACCCACAACCTATGGTATGCAGCAAAAGCAGTTCTAAGAGGGAAGTTTATAGCAATACAATACTACCTCAAGAAACAAGAAACAGCTCAAATAAACAACCTAACCTTACACCTAAAGCAATCAGAAAAAGAAGAACAAAAAAACCCCAAAGTTAGCAGAAGGAAAGAAATCATAAAGATCAGATCAGAAATAAATGAAAAAGAAATGAAGGAAACAGTAGCAAAAATCAATAAAACTATAAGCTGGTTCTTTCAGAAGATAAACAAAGCTGATAAACCATTAGCCAGACTCATCAAGAAAAAAGGAAAAAAAAAAAAAGAAAAAAGGGTGAAGACTCAACTCAATAGAATTAGAAATGGAAGAGGAGAAGTAACAACTGACACTGCAGAAAGACAAAGGATCATGAGAGATTACTACAAGCAACTATATGCCAATAAAGTGGACAACCTGGCAGAAATGGGCAATTCTTAGAAAAGCACAGCCTTCCGAGACTGAACCAGGAAGAAATAGAAAATATAAAGAGACCAATCACAAGCACTGAGATTGAAACTGTGATTAAAAATCTTCCAACAAACAAAAGCCCAGGACCAGATGGCTTCACAGGCAAATTCTATCAAACATTTAGAGAAGGGCTAACACCTATCCTTCTCAAACTCTTCCAAAATATAGCAGAGGGAGGAACACTCCCCAACTCATTCTGTGAGCCCACCATCACCCTGATACCAAAACCAGACAAAGATGTCACAGAAAAAGAAAACTACCGGCCAGTATCACTGATGAACACAGATGTAAAAATCCTCAACAAACTACTAGCAAACAGGATCCAGTAGCACATTAAAAGGATCATACACCATGATCAAGTGGGGTTTACCCCAAGAATGCAAGAATTCTTCAATATATGCAAATCAATCAATGTGATACACCATATTAACAAATTGAAGGAGAAAAACCATATGATCATCTCAGTAGATGCAGAAAGAGCTTTCGACAAAATTCAGCACCCATTTATGATAAAAACCCTCCAGAAAGTAGGCATAGAAGGAACTTACCACAGCATAGTAAAGGCCATATATGACAAAGCCACAGCCAACATCATCCTCAATGGTGAAAAACTGAAACTATTTCTACTAAGATCAGGAAAAAGACAAGGTTGCCCACTCTCAGCACTATTATTCAACATAGTCCTGGAAGTTTTACCCCAGCCATCTGAGACAAAAAAGAAATAAAAGGAATCCAAATCGGAAAACAAGAAGTAAAACTGTCACTGTTTGCAAATGACATGATACTTTACATAGAGAATCTTAAAAATGCTACCAGAAAACTACTAGAACTAAACAATGAATTTGGTAAAGTAGCAGGATACAAAACTAATGTACAGAAATCTCTTGCATTCCTATACACTAATGATGCAAAATCTGAAAGAGAAATTAAGGAAACACTCCCATTTACCACTGCAACAAAAAGAATAAAATACCTAGGAATAAACCTACCTAAGCAGACAAAAGACCTGTATGCAGAAAACTGTAAGACACTGATGAAAGAAATTAAAGATGATACAAACAGGTGGAGAGATAAACTATGTTCTTGGAATGGAAGAATCAACATTGTGAAAATGACTCTACTACCCAAAGCAATCTGCAGATTCAGTGCAATCCCTATCAAACTACCAATGGCATTTTTCACAGAAGTAGAACAAAAAATTTCACAATTTGTATGGAAATACAAAAGACCCCGAATAGCCAAAGCAATATTGAGAAAGAAAAACGGAGCTGGAGGAATCAGGCTCCCTGACTTCAGACTATACTACAAAGCTACAGTAATCAAGACAGGATGGTACTGGCACAAAAACAGAAATATAGATCAACGGAACAGGATAGAAAGCCCAGAGAGAAACCCACGCACTTATGGTCACCTTATCTTTGATAAAGGAGGCAAGACTATACAATGGAGAAAAGACAGCCTCTTCAATAAGTGGTGCTGGGAAAACTGGACAGCTGCATTGAAAAGAATGAAATTAGAACACTCCCTAACACCATACACAAAAATAAACTCAAAATGGATTAAAGACCCAAATGTAAGGCCAGACACTATCAAACTCTTAGAGGAAAACATAGGCAGAACACTCCATGACATAAATCTCATCAAGATCCTTTTTGACCCACCTCCTAGAGAAATGGAAATAAAAACAAAAATAAACAAATGGGACCTAATGAAACTTAAAAGCTTTTACACAGCAATGGAAACCATAAACAAGACAAAAAAACAACCCTCAGAATGGGAGAAGATATTTGCAAACGAAGCAACTGACAAAGGATTAATCTCTAAAATTTACAAGCAGCTCATGCAGCTCAATATCAAAAAAACAAACAACCCAATCCAAAAAGGGCAGAAGACCTAGATAGACATTTCTTCAGAGATATACAGATTGCCAACAAACCCATGAAAGGATGCTCAACATCAGTAATCATTAGAGAAATGCAAATCAAAACCACAATGAGCTATCAGCTCACACCGGTCAGAATGGCCATCATCAAAACATCTACAAACAATAAATGCTGGAGTGGGTGTGGAGACAGGGAGCCCTCTTGCACTGTTGGTGGGAATATAAATTGATACAGCCACTATGGAGAACAGTATGGAGGTTCCTTAAAAAACTAAAGAAAGAACTACCATACGACCCAGCAATCCCACTACTGGGCATATACCCTGAGAAAACCATAATTCAAAAAGAGTCGTGTACCACAATGTTCATTGCCGCTCTCTTTACAGTAGGAAATGGAAGCAACCTAAGTGTCCATCGACAGCTGAATGGGTAAAGAAGATGTGGCACATATCTACAATGGAATATTACTCAGCCATAAAAAGAAGGGAAATTGAGTTATTTGTAGTGAGGTGGATGGACCTAGAGACTTATACAGAGTGAAGTATGTCAGAAAGAGAAAAACATATACTGTATGCTAACACATATATATGGAATTAAAAAAAAAATTGGTTCTGAAGAACCTAGGGGCAGGACAGGAATAAAGACGCAGATGTAGAGAATGGACTTGAGGACACAGGGAGGGGAAAGGGTAAGCTGGGATGAAGTGAGAGAGTGGCATGGACATATATACACTATGAAATGTAAAATAGATAGCTAGTGGGAAGCAGCCGCACAGCACAGGGAGATCAGCTCGATGGTGCTTTATGTCCACCTAGAGGGGTGGGGTAAGGAGGGTGGGAGGGAGGGAGACGCAAGAGGGAGAGGATATGGGGATATATGTATATGTATAGCTGATTCACTTTGTTATACAGCAGAAAGTAACACACCATTGTAAAGCAATTATACTCCAATAAAGATGTTAAAAAAAAAAAAAAAAAAAGAGGATCTGAAATGATACTAGCACACAGTAATAGCTCAGTAATGGCAATTATCTGCTCTTCCGGGCTGAAAGCAGTTACAGGGCAGGGCAGTGTTTCATGAAGATCCTATTGCCTTAATGTCAGTCCTATGGAAAATCAGAATGTATACCAAATTCTAAGAGGAAAGTAAAGCCAGGGATTTGAATAAGCACGTAAATACATACCAGAGATTTTCACTGGGGCACACATTGCATAGCAATGTACTAAGGTATCAAAAAGTTTGTAGGCAAGCGTTATTCAGCTTTATGCTATGAATGGAATGAGGCTCCAAGCTTATGGAATTTCAGCACCATAATGTCGAGTGTGCCCAAGCATTATAGGAGCTTGGACTTGCTGAGCACCTCATATCCCAACTTTTGTACAATTTTATCCCTGATGTGCTATATCCCTATGTGGTTAGTAGCACCCCAAAGTCTTTGCTCCCAAACCCATTCTTTAAACTCAGAAGAAGGTTTTGAGAATCTGAATGTGCTTGCCTATGGCAGTCCATAAAAATTATTGCTCTGTCACATCTTATGGCTTATACAGACATTTGTCTAACTAACATTACGGTCCTGTCAAATGCCACTCTGAATACTGATTCTGCGGAATTATCTCTTTGCTGAAAACAAGTTACTCAGCATTTAGAAATCCATCATCCCATGAGGGGACAATTTGACTTTCAGAGATTTGTTTTCCTTTTGAGATGACAGAGGAAGAATAAATTGGTGACATATTTCTTGTTTTGTGGGGGTTTTTTTGTAAAAAGACGTATTCCGTTGCTTTTGCCTTCAACTCACACAGTAAACAAATATGATTTTGATTTGAGTCCCTAATCAACAAATATTTACTGTGGAAAGATAGAAGGGGCCAAAGAGTATAGTCTGGTAAATGTCCACATTCTGGGAGGTCAGTCTCCTTAAGCTGTGTTTTTCTTTTCACTTCACTTGTCAAAGCTAATAGTTTAAGTAAAGGTCACTCTCTTGGGGGTGGCAAAATCCTGTTAGTAAATGCTGTTAGTGAATAAAGCATGTATTTCTAAAGTCTTTTATCCTCACCTGGGACCCAGGCCCAGGAGAGCCTGTATAATTTTTAAACTATCAGGACAAAGGAATTAGACTTAAGTGAGTCAAGTTCTCTGAGAATATATGTGTGGAAAAATTTGATCCTACTAATTAGTTTTCCCTGTCATTTTATTATTCTATTCTGAATTGACCTTTAATTGTTAAATAGATGTTATATTGTGACACCTAATTTATTCAGCATGATTGAGGAATCCACAACAAAATGTTCTAGACAAATAATGTCTCACCCTTTGTTGCTCTAAGACTTTTTTTTTTTTTTTTTTTAATTTACTTATTTATTTATTTATTTTTGGCTGTGTTGGGTCTTCGTTTCTGTGCGAGGGCTTTCTCTAGTTGTGGTGAGCGGGGGCCACTCTTCATCGCGGCGCGCGGGCCTCTCACTATCATGGCCTCTCTTGTTGGGAGCACAGGCTCCAGACGCGCAGGCTCAGCAGTTGTGGCTCACGGGCCCAGTTGCTCCGCGGCATGTGGGATCCTCCCAGACCAGGGCTCGAACCCGTGCCCGCTGCATTGGCAGGCAGATTCTCAACCACTGCGCCACCAGGGAAGCCCATGTTGCTCTAAGACTTTTTGAAGCCATTTTGATGAGAAGCAAAGTAAAATGCATTTTTACACCTCTGTGCTTTGTTAAACCGAGGTTCAACGAAGATTAATTATGATTTAATCTGCATGGAGCATCCATTACGGATTGTGCGTTAATATGGTTCTTTGTTAAATTTTTGATTCTCGGCCTTATCTCTGGACATCAACATCTTGCTTGGTGTTTCTCTTCCTACCATCACCCTTAAGTCTTCCACTACCTACCTCTGCAATGGCTGGCTTCTATCTGGGTGGGAACTGGAAACATGAGCCAAATTATTAGGTTTTTTTATGTTAAATCATTCATTTATTTTTAAAATGAACATTAAATAAGTATTAAATGTCACAGAATCATCTCAGAAAGGCTTTGTGGATGTAGTACAGCATTTTATAGCAGCTCTTTGAGTGAATTTACTAATAGAATTTAGCTAGGTGAAATGCTAATTAATATAGTATTCCCCAAATTAGAATTATCTGAATCCACATCTGAAGTCTTCGTTGTTCTTGGAAAACTTCTTTTAAATACTTTTCAGAATAGAAGTATTGAATAAAAGTCCCATGTCCTTGAAAGATGATTATGGGTATGACTTTGGGTTCCTATACGTAATAGACGAAAAAAAGGCTTCAGTGGAACATTAAATCATATTAAATGCTATGTTAATTCTCTGGCTTTACTTTTAATTCACTTAGATATGAAATTCTATCTTTTATTATTTTAAAACCAGTAAAGTTATCTTTCTAAAGGAATTTAAGAACAAAAAGGTAGCCTGTTTTCAGTGGGCAGTATAGCATCAAATATGTCAATTATAACACTGAATAAATTTGAGAGAAGATAAGCAAGATGTGACCAGCCTCGCTTCTGAGAGCGCTGATCACTGCAGCCTCTCCTATGGTTACGTTATAGTAAGTACAACTCTCGGGCCACCAAACCAGTAGTGCAAAAACTATGACTTGTGACTGTTTCCTATAACTTTGTTTTTGCCCCTCCGTTCCAGTGATTTGAGAAGTCTAAGCAGTCTTTTTAGAGTTGTCCATTCCCCCCGGTCAGTGTGGTTGAACCTCATTTGCAGAGGACTTTGTCAAGGCCAGGGCCCTGGAGTTGTTTGTGAGGTCCCTTTGCTCTGGGCCTTTGGCATCAATCCGTTCTTCCTGTCTGGGAATCCATCTCCAGGGATGTGATACCGTCCCTTAGGAGTGGAGATGTGGAGGTGAGCCCAGCATGGACTTTTGATCCTGGCCTCAGGGCTTCTCCAGGCTCAGCTCTGATTGTGATGGCTTGTGCAGCCCTCCTGAGACTGTGCTGGGGGAGGTGACGGAGCCCAGGACCCTTTCCAGGGGCGCACACCCGCATGTAACTTACAGGCTTCCCCTCAGTCTCTTCCTTCTCATCTTCCATTCCTGACTGTCTTTATTACAGGTTGAGGGAGGAGACTAACTTAGATCTAACCATATCCTGCTAATTCTTTTGTGTATGGCATGCACTGTATGTCTTGAATCCTCCAGGACTCCAACTTGTGAAGCTCAGAGCCTCATATTGACCACATGATACTGGATTTAAAACTCAAGTCAATCTTTCTATTTTATTTTATTTTGTTAGTGTGCTGTTACAAACTTCTTAAAAGCAAAGAATAAGAGCTTTGTAGCTTCCAATAATATATGAATATATAAGAATATTGCCATACACCACCATATCTGTACAACCAAAGCATAAGAGTCCTGGATGACAGGCCAGCTTTACTAAATAGTGCAAGCGTAGCACTAAATTCATAAAGCTCATTTTCTCAAATCTTGACCAGACGTGTAAGGTAGAGGCTGGCTATCTTCAGCCTTCTCACATAGATATTTATAGGTGGACCCTTCAGGAAACGCATTTTTCTTTCTGCCACCAGCCCTCCAGAGAGTAAAGAGGGGTCTCCAGCAGCGCGCCATTTTAGCTAAGGCCATGTTTCCTCACGTTCCTCTTGCCGTACAGCCGCCCAGGCATGGACGGGAGCTGGCTTGGATTCTCGGCAGAATCAAGCCCGATTGTGGAACACCAAGTTGAAAGCCCAGGGGTATCCAGGCAAAAACCATTTCCATAAATGTTAGAAGGCATAATTATTTGAGCTGTGTGTCATCTCCTTCTCATTAGCTCCAATAGGCAGTGGCTTTAAAAATTGGAGTTATGGCCTTGCCATATTTCGTAAAGTCTGTCAGGCTACGCACTTAATCAGAAGGAATTCCCGAATGAGGGGAATTAATGCTTCAGCCTCTTCTCAGCAACAGTCCTTGTAAGCAAAGTGCCTCTTCTAAGCAATATACATATTATAAATTGGCTGCTTACAGGCATTTTAGTAGGTATAAGAAAGGGCTGTTGCATGACTTAATCAAGTATCCTCAAGCAAGTTAGATTGGAATATAGCTTTCCTTAGGAAGCATTTCTAGTAATACAGGTGTTTGGGGTTTTTTTTCCCTTTTACTTCTTCCAAAGAGAAATACGGATACCAAAACCATTTTAGGCTTTTACAGTGTATGCAGCATCATATTTATTTTTCTAGAGAATAAAAATATGCTCACAAGATAAATATCTACCAGATATATAAACCCAGATAAAACTTTCGAGAGATACTTCTCACTTTGTCTTAGTTTTTCCAGTCACACTAGATCAGGTATGTGGTGACCACATGGGAAGACTTCCCATTTCCTCATCCTCAAATAGTATGTGTTTGCCTTCCTGGGTGCACATAGCTCTATTATGTAGAAGCACAGTATTCAAGCTGCCTGATGAAGTCACACTAATTAGCTCTTGAAAAATGGTTAAGACTTGAAGAGTCCAATTGCCCAGGTGTGAACCCCAGCTCTTTCCCTTACTCTGTCACCATGGGCAAGTCACTGAAACATTCCTAGCCCCTTATTTGCTCATCTGTAAAATGGGGATAGCAATAGTCCCTACTACATGGGATGGCTCACAAGGATTCAGTAGAACAGTGCCCGGTGGTAATAGTTTGTGTGCAGTGGGTTTACAAGCCATCGTTGTGATGGATGTTTGTGGTGACTGAAGTTACCTTTGGCTTTGTTTAAAAAAAAAGCATCTCCCCCATGACTCAAATTGCCTATCCTTTTTTATTTTCATACTCAGCTGTGTTCTTCCTTTGCCTTAAACATCCTTGGCCTTATAAAGTGCTGTACACAAATCAGTATCCTTTTATGTGTTTATATCATCCAGTGTGATGCCCCTATGAGCCTGGTGAATAAACATGACACATATCCTCCTCCTTTTACAGATTAAAACAAAACCAAACTTTGGAGCAATTCCATGACGTATCTGAGAGCGCATTTGCTAATGAGAAAAATAATCCCAATAACTAATGGCACGCATTTGTTTTCTCATGCATTCTGTCCCTCCTCATTTGTTCATTTCACAAATGTGTGTCGGGTACCTGCACGGGGCCAGCAACTGAGCTGGGAGGAAGATACGGGCTCTGCTTTCAGGGAGCTTCTATTCCAGCCCAGGAGGAAGGCGGAAAACCAAAAGTAGATGAATGAAATAATTGCAAGTTATGATTAGTGCTGTGAAAGAAGCAAATAGGAGGCTAAACTAGAAAACAACAGTCAAAAATTGTTCCAGGAAAAAAAAAAAAATTGTTCCAGGAAAAGATAGAAATCATCACCACAGCCCTGACTTTCTGCAAGAGGTTATTATACCCATTATACAGATGAGGGAGATGTGGCTCAGAGGGGTCAACCACGTGATAAATGTGGCTGATTTCTCCCTGTGCTCTTTCTCCTCTGATGCCTAGTTCCCTTCCTAGACTCTTGGAACATGAATAGGCACATTCTCATTTGGGGTTCACTTTATGTTTTTGTTCATACAGCAGTTTCCTTACTTGCTGACACCCAGCCCCATAAGGGCTCTTTTGTAGAACATCTTTGATTATGATCCTGGATTGATCCCTCAGGTCCTCACTTAGGAACAGCTGCAGTGGAGAAGCGAGTTGACCTCGTTTCTTCTCTCCTCTCCTGAGCTCAAAATAGGGCAGTATTTTTCAAACTTTGCTATATTGATGAAAAGTTAGTAGCTTGTAACAAGAAAAAAGACACAAAATCACATTCCCTGTCTCCTAGGCAGCCTAATTTTACAACAGGGAATTGCAGCCAGGACTGTAAAATTCTCTTGGAATGTATCTCATTCCCATGGGACTTCCTGTCCTTTTAGGGTGGGGCAAACAGTCCTGCAGCCTTATCAAAACAGATGGTGGAGATTGAAATCGTGCGAAACCGGATGAAGTACAAAATAATACCTTTAAGGGAAAGCATACCAATATCAGAGTAGCAGTACAAACTGAGCTACCAAAGTGGTCTGCTGCTCTGGCAGAATTGGGCAATTTACCATGGAAGGGAAATGTTGAATTACAAGATGCTATTGCTTTTCACATTTGAGAAAAATGCAACTGTCACGAGCAAGTTTCCGGCAAGTTTGTAACAAATGGCTACATTTTAGAATTAAGTTTTGAAGAAACCACCGACAAATCAAAAGAAAACTATGCCAAGAGCTAATCCGAAGCAGTTCTTCTGTGGATACAAGTGTACAGAAATCATTAGGACAAATAGTTATTGGACTTCAAATATCTGACAACCTGGCTGGTAACATGCCTACGTAAATCATGCCTCCGGCATGGACTCTATGTCAACAGATTTTCTCTTTCCTTGAACAAGTTTTGAGATTGCAGAAGTGCTTTTGAATTTGAAGAAGGGCTCAAAACCTAAATTGGTGCTGTTTTTAGCAATTTATGCAAGACTAATCCTGCTACCCCCAATATTTAAGGCATGCCAGTGTCCATACATTGTTCATAAGAAGAAGGCAAAGCTCTCAGCATGGTCTCTAGGGCCCCATCTCATACTGCTGCAGCTCTGACTTTCCTTTAGTTTTGTAAAGACACCTGGATTCTCGCTATCACAGGGCCTTTGTACATAATGTTCCATCTGTGCTCAGCTGCAAGCTCAGTGAAACCAGGCATTCACTTTTTTGTTTATGCCTTTTTTTGTATCCCCAGTCCCAGCTTGGGTCAGGCATAGAGTAGAAGTTTCAGAAGTAGTTGTTGAGGCATTAATTTTACTTGCCACGCATAAAACAAAAACCTGCACAAAATATATCAATGCAGTTGATCAAGTTGGGAGAGGAGGGGCAGGTAGTATGTGCCTATGTTTTCCTGGGGAGCCCAGCTTGCTGCCCTTTACGAGCACTGAAGCAGAATCTCTCATTTGGACAATCAGCCTGGGCAAATGGATTGAATCAGGGGTTTTGTAGGATTTATTGCACTGCACGTGTTAAATGTTTCATAAGTCCATTATGTTGTTTTTTACAAGACCCTGAAAGAAAATAGCAAGGTCTGCATTTATTTGAGTGGACAGGTTCTCCATTTTAAGTAAAAATGTGAAACTCCCCAAATCCAATAAACTGTAATATATAAGCCATTCCTGCCTTTTAAAAAAAATCACAAGAACAAAAGACTGAGGAATGCATCAGCCTCCCAGCTTTGACCATATCCGTCCCTCTATTGATTATTGTTATTCTCATAACTGAAGAATTGCTGCATTTTACATGCTATGAGGAAGAAATTAGATCCAAGGCCAAAACCTTAGTAATAAAAATTATAAAATAGTCAGTGCTTATTAGGTACTTGCTTAAATGACTGTCTCTCATCCTGCAAAAAAGTAGACAAATACAAATCTAAATGAACAAAAACTTTAGCTTTTTGCAAGTTTTACACTTAAGGTTTTCATTCTGAGAGTCTTTTGAAAAGTAATTATAATAATTAACATTTATTGAATGCTTGCCATGTGCTAGCTACCAGATTAAGCACTTGACATAAATGATAATGATCCTCAGTACATACATTCTTTTCCCTTAGAGGTTATTACAAAATATTGAGTACAGTTCCTTGTGCTATACAGTAGGTCCTTGTTGGTTATCGATTTTATGTTATTTGTTAAAATTTTATTGAAGTATAGTTGATTTTACAGCATTGTGTTCATTTCTGCTATACAGCAAATATATGTACACATACACACACACCACGTCTTCTTTATCCATTCATCTGTCGATGAACATTTAGGTTGTTTGCATGTCTTGGCTATTGTAAATAGTGTTGCTATGAACATAAGGGTGCTTGTATCTTTTCGAATAGAGTTTTGTCTGGGTATAGGCCCAGGAGTGGGATTGCTGGATCGTATGGCAACTCTATTTTTAGTTTTCTGAGGAACCTCCATACTGTTCTCCATAGCGGCTGTATCAATTTACATTCCCACCAACAGTGCAAGAGAGTTCCCTTTTCTCCACACCCTCTCCAGCATTTATTGTTTGTAGACTTTTTTAATGGCCATTCTGACTGGTGTGAGGTGGTACCTCATTGTAGTTTTGATTTGCATTTCTCTAATAATTAACGAGGATGAGCATCTTTTCATGTGCCTGTTGGCCATCTGTATGTCTTCTTTGAGGAAATGTCTATTTAAGTCTTCTGCCCATTTTTCGATTGGCTTGTTTTTTTGTTATTGAGTTGTATCAGCTGTTTGTATATTTTGGAAATTAAGCCCTTGTCGGACACATCATTTCCAAATATTTTCTCCCAGTATGCAGGTTGTCTTTTCATTTTGTTGATGGTTTCCTTTGCTGTACAGAAGCTTGTAAGTTTGATTAGGTCCCATTTGTTTATTTGTGCTTTTATTTCTATTGCTTTGGGAGACTGACCTAAGAAAACAGTGGTACGATTTCTGTCAGAGACTGTTTTGCCTATGTTCTCTTCTAGGAGTTTTATGGTGCCATGTCTATATTTAAGTCCTTAAGCTATTTTGAGTTTATTTTTGTGTATGGTGAGGATATGTTCTAACTTCATTGATTTACGTGTGGCTGTCCAGCTTTTCCAGCACCGCTTGCTGAAGAGACTGTCTTTTCCTTATCCTCAGTTTTTAGTTGAGGAAAATGAAACACATATTAACTCTTTTAATCCTTACAACACCCTCTGAAATAGCTGGGGGGGGGGGGGTTTCACTGTTTTATAAATGAGAAAATGGAAGCAGGGGAAGGTACAGCACGTTGCCCAAGCAGGAAGTGGCAGCCAAGGCTTAGGGAGCTCAATTCCGCCTCGCGCTCATGGTCACTCAGTCAGAAAGAATCCATACCCAGATCTGGGCACCTCGGAAGCCTTTTGTCACTATTTGTTTCTTCCGTTCTAAGCTGCCCTCCTGGGTAGAGACACCTCATAGCAAATACGGTGTAATGCCACAACATTCAAGATCCAGCACTAGCACCACTGTGGCACCTAAGAAAAGAAAAGTGACATGTGTGACCACAGGCTTCTGTTTTTTTTTTTTTTTTTTTTTGGATGTCTGCTCTAAGCTTGGGTGTCTGGAAGGAGCTCTGGCCTATAGGTTTTTCTTCTATTGATTTGGCCGACGGAGGGAGTGTATATCTGTCTACCTTTAAATCACTGAGTTGCTTTTCTACCCATAAGTAGGGGAAGGACATGGCCAAAGGAAAAGCCATTGTTCTTGAAAGGGGTTTCACTCCTCTGATGGAGAAAGTTTGCAATGTATTAAACTCCGGGCATGTGTTCCTCTAAGACCTTACTTCCCTTCTCTGGGGACAGAGTATCTGATTGTTCACCTATATCTAATTTTCTTCTGATTTTGACAACAGAGTGTGTAAACTTTTATTAAAATAGTGAATTCTATCTCCTTGGCTCTGTCCTATTCATTAGCACTCATGGAAAGAAAGCATTTGGGATGATGTCACTGGGATTCCTGACCCTGGTCTTGCCATTCATAAGAAAGAGACCTTTGCATACCACTTTTATAGTTCTTCAGGACCCTTAGAATGCTACCATGGGCAGAACCAAAAATTCTGTCAATCTTATAACCCTAACATGGTGATAATAAGAAATTGAGATATCTTTTAATTTTTTTCTAAATTTTGTGGATCATAAGTACTGTACTTGTTAGTTTTCTTGATTATTTTAAGTATTATGTAATAGTCGAAAGATTTTACTTGCTATCACTTGCTGAATCTTTACTTATATCACTTCCAAAATTGGCAAGTATATACAAAACACATGCAGAAATATCTTAAGACCTCTTGCTCTTTCCTTATTTTGGATTACTTTCTGAGGATGAACTTCCAGAAGTCATTAAATGGAGGAGTAAAGAGTGAGGACTTTGAAACCAAATCACCTTAAATTTAATTGTGCTTCCTGCCCCATACTAGCTATGAAGCCTAGCACAAATGAGCTTGCATCTCTGTGCCCTCTTTCCTAATTTGTAAAACGTAGATGATACTAATAACCAAAGACAGTTTTGTGTTTTGAGGAGAAGCACTAAGTAAGCTTATACAGTTGACCCTCGCACAACATGTGTTTGAACTACGTGGATCCACTTATACGGAGATTTTTTTCAGTAGTAAATACTAGGGTACTACATGATGCGTAGTTGGTTGAATCCAGGATGACAAGGAACCACGGATGCAGAGGGCCGACTATAAATTACACGCGGATTTTCAACTGTGTGAAGGGTTGGCATCCCTAGTCCCCACATTGCTCAAGGCCACCTGTCCAAGTAAAGTGCTTAGTACAAAGCCTGACATATAGGGAGCATTAGACAAGCAATAGTAAAATACACATTACCTATTTTTATCATTACAGATTCAGAGTAGAAATTTTTTTTCTGGAGAATTGAAATGTATTGTCAAACTGTTTTCTGAAAGGACTGCACTAGTTTATTCAGCCACTGGCAAAACTACTAAAATGTTACCTGTCTTTTGATTTGCACTTCTTAGAAAACTTGCAAGGTGAAATATTTTTTCCATATGTTTGGGTACTGATTTATCTTTTTTATGAGATGCACTTTAGAGTCTTTGAATTGTTTAATGTCCCCTGTGTCATTTGATCATCCCTACAACTCAGCAGAGTTGGCAGAGCTGATAATATTTGTAGTCGCCTGAATGGAAAGATAAAAGCAAAGTTCATAGAGGTCTGATGAGTAGCTTTCTCAAAGTCACTTGGCTAGTGTCTAGCAGCATTGGGATTCGAACCAAAGCATTTTGCTTTACTCTTGAAAGCAGTGACTCATGGAAGTGGCCCCTCCTGGCATGAAAGGATTAACATCACATTGAAAACAAAAACAAAAACAAAAACAAAAAAGCTATGCATAACTTTTTCCTATAAAAAGTTTATGACCTTAGGAGAATACGATTTAAACAACTTATAAGCTGCTTCCTTTAGCTCATTTAGAAACCACCAAAGAGACCTTATGTTCTAAGTGACTCCTTACAAGATGTATGAAGTGGCAAAGAGTCAACTACATTTAGAACTTGGGTTGCTGTGGTCTTGCAAAGTATCATTTAATGGCTGCAGTTTATATGATAATTCAAAAATAAATCACATACATATATGTAGAAATTGAATTATAGTTGACCTACAGCACTACGTTAGTTCCAGGTGCATAATGAGTTGATATTTGTGTACGTTGCAAAATGATCACCATGAGAAGTCTAGTTACTATCTGTCACCATATAAAGTTGTTGCGGTGTTCTTGACTATATTCCTCAGGTTGTAGATTTCACCCCTAATGCCCATTAATTTGTAATTGGAAGTTTGTACCTCTTAACCTCCCTCACCTATCTCAGCCGTCCCCCCAGCCCTCTCACCTCTGGCAACCACGCATTTGGGATCTGTATCTGAGTCTGTTTCTGTTTAGTTGTTTGTTCAGTTGTTTTTTAGATTCCACATATAAGTGATATCATATGGTATTCATCTTGCTCTATCTGATTTACTTCACTTAGTATAATTCCTTGTAGGTCCATTTACAAGATTTTGCTCATGTTTACGGCTAAGTAATATTCCATTGGGTGTATTGTCTTTGTGTGTGTATGTGTATATATCACATTTCTTTATTCATTTATCTGTTGATGGACACTTAGGTTGCTTCCGTATCTTGTCTATTGTAAAAAAAAAAAAAAAAAAAAAAAAGACTGCAGTGTAGCTGTGCCAATTTACATTCCCACCAACAATCCTATACTAGGATTCCCTTTTCTGTACATCCTTGTCAATGCTTATCATTTGTTGTCTTTTGATAACCATTCTGATAGGTGTAAGGTGATATCTCATTGTGCTTGTGATTTGCATTTCTCTTATGATTAGTGAGGTTGAGCATCTTTTCATGAGTCTGTTGGCCATCTGTATGTCTTTATGGAAAAATGTCTATTCAGTTCCTCTGCCCATTTTTTAATCAGGTTGTTTGTTTGTCTGTTTTTGATGTTGAGTTGTATGAGTTCTTTATTTTGAATATTAACCCCTTATCAGATATATTATTTGCAAATATCTTCTTCCATTCAGTAGATGGCCTTTTTTTAAAATAGTTTCCTTCACTGTGCAAAACAGGTTTAGAGTTTGATGTAGCCTCATTTCTTTATTTTTGTTTTTGTTTCATTTGCCTGAAGAGGTATATCCAAAAAACGTTGCTAAAACCAATGTGGAAGAGTTGGCATATTGCCAACGTTTTATTCTACGAGTTTTCTGGTTTCAGATCTTACATTCAAGAGTTTAACCTGTTTTGAGTTTAGTTTTGTATGTGGTGTAAGAGAGTAGTCCAGTTTCATTCTTTTGCATGTAGCTGTCCAGTTTTCTCAACATCATTTATAGAGAAGTTTATTTTTCTTGCATTGTATATTCTTGCCTTCTTTGTTGTAGATTAATTGCCTATATAAGCATGGGTTTACTTGTGGGCTCTCTCTTTGGTTCCATTGATCTATGTGTATGTTTTTGTGCCAGTACCATACTGTTTTAATTACTGTAGCTTTGCAATATAGTTTGAAATCAAAGCGTATGATACCTCCAGCTGTGTTTCTCTTTTTCAAGATAGCTTTGGCTATTTGGGGTCTTTTGTGTTTTGATACAAATTTTAGAATTATTTCTTCTGGTTCTATGAAAAATGCTATTGCCATTTTGATGGAAATTGCACTGATTATGTAGATTACCTTGGATAGTATGATCACTTTCACAATATTAATTTTTCCATTCCATTAGCATGGTATATCTTTCCATTTGTTTGTGTCATCTTCAATTTCTTTCATCAGTGTCATAGATTTCCTAGTACAGGTCATTTGCCTCCCTGGTTAGATTTATTCCTAGGTGTTTTATTCTATTTGATGCAATTGTAAATGGGATTGTTTTCTGAATTTTTCTTTGTCATAGCTCATTGTTAGTGTATAGAAGCATAACACATTTCTTTATACTAATTTTGTATCCTGCAATTTTACTGAATTTATTAATTAGTTCTAATAGTTTTTGGTGGCATCTTTAGGATTTTCTATGTATCATGTCATCTGCAAAGTGTGACAGTTTTACTTATTTGAATTCCGTTTACTTCTTTCTATTATTATTACTATTATTATTATTTTTTAAAATTTATTTATTTATATTTATTTATTTATTTTTTTTGGCTGTGTTGGGTCTTCGTTTCTGTGCGAGGGCTTTCTCTAGTTGCGGCGAGCAGGGGCCACTCTTCATCGCGGTGCGCAGGCCTCTCACTGTCGCGGCCTCTCTTGTTGCGGAGCACAGGCTCCAGATGCACAGGCTCAGTGGTTGTGGCTCAAGGGCTTAGTCGCTCCGCAACATGTGGGATCTTCCAAGACCAGGGCTCGAACCCGTGTCCCCTGCATTGGCAGGCAGACTCTTAACCACTGCGCCACCGGGGAAGCCCTATTATTATTTTTAATCTGATTGCTGTGGTTAGGATTTCTAATTCTGTGTTAACAAAAGAGGTGAGAGTGAGCATCCTTGTCTTTTTGCTGATCTTACAGGAAATGATTTCAGCTTTTCACCGTTGAGCATGATGTTAGCTGTGGGTTTATCATAAATGGCCTTTATTATGTTGAGGTATGTTCCCTCTATACCCACTTTGTTGAAAAATTTTTTATCATAAATAGATGATGAATTTTGTCAAAAGCTTTTTCTGCATCTATTGAGATGATCAGATGATTTTTATTCTTCAATTTCTTAATGTGGTGTATGACATTGATTGACTTGTGGATATTGAACCATCTGTGCATCACTGGGATAAATCCCACTTGCACATGGTGTATGATCCTTGTACTGCACTGTTGAATTTGGTTTGCTAACATTTTGTTAAGGAGTTTTGCATCTCTGTTCATCAGTGATATTGGCCTGTAAATTTCTCTTTTCTGTGTGATGTCTTTGTCTGGTTTTGGTATCAGGGTGATACTTGCCTCATAGAATGAGTTCAGAAGCATTTCTTCTTCTTCAATGTTTTGGAAAAGTTTGAGAAGATTAGATGTTAAATCTTCTTTAAATGTTTGGTAGAACTCAACTGTGAAGTCCAGTCCTGGACTTTTGTTTTTTGGGAGGTTTTTTAAAAATTATTGATTCATTTTCATTACTGGTAATTGGTCTCTTCATGTTTTCTATTTCTTCCTGATTCAGCCATGGGAGATTGTATATTTCTAGGAATTTATTCGTTTCTTCTAGGTTGTTGCTTTTATTGGCATATAATTGTTCTTAGCAATTGCTTATGATCTTTGTATTTCTGTGGTGTCAGTTTTAACTTCTCTTTCGTTTCTGATTTTATTTATTTGGGCCCTGCTTGTCTTTTTCCTAATGAGTATGGTCAAAGGTTTATCAATTTGATCTTTTAAAAAATCCAGCTCTTAGTCTCATTGGTTTTTAAAATATGTATTCCCTTTCTTTCTGCTCTAACCTTTATTATTTCTTTCCTTCTACTAACTTTAGGTTTTGTTTGTTGTTTTTTCTATATCCTTTAGGTGTAAGGCTAGGTTGCCTCATGTAGGAGACGTTCTATGGGGCCCAGTAGCACATTCCCCTATAGTCACCAGAGCTCTAGGGGTGCCCCCCATGTAGGCTGGGTGGGCCCTTTTGTGTGTCAGGGCTGACTACCATTGGCATGCTGGTAGGCAGGGCTGGCCCTGACCTGGTTGGCTGCCAGGAACTGCTTCGTGTGGAGGCTGCTGACCTGCTGGTGGATGAGACTGCATCCCAGTGCAAATGACTCTGTGGCCTGGGGAGTCCCAGGGCTGGTGCAGGCCATTGGTGGCCTGGGTCCCAGGGTGGCTAGCAGTGAGGTCCAGGCTCCTGGGACTGGTGTTGGCCCACTGGTTGGTGGGGCCAAGTCCCCACACTGCTGGCTGCTTGGCTTGGTGAATCCTGGGACTGGCACCTACCAGCGGGTGGGCAGGTAAGCCTCCAGCACGAATAGCCTAGATGGCAGGACTCCAGAATGGCACTTGCAGCATCAGTGTCCTCACGGGAGAATGATCTCCCCAAAATGGTTCCTGCTAGCATCTGTTTCCCTGTGGGAGTCCAGTTTACCTCCTGCCTCTCCAGGAGGCTCTCCAGAATTAGTAAGTGGTTCTGACCCAGGCTTCCTTCAGATGACTGCCTCTGTGCCAGTTCCTGGAGTGTGTGAGATTTTGTGCACACCCCTTAAGAGCAGCGTCTCTGTTTCCTATAGTCCTCTGGCTCTCCCATACACAAGCCCCATTGGCCTTCAAAGCCATATGTTCTGGGGGCTTGTCCTCCTGGTGCAGGACCCCTGGGCTGGGGAGCTCAATGTGGGTCTCAGACCCATTACTTCTTGTGGAAAATTTCTGCAATTATGGTTGTCCTCCCATTCGTTGGCCACCTACCAATGGGTGTGGGTGTTGACTATACCATGTCTCCACCCCTATTACCTGTCTCATTGTGATTCCTTCTTTTTTTTTAAATTTAATTAATTAATTAATTTTTTTGTCTGTGTTGGGTCTTCATTGCTGCACGCAGGCTTTCTCTAGCTGCGGCGAGCAGGGGCTACTCTTCGTTGAGGTCTGCGAGCTTCTCATTGCGGTGGCTTCTCTTGCTGTGGAGCACGGGCTCTAGGCACGCGGGCTTCAGTAGTTTTGGCTCGCGGGCTCTAGAGCGCAGGCTCAGTAGTTGTGGCGCATGGGCTTAGTTGCTCTGCGGCATGTGGGATCTTCCCGGATCAGGGCTCGAACCTGTGTCCCCTGCATTGGCAGGTGGATTCTTAACCACTGCGCCACCAGGGGAGTCCCTTGATTCCTTCTTTATATCTTTAGTTGTGGAAAATCTTTTCTTGTAGCCCTCAGATTGTTCTTATTGATAGTTGCTCTGTAAATAGTTATAATTTTAATGTGCTAATGGGAGGAAGTGAGCTCAGGGTCTTCCTACTTCACCATCTTGACTACACCCCCTTCTTAAAATAAATAATATAATTTGACCATCATTCAGGCATTAACCCTGTGGCCTCGTGGACTTTTGTACTACTCTGGTAGAGAATTTGCATAGCCTGGGATGCTGAACTTCTAAGATGCTTGCAAAGGGAAACTACTAGGTCTAATACAAATCGTCAATAGGCACATGAAAATAATGAAAATCATCATTATTCATCAGAGAAATGCAAATTAAACCACAGTGAGGTTCTAATACACATGGATAAAATGGAAAAGATTGATAACATCAGATATCGGAGAATATATGGAGAAACCTGCGTTTTTATACATTGATATTAGAATAAAATGGTGCAACTGCTTTGGAACATGGCAACTTCTTTAAAAGTTAAACATGCATGAGCCTATAATATAGCAACTCTTATTCCTAAGTATTTACTCAGGCGAAATAAAAACACATATCCATAAAAGCCTTGTGAAGAAGTGTTCACAGCAGCTTTATTCATAATTGCCCTATTGGGGGACAGTCCTCTATTGGTGTCCTTTGCTATATTGAGAGCAGGTGCACTGATTAGCTTTTCAAGGTATTATTATATAGTAAATGGCCTTGGAAGATACAGATAGCATATCGTCAAGAAGCATAGGGATGGTTTGTTTACTAGCCAGCATAATAAAGGTAATATCTCCCTCTGGAACCAAGGTCAGGTAGCTTTGCTTGAAGTCCTTTATAAAAGATTCAGTCTCCCTAAGTTCAGAGTTTGAAAGTTCTAATGTACTTAGAACTTGTGTGTGCACCATCTACCTGGGCTGCTCTCTGTCACCACCTTGGACTTGAGGAAGGGGTGTGGTAAGGAGGGGACTCTGAGAAAACATTATGTTTGTGCTGCCTGCTGTACCTGGCTCTGAACCAGGGATCTCACGTCTTCAGCCAGTGTCCACAGAACCATGACAGGCTAAACTCTTACACATCGGGTAAAATCATAGGTCTTGAGAAGCCCCAAACTAGACATAGCCCAGATGTCCATCAAAAGGAAAATGGATAATTAAACTCTAATATATCCATTCAGTGGAATGAAATAAAAAAGAATGAGATTTTGATACATGCCACAAACTGAATAAATCTCAAAAATATTTTTCTGAGTGAGAGAAAACAGGCAGAGAAAAGTACATATTGTATGGTCCTATTTATATGAATTTCTAGAATAGGCAGAATTAACTTACGTTAGATTACAAATCAATGGTTGCTTTATAGTGGAGGGAGAAGGGTTAATTGTGAAGGGGCACAAGATAACTTTCCAGAGTGATAAAAACGTTCTATGTATTGCTTTGTGTTTGTCAATACTGATTGAACAGTTCATTTATGATGCAACATTTTACTAAATGCAGAATATATCACCGTAAAAAATATTCACACTTTGAATTGAGAGTCAGAGAACTGGATTCAACTCTTGACTAGCCACTTGCTATCTGTGTAACTTTGGGGGTAAGTTTATTTAAATAACTTTCAGTTTCCTTACCGGTAAATGGCAGTAACAATAACCGTATCTTCATCATAGAGTGATTATGAGAAATAAATGAGATGATGTATGTAGAGTGCTTAGAATAGTTTTTGGAGAATAGAAAATACTGAATGATTGTTAGCTATTGTTGCTGTTTTCATTACAGCACTCTATGAATACCAGGCAACTTGAACGTGTTCAAGTGGTTTGGTAAAGAGTTATATAACTCCCATTTAGTCACAGATACAATGAATGCAGAGGCAAAATTTCAACCCAGGTTTGTCTGATATGAGTCTCCATGCTCGTAGCTCTTGAAATGGTTGGCCTGATTATAGGAGAGATGGAAGTACTATCACACTGGTTTCAAAATACTGAGATTTTGAAGGGCTTTCTCCCATTAAATCATACTGGCTTACATGTGTTTTAAACTGTCTGGATTTCTAGACTTTGTATCAAGAACCTCCTTTTACTGGTCTACAAAAGGGTTTCATCCAATACTACTTAATTAATTTCCTTCCTCGGGTAGCATGGATGTGGCTAGTAGCTCCTCAGCCAAATCACCCAGTGTGTTCTGACTGTTGAATTGTCAGTGTTAGGTTTCTGGTTAGCACCTCGTTAAGATTTTTTCCTTGTCCGGTTAGCTGTTCTATTTTTTTTTAAATACGGGTGGAATGTGACATTCCTAAGAAGCTCAGAGCCTTCAGAACCGCTGAGATGAGGATTGTATCGACTTTATTTCTGTTATGAATATTGTTAGGGTTCAGTAGGAAGAAAACTATTTCACTTCTGATGATCGTGACTAAATGGTCAAAAGTATATGTTGTAAGGTATGTGTACACATGTATAAAATTTAGTGTAAAATGAATCTTGCCTTGAAAAAAGAGCTAACAGAATATTTTTATCATCGTCACTTGAATAACTTAACTGAAACCAGTGAAAACAGTGATAAGTAGAGTCTTTAGGCACCTAAGAACCCTGTTTAAGAAAAAGAATCCCAAATGTCAGCATTCGGGGTGCTACTGTTTTCTCTCCATGTTTGTCTGGGGTCATTTGGCCACCAGAATTAAATGCTGCATCTCAGCCGTCAGCTCTCCCGGGTGAAGGATTAGAATCTTTCTTTTCTACCTTTTTACAAAAGCTACTTGCTCATTATTTCACTTTTCTTTCCAGGATATTCACTCATTCTTGGGTTCTGGGTCTATAGCAGTGTTTAGGACCCAGAATTGCCTCTAGGGAGTTCAACATACATATATGTGTAGTTTTCCTTTTTTATTTATAGTCACCAGCCCCGGATACAGAACTCAAATGGAGTTAAACCATGGCTTTTTCTTTTTATTTATACTGTCATTGGACTGATGATTCTGCTAAGTCCTTTCAAACCCTGTAGTGGGATCAATTTCCTTATGCCTTTTCTCTGCATCTCACAAGGCAAAGGGGCATCATGGCAGTGAGATGAAATCATTCCATCCCCACAACATGCTTACTTTGCTTCCAGGAAGTGACTTTGGACCCCGGGAGTCAGATGACCCCGCCCATATGCCATTGCATCTGTACTACGTGTGCCCCTTCCTAAATACCTGAGGAGCAGAGTCATACTCTCAGCCCTGAGATGAGAGGTGGGAACTGCATTTAAGCAGAAGCATCTGAGTGGAGCTGTGAACAGTGAGAGCATGCATGAGAGGGTTTTCTGTTCATATCTGTGTCCCTTGGTTCTAGTTGGGTGTCTGGCACGTACTCAGTGTCCCCTACAGGCAGCTGACTTCATCTCCTCTGTTTCCTCCCTGCCTGTTTCCCCTATTCTTCAACCCAATACTCTTCTTTTTGTTCTTTTTCCTCTTTTTCTCCCTCCTTCTCCTCTTCCCATCTCCTTATCCATCCCCTTCTTATTTCTCTTCCTTCTCTTCCTAACCCTCCACCCCCCTTCCTCCTCCTTCTATTCTTTTTATTTTTACAGACATCATGTGATCTTTCAAACAAACACAAAAAGCAGAGAGAATAGTGGAATAAATCACCACGTATCCATCACACAACCTCAACGATAGTCAATATATAGCCAATTTATGTTCACATGTAACCCGAATGTTTCTCTCTCGCCTCTGGCCGTTTCAAAGTAAACCCAGACATTTAATTTTTTTAATACTTAAGTATGTTCTCTAAGAAATAAATACTCTTAAAAATATATAAGAAACACACACACACACACACACACACACAAACCAGCAAAACAGTAGTTCCCCATCATCATCCCGTAGTCTCTCCCTTCTGTCATAAATGTCTTTATATCATTGATTTGTTTACAGGTGGATCTAAACCAAGTCCATATACCACATCTGTTTGATATATCTCTTAAGTCTTTTTAAAAATTTTTAAATGTTTCTCTCCACTTTTTTTTAACTTTTGCTATTTATATGTTGAAAAAAATAGTTCATTACTATTTCTGTAGAATTTTTTACATTTGGATTTTGTTTTCTGCATCTCTGCAATGTTGATTTACATGTTTCTTTATTTTCTCTACTTCGTATAAATTAGGTTTTTTAATTAATTTTTATTGTAGTTGCTTTACAATGTTGTGTTCGTTTCTATTGTACAGCAAAATGAATCAGCTATATGTAAATTAGTTAATATATCCAAAAGCTTGGTCAGGTTCAGGTTGATCTTTCTTTCTCTTTTCTTTTCTCCTTTCTTTCTGTTCTTTTCTCCTTCCTCCCTCCCTCCCTTCCTTGCTTCCTTCCTTCCTTCCTCCCTCCCTCCCTTCCTTCCTTCTTTTCTTTCTTCCCCCCCCTCCCCCTCCCTCTTTCCACCCCCCTATCCTGAAAGTTCAACCTAAGTACAATTCCTGGAATGCCATAAACAGAATTTCAGAGGGGTAGAACCTCATTAATGAAGGGGCTCCTGGTGAGGGATGGGTTACGAGACCAGGCATCTATAGCAGTATGTTTTTTCTTAATCTTGAAGTCATGTCCGGAGAGATTGCTTCACGAGTGATTTTACCGTTTGCATTGAAGAAGCAACCAAAACTATATAAACAGAAATTTAGCTTAAGAAATCAGAAGAGGAGAAATCTAGGTGAGAAATGGAAACTGTATCTATGCACTTCTTTAAGAAACCCCGTCTTGTTCTTGTCTGGTACAGCAAGGCTTCTTGTGTGAGTTTCAGAAGCCCTGTTCTTACCTTTGCTCAATGGGCTGGCGTTACCTACAGCAGACTGCTCTTGGACATAAAGAAAGCCCTTGGCTCAGTCTCTCAGAACACCTTCCACACATTGGGGGAGGTGTGAAACTTGGGGCTAAAACATTCCTTGCTTCCAGTGTGGTGCCCTGTGTGCACTGTGCAAAGCCTACTCCTGTCCCGCGCACCTTGACTCACTGCATTATCTTTACCTGCACCTATCTGGAAATCGAAAATGGAAGAGTAGAAGAAAACTCAGCTGTGATGATTAAATAGTCTTCTGGGAAGCATCCTGCATGAAAGAAGGTTAGAAACGAGGGTCTGTGGCTTTAATACCTTTGCTAGAGGTGTTTTTGAGTCTGTAACATAGTACTCGCTGTGTTCACTGCAGAACATGAGGATGTTAGTGGTTCAATTACAGTCACATTTTTGTCATCGAAGGTGGAGGGTCAGTTGTTTTGCTGCTGTTGTTGTTGTTCCTCTGCCATCCCTTTGGCAGTTTCTCTGGGCATTAACTTTTCCACCCAAGGAGAGGTCAGGGAAGACCATGATGGTGGTTGTCAAAACCATCCATTTCCTCCTTGCAGGAAACGCAAGCGAAACCTTCAGTGGGGGTAAGAGGACGTAAAAATCATGGCTAACATGAACTTTGAGATTATTTGTGGCTCTAAACTAAAGTTGAAAACGGAAAGAAACAAAGGGGAAAACTCCAGGTTCATCGCTTTTCCATGTGGAGATGTGGACGGAACCATTTAGCAGATGGTCTGTAAGGTATAGTGAAGTAACAGGGATGGGGAATGGTACCCAAGAAAGCGTTGTAAGGGTTTAACATGAAACCATGGAAAGTGCTTAGCGGAGAGCCTGGTGCCCAGGAAGAACACAATAAGCGCAGGCTGCCTGTGGTACTGTGACAGGGACGCCCATCGTTCTCTTCACGAGCTGCTAGGCTCATTCAGCCTCACCTCCAAATAGAGGCACAGCAGCAGAGAAGGCTGCTGTCTCATTCCAGAACTTCTGACTTTCCTTCAATTGGTATTTCTTGCTATGGGTTGTTAACCCCAGATTCTACGAATAGGGTCACTGTTAAAAAACAAACAAACAAACAAATTTGCATAAAACAGAATCTTATTTTACCATTGACATTCATCTTAAAAGAGAAAGGTATACCCATGAGAAGAAAAAAAGTTATCCAGTAAACCAAGTTATTTGTTTATTTATTATTATTATTTTTAACATCTTTATTGGAGTATACTTGCTTTACAGTGGTGTGTTAGTTTCTGCTTTATAACAAAGTGAATCAGTTATACATATACATATGTTCCCATATCTCTTCCCTCTTGCATCTCCCTCCCTCCCACCCTCCCTATCCCGCCCCTCTAGGTGGTCACAAAGCACTGAGCTGATCTCCCTGTGCTATGCGGTTGCTTCCCACTAGCTATCTATTTTACATTTGGTAGTGTATATATGTCCATGCCACTCTCTCACTTTGTCACAGCTTACCCTTCCCCCTCCCCATATCCTCAAGTCCATTCTCTAGTAGCTCTGTGTCTTTATTCCTGTCTTGCCACTAGGTTCTTCATGACCTTTTTTTTTTTTTTTTTTTTAATAAAGTATGGGAGGGACTGCAGTAGCATTTTAATAAGGCTTGCCTGGTAACTGTAGTGTTTTTAGAACCCTGCAACATTTTCTAGTGCTCCAGGATATCCACCCTGCTTTCCTTGCATCCTTTTTACCCAGAATCTAGCAGTTCTGTCAGCACCTGTATATGCCCTGACTCCGTTTTCAGAGTTCCTGTGACATATTCTTTTCCTGTGTTTATTAGTGTGTTTATCATTTGCAGTATACCCAAGCATTAGTATTTTAGTTAATTATATACAGTACTACTCAGGACTTTAGCCTCAAGAAATTTTTAAGTTTGTGGCTTTACATTCAATAAAATATATTTGTGTAATGCAGCATTTAAAAGCACAGTCAGCACGAGCATATATAACTTCGAAGAGGTCTTCCCAATGCAAATAACTGCAATTAATATGTGAAATCAAAATATAAATTATAATTTATCACTCCCATAGAAACATATGGTAAACATTGGGCCAGTTGTTCAAATCTACAGGACTGTTTTGTTAGGTTTTTCAGTTCGCACTAGCAAATATCTTTGGTTTGTTTCCTGCCTATGCCCAACCTCCTCTTTCTTTTGGTTTTCGTATTGCAGTGGGATTCTTTATATTAATAATTTCAGATCCATAATTTCTTACGTTTTCTGTGCCTTTTTTTTCTCCCTGATAGTTTGCTCACGCATATTAACTAAGTCATATATTCTAAGAAAGCAGTATGTTAAAATGGGCAAAATAAGCAGATCTTTCAAAGAGAGAAGACTTCACCAGCAGAATGAACACTAGAAATTTTGGTCGTGAGAGGATTTGTAGATTATTCTTGTGTAGTGCAGCTGAAAATTTATTCAACATAAGCTTAAAGGAGTGTGCATTTTGAAGATAAATACTGAACTATTTGGGTAAAAATAACGTTACATCAGAAAATCGGGAGACTTTAAAAGGAAAGCTTCTTTGCATGCTGGAGAAATAAAAAATAATTAATGCTTCAGGGTTCTCCTTATTTTATCTAAACCTCAAACCCTTTCCTGGGAAATGTGATGAAAAGGATGAACTTCATTCAAGAAAAGAATATAACAACATCTCAGTTCATCAGAAAGCCTGAAAGAATGAGCTGTTAACCAAGAATTGATTGAAAATGCTTTCTTTTTTTCTATTTCAATCTACATTGTTAAAAATATTTCTTAAAACTACCCTTTTTTTTTTTGCACTTTTAGGGGGAAGAAGGTGTACTTACGGTAGTCCCTTGAGATGTTGTAAAATGGTGTATGAATAAGAAGTGTAGTGTTCAAGTAAACCTGGAAAACATTGAGTATCAAGCTGTAGTTAAATGGTTAAGCCATTGAGTATGTCACTTGGAAAAAAAAAAGTAGGGTAATTCTAGGCTTGGCTAAGTCACAGCTCGATTGTATTTTCACATCCTTGCCACATTTTTATTCTGCTGTTATTCGTATGCTGGGTAATTGCCTCAGGACTGCAAAATGACTAGAGTAAATGCAGTGTGTGTGTGTGTGTGTGTGTGTGTGTGTGTGTGTGTGTGTGTGTGTGTGTTGGGGGTTTGATTGTTTTGATGCAGTTGAGTTCATCTCTCTTTAAGAGCAAATAAATTTTCTCAGCAGTTCCCCAATAAACTTTTTCTGAAAATTTTTATTGAAATATAGTTGATTTGCAATGTTATGTTAGTTTCAGGTGTACAGCAAAGTGATTCAGTTACACACACACACACACACACACACACACGTATTCTTTTTTAGGTTCTTTTCCATTATAGGTTATTACAAGATACTGAGAGTAGTTCCCTGTGCTATACAGTAGGTCCTTGTTGTTTATCTATTTTATATACAGTAGTGTGTATTTGTTAATCCCAAACTCCTAATTTATCCCTCCCCCACCTTTCCCCTTTGGAAACCATAGGTTTGTTATCTGTGTCTGTGGATCTATTTCTGTTTTGTAAATAAGTTCATTTGTATCATTTTATATGTGGAACCCAATAAACTCTTCTTACATCTCATTATCTAGAATTGTAACCCATGCCTGTTCCTAAATCAGCCCTTGCCAAGGAGGAAACTGCATTGGCTTAGACAAATGAGGATAGACTCAGTGAGGCTCAGGAGAGGACCTGAACCCCTCACTCCTTTGGTGGCCGCCAGTACCTGAAGAGAAGCAGATTTCGGTTAGGGGAGGAGGGGAGGGGTGCTAGATGAACAACCAGAGACTCTGACCTTGGCACGCAGTTGCATCTGCCACAGTAGGGGAAATAAAGTTAGCCTTTGTTGTTGTTGTTGTTAACTTGCCAGTTCTGATTTTCTTGATGTAAGGCTACATTTTTCAAGTCCTGGTCACCCCAAAGACAAATGTACCTGTGTTTCTCAGAGCCCTTAATAAGCTAACATACCTGATGACTCTTCAAGAGAGGGGTAAAACCTATAATGTTTCAAACATAATGAAATATTTCATTATTTAAAATACTGCAATTATTTTTCAAGGCATTCTTTCTGAGATGAATGTCTTTATGAATGCAGGCTAGAAACTGCTCTCCTGAATTACTAGTCTGAACCCGTTTCATAGTATATATTTTAGAATGGTCGTAGTGCCATCAAGATTGCCTTTTTAAGTACTCTAAAAAATAAGAGAAATTTGTAAAGTAGCAGGTTATAAAATTATTAGAAAATGAATTGCCTTATAACATAAGTATAGTAAAATGTTAATGTAAGAATCTAGTTGGTGAGGTCACTGTAAAGTTCTTTCAACCTTCCTCTGTATTTAAAATTTTTGTGATAGAAAGTTGAAACATAATAAAACAACCACAACAAAACAAAGAATAGCTTTTATGTATGCAACCAAAAACCAGAGGAAATACTTAGCAGAGAAAACCATATTTATAATAGCAAAAGTAAGTAAAATACCAAGACTAACTTTCCACGAAACACTCAAAACCTATGTGAGAACATTTTAAAACACTATTGAAGGAAACAAAAGTAGCCTTGAGCAAATGAAAAGACACACGTGGGAATTCTCACCTTTGTAAAAATTTCTGTTCTGGCTAAGTTGATTTATAAATACAGCGTAAACTCAACATCAAGTATTTTTTTTCTTTTCTCAAGATAGATTAGTAGTTAATAAAGCTCATTTGAGTAAGTAAACAAAAATCAACATAAAATTTGAAAAAGAAAGGACAATTATGGTAAGAGAGGGACTAACTCTACCAGTTATTAAAATATGTTATAAAGAGTTTATAATTGAAGCTGTACTGTTGGCCCATGAATAGACAAACCAAACAGTGAAACAAATTTTAAAAATCCAGAAATAGGTCTAATTATGTGTGGAAAACTTAATATATAATAAAGGAAGCACTTCAAATCAGTGAGAAAAGATGAACTGGCCTATAACTAGGAAGCTATATGGAAAAAGCTAAAATTTTGATTCTTCATACTGCATACCAGAATGTATTCCAAGTGGATGAAATATCTAAGTTTGAAAAATGAAATTATACAAGAAGAAAACACGGATGGAATATTCTGTAGCCTGGGGTGGGAGCATTTTTTCAAACCATGATTGAAAATCCAGAAGCAATAAGAAGAAAATAAATTGATAATTTTTTTTAGAAAAACATTTTTTAATCTAATATAATTTTATTTGGAAAATACCTAAAGTGAGTAAAAGAAAAATAACAAACTAGGAAAAATATTTGCAACTTAATCTCAAAGAATTAATATGCTTAATTAATAGAAAGCTTTTAAAAGTACAGAAGAAAATGACCAAATTTTTATAAAAACAGTTCACAGAAAAGAAATACAATAGCCTTTAACTATATGCAAAGATGTTCAGCCTCCCCTATAGTAAGAAAAATCAAATAAAAATAGACTGTGGTAGCATTTCTCACCTAGCTGATTGTCAGAAATCCAAGTTTGAGGACATACTTGGTTGTCAGAGTTGTTGGGAAATGAACACGCTCTCTCTTTGCTGGTGGGAGGACAAAATGGTACAAACCCATTAGAGGGGAATTGGCCAATATTTAGCAAAAACACATACAAATTGACTCTTGAACAAAGCAATCCCGTTTTTCAGAATAAACCACCAAAATATTCCGGTAAGAATTGAAAAACACATATATGCCAAGGCTGCTCATTTCACTACATTTTTAGACTATTGGTTAGACATTTATTCTAAGAATGTTATTTGTGTATTATGGAATCAAGTAAATAAATAGTTATAATGGTGTCATTAAGAACCAGGATTTTCCTCATGAAAAAAAAAAATGAGGTAGAGTTGTAGGAGTGTCGAGTTAAGTAAAATCCTGTAGTCCAGAATTTGAATTCATAGTAGCAGTATGGATTCATGATGGATTTTTTATCTTTTTCAAAAAAGGTTCCTGCTCCAGACACACTGAAAAGGCCTACACCCAATGAAGAGCAGTGAGCCCGAGGTTGATTGGTACTTGAATGAGATACATACAAAGCAAAGAACTGTCTGCCATTTGAGATATTAATGTGTGCTCTGAAAAGGAAAAAATATGAATTCAATTAATTTGGGGAAATTCTGAACTTCCTTCTTGGAAATTATACTTCATGTTATATTAAATACTCTGAAAACGTCTCTCAGTAAAGAAACCTAATAACGTTTAACACAGTGGATGTCGGGAACACTTTGTTTTGCAGGAGAAGGGACAGGGGTTGTAGAATCCCTACTGTTTCTTTCCTACACAAATGTGTCATAGAAGACAATCTGGGAAATATTGCTGCGAAAGTGAAATTCAATCTGCGGTTAATTATTTGTCATAGAGGGACACGAGGTCTAAAGAGAGTTCCTGGTACTACCATCTACTTAACGAATGCCTAATTTAATGCAAGTATTGTTTAGAATCTACCAGATATTAAATGCTGTGTTCAGTGCTGGGGATATAAGCAAAAAAAAAAAAAAAAAAGAAAGGGAAAGTCTGGTAGAGCATTAAAATATAGTGATATTATTAATTTTATAATAAAGATTTGAAATGTTTTATGAAAATCTTTAATTCTGATCAAGAAGCTAAGTGTAAGCAACCACTGGATTGTGCCACAGGGACAGAATTAAGTTATGATGGGCAAAAGCAAGGAGAGATATTTCTGGCAAAACAAGGGGCATGACCAAAGATAATTAACGTTAGATCTGATGATGTTTACGGGAAAAATAGCCATACTTGTCTGGAGCAAAATATATATATGTTTTAAATTCTAGGAAAAGGGTGAGGTAGGGCCCATGAAGTGAGAGAAATGTTGGTTTTGGGTTCTGATAAACCTGAGCTGTCATCTGCTCTTCCTGTACATGACATTCGGAAGGTGATTTAATTTCTGTAAGGCTCGGCTTTCGCATCTGTATAATGAGGACTAATAATACTTAACTGACAAAGTGAGGATGAAATAAAAATCATGTATATAAGGCCTCCAAGACAGTGGAGGACACTTCATCACTGCCAGTTCTTACTGTTGTTAGGCAGATAGGAACAAAATGATGAACACCCTGTGTTGTCAGGGGAAAGGGTTTGGATTTCATTTTGCGGGCAGTGGAGAAGCACTGAAGGATTCTGAGCACGGGGTGAAGTGATTAGCTCTGTGGTTTGGAAAAGTGAACGTGGAGGAATCACTAGATGAAGAGAGACACCTAGCATTGTGTCCTGATGGGAGATGAGAAAAGCATAAATAGGGCATTGGTAGTGTGGCCAAAACTGTTCACTGTTTCAGGTGAGGTTTTGGCTATTCATTAGATATATGTATGTGGGAGGGTAGAGTAAGAGACAGGAAAGAATGAAAAAATGACATCACGGTTTCCAGCCTGAGCATCAGAGCTGCCAGTAATACGCACAATTGAGACAGGCAACCCAGGGAGTAGAGCAGGTATATAGAAGAAGGTAATGAGTTCAGGGGTGGTATTTCATTAGTTTTCTATCATTTTCTTTTGGCCTATCACCTTTCTAGACTAAGTGAGCTTGGAAGATTTGCGCGTGGCAGCCCAGCTTCTAATCGCTGCAATCCCTTGGTTCTATGGGGCCACTATGTTTTGAATAGTGTGTTGGCTTATTACAAGGGCTTTTATTGTGATCCTTTGAAGTGCTGCTTCTGAAATTTACCTAATACATCAGAAAGGTTAGTGTAATGTGCTTCAAAGTCAAATACCAAAAACTATCAAAGCAACCAAACATGGTAGCCAAACATGGATGTGTGGCTTGTGCGACTGTACTCCTCAAAGCATTGTTTTCTTTAAGCATAGTTGAAAGTAAATGCAAATTGAGACATTCTACTCAACACCAATGTTTGTGTGTGTTTCTTGTTTTAATGTGCAGGACAGGAGAGAATTGGAAAAGATTCCAACTATGAGCAGGAGGGTAAAGTTCAGTTCGTGATTGACGCAGTGTACGCAATGGCTCATGCCCTTCATCACATGAACAAGGATCTCTGTGCTGACTACCGGGGCGTCTGTCCAGAGATGGAGCAAGCTGGGGGCAAGAAGTTGTTGAAGTATATCCGCAATGTGAATTTCAATGGTGAGTCTCCATGTTTTCTTTTTTCAGGCTGACATGGGGCCTTTATGTTGTAGAAAAGAACATCTAGAGAATGCCACACAACCCTAGTATGTCTAAAATACTATATATAAAAATGACAACTGCTCATAACGACAACATTGAAGCACTGAAAGATAACAAGTTACAATACTTTCTGAATCCGAGAAGTCAAATTATGCCCAGTATGGTGTTAATGTCCTTGTATACATCGAAATTCTAATATTCTGACATATGGTAAATGAGATAACCAGAATATCCAATGATGTAACTTTGGGTGATACAGAACTTGGTGATATCCAAGTCTTTTGACAATGCAGCAATGTATTCATACTCATCCGGTATATGTCCACACAGATATTTCAGAATTCCAGTTTCTTGGTCAAGTGATATGTTTTGCTTGAGTTCATTAAATATATTTAGATGTCTCTATTCCAGTCTCTTTTGGAATCCTAAGTGTTGACATTATGTGTTTCATAAGTTAAGTAGTCAGACTGCAATTTACTCTTGAGTATGTGGATTATAGCATTTCAAATTATTGAATCAATTATATGAATGAGTAGTGAGTGAGCAAATGAATAAATAAATTTGGGGGGGTGGGTTATGGTTTGCCCTCTCTTTCTTAAAATAGAAGGACTTTTGCCAAGTTTTTTCTTGGTGAGTGTAAGCAGGAATGGGAGGGGATAAGAGGAAAAGGGAGGGACAGTTGCTCTGGGTACTCAAGTTAATTGAAGTAATGGTTGTAATTTTCCACACCAACCACATGTCACATTACACATTTATTTCTCAAAGAATAAAACTTGGGCAGAAAGTAATTGGTTACCTAAAATAAATGGGTAGAGATGAGTGGGAAATATAACAGGAGATTTATTTTAGGAATTGACTGACACTGTTATAGAGACTGACATGCCCCATGATCTGCCATCTATAAGCTGGAGAACCGTAGAAGCAGTGGTGTAATTCAGTCCAAGTGTACAGGCCTTGGGATCAGCGAGTTGGTGGTGTAAGTCTTGATCTGTTTCTGAAAGCCAGAGAACTAGGAGCTCCAGTGTCTGAGAGCAGGAGAAAATGGGTGTCTCCACTCAAGCAGAGAGAGTGAATTTGCCCTTCTTCTGCCTTTGGTTCTATTCAGGCTTTCTAGGGATTGGATGATATCTGCCCACACTGGGGAAGGTCACTTGCTTTATTCAGTTCAACAATTCAACAATTCTTTATTCAGTTCAACAGTTCTTCCAGGAACATACTCATACACACAAAAGTAAAATTTTGCCAGCTATCAGGGCATCCCTAGTCAAGCTGACACATAAAATTAACCATCCTGAATGTCAATTATTTCTCAATTAAAAAATAACCATTGCAAAAAAAAAAAATAACCATTGCATGGAGTAATACAAAATTTAATACAGTAATAAACCTAACTAAATTACATATGAGTAACATAACCACGCTGAAGGGAGTGAGGAAGAAAGATAAAGAGTGCAAGTAATTTTGGAAGACAATATTTGACTATATACTATAAGACTGAAGACATGAATAACTGTACGCAGATATTTCACAATCCCTAGGAACTTAGTATGTTTTTTTCCCCACAATTCTGAAGATTATTTATGTCCATAAGAGGACTGAGAGATTTAATAAAAGATATGGTGGATAACGAGAGTCAGAGAAAGAAATTACTAATAAGGATGGGAGAAAGGTAAAATAACACTTGTTGTGTTGGATTAGAATGGAAGATACCAGCATGGGCTCATGGCTTTTAATACACATGCAGATGGGGAGGTAGGGAGATGGATATGGGTATGTTTGTGTGTGTACAAACCTCCACTGAGAGGGCCTAGGAGCCATGACATCCTGGTAGAAATGACTGCACTTGCACCCACATGTTATTTATAAATACCATTCTCCAGTGAAAAGAACTAGGGCTCCCTAGTGAAACTCTCAATTCAGGGGCTAGAGCAGGGCAACTAGAAGATGAATTTGAAACCATGTTGTGCCACAAAGCAAGAAAGTGCTCAAAAACTGATGGGCCCATGTCGAAGGGGCCAAGGAACCAACTTGAAGAAGATCCCACTGGCTAATTCTAGGCCAACAGTGGGTTAAGCTCATAGAATATAACAAATATCAGTGAGTCCATACTAATAAATAAATAATTGAATTGGATACGTAAACGCAAGAGAAGAGACAGCACGATGGAATGAGGCAAAGATGGAAATAAAAAACTCACCATTTTGCAAAGACCTCAGTAATAAGTGTTTCAGGCAAGAATCATCAATGGATGCTAAAATTATTGGGCTAAAAGTAGGATGAGAAATAAGATACTTGCATAGCCTCAAAGTGTCCTTCATCGTGGAACACATTAATTACAAAGGGGAAAAGAGCAGCCTTGAAGTGGAGAAACCTGGAAGACAGCACTTAACCAAGTTGTCAAGGTTGGTGTCACCAGTAATGAGACTTAACAACATCACATGCTACTAATTATTAGAGAAATGCAAATCAAAAGTACAGTGAGATACCACTGCACGCCAGTCAGAATGGCTGTTATCAAAAAGTCTACAAATAATAAATACTGGAGAGGGTGTGGAGGAAAGGGAACCCTCCTACACTGTTGTTAGGAATGTAAATTAGCGCAGCCACTATGGAGAACAGTATGGAGGTTCCTTAAAAAACTAAAAATAGAGCTACCATATCCCACTCCTGGGTGTATATCTGGAGAAAACCATAATTCAAAAAGATACATGCACCTCTATGTTCATAGCAGCACTATTTACAATAGCCAAGACATGGAAGCAACCTAAATGTCCATTGACAGATGAATGAATTAAGAAGATGTAGTTGGGAATTCCCTGGCAGTCCAGTGGTTAGGACTCCGTGCTTCCACTACAGAGGGCATGGGTTCGATCCCTGGTCCGGGAACTAATATCCCACATGCCACGCAGTGCAGCCAAAAGAAAAAAAATGAGAAGAAGATGATGATGTGGTATATGTATGTATACAGTGGAATACATAAAAAAGAATGAAATAATGCCATTTGCAGCAACATGGATGGACCTAGAGATTATCATACTAAGTGAAGCGAGCCAGACAAAGACAAATATCATATGATATTATGATATGGCATCTTAAAAAATGATACATATGAACTTATTTACAAAACAGAACTTACAGACTTCGAAAACAAACTTACAGTTATCAAAAGGGAAAGGTGGTGGGGAGGGATAAATTAGGAATTTGGGAGAAACATATACACACTACTATATGTAAAATAGATAAACAACAAGGACCTACTGTATAGCACAGGGAATTTTACTCAATATTTTGTAATAACCTACATGCGAAAAGAATCTGAAAAGTGTCGTGTGTGTGTGTGTGTGTGTGTGTATGTGTATATATATATATACTGAAAAGTGATTCACTGAATCACTTTGCTGTATGCCTGAAACTAACAAATAGTAAATCAACTCTTCTTCAATAAAACATTAATTAATTTTAAAAAAAGATAACCCTGGGAAGGTTACAACATCACTTCTGAGGTCTTATTGCCAAAAATACATGACCTCCATCTAATGTTAAACAAACACCAGACATCCAAATTGAAGGTCATTTTACAAAATAACTGGCCAGTACTCTTCAAAAAGTGTTGAGGTCATGAGAATGACCAATGGAGGAATTGTTCCAGACTAGAAGAAACTAAGGAGACATTACTATTAAATGCAATGTGGGAACATTGATTGATCTTAAACCAGAAAAAGGATATGAATGGGACAGTGGAGGAATTTTAATAACATTTGCGGATTAGTTTTAAATAGTATTACATCAATGTTAATTTCCTGGTTTAGATAATTATGTTATGGTTTAAAAAATCTTCTTGCTTCTCTGCTTGTAAATAATAATCCACTTAAACCCACAATATTGTATCAGTCATTCAGGAGTTACCGAGTATCTGGGTGAAGAAGAACCATATCTGATTTTGGAACCAACAGTTTCCGAGTTAAGATGGAGACAAAAATGACTATAAATACAACCAGAAAAATGGTTCGACTACAAATTATCTTTTTTTCGTAGTTTCTTCCTTATCTTACAGAATCTCCTAAAATATATAACAAATTTCCCCAGAAAAAGCACGCATAAATTTCATTACATATCCTGGGGTCAGTTTCTGCGCTTTGTATGCTGGTCCATAGATAAGCATCACAATTCTTTGGCCAGTAACAAAGAAGAGTCATTTTGAGAATGTTTTGGTGATTCTCATCTGATTCTTCTTCTAGATAATGCTTGCAGACTTTGGTTAAGACGGGCTTACCACTGCTGAGCCAGAGATGCTGAGCTTCTGATTGGACACAGGCCCTACGTTTATCAAATGATTACTATGTGCCAGAAACTGTCCTAAGTACTTTTTGTGTATTGGCTTCTTTAATATTCATAATACTAAGTGGCTTAGATACTGTTATTTCCCTTTTTTTTTTTTTTTTAGCAGATAAAGAAACTGATTCACAGAGAAAGTAAGAATCATGATGTCTAAAGCCACGCAGTTACATATTGATGATGCTGTAACTGGTACCTAGGGTACCCAACCCCATGGCCTGCTCTCTTGACTTGTATTAAGCATCTGAGAGAAAGGGCTTATTACAACATTCCTGCTGTTCCATCTTGGAACACAGGCTCTGCGGGAGGTCACAGGCAGGGCCAGTCCGTTCCCTCTCTTTGTCATCATTGTAGTCATGCTCTGTTGTCAACGTAATCTCCTTTTCTCTGAGGGTGTTCTTTCTGCCATATGGACAGGCAAGGAGGAGACTCCCAGGGCCGTGTGACATTCATTAATGGTGGGACTCAACCGTTTTGTAAAGCAGGGGAAAAAAAAACAAAAGAACTGTGTTAGATTTAGTTAAGCAGCTTTCATGTCGCTTTAAGTGAGCAACTATTAGGGTGAAAAGAAGCTTGACATTTTTTTACTCATTCAATTTCCTGACTTTTAGATAAAGAAATCAAATTTTAGAGAGGAGAAAATATTTGTCCAACCACAGCTAGCAAATGACAGAGACAGACCTAGAACTCAAGTTTCTTTCTAGTCCATTGTGAAAAATGTAGCCTCTCTTCTGCATGTTTTAGAAAAATCTTGATGTTTCTTGGTCTCAGTGAGCTTAATCGTGCTCTTCTGTTACTTCAGTACAGAATTTTCCATACCCCTGGGAGTTCTGTTCCAGACCAGTAGAGTACAGTTTAATAACTCCGACCTTCACATTTATGAAAGCATCAATTTAGGAAGTGATAATAGAATGCTCTAAAAGTATTGCTACATCTTCAGCAATCACTTAACCTCCTCTTGTGCACCAACAGAAAAGATGGCTAATTATGTCATCCCAAATGAATGCAATGACCTGAGCCTAAATTTTAGTTATCTTGATGTTGGATGTTGGCCCATCCAACCAGATGTCAGTATTTGTCAATTTAACAAATTTGTTGTCTTGGATACACAACCTTAGAGAATTGTTATATAGCGAAGTCTTTAATGTGAAGCCTGTCTGTACCTAGATTTACTCCTTTCCAGAAAACAAATTGGGTTGGGGTATATTTTATAAAGATGGCATATCTCATGTGGTCTCCTTGAAACATGAAGTTAGCTTTTCTTCATCGAGGGTGACATCTGTATTCCCTCCCCTTGAGTCTGAGTGAGCCTGTGGCTAATACAGAAGTGGCAATATGTGACTTCTGTGGTACAGAATGCCATAGGGCTTCTGCACGGTTGTCTTGTGACTTCTGTATTACGAACACAGCTGCCATGTTAGGAGGAAGCCAAGAAGCCGAGGGTCAGGCCGCATGTGGCTGCTCCAGCCGTGGCCCCAGCTGAAGTCACAGCTGATAGTCAGCATCAGCTGTCAGACACGTGAGCTTCAAGCTGCCCCAGCTGATGTGAGTGGACCAGAGAGGCACTGTTTCTGCCAAGCCCTGCCCGAATTGCAAAATACAGATTGTCTTTTTTTTTTTTTTTTTGAGTGCCACGTTTTAGGATAGTTTGTTGAGCAGCAAAAGGTAACTGGAACACGAATCAAGGTAGCCTTTCTGGAATCTGTGCATGGGGTGGTAAGAAGAGAAGAGAAAACCTGTCAGGTCAGTACTCTGATGCTGAGGACTGCTTTGTCATCGGAGCATCGGATATCTCAAATCCTTCTTGATCCCGGAAAATAAAAGGAATTTCACTCAGATACTCTCATCTGGGAAGGAGATTTCCTACTTGAGTGCGTTCTCTCAGCCATTCTCTCCTCTCAGTATCCCATCTTGTCAAGTGGCCTTGTTTCCTTTACTTTAGGACACTTGTGTTCTGGCCCCGATACATTGTGGAGGTTCCTGCAGAGGATCGCTTCTCCTTTGAGAACTTATTTATTTTCTCTGGATTTGTTTGATCCTTATTATTATTATTATTATTTGATATAGAGTTCACTGAACACAATCCCTCTTTTTCTCTTTCAAGAAGTTCAGGGGTGATGTTGAAAAGGAGTTGTGTGGGGGAAAAAAAAAAGCCTGAAAAATGCCAGTTGCGTTGTAGAATCCATCAAAAAGGTCAAAGCCACACCATACATTGTTACACATCACTTAGGTAACGTATTCAGCTCTTCTGCCTTATTTTTTTCTAAGCGTGAACTTTAATGAGAATGGAAAGGGCAACACAAGAATCATTTCTCCTCACAAGGAATGTAAGGAGAGAGAGAGAGAGAGAGAGATGAGGCAGTATGTACCTTTCTGATGAATATTTACCTGGTGGGATGAGATCCTTTGGAGCCCCAGGCCTCTGATATTCTTCCTTCATTCTCTCAAAGACTCTGAAAAGCTCACGTCCTATTATTTAATGACTAGAAGCTGTAGAATTAAAGCAAAGTACAACATGAATCCTAGTATCAATGTGAAAGAAAAGAGAGGTGAGTATCTGAATATTAATGTCTTCCTGAAAAATAATAAGAAACACTTCTGTTGATTCCTCTACAGAGAGGGCTTAATGGGGTGTCTTTGTGGACCATGGGGATAGTGTCTAGGTGAAACAGAGAAGAAACAAATTGAAATGGTGCCCTTGGCCACACACAGATTCAGCCACTGATTCAAGTTCGTAGGATCAAATGAGCGTTGCTCATAGATGAATGCCCATTCCCAGAGTGGATTCTAGCCTGCTGCTTGGAAAATTTTAAAAATGTTTACACCAATGGAGAAATTTAAATTAAATACCAGTTAGGAGAGACTCCTTTGATGCATTGGAAAACATTATTGGTCTGGGGGTCTGACGGCATGCATCAGGGTCTGGTCCTGAGATATTAGCAAAGAAAACAATAATAAAAGTGAAAACTATAAAAAAAAATCATGGCCATCTATTGAGCATTTATTATGTAAAAGGCATGGGACTAAGCACCTTGTGTACATTGTTACATTTAATTCTTACTAACCCTATGACAAAGGTATTAGTGACACTCAGAAGGAGAGGAAGACTGAATAATTTGATACAGGTCACACATATAGGAAGTGGTAGACCTGGAATTTAAACCCTTTCTAGGGGATTCCAGAGCCAGTTATTGGGCACTATTCAAATTTAATGAGCAGAGTGGGCCTGAGGCAAATGATTGCCCTCTCTGAACCTAAGTATACTTCCTCACCTGTAAAATTAGGAAGCTCATTGCTCTGTGTCCTCCAGGTTTGTATTAGTTTCCTGTTGCTGCCATTAAAAGATTACCATATATTTGCTAGCTTAAACAACACACATTTATTATCTTATAGTTCTGTGGTTTGGAAGTCTGATACAGGTCTCTCTGAGTTTTAGTTAAGGTGAAGGCAGGGCTGGTTCCTTTTAGAGGCTCTGGGGGAGTATCTGCTTCCTTCCTTTTTCTAGCTTCTAAAGGCCACCTGCACTTCCGGGGCTCAGGACCCCTTCCTTGCATCACCCTAGCCTCTTGTTTTCCTCCTCACATCTTCTCCTTCCTCCTTTGACTCCTGCTGCCTCTTGTAAGGGCCATTGTGATTACACTGGGCCCACCTACATTATCCAGGATAATCTCTCCCATCTCATGACCCTTCATTTAATCATACCTGCAAAATCTCTTTGCCAAGTGTGATGACATTCACAGATTCTGGGGGTTAGGACTTAGACCTACCTGGGGAACCAGTTTGCAACCTACCACAAGCTCTGATTTTTTTTTTTTTTTTTAATAGGCAGAAGTGTCATAAAAGTCTGTGTCTGACACTTGTAAGATAGTGTGGAGTTCTTTTTAGCTGCCCCTGCATCCTGCCTACGTGCTGAACCCTCTCTTCCAGCAGGGGTAACTTTCAGCTCGGGATTGCAACTTCATATGCCTCTTGTCACCCAATATATTGTCCCTCTTTCTGGCCCCTTTTTTTTTTTAACTTCATTCTTGTGTTGAGTGATCGTTTGTGTGGGATCACTCTCAGTGTCATGCCTGCTTCCTTAGTGTAGACACCCTTTTTTTACTGTTTCAGGCGTTCTCTCTCCTGTCCAGTTAACGTGCCTTAGTTCTTTCATCCATGTCATCAATGCAAATACTACATTGGCCCAAATTCTGCAGAAGCTAATGACTGCTAGCCAGATGCAGAGTTCTGCCACCATTAGAAGCTGACATTTTTAATGAGAATTATCAAAAGTGCTTCATGCTCATTACCTAAGACTTACCCCGTCCCTCCCCTAAAAATAGCAAAATGGTCTTCTGTTCTCAGTGATTCTGTTTTAGCCTGTAATTGATCTGTAAACTTCCTTGTAAACGGCAGGAAATACACTGTTTTCTGCTGGGAATGTTGATCTAGTATTAACTTATAGGAAGAGCAGACAGTAGTCACATATGCTGAAGCCAGTGGTATTTTTCCTGTTTCTTATAGATCATGAGAGAAATAGCGCTCAGTTACAAACTTTTGGTGATTCTTTTGTAACTGCTGTATTGCTGAAAGTAAACAAAACTCACATCTTCCATTCTTTGTATATGGTTTGCCACTTGCTGCACACGATTAATATTAAGGGACTTTTCACTCATATCCAACTTCGAATTTATATATTTTTTTCAAAACATGCATTAGTCTTTTTAAATTGACTTCAATGTGTAATTGTGCCAAAACATTGGTTTTATCTTAAGATAGACATTTTAAATAAGACCCAAATAGAAAATTGAGAAAGAATCCATTGTTTATTAAGCATTCACCAGGCAAACTGCTAAGCATTTAAGACTGGTTATCATTTAAAGCAAATTAGAAATAATCAGCCAAAAATATTTTTTAAATGCAGTCAGTATTCAACTATGTATGTAAGTGAACTTTTGAGCTTGTTTTTTGATTCTCTTGTATTTCATTTTTAAAATGTATTTCTTATTTCTTGAAATGATTCTTTATTGACCACAATTTAGTGTTTGATGGACACTAAAATAATAATAACAACAACAACAACAAAGCTTAATATTTTCTCTTGAAGATAATGCATTTGATTGTTATTCCTTAAAAGAGAGGACAAAGTAGAATAAAATATTTTCAGATACTAAAAAATTGAGCTGTTCAAAGGGGGAAGCAGGTTGTCTTCCCACCTTCCATAATTAGCATTCACAGACCATCGTGATGACTTGCCCGGGAGTTTCAGGGGGCATCTTGGGGGAACCTATTAAACAGCAAGGCTACCTCCTAGCTACCTTTCTCATCACCAGGTCTCCAGACCATTACCCTGGAAGCAAGAGACAGAAGGAATCTCATTTAACTCTAAAGTCTGTCTTTGTCTTGTCTTCACCAGGTAGTGCAGGCACCCCAGTCGTGTTTAACAAGAATGGGGACGCCCCTGGGCGTTACGACATCTTCCAGTACCAGACCACAAACACCACCAACCCTGGTTACCGCCTGATCGGACAGTGGACAGATGAACTGCAGCTCAATGTGAGTTTTGCTTGTTCCTCTTCCTTTGCTTTTGTGATGAATGAACAGACTTTTAACATGCTCCCTGAGCATCCGCAAGTGAGCATACAACTTGTTACGGGCATCAGCAGGGACTGATGACCAATAATAATACAGCAGTGATAGCAGTGATGGTGGCGCGGACAGGAAATGCATGTGGAGTTCATGCCTGACGTTATACTCGGCAACTGTGTGAATCATCTCGTTTAATCTGAGGCTCTGATTGCTTTACAGACAAGTTACCAGCTAATACTTTAATAGTTTGAGGAGATCTTAATCTTGGTCAAATTATTTTTCCCTTCTGTCCTTCCTTCCTTCCTTATTTGCTGGTGTTTTTGTTTGTTTGTTTTTACTGAGTCACTTTGGCTTATACTGAGAATCTCTGGGTAACATCAGCGTTAATTTCCATAACCACTCCTTCTTTCTGTAAAGCATAACCTTGAGTGAGCAAGCACTTCCTTGTGCAAGGTTATGTTAAAGTTCACTAGCCAGAGCCCATTAGGAAGTCATCTGTAGTCAAACACAGTTAGGTTTCTTTAACTCGCTGCATGAAAAACAAGCTCCTGCCAGCAAAGCTCCTTCAGGATGTAGGAGTTCAGATGGGATTCACTGTAGAGTTTGAGCTGAGTTGGGTGTTTCTAAGAAGGTTTCAGGAAGCTGGTATCAGTTTTGGGTTGGGTCATCTTAGGAAGTAGAGACAATTTGATAACTCAAGTGTCTTGGTGATTTTGGTCTAGGAGGTGGGACGACAAGAGCTGGGCAAGAATTGTCACTAACAAAAAAACAGTAGACACTTACGTGAACTGGAAAAGGGAGATGTCTAGTTATTTTTGTGGTTGCAGAGCATCCTTGTTTGTGTCTAATTTCACACATGATGGCAGAGTGACCTTGTTTTGTCTTGTTCCACCATCATAATGGCCATCATAGTGGCCTTGTGTGATTATCATTTACATTCCCCTGAAGTGGTTCTGTTTGGAATATGCCTGCCTAGGTGTTAGCTGACAGCTTTCCAACCACCTTTTTAAGTTTTGGGGTTTTTTTTCACTTTTTTAATATTTCAGGTTCAACATTCAATAATGTGCTTCTAATAATACTTACAATGCCCTATTTGAAATTAATGGTTTGTTTAAATGAATATACCCAGTCTTCCCAGGGAGTAAAGACCACACGGGCTGGGGTCCCTCCACCCTGGCTGGGCCCAGCACAGCTGCAGCTCAGCACACCGTGCATCCCCTGCTTTTCCTCCCCTCCCGGGAGGGAACTTAAATAGGCCAGGCCTGAGCCTGGTGGCTGAGGTCCTGGAGCCTGGGGGTGATGGCAGAAGTCGGAGCAGCAGGGGTGCTGCTGAGATGTGCTGGACCATTTACACTTCAAGAAGTTCTACTGCAGGTCCTTTGATGTGGCATCAAGCTTGAGTATGACATTCACCAGGGATATTGTGGACAGGTATATTGGGTAAGGCTTATAAATCAGGTAGGGCTAGCCAAGGTCCACAAATCTACTTTGAAATAGTAATATATACAAACACGATTTTCTTGTGTCCAGCAGGGCTCTGCATTATTATGTGTTCTCCAGAGAAACAGAACCAGTAAGATAGATAGATAGATAGATAGATAGATAGATAGATAGATAGATAGATAGATTATAAGAAATTGGCTCACAATTCTTATGAAGGCTGAGAAGTCCCAAGATCTGCACTTGGCAAGCTGGAGACCCAGGAGAGTCAGTGGTGTAAGCTCCAGTCTGAGTGTGAAGGCAGCAGAAGACTGATGTCCCAGCTCAAAGATAGTCAGAGAGAAAGAGGATTCTCTCATATTCAGACTTTAATTCTTCTGCTCAGCCCCTCAGATTATCTGAGGCGCACATACCTTGGTGAGTAACTGCTTTACTCAGTCACCAATTCAAATGTGTATCTCATCCAGAAACTCCCTCACAGACAGACCCTGTATAACGTATAACCAAATACTGGGGCACCCGTGTGGCCTCATCAAGTTGACACGTACAAAGAACTATCACAGGCTCTATCCCAGAAAAGTCCTTCTAATGTCTCTTCCAAACCTGGAAATTATGCCATTAGCCTTTATTGGTGTACACCTTAGGAGGCACTTTGGAAATGATTGAGATCAGGGCTTTTTGAGAGTAGAATGCAAAATTGATGTCTTGGGGGCAGTAGAGCTTGGGTCGTGATTTTTAGAAGAAAGGATTGTGCATAAAGGGGGGGTTGATGAAGCCATGACAGGACGTTTACCTCATTTGTACATTGTCCTGCGTGGTTCTGCTTGTATCTGTCCTGTTCTTTCTCAAGGTCCACCATCCCAGTGAGCTGACAGGAAGATTATTCTTTGTTTGGTTTGTATTTTAAGCTTTATACGAATTGTATCTTATTAGCCATTCAACAAGTAGGTTTTTTTTGTTTGTTTGTTTAAAAGCACCTGTCATGTGATAAGCATTGTGGGAGGCAGTATGTACACAGTGGAAATCAAAATAAACATGGTCCCTGTTTGCACATAATTGAACATCTAGGGCAGAGTTACATGGTAAACAAGAGATATGTGTGTGGAAATTCCCAAGTGTGGTAAGAGGCAGGGTGGGAGAAGGAATAATGGAGGTGGAGAGGGGCCTACTGGATGAGGAGCAGATGATGAGGGGAGAATGAGTGATCCACGGAGCAGGTCAGGAGGCGGACACTGCCATGGTATAACTAAGGGAGGGGACAGGGAGGAGAAGTTAGGGCAGTAGGTAAGAGCCAGAGCAGGCAGTCCCTTGTAGGCCATGGTAAATATTTCTAAAATTTTATTCTCAGTGCATTTCAAAGCCACAGAGAAGTATTAAGCAAGGGAGTGACTGGATCAGAATTAGGAATAAAAATTATTTTGTCTGCTGAGAAGGTAATGAATAGCAAAGGGCAAGCATGGGAGTGGAAAGACCAATTAAGAGTGCACTGCAGTTGTCGAGCTAAAATAGAGTGGCTTAGTGAAGGGGTTCTCGAACTTCAGTGTGCAACAGAACCATCTGGAAGGCTTGTAAAAACACATATTGCTGGGCCCACCCCCAGAGTTTCTGATTCAGAACATCTGGGAGTGGAAGGAGGCCCAAATATTTGCCTTTCTAAGGAGTCCCTGTGTTATGCTGATGGTATTTACTTTGAGAAGAACCACTGGCTTAGAGAGTGTGGTAATAGTGGAGATGTAATGAAATGAGTGGAAACACATATATATGTGTATATATGTATATGTACATCTATAATTACATATATATCTTATAGGAAGAATAACATAATTTAGTGATGGATTCAGTGCTGGGATTAAAGGGAAAATAAAACTGGATTTGAAGGAAAAATAATCAAGAGTGAATCCCACGTTTTATAGCTTGAGGCCGTTTGGATGCTATAACAAGAGATTAGAGAGGCTCCTGGGAGTGGGAGGAGAAAAATTGAGAATCCCAATTGAGTCTTCCCAAATATATGAAAGCCTAAATGAAATGGATATAAATCTGAAGCTCAGAAAAGAGTTTTGGGTCATAGTTATAAAAAAAAATGTAAGTTGTTAATCTATAAGTGGCCTTGAAATCCATTAGAGAAAGAGAGAGAGAGAAACTGTAATAGCAGAGAACCCAAGGCCCTGAAAAACTTCATAGAAAATGACACAGTTCCAATCCAAGTACTCTAAATAGCACCCAATTTAAAAGATTCTGTTTCATTTGCCTGGAAGGTTGGGCCGACCATAAATACTTTGGACTTTTGTTTTTGTTTATGGAAGCTAGATCAGGAATGTATGCTTGACTTAGCACTAAATAGGAACATTTCTGATTCTACTTCGTCATGCTGAGAGTGGTATGGCGGGAAGAGCAGACAGGACCACAGATCCTCAGCTGAACCCAGTAATTGATGCTCAGGATAGCATGCACCTTAAAGGTACAAATGGCTGAGCCAGGAACAGGGACAATTTTAGACCCGTGAAGGGCTGGGTTAATTCAGAGGGTGGCCACTGTGGTAAGTGGCCTTGGAAAGAGGTTACCATGTTGATGCCTTTTATGGGCTCCTTAAGATACTGTAAAGTCCAATTTGAATCACTAAGAGAAGACTAAAATGGAGGTAAATGCAGTGCTCAGAGGGCACTCCACCCTTCTCACTGGAGGCCCGGGCCATAGCCCATAGCCTGTCCAATGGTTGGGATCCTATCCCTCCAGCATCACCGTGCTCAAGATATTACTTTTGCTCTAATTATTCTGATTCACTTATAAGTTCTGTGAGAGTGAATTTGGGGCAAACTTAGTTTTGTAGGTTTGCTTTCTCTTAGTCAACGAAATAAAACAAAGTATGTCAAGTAACAAGTGTACTTCTCATTTACAGACTTGGGGGTACTCTTTCTATCCCCAGTTAGATCATCTCTAGCAAATGGAATTTTCTGGAGGGCTTTCTCTGTGGTCAGTAATTGCAAATGAGTTTCTTAGCTAAGAAGTCAAGGTTTTAGAGTCTTATAATCCCAGGGCTATAGACCAGACTGCTTGCCATTCTGTACCCAATCCTCTGGAATTTAGATGCCTAGGAGTGCACTGTCTGTTACAGAATGCCACCCTGAGCCCTCACTGGCGGAGTAATAGCTGTAGGCCCTGTCTCCTCTCGGGCTAACACATGATCGCATGGTTTGCTACTACAATATTTCTGCACCAACAAGAATTCATCAGAAGGAAATCATTGAGAGCAAAGCCATTCACTCTCCCACTTAACCACCCCTACAGAAAGAACCCTGATTTATTTTCTCAGGTTTGTACAATAGGATGCAGAGATTCCAGAAAACATTTTTCCTGGCAGAGAAGCAGGCAAAGGGAGAATGCAACCCTATCCATTGCTCATTTGCAGGGTGTCAGGAAGGATGGAGCTACTGGAGATGGCTAGGAGAAACGAGGGGCACGTCCCTGCCCTCGGAGTTCCCAGAATAGGATCAGGGCTCTGTAATTGATAAATTGCATTTACAGGATTTAGATAGGTTCTGATTTAAGGCGCTGACTTATATTTGAACTGGAATTTGAAGGATAAGTAGTAGTTCCCAAGATGGAGAAGAGGAAAAAAAATATATTTTAAAATGAATAATGCAGTCCTATTTAAAAATTGGGATGGGGAATATTTTGGGGAAAAAGGCAAGAAATGAAAGGTAGATAGTTTAAAAAATTATAAATTTATAATGTGAATAAACTCTACATCTGTTTTGCATATTAGAAACAAAGGTGACTTCTGTCATCTTTCAGTTATTTGCAATTAATAGGATATTTAGATACACCTAAAATATTCTTTTTTCAAATAACTGACATTCTTTAAAATCCCAAATTGTTGATTAAAGTTAAAAAAAAAATAAAAAACTACTCTTAATGGGCAGCTTCCTATACAGTGAACTGCACACTGTCTTAAGTGGAAGGTTGAATAAATATCACTTAACCTTTACTGGCACCTCTGTCATCTGCCCGTATGTAGGGTAGTCCAACTTTGTGATCTTCTGAGGTGTGGGGGGTTTTTAAGTGATTTGTTCCCTGTTGAACTGACTTTCCACCTAGGGACTGAAAACTCCGAAAAGAATCTATGTTTTAATTATTGTTTTATGTACCTACTAGAACTAGTATCTGGAACACAGCAGCCATTTGGGCTTGTTGTTGTTGTTAATATAAAAAGACATGTAAAATTAGCATGAACTCTTTTTAATGGTAGACATTTTCTACAGAAAACAGCCACAGCACACTTCTTCCCTCTGGGAAGAGCATCCAAGCTTCCTTTTAGCCATGTGGCCTGCCTGGTGTAGTTCCCAAGTCCAGGGGCCACACCTGATTTAGCCTAAGCCAATCACCGTGGCCATAGTGATGATGGGCACTAAACTGTCCAATCAGGATGAACCACTGGAAATCTGCCGGCCAATCCAACACCTCCTATTGGAGGTGGGCGTGGCCCTCAGGAGCCCCAGGGAGCCATTTGGAGGCCACAGAGCCAGGAGCTCCAGGAAAAATGAGGCAAAACTTAGGGAAACTAGGTGGAGGTGACATCCTTTGAGCCCTAGGAAACCTTTACTGGAAGCCATTTATAGCCCCTCTGGATTGTTCCCTTATCAATGAATGAAGGAGACTTAAGTGTGATAACTTTCCTATCTACTATCTCATTCACTACAGCAATCCAAAATGAAAAAAAATTTGTTTTTGTTTTACTGTGCCCAAATTGGGGGAAATAAAATGTCAGCCTACCCTCAATAAGCAGAATTTTTTCAGATTTCATTAAACTGAGGTGATAAAAAATTAATTTTAAGAGTTGTGATTTTGTTAAATATTGAATCTTTCACCCCGTTAGAATTTAGGCTTTCACGGGCGTTTAAAGATATAAAAAAGTATGGTTGACTGCGACAATTACTGTTTAATCCAATTGTCTCTCCCCAAATCAAGACTTACTTACCATGCCCATAAAACTACTAATCACTCTATTGTTTCATAATTGCAACAGTAAATATGTTTTAGAAGTCTAATCATGCTCCTAATTTTCAATGTACTGCGTGAGATATGGGGTAATGGATAGCCATAATCAATGTTGACAAAGAGAAAAATGAGTAAGCTGTCAAAATCTAGTACTTCTTTCAGCTTCAGTGTGAAGGCTTCTTTTACGGAATCACCTTATTGTTCATCATAATTAATGGCTCATATCTTATAATTTATAGCTTTGTTATCAGTGATTAGGGCTGCAGGTTTGCCGCTGACCTGATCAAATGGATCTGAGTCTCAGCTCTGCCACTTACTAGCTGTAAAGCAGGATTACAGTAGTACCAATTTCATAAGGTTATTGTTAGAATTAAATGTAGTACTGTATGTAACATACTTAAAACAGTGCCTGGCACATAGTAAATATTCAACAAATGTTAGCTACAACAGCAACAGTAATAATAATTTAATATCCTTAGTTTATCGCCTCATCCATAACTGTTGAAAATGTCAGTTTCTAGCACTCAGCTGTATTTTTTTCTTCTTTATACCCCAGCACCTAGCATAATACTTAGCATGTAAAAATGGCTTGTTTTATATTAAATAGATGAGTAGATAAGCAAACAAACAGTTGAATTATGTTGTAAATTACTTAGGGCTGGGCTTGTCAGTTTTGATTTGTCAGAATTCCCAGTGCTTGTTGCATGAATGGATGTGAAGATGTATCCAGATTCTACTGCAGTCAGCAATTCCATGTGATTCAGGGATCCATTCAAGACCTTGGTTTACCAGACAAGTTTCTTAAGAATTTTACAAGTGGTCTGAAAGCCGGCTCACACTGCAAGGTAGACTCTTTTGGTCTCTGAATGATAAAGCCAGTCAGGAAAAAAGGAGGAAAAGGGATAAAAGAATTGGTTTTAATTTTGTTCCAGTTGATCTTTAGGTTTAGAAACCTATCTGTGGCTATTTGAGAACACGGAGTGGGATTATTGTTCTTGAGGGATCAAGCAGCGGAGTCAGTGGCTACTTTTGTGTTGGTGAAAGTGAATTAATTCATAATCACACCATTAACACTGGTCCCATCCGCTGCCTGCCTCTCTAGGTTTTAATGCTGTGTTAGAGAAAGGGTCAAAACAACAAAGGATTTAGAATCGTGGGGCTCTGGTTTATAACCATGGTCCTGCCCAGTTCCTAGGTCTGTGAACCAAGACAAGGACAGCCTCTCTGACAAGATGGCATTTAACCTGAGACCAGAGTGCCAAACGTTATTTCCGTTTGTCAGCGTCTCTAAATCTGTGATATTTTACACAGGACATGTACCAATCCGGTAGAGTATGTACTGCTTTCCAGTTGTCAGCCGACTTGACACTAGAGATCTCAAACAGAATACAAACAGCAGGTGTGTTTAAAAACTTAATTCCTTGCTCATATTTTAAGAATCAAGAAATTTCATAAGAATAACTATATTTTTGGCTTTTCTTTTGGGTCTAAGTAGAGGCTTCCCATTTCAAACGTGGTGTGTGTTCTCCATGTCACCACAGACCCCACTATCCCCTACTGCCTGACACCCCGCTAACTCCACCCACTCACCTCATTCCGTAGACCCACAGGCATCTCATTTCATTCACCTCGTCTAGACTTAGAGTAGTTTCTAACTTATCTCCACTAATTTGGTTTCCACGTATGCTTGACTTTTTATAAATGGTCTCTGGGAATTGTTTTCTAAAAATCAACAATAATATACTAATAGTGTTAATGAACCAAAACAGCCATAAGTATGTAATAATGTTTTTTTAAAAGGGTCAATAAATACAGCCTGCAAAAGAGAACTGCTTTAGTGAAGACAATGCTTTTGTGTGGAGGCATGTATTTGTACATATTCTGAAACAAACTGAAAATGAAAGAAACCAAGATCACCCTTGTGTTGTCAGCATTTCTTCTAGTAACCAATGGTGTATAACTGTGTTCTGTCTATGAACGTCTGGAAGATGAATAGTATTTATAATTATCAATATGGTTTCGTAAACATGTGCATTACAGAAGCCTGAACCCCCATTATTTCTCGTTTGCATTGTAGGCGTTCCAGCAAATCACTTCTTGTTTATTAATATATGACTGTGTTCTGTGGGGAAATTGTTGAATTTCATTGCTCACTGTGTTTTGGGCTCAGGCAAAATACATTTGAAGGAAGAAATAATAAGAAGGATGAGTTTAGAGAGCTCAAGTGTTATAACAGGGGTTCTCACCTGTCGTCGCCACTCCGAAATTAGAAAAGGAAAGAGATGAGTTTATGTACCCTCTGCCTAACTGTTTGCCCTGGGAAGCCAAAAATCTGAGGATGACCTGATGGTGTTAAAATGGAAATGTAGGAATCAGATTTGAAGTGTTTTCAACCCACCTTGAGATAGTCTTATAAGGTAGGACAGCATCGAAAGCACAAGTTTTGAGTTTTATCTCCTCAGATAAAGCAAATCATTTACTCTCTTTGAACCTCAGTCCCCTTGTGTATTTAAAATCGAGTCAAGTCAAGCAAAACAGCTACTTCACCAGGACCCTTTGAGAATGAATTGCTCTACTCTCCCCGAGATAAGTAAGCGTATGAGATTCATGGTCATACTTCTTGTCATATTTCTTGCTGCCGTAAATAATTACCAGAGGGACTTCCCTGGCGGTCCAGTGGTTACGACTTTGCCTTCCAGTGCAAGGGGTGCAGGTTTAATCCCTGGTTGGGGAGCTAAGATCCCACATGCCTCGCAGCCAGAAGACCAAAACCATAAAACAGAAGCAATATTGTAACAAATTCAATGAAGACTTGAAAAATGGTCCACATCAAAAAAAAAAAAAGAAATCTTAAAAAAAAAAAAATAATTACTAGAAACGTGGTTGTATAAAACACCACAAATTTCTTATATTGTGGTTCTGTGGGTCACAGGTCCAATAGGGATCCCACTGGGCTAAAATCAAGGTACCAACAGGGTTGTTTCTTTCTGGAGCCTCTGGGGGAGAATGTGTTTCCTGCCAGGTCCTTGGCATTATTTAGTTCCTTGTGGTTGTGGGACTGAGGTCTCTGTTTCTCTGCTGCCAGCTTCTCCAGGCCGCCTTGATGCATTGGCTGCCGTTCATTCCTCGAGTCCCTCTCATGCTTCCAAGGCCTCCTGTCTCCTCTATTGCAGTTGCATCTCTCACTGAGTCTTCTGCCTTCCTCCTGCGCTCTGAAGGGCCAGTGGGATTACATGGGGCTCACCCAGATAATCCAGAATACTCTGCTTATTTTAAGGTCTGTAACCTTATTCCATCTGCAAAGTCTCTTTCGCCATGTATTGTAACATAATGACAGGTCAAGAAATTAAGATGTGGAAATCTTTGTTGGGGGGAGGGGTTAGAGGGGGCAGATTTTTTTTTTAATTATTTATTTATTTATATTTATTTTTGGCTGTGTTGGGTCTTCGTTTCTGTGCGAGGGCTCTCTCCAGTTGTGGCAAGCGGGGGCCACTCTTCATCGCAGTGCGCGGGCCTCTCACCATCGTGGCCTCTTTTGTTGCGGAGCACAGGCTCCAGACGCGCAGGCTCAGTAGTTGTGGCTCACGGGCCCAGCTGCTCCGCGGCACGTGGGATCCTCCCAGACCAGGGCTCGAACCCGTGTCCCCTGCATTAGCAGGCAGATTCTCAACCACTGCGCCATCAGGGAAGCCCCCCAGATTATTTTGTCTAACCACAGTTCTGTACTACATAACTTTGCTTTTCGATGAAGTCTATAAAATCCATATTACGTTCTCAACATTCTTTTTAAAATTTTTTCTTTTTAATTTTTAAAAATTTTAATACCCCTCTATCAGTGTCATATTTTAGTTAAATATTTTTTGTACAGTTTTGAGAGGTCACTTTCCGTTTACAGTTATTGCAAAATATTGCCCCTATTCCCCATGTTGTAAAATGCATCCTTGAGTCTATCTTAGAGAGTTAACGTTATTTGTGTAAACAGATAAGAATTGTATGCAGTTTTCTTAAGCATCTTTAATATCTAATTGAGCTAATCTGTTTGATAAATGTTCTAATCACATACCTGGAAAAGTCTGGGAAAGAACCCTGAATTAAGAACCCTAAATTCATGATAAGCAGACAGAATCCCTCTCAAGTGAGGGGTTGGGATTGAAGAGTAACAGAAGAGGAAGTGATGCCAATACCATAGGAGGCTTAGCTAATCTACAAGGGAGAGTTCTGTTGACCTCCAACGTTTTCCTCGCTTAGCCCCCACAGTCCTGAGCATTTTGCTGTCATTGCATTATTTCTCTTTAAATGACAAAGCAGAAATGCAGAGACAGAGAATAGATTGGCAGTTCCTGAAACAGTTAAACATAAAGTTGCCATATGAACTAGAAATTCCACTCTTAGGTGTATACCCAGTTCTGACATTCTCTGGTCTATATAAAAGGTCATAGGGCAGTAGAACATCGTAGCAGATAGCTTGGAAGTTGGAAGTTGTTGACTGTCAACTCTCTGACATGGCTACCAAAATTGCCTGTTGATATTGCAAAGTCACATTTGTAGTTTACTGCAGTAAGGGGGCTACCATCTTGAAAGAGTCTTGGTAGAGTCTCAGGAGAGGGAGGTCAAGGGCAAATATTTTTACAATTTGGCTGTCTGGAGTAAGGGACTTTTTTCGATGGGGGAGATTTGATCAGAACTGGGCAAAGTATGTGATAGTATAGTTTTGAATCGGTGGATCCAGCAAGGAGGGTTTTGAAGCAAGTCTTTTTGCGAAACTCTTGTTTGATGAGAGGATTTATCCCAGTTGAGTGATTATTGGTCCTGAAAATGAGCTATTTACCCTGATGGAAATGTTTTCTTTTTTTTGATAATGGGGTGATACATTGTTCAAATGGATGGATTTTCAGGAAGTTCCTAAAACAAACCTTGAAAAATATTTGTAACTTTTATCTTCCTAGGTAGGAATTTCTTTGGATTGTAGAATCACATAGTACAGACAGTTTTACTTTCCTTGATCCTATTAAGCTGGATGGTTGCAGGCAAGCTGTTGTGAGCAGGTAGTCAGAGTTAGAAATCTTTAGTCTCTGATAAACCGGCTGCGTGCAGAGCCATCCTCAATGGATTTCTGGGACACATAGTGACAGGCTACTTGGTGGCATCACTTTTACCCACATTCAGGGTTCATTCTTGGTCAAATGTCATAGGCCAAGGTGAAAAGTCAAACTTAACTCCCTTTTCTACTCTCCTCTAACCTTTAGAACCAAAATAGCACAACCACCGAGCATATGTCATCCTAAACTACTCCAATTACTTAAGCAAGTCAGCCCTATAATTGATGCTATCACACTGTTTAAATTACAGTGTCTGTCTTAAGTAGGGGCTTAATCTAAAAAAGTTCATTTTTCTGGTTACTGAACCTGGAAGACCCCACACCCAGTTTTCTCAGGTGAGCACTGCCATTCCCAGGGATGTTTTGCTCATGCCATCTTTCACTTTCTCGTATTTGATATAGCATCCTGTCTACAGATAGCTTCGCCAAGAAATCTGCACTTGAGAGTAGTAAACTCCCCTCCAAAATAAATCTGAATGGGCGATGTCCCCGTCCAGCCCTCAGTAGGACAAATTCATGAATGTGTTTCCCATGCCTGGGAACAGTTTCTGGCTGGTCTTTACACAGCTGCACAGCTGATTTCCCATTGTTAAGAATAAAAGTGGCTTCAATGAGTTTCTGACCCGAAAACTTACCCTCTCTCATTTGATTGATTATGGAGCCCAACGAGAAATCTCTGTCCTTCTCGGAAAATGGGGTGAGGGGAGTCTAGGAGGAGTGGTCTTGCAGCTACACTCTTGGTCTCAGGTCTTGGAATTGTCTCGCCCGCCATTCAGACAAGCTCTCTGGCCAACAGGTGTTCATTCCTTACAACCTCCTGAACAAACACTCATCGATTCAGATGTAGGGGGCGTTTTCAATTCCCTACTTAACAGTGCTCCCAACTATGACAGTGAGGAAGAAGTAACAAGCAGAGAACAAGGAAGACAGAAAAGATGCAGTGGGAAAATATCAAGAAGGTGAAACTTCTCATAAATAACAAAGGCGTTCTTGATTTATCGTGCAGCCATGTTGCAACAGAGCCTTCACAATGACTGAATAGGACACGAGGGTCTTTATCTTAGCAGGGAACATGATGCCTGCCATTTGAAATCACACTCTGGAAGTGAGCTTTAGCACATTGATGGATATGCATTGGGAAGGTAAGTGGCTGTTTGAAATTGCCCTGAAATCATTTATGCTTCAATAAGAAGCTCACACGGAAGTTGGTAAATAGTCAGTTACATGATTTGTGCGTTTTTTTCCTGATAGTTATTTTTTTTTTCCATTAAAAGTATAGATCACGGGCTTCCCTGGTGGTGCAGTGGTTAAGAATCCGCCTGCCAGTGCAGGAGACATGGGTTCAAGCCCTGTGCCGGGAAGATCCCACGTGCCGTGGAGCAGCTAAGCCCACGCGCCACAACTACTGAGCCTGCGCGCCTAAAGCCCGTGCTCCACAACAAGAGAAGCCACCGCAATGAGAAGCCCGCGCACTGCAAACAAGGGTAGCCCCCGCTCTCTGCAACTAGAGAAAGCCCGCGCGCAGCAACGAAGACCCAATGCAGCCAAAAATAAATAAATTAATTAATTTTAAAAAATAGTATAGATCACCTTGGCTGTAAATGCCAGTTTACAGGATTCAATCAAGAGTGCCAGATTAGAATGTCAGGAGTCTGGCAAGAAGGGGTGGAACCAATAGCTCTTCTCTCATCGCTGTTATTGTTATGCAAATGAGTATCATCCCACTTGAGGTGACTGCACAAGACTAACTGATCTGCTTTGTAGTCCTTAGCTTGCAAGATTGTAGCAAAACTATTGAAGATTTCCTGGATGCCTTGCAAATTTCACCGCCAAGCATCTTATTAGGAACAGCCAGTATTGTGAGCATTTTGATAATAGAGTATTCAAGATTTAGGGAGTGCCTTCTTTTATGGGTCTCTATATTTAAATTTATTTTTACAGACAAGTGAAGCTAAAATGGCTGAGAGGATTATTTGTAAACACAAATTACCAGTGATTCTTCTGTGTGATCTTTCCAGAGTCACATCTGCTTTCTCCGCCTTAATTTTCCTTTCTAAAAAATGGAGAGGAAGTAGTAGGGCAATATTAGCAGGTATCTGCTGACATAGGTCATCTATGAAGAGGCACTGTGACACACTGTTAAAAAGCATGGGCTATGGAAGCAGGCTGCCTGCTTTTATATCCCAAGCTCCACCACTTCCTAGCGCTACCACTAAACTTGCTACACCTCACTTAATTTGCCTCACTTGCCCTATCTGTAAAATGGGACCCATAGGGGTACCTCTCCTATAGGACTGTTGTGAGAATTAAGTACATGAAAAAGTGCTTAGGATGGTGGCTGGTACAACAATATTTGCCAGTACTGCTATTATTTTTGTTAGTGCTTTTCTTAGAACCTGAAATGCCCTGTTATTTGTTGGTGCCAAACATCCCTACCCCTTTCCCCTTCCTCCAGGAGCAGGGTGGGCCTTCCTCCCTCCTTCTCCCTTCTCCCCCGGGGGCCTTTGTCCCACCCCTCACCCTGTGCTCCTGTCACACAGACCTCCCTGAAAGTGTCTTGAATCTGCCCCATGCTTTCTGTCCTTTCTGTATCTGGTCACATCACTTGACATGCCATAATCCACCACTGAACTGAACCCTGGCCCTGGCGGAGGACATTCCAGCTTCCTTGGGAAGACCTGCATCAAGCATTTTCTTTTCCTTTTCCTCTCGAGTGGGACCACCCCTCTCCTATGGCAGCCTTGTTCCTTTAACCACCTCCATGAAGTTCTCAGAGGCACTGGATCCTCCAGGGCCCAGCAAGTGTTAGGCACCAAACTGATGCTTACAAATGAAATTGCACAGTAGTAAAATATTCCAACCTTGGATCTCTTCTCTGGAACCAACTTTAGTAGAGAGAGCTGTGTAGCTGCAGTTTAGAGAGAAGGGTTATTATTGGAATGGGCAGAAGCACCTTGGTAAAGTTCATTTATAAAATGCATTCCACAGAGTAAGATGCCCAACTTCCCAAAACAGTGCATCCCCCAGAGACTCAGAGCCTAACCTCACCCAGAGAGAGGGCTAAGAGGGGACAGAAAGTCTTCTGCAGACAGAGACTAAGGAAGCCTTAACCACCCTTCTTAACTCTGGTGTGTGCTTCAGACATCTTACCTTTTTAACTCCCAGATGCCAGCTGGCTCTCAGAATGAATCAGTGGAGACCGATTACTCTCCAAGATGGTTATTTTCAGAAGGCACCCCGTGTATGTGGCCAGAGGTAACAGATTTAGCTGTGTTAGGTAACTTGTTTAAGAATGAACCCTCCACAGGGGACATAGCTTTGGGGCTGCTGTTATCCTGCCTCTCGTTTTGAATGTTTCTTTCTGAGTTGTGTGTCTTTATTATTTCTGTTTTCTTCCTCTTCACTGTGATCAACACTAAGAAAAATCATCCTAGGTTCCTTTCTAAAAGACGCCTTTTGAAATTTAATTTGAATGTTTTTGGATCCCCTTCTTGCAGCCATTTCTCATGGGATTGCTAACTTTCCTTCCTCCCTGTAAAGCCCGTACCTTCCAATTAAAAAGTAAAATCACATACAAATCTATTCAGGAGACTTTGGTACATATCAATTTCTAAGCTAGAGCATGGTATAAAAGGGGCTCTGATGCCCAGTTGTTACCTTCCGAAGGAGGTCTTAGTCTTTAATCAGGAGTCTTTGTTCCTTTCCCCCCAGAAGAGCAACAACAAGTTCAAAGTGTCAGAAAAGGTGACTTCGTTAATGTGAAAAATACAGCTGTCCAACTTTAAACATGAACTTGGCTGTCCTTGTTTATCTGTTGTGCTGGTACTTCCCTTGCAGTCATTTTCCTTTGCTCAGATCACCGAACCTCACACTGAGAGCGCTTTTCAGTAACCGTGAATTTGCAGGCTTTGTGTTTTTCAGGCCAACTGGTGGGAAATCTGGGGCATTACTGACCTGTTGAAACACCATATGTTTCTGCCATCTTAGGTGGAAGTCTTCACAGCTAAGCGCTGGGCTCTGTTTCATCAGCTGTCATGCTTTGGGGAAGGTTCTGACTGGGTAATTGCTCATGGCATTAAAAATTTATCTTGGCCAACGTATCACGTAGACATTTATTTTTTAGCTGTGGGATGAATGGGACATTGAAAAGGAAGGGGAGAGGAAGAACCATGGGATTTAATCAGTAAATATCTTTGCTCGTGCTTCTCCTTTTGCCAAGAACATTTATTGCAAATATTTAGTAACGAGTAAAGTCTGGGGACCAACCAGTCAGAGTCACCAGCCGTTGCTGGACCAGAGTCCTGGAAGCCTTCTGCTGTGTTAACCCATAAGTTGCTGTATCGTGGGCAGACCCAGGGTGTCCCGGGGGACGGGTGGGGATGCAGAGCAGTGGTGAGCCCTGGAGGGAGGGGCGCAGTCCTATTCACCAACTTGCGTGGGGGGATTTTAGTAAATATTTTAACAGCGCGCAAGGTCATTCCTGTGTATATGGCTGCTTTTCAGTCCTGTCTCCGCCCGCCTCCCCCAGGCACGCTGCTGCCTGTATGTCTTTGCAGGAGCAGATCCAATGTCACTCTCTCTGCACAATCTTCCCTAATTCCCAACTGATTCTACTTAATGTCCCCAGAGTACTGTAACCGTGACTTTATGATATTAAAGTCATATGCTAAGGACCAGAGGACAGTTACGTCATGGAGGAGAAGAGAGCATGGCCTCTGGCATGCAGTTAACCTCTCTGGGCCTCAGCGGCCCACCTGTAAAGTGGGGACAGCAGTACTGTCCTAGTCTCCATTTCCCCAAAGGCAGATAGTGAGACAAGGGTTTGGATGCAAACATTGGGGAGATGATCAAAGCAAACACGTAAGAGGGTAGGTGAGGAAGGCAATGAAAGGGAAGGGGGGCAGGACAGAGTGTGTTTACAGACAGGTTATCACTGTGGGTGCCTGGAGCTAAATCTCACTGGAGACTCCGAGAGGGTGTCTAGGACATTCTTAGAATCGTGGCAGGGAAGCCGGGGGACTTATCCATAGCACCCATGACTCACAGGTTGAGGGATGCTCCATGGACGCTGTCTCCCCAGCATTTCCACCTACCAATGGCCAGAAAACACCGTCAGGCAGGATGACAAAGAATGTCAGGTCCAGCTTGTTGGAGGAGTAATTGACGTGTACTGGGCCTCTCCACAAGGGGACCACTGAAGTGGGCCAAGGAGGTACGAGTGGATAACGGACAACACCTCCATGATTACCTCCTTCACAGAGTTTCTGTGATAATCCCTGCAAAGAAGCTGGCTCCATGTCTACCACGTAGGACCTTCTCAAGAGATCTTTGATCAACAATAGCTAGTCATCGGTAACATTCTGATGACCTGCTGTATGCCAGTCACTATGCTATGTGCTAACTTGTTTAACTGTCACGGATAACTTATTAGATAGGTACTACTTTTATTCCCATTTTACAGATGAGGAACCCAAGGTCTCCAACAACATTGTTGGTCCAGGTTATGCAGGTAATTAGTGGAGGTGGTAAATACACCCAGGCATTCTGGTTTCATAGTCTGCACTCATAACCACTGTTGCATACTGCCTGTCTATGAGTAAAAAGGAAAACAAAAATTGGCTGAAAAGATCTTTAGATTCGCCTCAATGTTACCTAACTCTATCCCTTATCCTTATTTTGCTGCTCAGGAAATGTGTACGACCCCAGGAGTAGACCTCTGGGATAAAGGACTGGGTTCTTTTCTTAGTTTGGACCCAGCCCATTCGTTTGCAGTACACAGTGGCTACTGGGCTTGTGAGACACAGATGCCATCATTAGTCAAGAGCGTTTACTGAAGGTCTCCCGTGTGCAGAGCTTGGTTGTCAGAGCTGTTGGGAGTCACAGAGGAAGTGGGGGAGACAGTGTCATCCATCACAGAGGCTGACTGGGTAGCACAGATGCCCAGAATTACCTACCTAAGCGGCAGAAATGAAAACCAAGTATGCAAAACTCAGCCAGACCCCTCAAGGTAGCAGAATTGGGTTGTTCTCCTGCCCCTGCAATGTGTTTCCCAGGTTCCAGCTGGTGAAAATGCACACTTCGAGCAACATAATAGAAGAAGAAGTCACAAGGAGTGGTGTATGGAAAACGGAAGGACCAACCTCCCCGCTAATAGCAGAGAAAGTGGGTTATATATAAACAAGCCTCAAAGGAATTGGAATTACATTGGCCTTTGGGTTTAGAGCTGTGTTAATAATGACTTCACAACTCTGAACTTCGAAGTATGAAATTGGCCCCATAATAGTCAACTCACCAGTGTGTTGCAAGGTTAACTAAAGAGCTACCTAGCAAAATGATGGTCAGTAAGGGTTATTTTTCTTCCCTTGCTTGCGCTCCGGGAGTAGGGATTCATTGTGCGTATTATAGACTTAACTGTTAGTTGGGGATAGGAGATGTTAAATGTAGAGCTTAGTGTTTCAATCTTTGCCCTACGTTCACATCACCCCGAATGCTGCTGGGGCTGAATGAATGGGATGAAAGTTGAACTGGAGATTACAGAAGGCCGCCCCCCACCTCCGAAATTCTGATTCACTGGGAACAACATTATTCTGTGCTAGAGGTAATTCTGAGGTAGATGAGCTGTGGACCACACTTTGAGAAGCACTGGCTCATAACCCTTATTTATCAAAGGGCTCCAAGACTGAGCTGCATATAATTAATACAACAGTCAAATAAGTGCTTACCTATGGAAATTTAAAAGCACATTGTTAGAAGGCGACACATTTTAAAATGGGAGTATTTATAGTAGAGTCCAGAATGGTTACGGAAATGGGAGCTGTGCAAACGTGTGTGAGTGAGTGGGTGGGCTTGAGTGAGGGCATTGGGCTACATGCTGGGATGCATCCATGTTTATACTTCTCAAAGCAAGTTCAAAGTCATCCTTTGATTTGATGCATATGATAGGCAGCTAGTAAGATGGACTCGGATTTGAATCCTAGATTTGTCAAATAATGGCTACAAGGCCTTGAGCAACTTCTATGGCCTCTCTGGACCTCAGATTCCTCGGTTGAGAAAGGGAGAATAATAACCAGCTAGCAGGGTTGTTTGAAGGATTAAAAATAATTGTTATCACTGTGACTGAGCCCTCAATATGATTTGGTATCAGGAAGCTGTGTCAGGGAGAGAAAAGGAGTCATATCTATTAACCTGGCTATTGGCCACACAAGCTGCCTACGCAAGGCTCTTAGAGAATTCGGAGGAAAGATTCTCAGTGTAACTGGGCCGAGCGTCTGCTGCAGCTGTGCAGACCGCCCTGCTGTGAGCTGCAGAAAGCACTGAGGGTGTGAATGCATGTCAGAGGTCAAAGCATTTTGCTAATTAGAAATTAGTATTTCGCACCATGGCAGTCCTGTGAACCAGGTGAGTTTAAGTGTGTCTCAGTCCCATAGACGCTGCTCTTGACAAAGAATCTGTCACTTGATTGCTTCCAAGTAAGGGTATCTGCCACCTTGTTTAACTGCAGATGGGAGGAGAAATTGATATGCAGGTGACCAGCTCCCATGATGGTTGGTACCAGCAGTCTGACTCGACCTGGGGGAACTGGGAAAGGTCATTGACTGTCTATATGTGAGTTAGGTCCTGAAGGAAGACAGTACCAAGAGGGACCAGCATGTCCTTAGTCAGACAGTCGTGAAGCGCCCCCTGATTTGGGAGAAAGCCAGTGATCAGAGAGGCTGGGGGCTTTCAAGGAGACTATGCCATGTATAGGCCAACAATACAGTCCAACTGTAAAGACCCTCTAGACTAAATAGGGTGACTGGATTATTTTCTGGTAGAAAGCTCATGTAGGGGTAGAGGTTTTTGTAGAAGATGTTTAAGTGGGAAAAGTGGCAGAATGAGCAGGCTTTACTAGTGAGAGGTTAACCAACAAGCTCTCAGAAGTGCTCTGGGAAAAGGTTAAGGTTGTGGTTCCTCTGATTCTGAGGATTCATGTGCTCTGCTGTGTCTTAGGATGATTTTTTAAATATGCGTCTTTAAGCAAATTATGCATTCCTTGGGGGGAAAAGGGGAAGAACTAACATTTATTGTATGCATACTGTGTGTCAGCCTTCCCATTGAAAATTTACTTAAACCATCTCATTCAGTGTTCCCAACAAACTTAAAGATATGTATTTCTTGAATTCCCATTTCTTAAATAAGGAAATGAGCAATAAGAAAATTAATGGTATGTCTTATATGATTCATTCATGACAATGAATCAATATTCATTGATTCATCCATTCACCCAATATATATATGCATTGAATGTCTACTGTGTTTCAAGCAGGATTCTAAATACTGAGGGTTCAACCTTGAACAGGAGGGAGTAGATTTCTGCTTATTGGGAACACAGCCTTCAAGTGCAGGAGACAGCAGTAAAGCAGCAAATAAATAAAGAGCTACCATAGGTGCTGTATGGAAAGTAAAATAGGATGATCTGATAACGAGGGATATTTTGGATTGGAAGGCAAATCTCTCTGAGGAGGTGACAGCTGAGTTGGCACAGGGGTGAAAAGGAGCCAGGCATACTGATCTGGGGACAGAACGGACTTGATAGAAGGAACGGAAAGCAACAGAGAGCGCTCTTAAGGAGAGGGGACCCTGCTGTGTCCTGAGAGCCGGAATGAGCCACTGGAATAGTGGAAGGTGAACAGGAGACAGAGGGACATGTGACAAGGTCAGTGGTCTGCCAGTGAATCTTGGGCCCTGGGAGGAAGAGTTTGTACTTCCTTCAAAGTACAGTGGGAAGTCATTTAAGGTTTTTAAGTAGGGAAGTGATGTGATCTGGTTTCTCTCGGTGGTTTGGGGACTGAGGCTGAGTTATAGGTGACAAGAGCAGTAGGAAAGCCAGTTAGGCCATTTGGTTTTATTATTCCAGGTAAGAGGATGGTTTATAAAGACTTTATACTAGAAATCCCAAAGAGTAGAAATATGTTTTAGCATTCTCAATTTCTCCTCTCTCTTTCTCTATATATGTAGGTAGATAGATAAAGATCTATCAGTATATGCTTATGGCTATATATATATATATATTTGTATATGTGTATATATATAATATATAAATTATATATGGACTACCATACTGTTATTTAGGAATATTATAAAGCACACAAAATAGATGTTAAGAATCTGCTAAAGAGGAAAGAAACATTTTAAATAATTTATTGTGTTAAAAGTAGAAAATTGCTCTTACTAAAATCTTACTATTGAAAGCACTATTAATATTTTAGCAGGAGTAGTAAAATTGAAATGCTTCGGTCTTTTTTTTAAAAAAACAAATATTTGGTTTAACACCTTCTGATACAAAGATTCAAAGATCCGGCTCTAAAATCAGTTTATTTCCAGAATTGTTTTTGAATAGTGAATAGTTTCCTTATTAGCGAGCACTTCATAAAGAAACAATATGTAAATGTAAAATAAAGACTTATGCTAAGGTGTGTTATTAACAGCAGTGGAGCAAATCTTTATTGTCTTCCTGATATGTTTATTTTTTTTGGTGAGCTTTGTCAAATCTAATTGGATCAGAATATTTTATACACTTAAATGGAACTTGCAAGGAATAAAAAAGTGACAGTTCTGTCATTTTCTTAATATTCACTTGTGCTGGTGGTAATATTATTTTTTCCAACCCAAGGCTCCATTTAAGTCTGTTTTTCCATACTGTGAGGATTACTTTACATTGGATATTATCAGTATACTAAGTGGAAGATGTGGCAGTCCCCATAATATGTGAAACTTCGTCTCCTCCAGTGCCCAGAGCTGGAAGAATCATAGGATAGGGATTACATACTCCAAGCCCCTGAAGATGAGGCTGAAGATGAATTCTGAAGATGAATAAAGGGAGGCCCAGACAGGGGCCTTGGCTTGGTATATCCTCCACGCATTACTTCATTTAGTTATGTGCCAGGCACTGTCCTTAGAACTGGGGTACAATAGGAACAAAGCAGAAAAGAAATAGTCCCACTTTTAGTATGCTTGTACAGTTTCCTTATAACTTGACTTCACTGATTTGTAATGTTGAGAAATTTAGGATTGGATTAGATAGTGCCTTCTAATCTCTTGTGGCAGGGCCTCTAACATGACTGAGTGGTCCTCACCTCCTGGATTCACGCTCTTGAGCACTCCCTTCCCCGTGCGTGTCAGCCAAAATTAGTGACTCATTTCTAACAGATAAAATAGACAAAGGCGCTGATGTTCGTTTCTGAGATAAGGTTACATAACAACGCTGGCATCTGCCTTGGGTGTTCTGTCTCACTGTCTCTCCCTTGCTTGCTCTGAGGGAAGTTAGCTGCTAGGTTGTGAGTTATACTGTGAAGAGACACATGTGGCAAAGGATCTGAGGCCTCCCGCTGACAGCCAGGAAAGAACTGAGGCCCTCATTTCAACAGCCATGGAAATTGTGCCCTGCCAACAACCATATAATGAGCTTGGAAGACCATCCCCCATTTGAGACGGAAGGTGAGACTTTCCCAGTTGCCATCCTGGCTGTAGCAGTTGATGTAAGAGACCCTGAGCCAGAGGACCCAATTATGCTGTGTCCAGATTTCTAACCCACAGAATATGTGACAAAATAAATGTTTGTTGCATTAAGTCAGTAAGTATTGGGGTGATTTGTTACACAGCAGTAGGTATAATTAATACCCCTCCTTTTCCTTAGGTTCAATTTTTTTTTTAATGCACACACTCTCAGGAGAATTAGGATTTATTGAAATGTTCCTTAATGAGTTTCTAAACTCACCTACCGAGAATGCCCTGGGCACATGGATTAGATTCACCTAGTTGGGGAAGTTTGCAGTATAGCAGGATGAGGGAGCTTAGCTCTAACATCACCAGTCCTTAAGTTTCTGGGAGATCTGTTCAGAATGTATAGGTCATTTCATATCACTTGTCTCTTGGTACAACACCAAAAGAACTTTCAGTGCCACTGTACATAGGAAGTTAATGGCACAGATTATTAACCCATATTCACAGACTGTCCACATGCAAGAGTGAAGCTGAAAATCGGAAGTACTTAAATATTTGTTTTTCTCCAGCAACACACAAGTAGCTGATGGTATATAGAAGCTCTGACTTGAGGTGCCTTTAACATATTGACATAAGTAAATGTATAAGTAAGTGCATATATATATAAATATATAAATATATATATATATATATATATATAAGCAGATATGGTATATGTGATCAAATCCTCCAGAAATAGGCTCAGAATCTCATAGAAGTTGAGCATATGCTTTGAAGTTTTAGAAAGAGTCCAAGGACTAGGCAAGAATGTGGATCTTAACTGTTGCTTCTTGAACTGACTCTAATCTAAGAATATGTTTCACTCTGCTCTAAGGAAATACAAGTAAAGTACAAGATTTTCATAAATTTTAATGTATCTGGTTAACTTTATTCGGCGATTTTTTTCCTGTTTTATTTGTATTTAAGTTTTCTTGTTTCTTAAGGGATTATGATGGTGGTGGCAGTGATGATGATAAAACATAGATTATTTTGTTTGTTTTTATGTTCCTGGAAAAATTAAAAGTTAGTTGTCTTATTTCAGACTCCTCTCCCCACTGTTTGTTGTTCCACATTCTGGAAGCCACTGATCTAGAAAGGCCTTTATTTTTTATTCTAGAAGAAGGCACTAATAGTGGACAAATGGAGCTAGAGTCTGTACCAAAGAACACTCCTCACGTAGACGGAAACAGAGGGGCACTATCACCAGTACCTACAATAGCTAACAACTAGTAATAGTTGTCAACCTATAACAATTGCTCACTTCGTGCAGGTGTCGGTTCAAGTACTTTAGCTGTTTAACATTTAATAACATTTAGCAACAACCGTATGAAGTAGGTACTAATACCATCCTCACAGTATTAAAGTGTCTCCACATCTGTGGAGACACATATTTTTGGAGACTTATTTGACTGTGGTACATAGTAAGAAATATATTTCACATCACAACTCAGACACATACACACACTCATACTACCGCACAAACTCACCCAAAGAAGATTATTTTCTAATTCAAAGAGATGCAGGTGCCCCAGTGTTCACTGCAGCACTATTTACAATAGCCAGGATATGGAAGCAACGTAAATGCCCGTCAACGGATGAATGGATAAAGAAGATGTGGTACATATATACAATGGAATATTACTCAGCCTTAAAAAAGAATGAAATAATGCCATTTGCAGCAACATGGATGGACCTGAAGATTATCATATTCAGTGAAGACTGCAACAAAATATGTAAACAAGGACCTTGGTAATCTGGAAGAAAACAAAAAGAAGAAAACAATCATGAGAAGCCTAAGAGAGAAACTGTTCCATTTGCTGTCCAGAGGAAAATAAAACAAAAAACTATATAGACCAATTGAAGCATGAATGTGGACTATATTTAAGACATATACAAAGACAGTGACAGCAATTCATGTTTCAAGTATTAAGCAGTTTGTTCTATCAAGCTGTCACAGGATTTTAGAGAATTATCTCAAGTAAAACAGTGAAATGAGGGGCTTCCCTGGTGGCGCAGTGGTTGAGAATCTGCCTGCCAGTGCAGAGGACACGGGGTCGAGCTCTGGTCTGGGAAGATCCCACGTGCCGCAGAGCAGCTGGGCCCATGAGCCACAACTACTGAGCCTGCGCCTCTGGAGCCTGTGCTCTGCAGCAAGAGAGGCCGTGACAGTGAGAGGCCCGTGCACAGTGATGAAGAGTGGCCCCCACTCGCTGCAACTAGAGAAAGCCCTCGCACAGAAATGGAGACCCAACACAGCCAAAAATTAAATAAATAAATAAAAGTGTAAAATTTATTAAAAAAAAAAAACAATGAAATGAAATTACAAATAATAACAAGTTTTGGCAATCATGATAATAGGTCAAAATTTTTTTTCTATTTTGTTTCTTTTTTCAAACGATATTGGATGTGAACTAATAAATGTTACTCCTTCCTTGTTTTCCTTTACCCCCTCCTCTCCCACTACCACCATCTGTTGAACATCTTTATATAAGGTAATTTACTTTACATTACATAATGTAATTTAATATCCACAACAGCCTTTTATGCACACTGTGTTATTTACAGTTTACAAATGTAGCTTAAGGTGTTAATTTAATTCTTACACAGTACTTAGCAGATAAAAGAAGGCAGAGTCAGGATTCGAACCCAGATATGTCAGTTTCAAAACACTAGCTCTCCGTATTCTGCATTATATAGCCATGGCAAACATATCATCTGTCTGTAAGTTTGATTCTTTGGGTAATTGTGGAGACTGCTGTGCATAGTTCCTGTGATTTAGCCAGATTCTTTAGATAGAATACACAGTAGCACCAGAATAGTCTGATTATGTGTATAATTATTATTATTAATATGGTATATAATTCTCTATGATATAATGTTATAAATTATGTGCATATATATAATATACACACATATACAAACACACATAATATTAATGGGGGAAAAATGGGGGAAGAAGATATCAATGGAGCAATAAAGCAAGTTTATATAACTAAATAAACAGCCATCGAAATTCAATATATGGAGGTTATACATAAAATATAACAAAAAACGTAATGAAAATTTGTCATATTATTTTTTCTTTTTCCTGAGCCATTTTCTTTCCCACGCTTTTTACTTTGGGGTCACATAGGTATCTTGCACTTAAACATCACTTAAAAATAAAGTTATAGCAGAGAAAATACATGTTTTTGGGCAAAATACAGGCTTACACACAGAGCACTCTGAAACATATGAAAGTAAAGCAAATGCTAGATGAATTGAAGAATTAACAGATATCTCCTCTTTAAGCCTCCTCCTTGGCATACATAAGCACAGCTACATTTTGGGTTTATCCAAACATGGCATGCAATTCAGATTTTCTCCATGTGACACGCTCTAAATAGAAACTGACTTGTTGAGGAAATGGTTGGATTCATCTTAGCCTGAAACTACGATATTGAAATATCACTTGTAGCACATTGATTTAGTGGTTTTGGGGTGAAACAGATAAATAATCCTCTCCCAATGCCACTCCAATAAAAGAGATAGTTCAAAAGGTGGCATTAATAACAGTTGAAAGTGAATGTTTTACATATGAGGGTCCATTAGGCTATCTCTCTACTTTTGTTTGTTTGAAAAGCCTCATTAAAAATGTTTTGGGGCTTCCCTGATGGCACAGTGGTTGGGAATCTGCCTGCCAATGCAGGGGACATGGGTTCGAGCCCTGGTTCAGGAAGATCCCACATGCTGCAGAGCAGCTAGGCCCATGCGCCACAACTACTGAGCCTGTGCTCTAGAGCCCGTGCACCTAGAGCCAGTGCTCCAAGATGAGAGAGGCCACCGCAATGAGAGGCCCACGCACGGCAATAAAGACCCAACGCAGCCAAAAGTAAATTAATTAAAAAAAAAAAAGAAATGTATTTCCAATAAAATTTTTTTAAAAAATATTTTTAAAAATCACAATACTCAGTGTTACTACGCATATGGTAAGCCTCAGTGTATCTTCCTGGTAGCTGTGTAAAGTCAAGTCAGCTATTTCAGAGATAAATTCAGCAATGTGTTTAAGCACCATGACAAGAAACATACTCCTGTAACCCCAGAGCCCTACTCCTTGGAGTGAAAGGTAAAGAAATCATCTAAAACAAAAGAAAAACAAACAAAAAACTTCATTATTATCTAAAATAGTAAAAATCTGGGAACAAAACATTCTACAGTAAAAGGAAGTAAGTGAATTATGTTTTACCTGAATGGAATGTTTTGATGGCTCAAAACAGAATGATGTGGACGTGTAAGATTACTATGAAAAAATAATAAAAATGGACTCATGATTATCTAAGCTTCATGAGAATAGAGACAGTCTATTTTTGCTTTTTATCGTATCCCCAAAGTCCAGCAAATTTCTTACCTTATATCAGGTGCCCAGTTAAAATGTATCAAATGACTCTGTAAATAATTTTGTAAAAATAACATGTGCAGATCAACAAGGACTGGAGAGAAACCTGCAAACATGAGAAGAGGTGATTTGTTAGAGTTTTGGAACTCTGGATAGGTAAATTATTTTACAGGTTTTGATTTCTTTTTCTTTTATAGTTGTGTTTGCGTAACAAAATATTAAAGACAACGATTTAGAGAGGGTACACAATCGATAGCAAGATTAATAGGCCTTTGGCCTTTAAAAGTTAGAGTTTCTCTGGCTTGTAATTTGCATAAAAGATTTGTTATGCTTTGTATAGGGCATGGCCCTGGGCTCCCGGGGAGGAACCTGTGGGACTGTCCCTCCACTTCTCATTAATATGGTAAGAAGGTGGGACCTCTAAACCCTACATTTCGTTCCAGTTTTTAAACTGACCGGATGCTGTGATAGCCTACTTCCAATCACCCGTGGAAGGAATAATAGTGAACCTGGGTGTTGGAGCTGGACACCAGCTCCTCTACGTAATAGCTGTATGACCTTGGGCAACTCATTTTCTTTGAATCTGTTTACTTATTTGAAAAGTAAAGGCAGTAATAAGGATTAAATAAGATAAAGCCTAGAAACACCACATACAGAGCTTAGCACTTGGGAGTTATTTAGTAAGTGCCTGAATGACAAGTAGCCTTTCATAAAGTCTAGGATTTAAAGGAATATACCCCTTTTCCAGAAAACCTCTTGAGTTTCCCTGGTCTACCTGGCCAGGACCCTGGCACTGAGGCAGTGACAGTGGGGAACATCTCTTTTCTTTAGTTTGTTGATATGGTGGACTGCATCAATTCATTTTCTAATGTTGAACCATTCTTGCATATCCAGAATAAATTCCACTCACTTATGCTGTATAATTATTTTTATACCTTGTCAGATTTTATTTACTGATGTTTTATTGAGGTTTTGCATCTAAATTAATGAGAGGGAATTCCCTGGCGTTCTAGTGGTTAGGACTCGGCCCTTTCACTGCCGTGGCCCCAGGTTCAATCCCTGGTTGGGGAACTAAGATCCCACAAGCCACGAGACCAAATAATAATAATAATAAATTAATTAATTAATGAGAGAGAGTGGTGTGTGGTTTCTGTTTTATGTATTGCCTTTGCCAGATTTTGTTATCAGAGCAATGCTGACTTTATAAAATGAGCTGGGAAGTGTTTTCTTCTGTTTTCTAGAAGAGATTAGATGAAATTGGTGTTAATTCTTCTTTATATGTTTGATAGAGTTGTTCAGTGAAGCCTGGAGATTACTTTTTTCAGGAGATTTTAAATTACAGATTCAATTCATTTGATGGTTATAGCACTATTCAGATAGTCTATTTCATCTTAAGTGAGTTTAGGTAATTTATAGTTTTCAAAGAATTGGTCTATTTCTTTTAAGCAGCTGAATTTAGGAATATAAAGATGTCGGTTATCTTCACTTATTGTTTTAATGACTGCAAGATCTGTTTTATATCTTATTTAACTCCTGATGTTGGTAACTTGCATTTTCCCTTTATTTTCATCAGTTTTGCTAAAAGTTGATCCATTTTATTGATTTTTTGAAGAGTCAGGTTTCTGTTTCATGGATTTCTTTCTATAGATTCCCTATTTTCAGTTTCAATGATTTCTGCTCTTATTACTTCCTTCTTTCCGCTTGCTTTGTGTTTATTTTGCTCTTTTTTTCCAACTTCTTGCAGTTAGAACTTTTCTCATTTCTAAAGTAAGCGTTTAGTGTTACAAATTTCCCTCTTGTCAGTGTTTTAGCTATGTCCCACACATTTTGGTATGTCAGGCTTATGTCCATTCACTTCTATGATATTTTAAATTTTTCTTTGAGATTTGCCCTTTAACCCATGAATTCTTTAGAAGTGTGTTGTTTAATTTTTTACATATTTAGAGATTTTCCTCTTGTCTTTCTCTTACTGATTTCTTATCTGATTCCGTTGCTGTTCTACAACACTCTGTGTGATTTTAATTCTTTTCAATTGTTGAAGTTTGGTTTATGGCCCAAGATATGGTCTATCTTGGTGAATATTCGGGGGACACTTAACAAAATGTGTATTTTTCTCTTGTTGAGTGGACTATTTATGTCAATTAGATCCTTCTGGTTGACTGTGTTGTTCTTATCTTCAGTATCCTTGCTGCTCTTTGGTCTAGTTATTTAACCAGTTGCTGAGAAGGCAGTTTTGAAACCCCAGGTATAATTGTGGTTTTATCTGTAACCCTTTTCAGCCATATCAATTTTTTTTCCATGTATTTTGAGGCTCTGTTTTTTGGTGATTGTACATTTCAGATCATTGTGTTTTCCTGGTGGACTGATCCTTTTAATATTATTATAACATTCTCCTTTGCAGTAACTGTCTTTGCTCTGAAGTCTACTTTACCAGATATTAATATAACCATTCCTTCTTTTTAAAAACAAAAAAGATAATTATTGCTTGGTATTTTTTCCCCACCCTTTTATTTTCAACCTGCCTATGTGGTGGAATTTGAAGTGAATTTCTTTTAAGCAGCATATATTTTGGTCATATTTTTATCCATTCTTCCAATCTCTGTCTTTTGATTGGCATATTTAGACCATTTACATTTAGGGTAATTATTGATATATCAGTGCTTCATTCTGCATTTTATTATTTGTTTTCTGTTTGCTTTCTCTGGTTTTGTTCTTCTGTTTTTCTTTTCTTGTCTTCCTTTGGGTTACTTCAACATTTTTGAGGATTCTAACTAGTTTCAGTTATAGTGATTTTCAGTGTATCTCTTTGTATATTTTTCATAGTGGTTATTTAGAGTATTACAATATACATACATGACTTGTTATAGTTCACCCCTTTGAGTGAATTTTGGAAGCCTCACTTCTGTCTAGGTCTCTTTACCTTCCTAACTCTTAAATATCATTGTCTTGGGTATCAGACAGTGTTATAATTTTTGTTTCAATTATCAAATATGATTTATGAAACTATGAGGAAAATTATAGATCATTATATATACCCATATTTCTACTCTGTTGTTAATTAATTTCTGATGTTCCAAGATTTCCCTTTTGTCTGAAGAACTTCCTTTCAGAGTAGATCTGTTAGCAACAAATTATTTTTCTTTTTCTTCATCTGAGAAAGTTTCCATTTTGCCTTCATTCTTAAGCATAGTTTCACTGGGTATAGAATTCACAGTTGACAATTCTTCTCTTTCAGCACTTGCACAATATGTCCTTCTGGCCTTCATCATATCCATGAGAAATCTCCTGTCATTCAAATTGATATTCTCCCATAAGAAATGCTCCTTTCAGGATTTTTTTCTTCATCTTTAGTTTTCAAAAGTTTAATTATGATTGTGTCTTGTCATGCATTTCTTTGGGTTTATCCTCTCTGGGGTCAGTTCACCTTCTAGAATATGGAGGTTTGTACCTTTCATCAAAATTGGAATGTGTTCAGCAGTTATTTATTCTAATGCTCTTTAGCCTTACTCTCTTTCTCCCCTCCTTCTTGGACTCTGAAAATACAAATATTGCACATTTTGTTATTATTCCACAGGTGACTGAGGCTCTCTGCATTGTTTTTCAGTCTATTGTCTATCTTTTGTTTAAACTGGGTAAATTGTATTGATGTGTCCTCAAGCTTACTGATTCTATCCTCTGTCATCTCCATTCTTCTCCTGAGCTTACCCTGTGAGTATTTTTTTTATTGCCATAATTTCAAGTTCTATCATTTACATTTGGGGATACACACACACACACACACACACACCCATACACACGTATATATGTGTGTGTGTGTGTGTGTATATATATATACACACACTATTTTTGATGAGTTTTTTTATTTTTTCATTAGTTTCAAGAGATTTTACAATTGACTATTGAATCATTTTTATGATGGCAGCTTTAGAATCTTTGTCAGATAATTCTAACATCTAACTGACTCAGTGATGGTGTCATTTGGTTGTCTTTTCCCACTTGAGCTGTGATTTTCTTCGTTTTTGGCATGGTGGGTGATTTTCACTTGTAACTTGGGCATCTTGTTTATTGTATTAGGAGACTCTGGGACCTGCTTGAATCTTTTATTCTGGCAGGCAGTTACTGCATTAAGGTTTAACAGGTGGTTCTTGGCCTACTTCTATGAACTGTGGTTCCAATGACAGTTTAATTTTTGCTGTCTTGGCAGTGTTATTTTGGTCTGCTTGGTTTATCAGGTGCTACTTGTGCTTCCATTGGTTCCCTGATGGTGCTGCCTGAGGGAGAAGAGGTTTCCTCAGGCCAGGCTGCCAGGTGTCTTTTTGGGGGAGAGCTGTGGTGCGACCCTCCTAGTGCTCACCCCTTCTCCTGGTCTCTCTGGGTTAGGGAGGAAGGAGAAGAGTCTTGGGCCTGCAGGGACAGAAAGACCCTCCGACCAGGCTGCTTGCTTAGACAGGTCCCTCCCTCACCCACCCATCACCGCCGGATGGGAGAAAATAGTCTCAAGGCCCATGGGGACAAAGAGCCTCCCTGGACCAAACCCTTGTAACAGCTGGGTCCCACTTGCTGGTTTGGCGTGTCCTGCCCACCTCAGTATCTCTCCAGGGAAAAGGGGAATCTCAGACCCAGTGAGGAAAGAGAGTGTTTCCCCCGGCTGCTTATATTTGATGGGACTCCCAAATGACCTCCCTTCTCAGCGGTGTCAGACTCCCTTGATGTTGTAAGAGGCACTCCTGTTTTCTCTGGCAGAGCAAGAAGCCTGCTTGGATTTTCTTCTATTACACGGTCATGAACAGGGAAACACTGGGCCTGGGTCACCTTCTATTGGATAGGGGGATGCAAGATGCTCTGCTACTATGCCGTTCTGCCATCCTGGGTTTCCAAACCAGATTATCTTCTTCTTTCTACCTTTGATTGTCTCTTGTGCTATTTCCAGAGTTCATAGTTTTGCTTAGTGGGAAAGAGCAAGGAAAAGTGGATCTATCTCAGCTTGTCTGAAGAGGAAGTATGAAATACATATTGTATTGCCACCCTTTCTTATAACAGGCAATGCCCAGATGTTCATTATGAAGCTCACCTTGCATCCTTCATATCAGTAGGGAATGTGGAGGCTGAGACCCATAGGCAGATGGGGGTCTGACCCTTAATCATGGACTCAAAGGTTAGTACTGCTAAAGTGTCTCCCCATAGATTACTTATCAATTGCAAGTGTGTCTATCCAGTAGAGAAGCCCAACAACATCTTGACTGAGTGATCATCAGCAAATGCAGGTGGATACCATGAGCCTCTGGATATGATAGTACATTGAGAAGGGACATATCATTATCCTTGTAGTATTCCAGTCAGCAACGCTTAACCAGAATCCTCTCATGAGGAAACATCAGAAACACGCAAAGTGAGTGACATCTATTAAACATAAAAAAGAAAGAAAGCAAGAAAAGAAAACTGGCCCATCTTCTTCAAAAATAGCAAGACATTGGTTGAATTTCCTGATTTGATAACTTTACTGTGGTTGTGTAAGAGAATGACCCCATGCTTAGGAAATAAACATGGAAGTGTAAAGGGATATACACCCATACACCCACACACCCCCCCACACACACACACATTGAGAGAGAGAGGATATGATAAAGAATTTGGCAAAATATTAAAGGTTGGCAAAAGAGTATCTGAAGTTTTCTGTATTGTTCTTGCAAATTTTATGTAAGTTTAACAGTGTGGTGTGAACTATTGTCAGTCATGTGTGAAATTTATGTCACCTCAGTAGATAAACCCTGAGGTGCTTCAAAGCAGACACAGCAAATCACAACCGAGCCATGACATGTGTCCATAAGTAAAAAATGTGGCAGGGGTTTCTCACAGTGTATCAGAAACCACATACCAGTCTCTCATGGAGCCTAAAGCCACCTGTTAAGATCTGTTATGCCTCATGAATCCCTCCTTCCTCCCACCTGGTTTTGATCTTAGATTTCTCTCCATGTAGCCCCTGTCAGTACAGCATTGTAGATTTCAGTACTTGGCTAGATTTATCTTTTTGTCTCAGAGTCACGTTTTCTTGCAGATTACATGGTAGCATTTTCAGTATACAGGGACTATCCTTCTTATGTAATTTTCTCTTGTGTTCTTTAAAAAAAAAGGTGGAAGACTCAGGTGTTTGATAAATACATATATGAGCCTTATGTGTATAATTGAAGGGAGATAATCTCACCCCAGAATGTCTCTTATGTCTCTCAGAGAAAAGCATAGATTTGAAATCTGTCATTGAATCCTGGATTTAAATTCTGTCTCTTCCATTTATGAGCTCTGTGGGCTGGGCTAGTGTTGAACCTGTCTGAGCCTCAATTTCCTCATGTGCACAAGGCAAATAATAATGCCCACATCATAGGATGCTTATATGAACTAAACATAATATATTTAAATTGTATGTGTTAGAGGCTCAATAAATAGTCTTAATAATAAATTAGTATTATTGATTATTCTTTCAGTCAGTCTGATCCTTTGGAACGATTCAAAAAGGAAATATAGCTCATTGTTTGCAGACCTCTTTTAATTCTGTTAGTCTCAAATTTCCTCATCTCTTCTTCATCTGGATTCCTCTACCCTTTGTCTTCTCTCCTGCACGTAGCCCTTTTGGGTTCTATACCTTGCTTGGAAAAAACTATTTCTGTGGCATTTCCCACCAATACATTTTGTCTCTCTTCTTCTATTATCCGGGTCCCCTTGGTAATTGCTTACCCACTAGAGAAATTAATGTGTGTAAATGACTTGATGAATCACCTCTCCACCCTAGAGAAAGTGGAGCTGGGGTCAGAGATTTGGGTTGGGCGTATTTTTTTAATTGAAGTATAGTTGATTTACAATGTTGTGTTAGTTTCTGCTGTAAAGCAAAGTGATTCAGTTATACATACATATACATATATATGTATTCTTTTTCATATTCTTTTCCATTATGGTTTATTACAGGATTTCGGATATAGTTCCCTGAGCTATACAGTAGGACCTTGTTGTTTATCCATTCTGTATATAATAGTGTGCATCTGCTAATCCCAAGCTCCCAATCCTTCCCTCCCCCGTCCTCCTCCCCCTCCCCACTGGCAACCACAAGTCTGTTCTCTATGTCCGTGAGTCTGTTTCTCTCTTGTAGATAAGTTCATTTGTGTCATATTTTAGATCCCACATATAGTGATATCATATGATATTTGTCTTTCTCTTTCTGACTGACTTCACTTAGTATGATAATCTCTAGGTCCATCCATGTTGCTGCAAATGGCATTATTTCATTCCTTTTTATGGCTGTGTAGTATTCCATTGTATATATGTACCACATCTTCTTTATCCATTCATGTCGATGGGCACCCGGGTTGTTTCCTTGCTTGGCTGTTGTAAATAGTGCTGCTGTGAACACTGGGGTGCAGGTATCGTTTTGAATTACAGTTTTGTCTGGATATATGCCCAGGAGTGGGATTGCTGGATCGTATGGCAACTCTATTATTAGTTTTTTGAGGAACCTCTATACTGTTTTCCATAGTGGCTGCACCAATTTACATTCCCACCAACGGTGTAGGAGGATTCCCTTTTCTATGGGTTGGACAGTATTTTAGAAGCCAACTGGGCCATGTAGCAGCTACTCAACTTACAAGTGGATGTGGCCCTTGTTCATACCTGTCCTTAAGTAGCATGAGCACTATTCTTTGGTAAGCAGCATAGCTCAGTTTAACTCTTGTATTGTTCTAATTGGAAGTGTGGGCCCTGAGATCAGGATGCCTGGGTCCAAATCCTGCCTCTGCTCTTTCACAGTGGGTTGACCTCGGGCTGGTGGGCATGGTGAAAACATAATGATTCACTGTACATACTCGCAGTGCATACTCAGCCGTTGTTATTAGTTAATGTGAACTTCATTATTGAAACTGTGGATCTTGAAAACATGGGAGGTATTACCTAATTCAGTGGTTTTCAAACTTTTTCTTTTAGCAGTAGAAGCCTTTTTCCCTTAAAATGAAACAAACAAAAAAAATGTATACAGAATTCCAATGCGGGAAAGAGAGCTGTTTTGATGGACACAGAGAACGTGAGTCAGAGCCCCACCCTCTGTGGCTGCCTTGGCTCTGTCCTTCCACTGTGGTGGCCGCACGATCACTACCTCCTCATCTGGGGGTCATTGGTGAATGACACATCGTGGGAAAACAGTGACTTAAAACAATAAAGATCATTGATTCTGCCCTTGATCTGAGGTTGACTAGGCCTGGTGAGGCAGCTCTCGCTCCGATTCTGCCATGTAGTTGCAGTCAGGTGGTGGTGGGGCTAGCGGACCTTGCAGTCTTCTCTGCTCCAAGTATAGGTCTGGGTCTGGGCTAGAAGAGTTGGGACATCTTGAGCATCGCTTACTCCCCATGAGGTCTCGGGATGTGGTGTCTCCGCTTGGCAGCCTCAAGATCTCTGGGCTTTTTATGTGGCACCTGGCAGCTCCCAGAGAGAGCGCCCCATCAGAAACCAGCAGGAGCTGCAGGCTGTATCTCACCTCACCTTAGGAGTCACCCGGAGCTTCCAAAATGTTCTCTTCTTCTAAATCACAGACATGCCAGTTTCAAAGGAAGGTGGCACAGGTACTGCCTCTTAGCGTTCCATGAATTTGCAGACTTGTTATCAACCACCACGCCCTGTAATCTAGAGATCCTGTTCCGAGGATCCCTGATAGAGTAAATCCCTTTACACTCTCATTATGGATGCAGTTATGGTTATGCTGCTGACATCGCTAAAGGCTAATACAGCATGAGAGACTACTCTCTAGCAGGCGTTACTTTAAACACACAGACATACGAATGATCATAACAGATTACTGTGAACGATTCTATGCCAATCAAATGGACAACCTAGAAGAAAGGAATACATTCCTAGAAACATACCAATCTCCCATTACTGAATCAGGAAGAAATAAAAAATATGAACAGACTGAATACCAGCAATGAAAGTGAATCAGTAATTTTAAAAAAACCTCCCAACAAACAGAAGTCCAGGACCAGACTTCACAGGTGAATTCTACCAAACATTTAAAGAAGAGTTAACTCCTAACCTTCTCAAACTTTTCCAAAACATTGAAGAGGAAGGAATGCTTCTGAACTTATTCTGTGAGGCCAACATCACCCTGATACCAAAGCCAGACAAAGACACCACAAAAAAAGAGATTTATAGGTCAATAGCGCTGATGAACAGAGATACAAAAATCCTCAACAAAATGTTAGCAAACCAAATTCAACAATACATTAAAAGGGTCATATATCATGATCACAGTTAGGAATTAAAGCTCAACTCTTAACCACTCCCAAAGTAAAACTGCTGAGTCTGAGAAAGCAGCCACTCAGCCAGAATCAGACAGGTTAATTACAGAGTAGGTCCTAGACATCGTGCTTTCTCACTTCCCTGTACCTTACACCCCTGCACTCTCACTCTCACGTTATCCCTTGTGAGCTATTTTTGCAAATCTATTTTGACCAACTAGGGTAAGGTGGCCACTTAAATTCACCCTGAAGCTCATATGAGTTCTTATCTCCTTGGTTTTTGTCCTGCTTTTGGTCCACTGTATATTAAATAGTCTATCGAATCAAACGCACGGTATTCCTATATCACCTGTCATCTGATCTGGAAGGAAATGGTTTTTCTGTTGAGATGTATTGAAGGTGTCATCCCCTTCGATGGTAATAAGAGTATGGAGTTGGCATTTGCTTCACTGTGCAGTGCCCTAAGCTCTGGCTTTCCTTATTTGGAATTTCGAATGCAGTCTCGCTGCCAGAAGGCCAGTTTTCTTCAGCTTAGTCTGCAGGAATTGCTCTTGAGGGGAATTGAACTTGCCCTTATCCAATCATCCACATCCTAAGGGTTTGGCCGGCTGGAGGCCTGGAGGGAAGTTCATTTGTTACTGGATGATTTTGATTACATCGGTCTAACCAGGTCATGAATACTTGGAATCCAACTGTCATGGATTTGATTATTATTTACCAAATCTTCGTTTCCATCCCTCACCCCTTTTGGCAGATGTACGTCCCTTCTCCACCTACTTGAGTTGTGCCACATGACTTGCTTTGGTCCCTGGACTGAGGCGTGATTTGGCTGACGCCTATACTCCTGAAATTCACAATAAGAAAAACATGCCTTGGGGATCCAGTGGAATAGGAGGCTGAGAAAAACATAGATCAGTCTCAAACTCAGCCTGCGGCCTACATGCAAGTCCAGCCATCCCATTTCATGAAATGGAGCTGGCCAGCTGAGCCCAACCAACCTCAGCCAAATCGGTCAACCTGAATATCTGTGAGAGTGAGAAAATATTTGTCACTGTAAACCACTGAGGAATTTAGCTTTTAGCTTTTGTTTCATAGAATTAATGAAGCCAAAGATAACTGATGTACCAGTTAACGTTTTATGGACAACATAGTTGTGATATTGTGGTTTAAAATAAGAAATATATATTTGGTTTTCCTCCCTTTTCTGGCACAGAGAATCTAAAGCACTAGGAATTTCCTAAGTGAGGAGACCAATAAAGGTGTCTTTGGTTATGTTAACGAGGTGACTTTTGGAAAGCGCGTAAGGTTGGGGGCTGGTTGCCAGCAGAGTCAAGCAAGATTAGAGGTTTTGAACTCTCAGCCCCACCGCCCAATCTCTGGGGAGGAGCTGGAGGTGGAGTTCAGTCACCAGTGGCCAATGATTTAATCAATCAGGCCTATGTAATGAAGTCTCCACAAAAACCCAGAAAGACAGGGTTCCGAGAGCTTCCAGGTGAGGGACCAGATGGATGTGCTGGAGAGGGGTACCCTGGAGAGCATGGAAGCCCCACCCCCTTTCCCTGTACCTTGCTCTATGCATCTCTTCCATCTGGCTGTTCTTGAGTTACAACCTTTTATAATAAACAGGTAACATGAGTAAGTAAAATGTTTCTCTGAGTTCTGTTAGCCACTCTAGCAAATTAATCGAACCTGAACAGCGCAGAAGGTCATGGGAACCTCAGATCTATAACCGTGTAGTCAGAAGTACAGGGGATAACCTCAACTTACAATTGGCATCTGAAGTTGGGGTCGGGGAGCAATTTTGCAGGACTGAGCCCTTAACCTGTAGGATCTGATGGTATCTCCAGGTAATGAGTGTCAAAAGTGAGTTGTAGGACGCCCAGCTAGTATAAGAACATTGCCTGATGTATGGAGAAAACCCCACACACACTGGACTTGGTGAGTCAGGGTCTTAATAGTGTTGGCTGTTTTTAAATTAGTCTAATTAAATATGTAAGATGTGGTGTCAGGCACCTCCCAAGTGTGTCATTCATTAACTCAAGTCTCAAACAAGCCTACAAAGCATATAATACCATTATCTCTGTTTTAGAGTCTTACAGAGGACTTTGCCTTTGATAAAAATCATTAGAATAATTCATCAGAGCTTACGCTTTTGAACAAGGAACCGAAGTGGATTTTGGAAATCCATATTAAGATCAGAAAAGCAGATGCTTCTGAAATTCTTAGGGAACACTGACATCTTCTGCTTTGTAAGAAGAGATCTTGGCATATTCATGCTGGAAACCACTCCCATAGGCATAGCTGGTAAGAACAGTGATCAAGGCTGCCGTTTATTGATGGCTTGTGTCAGACTCTGTGCTTTGATCATATCCGTGAAGCCACTATAGCCAACTGCTATTGTTGCTACGCTTTATCCTTCTGTGTTATAGCTGGACAACTGAAGTTCAGAGAGGTTAAGTAATGTACTTAATGTCACACAGCTTGTACATGACTAAACTGGAACTCAAATACAGCCCCGACTTCTTATCTAACAATACACTAAGCTACCTATTATAGTACCTATTTCTTTGCTGCATGGTTTACAACCTTGTTCACAACCATTTTTTCTGTACAAATGTTATAATTCGTACTTGAATGATTTTAACATTTTTTGCAATTTTTCCTTGAACAGATAGTTATTGAGAGTATACTATGCACCAGACGCTGTGCAATGCAATGGAAGTGAACAGTTGGAAAGAGCTTGGGACTGGATATCAGAAAACCTAGATAAGTGTTGCTCTATGATCATAGAGCAGAAAAGGGTAGAATGGGTTTCGTATGCAACTTCCACTAAGGTTTCTATCCTGAGGAACTTGTTGCCTCGTTTTATGGACGATGCTGCATGGCATCGTGGTAAAGAGCACTTGTTTTCAGAGTCAGCGAAAATTGGACATCAATTCTGGTGTTACCAAATCGGGTCCCACTGCGCGCCGCTTACAAAATCAATACTCACAAATGTTGGTAGAAAGGAAAAGTGCTTTTCATTAGAATGCTGGCAATCCGGGGAGGCGGTGGACTCACTGTCCCCCAAAAGCCACCTCTGAAGATTCTGCTCCACCATGAAAGCTTTTCAAAGGAGACAGGAAGGTAATCTCAGTTGCTCACGGAGATAGGGGGTCAGAGTTGTTGCCATCCCCCACTGTGTGCAGGCTTGTCGACTCCTCGTGATCTTTGTTGAGATGTTATCTTGTTCACACAGTTTGTTCGCGGCGAGATTACTGAAGGAGAAGCTAGGGGAAGAGCTCTGGTCATCTGTTAATTACTCATTCTTCGTTTCTAATTCTTTGATCTATGCAAAGAACCAACAAGTTAGGCATGGTATTATGTGATCAAAAGATTTAATTAAAAGGTGTGCTAGGGCCAGAGATGAGTAGAGCATGGGGGCGCCTGGTTTAAGTTTGCTGACAAGACAAAGGGGTGCCTTCCTGCAGAGACAGACCTCTTTCCTGCAAAAAGCTTTTTCCTGCCAAAAGTTTACACTGGCTCTGCTACTACCTAAGAGCTTGGACAATTTACTTTACCTCACTAAGCCTCACTACCTTTTATCTCTGCAGTTTTAAATGTAGAGCTGCTCTCATATTGGCAATAGAGAGTCAAGAGTGAAAATGTACTAAAGCTATTAGCTCAATGAGTGCCTGCAGTAAACAATCAATGAATCATATATTAGTGATCCCTGTTGTCTTCTAAGGAATTTTGTCCAGGCCACTCACCATCTGGATCATTCTCATTGGAATATACTCTCATTTGAAGACATTACTCTTAAAAACATCACAGGATTAAACACCTTTTTCTAGTTGATGTTCAGCACTAGGTGGGTGGACAGCAGACAGATATCAAGTCTGTTCCTCTCCCTGGGCCTCAGTTCTTTGACATTAAAATGAGACATTTGAATTAGATCAACTTTGAGTTCCTTCTAGCTATAAAACCAAAGCAAACCAACTGACAAACCAAAATGCATGATTCAAAGAGGAAATCGGGGTGAATATTAATTCTCGTGTTTTTGTGTATATGTGTGCATGGCTGAATGCTTCTAATTGGCCCTTTTTAATAGGTTCTCTGTTACCTCTGTCTCGTGAAATGTTCTGTGTCCTGAGAGGCTCAGAGGAAATGTATGGTATGTTGGTAGTTATCCAGAAAAATGCTTCTCTCCTGCTCACTAAATAGCTGCTGCTACCCAAGTGGGTGAGAATCTTGGTTGTAAGAAATCAAAAAGCAAAACACAAGATTTTTTTGTTTGTTGTCATGGTGGTTGTTTGAATATTCATCAACATACATTTGAATTCTAAGGCAACCCTTTAAGTGTGATAAATCCCGTTTTACAGATGAGGAAACTCTGAGTCCACGTAACTAGATGGTTTCCATTCAGTGTTACAGTAAATTATGACTTGTGATCCTCAGTTCAAATTCCAGACTGCTTCTTTGCCCATATATAGACGTAGTAATAACTGATATACGTGATTTGTTCTATAGCATATTACTATTCCTGTCACACAGGGAGTGTGTAGAAAGCAGGCGAGGTGAAAACCATGCCGGATGGCACAAGTGCTTTCCTAAGGTCAAGTCATTCCCCCACATCAATATTTTTGACAAAAGCGAACAGCCGAAAGAATTCTTAAAATTCATTAACAAATGAAGAATTCCCAAGAAAAGACAGAGACCAGATAATGTTCATCTCCCTTATTTTCTTCTACTGTGGCCTCTGCACCAGGAAGGAAAAAAATATATTTTCCAGGCTTTGCTTGAGACATCTTTGTGTATTACATCATATACAATCTATTTGAGTTCTTTTAATTTCCAGGAGCACTCCAGACAAATCACTTACCCACCCTTTGGTGTATCTCTGGTGATTATTCCGTTTTTTGTAATCAGTTGTGCTGGAAACATTATCTTTTAATCATCTAATACAGAGGGACCCTCCACTTCGTAGTACGTTGCATACACTCTCTCTGTCTGGTGCTAATGCAGTGTATTTTTTTTTTTAATGTTTATTGGAGTATAATTCCTGTACAATGATGTGTTAGTTTCTGCTGTATAACAAAGTGAATCAGCTATACGTATACATATATCCCCATATACCCTCCCTCTTGTGTCTCCCTCCCACCCTCCCTATCCCACCCCTCTAGGTGGTCACAAAGCACCAAGCTGATCTCCCTGTGCTCTGCGGCTGCTTCCCACTAGCTAGTGGGAAGTGTATAGATGTAAGTGTATACACTTACATATATACAAATATGTATATATGTATATATACATAGTGTATATATGTAAGTGTATATATATATATATTTGTTAGTGTATATATGTCCATGCTACTCTTTCACTTCGTCCCAGCTTACCCTTCCCCCTCCCCGTGTCCTCAAGTCCATTCTCTACATCTGTGTCTTTATTCCTGTCCTGCCTCTAGATTCATCAGAACCTTTTTTTTTTTTTTAGATTCCATACATATGTGTTAGCATACAGTATTTGTTTTTCTCTTTCTGACTTACTTCACTCTGTATGACAGTCTCTAGGTCCATCCACCTCACTACAAATAACTGAATTTCATTTCTTTTTATGGCTGAGTAATATTCCATTGTATATATGTGCCACATCTTCTTTATCCATTCATCTGTCGATGGACCCTTAGGTTGCTTCCATGTCCTGGCTATTGTAAATAGAGCTGCAGTGAACATTGTGGTACATGACTCTTTTTGCATTATGGTTTTCTCAGGGTATATGCCAAGTAGTTGGATTGCTGGGTCATATGGTAGTTCTATTTTTAGTTTTTTAAGGAACCTCCATACTGTTCTCGATAGTGGCTGTATCAATCTACATTCCCACCAACAGTGCAAGAGGCTTCCCTTTTCTCCACACCCTCTCCAGCATTTATTGTTTGTAGATTTTTTGGCCATTCTGACCAGTGTGAGGTGATAATCTCATTGTAGTTTTGATGTGCATTTCTCTAATGATTAGTGATGTTGAGCTTGCTTTCATGTGTTTGTTAACAATCTGTATATCTTCTTTGGAGAAATGTCTATTTAGATCTGCCCATTTGGGGATTGGGTTGTTTGTTTTTTGATACTTAGCTCCATGAGCTGCTTGTAAATCTTGGAGATTAATCCTTTGTCAGTTGCTTCATTTGCAAATATTTTCTCCCATTCTGAGGGTTGTCTTTTGGTCTTGTTTATGGTTTCCTTTGCTGTGCAAAAGCTTTTAAGTTTCATTAGGTCCCATTTGTTTATTTTTGTTGTTATTTCCATTTCTCTAGGAGGTGGGTCAAAAAGGATCTTACTGTGATTTATGTCATAGAGTGTTCTGCCTACGGTTTCCTCTAAGAGTTTTATAGTGTCTGGCCTTACATTTAGGTCTTTAAGCCATTTTGAGTTTATTTTTGTGTATGGTGTTAGGGAGTGTTCTAATTTCATTCTTTTACATGTAGCTGTCCAGTTTTGCCAGCAGCACTTATTGAAGAGGCTGTCTTTTCTCCATTGTATATTCTTGCCTCCTTTATCAAAGATAAGGTGACCATATGTGCGTGGGTTTCTCTCTGGGCTTTCTGTCCTGTTCCATTGATCTGTATTTCTATTTTTGTGTCACTGTCTTAATTACTGTACTTTGTATACTGTACTTGATTACTGTATAGTCTGAAGTCAGGGACCCTGATTCCTCCAGCTCCGTTTTTCTTTCTCAAAATTGCTTTGGCTATTCAGGGTCTTTTGTGTTTCCATACAAATTGTGAAATTTTTTTGTTCTAATTCTGTGAAAAATGCCTGTGGTAGTTTGATAGGGATTGCATTGAATCTGTAGATTGCTTTGGGCAGTTTAGTCATTTTCACAATGTTGATTCTTCAAATCCAGGAACATGGTCTATCTCTCCATCTGTTTGTATCATCTCTGATTCCTTTCATCAGTGTCTTATAGTTTTCTGCATACAGGTCTTTTGTTTCCTTAGGTCGGTTTATTCCTAGGTATTTTATTCTTTTTGTTGCAGTGGTAAATGGGAGTATTTCCTTAATTTGTCTTTCAGATTTTTCTTCGTTAGTGTATAGGAATGCAAGAGATTTCTGTGCATTAAATTTGTATCCTGCTACTTTACCAAATTCATTGATTAGCTCAGGTAGTTTTCTGGTAGCATCTTTAAGATTCTCTATGTATAGTATCATGTCATCTGCAAACAGTGACAGCTTTACTTCTTCTTTTCTGATTTGGATTCTTTCTATTTATTTTTCGTCTCTGATGGTTGTGGCTAAAATTTCCAAAACTATGTTGAATAATAGTGGTGAGAGTGGACATCCTTGTCTTGTTCCTGATCTTAGAGGAAATGCTTTCAGGTTTTCACCATTGAGAATGATGTTGGCTGTGGGTTTGTCATATATGGCCTTTATTATGTTGAGGTAGGTTCCCTCTCTACCTACTTTGTGGAGAGTTTTTATCATAAATGGGTGTTGAATTTTGTTGAAAGCTCTTTCTGCATCTTTTGAAAATATCATATGGTTTTTATCCTTCAGTTTGTTAATATGGTGTATCACATTGATTGATTTGCATATATCAAAGAATTCTTGCATTCCTTGGGTAAACCCCACTTGATCATGGTGTATGATCCTTTTAATGTGCTACTGGATTCTGTTTGCTAGTATTTTGTAGAGGATTTTTGCATCTATGTTCATCAGTGATATTGGCCTGTATTTTTCTTTTTTTGTGACATCTCTGTCTGGTTTTGGCATCAGGGTGATGGTGGGCTCATAGAATGCGTTTGGGAGTGTTCCTCCCTCTGCTATATTTGGAAGAGTTTGAGAAGGATAGGTGTTAGCTCTTCTCTAAATATTTGGTAGAATTCACCTGTGGAGCCATCTGGTCCTGGGCTTTTGTTGGAAGATTTTTAATCACAGTCTCAATTTCAGTGCTTGTGATTGGTCTGTTTATATTTTCTATTTCTTCCTGATTCAGTCTTGGGAGGTTGTGCTTTTCTAAGAATTTGTCCATTTCTTCCAGGTTGTCCATTTTATTGGCATATAGTTGCTTATTGCAATCTCTCATGATCCTTTGTATTTCTGCAGTGTCAGTTGTTACTTCTCCTTTTCCTTTTCTAATTCTATTGATTTGAGTCTTCTCCCTTTTTTTCTTGATGAGTCTGGCTAATGGTTTATCAATTTTGTTTATCTTCTCAAGGAGCCAGCTTTTAGTTTTATTGATCTTTGCTATCGTTTCCTTCATTTCTTTTTCATTTATTTCTGCTCTGATCTTTATGATTTCTTTCCTTCTGCTAACTTTGGGATTTTTTTGTTCTTCTTTCTCTAATTGCTTTAAATATAGGTTTATTTGAGATTTTTCTTGTTTCTTGAGGTAAGATTGTATTGCTATAAACTTCCCTCTTAGAACTGCTTTTGCTGCATCCCATAGGTCTTGGGTCATCGTGTTTCCATCGTCATTTGTTTCTAGGTGTTTTTTTATTTCCTCTTTGATTTCTTCAGTGATCTCTTGTTTATTTAGTAACATATTGTTTAGCCTCTTTGTGTTTGTATTTATTACAGTTTTTTTCCTGTAATTGATATCTAGTCTCATAGTGTTGTGGTCAGAAAAGATACTTGATACAATTTCAGTTTTCTTAGATTCGCCAAGGATTGATTTGTGATGCAGGATATGATCTATCCTGGAGAATGTTCCATGAGCACTTGAAAGTGTGTTCTGTTGTTTTTGGATGGAATGTCCTATAAATATAAATTAATTCCGTCTTGTCTAATGTGTCATTTAAAGCTTTGTGTTTCCTTATTTATTTTCATTTTGGATGATCTGTCCATTGGTGAAAGTGGGGTGTTAAAGTCCCCTACTATGACTGTGTTACTGTCGATTTCCCCTTCTGTGGCTGTTAACATTTGCCTTATGTATTGAGGTGCTCCTATGTTGGGTGCATAAATATTTACAGTTGTTATATCTTCTTCTTGGATTGATCCATTAATCCTTAGGTAGTGTCCTTCTTTGTCTCTTGTAATAGTCTTTATTTTAAAGTTTATTTTGTCTGTTATGAGTATTGCTACCCCAGCTTTTTTTGATTTCCATTTGCATGGAATATCTTTTTCCATCCCCTCACTTTCAGTCTGTGTGTGTCCCTAGGTCTGAAGTGGGTCTCTTGTAGACAACATATATATGGGTCTTGTTTTTGTATCCATTCAGCCAGTCTATGTCTTTTGGTTGGAGCATTTAATCCACTTACATTTAAGGTAATTATTGATATGTATGTTCCTATTACCATTTTCTTAATTGTTTTGGGTTTGTTTTCATAGGTCTTTTCCTTCTCCTGTGTTTCCTGCCTAGAGAATATCCTTTAGCATTTGTTGTAAAGCTCATTTGGTGGTGCTGAATTCTCTCAACTTTTGCTTGTCTGTAAATGTTTTAATTACTCTGTCAAATCTGAATAAGATCCTTGCTGGGTAGAGTAATCTTGGTTGTAGGTTTTTCCCTTTCATCACTTTAAATATATCCTGCCACTCCCTTCTGGCTTGCAGAGTTTCTGCCAAAAGATCAGCTGTTAGCCTTATGGGGATTCCCTTGTATGTTATTTGTTGTTTTTCACTTGCTGCTTTTAATATTTCTTCTTTAATATTTTTGGCAGTTTGCTTAATATGTGTCTTGGCGTGTTTCTCCTTGCATTTATCCTGTATGGGACTCTCTGTGCTTCCTGGACTTGATTGACTATTTCCTTTCCCATATTAGGGAAGTTTTCAACTATAATCTCTTCAGATATTTTCTTGGTCCCTTTCTTTTCCTCTTCTTCTTTTGGGACCCCTATAATTCAAATGTTGGTGCATTTAATGTTGTCCCACAGGTCTCTGACACTGTCCTCATTTCTTTTCATTTTTTTCTTTATTCTGCTCTGCTTTAGTTATTTGCAGTATTTTATCTTCCAGTTCACTTTTCTGTTCCTCTGCTTCAGTTATTCTGCTATTGATTCCTTCTAGAGAATTTTTAAGTTCATTTATTGTGTTGTTCATCATTGTTTGTTTGCTCTTTAGTTCTTCTTGGTCCTTGTTAAACATTTCTTGTATTTTCTCCATTCTATTTCCAAGATTTTGGACCATCTTTACCATCATTACTCTGAATTTTTTTTCAGGTAGACTGCCTATTTCCTCTTCATTTGCTTGGTCTGGTTGGTTTTTACGTTGCTCCTTCATCTGCTGCATATTTCTCTGTCTTCTCATTTTGTTTAACTTACTGTGTTTGGGGTCTCCTTTTCACAGGCTGCAGATTCATAGTTCCTGTTGTTTTTGGTGTCTGCCCCCAGTGGATGAGGTTGGTTCAGTGGCTTGTGTAGGCTTCCTGGTGGAGGGGACTGGTGCCTGTGTTCTGGTTGGTGGGGCTGCATCTTGTCTTTCTGGTGGGCAGGGCCGCATCTGGTGGTGTGCTGTGGGGTGTCTGTGAAGTTTGTATGATTTTCAGCAGCCTCTCTGCTACTGGGTGGGCTGTGTTCCTGTCTTGCTAGTTGTTTGGTGTGGGGCGTCAGCACTGGAGCATGCTGGCCATTGGGTGGAGCTGGGTCTTAGCATTGAGATGGAGATCTCTGGGAGAGCTTTCGCTGTTTGATATTACGTGGAGCCCGGAGGCCTCTGGTCATCCAGTGTCCTGAACTCGGCTCTCTCACCTCAGAGGCTCAGGCCTGACACCCGGCCAGAGCACCAAGACCCTGTCAGCCACACGGCTCAGAAGAAAAGGGAGAAATAAAGAAAGAAGAAAAAAATTTTTTTAATTATTAAAATAAAAAAATAATAAAAAAGAAGAGAGCAACCAAACCAATAAACAAATCTACCAGTGATACTGAGTGCTAAAAACTAAACTGAGATAAACAGAAAAATCAGAAACAAATCAGTCACAGACAGCAAACCCCAAGTCTGCAGTTGCTCCCAAAGTCCACCGCCTCAATCTGGGGACAATTCGTTGTCCATTCAGGTATTCCACAGATGCAGAGTTCATCACGTTGATTGTGGGTATTCATCTGCTGCTTCTGAGGCTGCAGGGAGACAAATTTCCCTTTCTCTTCTTAGTTCTCACAGCTCCTGGGGTTCAGCTTTGGTTTTGGCCCCACCTCTGCGTGTAGGTCGCCCTCAGGCATCTGTTCCCGTCCAGACAGGAGGGGGTTAAAGCAGCGGCTGATTAGGGGGCTCCTGCTCACTCCGGCCGGGGGGGGGAGGGCTACGGTAGTCAAATTGGAATGCGGGGCGAGCCTGCCGCGGCAGAGACCCGCATGACCTTGCAACAGCCTGAGGTGTGCCATGTGTTCTCTCAGGGAGGTTGTCCCTGGATCACGGGACCCTGGCCGTGGCGGGCTGCAGCGGCTCCCGGGAGGGGCGGTGTGGAGAGTGACCTGTGCTCGCACACAGGCTTCTTGGTGGCTGCAGCAGCATCAGCATTAATGCTTCATGTCCGTCTCTGGGGTCAGAGCTGATAGCCATGGCTTGTGCCCATCTCTGGAGCTCACTTAGGCAGTGCTTTGCCTTCTGTGGGCACACAGGGAAGGAATCCCCTCCCCTCACGCACCCCGAAACAATGGTCTCTTGCCTCTTCGGCAGGTCCAAACTTTTTCCCGGACTCCCTCCCAGCTGGCTTTGGTGCACTAGCCCCGTCAGGCTGTCTTCATGCAGCCAACCCCAGTCCTCTTCCTGAGGTCTGACCTCCAAAGCCCAAACCTCCACTCCCAACCCCACACACCCCAGCGGGTGAGCAGACAAGCCTCTCAGGCTGCTGAGTGCTGGTCGGCACCGATCCTCTGTGTGGGAATCTCTCTGCTTTGCCCTCCGCACCACTGTTGCTGTGCTATCCTTCGTGGCTCTGAAGCTTCCCCCTGCCCACCTCCCGTTTCCACCAATGAAGGGGCTTTCTTGTGTGGAAACTTTTCCTCCTTCACAGCTTCCTCCCAGAGATGCGGGTCCCATCCCTAATTTTTTGTCTCTGTTTTTTCTTTTTTCTTTTGCCCTACCCAGGTATGTAGGGATTTTCTTGCCTTTTGGGAAATCTGAGGTTTTCTGCCAGCATTCAGTAGATGTTCTGTAGGAATCGTTCCACATGTAGATGTATTTTTGATGTATTTGTGGGGAGGAAGGTGATCTCCACGTCTTACTCCTCTGCCATCTTGAAGGTCCTCCCTAATGCAGTGTATTAAAGATGATTATTTCTGTGTGTTAGCCGGGATTGGAAGGGTCTATGTGTTTGTCATTGTTTGCTAAATCCTTTGAAGTCAATTGCCAATTATAGGATCTTGTAAGTTTAGGGACCTAGCTGATGAATCCAGTTGAACTGTCAGCTTTTCCGGGCTAGACTGGTTATATAAAGAATCTCCATCCTAATTGCTTTAATTAATGAATGCAGAGATAAGACAACCCTTGGAGAGAAACACTGCGACATCTTTACAGCATCATTGCCACACCTGGTGACAGACTAACAATAATCTGGTCTTGCTGGGCACTCAGCGTCTCAATTGCTGCACTTTTATGGGACACCTACCATGACCATAATGTGTGGGGATATAAACAGAGTGTCTGACATCTCCCCAGCTCTGAAAGGGCTTATAATTTTATTGAGAAACAAGCCTCAAATGTATCAAACAAGTTGAGAATAAACAAAAATGTTGTGTTAAAATAATTTTAGAGAAAGGAGGTAACATTTTGGGGAGTGGGTTTGGCCCGCAGGGATTTTATAGCCCCAGGTGATTGGAAGGGCAGATAAGGAGAGACCAGAGTCCATTGACTGGATCAACCAGTTCAACCTCTCTCCTAGAGATTGCCAAGTTCTGTCCTCCTGTCTTTGTAATTGTTCTTCCCTCTGTATGGATTCTTCTTGCCCCAGCTCTTCAAGTGGCTGCCTCCTTTTCTGTAGTTGGATCTGAGCTCTATAATTACCCCCAGAGGGTCACCTCTCCATCACCATATCCAAAGGGACACAGCACCCTTCCCATGCCCCCTGTCTTTTATCAGACAGACCTCATTGCCATTTTTATAATCACCTCTTCTAGGCTGTGAGCTCCTATGAGCAGAGACCTGACGTTTGCCCATCATTGAATCACAAGTGCCGCACAGATTGCGGGCATTTAAAAAACATTAGTTGAATAAATGGTTTGCAGCTAGGAACATTTTATCATAAGCAGCAGAAATGGACTCTGGTTAGTTGAAGCAAAAGGGAATTAAATGGCATTTTCTCTTCTGAAGTTGGAGAACCAGGCTTGGAAACAGGCAGGAAGCAGTCCAGTCTAGAGGACTTGGAAGCAGGAACCACAGTAGAAGGCTCAGCAGGGAACATCTGGTTGGGGCACAGCTGCTGGGGTCAGTAAACACCAAACACATCTTTTGACTTTGGACACATACAGAATTTGTATTTCCACATTGAAAAGAATGAGCAGATAGGAATCACACTAAGTCCTGAGAGAGAGCAGCTACAACATCGTGTGTATTGTAGGGAAAGCTGCTTCTGGGACAACTATGGCTCCAAAGATTTGTCAGAGTAAAGGGACAACCATGGTTCTGATAAGGTGTGCAAGCCAATGGAAGCCAATTAACCTATCAGCAGATAAAAGCTGAGGCCATGTCCTCTCTTAATAGTCCAGTTGGAGAACTGATTCCGCTAACTTTACATGCTCAGGATAGATGGAATAAACCTGAATTGACTATTGCTTGATAGATAATTACAACTAAGAAAACACTGGATTATTCTAGTTTGTTCTGATGCTTGAAAATATTGCTTATCTTCAGACTTCTGAGTATTTTATTTCTGTTTTAATAAAAGAATTCATAGTGTATAATGTAGAGTTCAGTTTTATTTTAAAGAAGATAGAGTTTCTAACATATTTATATCTCAGTTTGGTTGAAAAAAAAAGATATAATTCCTCGTTAGCATTACTCAACACCTATTTGCATTCTTCTGATAATAGTACCTAGATTTTTAATTTGAGAAATCACTCCTCTTGCCATATCCTCATTCCAAGAGTAGATCTGTAGTATCTGAGAGCAGAAAAATACCATATGTAGTATATTCTTACCTAGAGTATTAAAAACCAAAGTGGTATTTTGAATGTCTAGGTGCTAAAAGCACTGGTCTGCAATGTTTCCTTTTCAGATACTTAAGTAATTCCTTACTAATTTCTTATGCTTAATTAGTTAAGTAAATAGTCAAGTAATTAAGCCTAGTCAATCCAGTGAATGGAGGTGGTGAGGGCTATGGCTGTAGTGAGACTGTCAAAAGCAGAATATGTCGGCTAACCTTTGAGTGATAAAATAGCACTACAAGTAGAAATCAAATTTATAATATGCCCTGTGGGAAATACAGAAAGAAAGTGAGGATTAAACTAAGGAGTGATAAATAACAGTTGAGATACTGGGGAGAAAACACAGATCTGTTCCACAAAGTTATATTTCTTTCAGTGTTACTTCAAATGGTGTTTTATCCTTATATTTAAATGTGAACACAAAAAATGTGTTTAACAAATATTTGTCCACTCAACAATATTAGTGTATAATTTATACGCCTGTGTATATGTGCACATATGTACACACATGTATATATATGTAAAAGGGGGTCAATTTGTTTATGGTACACTAAATTCTCAGAAATGATTTTCTTAAAGCTGTTTACTTTTGTTAATGAGCAATACCGTGGTGAGGTGGGAATGTATTTCTAAGGGTATTCTTAGCCATCTATGTTTGGTCAGTTTTCATCTTAGTAGATTGAAAAGTTGTTATGGAAAAAGTGGTTCATAGGGCATTTCCTCTGAGAAGAGTAGAGAGGAAAATGAAACCAGAAGTTGAGAATTTACACAATCCTTGGGAAAGTAGCAATAATGTCGTATAAGAGTCAACTCAGAATATTTTCACTTACCTGCCATGCATGTATTGAGCTCTAGCCATGTGTTCAGCACCATCTCCACTTGATGGTATATCCGCATTGGCGTGCCATGACTGAAAGAGGAAGTGCTTTGGACCTCTCAGTTCCATATTAGGGAGATCCAACCCGTGCTCTCATAAGCCACTTCATAATGGACTTCGGCTATAATCCCTCTGAGAACAAGGACATTCACCCAAGTTAATTAACCCCAGAGAATGAGGGTCTTAAGGTCAACCTAGCAGTAATCTTTCTTTAGTAGCACTTCAGAAAGGCTTGATAGAAAAGGCAAGCACAGTTCATTTCCTCTGAGTACATGACAAGTGGGGCCGGGCTTATATTTTCAGCTGGAGAGATTGTCTTTAATATTAAGAAGAGTCTCCCAAACCTAAATATCAGGGGATAAAAAAAGAACACAGGAGAGGAAGGATATGGAATCATCAGTAAGGACCTGAAAAGCCAAAACCTTGGTTCTGCTTGTTTAATTACATATCTTGGCAGAAGAGAGTTAGATAAGGTCCCTTTTATATATGTGATTCTGTCCACACCTGGCCAACTATGAAAGTAAGCCAGTGTCATCTCTAATATTTATTGTTTCTTTTTTTAATTAATAAAAATGTCCTATCAAATGCATCTTTTTTACATTGATTTTTGAGATTTTGACTGTTTATTTCTCTTTCTTCCTACTAGAGTTTCAAATTCCCCTTTTGGTAGACCTTACCTTGTTTTTCTTTCTAGAAGGAGCATTTAGGAGCTCAATCATGTGGGCCCTCTCTTACCATCTTGAACTTTGTAATTTTTTCCCCCCTCTGAACATGCCTTTTGAACATTCTGTCTCCCCAGAGAGTGTCCTGTGCAGCCACAGGCGATAATTTAAATCCCTGCCTTTGTTTCCCATCAGTTTCATCCATGCCTGTTGTGTAGAAAGCTCCCTTAGGAAGGCAGGATGGTGTTAGCCTAAATTATGGCTGTATTCTCAGTGCTTGCTACATATGGTCCCTGGAGCATAAAAGGTGCTCAACACAGATTGAATGCATGAGTGAACAAATAAGGAACTGAATAGTTTTCTCTGGGGAACCTTGTAGCCAATGTCCTTTAGATACAGATAAATTCAATGCACATTAGAGTCAGATTTCTTCCCTTGCAGGCAAGAGAAACTGACTGAAGTTAGATTAGGTAGAATATAGGAAGTTACCAGAGGGAGATGCCTTAGCCCAGGGGGAGATAGGGGTCAGGTCAAGTCAGTCCTGCCACCTGTTTTTGTATAGCCCACAAGCTAAGGATAGTTTTTACATTTGCAAATCATTGAAAAAAATCAAAACAAGAGCAATATTTCCTAACATGTGACAACTACACGCAATTCAAATTTGAGTGTCCCTAAATAAAGTCTTGTCGTGACACAGCCATGCCTTTTGTTTATGGGTTTTCTGGGGCTACATTTGCATTGTGATGGCAGAGCGGAGTAGTGGTGACTGAGACCGTCTGTCCAGCAAAGCGTAAAACGTTCATTACCTGGTCCTTTACAAAAGAAGTGTGCCGATTCCTAAGTTAGCTCATGGAATTCAAGCCAGGCAATCAGAGCTTAGGGAATTCAGAAACCAGGATACTGTTAGGAATCTAGGTAGCAGAAAGGAAGAGACCGGCACTTGTGGTACCACCATCAGAGGAAATCTGTTCACCCCCCCCCCATCTCTATTCAGCTCAGATCTCAAATTCCAGAAAAAGGGAGACTGAATCGTGTGGCTTAGTGTACATACCCACGCCATGACTATAGGGATGAGGGCGGAGGGAACCTTGATTAATATCCCCATCATATGGAAACTTAGCAAAAAGAGCAGACGTTCACTACTTGAATGGCGATGCCGAGATAAAGTCATAGCTGACCCTGTTGCCTTCTTCGTCCAAAGATAAACAGAAGCTGTTTGCTGCCTGGTCACATTCAGAGGCTGCTGCGCGGTGGTGCGTATACACACCTGACACAGTGACCTCTTGTCGCTGAGCGGACTCCTCATTCCGGAGTGTGCTCCCGTCCACCCGCAGTTTCAACTTCCATTTCTTCAGCTGCGTTCTGTTCAAGCTGATCATACCCAGTGATGCACCATCTCATGCCAAAGTAGCCCAGCACCAGGGCAGGCACTGACTTTACTTTTAAAGATTTCTTTTGGTTTTCTCAACCAAGTTTCAGAACTGCTTTCCATCACCTTTGAAGGGCGCTAAACTGCAGATGTCTAGATGAGACCACAGAGGCATCAGCGCTTGTCCCGAGAGGTGAAAGGAGGGGGGACTGGGAAGCATTGGACTTTTGGGCCTCCTGTCTTCAGTGTGCATCCAGCCTTCGCCCTTAGGAGGCATTGCCAGGAAATTAAAAAGCTTCAGTCCGTGACCGTGGAAAGGCTTATGAGCAACAGGTCTCAGTGCAAAAAACCGTTTTAGTGTTATCCTTTGTGAGAGGCTCATGTGAAACAGGATAGGAGATGTAGGTCATTTCCAAGCCTGAAAAATGTGAAATTCACTTTTATTTAAAATGTTAAATGTGATAGAAAGAAAAGAAGTTGGTAATTACCTTCCAGTGTAAGGGTCAAAGTTTCTCTGAAAGAAATGCACGTTCTGTAGAGCCCATATGCAGTCGTTAGAGAAAATGACTCTGTGTGTGTGTGTGTGTGTGTTGTATGTAATGATGTAAAATATGTGGCATTCTCTCATGGCCTTGACCTGAGTGTGTTGTGACTCAACCTTTACTTTCCTTATTTCTGGGTTCCAGAGGAAGAGAGCTTTTTTTTTTTTAAGAATCTTTTTTTGGGAGGAAGTAGATATGGAGGGTGGTATTTATGTTTTTGTTTTGTTTTTGAAGCTGAGGAGTGTTTCGGGAGTATGAGGGATTGGTGCAGGAGTGTTGGTGGGCATTCTTCCTTCAAGTCAAGAATCTGAAATGAAGTCCATTTCTCTTAAAAAGCCCTCCGTTGATGCCGTGGACAACATTTTTACCCAACCTGGAGCCCACTTGGGAGAGGCCCTAGCAACTGCTACTCTGAGGAAGAGAAGCTGAGATAGACGTTCCTGGGGAGGAAGGAGAAGAGACAGGATGGGGAGGCATGGGACTGGCCAGTCTGCACTCCGGGGCCGTCCTTCCCCCTCCCAGACACTAGCTGTGGTCACCGTGTTTAAAAAATTCATCAATGTGGCAGAGGCAGGAATACTAATTAAGTGTTTTGAGCATAATAGAAAGTCAGTTTTAATTTTCCCAAATGGAACTATTGTTTACAGTTACAGATGGCTGCTAGGCAGTACCTGGAGAAAATAAATGAGTCCAGGGAGTAGGGAATTGCTTTCAATTCCTATGCGTATTGCAGGGAAGCCATTCGAGAATTCAACCTAAGAAGGTCGTTGCCCAGAAAACAGATTACCTATAAAGTCTGCAAAATGGTGTTTCCATTAGGACCATGCCAAGTCCGTGGTATCACGGATTTGCATGTTCTCACCTCCCTCCTGGTGTTTTACGTAAAAGGAATGAGCACTCAGAATAGTTATTACCACATGGATTAAAAACCACAGAAACAAGCACCACTCCCTCCCCCGATGGCCACCAAATTAAAATTGCTTGTACAGTACCCAAAGCTTTCTCGCCTCTCATCCAGCTTCTTTTACGTCCTGGGCTGTGTCTTCCTTAAGAATAGTGAAATGGATGCCCACATACCCTGCACCCAGATTCACAAATTTTTAACACTTCCTTTCGGAAGGAAAAATTACACTCCCTTCCATGACTGAGCAAGGAAAGACCAACTCAATCCTCAAGGCCACCTCTCACCCGATCCCTGCCCTGGTCGTTCTCTTTTGCTTCTCTGCACTGCCAGGGCAAAGCAGGCTTTTCCTTTACTGCACTTCATCCTTCCTGTCTGTGTTCATTTGCATATTCATAATTGTCTTTCAACTAGTCCCCGCAACTCAGCTCTTCACTACTAACCGTGCCCCTTGAGGGACTGTCTTAATCCATTTAACCAGCTGTAAAATGGGGGTAGTGATAGTGCCTGGGGTGAGTCTTAATGAGTTACTGCAAATGAAGCTTCTAGAGAAAACTCCGGTGTGTAGTTTGAACTCAAAGATGGCAGCTGCTAATACTGTTTTTATTAAGATTATAAAATATTTATTTATTTACCTTATTGAAGTATAGTTGATTTACAGTGTTGTGTTAATTTCTGCTATACAGCAAAGCAACTCAGTTATACACATATATACTTTTTTTTATATTATTTTCCATTATGATTTATCCCAGGATATTGAATATAGTTCCCTGTGCTGTACAGTAAGACCTTGTTGTTTATCCATTCTGTATGTAATAGTTTGCATCTACCAAACTCCCACTCCATCCCTCCTTCACCCCCTCCCCCTTGGCAACCACAAGTCTGTTCTCTATGTCTGTGAGTCTGTTTCTCTTTTGTAGATAGGTTCATTTGTGTCATATTTTAGATTCCACATATAAGTGATATCATATGGTATTTGTCTTTCTCTTTCTGACTTACTTCACTTAATATGATAATCTCTAGTTGCAACCAACTATATTTTAATTATCTTCTTGTCCCTTTTCTTTGAAGAAATAATCAGAGTACACTACATACAAAAATAAGTAATTGTCCTATTGAAAAATCCCAGGGAAGGACAAAAATAAGAAGTTGGAGTCAGAGGCTCACTCTAGGAGACGCTCAGTATGGGTTGGCTTAAAGCAGTAATTATAAAGACTTCCTGCAACAGAACTACCTGAAGTGCTTGTTAATACTGCAGATTCCTACTGAATCAGAATCCCTGAAGCTCTTGGGCACTGCCCCCAGGACTCCCCTGTCAGAACTATCGGGCCATCTCATTTGTAGAATGTAATAACTAAGACACATCACAGCATGGTACAGTCCAAGTCCAGGGTGAGCCTGACTTTGCTCTAAGTATGAACCATTATTGAAGGAAGCATCGTGACCCTTCTCCCACTGTATCCCAATGGAATACTTTCCGTAATACACAAGCACTTGATTTCATTCTCTAGAGTCCTTTTCAGTGAAACTTTGCTCAGATTTTAATACCTCTAAAACTTAATTGGTGTTTGGGAGTTAGCTGGATTTTTTTTTTTTTTTCTGATTTCTAATCAGGAATCTCAGTTCACAGAAGATATATAGTATATCAAACCAATCTGGGTTTGAATTTTGTTCTTGTGTGACATCAGGCAAGTTCTTCAACCTTTCTGACCCTCACTCTCCCCAGGTGTAAAATGGGAGTACTGACAAATACCTCAAAGGGCCTTGTGAGACTTACAAATACATGTGAAAGCACTTACTACCCTTGCAAGTTGCCCCGGAGATGTTAGTTTCTGTTTTTCTGAAACACAAGAGCACTGTTAGGAAGAGAGGAAAAAAGAAACACATTTTCTCTTAACTAATGGTTTCTCAGTTTCCGGGCTATGACATCCTGAGCAAAAGATAATTGTTGATGTGTGTTTTGGGGAGGGGGAGGGGGCTGGCGAGGGGGGCTGTCCTGTGCATGGTAGGAGGTTTAGCTGCATCCCTGGCCTCTCCTCACTAGATGTCAGTGGTGCCCCTTCCTCCATATTCCTGACAACGAATATGTCTCCAGACATTGTCACATGTCCCCTGGGGGGTGAAAATCATCCCTTTGAGAACCACTGTTCTAACTTTTTGCCTGTAATTTTAAGGCATTAAATGTTAAAATAAAACTACAACATTAAACTTGCCAATATTTTAACAAACTATCATCAAAGGGGAAACTAGAGCATTACCTACCTATGATAGATATCCTCCATGAAAATTCCCCAGCCTTAGGAAGGAGAACTCTCATGGTGCTGTTAGGACGTAGCAACAAGTAATCAGTGGCTTAGCTACAACAAAGGGTTAGATTCTCAGCCTTGAAAGGCCATGACCTCAGGCTTTCTCATGTCCCAGATCTACTGAACTAGGGCTGGATGTCTCTTGTTGCAAAAACTAGGGAGCAGTGGCCCTTGCATGAGGCTGATGTAGAAAGCAGATGCTTATTTCCTTCATTTGGAAAGAGAAATGAAATTGTCAGGAGTAGCTTCATTCAAGTTAGTGTGACCGGAGCAGTTGATTCCTAAAATAATCGCAGGGGAAACCAAATTACCCAAGTTACCGTGAGAAGCACTGGAGGCTGGGTGGCGTCCAGACACCGGCACCTGATGGATCTGTGCCACGATGGGGACGTGTACTCGTGAGGCGCTTGCAAGTTCTTCGATGGGCGTTGCTGACATCTACCTCAGCAACCTGACTCTTTCTCTGCTTCCATGGTCCTCCTTAGTGACACAGCATTTTAACATTTTTTCACCCGGGTTTAACCTAATTCTGCTAGATTTTGTGCCTTGTTATTTGCCTTGAGATGACCTTGTGAATCTCTGTGGGAATCAAACAGGTGTTTTTATAGGAGAACCTTAATTCCAGGTTCCTGGGAGGCACCTCTGTGCAGACCCCCTCCACCTCCCACCACCTAGCATACCAGTCTCTCTGCTGCCAGCTTCCCTGGAGTACACTGATCCCGTCCACAATTCCTTTTACAAGCGGGTCCATGGCAGCTTTCTCACTCTGACTCTCCTGGCATCACGGACAAAGGGTCTGACGAGACGAGAGACAGTGCACTAGCCCGGGCTGCATGAATCACGCTGAGACTCCAGCTGTGCTCTTTCCTTTCCTGTTGGCAAGATTTTGAGGTGGAAGTCCAGAGGTGTTTCGTTGTTCTTGTTTGTTTTGTTTTAATTGTACAGTAGTTGATTTTTCCTCACTTTACACATAGTTATGAAACATTAATAAATACTGATGAAACGAAGGGTAAATGTTATTTGCCTAAATTAAGATATGTTTGATAGGATTGTTATAACCGTAGTTATTGCTTATTGAGACGAGGTGCTGGTTCTTTTTAGGGCTCATGTGGCCCAGTCATTTCGCTTTTTGCGCGGATTATCCTAATTCATCTACATAACGGTCGAATACTTCAGAACTTCTTTTATCCCGAAGTTGTAAGTGAAGTACCCATGTGGCAGAGGTAGGATCTGAACTGCTGCCCAAAGGGCAGATTTCAGGTGGCTGATGACCCTTGCAGCTAAGCCCCAGGAGAGGGCACCTGTGATGTGTTCCTCTCTCCACCAGGGCCTCAGTGTCTTCTACCACCAAGGCCTTGGCAGCATGTCCAAGGGGCTAGGGAATTTGAACTATGCCAATGACAGTTTTGCAAAAATCGAACCCAAGATGGAGGTAGCTCCAAGTTAATGCCATTTGGTGGCTCCTCTGGAAAGTGCATCAGAAAGCATCCTGGAAGCATCTTCCACATTCTGCCTGGCATGGCTAGAGAGCTCCTCGTCGCCTTATGTAATTCAGCTGCGATCGGCTTCAAACAAGAGTATAGAAAGGTGCCAGTGTTCTCCTCTCTTCCTAGGAAAAGATTCCGTATCTAAGACTGCCCTTACTGACTTCACCTGGCTTCTGTCACTAAGCTATTAACTCACTGAAATTAAAATGCTACGAAAGGTACCTCTGAACCAGCTGGATTTTTCAAACGTCAAAATTAAAATACTGCAGCTGCTGGCCCTGCTTTACTATAGCTTATGTTTTGGCGAGAAGCCTAACATCAGCCCATCAAACTCTGAGAAGCCAGGGGGAGTTAAAATAATAGCCTCTTAAATAGAAATGAGTAAGATGGTTATCAGTAAATGGAAAATCAGTTTCATGTAATACCTCTGAACATAGGTTAATGAAATAAAAAAAAGTCCTTAATTTTCCTTAGTGAAAACTAGACCTCTGATTAATGTTAAGATTTGGCTGGCTATTTTTAACATTAGTCCTTTTCTTAAAAAATCTCTTGAAATAACTCTCATAACTCTCATTCAGGCAATAATTTTGAGCACTTTTCCCTCTATTATCCCACTTAATTAAATCTTCACAGGAGCTTTGCTAAGGAGACATGATTCTCAACCCAGTCTGCATCTAAGGAGACTGAGGTCTGGAGAAATTAAGTGACTTGATCAGATAGAAAATGACACTGAGAATATTTCAACCCATTTTTTCTAACTGTAAGTGCACTATTCTTCATGAAACCAAGTTGCTTCTCATTAATCTTGAGAGTGTTTACTTGCACTAGTAAAACTAATTTACTATAATTTAGCCATTATATTGCTTCTGAAAAATCAATATGTTTATCTATAACATAGTCTAGGTCTAGAACCTTTGTTGTTATATGGGGCTTCTGATGTTAATAGTATTCATTTACTCCTGATTAATTGGGGCAGAAGGAACAGAGGTCAGAGCGGTCATAGATAACTCCAAGTAACCAATGAAGGAAAACTAGGATCATTTCTGGATTATTCAGGGATCAATTTACCATTTTGTGCCTGAGTAGTATTAGGTGCCTGCATTTGTTGGCTTGGGCTGCCATAACAGAATACCATAGAATTGGGTGGCTGAAACGAAAGAAATGTATTTCTTCCTGTTTTGGAAGCTGGGAAGTTCTAGGTCAAGGAGCTGGTCCCTTCACTGCCTGGTGAGAGCTCTCTCCCTAGCTTGCAGAAGGCCACCTTCATGCTGTGTCCTCACATGGCAACGAGACAGCTCTAGTGTAGCTCTCTTCTTCTTATAAACGTACTAATTCCGTTACGAGAGCTCCACCCTCATCATCTCATCAAACCCTAATTATCTCCCAAAGGCCACATCTCCAAAGATCATCATGTTGGGGGTTGGAGCTTCAACATATGAATTCTGGGGTGTTTGGGGGGGGGTGGGTACAATTCAGTCCATAGCAGCACCTGAGACCTATTCATCAGTAAGTTAACTGTAAGCAGTATTAAAAAATTACTCTGAAACTTCATGGCTCAAAACAAGATACATTTATTTTGCTCATGAATCTGTAATTTGGGCAGAGTTTCGTGGGGATAGCTCATCTCTGTTCCACTTTGCATCAGCTGGGGCAGCTCACAGCCTGAGCACTGGAATCTTCTGAAGATTCATTCACTCACTTGGCTGTTGTTTGATGCTGGTTCTTGTTTGATGCTGGCTCTTGTTTGATGCTGGCTCTTGTTTGATGCTGGCTCTTGTTTGATGCTGGCTCTTGTTTGATGCTGGCTGTTGGCTGGGGGCCTCAGTTCTACTCCGCATGGGCCTATCCATATCATCTATCTGTAGGCTAGGTTGTGCTTCCTCACAGTGTGGTTGCTGGTTGCTAAGGGCAAGCGTCCTAAGAGTGAGACTGAGAGAGACAGGTGGAAGCTATAGTCCAAGGACCCAGCCTTGGAAAAGACCATAGCATCATTTCCACCATAGTCTGTTGGCTGGAGCAATCCCTTTCCCGTACCCACATCCAAGAAGAGGGGACAAAGATCTCTTGAGGGAGAAGATGTCAGTCATATTGTAAGAAGAGCATGTGAGATGGGCCATCTTTGGGAAACATCATCTTCCCGTAAGAGTTTGGTAATCTGATTATCCATGGTTGCTAGAACCCTGAAGGAAAGGCAAGATCACAAGGAGGCAGGCATGTTCCTGCTGAATTAGCCGGTTTAAGGAGCCACTTTTGTGGTCTGCCAGGTATGTGTCTGGTCTTAGCTTTATTAATCCTCCTGACTTGTGGTCTTCCTTGCATCGCTTACTTCTCTTAAATTCTGTCTTCTTTATGTCCCCAATTCAAATACTCTCTGGATGTGATAAAACACCACCCTGGGACTCTTAACATTTGTCCATTAAGATAAGATGCATCTAAAGCTCAGAATCAACTGAGACTGACCCCAGTGCAAGTTTCTGTTCTCCGGATTCTTCCCCTTCTATTTCTTAGGGGAGATCAGGGTGTGGAAAATATGTTTCCTGAGGCCCAATTCATACCTTGCCCTTGTCTGAGGCTTAGGATGCTGTTACATAGACAACTGAGCTGTAATTGGAGCATTCAGATTCCCATTTAAAGTACATTCCATTCCCTGGGGGAAATCATCCAAATGGCCTACTTTCCTGAGGGGGATGTCAGAAATACTCCTGTCGGCTCGTAGCATTACATGTAATTGTGAAGGTAACTCTACTGTTCACGTATTTGCTGCACACTCCTGTGATGTGTTAAACATTGGGGGTTCCCCTTCCTCGTATATCCCGGGTTGTCTCTATGTTCCTTTGACACCTCCACCCCTCCAAATTCTGAATAGCTAATGGGTTGTGACCCAGGTTCTATTTTTCCTAATGAGTGGAGTAGGGGGTGGGGGAGTCGCATTGATAATAGGATGATGGTTCATCTGAAGTGGGTGGAAATACGAGGCCAGAAACTCAAATGTGCAAGGAATTATTTTTGGACTTATACATTTAAATTTATAAATTTGACATTCCACTGGGGGATTGGAACCTGATGTCAAGCTGACCACACTCACCCTCATCCCACCTTTTCCTGGGTTCCCACTGGCCATATGGGCAATGACCTCACGGCATTGTGGGTGGCTGGTGTGGCCTCAGTTCTAGATCATTGTCCCTCCACAGGGGATCCTCTTCCTGCCTCTGGGTTCATGTCTCACGAAGCTCACCATGGGTTGTACTCTGGTCTGGCCTGTCTGAGACACTGCTCTGTCTCTTGAGAATAGAAGAAACCCTGAGTTGCCCCCTGAGCCACTTTTTACACTTAGGAACTCAGTGGGTCTGAGTCTGCTCCCATTTTCTTCATGTGAAATCATCTAAGCCTGCCTGATAGGCCATTGGTCAGTGGAGCCGGTGAAGCCTCCAGAGCCCCAGATGCATCCACGTGCCACACAGACCTTTAGTTCTCTTCTCGATGCTGGAGCGTGAGCCCAGGACCTCACTCCCCCTTGGGCTGACTCGGGGAAGCAGCTCCCATAAGGTTACACCAACCCTTCTGCTTCAGCCCACTTTGAGGATCCATAGGCCTCTTCAGGTTTGGCTTGGACCATAGCTTCTGATCTTCATGTAGCCTGAAGAAAAGTGGGAGAGAGTAGGATGGACCTGGATCTTTCTTATCAAACCACAGTATTGTGACTGGATCTTACCTTTTGAAGCCCCAGATTTGACTCTTACATCATTCTGTAGCATATCTTCTATAAGTACAGATGCAATCAACTGGGAAAAAAAAGACTAGGGCTGGGAAACATAGAAACAGGCCAAGAACAGCAATTGCAGATCCCTGTGCTTCTTTCTCCACTTTGCCAATTCTCCCAGGATCCTGAAATGTCCCTGGCATTGTGTTCCCATGTATACTATCTTACTGCTGCTCTGTCTCCATGTGGAGACCTATAGCTACTGTTCTTTTTTAGTGCTAAAAATCTGCCATCCTCTCCACCTCCCAAGGGTCATTTTACTGCCTCTCCTATTGCCACCCCCTGCCATGTGTGTACGTGCACACAGATACGCACGCACACACACACACTTGGAAGCCAGAAAATTCCTTTCCAAACATTCCTGCCTCGAGTTACACTCTGGCGACTTTCCAAGGCTTCCAGAATGCTTTTACTTCTCAATTGCCTTTCTCTGGAGTTGTAGAAGACTCACAAAGAGTTTAAGTAACTCATCAAGGTCACGAGGTGAAGATGGCAGAACAGCCTCTGAAGCCCACTGCTATGAACTGGATTACGTCTCCCCAAAATTCAGAGGTTGAAGTCCTAACCCCCCAGTGTGATGGTATATGGAGATGGAGCCTTGGGGAGGGAGTTAGATTTAGATGAGATCTGGAGGGTGGAGCCCTTGTGATAGGATTAGTGCCCTTACAAGAAGAGGAAGAGACACCAGAGCTCTCTCTCTGTCATGTGAGGACACAACGTAAAGGCGGCCATCTGCAAGCCAGGAAGAGGGCTCTCACCAGGAAGCAAATGGGCCAGTACCTTGATCTTGGACCTCCCAGGCTCCATAACTGTGAGAAATAAATTTCTGCTGTCTATGCCGCACAGTCTTGAGTTGACTAATCTGCCAGTGTTTCCCATGTTTTTTGTTTTTTTTCCCTCCTTATCACATTTTCTTCCCATATTCCCCCATGACTCCATGACGAGGTGTTTGTCATCAGTTGTTTCCTGCAGTGCCTTTGAACCAAAAGGTAGGTCAGAGAAGGGGAAGGAAGAGTTGACATATGGAAGGATTTTTTTCCAATGTGAAATTGTCCAGCTCTCTCCTGTTCTCTGTATCCTTAATGAAACCTTGGACCCTCAACTAAACAAGTCTCCTAGTTGCTTGTAACAGACAGAACCTAAGAGACCGCTGAAGTGTTCTGCTGGTCCTGTGCATTCCATTTGGCCAGACTGGGCTTTACAAGAGCAGAGTGGCAAGCAAAGCATCTCTGAGCTGGTAGCAGGGCGCACCCCTGCTGTATTCCATCCTGGACATGAAAAGCCAGAAACTAATAGCACTTACATAAATGTGCCATTTTACAGTGCACATCCTTGACACTTGAGGGAAATAAGCAAATCCGGGAAAACACGGGAGTGATTTCCTGATACTGGTACCATCAGAAAAAGATGTTGGGAAGCAGAGGAATTTTTCAGGATCTCAAAGAGAGACAGGATTAGATAAGCATGTCATTTAATTCTGCCTTTGTGTCTGTCAGGGTCACTATCACATTAGGAGGTGGGTGGATCATACAGATGTTAGAGAATAAGGATTAGTCATGGAAATGCAGTGATGGAGAGAGGAAGGGTTCCAGGAAATATGTCCTGACTTGGAGAAAAATAAAGAGATTAACTATGGGTAGTATGTCAGCTGAGGGTTCTGGGTTTCAGTGTTGATGCTTTTCCAAGGCAAATAGCTCCAGGTGTCTCTGGAAAAGCCCCTCTTCTCCCATCTCCCTCCAACAGAGGTCGCTGAGACTACCAGGGGATTGGATGGAGTTCAGCTTGGACCTTAAGTGAATTCAGATGATTCCCTGAATCGCTGTTCACTGTTGCTCACAGGTAGTCCAGGAGCCACGTGTCAGAACCATCTGGTATTATTATTCAAAATGCAGTTGACTGATCCCAGGCAAAGTAAACTGACTCAGAAACTTTGGGGAATGGAATCTGAAAAACTGAATTTTTAGGGAGAGTCTTAGAAAGTTCTTACATACTAAAGTTCGAGAGTTTTTATCCTAGGTATTCCAGTTTCTGGTACAGTGCCTAGCTCCAAGTGGTCACACGATACTTGTTGCAGTGAATAAATAGATCTCCAGTGTGTAGTGTAGTTCCTAAAACAGAGTAGTATTAAGCTAATGCTTGTTGACTGAATGTTTACAATAGCTTCTGGTTCATAAGAGGCACTTCTGAATTAAAGAACCCATCTATCCAGTCAACTAGCTAGCCATCCATCCACACATTCATCTATCTTTGGGGATTTGGCAAAGCACCAGAAGGGGAGTCAGTGACATGAATCAGAACTGGAGATTGAGAATATCAGGTGTAAGTGCAGGGTCTTAATGCAGGGAGGGGGGGAAAAGGAATGAGGAGGAAATCAGACCTTCACTAGGGCCCTGCGTGTCCGTTGCATGAATAAGCAGAGCGGTCACTGAATCAGCAGAACGTTTGTTTATAAGTTGACACTGACATTGGGGTTGGATGAGGGATGCTGGGGCTTCTGCGGTGGGGCTGGCCTAGAAGTGACATCAAGGTAAGAAAATGATTCAGATGTGAAGGTCACACAGGATATTCGTGGCAGGAGCAGATGAGGAGGACTGAGCAGTGGGCCTCGTCCAATAATAGACCCTCTATCTTCCGTCAAAGCTTATCTGACTACCCCCCTCCTCCAGCCCTCCAGGGTCTCTCCATAAACTTCAGGTAGTGTGCTCCAGCACAGATTCGAGTTGAAGGGATACAAAAAGGAGGGGCAAGACAGTGGCGGCAAAGAGAATAAAGAAAATCTGTAATGCTATAGGGCACTGCTTTAACTCATGTCTCCCCGTGCTGATCTGGAGGTGGAATAAAATCAATCACACTTCTGACCGCAAGATGGGAATTGACAAAGAGGCTTTACCTTGAAAGCTTAGAGCTAAAAATCAGGTTGTTTCCCCAGTACATTTCCCCATGGTAATTGCAATCCGTGTTTATCCTGGAAAACTAAAAAAACAAAGAAGGATGCTTTTAAAATAACTCGTGATTTCACCTCCATGTGCATCGTGGCATTTCCCCCCCAGTCTGCTTGTTATATATATATCCTACATGATGATTTTTATTTTGTATGTGTCATCTCCTCTTCTGCCATTCTGTTTTATTTAACTTTATATCATAATCTGCTATTATGTGTTTTTGTTAAACGCTATAGCAAAGAGGTTTAGAGCATGGTCTCTGGAAATCTGAAAATATCTAAGCACCATGTAGACTGTCACTAACTGCCTTTATAACCTAGGTTTGTTTTCCATCCTCTCTAGCCTCAGTTTCCTTTTCTGTAAAATACAACAAAGCTGTCCCTACCTCTGGGTGATTGTGAAGCTTAAATAAGCTCATGCTGATAGAGTGTCACACAGTGCCTGGCATATACGTACTTATGTTTTTAATAAGAAAAACAAAGAATTTTAATGGTTGCATTATAGGTTATCTTAAGATATGCCAAAACCCCACCTCCAGTTAAGCATCCGCAGCAAAGTATATCTTTGTGCTTCAAACTTTTTATGCATTTACTGTGTTATTATGCCAATAAGAGAATCTTAAATACCTTAAGCAAAAAGAGGTGGATTTATTGACTTGTGTAACGAACCTGTGGGACAGCTAGTGATGGGCTCCCTTGAGAATTACTGGAGTCTGGGACTCCATCATCCTGGGGATATTTCTCTCCATTCCTAATCTCCTCTCTACTCATTGGCTAGACCAGCTTCTTTGAGTCTGCAGACCTGATCACGAGTAGCTACAGGCTGACCTCTTTACAACCTCTTGACAAGGGAGGAAACAAGCCTTTCTCTGTGTAGCTCCAGGTTGCGTGTTTGGGTGTGGGGAGATTTACAGGGCATCTCTGTCCTGGTGAAAGTCACATGTCCATTTGCTCTGGCCAGTTACCATGACTGGTTGGGTGTGTGTCGTGATACACCACCTCATGGGGTAGAGAAAGGCCATGATTGACAGCTCCCTCCAGGAACAAAATGGCACAACCCAACCCAATAAACTCAAGGGTTCTTTCCTTAGAACAGAGTCACAAGAACAGACTCGTGGGATCAGGGTCATTAACATTGTAGAAACTCTTACTGTATGTATGTTGCCCACTTTTCTTGCTCCATGACTTTTTGACAGACTTCCCTCAGGTTCCATATCTTGGTTCCTCACCCACCATCGATGTGGTGCCCTGGACCTCCAAACACTTTGACCTGTCTGCTTAACGCATTGGTCGGACTCTGCACCTTCAGTGTCTAATGAAACTCTTGATCCTGGTACTTCTCCTTAGCCCTGTCATTAGCATATCAAATTCTAACATCACAAGAAAAATTTTAGACATTCTTCAAGGCCTTAGCCTAGGGAATAGGCTGCTTTTTAAAATCAAGAGACCACAAGATTTCAGGTCCTTGAGGGCAACTGTGATGGCTGATTCATCTCTATGCCCCTAACCCAAAAGAGCAAGCCAGGCTCTCCAGCGAGCCATGTGGCTTCACCAAAGGGCTCTTACAGTCTGGATGAAGCCCCAATCCTGAAGGAAGAGCAGACTTTCCTGATATTTATTGAGTGTCTGTTTAATGATTGCCATCTTCCACTCTGCCTGGTTGAAATCAGTAGGAGACTTAATGAAGTGAAAATGAAATCAATATTTAATTCCCACAGGTAAAACATACTTACGTGGTCTATGCTCAGCTGCCAACTTCCCCCAATTCCAAAGGGTAATAAGAGCTGGTCTATCTCAGCCTCACAGCCAAGACTTACACCTGTAATTTCTCCTGTAGTGATGTATTACACTCCTACTATGTGTCACGCATTGTGAATACAATTTTACCACATCCACACAATAACCCCACAGGTGATTTATTAACTGAGCATTAAGTAGTGGCATATAGAGTACTAAGTACCTTAAATATACTATCTCATTTAAGCCTCACTACCACATTTGGAGATAAATGTTATTGTCTGAGTCTACAAATGAGGAAACTGAGGCACAGAGAAGTAAGAAACTTGCCCTTTTGGAATATTGCAGAGCCAGGATTTGAACCTGAGTCTGGTTTATTCCACCTCTTGGGTGTTTAACACCATTCTTTACTGTCACCCATTTTACAGATGAGGAAAATGAGGCTCAGAAATGACATTGCAGACTTCACAGAGCTAGTAAATTGGTCTTGTGCTTCACTTCACTTTCAGAAGTTCCTTTGAAGTACAAGTAAAATATCGATTGTCCCATTTGTCCCATTTATTAAGGAGCTACAGTGAACAAGGCCCTGCACTCAGTCCTGTGGGGACTATAAAGTTGAAGACACAGTCCGTGTCCTTACAGAATATATGGCATACTTGGCATCAGTATGACCAGTGGAAACAAAACACAGTATGTGGGAATCCAGACGTGGCTCGGGTGGTGAATTCATTAGCTACCTTTGGCCGCAAGCAACAGAAATCCATGACTCAGATTGACTCAAACCGTAGGAGATGCATTTCTTCATAGTGTAGTGTAAAGACCATAGGCAGGGTGGTTAGGGGGCGATTCATTCTTCATCTCAGTATTGTAAGGATACAGATGCACGTTCTTCCCCTCTTCCTGCTTTTCCATCTTTGTTTTGTCATTTGTCTTCCAGTTGACCTCCTTCATTGTTTCAGGGTCATTGTGCGAGTATCAGGTGTTACATTCAGAAATGACAATAAATGGTCCAAATGCCATCTCTTCCCATGTGTCTCTTTTCTGAGAGTGAAAAAAAAACTTTCCTGGGTGTTTCCCTAAGACCCCAGGGTATCTTTGGCCAGAACTACATTAATATCCGTCCTCCAAACTATTAGTGTCACAAGAAATGGGACGACTATAACTGACTTAGAGGACCTGTGGACCAGGGCTGAGACAACTGGAGGAGGATGGATATTGGGAAGAAAATGAAGATTCCGTTTGAAACAAAGTAGGGAAAAGTTTAAGAGTGCTGGGAAGGTGACAGAGAGTATTGCTTTAGTAATAAATCTGAGACAGTCACAAAGTAGTTGTAGGACCTTGCAGGATGACCATTATCGGGTGTGGGAATGGCTTAGAAGTCATGAGAGGTCCAAGAGTAGCTCAGAGCCGTAAAGACCAAAAGCACTTCTACCTTTTGGGGGACTTACCTGCACTCACCTGGACTTTCAGGACTTTGCCGTTAACTGCCTTTGTGATCTTGGGCAAATCACTTAACCTCCATGTGATGTAATTTTCTTGCTTGCATAGTCAAATTCTCTGTCAGGCGTTGAAGATGCGGACTCCCCACTCTCCATGTTGGTCTCCAGGGGGACCAACAGAAATATCCCTGTAATCATCCAGTAGGGAAGGTGGTATATGCTGGGAAAGCCAAGAGTGGTTTAAAACCAGCCCATATTTCACTCACCAAGCCATGCACCTGGCAGCTGCTGTGTCACCCGAGGAGGGTAACATCCCACAAGGACATCATCCACTGGCCAAGTCACAAGTCTAGGGTCTGCTTCTGCACAGGGAGGGTGTAGCTTTTAAAAATATGCATCAGGCACCATGTGGCTTAGTAGCAGCCCTGCTCCTTGCGATGCTCAAGGTGAGGAACTGGTGCTTCTCTGCTGGGGCTTCTTGGGGGACGGTGTACAGGAACAGTAGGCACGTGTTTCTAATCCTTTTCTGCAGCCCAGAACCAAAAGAGCGTGGTGGCTAAGAGCGTGGGCTGAGGAAGTAGAACCCCTGGGCTTGTTTCCCCAACTCTGCTTCTTTCTTGCTGTCTTAGCTCGTGCTTCTGAGATGAGGGTTTGAGAGCAGGTAGCTTTTTGGTAGATGATCCCAGGAAGCATGGTGATTTGTAGGGAACAGAGGGAAGCCAGTAATAGTTACTCCTGTTGGCAACTGGGACTTCATTCCACCTGGGACTGTCTGAAGGACTCTGGAGGGCACAACTGAGAATTGTCTCACCAAAGACCAAAAATGAAGAATTTAATCCTGTGACTTCTACTTCTCACAGATAAAGGTTGTTCCTGGGGACATATGGTACCCAGCCAACAAGATAACTCCAATCACCCCTGGTATCTGTTCCCTTGTGTGGGCCTGTCCCACATGGATCAAGATTGGTCTGTGTGACCATTCACAAATGGCAGAGTGATGGGATATTGCTTCTGAGGCTACATTTTTTTTTTTTTTTTTTTTTTTTTTTTTAGAAATTCACGTTCTTATTTATTTATTTATTTATGACTGTGTTGAGTCTTCGTTTCTGTGCGAGGGCTTTCTCTAGCTGCGGCAAATGGGGACCACTCTTCATCGCGGTGCGCGGGCCTCTCACCATCGCGGCCTCTCTTGTTGCGGAGCACAGGCTCCAGACGCGCAGGCTCAGTAATTGTGGCTCACGGGCCCAGTCGCTCCGCGGCATGTGGGATCCTCCCAGACCAGGGCTCGAACCCGTGTCCCCTGCATTGGCAGGCAGATTCTCAACCACTGCGCCACCAGGGAAGCCCTGAGGCTACATTATTAAAGACATTCTGCCTTTTTTTTTTTTTTTTTTTTTTTTTTTTTTTGTCTCTTGCATCACTCCCTTGGGGGAAGCCAGCTGCCACTTCCTGTATAGAGGCTCACGTGGCTCCTCTGGGCTTCCTGCCCACAGCCAGTTGAGTCAGTGATCTTGGAAATGGATCCTGCAGCCCCAGTCAAACCTCCAGATGACTGTAGCCCCAGCCAGCACCTCACTTCAGTCTCATGAAAGAATCTGGGACCATCCAGCTAAACTTCTCCCAGATTCCTGCCTCTCAGAAACTGTGGGAGATAATAAATACTTGTTGTTTTAGATTGCTGAGTTTAGGGTAATTTGTTCTGCAACCATAGATAACTCATATATGGTATTAACTTCCCAATACTTCTGAGCTGACACTTGCATGGGCCAGGCAAGCTCCTGTGGCCAGAAAAAGCCATCAGGAAGAAAAACACAGGTGGCTGAGGAAGGAAGTATGTAACATCCACTGCAACCGTCCGTCAGAGCTGCAGGTGACCTCCGGAGCAGGTGTAAGGGCAGGACACAGCCAGGCCAGCTGTGCAGACTTGACCATGACCATCACACCTCTGAGCTTGAGTTTTCTCTCCTCTTCCTGCCGACTCCTGTTCTGCACGTGCCTTTTTTTCTCTCCTCTTCTTATTTATTCCTTGATGGATTGATTTCTGAAAGCATCTACCTTTTTGACAAAAACTAGGGTCCTTGACTCTCAGCTCAGGCCAACCCTGAAGAGCAACATACACACACTGACAGTGGATCTTTGGCTCTATTGAAAGGCTGTTTTAGGAACTGAGTGTATGATTCTGTGGCTTGAGGCAAGCAGCGGGGTTCACCAGGGCAGATGCAAGAGAACTTGGAAGGAAAAAGGGAGTAACTCTCCAAAAAATAAAATAAGTAAATAGCTGAAAAGACAAATGGGTTGCTTTAATTTTAACCCCGATCTCAATGCAAAAGTCCACAGGCCCCTGCTTTTCATGTGGTGTTTCCCAAAACAATTGTCACATGGTTCAGACCTCAGGTCAGCCCCACAGAATGTTCTGGAGGCTTGATAGGTACAGGCATTGCGTGAGGGGGGGTTACTCCCCAGAGATGGAATACATAAGCTTCCTTCCCTCTGGAACGCAGGCTGCTGGGGAAGGGGCCCCAGGGGGTGATGATTTTCGTGTAAATGCTTCACCTAAAGAGTGCACATGTCCATATTTAAGAGAGAAAGTCTATTGCTTTTGACAGATTGTTAGGGGCCCCCCAAAGTGTAAGAACTACTGGTCTAAGCCAGTATGGTCTGCAGTTTGGATCAACATGGCAGAAAAGAAAGCTTCAATGGAGTTTTTTTTTTTTTCCAGAACAGTAATGGCAAAATGAAAAGAGTATTTGGAAGGCACGTACCCAGTAGCAGCCTCCGAAGTTGAGCTGGGTTTAAGCTTATCATCTCCTTGTTTCTGCTGATTCCATGACTGAGACAGGGGTTACTGCCTATGCTGGGAATGCATTTAGGTATACGGGCTTTTTCTCTGGCCCACTTCGGCTATTATTGCCTCTGGGCGAGGAGCAGGCACGCCAGGCTGGAGGAACTGTATCAGCAAATGCTCTCTCTTTCTACAGGTCTGAAAAAATATAAAGGCTTAATTGAATCAGCTCTGTTGCTTGGTAAAAATGTATAAGCGTGTTGGCAGTTTTTGAAGTATTGGTAAAATCATATTCAAATCAGGAATTATTCAAATCAGGAATTATTACAGAGTGGCAGCTAGATGCAGGTTCAGTGCTCTATAGCAACCGGAAAGAAAAATAAAAAGAAAGAAACCTGACCAAAAGAACATACAATTAAACACAGCTTAATAGGTTCTGAAGGATTCAGAAGGCCTATTGGCTGTGTCAGGACCGTTACTTATCATAAGTCTTGTGTTTCCTTTTGTTTTTCTCCTTTTCCTCGCAAAATCAAGTGAATAAATTCTGGATAAACCTAAGTTAGTAAGCGGGTTATCAGAAGAGGGACTTGGCAGATAGGATATGATTTTATGCTTGACTGCAGCTCACAGAAGAAAAACTGAATTTCTTCTGTGCTTTGCCTTTGTTTTTTTGGAGAGGAACTCACAGCTGTCTCCACCCTCAAATTAACTGTCCCTTTGCCAAATGATGCAAAATCTGGTTCCTCTTCATGGACCTCCAAAATTAACTTTCAGATGGTTGATTCTTATAGATGAGATCTGGGATTCTAAATACATAGAGGCCATGGAACGTGTCTGTCGAGGTGATTCACTGTGCCCAGATCAGCAGAGAACCGAGGGGCACAGTAGCTGGGTAGACCACACCACTCTCCACCAAACCCTCATCTTGACATTTATTCCCTGGCCTCTTGCAGAGTTTGAGGCAAGTTTCTGAAACACAAAAGTTCCTAGAACAGAGTGCATAATTCCGTGAAAAAGAAAATGCGCCTTTCACATTACAATCAGGAAGTTCTTCTAAATGTCATGCTGAAGTTTTCCTAGCTTTTTAAAACAGCCAATCCCCCATCAGTCGCTGACAAGCTGGTGAAGGCAGACCACTGAAATGCAGAAGGAGAGGTTAAATGCTTAAATTGCTAGGATTCTTTCAGCCTTAAGAGTTCATTAGAATTGTAAATAACATTGGCACTGAATTGAATTTCAAAGATGGCTTGTCTTATTTAGTTATTAAAATATCTCGTGTGTCTCTATGGCACAGGCAGAAAACACTCTCTGTATGTTCTTTCCTTTCCTTGCTTTCATCAGTGTAATGAGGACAACTAGCAATTTAGAAAGCATTTTCATATCTATTATCATATTTGCTCCTCTTAATAACTTTGCAAAGTGGATTTTCTTATTATACCCCTATTTAAAAATTGTCTCTGTAATCAAAAGACAAGATGGTAGCAGGTGTTGGCGAGGATGTGGAAAAATTGGAAACCACACATACGTTGCTGGTGGGAACATAAACTGAAGCAACTGCTTTGAAAAGCAGTCTGGTATTTTCTCCAAAGGTTAACAGTGGGTTTACCAGATGACCCAGCAACTCCACTCCTAGGTATGTATTCAAAAGAATTAAAAATATATGTCGATACATAAACTTCTACATGAATTTCAGAGTAGCATTGTTCATAACAGCCAAAAAGTGGAAACAACCCAATAGTTATCAACCGATGTGTGGATAAATGTGGTCTTTCCATTCAGTAGAATATTATTTGACAATAAAAAGGAATGAAATACTGATCCAAAAATGGTCAAATATCAGCAATTTCGTATTATTCAACTTTTTAAAATAAAAGTAAAGAGAATAATAGTAATTTGCACTCAAATTTTTGGCACTAAATTTCACTCAGTACACAATTTGGGGGGCCACATTTTGTACCAGGTTTTGTTAGGTTCTGATGTAGTAATAATATTAACATTAGCAAGAGCAGCCAACTTTTATTAGGTGTTTATTATGTGCCAGACACTATGTAAATCTTCATGGCAAGTCTATGATTGATACTTCACAGGGAAAATTGTGGGTCAGTTTTAAGAACTTACCCAAAGTGACTTGAGGAGTGCTAGTTCCTGTGTCTTTCCCACTGTCCTACATAGAATTACAGGCTCCAATTAAATATATATATATATATATCCTAGCTAGCCCTTTCTTTCCATTTTCACTGTGACAAACTTAGTCCAAGCCACCATCATGTATTCTCTCCGCTACAGCAAGTCCCAAGAATTCTCAGCTGCCCCTTTGTCCTGCCTTTAATCACTTAGAATGAAAGCTGAATTCCTGCCTGACATCTATAAGTTTGCATTCCTTTCCTAGGACTTCTATAACACAGTGCCACTGGAGGGTTTAATATAACAACAACAGAAATTTAATCTCGTACTGTTCCAGAGCCTAGAAGTCCTAAATCAAGGTGTCAGCAGAGCCATGCTCTGTATGTCTGGGTAGAATTCTTCCTTGCCTCTTTGTAACTTCTGCTGGTAGCTGGAAATCCTCAGCATTATTTGGCTTGCAGCTACATCGTTTCAATCGCTGCCTCTGTCATTACATGGCATTCTTCCTGTGTGTCTGTGTCTTTTCTTAAAAGGACATTGATCGTATTCGACTAGGATTCACGCTAATCAAGTGTGACCTCATCCTAACTTGATGACGCTCGCTAAGACCTTATTTCCACATAAGGTCGCATTCTGAGGTCCTGGAGGTTAGGACTTCAACACATCATTACGGAGGACACAATTCAACCCATATCAATGGTCTTTTCAGACCTAATGCTTGTCTCCCCACTCTTCTACTGCACTGATCTTTCAGTTCCTGGAGTATCCAAGTCAGTTTCTACCACAGGATCTTTGCACATGCTGCTCTCAGCCTGGAATACACTCCTTCAGCTTTCCTATGACTTGCTCCTCCTCCAACTTTAGGTCTTAGTTTTAAATAACACCTCCTCTAAGATGGGGTTCCTATCCTACCCTCGCTTAAGCAGACCCTTATCTCTCTTTATTATTCCCTATATCTTTATTCTCTGATAGTTTACTTCATAGAAATTTGTAGAAAGTTACAGTTAAGTTATAAATAAAAACAGTTTGTAAAGATTTAACTATTTACTACTTATTTTCTGCCCTTCCTCCCTCTCCCCCCAAATATAAACTCTATGGAGAGCAGGAATCTTTACTCTTTGGTTCTTGATTGCAGCACAGTGCTTGGTGCACAATGAGTATTCTCAGTTTTTTGTTTGAGTGAATAAATGAATGAATAAGTGAATGAATAAACCGGAAGCAAGTGTGGTAGGTCTTCTCTGAAACACACGGCACTATTGGGAAGTCAGTTTTACATAAAGGGTTCAGAGAGGTTAAAATGAGACAGACCTTTCATTTCTACCACTTACTATATGACCTTGACTTTTCTGTAAGTCTTGGTAATGTTGTCCAGAGAACAGGGTTGATCATAGTACCTATTCAACGCAATGAACGAGGAGGAAGAATAGCAGGGGCATAGGTGGTAGTGGAGGGGATGGTAGGAGGATGATTTGGGAATTTATCAGAAAGCAGAGATGTAAGTCGGGGCCAGCCCAGAAGTTCCCAAAGGACCAATCCTGTATCCCTCAGCTCCTGCACCTGCTCCCAAAACCTGGAGGACAGCATTATCCTGAGGCTACTTTGTGTGTGTGTTTCACTTTCACTGGCACATTTCAGCTAATTGGTTTGGCAGCAGTTTTGCCCCCAGGCTGCAGGTCTGGGAGCCCGCCTGTTACAGATAATAGTTCACATCCTTGAAGTAAGAAGACGGGAGTCCAGGAATTGGAAAAGATCTATATACTTGTGATTTTATGAAGGAAAATTTTAGTGAGAGGTTGTGAAAGGAGAATTGGCCAGGGTTTTAATACAAGAAGAGAATTCTATGGATATAACTTTAGGAAGCAATAAGACAACACCAAAGTCTGTAGCCACGTGAACACCGGCCCCAAGGGACAGGAGATAGAATGCATGTCTGGGGATGGTGCTGCACTTGAGTTACCTTTAAATGAAAGGCACAGATTCATCCCCAGGCTTATGGCTGACCCAGTAAGAGCTGAGTCTCTGTGCTTTCTTTGCCAAGGATCTTAGATTTTCCTTAAATCAGAGCTTTTCACTATTAAAAGTCAATCATATGAATTCTACAATTACATCAAAAAGATACCTAGATATGAAGCTCTTAGTTGATTACAGCCAGGATGGAGGAAATTCAGTGTTTGGTGTTCAGAGAAGAAAGACTTGAGATAGAATTCCAGTTCTGTCCCTTGTAAGACCAGAGAGCAAACACACACTTGGGCTTACATCAGGTAGAAAGGGCACTGTGTTTGAAATCAGATCTGCCTCTCACTTACCAGGTGGGTAAGTGGTCTTAGATAGTGAGCAACCTACGTAAGCACGTGTCTTATTTGTAAATCAAAGATCATAATTGCTCCAGGGATCCCTTTAGGTGCCAACCTGAGATCAGTTCCAAATCCTCACTTATGAGGACTCCTGGTTTCCTGTTCTCAAAGGTCCCTGAATGCCTCCTGTTCTAATTTGCATGATTTACTATTACTGTTTTTTTCTCCCCTAGGCTGATGTGTGTCTCCTTGTTTTTCACGACTGTCCCTCATGGGGTATTTCGGACATTTTTTCCTAATTGTGCTCTCCCTTCCCCATGATATTTTCACACCACGGATATTCTATATATCAGTTTGTGTACTGTGGTCCTTTGGAGGGCCATGAAACATTGTAAGATTTAACAATTTTTTGGCCCCTTAGAACCTATTCTTGTCCCCTTGGGGGCAATATTGCCCCCTGTTGAGAATGCGTGCCCCAGGTGTGAATTAGAGGTTAGCAAGAAAGATGTGTCTTATTTGTAAGTTTCCTCAGCACGTGACACGTGAGAAATGCACAGTGATGTTTATTGGATTGGGGGAAGCAATGAATCAGTCAGTGGGCAAGGATCAACTGAGAACAATGTAAAGAAAACGCTTAGTCTTATACCGGCTACATAGCAAGGAAGAAATACATATAGTTGCTCCCACTGCTGAAATCCAGTCTGAGCCTTCCAATAGCACTGATCAAAATCACATCAGATCTTTATTTTTGTGTGTTGGTCTCTAACTCTCCTGTTGACACGTTGAGGGCCTCTGTTAATTGCGTACTGCTCTGTACTACCTACCACGTCCGTTCACTGTTTAATAAATGAATGCGTGCAAGGAAGAATTCAAATGTAGAGCTCATCTCATTGTTGGGTGGACCAGTTCTAAGAGTCTGGACATCTCTGCACTCTCCAAGGAGTGGCGCGTAATGCCTTTGCTCGCAAGGCATCCTGCCTGTTTGACGCCTGTTTCTGTCTCAGCGCAGTGACTGATTTCTGCTTCCTTGGTAGGCAGAGGAGAAAGCATCTGACCCATAGAGTAGCAGCTTATTTAACTCCCTTTTTACCAGAAAGTCTTTGAGTTAAGAATGCTGTTACTTTGCAAAAAGAGAACTTTGCCCCAGAAGTTTGGACACAGCAAGAATGAGGACAAACAAGTTGAATCTCTGGTCTTAAAAGTCAGGAGAGAGGATAATTTGGGGCAGGAAGGTAATGATTGGAAGGAGAAGGAGGGAGCTTTGAGGGTTCTGGGGGATGTTCTGTTTCCTAATCTGCATGCAAATTATATGGGTGTGCTCACTGATAATTCACAGCTGTACACTTGTAATATGCGTATTTTACTGGATGGGTATTATAATTCAACTAAAAGAATAATGAAGGCAAGGAGTGAGGTCTGAGCCTTCTGAGGGTCAGTCATTTAGGCAAGTCCCTTTTCTTCCCTGAGCTTCGGTTTCCTTCTTTGTAACACAGAAATAATGCCAGCACCTACGTCACAGGTTTGATGTGAGGTTCAAACGAAATAGATAATACAAATCGCTTAGCACAGTGTCTGGTGTCTTGTACGCTGTTTATTAGTTAGTATCAATTCGTTCTTATTCATTATCCTTATTCATTTAGCCCAGATTTATTGAGAACATACCAAAAGTGTCGATCACTGTTCATTCATGTGCAATGAGGTTCTAAATACAGAAACAGGGTAAGGTGACGTTTTTCTTTCTCTCCAACATTTCATCACAAACATTTGCCAACACACAGAAAATTTGAAAGAATGGTACAGTGAACTCTTATGGACTTTTCACGCTCAACATTTTAGTGGATTTGCTTTAGCAGGTATCCATCTACCTACCCATCCCTCAGACCATAATTGGGCCTTTTGTTTACAGAGACCTGACCATGGCCCTGGGGTGGAAACCGCCAGGGAAATTTGGTTAAGGAAAACAATAGCACTAGGATCACGGTATGTCCTGGATTAACTTACCCGAATGGTGCCGTTGAATAATTCAGACCTCCCGATCCAAACCTCTAAGCAGACCATAAACAAAAGAGCTTGCTTTGGGAAATGGAAGTAATACAGCTTCAGCACTACTGTGTCCTCCTCAGAAACAAAGCCTTTGGTCGGGTGACCTTGGCTTGGCTAAAAGCATACGCAGAGGAAGATGTAAATTCTTCTCAGGAGCTTATGAATTCATGAATTAACACTGACTTTGAATGAGGTATGTTTTCCATTGAATGAATACTGAAAAACCTAGAGTTATTTTTCTCTTACAGGCATGCTGAGTTTCTATATTCTAATTTTTCTATAGCGACTGTGGATCATTTGTACAATAAGAGCGTTTGTTTGGGTTCCTGCTCTAATAAATCTCGGTTCTGCTTTAATGAACAGAAAAAACAAACAATTTGTTATTGGTCCATTAATTATTTGCATGTAAATGCCTCTGTTAGAGTAACTTAATAAGCCATTGAAAAACATTCCCCTTTGCCAGCTGAGTTACACTCTATTTAGCAAGCAACTCTTTTTTTTCTGGCAGGTGGGGGCGGGGGGGAGGTTGTTTAATTTCGTTTAAAAGCAAGGAGCCACTGGGAAACTGAATCAGACTGAATCTCACATATCTGAATCCACGTGAATCCCTGAGGCCTAAGGTAGTAAGGGAGGGCTCAGTGAAAGTTTGATGAATTTTGAAGGGTTAAGTAATGAACCTGAATGCGGATGATGAGAAAGCCCCTGGGAGAGTGGCCTTCCCAGCACAGCCATCCACAGGCTGAAGTTTCAATAACTAGGACAGGGTTTGCCAAACTTTGCTGCACAGAAGAATCACCAAGGGAACTTCAAAACATCCCAATGCCCAGGTTCCGTCCCCTACCAATTAAACCAGAAATTCAAGGGCAGGACCCCCAAGCATTAGTATTTGTTTAATTGCAATGTAATTGACACATGACATTATATTATATTGCAAAATGATTATCACATAAATTTTGTTACTGTTCATCGCCACACATAGTTACAAATTTTTTTTCTTGTGACAAGAAATTTTAAGATTTATTCTCTTGCAACTTTCAAATATGCAATACAGTATTGTTAACTATAGTCACCATGTTCTACATCACATCCGTGGGACTTCTTTACTTTATAACTGGAAGTTTGTATTTTTTGACCCTCTTCACCCATTTCACTCACCCCTCACCTCAGGCAACTGCCAATCTGTTCTCTGTATCAGTAAGTCCATTTTTTTGTTTGTTTGTTTTAGATTCTACATGTAAGTGAGATCCTATGTGTTTTGCCTTTCTCTGTCTGACCTATTTTACTTTGCATAATGCCCTTAAGGTCCTTCCTTGTCGTCAGGCATCAGTATTTGTTAGAGATCCCCAGATGATTCCAATGTAGAGCAAACTTTGTCAAACTCCGGCCTAGGAGTTGATCTTCCCCTCCATCTGTACCCAAAGGAAAAACAAAGTAACAAAAACAAATACAGGCATAAACCTCCCTCTAGGCATAGACATATTGTAAGAAGTGTCCTTCCATTGGATTTTGAAAATACTATTGACTTGCTGTCAGGTTAGTCATTTGGATAACCAGTGACGCTTTCCCGAAGAGCTCGTTCGGAAAAAAGAAAGGCCAGACTGTGGATCCCAAAAGGAAACCCCAGGAAGGTGGAGTTGTAGATGTGGTTCTGGGTGGCAAGGACGAGGGAAAAAGCAGAGGTAAATGTGTATCAAGTTTGGATCCTAAATTTTTCCAGCCAGCATGACCAGCACCCCAGAGCATGACTAAGAAAAATGTCCTGAGATAAATCCAGACCATATTTAAATGACAAACCTAAGGCAAAAAAAACATCTTACAGAGATAGGAAAAACGTGTTTTCTGGGGAGGGTGGGAAGCAGGGCTATCTGCTGCTCAGTCTAAAGATTTGGTTCTTCTCTCTACCTTGACCACCTGGAATTTCCTCTCATTTGTGCAACTCAGTTGAAATCACATCTTGAAGATGTTTCAAAGCAGCAGAACATGAGAGTTAAGAACAGGCGTGAGTCTGGCTGGGGCTGTGGTTCTAGGTGCGTCATTTCTAAGAACAACGAGGCTCAGCCTCCTCATTTTGTGATGGGAACCAATAGTTGAACCTTTGTAAAGTTAATGTGAAGGTAAAGTGAAATCGTGACTGAAAGCACTTCTCATGGTGTCTAGAACTTTGTAGGGTTTAGGACATTATGGTGATTGTTATTATCCAGTCAACCTGTGTGGGTGTCATACTTTCTCCAAAGTTTGCTTTGTGAGCAGAGTGTAGAAAGAGCATGTGCCCTTGCGGAGAGCTCTGGGCCGTGGCATGGGGGATCCCACTTTTACCATCTTGTACAGCTCACAAGAGCTATCTATTAAATTTCTAGGAAATTAGCGAGTTAGTTTTTATATGTTCTTTTTCAGGTTCTTTTCCATTATAGGTTATTACAAGATATTGAGTATAGTTCCCTGTGCTATACAGTAGGTCCTTGTTGGTTATTTTGCATATAGTAGTGTGTATATTTTAATCCCAGACTCCTAATTTATCCCTCTTCCCCCTTTCCCCTTTGGTAACCGTAAGTTTGTTTCCTATGTCTGTGAGCTTATTTCTATTTTGTAAATAAGTTCATTTGCATCATTTTTTTAGATTCCACATACAAGCGATATCTTACAGTATTTGTCTTTCTCTGACTTCACTTAGTATGATAATGTCTAGGTCCATCCATGTTGCTGCAAATGGCATTATTTCATTCTTTTTTATGGCTGAGTAATATTCCATTGTATATATGTACCACATCTTCTTTATCCATTCCTCTGTCCATGGGCACTTAGGTTGCTTCCATGTCTTGGCTATTGTAAATAATGCTGCTGTGAACGTTGGAGTGCATGTATCTCTTTGGATTATGGTTTTCTCTGGATGTATACCCAGGAGTGGGATTGCTGGGTCATATGGTAGCTCTATTTTTAGTTTTTTAAGGAACCGCCATACTGTTCTCCATAGTGGCTGTATTAATTTACATTCCCACCAACAGTGTAGGAGGGTTCTTTTTTTTCCACACCCTCTCCAGCATTTATTATTTGTAGGCCTTTTGGTGATGGCCATTCTGACTGGTGTGCCATGATACCTCATTCTAGTTTTGATTTGTATGTCTCTAGTAATTAGTGAGTTAGTTTTTAAACAACGATTATTAAAATTAAATGACACAGGCTTATGATTAATCAATTAAAATACAAATAAATACTCAAAACAAATTTTCTAATTATTTTACTACATCTTACTATTATCTCTGTGCTTGGGCTTATTTACATCAGTTGAATATGTATAGTGGAAACTACATAAGTATGTGCTATGCCACCTCATGCATGGCATTATATTGGCAAATTGAGATCGTCTGTGGTGAGTATTTATAGCATAGAAATCATCAAATACTACAAATTGAGTTGATTGGAAACATTTACAGCACACCTCTAGGATAGGGCATGTGTGTGGGGCGAGAAGGAAGGCTTAGGTGCAGTTGAAGCATCTTTGCTATTTTTAGTAAGAACCACTGTGAGTTAGAACTTGGAGGAAGATTTTCCCAAAAGTTGCCTAGAAAGCCAAGTAGGGAGAAAAAAATCTTCTCTCAGCATCTTACTTACAAAAGGCAAGACAAGAAAAGAAAGCCAGCAACTAGCTGTGGAATCCACACTCTACTTTCAAATGGCAAAATCAGTTCTGTTTTCATGAGTGGCGATGCCAAAGGATTTTCAGTTGCCTAGTGAAATCCAAGAAGACCAACTTACCCAAATCCTGAGACTTAATCTTGCAGAAGAGATAATCCTTGATCATAAATTTTTAGTGTTTGCATTTTTAAATTTAACTTTTAAGGGAAATGTGTTCAAATGGTCCAAACAACTAGAAGGTATAGAAAATTGTAAAGTGAACATATCTTGCCATCTTTCTAAAACTCCCACCAGCAGTATCATTCCTGGTTCTTTTTATACATGCTTTCAAGTTTTTTTTTGCACATCCAAGTAAATATAAACATGAATTTTGACTACTATCATCCTTTTCCTTATTACACAAAATATCACACAATATACTCACTCTCCTATACCTTGCTGTTTTTCCATTAATAATAGATTTTAGTTACCTTCCCATATGATACACGTACAGAGCTCCTTCGTTTTTTGAAATAATAGCTGGACAGTGTCCCATTTTCTGAATGAGCTCTAATTTATTTAATCAGTTTCTTAGCTGTTGGCCCTGGGTCGTGTCCAGTCTTTTGCTATTGCATAATGCAGCGATGGGTAACTTTTTATAATGTGAACAGCCTAAGGGGTGCCTGCTTCCCCACAGTCCAGCATAGTGAAGCAGTGGTCCAAGTTTGGAGTTTTGCCAGCCTGACAGCTGAACAGTGCTGTCTCCAGGGGATTTTAATTCATATTTCACTCGTTCTGAGTGACATGGGGCGCTTCTCATATGTTCACTAGCCATTCCCGTTTCTTTTTGTCTGGCTTGCTTTATTTATTTATTTGTAATGAGCTGTCTGTCCATATCCTCTGCTTGTTTTCCTTTGTGGGAGTTTCTTAATTCATTTTAAAGCCAGTAGACATCACCTCTCAAGTCTACTAGGACAAAGCCTGTATCCCGATGACGGGCGAGATCTATTTTTTGTTGCTATCCCGTCATGCTAAGCTTTCACGTAGGTGGGGACCGATCGTAGTGTGGTGTGGTGCTAGCAGGTGAGCTAATGTGAAAAGAAGAGGCAGGTCCATCCCCCAAATGTTTGTCCATCCGAAACCTCCATTTGAATGGAGATGGCTGCTCAGAGGCTAAAGGCGATGAATGAGCTTAAAACCAACCCTCAAATTCAGATCTAGCCACCCCCTCCTGCTTTTGTTCCCGGCTGTTTTTTCAAGGATATTTATATAGTGAACACTCTGAAAGGTAGCGATAAGCTTTTCCTTATGAAACAGAGGATGGATTTGTTTTCTGCCCCAGAAAATGAAAATAATGTCAGAGGTTGAAGAGGTTTGCATTGTCAGCCCTGTAAAATACTGGGGTTCCTAAACTTAGGGTTCTTCAACCCAGAGCATGTGCAGCACCCATCTGGCCCTCTACCCCTTGCCCTGTGGGAAGTGGGGCTTGGGAAACCAGCACAAATGATGTACCTCTGGCTCTTGCTGTTACTGTGACGAGAAAACTGTCCTTTGTCTCTGACCCAGGGGTTATGTATCTTCTGCCAGCGTCCATGAGACTGGCAGGCTAACTTGGTAGCTATCAGGTAGGTTCAAATCCCAGAACCTTTATGATTCTTGACCTTTAGTTCATAGATCTTTTGTAATAATTAAATGTAGTAATGTATAAAGCACGTAGGACAATGCCTATGCCTCGTTCGTAATAGTTACACAGTAAGTGGGAGCCAGCGTTAGTATTTTTCTTGTTATTATTGTTACGATTATTACCTGCCTCAGAGGATTGATTGGGGATTAAGGTAAAAAATATTAGCATAGTGTCTGGCCCATGGTAGGCTTTCAGGCATGGGATTCTTTCTTTCATTCATGTACTGTATCATTTCAGGGAGGCTATAATAGCAAGAAGGGACCTCAGACCCACCATGAAGGTAGATGAAGTTCTTAATCTGTTTTCCTAAGCTCAGCTGAAGGAAGGTGTGGCCTCACAGGGTGGGCACCGGGACCTCAGGTCTCTGTGCAGCTTCCTAGGACCCCACCCTCCGTCCAAAGCCACGAGGAATCATGCCAGGTAGAGTTTTGCCAGATCTAGGGACAGCCCTTAGTGCTGCATTCTAATTCCATACTCATTCCCCTCTTGGAGAAGAATATGTTTGAACATAAAGTTTTTATTTAAGCATAGGTTTATAGACACTGGGGAGGAAGTACTCTGTGACCCGGCGTCCCTGATCACTTGCAGTCACTCCCCAGCCTCCCAACCTTGATTTGACAAATCTGACCATGTGTTCGCTGGAGGTTGGGCTTTTCCTGTGCTCTAGCTATGGTGGTGGATGAAAGAGACTTGGTCCCTGCCCTCAGGGAGCTTACAACTGAGCAAAGAAAACACCATTAAGTGAGTAACATACAAATGAAATAAAACTGTAACGTGTTGAGTGCTATAGAGGAAACCAACAATGTTGAATTAATTAGGGTAAGTAACCCACTCCGAAATCTCAGCAGAGTAGCATCATAAAAGTTTATTCTCACTTACGCCACAGTCCAGTGTGGCTAGACAGTGGGAACTGGGGTTGGTATGGGGATGAGAGGACCTCTTGGGCTTCTTCAATCTTCCCAGGGTCCAGACTCGTTCCCTGAGTCAGTGCTGCCCTGTCTAGGGCCCCCTCCCTTCTCTGTGTCCAGCAGGCACACCGGCCTGCCATTGGCTCCCCCCACTTCACCTTACAGTGTAAATTCGAGGGAGCCTCGGAAACGTGGTCCACCCAGGCGCCTAGAAGAATCTCTAGTTGTTTTGTGATACAGGAGACACCAGAAGAGAACAGAGTTGATGGTGTCGCCCAGGAAGTGACTTTGGTTAAGACCATAGGTTCCAGAGTCAGATTGCCTGAGTCCCTTCCTGGCTCTGCCACTTGCCAGCTGGGGACCTTGGGTTTAGTTGTGCATCCTCTCTATGCCTGACTCTTCTCAGCTGTGAAATGTGGGTGAAAATAATAGAGCGGTCTGAGAGAGCAAATGGAATAACCAGTGCACTCCAAAACTATTTTAACCAGTGCACTCCAAAACTATTTAGCACAGGGTCAGATTGGTTTATTCTAAGTAAATCAGTGCAGTTAAATTATGATCATGGTTGTCATTAGTAATGGTAAGGCAAGACCTGAAGGAGGTCTTGAATGTTAAAGGAGGTTTAGAATGTTAAACCAGTGTGGCAGGAAACACTGTCGTCTAACTCTTTGTTACTCTCCCCTCCATTTCCACCTCCGTGTGAAAGTTCACCTGGTCCTTTGCAAACCAGTACTGGAATAGCCTACAGTCTCTTTTCTTCTGCTAATTTCCCCGGTTATATCAGGCTCCCCACGCCCACCTTCTAACTAAGATTCTAATGGGGTAGATGCATGGTTTTAATTTTAACTCAGGTTTTGCAAATAGCTGTTGTTTCTTTTCCCTCTTTGAAAATGATGTGTTCAATTAGCTTTTCTCCAAGGTTCCATTTTGTCCTAACAATCTGTATATCTTTTCATGGAAAGTTAAAACATGATGGTGACTGCCCGGATGCCAGGTCTTGTGTTTGGCAGCCGGAATCTTGAGTTGGCAAATAGTTTCACGTGCTGGCACTTAGATTCAAGGCAGACACTGAGAGTTGAGGCAGAGAATCATTACTCATCACAGTGGAACCGCTAGCAGCCCCTCAAGTCATTAGTCTGCTAAACGTTCCCCTTTCGCGCTCAGTAGATCCAACTCATACTGCTGTCGCTTGTGTAGCTGCCCTACCCTGCAGTCAGGAGCCTGCCCTTTCTACCTACGTAAAAGAAACACTCTTCATGAAGGGCCAAGGGCATTGTTAAACTTTATAAGATTAATTTGTAAATGAAGTGTTTAAAGGGGCATCAGCATTTGAGACAATTGACATCGACTAGGCTCTTTGTTGGAATTATCTTCACCTCTGTAAAGTAGGGCTCAAGAGGCACGATACTTGACTCATCATTATGGGCTGTCTGTTTTGTGCCAGGCACTGTGCTGGCCGATGAGGGCACAACGGTGAACCAAACACTGTCCCTGCCCTCAGTGAACGTGCCACTTGGTAGGGAGAACAGCTGATAATCAAACACTCGCTCACATCCGATATCTAACGGCACAATGACAACGAATGATGCTCTGAGTGTCCATTACAAGGGGATTTCACTGAAATGGGTGATGAGGAATGGCTTCCTTGAGGAGGTGACCCGGGAGCTGAGGGTTGATGGATGGAGCAGGAGTTATCTGGGCACAAGGGGAAGGAAAGCTGTTCTTCAGAGGGGGCAGAATGTGCTCTAGTGACTCAAATGTGGGTAAGCCTTTGAAGAAAGCTAAGGGGACCGTGGCATATGGGATGAGGCCAGAAGAGCGGGTGCTGAAGGCCGCCATATGAATAATGGTCATTCACTTCAGAGCAATGAAAACCCATGTAAGGGCTTTGAGCAGAGAAGAGTAGGCTGCTGACTAGGTCAGATTTGCCTCTGGAGAAGATCACTGTGTCTGGAGGGTGGAGTTGAGTGGATGCGTGTGGACCAGAGGGGAGGTTCTTCTAAGAGTCAAGGACTTCATGAGAAGCGAAGACAGCTCAGTGTCTGGGGGATGGAGGTGCCCAGTGAGAAGTGCAGGCACTTAGATGGCCAAACACATAGGACTTGGCAATGGATCACATGTGGAAGATGAGAAGGAGGAAGTGTCCAAAGAGACCCTCCAGGGCTTCTGAGTTCCTAAATTGCAGGGAAAGTCGTGCCATCCACGGACATGGTGCCGAATCTGGGGAGAAAGATCAGGAAGAAGTTTTGAAGTTTCAAATCTTAATATCAATTTAAGATTACAGTTAGAATGACATTATTTGTCAGTTCACAAAACATATTGTGCAAGGAAGAAAAAGGAAATAAATTACCATGTCTTCATCACCTCCCACGTTTTGGGTGCTTTTAATGTATCCTGGTTCATCTTTCTAGTAACCTTGTAAGGCAGACACCACCCTTATCTATCAGCTCAGAAAAAGTTCTGAAAGATCTACTCAGTGGCCTAAGAACATACAATTAATGACAAGAAAAATATGTTTTTGGTCCCAGGGTTATATGAAACCACAATCTCCTGCAAGGTTTTCCACCACAAGATATTTCCTTTGTACCCACTCTGTGTTGGTTTTCTGAGAGACAGTATGGGATTCTGGTCCTTAGGAATGTACAGTAATCTCGTAGGAAGATACTGGTTATAATCCCACAATGGAGGATGAAACAAGATGCTCTGGGTTTATAGAGGGGGAGGTTTGGGACTGCTTTGTGCCTTCTGGAGATGACAGAATCTGAGCTGTGTCTGAGAAAGACATTCACTGTGACCAGCGTCAAGGATGCACAGAGGGGCAGATGTGGCCTGGCCACTACAAGCTGGAGAGATTCATAAACGGGAGACGAAGAGAAAGAAAAGAGGGAGAGGAGAGGGTGTGTAAACACATGTTTGAATGACTAGAACTCTTTGCTATCTTGAGAAACTTAATTTTGCCCATGAACGCAGCAACCGAAAGTCAAAATTAAACAGACTTTGTAACAGTAAGAGACCTGAGCTCATTAACAATCTTCAAATAATTTATAATTAGTAATATTAAAAAGAATTCTGAACAGGGGCATGAATATGCAAAGCTCCTTTGTGTTCCCTTAAGCCAGCCATTTCCAAATCCGGCAGCTTTTTGTACCTGCATATAACCTCAGAGTGCCACAGAGCTGGGCGAGGAAGAGAACGATGCTTAGAAACAAGCAGGATCAATATTTAATGAATGATTTTTTGAACCCCTTGGAGCTCATCTTCTTATTTATTTTTGTCTCTTGTCTCTCCTGGAAACACACGCACATGCGGAAATTAACGTTAAGCAATGCAATTAGTGAAGATATTTTCGCAAATCCACTAAAACGTGTACAAGAGACTGCTAATAGTGTTTGCCTCCAGGAAGTAGTTGGCAAGAATGGAAAGGGGACCAACTTTTCATTGTATATGATTATGCATCTCTTGAATTTTTAGAAGATGTGTAACTAAATACATTGTTTTTTAAAGTCCATAATTTTTGTGGCCTGAAAGGCACCAAGATGTAAACAGAAAGTTTATGGACTCAGACACTGAATACCTGAGCCTGGGACTTCCCCAGGGGCGCAGTGGTTAAGACTCCCAATGCAGGGGGCCCGGGTTCGATCCCTGGTCAGGGAACTAGATCCCACATGCATGCCACAACTAAGAGTTCACATGCCACAGCTAAGGAGCCCACGTGCTGCAACTAAAGGAGCCCGCGAGCTGCAACTAAGGAGCCGGCAAGCCGCAACTAAGGAGCCCTTGAGATGCCATTAAGGAGCCCATGTGCCACAACTAAGGAGACCACGAGCCGCATCTGAGGAGCCCGCCTGCCGCAACTAAGACCTGGCACAACCAAATAAGTAATAATAAAATAAATAAATGAATATGTAAAAAAAATTACCTGAGCCAAAGTTTCCTTATTCAGAGGGTACAGGGAATAATTCTTACCTTGCATGGTTTTTAATGAGGCTTAGGGATAGAGTATATTCAATACCGGGCATAGAGTGAATGTTCAATAATGAAAATTGTACTATTGACAAATGAAAGTCTTTTCTGATAGGTTGTAGCTAAATAAAACTTTTTCTGGTGAAGTTTTAGGTCTCAAGAGGTTTTGGAAGTAAAAATACTGACCTGGTATTCAGAAATGAAAAGAAAAGGGTCTCTGGTGAGACCCCCTCCTTCCTGGCTTGTAGACGCCACCTTCTTGCTGTGTCCTCACATGGCCCTTCTTCTTTGAACACATACTCCTGGTGACTCTTCACTTCTTATAAGGATGCTCGTCCTGTCAGATTAGGGCCCCACCCTTATGACCTCTTTTGACCTTAATAATCTCCTGTAAGTCTCTGTCTCCAAACAGTCACTCTGAGGGTGAGGGCCGGGTTAGAACTTCAACATATGAATTTGGGGAGGACACTGTTGAGTCCTTAACACCCAGTCACAGGTTTTACTCCTAATTTCAGAGTTACAAATAGCTGTGAGACACAGGCAATGTCGGGAGAGGTCTGGAAGTACCAATATTACTCCTCAGGTCCTCTCTTGCCTAAGGTCACACTTTGGCCCAGAGTGATAAATTAAATCTTTAAGTAATGTATGTGTCTATGTACAAAAGTAAGAACTGTTTTGGCCATGAAACATCATTATTTTTAACTTAGGTACACAGCTTCATGATGTTTTTCTGGGAATCATACCCTATAAATTGATAGACTCCAAGTCTGTTTATCAAATCCCTCCCAGACAGACTAGGTACATCCCACTAAAGCATTCCATAGATATAAAATCTCAAGCTAGGATACACCATTTGTTTATCCACCAGGAGGTCTATTGTTAGCAAGAGGAAATTGGTGTTTTTTTGTATTTATTTTTAATATTTATTTATTTATTTGGCTGCACCGGGTCTTAGTTGGCACTCGGGATCTTTGCTGCTGCATGGGGGATCTTTAGTTGCAGCATAAGGGATCTAGTTCCCTGACCAGGGATGGAACCTGTGTTCCCTGCATTAGGAGCATGGAGTCTTAGCCACTGGACCACCAGGGAAGTCCCAGCAAAAGGAAATTTGACCAAGCAACCTTTCTTCTATATTTCTGGAAGGTCCTCCCTCATTCACCCTCCTCCCACCCCCAGTAAAGTAGGAGGTGAATTGTAGGCCTGCTGCCAACCCTGTCCTTCCCACTGGGATTTCTTCCTCTCCACCCTCACCACAAAGCTCTGGACAAACCCTCTGACATTTTGTTCCTCCAACACTTTCCTCTTAAAATGTGGTCCCCAGACCTGCAGCATCACCTGGGAGCTTGTTAAAAATGCAGAATCTCAAGTCCACCCTTCCCCCGCCAGGCTGACTAAATCAGAATCTGCATTTTAACAAGATGTCCAGGGGATTTGTTGGCACATTCAAGTTTGAGAAGCACTGTTCTAACACACCAGGTCTTCCCTGCCTCAGAGCCTTTGCACCTGCCCTGTTACTTCCCATGCATGTCTCCTCACCGTTCAGGTCACAGCTTAAAAGTCACCTTTTCTGCCTCTCTCATCTTCTTTTTAAAGTAGATGCCCTGGTGTTACCCTTGCATTTGCATTCCTGCTCGACACCTGTTACAATATATATTTTATTAATTTGTTGTACTGTTGCTTCAGCTGTCCCAGTAATTCTGAGCTCCTTGAGGTCAGAAGTCTTACCCAAACAGTTGTATCCTAATGAATATCACTTGGTGCATTGGGTGGCCAAGAAATCGTTGTTGAATCAAAAATGAGCAAACTGATATTCCATGACTGGCACCTACCTGTATCTCTAACGTTATCTTCTTTATTACTTCCTTGCACTCACCTTAAACTACTTACAGCCCCTCATCCTCATCACCGTCCTTGAATCAAGTGCTTTCGTGCTTTCTTGGATTTCCTGAAGCTTCTCACTCTTCCTGAATGTTTTTTCCCCATCTACTCTCACTAAAGAGCACTTAATCACCCTCAGAGACTCTGCTCCAATATTCTAGAAAAGACAGCTTAAGGACCATTTGGGCCACAGTTGTATTTTGAATTCTATTGAATTTTACTGAGTTTACATGAATATTTCTACCATGACACCAAGATCCTCTAGAGGGAAAGGAAATAATCGTTTATCTTATCTGTATAGCCATTGCTTAATGTAGTGCATGGAACACAGGAACTGCTCAGTAAATGGCCTTTGAATTATGAGACAGGAGAAATACAAGAGGATGTGAGAAGGATGGTGTAACGAAAGCCAACCTACGTCTACTTCAGAATCTTGGCATAAAAAGTCCTCCCTGATCAGCAGAGTCCCTGTAGTCTGTGTGCACTTTTCTTGATGAAAAAGCACTTTTCATCTCCCTTGTCTTCCAGCAGTCCTGGAAATATAAGCTGAATGAAATAAACACTTAATTTGTCTCACCTTCCTAAGATAACCTAGCTTCTCAGTGTAAAAATAAACAAATAGGCTGTCTTAGACCATTCAGGCTGTTACTACCCAATGCAATAGGCTGTGTGGCTTATTACAACAGAAATTGATTTCTCACAGCTCTGGAGCCTCAGAAGTCCAAAACCAAGACACCAGCAGATTCGGTGTCTGGTGAAGCCTGCTACCTGGTTCATAAGATGGCCATGTTTTCACTCTGTCCTAATTGGTGAGGGGGTTCTCCGGAGTCCCTTTCTAAGGGCATTAATCCTGGTCATGAGGGCTCCACTCTTAAAACCTAATCACCTCCCAAAGGCCTCTTCTCCCCACGATCACAATTGGGATTAGACCTCAACGTATGAATTTGGAGGGGGCGGGGAAACACAGACATTTATTCCATAGCATGTGCTGTTTGGAGAGGCCACTTCTCTCTTAGCTTTGTGGACTTCCAAATGTGTAAGGCAGTAGACTCCACTTCTTAAATAGCCTAATTTCGTTTATATACCTGTGGATATAGATATCAACACAAATGCGTCTCAGCAGCTTTCTGCAAAATTCCTTAGGGCATGGGACAGAATTCAGGGGCAGTAGGTGGCTACCTGATTAAATGTTGTGTGAAGGGTACCAAAGGACCGCTTAACCAAATATATCACGTCCACCACATCTTCTGAGCTGGCAACTAAACCAACTATTTGAGTTGTTTCCTTGGATTAACGTGTAGGTGTTTGTTAAAGAGATGATCGTGCAACTCATCACTGGACAGTCTGTGCTCTGAAACAAGACTTACGGATTTATGCTCAGTCTGTAGGGAGCAATAACCCATTTCTCTATAAGACAGAGGTCAGCTTTTTAGTTTGGCTCCCCAGGTGTTCACGAGGAGGACATATTTGGCTCAGTCTTGATAACCTGAGTGGGGGAGAGGATGTGCCAGTCAGTAGAGGCTGCATGAACAAAGGCATGGAGGCAGTGTACAAGAGAAACCTGAAAACCGCATGAAATAGAGCTTATTCTTCTTATAATGAAAGTTAGAAGAAAGAAATTAAAATACCTATTTTAATTGGATATCACTGTCTTTATTTATTATTATTATTTTTTATAAATTTATTTATTTATTTATTTATTTATTTTTTGGCTGTGTTGGGTCTTCGTTTCTGTGCGAGGGCTTTCTCTAGTTGCGGCGAGCAGGGGCCACTCTTCATCGCGGTGCGCGGGCCTCTCACTGTCGCGGCCTCTCTTGTTGCGGAGCACAGGCTCCAGACGCGCAGGCTCAGTGGTTGTGGCTCACGGGCTTAGTCGCTCCGCGGCATGTGGGATCTTCCCAGACCAGGGCTCGAACCCGTGTCCCCTGCATTGGCAGGTAGATTCTTAACCACTGCGCCACCAGGGAAGCCCAATCACTGTCTTTAAAACACTCTCATATATGCAATCAGATTTGATTCTCCAACAACTCCGTTTTACTGGTGAGAAAATTAAGCCGCACAGAAGCCCAAGACGATCCAGCTAGTATTCTGAGAGTTGACAGCCGAACTAGTGTTCTCTGACTTTCCATGACCCCACAGGTTACACTAGTCCAAGAAGGGAAAAGATCTGAAAGGCAATGCTAGAATTCCAATCAAAATATTAGTTAACCAATGTCAGTGTTTTCTACAGTGTTACTGGAGGGATACAGATTCTGCAGTATGTTGAGATAATAGATGTTACAACAGGGGAAAGAATTATTTGTTCTGAATTCCAAAGAATTAGAAAGCACTGTCTTAAATCAAAGCATGATCTCTCCTTAATAGCATTACTTCTCAGGGTCTTTAATAAACTAATATGCACTGTGGCTCCCCGGACATCGTGATACGGAACCGTGTGGTTTTCTATGTTCGAAAGATTATGTTGCAGGGCTCGTATTCAGAATGAAATGTGGGGTAATGATGCTAAATAATCTGTATAAAAACAATTTCTATCCTCTAGTTCAGCAAAGGGAAGCAGGCGATTCAGAGGCTGAGAATAGAAAAATAGAAAGGAGGGAAAAGAAAACAAAGAAAATGAAAAGCTCTTCTTGTCTCAGAGGGTAAACTAACTGATCAGCATTCTTCCCCACTTACCTGGCAGAGAGCACGACTCACCCCAGGTGAGTGGGTGAAAAGCAATTTGCAAGTTGTCTGGAGCGTGAAAACCGAAGATGAATGGCTGCGCGGATTAGAAAAGAAGATTTAGTAGCAGTGATATGAGGACTTCTGTTGTTCTTGCTTGTATAGTTTGTCATATTTAAGCAAGTCAGAGTTGGGAGGCTCAAACAAAAAGGAAGAGTAAGGAGCATTCAAGGGCACTAAAAGAAGGCATTTTCTCCTAAGGATGTATCCCTTTATGTCTTTTCTTGGAATAGAATTTGTCCAAGTTTCATTCCATCTTTTAGGCTCTGTTGGGGATTTAAACAAATACATAATAGCCCCAGTGTTCCCAGTGGAAGCAGAAGAGGCAGGAGACTAGTACAGATAAAATGCTAAGAGATGTCAACAGAGGGAGAGGGCATTTCCAGCTTGGAGGCTTCAGAGAAGATTTGGGTTATTTGAATGGTTGCAGAATTAGGGGGAAAGCATGACAGCTAAAAGGATGAGTATAAACGAAATAATGCAAATAGGGAACCATACGGTTATTGAAGGGAAGCGGAAGCAGTACCCTTTGCTAGAAGAAAGATGGGTATGGGTGGGGCTGGAGCTGGATGAGGCTGGAGGGGAGGATCAGGGGTTCACTTTGCAGTGACTTAAATGCTAAAGTGAGGCTCTGCGCTGTCTCAGGTGGGCAGTGAACTTTATCCAGGGTGCAGTAGAACCACACTCGCCTTCCAAAAAGCCGCCCTGGCAATTTCATGACAAATAACATCTGTGAGCCCATCTTCTAGGCTTAGGGTGGACATTAGGAAACACCATACATGTGATCTCTTCACATGGAGGGAGATGAACACAGAAGTAAACACCGGGATGTTTAATTTCGGATAGTAACTTAACAATGAAGAGAAATGAAGCAGAGTAGAGGAATAAGAACCGACAGGGAAGACTGACAGCAAAGAGAGTAATTGAGAGGACAAGATAATGATAACTTTAATACAGCAATGTTTGGGGACAAAGAGGAAAGAGGTTTATGAAAAAGATTGGAACAAACTTTGCTATTTTTTGAGGGCAGCAAGGTGGAGGAGGCGTCAAAGATGACAGTACAGTCACTAATAATAATTGCAGTAGATATAACTCATTAAGCTTTTACTATGGGCCAGACTACATGCTTCACATACATTCATTTTCTCAGTAATTCTGAAGCCAAATCTGGCCTCTGTACCCCGACACCGAATTAGTTCTTGGAGACAGAGTTTTGGGTGAAGTAGAAAAGAATAGCCTCATTGTTTTGCCAGGCAAAGGGGGACACAGTGGGCTAATGCCCTCAAAACTGTGTGTCCTAACGGGGGGTGGGTTTGTGAGGGGGTATTATAGTCAAGGGGTGGGGTTGTTGATAAGGATCAGGGTGCGCGCAGGGCCGTCTGGCATCAGGTGATGATGGGGCAAACGGTGACCTTGTCTGATATGAAGAGTGCTTCGTCAAGTCGTTAACATCTTCCATTTGGTGGGGATTTTAGTTCTGCAGAAGAGCTCAAAGCTATTGTCATGTGTGTCCCTTGAAGGGGGACCAGGACCCTGCCCCAAGGCTGCACCATTGTTTCTTGGCTGTTCCTCCCTGGTCTCTGCGCGTCCCACCCCTTCCCTGATTAGCAACTGTTTGAACCTGCCTGTTGGAACTCAGGGAAGGGGACACAGAAAGGCTTTTGTGCCCAGAAGCCCCACAGGGTCCTGCTCGATTTCAATTCTAGGAGGTAATCATTGCTATCTGCATTTCACAGTTGAAAAAAATAATAATAAGGTTCAGAGAGCTTAAATGACTTGGCTACCATGTGACCCAGCAATCCCACTACTGGCATATACCCAGAGAAAACCGTAATTCAAGAAGACACATGCACCCCAAAGTTCATTGCAGCCCTATTTACAATAGCCAGGACATGGAAACAACCTAAATGTCCATCAACAAAAGGATGGATAAAGAAGATGTGGTACATATATACAATGGAATATTACTCATGCATAAAAAGGAACAAAATTGGGTCATCTGTAGAGATGTGGATGGACCTAGAGACTGTCCTACAGAGTGAAGTAAGTCAGAAAGAGAAAAACAAATATCATATATTAATGCATATATGGGGAATCTGAAAAAATTGGTATAGACGATATTATTTACAAAGCAGAAATAGAGACACAAACGTAGAGAACAAATGTCTGGATACCAAGGGGAAAAGGGGAGAATGGGATGAATTGGGAGATGGGGATTGACGTATATACACTATTGATACTATGTACACAATAGATAACTAATGAGAATCTACTGTATAGCACCAGGAACTCTACTCAGTGCTCTGTGGTGACCTAAATGGGAAGGAAATCCAAAAAAGAGGGGATTTATGTATACGTATGGATGATTCACTTTGCTGTAGAGTAGAAACTAACGCAAAATTGTAAAGCAACTCCAATAAAAATTAAAAGACAAACAAAAAAATGGCTTGGCCGGTGTCACTCTGCTAGGATTTGAACCCATGTCTGCCTGAGTCCAAGGCTCATGTTATTAACTCCTCTGGTATACCAGGACAGGTTGGAGGGTGGGTGGAGAGATCTAGAAAACGGGAAGGAAGGCGGTACTTCTAGTTTCAGACATGTAGAGTCTGAAATGCCACTACAGCATTAGTTGCTGATAATATGTGGCTGGAAGAATCAGAGCTCAAGAGAGAGGGGAGGCCTGACGATAGCCATCTTTAAGTTTTTGCCTGGATTAATTAAACTTAAGTTGATCACTGAAGCCATAAAATATTCCAGTAAAAATTAATAATTAGGCAGTTACGATGTCTCAGGCACACACCTTACACATGCTGTCTCATTTGTCACAAACGCATCTCATTCATAACAAATAAGCTAAGGAGGCACGCTCCACATGGTTGACTCGCCTTGGGTCATACTGTCTGGAGGTGATGAAGCCAGTCTTTGAACCCCGGAAAGGCTGACTTCCTAGCTCGTGCTCTTTTCTATTTTGAGCTGTAGCTAAGTTTACCGGAGGAGAATGTGCAGAGAACAGTCAGGGACCTATTGAAATCCAGTTCTGTCCTTGGCTGCAGACTTGTTTTTCTTGCTCTCCATGGTGTGTTAGTTATGTTCATGTTTCCACTACCTAGCAACTTAGTGCTCCAGATTTAATTCCCTTTCTTCTCTCAAAATGCCAAGGACATTTTACATATCAACTTCCATTCTTTAGATGTGTATTAAATGACCAACAAATAGATGAGACTCACGTAAGTCCTCATGGATCCTTTCATCAACCCCACTTGCAGGTAAACTCCAGTTCTGGCTGGGGGACGGTCACTTCTGAAGTAGGGGTCAGTCTTTGCTCTCACCTCTGTCACCTGCCAGTGCTCTCGACTCCCCTCTCAGATTCCGGGTTTCCAGCCTTGAATAAAGTGGATGGAAGCTCTGAACTCACTGGGTTTACAGAGGAGTTGGGAGACAGATTTTCATGAGTCACATATCTGCATAATTACAAATGGTGTTCAATTCTTTGAGGAGGGATCCTTGAGAGGTTATAAAAGGAGGAACCGACCCAGGGAGGGTGGGGCATCCTGAGCAAGAGTCTGGTGAGCGGAGGAAGAAGTATCGAACAGCTTGTTACAGCACAGAAGCCACTGTGGGGCAGGGTGCTTCATGGGACTCATAGAGCCAGGAGAGTGAAGCCACCTGGCGTGTGTCCCTTTGAGACGATGCCCAGCTAGGAGGCTGAAGAGCAAGGAGAAGTCACTGAAGAATTAAGCAAAAAAGGGGACGTGATCAGAGCTCCATGCTAAAGAATCCTCCTGGCTGTGGTGCAGAGGATGGGATTAGGAAAAGGCCCGCAGGAAAGAGAGGTGAAGAAACCCCCTAGAAAACTTTTGCAGAGGAGGTGTGATAACAGGTGAGAAAAGAGGATTCATTTCTTGAAGGCGTTCGTTTTTGTCGATTAAAACGGGATCCATCACCCAGTAACCTTACTTAATATATAGTTTGTTGGATAAAATAATTAATGTAAGTGATTGCAAGAGAGAAACTCAACACAAGTTGTTGGTCACTTAGATGTGGGTGAGAGGGGGTGGGTACCAAAGGAAAGGAAGATGTCAAAGATGACATAGCTTCTGGTTTATGGATTGATAAAGCTGCCATGCGCTAGGGCTTTGTCCTTCCTTTGTCATTGCCTCTGAGTCAGCCGATGTTTTCTGTAAAGGGCCAGATAGTAAATAGGTTAGGTTTTGCGGGCCATGCATTCACAACTACTCAGTTCTACCAGTGTAGCCTAAAATCGGCTAGAGGCAATATGTAAATGAACAGTGTGGTGATGTTCCAGTAAAACTTTATTTATGAAATCAGATGATGGGCAGGATTTGGCGCACTGGGGGCCATAGTTTGCCAATTCCTGGTGCAGATCATGAATTCAGTTTTGAACAAGTTTATTTGAGGTATTTTTGAGGCATCCATGTGAATATGTTTACATTATAAATTATTCTTAAATCCATGCTTTAAAAAACTACTTTCAAATGTTTTTAATAATTCAAGCAAGATTAAATACCTAATGTTTGATTGGTAAGCATCATTTAGGGAACTGTGTCCCCAGAGGGGGACTAAATAAGAGATGATTTGTAGTTAACATGTACATTATAAGGAGATGGCTCCTCTCCTGGCAGTTTTGTTTCTGAAAGAGATAGCTAACTAGTGTTAGCAGATATGTATTGTTTGGCCAACTGAGTATATGGTAATTTTGAAAAAGCATCAACATTGTGAAAAATCGAAGGTTCCCCAGAAGGCTGTCCTGATTCTTCTGGAAAAAATAAAATAAAAAATAAATAAAAGGAAGTTCTGAAGCCAAGTAAAGATAACCCTTTTTTAGTTAGAGGTATAGAAAGGTGTGATAAAGAAAGAAATGTAGAATTACTTTGGGGGCAAACTGATCAATCAGTCTGGGAGCTTTTAATTATGCAAATTTAATAAATAGCACCCGCCTTTCCCCTTGTACTTAAGGGAAACACAAGCATTGAAATAGTAAATGCAGGGCTTCCCTGGTGGCGCAGTGGTTAAGAATCCGCCTGCCAATGCAGGGGACACGGGTTCAAGCCCCGGTTCAGGAAGATCCCACATGCCATGGAGCAACTAAGCCCCTGTGCCACAACTACTGAGCCTGTGCTCTAGAGCCCACAAGCCACAACTACTGAACCCACGTGCCACAGCTACTGAAGCCTGTGCGCCTAGAGCCTGTGCTCCGCAACAAGAGAAGCCACCGCAATGAGAAGCCTGTGCACCTCAACAAAGAGTAGCCCCCACTCGCCGCAACTAGAGAAAGCCCACGCACAGCAACGAAGACCCAACGCAGCCAAAAATAAATAAATAAACAAAAACAAAAAAAAAGAAATAGTAAATGCAGATCATTTTGGCAGAACTACTAATGAAGTCTATTCTTGATGTATAATTCAATATGTATTTGCATGGACGTGTAATTTATTTTGTGTTCCTTTAGACTTTGTTTTGAGGAGAAGCATTATTTTACTCTCACATCAGTTGTTTGCTTTATGGGCTGAGCCTTTCTAGGCATTTTAAGTTGTTTAGCCAATGACATTATGAAATATAAGTCCGGAGACCTTCCTGAACTGTGAAAATTTGTAATTCCACTACAGCGCCATACTTACCCATTAAACCATAAGAGTATAACTGAGCATTTTAGGTGACCTTCTCGGACTTTTAATGAGAGCTAGTGCATCCTAAGGTCAAGAATAGAAGCCTGCAGTCAATAGGTTTGCTAAACAAAACAAATATTTTCTCCTAAATTCCAGCCCTTCAGAGAGTTTAGTTCATTCTTTCCCATACTTGTCTACATATGACCAGAGGAGCTTTCAAACACCCTGCTGCCTATTTGGAATTTTTAGAAGATCCCCAAGTGATTGAAATGTGCAGTCAAGTTTGGGAGCCACTGGCATAATTCAAAAAAAGGTCTTAATTCAGAGCAGACATACAGATGGCCAATAGGCACATGAAAAGATGCTCAACATTGCTAATTATTAGAGAAATGCAAATCAAAGCTACAATGAGGTTCCACCTCACACCCGTCAGAATGGCCATCATTAAAAAGTGTACAAATAACAAATGCTGGAGAGGGTGTGGAGAAAAGGGAACCCTCCTACACTGTTGGTGGGAATGTAAATTGGTGTAGCCGCCATGGAAAACAGTATGGAGGTTCCTCAAAAAAATGAAAATAGAGCTGCCATATGATCCAGCAATCCCACTACTGGGCATATATCCAGACAAAACTATAATTGGAAAAGATACATGCACCCCTGTGTTCATAGCAGCACTATTCACAATAGCCAAGACATGGAAACAACCTAAATGTCCATGAACAAAGGAATGGCTAAAGAAGATGTGGGGTGTGTGTGTGTATGTGTGTGTATTCAATACATACATATATCTAAATATACATATATATATATATCTCCAATGAAATATTACTCAGGCATCAAAAATAATGAAATAATGCCATTTGCAGCAACATGGATGGACTTAGAGATTATCATACTAAGCGAATTAAGTCAGAAAGAGAAAGACAAATACCATATGAAATCACTTACGTGTGGAATCTAAGATATGACACAAATGAACATATCCATAAAACAGAAACAGAGTCGCATGGAGAACAGACTTTGATTGCCAAGGGGCAGGGGGAGGGCCGGGAAGGAATAGGAGTTTGGGGTTAGCAGAGGCAAACTCTTATATACAGAATGGATAAACAACAAGGTCCTACTGTACAGCACAGGGAAGTATATTCAATATCCTGTGACAAACCATAATGGAAAAGAATATGAAAAAGAATACATATATATACGCACATATAGCTGAGTTGCTTTGTTGTGCAGAAGAAATTAACACAATGTTATAACTATAGTTCAGTAAAAATTTTTTTAAAAAAAGGTCTTAGTAGCAGTACAGAGCTGCCCACATCTTGGACCTCGAGGTGCTTTACAGTGAGATGAAGCTCTAAATCCCTCCATGGGTGCCCAGGGACTACCGTAGTTAAAACTAGTCAATTATGTACCTTTTATGTACAGTCTTTTATATACACTTTAATGAAGAAAGCGTATGGTACTTTCTTCCTAGAGTATATTAAACACGATGAACTGTACAAATAATTCCAAATTTTGAATAAGTAGAATTTGAATTAAGTGTGTTTATAGCAGTCCCGAAATTCTGTTTTACAGTCCAGTCCTGCTGCCTAAAATTTAACAGTCGGGGCTGAGGCTTAAAAAAGAAAAAAAAAAGACATTGAGATACTACAAAATTCCTTGTAAAGCCATTCTACCTTACCCATTCCCCACCGGAACCTAAACCTGCTTATTTTCTAGTATTAGAAATTCAGCATTCTTGTGCGTTTTTCCTGAAAAGATTTTTTCATAAATTAGCCAGGACATATATATTGTAATGAACAAATGGTGTTTAATAAGAAAGCTCTTGTTAAATTAGCTCATTCTATTAAGGTTTTAATAAGTAAAAATAATGCTGTTGCAAAGAATTATGCAACAAAAATACCAGCCAGCTTGCTCTACAGAGTGTATGGTGGAAAATGCAAATGGAACTTCACTGGAGAAAATATCCCTGCAGTGACACAGTTTTCCTTCAGGGAGAAAATGTCTTCTAGATAAAAATGGATGCACTGAACAGTGTTTATAAAAATCCTCTCAGTTTGATCCCTGCATTTGGCAGTAAGACAGCAACTCATTGGGTTTTATTTTAAAATTCCAGTGATTATAAGGTTTGCGCATCCCCGGTGGAATAGCTTTCTCTGCTAGAGCCAGACCCCAGTTTTTCTTTGCCAAATACATGTGCTAAAGAACTTCAGCTGACAGGTACTTTTTCATTCTCTCTGTCTGAGCCAGAAGCAGTGGAGTCACAGCTGATTTTTTGAGTCCAGGTGTTTACCACCCTCTTTTCTGAGTGCTTTCAGGAGACAAAGACAAGTGTATCCGATCACGTGTGATTCACAAGTTTCCTTTCCTCCTGGAACTCTCTACTACCCACGCAAGAACTTGAATTATTGGCTAACTGTCCAATAGTCTCAGGCCTTCACGTACCAGCTGCAGAAAAAAGAAAGAGTGTATTAGAATGTTTGACTGCAAGTAGTGGGCTACCCATGAGGTATTGGTTAACCAAGAGAAGTTTACTGTTTCATGTTCGCAGTTCAGGGTAGGGTGGTACCAGTGTTGGTTCATTTGGTTGACAAAATAATGCCACTGTTTAAAAAAAATGATTAAAGAAGACAATTTAGGCAGTACAGACACATTTTATTTAAAACTTTGTGGACAGTCTTCTTTCAGAGAACTGCAAAATGGGGTGGAAAGCGGAAAGCTCTTATAGGATAAAGAATAAAGAACAAGGAAAAGACATATAAAAATTATCTGATGGGCTGGGCCCACATAGTCAACCCTTTTTGGGGTGAGAAGCCCCTGAGTTGACTTAGCCTTTGGAGATTGGCTGACTAGATGTACTGCATTTCTGTTCGAGTGAAGCTTGTTTATAGGAATGTGAAAGTTACTTTGATAACATCAAAGATACAAATTCTGTTTTTGTTTTTGTTTTACTATCCTCAGCATATCAGCTTTGTTCCTTCAGCTTGTCTCTTCATGGTGGCACAATGGCTGCTGCAGCTCCATATATCACATTTGCACACATCAAAGGCTGAAGACAGCATATCTCTTCTTTGTGTCTCTACTTTAAAGAGTGAAGAACGCTTTCCTAGGACTCCACAAAAGGCTTATTTTTGCTTTCATTGGCCAGAATTACCTAATTTTCTCTTTTTTAAACAATTGATTCACTTATCGATAAAATCTATGCACCATGCATGGTGTTAATTGATGATACTAGCTTTACAGGTGTATTCTCTTGCCAAGAGCTGAGATCTCAGCAGTCCTTTGCCCTGAGCCAGCTACTGAGCTGATCCAGTATCCAGTAACCATAAACTTGGGATGTCCAGGAAGAAAATGCATTCTTATCAGGGAATTTAGAACTATATCTTCTAAAGAAGACGATGGTAAACATCCTAGCCTTTTTCCTAATCTTTGTTGACCTGAAATAAATAGACTGACATATATTGCTCCAGCAAAGATGGGTTTATTTGAGATCAGCAAGAGAATTGCAATTCGGGGTCTGAAACGGTGGCAAGCCACACGCAAGACCCCTCACAGCAAGGAAAGGAGAACACTCTTACAGAGGGGAAAAGGAAGTTGGAGGGCAATAGTGAAAGGTTCATGGCTTTTCACTGGCCAAGTCCTTGCCAAGGAAGAGGAGGAGTCTTCTTCCTGTTGGGTTCAGCTATGGGCACAGGGCGTGAGATCTCCCCCTTCTCCTGACACTCTTTAATTGAGATTTCTATTTATTAATTTTTTACATTTTTCTGCAATTTAACTTTGGCTTTCGAGCTAACTAAATAAAACACAGTTTTGTTGCAGAGTTTAGAACAAACTTGAAATTTGCATTCCTTCTAGCCTTTTGACAAAGTCAATTGACATTACAGTTAATTTTTCAAAACCCTAAATTATCATCCTCTTTTAAATAGGTGCCCCTGGGCATTTGCAGCTGTTTCTTCTTATGAAACAAGGCACTAAATCTGTGTGGATAGGTAAAGATATACACAAATCATATGTGTCACTTTAACAAAATTCTCACTTACTGGAGCTCTTAAAGGTTAGTTGGTACCTTTATGGAACATAAATTGCATTTTCAATAATGATTTTTGTTGGCAAAGCAAGTAAATTAGACTTCTGTTCATTTGGAGCAAGAAGCAACTTTGTTGCTTTAATATATACAATTAAATTGAGTTGAGATCTACTTTAAATGAAACTTGATAACAAATTAAGTAGCCAGTGTAATGTTTGTGGTTATAGCTGTTGTATACATTTGGTTAAGTTGAGAAAAAAAGCTGTTCAGCATTGCCGACCATTTTATTTGTGGTGAGGGGGGATTGCAAGCTGGCAACATTTGAAATTGGCTATAAAATATTACATATAATGATAATTTGTTTTTATATTTGTATGAGCCCTACATCTATTCCGTAGCTTAAGTTTAATCATATGGCATATTAGTTCCCACTCGTGTTGGAATCAGGCAATCTCAAGTTTCGCTAATGATATTTATTTGTAAGGTTTTTTTGTTAGTCTTTCTTACTAACCATGAGTAGGGCCTTTTACTTTGATATTTTGAAACATTTGTATTAATAATAGCAATTTTTTAGGTTCCAACTTCTTGGAATTGGACGTTTATAAAGTTAATGCATGTCTTTTTCTCTCATTACAAATTATTTCCTTAATTTTATGACTTTGGGATGGCTGACAATGACCTACTGGCTCAAAAATGATGATGTTGAGAAAGAAATGATTATGTTTTATATCTAGTTAGATTTATTAGTGCTGACTTGGGCTTCGTGCTCAGGCAGATGAGTTCATAGGAGTCATCCAAAGACACTTGGGTCTCTGATTAAAGTTTAAATTCAATCACTAGAAGGTTATAATATTTTATAAAGTTTAATCCTTGAGCCGTTCTTTTCCCCAGAGTTAACTACATTTGATTCAGATGTAGAATGTAGTTCTCATTCAAGTTTTGATGGAAGTATCACACCTTTCTATACACTGCATCCTGTTTTAACAGAGCATTCAAATTCCACTGAGCAATAAATTAGTTCCCCCCCCCCTTATCTCTTAAAAGTATGCATTTTAAAAAGGCTCAGGGACTTCCCTGGTGGCGCAGTGGTTAAGAATCCGCCTGCCAATTCAGGGGACAGGGGTTCTGATCCATGGTCCGGGAGTATCCCACGTGCCGCAGAGCAACTAAGCCTGTGAGCCACAACTACTGAGCCCGTGTGCCACAACTACTGAAGCCCGCACACCTAGAGCCCGTGTTCTGCAACAAGAGAAGCCACCACAATGAGAAGCCTCACACCACAACAAAGAGTAGCCCCCGCTCCCCGAACATAGAGAAAGCCTGCGCACAGCAACGAAGACCCAATGCAGCCAAATCAATCAATCAATCAGTAAATAAAAATAGTTAAGACTTTCCAGTATCTTTCTAACCTATATTTTTGTTCACATATCTTAAAAATTTGATTAACTAGATATGGGGAATATCAGCCAAATTTGTTCATTGGAATGTATTTGTGTATTTTTTAAGTACATCTTTTGCAACACATAGATACTAAAATTATTCCTTTAGGAGGTATATTTTTCAGGACCCTTGGTTACAAGTAAGAGAAATGCAATTCAAAGTATTTCAGCATAGCAGAGTTTACTGAGTCACATAATGACACAATATAGGGAAAACCTGCTTCAGGCAGAGCCGTATCCAGGAGCTTAAACAGGCTTATCAGTAATCTTTCTCTTCAATTCTCTACTCTGCTTTCCTTTGTATTGGCTTCTTCCTCTGAGAAATGACTTCCTCTTTATAGCCATGAGCACCAGCATCCTTACATCCTGGAAACTGCAAGTCCAACAGAAACAAAGATTTTTATCCTACGTAATCTCTGTAAAAGCCGTGAAGTTAAATGCTGTGCCATTCTGTAATGACCCCATCCCTGACCCAGTCTCTGGGGCTAGGAGGTTGGACTGTATCAGTGGTTGATAAAGTGTGATGGCTAGAGAATCTCCAGCAACACCATCTGTGATTTTGTTAGAAATATATTCTCTCGGGTCCCATCCTAGTCCCAGTGAATCAGAAAATCTGAGTGGGGTTCAGCATGCTGGGTTGTAAAAAAAAACCCTCCAAGTGATTCTAATGTGTACTCAAGCTTGAGAACGACACAATATCCTAATTGGCCCAGCCTGGGTCTTGCTTGCTGCCCCTGGACTTTGCGTGTAAATCCCATCTCACAGAAAGCACATAGAAAAAAAAAAAAAAAATGTGAGGAACTGATACCAGGAAAAAAAGAATAGATGCTGTGCTGGAAAAGATGAGATATCAGCCCAGTAATAAAGTTCTTCTTCATTTCTAATGCCATTATTTCTCAGAAGACTGTTAATTATGAATTCCCCTCCAGAAAGCCAATATTCTAATTAAGCAAGCACACGTTCATCCTTCTCTAGGATATAGTGTTTTAGTTTAAGTTTCATCTCCAAATAGGTACATGGCTAATCTTGAAAGGTTTCCAGACCATATTACTTTCTTATCAAATGCTTCGTTAACTACAATTAAAACCTTCAATGATGAATCTTATCACTCCTCTGTGATAAATAGGTTCATTTGCTTCAAAATTTCTCAATGAAAATGGCAGTGATGCCTACAGAATTTTAGAAAAGGTGGTTAGCACTGCAATGTCATCCAAAATAATTTAAAAACAATTTAAAAAAACAAAAGCATCTAATAAGGGAAATGAATATAGCTTTTCACGTTACTTAAGATTTTTAACTTAATTTGGGACATTTGCACTTATTACCCAGGAGACGGCAGTAGAGAGCACGTCAGTAGTCTCTGACTTTATCTAATCCTAAGAATCCTCTGAGTACTTGTTGAAAATAAAGATCCAAAGGCTCCTTTTCAGGATATTCTTATTTGGGGGGTCTAGGGTGGGAACAGGGAATCTGTATTTCCGATAGCTACCACAGGGAATTCTTACCATCCGGCGTGTTTGGCACACTCTACAGTGCTGAAGACTGAAGGTGCTACAGTGGAACGGGTGTGGGGGTGAATCTTGGTTGTAGCTCCTACAGCTGGGGGTTAGTTGCTTTACCTTGTCAAGTCTCACATGTTGCTCTCATTACTGTTTATTGTTATTGTTCTTTTTCTTTCCTCTTAACTAACCTACCTGTTGCACCTTCTTATTTCTTGTTGCAGATAGAGGACATGCAGTGGGGTAAAGGACTCCGGGAGATCCCCCCGTCAGTGTGTACACTGCCATGCAAGCCTGGGCAAAGAAAGAAGACACAGAAGGGAACTCCTTGCTGCTGGACCTGTGAGCCTTGTGATGGCTACCAGTACCAGTTTGATGAGATGACATGCCAGCATTGCCCCTACGACCAGCGACCCAATGAAAACCGAACCGGCTGCCAGGAGATCCCCATCATCAAACTGGAGTGGCACTCCCCCTGGGCCGTCATCCCTGTCTTCCTCGCCATGTTGGGGATCATCGCCACTATATTTGTCATGGCCACTTTCATCCGCTACAATGACACTCCCATCGTCCGGGCATCTGGGCGGGAACTGAGCTATGTTCTGTTGACGGGCATCTTTCTTTGCTACATCATCACTTTCCTGATGATAGCCAAACCTGATGTGGCAGTGTGTTCTTTCCGGAGAGTTTTCTTGGGCTTGGGTATGTGCATCAGTTATGCAGCCCTTTTGACAAAAACCAATCGGATTTATCGCATATTCGAACAGGGCAAGAAATCAGTGACAGCTCCCAGACTCATAAGCCCAACATCACAGCTGGCGATCACTTCTAGTTTAATATCAGTTCAGCTTCTAGGTGTCTTCATTTGGTTTGGTGTTGACCCACCCAACATCATCATAGACTATGATGAACATAAGACAATGAACCCTGAGCAGGCCCGGGGAGTTCTCAAATGTGACATTACGGATCTCCAGATTATCTGCTCCTTGGGATATAGCATTCTTCTCATGGTCACATGTACTGTGTATGCCATCAAGACTCGGGGCGTCCCAGAGAACTTTAATGAAGCCAAGCCCATTGGATTCACCATGTACACGACGTGTATAGTCTGGCTTGCCTTCATTCCCATTTTTTTTGGCACCGCTCAGTCGGCGGAAAAGGTAAGTGAAAATGCACACCGCACCATGCGTTTCAAAAATGTGTTCCTTTTTGAAAATATTGAAGCCAAATCGATTGTATAGAGCAAGAGGTTTTAAAAATGCAGAATGGTATTCCCAAGACTAGACAAATCCTGAATTAATAGGCATCAATGCTACAGAAGTGCAAAACCTGCCTTGAGCTGTGCTATTGGGTTGGCCAAAAAGTTCGTCCGGGTGTTTCTGTGACATTGTACCGAAAACCCGAATGAACTTTTTGGCCAATCCAATATATTCATTCCACTGGAAACCAACCAGAGGTGTAGCCTTTTCAAGTCAACTGATTAGAGAGTGATGCAATGTAGCAAGAGATTATCCAGTATAACATAATCCAATCTGTCTAAATTAAACCTTCCTATCATTCATTACCCACTGCCTCTTCTTTCATATGTATTTCCTTGGGATAAGAGAGGAGGGCCACAGCCCATTATTTCCCAGGATAAGGATGTCATCACCAGCTCTCTCTCTTCTTAGTGGCTGTGTAGGCGCTCACTGTGAATTGGATCACGTGTGTGAACTATACATCATATGTCTGTATCTACATGTATCTGTAAATGGGTGGATATAGGAGACCTTTGGTTGTCATTCCAGTCTATAGGCTCCCTACAGCTAGATGTACAGTAATTGCCTCAAATGAGGCAGAGCGATATCAGAGACTCAAGTCTCCAGCAGTGGGAGGGCCAGTATGTCACAGGGGAAGTGTCATCTGGCTGCAAAAGTTCAAAGTTTTCAAAATTAGTGGGCCCTAAAATGTTGACCCTAGATATGTTCAGTGTACATGACCTCCCCCTCCCCATATATAGAGTTTTATGTTTTTTATGAGTCTGTAAGCTAGGCAGTCCTAATATGTTGAATCTTAACGCAACTAATATATGTGTAGCTGTAGGTTTGACATGTGTGCGAATCAGGCAATGCTACCATGTTGATTCTAAACATGATTCATATACATCTGAGCTCTGTGCTCACCTGGATATGGTTTTGTATATGTGCAAACTGGGCAGTCCTAATAGGTTGATCTTAATAAGACGTGGTGTCCTTTACTCAGTGAAGGTAGCTCTGACACGTCAGTAGAGCTGAAGCCAGAACTGAGACTTAAGTCCTCACTGGCACACTCTATAGAGAGAGCACAGTTACAGCTTGATTAGAAGTCAGCACATCAGGCGTCTAGCCTGGTACCACATCACTTTGGAGAAGTCTCTTAAACATTCAAGGACTTAGCGCCCTAAGTGGGGAGAACAAGGACTGAAGTAGAAATGTCTACAAATATACAAATCTCTGCTTCTGGGAATTAGTTGAATCTGGTTGTTTATAATCATAGAAAGGATTAATGGGCTTTGGCTGGTTTTCCAACTGAAAAGATGTCTTTTACCTAAACGGTTTGATTCAGCAGCTATAAGATTGGACTGTGTTTAAAATAAAAAAGGCAAATATCTTATGAAAGCACATAGAATTCTAAAACCAAGGACAGTGAATGGTTCCAGATTACGGTTTTAGTCATAAAAGGAAGTTCTTAGAGGAAGTTCTTCTTGAACATATGCTCAGTGAGCAAAGTATGTGTCCGGAAGTATGTTTCAAATTCATAATGCATGTTTACTATCTGTGAAACCAACTTGAATTTCATTTCATTGCTTTATCCCTGGGCCAGGGGAATAGTAAAATATGAGGTAGGGTAGTGAAATGCAATGTATGGCAGCACGTTGATAATCATGGACATTTTTATGGGGTCTGATGTGCATCATCAAAGCCTATCGAGATAATCATTATTCTGTTATTAAACACAATTTCCCATGCAACAGGATAAAAATATTAGAGCTTTTTCTTGTAAATTTGTGCTTGAGGAATATAAAAGGCAGGGATCATTGCAGCTGTTCTATAGATGAGACTTGTTGTAATGCATATTTGGCATTATAGGTCTCTACCATTTCATTTGTCATTTCTAGTCATGACTCTGCATCTTGTCAGTTAAGATCAGGGGTGTAATTTACTCATTTAAAAACCTGAGAAGGATACAAGTTTTCAGGAGCTGGATTCACTGATTCTGGTTGTTCTAGAAAACATTGCATTGGTAGAACCGGACTACAGGAAAAACTAAGCTGTCTTCAAGCAGTGTGCTTTGTATACCAGAATATAGAAGGCACATATTTCTCTTTGTATACTCTCAGTGAATTATGATGTTTTACAAAGTTGTTTGACACAAAGGTACCAAATTGCCAACTGGGAACAGTGAATTTTGCATGAAAATGCGCATGCCTTCATGCTAGGCATATGGCTAGAGTACATGAAACCATGGAATTTATTTTTTTTATTATTTTTACTTTCTATTTTCCTTATCTTCTTTTTTATTTATTTTTTTATTAGTCATCAATTTTATACACATCAGTGTATACTTATCAATCCCAATCGCCCAGTTCATCACACCACCATCCCCACACCACCGTGGCTTTCCCCCCTTGGTGTCCATACGTTTGTTCTCTATATCTGTGTCTCAACTTCTGCCCTGCAAACCAGTTCATCTGTACCATTTTTCTAGGTTCCACATACATGTGTTAATATACGATATTTGTTTTTCCTCTTTCTGACTTACTTCACTCTGTATGACAGCCTCTAGACCCATCCACGTCTAAACAAATGACCCAATTTCGTTCCTTTTTATGGCTGAGTAATATTCCATTGTATATATGTACCACAACTTCTTTATCCATTCGTCTGTCAAAGGGCATTTAGGTTGCTTCCATGACCTGGCTATTGTAAATAGTGCTGCAATGAACATTGGGGTGCATGTGTCTTTTTGAATTATGGTTTTCTCTGGGTATATGCCCAGTAGTAGGATTGCTGGATCACATGGTAATTCTATTTTTAGTTTTTTAAGGAACCTCCATATTGTTCTCCATAGTGGCTGTATCAATTTACATTCGCACCAACAGTGCAAGAGTTTCCCCTTTTCTCCACACCCTCTCCAGCATTTGTTGTTTGTAGATTTTCTGATGATGCCCATTCTAACTGGTGTGAGGTGATACCTCATTGTAGTTTTGATTTGCATTTCTCTAATAATTAGTGATGTTGAGCAGCTTTTCATGTGTTTCTTGGCCATCTGTATGTCTTCTTTGGAGAAATGTCTATTTAGGTCTCCTGCCCATTGTTGGATTGGATTGTTTATTTCTTTAATATTGAGCTGCATGAGCTGTTTATATATTTTGGAAATTAATCCTTTGTCCGTTGACTTGTTTGCAAATATTTTCTCCCATTCTGAGGGTTGTCCTTTCGTCTTGTTTATGGTTTCCTTTGCTGTGCAAAAGCTTTGAAGTTTCATTAAGTCCCATTTTTTTATTTTTGTTTTTATTTCCATTACTCTAGGAGGTGGATCAAAAAAGATCTTGCTGTGATTTATGTCAGAGAGTGTTCTTCCTATGTTTTCCTCTAAGAGTTTTATAGTGTCCGGTCTTACATTTAGGTCTCGAATCCATTTGGAGTTTATTTTTGTGTATGGTGTTAGGGAGTGTTCTAATTTCATTCTTTTACATGTGGCTGTCCAGTTTTCCCAGCACCACTTATTGAAGAGACTGTCCTTTCTCCGTTGTATATCCTTGCCTTCTTCATCATAGATTAGTTGACCATAGGTGTGTGGGTTTATCTCTGGGCTTTCTATCTTGTTCCATTGATCTATGTTTCTGTTTTTGTGCCAGTACCATATTGTCTTGATTACTGTAGCTTTGCAGTATAGCCCAAAGTCAGGGAGTCTGATTCCTCCAGCTCCGTTTATTTCCCTCAAGACTGCTTTGGCTAGTCAGGGTCTTTTGTGTCTCCATACAAATTTTAAGATTTTTTGTTCTAGTTTTGTAAAAAATGCCATTGGTAATTTGATAGGGATTGCACGGAATCTGTAGATTGCTTTGGGTAGTATAGACATTTTCACAATATTGATTCTTCCAATCCAAGAACATGGTACATCTCTCCATCTGTTTGTATCATCTTTAATTTCTTTCATCAGTGTCTTATAGTTTTCTGCATACAGGTCTTTTGTCTCCCTAGGTAGGTTTATTCCTAGGTATTTTATTCTTTTTGTTGCAGTGGTAAATGGGAGTGTTTCCTTAATTTCTCTTTCAGATTTTTCATCATTAGTGTATAGGAATGCAAGAGATTTCTGTGCATTAATTTTGTATCCTGCAACTCTATCAAATTCATTGATTAGCTCTAGTAGTTTTCTGGTGGCATCTTTAGGGTTCTCTGTATATAGTATCATGTCATCTGCAAACAATGACAGTTTTACTTCTTCTTTTCCAGTTTGTATTCCTTTTATTTCTTTTTCTTCTCTGATTGCCATGGCTAGGACTTCCAAAACTACATTGAATAATAGTGCTGAGGGTGGACATCCTTGTCTTGATCCTGATCTTAGAGGAAATGCTTTCAGTTTTTCACCATTGAGAATGATGTTTGTTGGCTGTGGGTTTGTTGTATATGGCCTTTATTATGTTGAGGTAGGTTCCCTCTTTGCCCACTTTCTGGAGAGTTTTTATCATAAATGGGTGTTGAACTTTGTCAAAAGCTTTTTCTGCAGCTATTGAGATGATCATATGGTTTTTATTCTTCAGTTTGTTAATATGGTGTATCACATTGATTGATTTGCGTATATTGAAGAATCCTTGCATCCCTGGGGTAAATCCCACTTGATCCTGGTGTATGATCCTTTTAATGTGTTGTTGGATTCTGTTTGTTAGTATTTTGTTGAGGATTTTTGCATCTATATTCATGAGTGATATTGGTCTGTAATTTTCTTTTTTTGTAGTATCTTTGTCTGGTTTTGGTATCAGGATGATGGTGGCCTCATAGAATGAGTTTCGGAGTGTTCCTTCCTCTGCAAATTTTTGGAAGAGTTTGAGAAGGATGGGTGTTAGCTCTTCTCTAAATGTTTGAGAGAATTCACCTGTGAAGCCATCTGGTCCTGGACTTTTGTTTGTTGGAAGATGTTTAATCACAGTTTCAATTTCATTACTTGTGGTTGGTCTGTTCATATTTTCTATTTCTTCCTGGTTCAGTCTTGGAAGGTTATACCTTCCTAAGAATTTGTCCATTTCTTCCAGGTTGTCCATTTTATTGGCCTGGAGTTGCTTGTAGTAGTCTGTTAGGATGCTTTGTATTTCTGCGGTGTCTGTTGTAACTTCTCCTTTTTCATTTCTAATTTTATTGATTTGAGTTCCTCTCCCTCTTTTTCTTGATGAGTCTGGCTAATGGTTTATCAATTTTGTTTATCTTCTCAAAGAACCAGCTTTTAGTTTTATTGATCTTTGCTATTGTTTTCTTTGTTTCTATTTCATTTATTTCTGCTCTGATCTTTATGATTTCTTTCCTTCTGCTAACTTTGGGTTTTGTTTGTTCTTCTTTCTCTAGTTCCTTTAGGTGTAAGGTTAGATTGTTTATTTGAGATTTTTCTTGTTTCTTGAGGTAGGCTTGTATAGCTATAAACTTCCCTCTTAGAACTGCTTTTGCTGCATCCCATAGGTTTTGGATCATCATGTTTTCATTGTCATTTATCTCTAGGTATTTTCTGATTTCCTCTTTGATTTCTTCAGTGATCTCTTGGTTATTTAGTAACATATTGTTTAGCCTCCATGTGTTTGTCTTTTTTACGTTTTTTTCCCTGTAATTCATTTCTAATCTCATAGCGTTGTGGTCAGAAAAGATGCTTGATATGATTTCAGTTTTCTTAAATTTACTGAGTCTTGATTTGTGACCCAAGATGTGATCTATCCTGGAGAATGTTCCATGCGCATTTGAGAAGAACGTGTAATCTGCTGTTTTTGGATGGAATGTCCTATAAATATCAATTAAATCTCTCTGGTCTATTGTGTCATTTAAAGCTTCTGTTTCCTTATTTATTTTCATTTTGGATGATCTGTCCATTGGTGTAAGTGAGGTGTTCAAGTCCCCCAATATGATTGTGTTACTGTCAATTTCCTCTTTTATAGCTGTTAGCAGTTGCCTTACGTATTGAGGTGCTCCTATGTTGGGTGCATATATATTTATAATTGTTATATCTTCTTCGTGGATCGATCCCTTGATCATTACATAGTGTCCTTCCTTGTCTCTTGTAACATTCTTTATTTTCAAGTCTATTTTATCTGATATGAGTATTGCTACTCCAGCTTTCTTTTGATTTCCATTTGCATGGAATATCTTTTTCCATCCCCTCACTTTCAGTCTGTATGTGTCCCTAGGTCTGAAGTGGGTCTCTTGTAGACAGCATATATATGGGTCTTATTTTTGTATCCATTCAGCAAGCCTGTGTCTTTTGGTTGGAGCATTTAATCCGTTCACGTTTAAGGTAATTATCAATATGTATGTTCCTATGACCATTTTCTTAATTGTTTTGGGTTTGTTTTTGTAGGTCCTTTTCTTCTCTTGTGTTTCCCACTTAGAGAAGTTCCTTTAGCATTTGTTGTAGAGCTGGTTTGGTGGTTCTGATTTCTCTTAGCTTTTGCTTGTCTGTAAAGCTTTTTATTTCTCCATCAAATCTGAATGAGATCCTTGCCGGCTAGCGTAATCTTGGTTGTAGTTTCTTCCCTTTCATCACTTTAAGTATATCATGCCACTCCCTTCTGGCTTGTAGAGTTTCTGCTGAGAAATCAGCTGTTAACCTTATGGGAGTTCCCTTGTATGTTATTTGTCATTTTTCCCTTGCTGCTTTCAAGAATTTTTCTTTTTCTTTAATTTTTGCCAATTTGATTACTATGTGTCTCGGCGTGTTTCTCCTTGGGTTTATCCTGTATGGGACTCTCTGTGCTTCCTGGACTTGGGTGGCTATTTCCTTTCCCATGTTAGGGAAGTTTTTGACTATAATCTCTTCAAACATTTTCTCGGGTCCTTTCTCTCTCTCTTCTCCTTCTGGGACCCCTATAATGCGAATGTTGTTGTCTTTAATGTTGTCCCAGAGGTCTCTTAGGCTGTCTTTGTTGCTTTTCATTCTTTTTTCTTTATTCTGTTCCGCAGCAGTGAATTCCACCATTCTGTCTTCCAGGTCACTTATCCGTTCTTCTGCCTCAGAAGAATCAATTCTGCTATTGATTCCATCTAGTGTAGTTTTCATTTCAATTATTGTATTGTTCATCTCTGTTTGTTTGTTCTTTAATTCTTCTAGGTCTTTGTTAAACATTTCTTGCATCTTCTCGATCTTTGCCTCCATTGTTTTTCCGAGGTCCTGGATCATCTTCACTATCATTATTCTGAATTCTTTCTCTGGAAGGTTGCCTCTCTCCACTTCATTTAGTTGTTTTTCTGGGGTTTTATCTTGTTCCTTCATCTGATGCCTTTTCATCTTGTCTGTCTTTCTGTGAATGTGGTTTTTGTTCCACAGGCTGCAGGATTGTAGTTCTTCTTGCTTCTGCTGTCTGCCTTCTGGTGGATGAGGCTATCTAAGAGGCTTGTGTAAGTTTCCTGATGGGAGGGACTGGTGAAACCATGGAATTTAAATTGTGAAAGGCAGCAAATTACAAAATGCAAAAAGATATCACAGCAAAAGGCATTATTGCCAACCTAATACATACAAAATCATCACCCTTCCATTTTTGTTTAGATTTAAGAGTCGAAGTGTTTCAGCTGGAAAAATTCCATTGTTACAAGACACACAGAAAAAGAAAAATTAAGCAGTGAGTTCAGTAATATTTACTGTTTCAGGATATTGAATTTGTTTTGATTATATGAGTATTTCTTTGTGAAATTTCTCATCAGTTGAGTTCATTAACACAGCATAAGGTATGAGAAATGTTCCTTATTGTCTTGCAAAACATCAACCCTCATGAAGTTTATTTTTGCTTTTGTTATGGAGGATGCAAGAGGATATTACTATTATCTTGTTTTATCATTGCTAACCCTGTGACTTCTGGAATGAGGATCTTGGATGTGGCCAGGGATGGAAGAGGGAAACTCTAGGCATATGATAACGATTCCTTATCTTAGGAATTATATTTATGTGACTGAAATGATTCAAGGAGACACCACAAATGGTAGAATGACAGCACGGCAATTGCTTGCTTGTCTGGTGAAGTGCTGTAATATCCTATTGCTATATACTGGCACAGTCTGTTGGAGGACTGGATTGTTTTCATGGAAAACAAAGGCTTGACTCATGGGTGTATCTTTAGAAAGAGTTTTTCATGCAGCCAGGTAGGGAGGATACAGGTTATGCTGCTCAAATCTGGGAATCCCTATAGATGCTATGTTTATTCAATTGTTTTTAGCCTGTTGTTGTCTGGAGGACTTTCTGGGTAAGCCAATATATCATTTCTTACACATGGACAGGGAGACAAGCTTTGTACCATTTCTACAAAGGCAAAGTAGACCTTTGTATAAAAGGGAAAGGATCAGAGGGTCTCAGAGGTCTTTCGCTCTGTGCACGTGTGTTTGCTTGGATGGGGCAGGGGATGGGTTGGTGAGAAGAGGAGGAAGAAAAAAATGGAGGCATTTTCTGGTCAGCATTTCTGAAAAATGCTGGAAGAAGAGTCTTGAAGTCTTGAAGGAAAAAAAAGTCTTGAAGGAAAAGAGTTATGTTTTCTGTAATATGACCCACAAACCTCTCTTGTGCACATATCAGAACAGAACCAGGGTGGATTTCAATACTTAAATAACAGGATTCTTTGGTTTTCACTGAAGCGTATTCCACTAAATGACAGAATTAGGGTCATTGTTGGCAATCTCTGCACCAGCTCAGCGTTTTTAACTGAGTGGTTCAAAATTGTGTCTGTGGTAATCCCTGGAGAAATTTGTTTTAAAAAATATCACATGTCCACCCACCCCAACTGGCTCAGTAGGGCTAGGATGGGCATAAAGCTCTAGATTTTTTAAACAAGCATGCTGGCAAAACACCAGTGGAAACCACGGGTGCTTCTCAAAACTGCCTAAATATTTTCTTTCTAATCCACAAAAGACATTCTCTCAATATTGCCTGATTTCTAATTTAAGATACTTTGGGGATAAATTAATTCTCATCCCAAACAACTGGAAGATCCACAAGAAACCAAGAGATCAGAATGATACTATCCATGGTCAAAGACAAAGTCTAGAGTCAAAAGGTCTGAATAAAGTGTCAACTTCAAAGTTTGGACCAGAGACCTGAAAAGCCAGAACCAAGGCACTGGCCCTGGAACCAGAGATAGCAAGAGGGCAGGCGGGTAGGAGTGTTCCCCCGGAGTATTTCTTGAAGGCCTGGGACTATATGCCAAGATCTTTTGATCTTCCAGTTATAGCAGTAGCTCCCCAGAATCTAAACACAAAGCAAAACCAGCCTAGGACTAATATTAAGGATCAGAAATATTTGGCAGGGAGGGAAACATTCCCTAATCCATGCCTGAGGCAGACATCACTAACGACTAATGGCAAGCTTCCCCTGAACCCTGGTGTGGTCTTGAAATCTTTATCATCATAGTCTTTCTCAACAACCCCTACTAATAAATCAGAACTGAAAGGAATTTGAAATCCACGTGCCATTTCTGATGTAGTGTTGGGTTTCAATGAATGACCCTCGGTATCTCTTCCCATGCAGCTGTTTGTTGTCACTGTACTGAAGTCCTTGAACAGCTTTCATTAAGATTAATCTGCTTAAAGGTAAAGAATAGTCAGAGAAATGGGGTGTGTTTGAATTAGGCTTTATTTTGTCTCTGATCACACATCTTTTTTTTTTTTTTTTTTAATTGCCCAAAGACGTACAGGAAGGAAATGACCTAGTTCTCTTTGGAAGTAATATATTGATTAATGCTTCTGCGCTATTTGATTTGATTAAAATTTTCTCCTGGTCTTTCAGCAGTTGAACTAACAATTGTGCAACACCTACTGTGCCCCTAGGGCTCTGGGAAGGGCTGTGATGTAGATGTAAAGAAGGCACCATCCTTGTCAGACAGGAACTGAAAGCTAGTGGTCCACACAGGCCTTCAAAGAAATATCACCTGGTGTGAGATAAGCTACACTCGTCACACAAAGAATGCAGGATGGACACACAGAGAAAGGGACCGCCACTTAAGCTTCATGGAAAATGCAACAAGCGACCGGAAGTGAAGAGGCAGAGGAAGTGCTAAGACAATCCATTAAGAAATTCTATCACATGTGAAAAAGTAGAGGGATGCTGTTTTCAACATACAGTACGTGGACTGAGGAGACGACATTGTGCTTAGGTGATTTTGACTCTTGCAAACCTGAAAGTTTTTTACGAAAAACTCATTCTATTGGCAAATTTTGAAACTACGTGAACCCCACGTTTCATTCCCAAATCAAACTTTTGGCAAGAATCGCCTCTTTCCTAAGGGGTGGGCCGAGTTAATTTTAAATACTAGAGCGTGTAAGCCGAAACACCCGCTGTTCTTTCTTAGGATGAATCATCCCCTTATGCATATGTTGAATTATACATGGTCTTCCCTGTGGTGCAGTCCCGCCCCCTCTCCGGTTTTGGGGGCCTGGACTCAGAGATAACAGAGCTAACGATGCAGCGGAAGAGTAGCTGTGTTTGGACTTTCCCTTTGAAGCTATGGAGATCCAACAAAAGTTTCCAAGTGTGGGAGGAATGTGAGCATAGGATATCTTGGAAAGTGAATCCCAGGGATAGTACTTGAGGATGGAGGACGAGCCAAGGTGAAGCAACTAGAGAACTAGTTAAGTAGCTCTTGTCGTCTATGGATCAAAGGATGGCATTGCCTCGAAGAAAGCCTGAAGGACTAGAAAAGATAAAGCAGGTCTGAAAGCTGTTTTGAACGTTTTGAACATTAAAAGAATACGCGAACAGGCTATGTCTTATATTCCTTTTTGTGTGACTCTGCTTTATTGCTGAAATCAGAGATACGGATTTTCTTTTCTATTTTGTGGGTTTTGCAAGTAACGTTGCCCACTATTTAATCTTTTTTCAAACGGCAACTAAGTGAGGAAAGAAAGGACTCCTGTTATCCCATCCTCTAGAGACAGTCATCGTCGACGGTCTGATGGCTCTACCTCTAGACGTATAAGTACACACACAAACACAAACATTTTTAAAAATAAAAATTCTTCTTTTCCTTTCTGGAATGCTTACTAAGACCTTCACCTTGCATCTAAACACAGTGGAGAGAAACGTCCCAGGGCATAGGCGATGCTGAGGCCATTTGTTCACCCACGCTGTGATGGGCATGCATACTGGTGGTTGAGGCATTACTTCTGCTATTTAATTTTGTCTGTTCAAATTTTTATCAAAATCTTGTGAAACCGTCTCTTTTCTCCTTCCTGCTGTGACCTTGGTGATAGCTGAGCTTCTCTCCAAACAGCCCTCTGAAGCCAGCTGTTTGCACATCTGGCATTAGCCAATGGCTTGGGATAGTACAGTCCTTTTTGCTCCCTTCATGATGCATCAGCTAATTTCAAGTGCTGTCACCTAGGATAATTGGAGCCTTCACCATCTCAGTCCTTTCCTTTAGCCAGAAAAGGTAGTTCAACGGGTAAAACCCAAGAGCCTGTGTAAAACTGAATTGAGCTAGAACTAATAAGGAAATAACTTACTACATTAAAACCATTCAAGGCCCCAACCATTCAAGGTTTGAACAGAGAGGTACTCAAAAATATTTCTGCTAAAAAGAAGACTTAACAAGAGTGTTGAATCTGCCCCCCATAGTGTGTTCCGTGGAGCCCAGTTTTCCCATTAGATGTCTTTCATTTTGAGACGTCAGCCACCAAAAGACCTAGTCACCAGGACCCAGACCTCACCTTTATAACCGGTATCAGGATAATGAGACAAATCTCTGTTCTTCGGCATTTCTAAGACCATCAGAGACCACCCATCATTTTCACAAACAACTCTTCTCACAGGAAATCGTAATGAAACATAGTTTACTGATGAGCAGTCAGAGGATTGCCAAATCCAGCCTTGGGGGCTGGAGATCCCTGTACTGTAGTTCATAATACGTACTGGTCTCACGAGCATTTCTTTCAGGTCCCAGTTGCCCTCTGGTCCTAGAAGGCCATTCCTCCCTACCCCTTCATCTTATGGTGCTCTGAATCTAATCACCTTTTGGAATTTGCACATTTTGGGTGTGTCATTTAACCTTTTTGGTCCTAGGGTTTTTCATCTGCACAATGGGTATAATTATTCCTTCTTCTATGTTTGTTTAAGAGCACATGAGTTCTCTAACTTGTTTAGCACAACATTTAAAAGACTGATGATACCAGGTACTGGTGAGGATGTGGGACAATGGGTACTCTCATACTCTGCTGGTGGAAGTGTCAAAGATAGTATAGTCACTTTGGAAGACAGTTTGGCAGGTTCTTAAAATGAAAAGTGTGCACCTACCGTACTACTCTAGCCATTCGTCCTCTGTCTTTACCCGTGAGATATGAAAGAATATGTCCATACACAGACCTGCACGTCAATTTTTTTGTGGATTTATTTATTATTTTTGTAAAAATATTTATTTTATTATTATTTTTTAATTAATTTATTTTTGACTGTGTGCAGGCTCTCTAGTTGTGGCTGCTCTTCGTTGCGGTGTGTGGGCTTCTCATTGCAGTGGCTTCTCTTGCTGCAGAGCACAGGCTCTAAGCGCACAGGCTTCAGTAGTTGTGGCATGTGGGCTCAGTAGCTGTGGTGCACGGGCTTCGTTGCTCCGCAGCACTTGGGATCTTCCCGGACCAGGGCTTGAACCCGTGTCCCCTGCATTGGCAGGCGGATTCTTAACCACTGTGCCACCAGGGAAGCCCTGTAGATTTATTTTTAATAGTCCAAAACTGGAAACAATCCAAGTGCCCATCAATAGGTGAATATGCAAATTACAGTCTCTTCATAAAATGGAATACTACTGTGCAGTAAAAAGCATCAGAGTATTGATACGTCCAACAGCATGGATAAATCCTAAGTAATTACTCTGAGTGAAAGAATGCAGATCAAAAAAGAGTGTATAGGTATGATTCCATTTATATCGAATTCTTTTTAATATCCAAATTAATCTATAGTAACAGAAAGCAGATCAGTTGTAGGCTGGGGGTGGTGCTGAAGAATGACAAAGGAGCACGAGGAAATTTGGAGGGTGATGTACGTGTTCACTTTCTTGATTATGGTGATGGTTTCAAGCATGTGTGTGTATATATGTCAGAGCTCATCAAATTGCACACTTCAAGTGTGTGCAATTTATTATGCATCAATTATACATCAATAAAGCCTTTAAAAATTGCTTTGCACAGAAACCCTTCTCGTCTTCCTCCTTTTTCTTGAAACTTAATAATTAAATGTTCTGGGACTTCCCTGGTGGCGCAGTGGTTAAGAATCCGCCTGCTGATGCAGGAGACACGGGTTCGAGCCCTGGTCCGGGAAGATCCCACATGCCGCAGAGCAACGAAGTCCGTGCGCCACAACTACTGAGCCTGCGCTCTAGAGCCCGTGAGCCACAACTACTGAAGCCCGTGTGCCTAGAGCCCGTGCTCCGCAACAAGAGAAGCCACTGCAGTGAGAAGCCCGCGCACCGCAACGAAGAGTATCCCCCGCTGGCCGCAACTAGAGAAAGCCCACGCACAGCAACAAAGACCCAATGCAGCAAAAAAAAAAAAAAATTAAGTGTTCTTATACCTATTGGCCTATTTGCACAGTGCTGACACAAGAAATTGCATCGGAAATAAAACTAGAATTGTATAAATGAGAGAACAGAGAGCACCTCACACATTCTCTGGCGAATGGTAAATGCTCAATAAAGGAGAACCATAACCTTCCATCCTAGGCTCCGCTTAGCAAAAATTTCTGTCTAAGTCAAGGCAGGAGAGTGAACAAAAGGTGAAATAGTCATGCATTTGGGGAAACTGTAAGTAGAGGCTGTAGTGTGGCTTAGAGGGAAAGCAAGAGCTACTCTGGAGAGGTGGGTAGAGGTGAAATCTTAGAGGATCCTGTATGCTTGACCTTGTTTTTTCAGGAAGGGGGGAGTGAGCTTCAGTGAGTTTTAGGGCAGGGGTGTGATGCTGTTGGATTTATGTTTTAGAAAGATTACTCATGGCTTATGAGTAATGGTTTGCATGGTAGTTGTAATATTGTGATTTATAATAAGAAATATATATCTGATCTTCATTCCATTTCTGGCATGGAGCTACTAAAACCCTTGGAATTTCCTAAGCTAGGAGAGCTGTAAAGGTGTCTTTTGTTATGTTAATGAAGTACCTTTTGGGCCTCCAGGAGAGGTTGCCAGGAGCCAGGCTTGTGATTAGAGTTAGAACTTCCATTTCCACCCCTGACCTCTGGGTCAATCAGCATTGACCAATGATTTAATCATTCGTGCCTAATTAATGCAACCTCCATAAAATCCCCAAAGGATGGGGTTTGGAGAACTTCTGGGTTGGTGAACACTTGGAGAACTGGAGAGAGCGGTGTGCTCCAAGAGCATTTTCCATACCCTTTCCCCATACCTGTGACGTATACATATCTTCCCTCTGGCCATTCCTGAGTTATATTGTTTTATAAAAACAAAACAAAACAAAACAACAGTCGTCTAATTAGTCAATGTTCCTGAGTTCTGTGAGCCACTCCAGCAAAATAATCCAACCCAAGGATGGGGCTGCTGGGATCTCCAGTCTATAGCCAGTAGGTCAGAAGCACGGGTGACAGCCTGGACAAGCAGTTGGCATGTGAAGTGCAGTCGGGGGTGCAGTCTCATGGGACTGAGCCCTTAACCTAGAATATGATGCTGTCTTCCATAGTATCAGAACTGAGTTGATTTGTAGGATATCCGGCAGGTGTCAGACTACTGGGGGAAAAGAAGTCCCATATGTTGGAACTGGGTGCAGAACATTTTACAGTTAATATGTGAAGTTCTGTCCTGGGCAGACAGACAGTGGTTACCAGTAATGATTTAAATGGATTTTTTCCTATAACCAGACTTTTAGATCCATGATAGTATGCAACCTGAGGGGTGAGGAAGAGTGAAAACAGTCTGTTGGATGAAAAACTTGGATCAGAGCTGGTAGCCAGCTGTACTTTCCTTCTCTTCCCTTTTGGTGAAGGGGCCAGCAAACCTCCCACACCAAAGAACGTTAGATGGACTTGGGAATTCCAATTCTGCTCATTCCCCTGTCTCGTAGGATGGTTGGTGGGGAGGAGACTTTGAAACACTGCCTCCAATCTACACTGTCCCTCCCCAGGTAAAGAGAGGGACCTGCAGGTGAAACTGCAACTGATAGTCTTCAGTAGTTGATATATATTATGGGTATTAGTAAGAGTTTGTTTTGAAGAGTATCTATATAGTAGAAATACTGTCTATACACATTTCCCCATGCTTTGTGTGTTCTCACTGTGTTGCCACCATTCCCTCTTTTTCCAAAGGTGATGGGGGCTTTTGAACTGGAAGCAGTTCCTAATGAATAAAGCTGTCCTCAGCTGATTGGCCCTTTGTCTTGAGAATCAGGGTACATGTTGTCTGCTATAGAGTTCCCACCCTCTGAGAGCCCAGCTTGTTAGCCTGTGCCTTTGGTAGCCCTCTACCCCCACTCAGCACTACAGTTGACTCTCCAGGTCTGCCTAGGTTGGGACATAAAGCCATTGGGAAGTCAGTGCATCAGGAAGCAAATGGTCTCAAATAAATGATAATCCAGTTACAGACTTGGAGGAGGGCTCATGTGGAATTTCTCAACTCTGATTGAATAAAAGTGACATTTTCCCATTCACATCTCAGGCACATAAGGGTATCTGAGAAGAGAGGGGGCCACACGTAGTCAACAGAGCAATTGTAGGGCAAGGCTGAGAGCACAGTGTGGCAAGGAATTTAAAGGACACGCCCGTGCCACTCAATTAGCAATTCCTTGAGGTTTCAAAAGTCTTTATATACGTGAAGGAGGAACCTCAGGCACACTGGGTCATCAGTAAAAATCCATTGGTAGACAATTAAATGATGAAACAAAAAGTCCTATTTTCTTTCCTGTATCACAGGCTCTCCAATCTTCACTCTGAACTTTGAAGCAGTGATCTTACTTTTCTGATTTCTTACTTCCAAGAAACTGTTTCCAAAGAGGCTTGATTTATATATAAGGAGTCAGTTTTTCACACCTGGGAGATTCTGGGTAACAGACCCAAAGCCCCAGATCAGTTTGTCGTGATCGGGTTTTAGCATCCAAGACTGGATATGTACGCTGGCTAAATCTGTCTTCCAATTCGACCAATTCCATTGTGTTTCTCCAGTAACCTTCCCAGTGCCCTGTCAAAGTGACTAGGTTGGGATGCCATGGCCAAATTACCCTGTAGATGTGGTGAGGGCTGCTGCCTGGTGCTGGATCACCAGCCAGATGAATGAGGTGCTTAGTTTTAACCCAGTAATCAGGTCATTATCTCCTTGTTTAATGTTCCAGATCTTGAGATCTAGAAGTATGTTGTGCAATTCTATTTTAAGAAATTTAACTAGAGGCAAGGAACCACCCACATGTTTTCATTTGTGTAGTGAAATTTAATTTAATTTTTAATCCCCTTTTCCCAGAATCCTTGCAGGGTGGACAGGGGTAGAGCTAAGTGTATAGGACTTCGGCATTTTTGTAATAGTTTTGAAATTGGGACATTACCCAGTTATATTGTAGTGGGAAATGGGCTCAAAATCTTCAGATTTTCCACTGTTGAAAATATGGCACAAAAGCTTATAAACAACAAACAGAGGCAAACTGCTGACACAGGAGTTGAACCAAACACTCTAGGAAGACCTACGTAAGAGAAGGAGACTTCACCATCTGATTCCGGGGTTAAGAGCTGTGTGGATGATTTGTAAGCAAGCTCGTTAAATTTTCGATCCCAATAAAAAGCTCTGGGAAATGGAAGGGACTATCATTTCATTTTGTCATAGAAATCCAGTTTCCCACTACAGCTGTTACAAAAGGAAAATGTAAGGAAATGATTTCTTAATGGTGATGCTGGCAGTCGGTCTGCCTGATACAGAAGCATCAATGTCTGTAACGGGTCCTCAGGTACCTAAAATCGAAAATCGTCTCTCTAACGTGTCTGTGCATTCCATTCAGCTGTATGCTCCAGCTGATTGCTTGGCTTATAACCAACAGTCAGTTTTTTGATCCAATGCCTCCCGTTTCACAGGTCTGAAAAAAACAGGTTAGTAGATGTATGGAAACAGCAAATATGAAAGGTTTTTTCCCCCATAATGGCACCATCTTTTTTTCCCTTCCAGTGCCTACTACCTCTGAGCCAGATATTCTAGGAGAGAGGATTTTAAAATAGTTTCCTTTTCTTTTAGAATGGTCTCTGCTATTTAGCAATCCATTTTTAAGTGCCTGTAACATGCTAGGCCCAGAGACCCCACCAACAGGGGATCTTATCCTTCCTTTTTAAAAGAAAAATTCTCCAGTGGCTTCCCATTGGTAATAATAATTTATTATTATTACCTCCCTGCCACCATCAAAATTAGAACAGTATTTAAGCACGTCCTTAGAGCCTGTGAGACTTAGATCAAGGTCATAGACTATGGCCTGTGAGCCAAATCCAACCAGCTGCTTGTTTTTTGTTTTTTGTTTTTAAACATCTTTATTGAAGTATAATTGCTTTACAATGGTGTGTTAGTTTCTGCTTTATAACAAAGTGAATCAGTTATACATATACATATGTTCCCATATCTCTTCCCTCTTGCTAGCTGCTTGTTTTTATAAGTAAAGTTTTATTGGAACACAGCCATGTTTATTAATTTACATACTCCCTATGGCTGCTTTTATTCTACAAGGACAGACTTGAGTAGATGTGGCAGAGATAGTATGGCCTGCAAAGCCGAAAATATTTATAATCTGGATCTTGACCAAAGAAGTTTGATGTCCTTGCCTTAGATGATCTGGTGCTTTCCTATCTCTTGGATCCTTGTTTCCTGTGCAGCTCATGCTCAGTGATTTCCCTTTGGTCTTGCTGAAATTATTTCTTCCCTTAACATACCGAGACCATTTCCTTCCCAGGACCTCTGCACAGATGTGCCCTCTGTCAAGGATGCTGTCACCGAGAACTTCTCATGCTGCCTTTTTTCATCACTCAGCTCCCAGCTTACAGACTCATATCAGAGGGGTCTTTTAACTCTCCATCCAAGCTCTCTCCATCCCAGTTACGTTCTGTTTCGTCCTAGCATTCATCGGTACCTAATGTCAGCTATTGTTTTGTTCATGTGTTTTTCACCCGTACACTTGGTTTGTCTGGTTCTTTTCTGGATCCCTAGGACCCCAAATGGTGACTGGCCCTAATGAACACTCAGTGAATCCCTGTGGGTTGAATGAATTAATGAATGAACAAACGAATGAATCTGTTTTGGAGTAAGATATAGCCCCTCCCCTAAATAAACAGCTTAGAAGTGGAGAGAGCCATGTAAACTAATATCTGTGAAAATCACTAAAATATAAAACCATAGGAAAGTAGGTTTATAGTGAGAAATGAGAGAGAGAATTTGCTGGAAGAATATATGCATGAAGACGACACAGACAAAGCAAATCTTCAAGGATTACTAGGCATTGTTGGACAGAGAAGGGCTTTCTAAACTGAAGGAATTGATTGGGAAAGTGATTTATTGAAATTGATTACCATTGAATATATAAAAGTGTCCCATCTCACAAACTATTTTCAGTCTTCAGAAGAGTAAAGCTGATGAAAAAATCCAAAAATACACATGATGGTGAGGGCATGGAAAAATGGATATTCTTATGAACTACAAATGGATGTCTAAACTGATCAAATGTTTTTTTTTATTAATCTGGATTGTTTAAAAACTTTTTTTTTAATTTTAAATTTTTCCAGTTTTATTGAGATAAAATTGACATATATCATTATATTAGCTTAAGGTGCAGAATGTGAATGATTTGACATATGTATATATTGCAGAATGATTACCACAATTAGTTTAGTTAATATCCATTGCTTAAAATAGTTACAAGTTTTCTCTTTTCTTATGATAAGAACTTTAAAGATGTAGCCTCTTAGCAACTTTCAAATATGCAGTAGAGTATTGTTAACTATAGTCACCATGCTGTATATTACATACCAGAAATTATTTATGTTATAAATGGAAGTTTATAGCTTTTGATCATCTTCACTCAATTCACTCCCCACCACTTCCGGCAATCACCAATCTGTTGTCTCTTTCAGTTCTTTTTTTTTTAGATTCCACATATAAGAGAGATCCTACAAGAGATTGTTGGCTTTCTCTGACTGACTTATTTCACTTAGCGTAATGCCCTCAAGGTCCATCCATGTTGTCAGCAATGGCAGGATTTCCTTCTTTTAACGGCTATTTTGTTCACATATTTTTTCTTTTTCATATATACATACATATGTATGCTTATATAAATATATATATATAAAACCTTCTTTATCCATTCATCTACTGATGGACACTTAGGTTGTTTCCATGACTTAGCTATCGTAAATAACGCTCTCATGAACATGGGGTGCAGGTACCTGTTCAAAATATTGATTTTGTTTCCTTTAGATATATTCCCAGAAGTGGAATTGCTGGATTATATGGTAGTTCTATTTTTAATTTTTTGAGGACCCTCCATACTGTTTTCCATAGTGGGTGTACCAGTTAACATTCCCACCAACAGTGCACAAGTGTTCCCTTTTCCCCACGTTCTCACCAACACTTGTTATCTGTTGTCTTTTTGATACTAGGCATTCTAACAGATGCGAGGTGGTATTTCATTGTAGTTTTGATTTGCATTCCCCTGATGATTTGTAATGTCAAGCTCCTTTTCATTATCCTGTCGGTCATTTGTATACCTTCTTTGGAAAAATGTCTATTCAGTTCCTCTGCTCATTTTTTAATGAGATTGTTTGGGTTTGTTTTGGTTTTGGTTTTTTTTGGCTATTGAATTGTATGAGTTCTTTATATATTTTGGATTTTAACTTCTTATATATGATTTTCTCCCATTACAAAAGTTGTTTTTCGTTTTGTTGATGGTTTCCTTTGCTGTGCAGAAGTTTTTTAGCTTGATGTAGTCCCACTTGTTTATTTTTGCTTTTGTTGCCTTTGTAGTTGAAGTCAAATGCAAAATAATCATTGCCAGTACAGATGTCAAGGAGCTTACCTCCTGTTTTCTTCTGGAAGCTTTATGGTTTCAGGTCTTAAGCTCTAGTGTTTTCCCAGTTTGAGCTGATTTTTGTTTACAGTGTAAGATAGGAATCCAGTTTCATTCTTTTGTATATGGCTGTCCAGTTTTCCCAACACCATTTAATTAAAGAGACTATCCTGTCCCCATTGGCTCCTTTGTCATAAATGAATTGACCATGTGTATGTGGGTTTATTTTTGGACTCTCTATTCTGTTCTATTGATCTATGTGTCTGTTTTTCTGCCAGTATCCTACTGTTCTGATTACTGTAGCTTTGTAATGTAGTTTGAAAGCAGGCAGTGTGATGCCTCCAGTTTTGTTCATCTTTCTCAAGATTGCTTTGGCTATTCAGCGTCTTTTGTGGTTCCATAAAATTTTAGGATTGTTGTTTCTATTTCTGTGAAAAAATGTCATTGAAACTTTGATAGGGATTGCATTGAATCTGTAGATTGCTTTGGGTAGTATGGACATTTTAACAATATTAATTCTTCCAACCATGAGTACGAAAGAGCTTTCCATTTATTTGTGTATTCTTCAGTTTCTTTTATTAAAATCTTATAGTTTTCAGTGTACAGATTTTTTACCTACTTGGTTAAATTTATCCCTAGGTATTTTTTTTTCCATGCAGTGTAAGTGGATTGTTTTCTTAATATCTATTTCTGATAGTTTGATGGTAGTATATAGAAATGCAGCTAATTTTTGTACATTGATTTTGTATCCTGCAACTTTACTAAATTAGTTTTTTTGTTCTAATAGTTTTTTGGTGGAGTCTTGAGGATTTTCTGTAATATAATGTCATCTGCATATAGAGGTAGTTATTTCTTCCTTTCCAAATTGACTGCCTTTTATTTATTTATGTTGCCTAATTTCTTGGCCAGGGCTTCCTATGCTATGTTGGATAAATGTGGTGACAGTGGACATCGTTGTCTTGTTTCTGATACTAGAGGAAAAGCTTTTAGCTTTTTCCATATATTAGTTGTGGACTTGTCATTATGGCCTTATTATGTTGAGATATGTTTTCTCTATACCTAGTTTGTTGAGACTTTTTATCATAAATGGATATTGAATTTTGTTGAATGCTTTCTCTATACTTATTGAGATAATAATGGGATATTTATTCTTCATTTTGTTAATGTGTTATACCACATTGATTGATTTGTGTGTGTTGAACCCTGGAATAAATCCCAATTAATCATGGTGTGTGATCCTTTTCATGTACTGTTGAATATTGGTTGCTAATATTTTGTTAAGGATTTTTGCATTTATGTTCATCAGGGATATTGATCTCTAATTTTCTTTCCTTGTAGTGTCCTTACCTGGTTTTTGCATCAGGGGAATGCTGGCCTTGTAAAATTAGTTTGGAAGTGTTCACTCCTTTTCAGTTTTTTGAGGGGTTTGAGAAGGATTTGTATGTATTCGTCATTAAATGTTTTGTAGAATTCATCAGTGAAGCCATATGGCGCTGGAATTTTCTTTGTTGTGAGGTTTTTGATTATTGATTTGATCTCCTTACTAGTAATTTGTCATTTAAGATTTTGTATTTCTTCATGATTCATTGTTGGTAGGGTGTATGCTTCTCGGAATTTTCCATTTCTTCTAGGTTGTCCAATTTATTGGTGTATACTTGTTCATAGTAGTCTCTTATGATCATTACCCTGGTTTAATTAGTTAACCTTTCTGTGTGTCGACTTCCTTATTTACAAATTGAGAATGTCAATAATATTTATCTTAAAAGGTTATCATAAGAATTGAATTAGTTAATTCATTTTATATATGTATGTATATGTATGCATATATACATTCCATATATATGGAAATACACACACACACACACCAGGCATGGTTGTATATGCTGAGGAAATAGCAGGAAGCCAAAGAGATTAATATCTCAATCTGCATTCCAATGGAGGGAAGAAACATTTGAAATAAATATATGAAACATAGAGAATGTCAGACTATGACAAATAATATGGAAAAAAGTAAAAAAAAGTGCCAGGATGTGGGGGGCGGGAGGGCAGTATTTGCAATTTTGAATAGGTACTCAAAGAAGACCTCACTGAGACGATGGAACTGTGAGCAAAGATGTCAAGAAGCAAACTATGAGATCTAGGAGAAGAGCATTCCAGGTACAGGGAAGAACAGTGCAAAGGTCCTGAGGCAGAAGGATGTCAGGAATGTTTGAGAGAACAGGGAGAGCAGTGTTTGTAAGGAGGTTCATAGTAGGAGATGGGCATAGAAGGACAGGGAACACAGCATCAATTCATGTGAATCAGGTTGGATGAGATGGGAAGCCTTTAGAGGGTTTTGTATGAAAGCAAAATCATTTGACTTAGATTTTTAAAGGATCAACTGACATCCATTTTCTTTCATGTGAAATACTCAAAACAGTGCCTGTACATATTAAAAGTATGAAATGCTCAATAAAGTTTAGATATTTTTATCTGTAGTATTAGCATCATCATCGTCTAGCTTGAATACATTTTCTAAAATTTTATAAGGGCCCATATATATATATACATACACATATTTTTTTAAATAAGAAAACTTTCATCTTCCCTTACCCCTTTACACACCTATGCACATGCCACTTTCCTACTGCTCGTGAGAAGCCAGTTTGTGATGGGAAACACAAGGAAACTGAATTCTTGCACCAACCCTGCCCTGGAAACTCAGTCTAGAAACAGTTAAACCTGAGTAGACCTGGGACCAGGCACTAGGGCTCCCACCCATAACTATGCGGTAATTTAAATACAATATAACAGCATCTCTACAGCTTTGATTTGACAATAATAATTTGGCATTTCAAATACTATTTTGATGCACTCATTGCTTCTGGCAACTGCCCCACAGGATTTCTTCTTTGGCCTTTTTTTAAGTGCAGCTTAATCAAGTAGCAGATAGTGAGAGAATGGTTCCATATTCATAGCCTTGTTTTCCTGTGATTTTCTGTTGATTCAGTTGGCTATTTTGGACAGTTTCCAATTTCAAGCATTCATTCTTCATTCGTCCCACAAATATTTTTCGAAAGCCTACCATGTGCCAGGTACTTTTCTAGGTTTTGGGGATAAAACAGAAAACAAGACAATTCTCTGGCCTCATGGAAATTACATTCTGTTAGAATAGTAAGACAGTCTACAAATAAACGGATGATAAGAAGAAATGGGGGAAATAAAGAAGGGTGTAGAATAGACTTTGTCAGGGACTGTTGTAGATAGTGGTGGTCAGGGAGGGCTTCCTGGAGGAGGTGCTCTTCAACCTGAAACCTGCCTGAAATGAAATGATACAGGGAACAGCATGGGCAAAGTCCCTCAGTGGAGAGTGTGATTGGTTTGAGAAACAGAAGCTGGAGTGTAGAAGATGGAGGTAGGAGATGGAGTCAGCGAGAGAGCCAGGGCTTTAGAATCCATTCTGAGCAAGATGGGTAACAGTAGGAGGCTTCAGAGGATGTCATATGACGCATGTTTTAGAAAGACCGATTTTACTGCTTGTAAGGAGGAAACTGTAGAGGGGAAAAGGGAGGGTCAGAGAGGCCAGACAGAGGTTTCATAATCACCTGCACATTTGCTAGAACTGTTGAAACTATACCCTTGATGCAATGCATGGGATGAAAAAAAAAAGTGAGTCAAAGCGATTTACTCACAATGTAAGCATCACGCATTCCTACCTTTGGGGAACCCATTTTAGCAGCTCAATTAGGTAGGCAAGGTTCTACAACTTCCCTGAAGTAGGCAAATCCTGTGGGCAATGTCCCAGAGCTCCTGACCCTAATTTTTCCTCCTCTCTCTGAAAAGATGTGGGTATTTCAGGCCCTCCCACCTGCCTGGTGGCCACCTGAGATAGTTCCCAGAAAACAAATGAGCCTCCCAGGTGTTCCTTCCCCCTAATCCATTAGGCACATTTTATAGAACACCTTGATGTGCTGTCTGCCGTGAATCAGGACCACAACGTGGGGCCTTGCAGTTGTATCCTGCACAATGCCGGGGGCTGCCATTCACACAGCCTGTGATGAGAATGGTACCCTGCGTCCTGCCACTGTGCTAGGCACTGAGAATAGAGATGACCAAGACATCATCTTTTCAGTTCACAGAGAGCCTACGGTAGAGCGATTACCCTTGTCTTGGTTTTCTAATGAGTTCATTTATTTACCACCATCTTTTATGTAAATATAGAAGTGGCTGGACTAACATCAGGGTTCATTTCCAAAAAGGTGAACCTTTCAGACCTGTCTCCTCGACTGGCCTTGGGCAGTATTCATCCTGGAAACCCATCACAAGCATATCAGACCAAAGCAGGTTGCAGAGGTGAGCTGCAGCCAGGGCTGACTGGAGATTCCAGATGCATCCCTGAGCACCATTGGGCCTCTGCTGGAGCTTCTGCAGGCTCTCCTCAATGCTCAGGGCTCTCACACCGCAAGCAAGATGAGATATATGATCTGGGGAAACCAGCAGATGGCGAGTTGCCTCACCTCTCAAGGGGTTAAAAGTGTCAATTTAACATCATTGTGGAGGGAGGGGTAAAGTTGCCTTCTATTTCCTGACCTTCCTTTCTGTGTGTGTGTGTGTGTGTGTTTCTGATGTGCACCACAATTTCTCATCTTATATGGTCCGTTGACTTTTATTGCAAAGAAATGATCTATTTAGTCAGTTGTTGATTGATTGATTGATTCATTCTTTCAGTATGTATTTAGGAATAGCACCTTTGTGCCTGGCACTGTCTAGGCTGTGGGGACAGTGCTCAAAATTGACAAGGCTTGTGTTTTCATGAAACTTACATTCTAGTGAGGGAGAAAAATGAACATATAATTTTAGATAGTCACATGTGTTCTGAAGAAACTGGTGAATGGGAATAGAGGGTGGCTGGAGAGAGCAGTGCAACTTCAGATTTGGTCATGCAAGGCCTCACTGAGGAGGTGATATTTAAGACGAATCAGTGGTGAGAAGGGTTCAGAGGGTAAACATAATCTGTTCAACTCACACTGAGCTACCAGATACTTCCCTTTACCCTTCCTCTCCCCTGTCCTGCTTTTGTTCTTTTTTTCCACCAAATACTGTAATGATTCTGTAAAAAATCCAAGTATGTCTGTAAAGGCCTGAGTGGTAGGTGGAGAATGATATAGGCTTGAGGGAGCGTGTCTCTGAATGTTTGTATGGTGAAAACAATGATTACTGCAGAGAGAGAAAACTGAAAAAGACAGAAGAGTGAGGGGACCATTTTAAGAGTGACATGATTGCTATTGTTTGCTTATTTGTTATTTACAACCTTTCAAAAATGTAAAAAAAAAACATTTTTAGCTTTGTGTGCAGGTGCGATGTGGCCCACAGGCTATAGTTGGCTCACCCCTGCAGTCCAGTGGACGAGGAAGGTACCTTCCTTGACTACAATTGGCTCTACCGGTTTTAGCACATTGCTCCTTAGGGCTGTTGACGTATGTGAAGGGTATGATGCCTCCATCCGTTAGATGGTATTCACAGGAAGGCTTCGAAGTGCTTTGTTTCTTGGTGTGGCTCAATTTTTTTGTTTGTTTGTTTCCATGAGCATGAGATTTTAAAGGATGTTATTTGCTGGAGCCATGGCTGGCACTAGAAGTTAAAACTGCAACTTTCAACAGATCCTATAATGCTGGCTGGTACCAGGGGTGGAGGAAAACGAGGGCAGGGATCAACATACTCTCCGGTTGACCAGGACAAATCACATATAAGGAAGAGGAGAAGAGTATTGGGGTAGGTGAGTAGCCGGATTTACTCACACTGTGAGTAAATCGCTTTGACTCACTTTTTTTTTTTTTTGTCCCATGCATTGCATCAAGGGTATAGTTTCAAAAGTTCTAGCAAATGTGCAGGGGTATGTGTTTCTAGTGAGGAGATAAAGGTTGTTCAGGCCCTTTGCAAGTCACTCCCGTTTTTTGAATGATAGAGTGGTGTATTTCATCAACTGTTTTATTACCTTAGCAAAAATTCAAACAAACAGGTCCTTTAGCATTGGTCCTACAAAATATCTGGACAACTGAGGTTTTTACTGAAGCTGATGAACTGCCCAGAAATGCTGCCACCGTGGAGCTACAATGGCTGTCTCCAGGAAAGGAATCCATTTTCATAGTTAAATTGTTCAAAAGGCACACAACGGCACCATGATGTTTATGCTTCTTTTTGTTTGTTTCTTCCAGTGGCTACTTAAAAATCAATTTATTTTTATTCTGGTGTGTACCAGGGGTATAGTGTTGGTTAGAATGAAAAAGCAATTTTAATTTAGTGGGAAATGGATTTTCTTTATCGCAGAAAACGGTGTCGAATAGATGAGAGACGCACCAACTACAGTTCTCATTCTCCATCTCAGGGGTTGAGGTGGGGAGATGGGGTCGAAAGGAGGACAAGTGGAGATTTTGATAATTGTTTGAATTTCTCCTTAGAGCTCTTAGTTGTCAATAAAAGCTCTCGGTTAGCAACACAGATGACCTAGTTATGCCTGTCCTGTTGAGCTGGGTGTTCTGAAGCAGTGGAGGACGGTGAATGAAAGGACCAGGGCTTGGTCCGGCTCTGCAGCTGTCTACCTGTGTGGCTTCCAACAAGTGTTCTCTCTTCTCTGGACCTCAGTTTCCCCATCCATAAAATGGATCTACCATCATCATAAGTCTATGATTCTTAACTGAGAAAATGTCTTATAATGTGCCCATATCATCTCAATCAAGGTTTTTTTTTTAATTATAATTGACTAGAGATTATAGTGTCTCTGGGAAAATTGGTGTTTAACTGAATTGATGAATAGACCCATTCATTTCTAAAGCTGCATCTGCAATTTCCTTTCTATAGTTATTTCATTGCCATTTCATGTGCTATTTCAGCCAATTCATGTGCTATTTCCTTATTATAGTTATTTTAGTGTGTGTGTGTGTGTGTGTGTGTATGTGTGAGAGAGAGAGACAGAGACAGAGACAGAGAGAAGTAACCCGTCTACACCGATGCAACCTCATTCATACCCGTTTGCTGTTTCTCTGTGATCCGGCTACAGGGTCTTTAATCCCCAATACTTCCATGTTTTGCCCTGCCACAGGGTCTTTGCACATGTTAAAAACTCACAGATGTCTTCAGACCACATTATACTTGTTACAGCTACCTCAGTATGTCACTGATGTTCATCATTACTTGGTAATTCTGCTGGCTATTAAACCCGCCATCTTGATCTTGTTATCTAAGGCATTAATAGAGAAGCAGATATATGATAATATCACAGCTTTAAAAGCACTTTCCTAACTGTATTTTAACATATCTTCTCCTTTTGTCGTGCTATGTATCTTATCCTATGCATCTGAAGACAATGTTCTGAGAAGGGGTCCACAGGTTTCCCTAGACTGCCAAAAAGGACTTTGGTGCCCAAAAGCTTAAGAACACCTATATGAAACCGCAAGTTAGGTAGAATAGGGGCTGTATCTCGCTCTGTGTATCAAAGTACAGTATTTGGCAGACTACACGTGCTAAATAATTGCATGCTGAGTGAAAAATATGCAAAAATAGAAGGTTGGAGAAGAAAACCATTCAGAAATTTAGTTACTTGATATAACCTGCTGAAGTTGAATTCTTGGAGAAAAGGTACATTAAATCTTTTATATAGTTAATATGTTTTGGGCCACAAAGAAATCTGACTCAAGATGGCTTCAGTACCAAAGAGATGTGTGTTCATGAAGTCCAGAGGTGGCCAGGCTTCGGGTACTGTGTGGTCAGTGTCTCCACGGGCCATCAGGATCTCAGCCTCTTCCCACGTTTGTGCTCTGCTGTCTGCATTCAAGCTCACAAGAGGCTGCCAGTAACAGCTTCTTTGTTGCTGTCCAGTCGGAAAGAGAGAGACCCTCGTCCCCGTTCACGGGAAATAACTACTTCCCATCGGTCTTGTTAAGCTAATTTAGAATTCATGCCATTCCCTGGACCAGGAGTAGCTGCCAGGGTCATGCCACATGTTGGTTGGGTAAGACTGGTCAGTAACCATCATGATAGCTGAGGTGGGCAGATTAAAAAAAATAAACAATCAATCATGCTAGAAGGAGGAAAGGAAACATACTTGATGGGCAACCAGCAGAGTCAAGCATCTCTTCAGGAGGTCTCATCAGAGGACACACGCTAACAGACCAAGAAAACTGTCATTTTATGTGTGTTCAATACTTATCTTTGGAAAAAAAGATAAGGGGAGAGCCAGTCTGAAAAGTGATGGTGTGTATCAGCAGCCCTGCTTTTGATGCCTTCGGAGTGGAATTTCACACAAGAACACATGGGGGAAGTGGCAGCACCCCCCTTTTCTCAATCAGGTGGCACATTTTGAATCAGGCTTTTCAGAGTGCAAAAGAAAGGAAACAAAATGAACACCAAGATTTAACGCAGCTCTTTTCTGTTTTGTCATATTTCATTCTTCATATTCATTCAGTACCCATCCCTCCAATTATCATCTCCAGAAGAGATGAAAAAGAAAGAAGTGCTCCTCCCTGTGATTATTTACAGATTCATATGCCTACCTCCGGAAGGGGAGATGCTGTCTCACAGAGGTAGCAATTCACGTGTCTCCAGTCCCGTCCCCTGCGTCCCCGCGTTCAGCATCAGGGAACGACTCATGCATAATTAGCCTTCCATTGATTTTCTGAAATTTCCACTCTTGGAATAGAAATCTTTATGAAGATGCAGTTGTAGGTAATTTGCCTGCTACTGTTTCATAATAAAGAAAGTTATTTCAGAAGAAATTACGTTTTTATAAGCTAGAATTCTCTAAGGTAGGCTGGTAGTCAATGTGAAATTCTCTGAAGCTTGCAAGTTTTGTGCTTTGACGTTTCTGGTAGAAAATCAGGTTATTCTGCCATCACTACCAACTATGAGTAATTATTGTAGCCTCCTATACTATTTCCAGAGGCTTGTTGGCAGGAGGGTATGAGTGAGTAAGTTAAACTTTTAGAAGTCTTAGGTTCTCTGATAAGCAAAGCATCTACTGTCAAAAGAGGGGATATCTTGTGAACTCTTTGTATGGGAAATGAGACATAAAATCGCAGACATCCGACTTCCTTCAAAAATGTGATGTCAGCTGTACCTCAGAAAGAAATTCTGAATAGTTACAACTACCACTGAGTATGGCTCTAATGCCCAGATATGTGCCTTTTAATCAAACTTGACTATTTTCAGTTGATACAAAAGTGCTCAGATTTCTTTCCCAAAGACCCAGATACATACTTGTTCAAGTGCAAAACCTTTACTTATTTAATGGAAAAAGAAAATCTGTCTGTCCAATCAGAACTAAAATCTACTAGTCTGAGGCTGCCTTTTGTAATCTGGGGAAAGGCAGGTTATCACTTGTTAAAATGGTGTGTCACGTAGCGGAAGTTGTTGTTTTTGCTTATTTGTCTAAGTGCCCTCAGCCCCCAAATTTATATTATGTTATGATACATGTCACAGAGACCAAAACCCCTGATAGGCCAGAAATAGGACTAGAATCATCCTATTTGATGAAGGATGATTTGAAGAATCAGCCTTCTAAGTTTTGTTACCTCCCAGAGAAAAAAACTGTGCGAGTGAGTTCGATTTCCAGAATAGCAGTTCATAGAGATGGCATCTTTCATTTTCTTCATGGCACTGTCACCTTCAGGTGCACTATATAATTTATACACTTATTTTATTAATCATTCCTCTCCCTCCTTTAGAGTATAAGTTCTAGAATGAAAGGATTTTGTCTATTTTCCTTCTGAATATTGTAGTGTATTGTCATGAGTTTCAATCAAGCAGGGAGGTGGGATGCAAGTTAATTTGATACTATTGAAAAAAATCCAGCTTTGGAAGTGATTTTAAACAAATGTTAATGTACATGTTTCAGATTTTATTATATAACTCATCACGTTGTTAATGTGAGCTCCACGCAGATAGTAAAACCACCTGAAAAGAGAAATCAAAGAGGCACAAATTTGTATGGAATAAAGAAAAGTTGAAATGAATGTACAAATAGACACAAAATTGGCTTTTGCTGTGGGGGCCTGGGAAGTCAAATGTCAAGTGCACTCCTGGACATACTGCACAGAATTTATCTCTTTGTCTATAAACAAGAATTATTTTGCATTACAGTTAGTTAACTGTAAGTTACAGAGTGTAAAATAGCTCAAAGGCAGTGAAAGGCCAGATCAGGTAACCGAGAAGGGCTTGCTCTAAAAAATGCATAGCTTTACATTTTCATCTTTTTGCATATTCTCAATTTTCTTATTCTTCCTGCCTTTGGACCAAAGTAATCTCAAAAAAAGATTATTATTTTTTAATTGAAGTATAGTTGATTTTTAATGTTGTATTAATTGGTGCTGTATAGCAAAGTGATACAGTTATACATATATATGTGTGTGTGTGTGTATATATATATACACACACACACACATTCTTTTTTTTAATATTCTTTTCCACTATGGTTTCTCATAGGATATTGAATATAGTTCTCAGCGCTACACAGTAGGACCTTGCTGTTTATCCGATTATTCTTGATTGTAAAGAAGACTGGTCTCATGAGGTTTGGCCTGGTTATTGACATAGGTGCAGCTAGTATTAATTTACTATCTGCAACAACTTAAGTTCGCTCTGCTAGAACTGTTCATAAGGAATGCCAGATTGGACCTTTAAAGGCTCTATCATTTGCCATTCTGAGGCTAGGAGGCCACTCCAATACTGAAGGGGAAGCCTGCCAGATTTCCCCTCCAGTATTTATAAATGTGGGTAAGTTTCTCTCTTGAGTTTCCTGAGTTATTTCAATATTCTTGGACTGCCAGAAAGTGATATTCCTTAACACCTGTAATGCTGAGACCCCTAAAACCAGGTACCAAACTCTTTTTCTTGTGAGGGCCCCATAAAAGTCAATCTTATTTCCTTCAACGTGGCTTGCCATACCTGATGAAGCAAATATTATCCTCAAATATAATATACCATGAGAGGCTTTGGTTGCATAACCAGTATTTCCTATTATATATTTGGGAAAAAAGGGGGACAACTCTTACTATGCAAATAATGATACAGTTATGTAAAGTAAGAAAATTCACTAAGAGTTTCTGAATTGGGGGTGGGAGAGTCAGTGAAAAAGTGCAAATGAGATAGCATTTCAAATGTTTCATTTCAGTTTATAAAAGCAGAACCTACTAAATCTGTTCTGAGTTATTACAGATAGCTTAAGGAGGAAGAAAGAGTTGCCTTATCTATTCAAAAAATAGGACATTAGGCCACATCAACAAGATTGCAAACAAATAACAATACAATTTCCCTCATTAGTCCATTCAGTCCTAGATAATTAATTCTTATTCCTTTTGGACTCTTGGGTAAGAGCCTCATGAAGCTGCCTTTTTTTTTTTTTAATTAAAAAGAGTTCTGGAAGTCTTGGTATGGTCTGAAAGTTGTGCTAATGATACTGTCCAAGACCAATAGAGTTCTTCCCCTCGGGGATCTGAGAAGGTCTGTAGCTGATTGCAAAGCCTTCAGGGAAAAGTCAGAGGGAAATGAAGAGACTTACAGTGTCTGTGGTTAATTTTTTACTAGCCATTTCCAAATGTGGAAGGTCTGGTGAAAGTTCAAATCAAGAATAATGCAACTGACAAGGAAATTTGGTTGTTTCTGTTGCATGCAAAGCAAGATGACAAAGCCACTCCTAAAAAAGTTTTAGACAGAATGTTTCTAAGAATCATGATTAGGGTAGAGAATGGATACTACCTATCATTTATAAAAAATATATGAAAATAATTTTTACAGAGGAAAATATGTTGATACATAACATACAATAATCCTGAGAAATAAATATACACAGGATACCAGTGACATAATAAGAATATGGCAAGAATGTCAACTAATGGGATTAAGTAAGCCTGAAGAAGGTCCTAGATATCTGCATTTTTTATAAAACTCCTTAGGTAAGGATGATGTCTACTCCTAGTTGAAATCCATTGTTGTAGAAAATGCTAGATTTAAATAAAAGAAGTGAGGTTGTGGCCAAGTAAGTCTTTTGAATAATAACTAAAATTACACATGATAACAGTATATGAGGTATTGGCAAGCTTTTTCTGTAGAAGGTCAAGTAGTACATCTTTTATGCTGGTGGGGTATGAGATCTCTGTGGACTACTGACTACTCACCTCTCCTATTACAGTGCAAAAGCAACCATAGGCAGTATGTCAACAAGTGGGCTTGTCTATGTTCCAATAAAACTTTATTTATAAAATCAGGCAGTGGGCCATTGTTGACCAACGCCTGCACTATGCTATTGCTGCTGGCTGGCATCAGAGAAAGCATAAGTCAGAGTCTGAGAAATAGAAACATCATGCATGGTGAGGACACTGGTGAATCTCTAGGAACTGCCCATAAAGCATATAATTTCTGATTATTTATATTCGTGACATTTCCCTTACACAAATTTAATCTAGGGAAGGCTCACCAGCTCTCCTAAGTTGACTTTTATCCATGCAACACATAAATAGTAACATAGCAAAGGAACCTAAATATTTCTAGTTCCTCTCTTTTCATAAAGTGAAAAAACAAATCTTCGTGATTCTAGATGTTCTCTATGAATCTCAGAGATAGTTTTAGGTATCAAAGATAACCTGAGGGTTTTAATATTTTTACTCCATTAAGAATCTCATTTGGGGAAAACTTTTTTTTTTTTCTTTTTTTTTTGGTCAGAGGTGATTTGCACTCTTGAAGAAGATGTGACAATAAAACACAAGACAAGCATACAAGCTAATACCACTGTAAAGAAATATAGCTTGTTTATAAGTGAGGAAGCTTTGTTTTCTTAATAATCGAGGGCATAATAAGGTCATCATGGGGACTTCCCTGGTGGCGCAGTGGTTAAGAATCCGCCTGCCAATGCAGGGAACACCGGGTCAAGCCCTGGTCTGGGAAGATCCCACATGCTGCGGAGCTACTAAGTCTGTGTGCCAAAACAACTGAGCCTGCGCTCTACCGCCCGTGAGCCACAACTACTGAGCCCGTGTGCCTAGAGCCCGCGCTCCACAACAAAGAGAAGCCCCTGCTCACTGCAACTAGAGAAAGCCCGTGCTCAGCAACGAAGACCCAACACAGCCAAAAAATTAATAAATAAAATAAATTAATTTTTAAAAAGTCATCATAAAGCATAGAAAATCTTGTAAAATGAAATATTTCTTATCTAGACAGATTACACAGGAAAAAATAATTCTTCATATTGCCGCCTAAGGCATTAATCAGTAAATTTTAAAAAAAGTCCATCAAAGCTGAAAAAGCTTTATTAATTTTTAAACCCATTTTATAGCTTTTTAGATTCTGGTATTCTAAACAAGGGCAAATACATTTTATCCTCCAAGTAGTGTCAGTCATGCCCTTTGATGATCTGGAACAAACTGACACTGGATTTTAGGACAGATCTCAAGAGGTCCATGAGATCAGAACTAAGTTTATACTGTTAGTGAGATGTTTCAATATGCAATGTTTTCATCTTTGCATTGTCACCTGAATTGTTACATGAGCCTTGTAAAAGTGGTTCCTTTTAAATTTCCAATGTGGTAAATATTGATAGTTACAATCTACAAATAAAACCTCCTTTGAGTCCTCGATAAGTTTTAAGAATGTAAGAGTGTAAGGTATGCCAAGAGTGTAAAGTTTAGAGTCTAAAGGAGACAAAAACAACAACATAAAAGCCTGATTGTCCACTTTCCTTGAAAAACCACAGAAGCACATGCATAGTTTTATTTCCCTGAAACTATTGCTCCTAAGTATAATCTCGAACACTTCTATCAATTATAAGTTTTAGCTCAAGTAAATAGCCGCTCTTTCACCGAGAAAACTGGAGGGGTGGATACTTGAGGACAGCCTGTCATACACCAGCATTTCAACAGGCTCAAGAGCTCATCAAAACACTTACCTCCCTACCGCCCCATATCCCCCTCGTACAACTTCTCAAAGTGACAAACATGAATGTGTTCATGTACACCGTGGACAGATACAGCCTCTAAGTAGGAAGCAAACATACTTAATTCAGCAGTACAGTATTCTCTCTTAGAAATGATCTAGATATCCAAAACTCCAGAGAAGCTGGGAAATGATATTTTAGCCAGTAAGGGAAGTGGCCTATATGTATTTCATGGGGATGATTTAGTAGACAGGGAACAAGTGATGATGATGCAGGCTGGAGGGTGGAAATTGCCAGAAATATTTTCTTGAGTAGCGGAGAGTGGATGAGCCCTAGGGCACCCGTGGAGCGATGAATTGAACTGAGGATGGATGGTCCATCCACGTCACCAGGAGGGAAGCAGGGTACGTGGGCAGAGGTGTAGGTCATTGAATACATGTGGATTTGGAAGCTGGTGGAAATTTGTTTGGTGGCTTCTATCCTGTGAAATAGAATGCAAAGTCGTCAAATGAGTACGAAGACTAGGAGTGGAGGTGTTGAGGTCTTAAGGAGAAGGGACAGTATATGAAACGGTCACCGAGAGAGTTGGCACGCATAGTGCTAGCAATACAATCTGATGGTTGGGTCACGTCTGGAACCCACCTGCAGTTTGGTGGTGGTAAATTTCAAGTCAAAACAGCCAACTTGGGGAACCCCCTTGGAGAACGACTCCCTTAAATCAGGAACACTAAGACAAGGGATGGCCGATGGAATTATGTTCAGAATATAGCTGTCCCATTTATACCTACATATTCATGCCACATAGATTTCCAGCCCTTTAACATTGGTTCTCGGTCAACTTGGTTTTACTCACATAAAACAGACTCAACTATTTCTGTTCTATGCCTCATGCTTCTGTTTTAACTTTTTGGAAAGAGGGGTGGTCACCTAGCAAGTACGAGTGGGCATCTTTACTGAATGTAAGGCACTTGGATAAGTTCTTGGCTAACTGCCTTGGGCTTGGATTTTAAGTCTAAAATAGTGAGGATTTTAATGCCTCGTGATGGTAGTTATCTCTAGGAATCGTTCTTTACAAATGTGCAAGGTCACTCATGAATTGTCCACTGAATAAAGAATTAGCCATAATAGAGATGCTTTTCCGAGTAATTTGGAACTCTCGCCCCGCACACACCAGTTGACATGACAGTCCATTACCAGGAATTTCCAACAGACCTGCTGACATTGGTTTTAAATCTAGTCAAATGAAGCAATTACCGTGCAGATGAAATAACCCGACAGTATGTTTTTAATCTCTCCAGTGTCATAAGGCATTTTCATTTATGTTCCCATTTCTATTAAAATACATGGCTATGGCCATGAAAGTACTCCTTAGCAATAAGTGATCTGCTGTGTGTTGGGGGGGATGTTTTAGTGTTCAGTGGGTAATTGACCTAACAAAAAAGAAGTATACCGGAAAAAATGCAAGCCAGCTATTGCCAAGGTGGCAAATGGATTAGGTATAAAATAGGTCCACAAGAAGCATCTTGAAACAAAAGCATTTTGTTTCTTATTTTCATGATTCAGGTCATTACATCTGGCCTATTCTGTTGTCCCTGTAGAAATCTAAATTTTAGTCTTCCACAGCCTCCAGATAATCCCCAAGGCCGCATGTTCTTAAGAGGTGAAAGATTTTTGCTTTTGTTTTTTGGTTTCTCCTGTCGTCATCACACTGTGCACTGCAGTGGAAGATTATAGCCAACAGGATAGAGTTAGCTGAAACAGTTATTGGACCATCCTGCTCTGAAAACTAAAAAAAAAAAAAAATCCCAAATATCAGTAAAAAGATTTTTAATATGCAATAATAGCTTTCTGTTCCCTAGACATAGCTGAGCCAAAGGAGTACTGTCAACCCTCAAATATTTAGACAGCTTTTGAATGCAAAGCAATCTTAGAGACTATATAGAAAAGACTTGTACATTTCCTCATGGACCATATCCAGTTTAATTCTACAATGTGCACGTTAGTCAAGCTTGTTGAGCCTTATATTCCTCATCTACCAAGTAGAGGTGCTAATAGTACTCATCTTCTTGTAGCTGTTGTAGGGATTAAATGAATCAATCCACTCAAATTCCTTGGAACGGTGCCTGGCCAATAGTGAGCGCTAATACTGTAATAATTATAAGGAACTGTTGTTGCCTTAATGTATCGCGGGGCCTGTAATTTGGCAGAAAAGGATGAGTGTGAGAACGGCGAGGTATGATATGTAGATGAATGAGCTCTGTGTGGTGAGGAGGAAACAAGGAATTTGGGAGGGAAAAATGGGGATGCAGAAAGTCCTTTGGGGACAGTGAAATAGCCTCTGATCAAGTCCTTTCTGGAATCTGTATCTGTAATCCCTCTGTGTTTCCTGTGTGCTCTGCTACCAGCTGAATCCAAACTGCCATCCTTGCCCATGGCTGATGACATCCTCTGGACCAGGATCTCCATTTCCATCCTGACTCACACCTTCTCTTCTCCACAAAAGAGTGAGAGAAGGGATTATGTTTTTACCCAGTTACAATTTTCTAATGGCTTCCCATCGCACCCACTATTCTTCTTTGTAGAAAGTCTAGAATTCCAAAGACCAAAAGGACCCACATAGCATGGTCTTTGCCTCCTTTCCAACCAGGCTCATCCAGTGTGTTGTCACAGCCTTCACTCTCTTCCTCCCCAAGCCTTCTCTTTCCAGCCTTGGAACACATGATGCTCAATTCCCTATTATACTTTGACTACTTCTGTACCACCTCCTGATCAGTACAGAACCCGCTCTCTTCAGCATCTCTCACACCTCCGGGCTGAGCACAAAGGAGAAGCCCTCCGTGACTGCACTGTGGAGAGTGGCTCTCCTTGTCTCACGGTCAGTGCCTCCCAGGTCACTGTAGGTCACATTGTTCTGTTTAGTCATCTCCACAGGACTCCTCAGTGGATGTAACTGGGTTTGCTCCTGTCAGCTTTGGGACCACCTGATTCAATGACCACCTCTATAATAAGTCCACTCCAATCATCCTAGCTCAGGCGACAGATGTATCAAAACTGAACTGGCGGATCATTCGTTTGCAACGTCGAACAGAACTGTCCCTGAAGCCAGCACATCCAGTTCGGCATGACAAGCATGTTCTTTTTCCTGGGGTCAGGCAAATAATGTGGGACCAGATGGCTGAATGGTTAAGGGCTTTGACTTAGTTCACCTGGTAACTCTCTCCTCAGTCTGTGTGCTCTCGCCAAGAGAACCAGACATATCTGTCAGTCCTGGGCTCTTAGATGGTGCCTTACCTAAGTTTACCTGGCCACCCAACCCCCTCTCTTCTCCCTACGTTCTTCCTGTAGGTCTTTTGGCCTCGTGTCATCTTTGGCCTTAGACTTCTGGACTTGGGCTACTCTCTCTAAGGTGGCTTGGCATATACTGGCCCCCTACTGTGGACTTAAAGATTAAAGAGAAGCATCTTATTTTTAAGGATAGTAGTGAGAGAGGACTCTACTTACTCCCAGTTGATAATAATGGGTACAATTTACTTTAAAAAAAAAATACTAGTAAGCTCTAGACAACTTTTGAGAAGGCAGGTGATATGGTTGACCCTGTAATTTATTTGGGAATGGTGGTGGTGAGGGGGGATAGAAACTACTGTCTGTTGATTTTTTACAGTGGGCCAAAGGGTAAACACCACCCTTGGGATCCTTTCAGCTACCTAGTGTAGTCGAGGGATTATGTGCATTTTATAGATGAGGCATCCGTGCCTTAGGGAGGAGTTTGCTAAGTTGCAAAGCGGTGTCGGGGGCAGGTCTGTTTGGAAGGCCTTTCTCAACGTTAACACACCTATTGAAGTCACACCGAACATACTGAAGAGTCGGCCAATTGAATGAAGAAGTTAGAGAGAGGCCAGAGGAAAACAAGTAAAGTGTCATAGACTTACGAGGGCTGGATGGGGTCTTCCTGATCCCTGAGGCCGAGCCTCCCAATGGCTGGAAATGGAAACTGGAGCCCAGACCACCAGACAGCTTTGTCCTTGCTCACGGAAGTTGACCCACGGACCGAAAGCCTTGGCATCATCTGAGAGCCCTGGTAGAAATGCAGAATCTCAGGCCTGACCCCAGACCTGCTGAATCAGAATTTGCATTGATGTAATGAAATCCCCAGGTGATCTGCATATGCCCATTAAAGGTGGAAATGCACAGTTCTGTGCGGCCAGACTTGCCAACAGAGGGCTAGAGGTTTCGAGCATGGAAGTTAATTTAGAGTAGGAGAGTACAAAATCGTACATAATAATTTTTGAAAACTATGGATAATAGTTTTTTAGATATTCACAGTTCTCATGCAGAATACTATAGGAAGAGCTTTGGACTAAAAGCTAATAGCCCAGAATTTTGATCCTAACTTTTGTTACCTTGAAATCCCTTGACCTCTATTAGACTCACTCCTTTACCTGGGTTGCTTTACTAGCTGCTTTCTAGCATCTAGAAATCTAGTATCAAGACTTTGTTCTGAAAGTCTTGGAGTGTAATTCTATATTCATGGTATTAACAGTACAGGATGACAGAATGGTTAGAAGCTTAACAGTAAAAAGCCTGGACTTCAGAGCCAGACCTCAAAGGCCCTGATACTAGCTCACCACTGTTGGGCTACATGCCTTTAGTCAGTTTTCTTCAACCTCTATGTTTCTCAGTATTTTCATCTGTAAAATGGGCGTGTCAACAATAGTATCACTAGCTACTGCCATGAGTTTGTTTTCAGAATTAAATTGTGATAATGTTTACTAAGCATTTAAAACCATTGGAAAATATGTGTTCCATATGCCAGGCCCTGAGCTAAGGTGTGCAGAAGTCAAGACAAGGCCTTGTTTTTGAGGAGAGAACTCTGAGATGAAATTCCTTGGAAAGGTTGGAACCAGGTTAGGTCTGGATTTAGAGTGAGTGGCCAAGTTCAAGAGGATCACTGAAAAACTCAGCTCTAATCTCATTTCTTCAGGGAGGAAATAGGATATATTTAAACTTGGAGAAGCTGAAGAGTCATAATAGCTTTCTTAAAATAGACAGCAGGCTGTCTTGGAGCAGAGGCTCAGATTTGTCCCTGTGGCATCAAAGGGCAGAATTAAGATGAAGGGTGGAGGGGATTCCGGATGGATGACTACAAAAGATCTGGGAAAGAGTTGTTCAGATTTGTTAATATCTGGAAAGACTTAGAGGAGAGAATACCATTTATTTGGGGAGCCGGGAAGAATTCTTAAGGACAACTTCAGTAAAACTGCATGAATTTGAATGAGTTTGTAGACATTAGAGTCAGTAAAAGATCCATTGCTTATCTTCAAGGAAGCAGAATTTCATTTCCTTCAAATATGCGCAGTAACTTGAACCAATTACTCTTTCAGAGTAAATTAATGAGCTGCTTTAATGAACAGATAATGTGAACATATAATTATCAGCAATATGAATGTATAATTACTGTTTCAAAGTCTTTTTTAACATATTTATGTGAAGACCTTACAAACAATCTCCCAACATATTTACCCTTTCAGTTTGCCTTGGAAATACTTTTTATCAGCTGAGTTAAATTCTGCCTGTTTGGCTTAGCCAGAATGAATGTGGATTTGCAATCAAGGACTACTAGATTAGTGAGATTTTGCTTAGATAGTAAAGGTTTGGTTCATTTGACCAATAAGAGATTTGCCTCCGTGGTTATCCCCCACCTGCTAGATAGCACTTAGCCTCTGCATTCAGTATCCCGACCAGAGCATACGTATGTCAGGTGTATTTCAACAGGATTCAATTATGGCTGACAAAACATTTGTAAAGGCAGCTAGATTTCAGCCCAGATGGTGACTGGGCATTTGATGCACACTCCAAATATGTGGCATTATTCATCCCTGACACTCAGAAAATAAACATAAGGCCATCATTTCTCCCAGGGCAGGGAAGCGGAGAAGAAGATGTCCTCATCTTCTGAATGTACAGAGTTGCTGCTTTTCTCTAGAAGTTGCAGAATGTTGGCTTTTTACTTTAACAAGGGAGAACATACTTCCCAAATATACATGACCCGTGACTGGGGAAGTAGATGATCCCAGCCTGGGTTTCCTCTCTAAGGCCCCTTCTAAACATCATGGCGTGAGAGCATCATTTAAACTGACTCAGAAGATGACGACGTTCGGTCTCATCTTGTGACATCAAGACCTCCACGTTTTGATATTTTGATTAATCTACACACCCTACCTAAGTCTTGACACAAGGAAAGTCTGGAAAAACTTATTTTTTATATTAGAAGTTCTGATAAGATCATTGTTTAACTTGTGGGAAACCTTAGTTTAAAAAAATCGAGTTGATTAATTTAAATAAAGTACCTGAACCATACAGGGGCATCTCAAAGAATTTTCACGAAATGAACACATCCAGATAACCAGGTCCCAAATTGGTAACCAGAACATTACCAGCATCCAGAAATGGCCCTTGTCCCCCCTTCCTGTCACTTGCTCCTTAGTAGGTGTGGAGTGATGGCAAAAACTGAAGAAGCCAGTTGAAGCTAAAAACCCAGAATTCCCAATCTTGGCCCACTTCTTAGATGGTTTACAGTAAACAGCCACGTTCAAGAGGAATACCTCTTCTATCCTTCTGCTTTGGACTTTCTCTCCCCTTACATTTAAAGTATATAGCTGGGTTTTATTTTATAATCTAATCTGGCAAGATTAATCTTTGAGTTTGTCACTCTTGACTAATCCAAAAGAAAGCAAGAAAGGAACATAAAATAAATATAGAACGTTTTCATTTCCCTCTCCTGCTTTAACCTGTTATGCATGTTTTTAGTTACCCCCAGCAGTACAACAGGCCATCTTGAATCAAAGTCTAATAGGAATTATTACTTTTACCATTTTTTTCCCCCGATACTGCTGGTGTCTTGGAATAGTAATTTCATGAACTCCCTTCCTTATTTATATGTCACTGTTGTCATGCATTTTATATCAGAAAAGTCAGTACTATTGTATAATAGATTTAAGATTCATTTATACCTTCCCGCTTACATATTCTTTCTGACCCATCGTTTCTTCTTAAATCTCTGAACTGTGATCTGAACTCACTTTTCCTTCTGTCTGTGTCATACCTATTGGGCAGTTAAGTTTTTGTTTGGAAATTTAGTTCCACCTTACTTTTTAATTTTTTATTGAAATACAGTTGAGTTACAATGTTTCAGGTGTACAGCAGAGTGATTCAGTTATACACACATATATATATTCTTTTTCATATTTTTTCCCATATAGGTTATTACAGAGTACTGAGTAGAGTTCCCTGTGCTATATAGTAGGTCCTTGTTGGTTATCCACTCCAAACATAGTAGTGTGTATATGTTAATCCCAAACTCTTGATTTATCCCTCCCTCCTCCCTCCCCTTCCGCCTTTGGTAACCATAAGTTTTCTATGTCTGTGAACCTGTTTCTGCTTTGTAAATAAGTTCATTTGTATCATTTTTTAAGATTCCACATATAAGCAATATCATATGCTATTTATTAGTTCCACTTTAAAGATAGCATTTTATGGTGTTTGACTTAGATTGTTTTTGTTGAGAAGTCAGCCATAGTTTTTCTCCTTTGAAAGCAATATGTATTTAATTTTTGTCTATCTGTTTTCAAGATATCCTCCTTGGTTTTCATCAGTTGTATGCTGTGTGTGCACGTGTGTGTATGTATCCATCCTGCCATAGAGTTTTGCAGCACTTTTTAAAATCTGTGTTTCACTGTCTCCATCATATTTTATCAGTTTTATTCATTCTCAGCCATTATCTAATTAAATATTATGTCTTCCCCATGCTCAATTTTAATTAATACTGAAATTCTAAGTTTAAGTAACTTAGAATGTCTTAATGTGTCCATTGTTTCTCATAATTTTCTCTTTTGTGTTTTTTTCTTCCGACAAATCTTCTAAATCCATTTTCTCTTGAGCTCTGTTCTAATGCACTACGTTATGAATTTGTTGCCATAATTTTTCAATCCTGTTACGTTGAATACCTAATAATTAATGCCTGCTGACATTGTGTGAGAGAAGTCATACAGATAGTTTGAAGTAGTAGATACTAATATTTTATCCAGAGAAGACTGAGTTTTGCTTTTAAGCAAGGCTAAGCTGATTCCCTAGGTAGTCCTTATTTCTAGCTTATGGCCCTAAGAGGTCTCAAACTAAAGTTTGGATGTATAGGAGGTTTTCCAGAATAAGCATGTGGTTCTTGAGGAAAAACAAAATAGACGAGGATGGGGGAAAAGGCTGCCCCAAATGCCAGGATTGCTTCACTCTGATTTTTTTTTTTTCCCCTTCTCACTTAGAATAATCCCCCTGGGATTCTTTTGTCTTGTTAGCTCTTCAGTGCTTGAAACTGACTAGATAAGATATCTACATAGATAGATAGGTAAAAATATATTCAAGTTTGTTCAGTTTTTCGTGTTGTCCTCAATGGAAGGGTTGGTCTGAAATAAGTTGTAAGCCATTAGCAGAAATGTCCCAAAATGCAATTTTTTTTTCTTTTTTTAAAAAATTTATTTATTTTTGGCTGTGTTGGGCGCTCGTTTCTGCGCGAGGGCCCTCCCCAGCTGCAGCAAGCGGGGGCCACCCCCCATCGCGGCGCGCGGGCCCCTCACCACCGCGGCCCCCCCTGCTGCGGAGCACAGGCTCCAGACGCGCAGGCCCAGCAGCCGTGGCGCACGGGCCCAGCCGCCCCGCAGCACGCTGGATCCTCCCAGACCAGGGCCCGAACCCGCGCCCCCCACACTGGCAGGCGGACTCCCAACCACTGCACCACCAGGGAAGCCCCCCAAAATGTAATTTTTAATGATGCTCTAGTTAGATATTATTTAACTCAAAGGTCAAATAAAAATGTTTACTTTCTATGTAGAAAATGTAATGTCTTATGCTAACAGACTTTACCACTGGCAACAATCTGCACACATTTTTAAGATTCTCAAATGAAAAGCATACAGCTCTTTCAATACTAAAGACCACCCCCGCCCAAAAAAAAAAAAAAAAGTTTTCTTCATGGCTTAGAATATTTTCAAGTGTATACATCTATGTACTGTGTGCTTGTTACACATAATGCAGACTGTCCTTCTTGAAACATTAAAGCTCAGGATGCTAACCCGGAATTCCTGCTGCATGCAGGGAAGCCAGTGCTTTGCTGATGGCACAGGCTGCTCCCAACTTTCAGTAGGTCTGTCAGGACTGAGACCATTTCCCCACCCCTGCAGCCTCCCATCAAGACTCCAGCCACACTGAACTCTCCTCACACAACAATCTAGCGCTCATTCACTCCTGGATCATGCATTTTTCTGTTTTTCTTTTCTTATAAAGTATGTATATTTGGTTTCTCCTCTGTATGTATAATAAACGTCTTAAAGAGGAGATAAGACATATAAGAGAACCTCAACATTTTTTTGATCAGCACAATGGGAAGCCTGAAATTACTAATTAAAAGCACGGATTAGCTTAGAAACCCTACCTTAGACCATAGTTTTATTGCCGTAATGAATGACCTCAGAAAGGAAAACTTAAAAGGTGCCTCATGAATTGAGAGTAAGGCTTTTGGCGGGAAAAAAGAACTGATCATTCAGTTCGAAATTCACCTATAGATTCAGTGTCATTCTGATAAAAATTGTAAAAATGGAATTAGGTAAACTGATTCTAAAGGTAATCTGGAAGAAACAGTAATAACGACAAGTTTGGAAAAGGAGTGTTAGTGATTTACCACATCACACGGCAGTATATACATCCGAGCAAATGTAATTAAAATGTTGTGGAATTGTTGTAAGGGTGATAAATTGCTCAACTGAACATAATAGAGAGTACAGAAGGAGACTCATGTTTATGGGAAAATTTGGTTTATCATAAAAGTGTCATTGTAAATCATCAAGTTAGGATGTTCTGCTCAGTGCATAATGTGAGACGAGCTGGATTATCCATTATGGAAGGAAAAAATATTTCAACCCATACTTCATGTCTTATACAAAAAGGACACTGTAGATAAATAAAACAGCTACATTTAAAAAGAAAAATCTATAAATATAAATTTGAAAAATATTTGAAGGGAAGATCTAAGAAAAACAATCCAGAAACCATTTATATATATATATATATAAAGTATATATACATAAACCATATATTTATGTATATATGTCTGTATGTGTGTACATATATATTTATATAAAACTCTTGCAAGTTAAGGAAAATAATAAATCAAGGAGAGGAAAAAACTGAAATAGAAAACAACTCTAAGACAGAGTGGACAGGCTTGATAGAGCCGTATGCACAAAATAACAGAGTGAATGCAGCAGGACACTTTAGATATTAACTTACTGGAGATGGAGAAGAGTTTGGAGAGATTTGAGGGGAGTTGTTTTTGGACAAACAATTACAAATATTCATCTTTATTAAAGAATAAGGATTTTAAGAAGTAAATCAAAACCACTGCAATTCAGTAATAAATACCCCAGGACAGTGGGGCGTGGGGCTGGCGGGATGGGACAGGGTGGTGAGGCGGGGTCCAAGCGTGGCCGTTACGAGCGCTGGGCCGGCACTGTTGTCCCTGGGCGCAGCACTGGCCCCTGGGCAGATCACTGAACCCCTCTTGTGCCTTAGTGTTCTTATATGCAAAGTGGTGGGGAGAGGGTAGGAACACCTGTAGCACAGGATTGCTGAAGGGAAGACTGGATAACGGTTATCTCAGTGACCAGCACACAGTAGGTGCGTCGTAACTGTTGGCTGATAATTACTTTCATTTTTTAAATTTTTTATATAGAGCCAAGAATTAAACCCCACCTCTGCATGAAAGAGGTGGGGATAATTTATTGTGAATCATTCACCTTTCTGGCCTGTTTCTTCATTTGTAAAATGCAGAAATGGTGGTATCTACATGGTAGGGTTGCGTGATCATTAAATAAGCTAATACTTAGAAAGCACTCTTGCCTTTGGAACTTGCATAGCATTCATTAAGTCCCGCTTAAGTTTTTGTTCAAAGGAAAATGCCGGGTCTAGCTAGCCAACAATAGCCGTAGCAATCAAAGACTGTGTGCTTAAATGTCAAAAGGAACATTTAGGAAATGCGACCACTTTCCAAGTGGTCAGAGAAGAGGTGGGACAGGGGAGCAAGGTTTTTATTTTTGATTTTATTATTGTTGGTTACTGTAGGTCCAAGTAGGTTTTTTAATGTAATTTTTATTTAATATTGCAGTATAATTGATTTACAATATTGCATTAGTTTCAGGCGTACAGCAAAGTGATTCAGCTATACATATACATATATCCATTCTTTTTTGGATTCTTTTCCCTTACAGGTTATTACAGAATATTGAGTAGAGTTCCCTGTGCTATACAGTAGGTCCTTGTTAATTATCTATTTTATATATACTAGTGTGTATATGTTAATCCCAAACTCCTAATTTATCACTATGCCCACCTTTCCCCTTTGGTAACCATAAGTTTGTTTTCTATGTCCGTGAGTCTATTTGTTTTGTAAGCAAGTTCATTTGTATCATTTTTTAGATTCCACATATAGGTGATATCATATGATACTTGTCTCTCTCTGTCCGACTTACTTCACTTAGTATGATCATCTCTAGGTCCTTTTTCTATTGCCAACAGTGATTTTAAAGAACCCAATTAAATACTGCAAGTAGAGTAAGAATAGACTATTGAATTGAGCCTGGATGAACATTAGTTTTCAAAGTCTGTCTTGACTGTAACCTAGAATCCCCCGCGTGACTCGCCAACACAAAGCCTCATCTTTTTCCCAGGAGCTGTCAAGCAACTGCTCCATCCACTGGCTCTTGTAGGAGGACATACCTTGAAGGGTGTCAGTTACAGCGGGCCAGGCATGTCCGCAGCCCCTTCCTGATAATAATGCAGAAAAGCCATTTGAAGATCCAGTCCTCTGGACCAGGGGCACCAATCTGTAAGCAGAAACTGCCCACTTTCGGTCCCTTCAGGGAATGCAAAGCTGTAGTGAATGTTGTTTTATAAAAGTTTTTATCACTGGCAGTCCAGAGGATACATTGTCAGAAATTGGTCATATCTTAGACTGGAGAGTCTGTAGGTGATTTTTCCTTGGACCATAATGCTAGCGAGGAGAAGGCGATGGGGCAGAGGCACAAGAAAGCCCAGGATATTCAGGAAATGAGATGCGCTAGGCTTATTTTAGCCTGCTCATTTTGCCAGTACATGTCACGGAACGCTGTCGCCCTTAATGAAGTTAATTAACTGTAATTTGAAGGCACTTTTCTCCTCTCTGGTGGTGTGACGCCACTCCAGCTAACAATTTAGGTTATCGACCTAATGGGAAGGCTAAAGTGGCCCTAACTGATGAAACTGAGGAATTGGGGTGTTACTCAAATGTCAGGTGTCAGCAAAAGTCTGAATCGGACTGTGCAACAGAATGGCTCTGAGTCCGCCCATGGGCACTTACAAGGAAGGGAGAAATGGATGGATTTCAGAAAATGTTGGCCTTTGCATAGAAAGAGCTGCCTGGTTTCAGGAGTTTGAGTGAAGACCAAAAGCAAGATATCAAGGGCCGACATACTAACCAGTGTGACTTAGTGGAGTAAGGGAGCTCATTTTTGGAACAGCGTGAAAGTTTGAGAGGTGACTTCAGAAGCCACTCCCAAGGGACCCATCTTGCAGGGATCACTGTCAACTGCTGTGTTGGCCATATGTCTTCTGAGCCAAAGCAGTGACACATGGAAGTTATCCAGGAATTTATGTTTAAGGCAACATGCTATCAGTGGGTCGTGGGCCTACTTATGGCAGGATTCAGTGTGTGGAGGGCTTACTCACGGCAGATGGAAAGAATGCAACTCTGTATCAGAGAGTTCTCCCTTAGAAGAAATGGCCGGGACTCATAAACAGTCTCACAACATTTCATGTCTTAACATTCTAAGTTCACCTTCCTCAGAGTTCATCAGATCTGGCCTCGGTTGTCCATGATGAGTGAGACAGGTGTTACCGAAACGTTCCGGCAGTCTGGTGCCATTTTCTTAAAATTCTGCCTTTGCCTTTCTTTTTTTAAATTAAACAATTAATTAATTTTATTTTTGGCTACATTGGGTCTTCGTTGCTGCATGCAGGCTTTAGTTGCAGCGAGCGGGGGGCTACTCTTCGTTGTGGTGGGCGGGCTTCTCATTGCGGTGGCTTCTCTTGTTGTGGAGCACGGGCTCTAGGAGTGCGGGCTTCACTAGTTGTGGCGGGTGGGCTCTAGAGCACAGGCTCAGTAGTTGTGGCGCACGGGCTTACTTGCTCCGTGGTGTGTGGGATCTTCCCGGACCAGGGCTCGAACCCGTGTCCCCTGCGTTGGCAGGCGGATTCTTAACCACTGCGCCACCAGGGAAGCCCTGCCTTTCTTTTTGAAATGGTAGCCAACTGAATGCCGACCACAAAGATCTCACCACTCCTGCCACTTTTTTTCTCCCAAGTCTCATGGCCCCCTCCCCTTACTGGTAGGGAGCTGAGTATGAAGAAGTAGAAAAGAAGAGAGACCTGTAACAACATTAATAGTGTTTCAGGACTGAAAAATAAATGATCTCTACACAAATTTTGCTTCTAGAGTTGCCAGACGGAGCAAATAAAAATACAGTTTGCTCAATGAAATTTCAATCTTAAATAAACTATGAATCATTGTTAGCATAAACAGGCACTATTTGGGATATACTCCTACTAAAATTGCATCCCTTTGTTTTTTATCCAGAATTTACATTTAACTAGGTGCCCTCTGTTTTTTCTGCCAACTCTAGTTACTCTGCTGACCCCAACATCTTTTAGGGAAAGAGGGTCATGTTTCAGGATTTTCGATACAATATTAAGTGACTGTCTCCATGGACGGTTCTAACTTAAAACCATAGTTTACTTTCAGAAAGGGATCTTCAGGAAATGAGTAGCAGGTCAGTACTCTCGGTTTATGTTTATATCATAGCAGGCAGTGTACCGGCACGTGGGCCCAGCACCAATATTATATACGAGGTACCCATCCCTATACGTGTGTGACTTTGTTCCTGAAATGGCTTTTATATGCTGGTGGAGGCATGTAGCCTGTTACTTTTCTCTTCATTTTGATATCCAGTTATAGAGTACAGAAATTGCTTTAAAATGACCCAAATGGTAAAAGCTACCATTTAGCAATGCCTATTTGGGAGCAAAAGATCCCATCTCCTTGCCTGTTACGTTTCAGCAGCCTTGTCCAGCATTTCGATAGTGTACCTGCGTTTTCTTGCCAGTGGTGGAGCAGACCCTGGTGGCAAAATAACTGAAACGAATATTCCTGCCACAAGGGAGTAGGGAGAAAAACCCATCTTAGAGAAGCAGGTGAATAATTAATTTCAAGGTTGTCCCAGCATTAGCCCAATACAGATTTTTATCTTTTCCGTGTTATACCATAGAAAAGGGATGCATTTCCCCACCCCCATAGGTGGGGACTAGATCTGAATTCAGATCTATTTTTATGGACTTCAATACCTCTCTAAATGAACACAAATATGAGGGACCTGGAAATGAACGGAACTTAGCAAACCTGAGTAAAATGACAGACTCCTTATAATGACATTCGGTGGAAATGAGGAGCTTCACATTACATTCCAAAATGACCAAATCCCCATTTAGCAATAACCGTAAACGTATGCTGTGCAGAGTCGTGTATTTGATGGGCTCCAAAATAAAGCCATCCTTGTTTGAGGAGTTATGATGGAGCCAGTGGTTTCCATGGCTACCATTTGCTCTAATTGTGATACATTAGTAGCAACAAGGATTGGATGGCTCAAGTCATTTAGTTAATTAAACACAGAACCGTGGACTCTGCCAGAAGAATTATAGATGAAATTAGCGTCCACCGGAATGCAGCTGTAAAATGTGTATTGCATTAGTCCCTTCAGCTGAGGGTGAGAGGGAGGGGAAGTGCCTGAATATTCGAAACATGTCTTTCTTACCCATATCCCGTTACAGGACTCCTTATCATTTATTTTTTAAATGTGCTCTCTAAGGAAAGACAACAGCCCTGATCAATGAAACGTGGTTTCTTGGGTGCTGTTCAGACCAGGAAAATATGCGAAATGTCATTCACATGGAGGGAGGTGGTAGCTCACAGCAATTACAGAAAATGATGAAACCACAGAGTCTCCACTAACACACAGAGCTCCTGAAAATAGGAGTTTATAATGGAAAAAGCCGACACGGGCATAACTGTGGCAGCCTAGCTATGTGTTGACATCATGGAAAGCCTGGAGGACTTTTCACCAAGAGAAGCAAGAACATGAAAGATGGGATCAAGATAAAGGGGAATGGGGTGTTAAATTCTGCTGATGAATCTGGGGGAGATGCTTGAACAGCAGCTCTCTCGCCTCATCAGACTTTGTAAGTTTATGTGTGGATCATTATCTCGCTTAATATCTGCAGTTCTGGAAAGAAGGTGTGGCAATCTCCATCTTTCAGACAAAAGAACTGAAGCTTGGAGAGGAGTTACCCCGAATCACAAGGCAGAGTCACTCTTGTCCTGAAAACTATAGAGCAGAGCATTATAAATGGCTCAGGGATGGATTTAAGGTGTCAGTTTCTTCTGTCATTCAATGATCATATTCATTAAGCACCTACTCTGTGGTAGGCATGTGGGATCAAAAGATGAGCAAAATCCAGGCATGAAACCTCCCTGCCCACATCATCCTACCTGTGCCACGCTGCCCTTTCTTCCAAAGTGCAGGTGAGCACCTTGGCTTTGAACACATGTGCTCCACGCTCATACTTTCCACAAGTATCTAGTTGAATGCATACCGTGAGTGAAGGGTCCACCCATGGGGGAAATGGACATGGCCCTTGTTATCAAGAATTGTGGTCAGGTAGGAGAAGCAGCCGTTCTTTATGTCATCCCACAAATAACGTGGAAAATTGCAGTGACGATAAGTGCCATGGAGAGGGAAATGATGCTCTGGGGCAGAGAACAGGGTGGAACTGACCCACTTGCAAGCAGGGACGGAGGTGAAATCTGAAAGAAAACTTAGCCCAGGCTCAGTAAGAGAGGCAGAACTCCTACGGGCTTATGGGAGCTGGTGAAGCTGTGTCTGTAGGACTGTGCTCTTGGTATTTGACGCTGAAACGTGAAGCCCCCGGGACAGGCACAAACCCCTAAAGCCCTTTAAGTTTCAGCCCTTTATAAAGAGAGGTAATAATGTCTATCTAATGAGATTGTTTTGAGAATTAGATACAGCAGTGCACCGAAGTCAATAGTCTCAGACTGTACATTCAACAAAATTAGAAGGTGAGCTGATAGTGATTGCTGTGAAAAAAAAAAATAAATGAGAGTGAAGCAGGATGAGGGATCAGAGTGGGTTTGTTGCTGTTTCACGTGTGGGATGAGGACGGCCTCTCTGAGTGATGCCATGTGAACATCAGGGATTAAGAATGTGAAGTAGGACTCCGCACAGGAAATCGTAATTGCACCTGTATACTCAGAAACTGCAAAACTGCAGATCATTTACATCTGGCTTTGGAATAACTATGCAATTACACTTGGTTGTGTGTACTCTAGTATCTGATAATGTAAGAATTTCTAATAACACTAGCAAAACCTATACGTGGAGTTCAGTTTACATAATACTTTTCGCACATTACAAAATTTTACTGTATGGAAAGTGCTATAGCAGCTTGTAGGATCTACAGTTAGCTATTCACAAATTATCTGTACTGACTGTGATATAATCTACTGTTTCTGAATCGTCATAAAGATTTAATGAGATCGTGTATGGAAAGTACCTAACTCGGGGTCGGAAAAGTTTTAGGGCCTCAGTAAACATTAATGTATCTTAAAAATCTTACTGCAGATAAGATTGGTTACAATCTTCTGGCTGTTCTACTTTGTCTTTTCAAAGTTTGAACTTCCCCTGGCTGGCAACCTTGGGAAGATTGGAGCAGGGAAGGAAAGCAAAGCTTTAGGAAGGCCTATTTATACACATCAATGTACAGTGGGCAATGGGAGTATTTCCAGGACAGAAGAACTCTTTAGAAGCCTCTAGTAGCTGTTATATTGTGATGAGGGTCAGCTCTGAGGTGGTGCCTTTGGAATGCTGAGTCAAATGCATGCAAGAGACCTTTCAAAGAAATAACAAGATATGTTGGAGAAAATAGGAATGAGAAGAAAAGAATCCCAAGTTCAAAGTCAGGAGAGTAAGAAAAAAAGATGAAATTCTTGCAAAAAGCAAGGCAACTAGTACAGGGGTTAGATTTTTTTTAAATCACTGAATTTTATAGCTGAATGAGTCCTTTAAAATCGTTTGCTTGTTACAGATGGGAAACCTGAGTCTCTGAAGTGGTTTACTAAGGGCTGCACAACTCATGGGGTAAAGAAATAGGAAGATGCCGTCTCCCTGCTTCCGCTCTGTCTTTTGTGCAGGCTGTGTTCATAGGTTCGCACTGAAGCGATGATTGGACATCCAAGTGGAAATGGGCCGTAGGCATTTGAAATGGTAGGACTTCCAAAGAGAGGCCCAGGCTGGAGGGGGGGTGTTTGCATCAAGGCATTTCGATGACAGTATCAGCAAAGGGAAGGAGGAGAGAAAAGGTGAGCGAAGAAGCGGGGTTAAAAGAGAACAAGAAGGCAGAAGGTGTGCAGGTTACATACAGCTTGCCGTTAGAGCCAAAAGCAGGGCTGTTTCAAGAAGATGGGGATCGTGTTGTCGGTCATGGTAGAGCTGTCTTCTAGGGAGAAGGGGGTCTATTTTAGGACAGCAGGAGATCCAGAGGCCTTATCACACGAGGTGGAGGAGGCCCATTTCAGGGGCCGGTTTCTCTGGGCAGCTCTCCCTCCTCTGAGGCTCCTGCAGTGTCACCCCCGGTCCCTTCCTCCCAGGCCTTACTTGGACAGGTGGCCCCCTAACTGGTACTGGATGGAAGCTGGGCATCCTGTTGGGTAGGAAACAGCAGTTCCATGAGGTAAGCGGATAGACGGGATCCTCCAGGATGAAATGTCCAGAAGGTAGATCCTCTGTCGGTTCTAAAACCATCACTTGAGCATCCTTGGTACCACGACTGTATCAGTTTGCTAGGGCACTGAAACAAAGGAGCACAGACTAGGTGGCTTAAACAACAGAAATTTACTGACTCACAGGTCTGGAGGCTGGCAGTCCACGGTGTTGGCAGGGCTGGTTCCTTCTGAGGGCGGAGGTAGAATCTGCTCTGTGCTTCTCGCCCGCTTCTGGTGGTTTGCTGACCAGCTCTGGCATTCTTTGTAGAAGCAGTATTCCAACCTCTGCCTCACCTTCACCTGGCATCCCCTCTGTATGCCCGCCTGTGTCCAAATTGTGTCCAAATGTCCCCTTTTTATAAGGACACTAGTCCTATTGAATTAGAGGCCTACCCTGCTCCAGTATGACTGCATCTTAGCTAATTACATCTACAATGACCCTTTTCCTTTTTTTTAAACATCTTTATTGGAGTATAATTGCTTTACAATGGTGTGTTAGTTTCTGCTGTATAACAAAGTGAATCAGCTATACGTATACATATATCCCCATATCCCCTCCCTCTTGCGTCTCCCTCTCTCCCACCCTCCCTATCCCACCCCTCTAGGTGGACACAAAGCACCGAGCTGATCTCCCTGTGCTATGCGGCTGCTTCCCACTAGCTATAGATTTTACATTTGGTAGTGTGTGTATATCCATGCCACTCTCTCACTTCGTCCCAGCGTACCCTTCCCCCTCCCCGTAAATGCCCCTATTTCTAAATAAGATCACATTCTGAGGCACTGGAGGCTTAGGACTTTAATGTATGAATTGGGGGATGTGGGGGGGGAGCAATTCAACCCATAAGAAGAACCAAATGCTCTGTCATGTCAGGATCTAACCTTATGATTGTCTTACAGTAGCCCAGTTCCAAGAGCCTAAGCAATCACTTCCTTTGATTTTTCACTTTCTAGAAACTCTGAAATAATACCTATGTTGCCTGGTTTAAAGGGGTCAGTGGTTGAGTGGGAGAGAAGCATCATGGTACGGCTGTCCCACCTCAACTGTTATCAGGCTGTTCAGTTTTGAGTAAGTTTTTGAGCCTCAGCTTTCTTGTCTATAAATTGGAAATTCACCCAAGTTCGAGTATTGTGGTTCAAATCAAACAAAATGCAAAATGAGATTGGAAAAGTGATAAAGCACACTCCGTGTTATTTTTAGCACTTAGAGGTAACACGTACAAAACCAAAAAGAAAGCTGGTCCTGTTAATTTTTTCTCATATCGATCAGAGTATGTTTGAAATGAAGCACACACCTTAGGTGGCAAATCAGTCTCAAAAATGTTACCTGGAGTACAAATTAATGCTCTAGCTTTCAGTGGATATAGAACAAGGATCGTGTCCTCTGTTTCAGATGGTCCTGTTAGCTTATTAAGGTTAGATGTCTTAGAAACTAATTACTCTCTATTGGAAGAGTCGCATCTCATATTCATCAAGACAGTAAGAGATTTTCCTTTGGAGGTACAGAAAGGTCAGCGTGACAGATCTTCACACGGTGTTAAAACCACAAGATCTCAACTAGACAGAGGTGAAAGCTTGCTGCTGTAGCTTGCTAGAAACACTTGTGTCTAAAGTTATGCGTTCTCTATTGTGTTAGTTTGCTAGGCTGCCATAACAAAGTACCACAGACTTGGTGGCTTAAACAACAGAAATGTATTGTCTCACAGATCTGGAGCTTAGAAATCTGAGAGATAGGCGTGGAGTTGGTTTCTTCTGATGTCTCTCTCCTTGGCTTGCAGAAGGCCGTCTTCTCCCTTTATCTTCACATGGTCTTCCCTCTGTTCATGTGTATGTCTATCCCCAGATTTCCTCTTCTTATAAGGATACCAGTCATATTGGATGAGGGCCCACCCTAATGACCTCAGTTTAACTTAATTAGCTCTCTAATGACCTTTTCTCCAAATACAGTCACAGTGGGATGTACTGTGGGCTGCGAGTTCAACATACTGGGTTAGCCAAAAAGTTCGTTCGGGTTTTTCCATAAGATCTTACCCAAAAGCCCAAACGAACCTTTTGGCCAACCCAATATAAATTTGGGGGGGGAACACAATTCAGACGCTAACACTCAGCCCTCTGACCCCTCCAAATTCATGTCCTCCTCACAGGCAGACTATATCTACCGTTTTCCTTTAGAACCCCAAAGCACAGCTCCCAGGATTTTTATAAAAATGGAGGCAACTTTTCCTCGAAGTATCAAGATATACAGGGTCATTGTTCCTTCCTCTTAAAACAGGTCGTGTATACTTACATTGTAGTATAGATATTAGCTGATGTAACCAACACACTTTTCCTGAGGTCCTACTGTGTGCCAGCCCAGGGACTGTGGCAGCAACTTCAGATCAAGTCCTTCCTCTAAGCCTCCGGTACATTTCACAACTTGCCCAGGCCATGACTTTACAAAGAACTGGAACTATTTCTTCTCCATCTCCCTATCCTCAGTGCTTGGCACTTAGCACTCATTACCAGCTGGGCCTCCTCCTTCTTTCAGTTACATATTAAAATTGTTTTGGATGTAAATATTTTAATGTGTCGAGGTAAAGAAAGTGTTGGGCTAGGAGTCCTGGTCCTATGATGGCAACCTCACTCGCCTTAAATTTTCCCATTGTAAAATAACGTAATTTGGACCAGAAATCTCTAAGAGCACTTGTAATTCAATCATTCTGTGTTTAACTCAAGTTTGCAGAGTCAAAGAGGCCTTCTTGGAGGAGGAGACACTTGAACTCCATCACCACGTATTAACGAGAGTTGGTTGAGTAACGTTTTGGGCAGTGGAAGGATGGGAAGTGACAGTAGTCCTAGTGAGCTCCTAGAACTTGACCCAAGTCCTGGCCACCTTGTTGGTATTTGAGCCCAAGGATGCTCACCTCTGGAAAGATGCAGAGGCATCATTCAGACTACACAGTGGTTACTTAGCTGTGTATCACCATTGACCCATTAGATTACTGGCCTTTCAGTAGTGGTTGTTCTTGGTGTGTGTTTACCCTCAACTGCTGTCCTGTTTTGAGTAGACGTGAGGATATATTTTCCACTTCTCCAGCTACCCTATACCTAAAAATTGCTATAATCTAGAAAAGACAGTATGCTTCTGGTAGGCTAATAGATAATATTATTTATAAAGGCTCTGTGAAGGAGGGAAGTGACTTGACTCTCACAGCTTAAAATATGTGGGTTTTGGAACAGCTATTTTCATTGTTTAATGGTGGGTTCACCCAGGTAGCTGAAATTGCTCAAGAAATGATCTTGTGAGATTTTACTGTAATACACGGTACAGTACTTATATGACCAAAACAGAGAAGTAGGTGGAGTTGTGTATAATCTCAGGCCGTTGTGACAAAATACCAGAAGGGTGGCTTAAGCAACAGACATTTATTTTTTCACAGTTCTGGAAGCTGGGATTCTGAGATCAAGATTCCAGCAGGGATAGCTTCTGGTGAGATCTCTTTTCTTGCTGTGTCTTCATGTGGCCTTTCCTCTGTATATATACGTGGAGAGAGAGTGGTCTGGCATCTCTTCCTTTCCTTATAACGATGCCATTCCTATCTGATTAGGACCCACCTTTACAGGCCCTACCTCCAAATCTACTCACAGTGGGGATTAGGGCTTCAACATATGAATTTTGGGAGTACACAGTTCAGTCCACAGCAAATTGATACAGAGCTTTAAGCATTTGTCTTTTGCTAAGTATCATATGGACCAGGTAACAGAGCTTGTCACTCAAACTCGAAAATAATATCTCAGAAGCCAGCACAATTCTGAAAAGATAACCAAGTTTCTTAATTCTGTCTCAAAGATGAGAAAATTATGCTACATTCCATTCCCCCCCCCCACTACCCTCTATCTCTCTCTTTCAGCCTACTGCATTTTAAAATAGATTTGAAACCCAGGAAATTAGCACCTTTAATTTATTCCCAGACAAGAAAGCTAATAAGTAGGGAAAATTAAAAATTTTCAGCCAGCTCACTTTCTGTGTTTTATAACACATACCATTTTGGCTTTGGAGTAGTTTAATTTGAATTAATCATTAGACTCTCTTCAGAGTTAGAAATGAAGTGGTATGTAAAGTAGGTTATATTGTTAGTATAATCTGACACCTAAAATTTAGCCTGAGGTGCACGGTCATACATAAGCCTGATACCCTGCCTATTTTTCACCCCCAAATTTCATATGACATGGATGATTTCCAAGCTCAAGGTTAAAATAATTTGAGGGCTGGGAGAGACTCATAAAGGAAAGGCCCCTTAGCAACACGGATTTCAGGGGGGAGGAATTTCACCTGTTCTATCAAGCTAAGGAAACTTCCCTGAGATGTTTGATCAGACACAAAGAAGTGTGACAACAGAACTGGCTGATCTGCCCCAGGATTTTCAGCAGCTGGCCAATGCTGTACCAGTTTACAAAAACAGGTGATTGTCCAATCACATTTCAGTGATGACCTGCGTCTCTGTTGAACTTACCCACCACGCTGACAGTATAGCCAGATGCACATCTTTCTGATCAGAGGGAAGAAAATGAGGAGACAGGACTGCTACTGTGAAAAAGATGTATTCTCTCTCATTTTGCTGAAGACTTTTAGAAATCACTTGAAACTGGGAAGGCAAATTTGGCTTGTCCCTTACAATTTATTAGAAGGTGGCCTCATCCTACCTCTCCACTTTGGTAAGCTGAGCTCTGTTTCCTGTGAGCACTTTTGACATTATCATGAAAGCGAAGTAATCTCTTTATAGAAAAGGAAAGGACAACACTTTATCAAGAACAGTTCAGCACATGTCTCATTTCTGAATTTCACAGACTTGCAAGTTTGGGTGAAGCTTGTTGACCCTGGGAGCGGCTGCACATTCAGTATTACTCGGCATTCAGAGATGTGTGATGTATGTTACTTAGTTTTTAATCTCTGTCCCATCACCTATGTTGCCACCAAATGCACAGTCCAATAGGTAAAGGAGGAATTTTTTTTCTAATTTATTTTTTTATTTTATTTTTTAAATTTAATTTTTATTTTATATTGGAGTATAGTTGACTTACAATGTTGTGTTAGTTTCAAGTGTACAGCTAAGTGATTCAGTTATACATATATATGTATATACCCATTCTTTTTCAGATTTTTCAGATTCTTTTCCCATATAGGTTATTACAGAATATTGAGTAGAGTTCCCTGTGCTATACAGTAGGTCCTTGTTGATTATTTTATCTGTATTAGTGTGTATATGTTAATCCCAAACTCCTAATTTATCCCTCCCACCCACGTTACCCCTTTGGTAACCATAAGTTTTTTTTCTAAGACTATGAGTCTGTTTCTGTTTTGTAAATAAGTTATTTGTATCTTTTTTTTTAGATTCCACATATAAGTGATATCATATGATATTTGTCTTTCTCTGACGTACTTCACTTAGTATGATCATCTCTAGGTCCATCCATGTTGCTGCCAATGGCATTATTTCATTCTTTTTTTAATGCCTGAGTAATATTCCATTGTGTGTGTGTGTGTGTGTGTGTGTGTGTGTGTGTGTGTGTGTGTGTATCTACATACACCACATCTTCTTTATCCATTCGTCTATCGATGGGCATTTAGGTTGCTTCCATGTCTTGGCTATTGTAAACGGTGCTGCATTGTACACTGGGGTGCATGTATCTTTTTGAATTACAGTTTTGTCCAGACACAGTAAGTTCCCTACATATGAACCTTCAAGTTGCGAACTTTCAAATATGCGAACATGCGTTCGCATGTCCAATCACATAAGTCAGTTCACAGGTCTGCTGTTATCTGTAGAAGTTGGGTACCTGGGCTAACTTTGTTGGACTTACAAACTCGCTCTCGGAACAGAACTTGTTCATATGTTAGGGGACTTACTGTTTATGCCCAGGAGTGGGACTGCTGGATCATATGGTAGTTCTATTTTTAGTTTTTTAAGAAACCTCCATAATGTTCTCCATGGTGGCTGTATCAATTTACATTCCCACCAACAGTGCAAGAGGGTTCCCTTTTCTCCACACCCACTCCAGCATTTATTGTTTGTAGATGTTTTGATGATGGCCATTCTGACCGGTGTGAGATGATATCTCATTGTAGTTTTCATTTACATTTCTCTACTGGTTAGTGATGTTGAGCATGTTTTCATGTGCTTTTTGGCCATCCATATATCTTCTTTGGAGAAATGTCTATTTAGATCTTCTGCCCATTTTTGGATTGGGTTGTTTGTTTTTTTGATATAGAGCTGCATGAGCTGTTCATATATGTTGGAGATTAATCCCTTGTCGGTAGGTTCATTTGCACATATTTTCTCCCATTCTGTGGGTTGTCTTTTCGTCTTGTTTATGGTTTCCTTTGCTGTGCAAAAGCTTTTAAGTTTCATTAGGTCCCATTTGTTTGTTTTTGCTTTTATTTTCATTACTCTAGGAGGAGGATCCAAAGAGACATTGCTGCGATTTATGTCAGAGTGTTCTGCCTATGTTTTCCTCTAAGAGTTTTATAGTATCCAGCCTTAAAGTTAGGCCTTTAATCCATTTTGAGTTTATTTTTATGTATGGTGTTAGGGAGTGTTCGAATTTCATTCTTCTACCTGCAACTGTCCAGTTTTCCCAGCACGATTAATTGAAGAGGCTCTCTTTGCACCATTGTATCTTCTTGCCTCCTTTGTCATAGATTAATTGCCCATACGTGCATGGGTTTATTTCTGGGCTTTCTATCCTGTTCCATTGATACAGATTTCTGTTTTTGTGCCATTACCATACTGTTTTGATAACTGTAGCTTTGTAGTATCGTCTGAAGTCAGGGAGCCTGATTCCTCCAGCTCCGTTTTTCTTTCTCAAGATTGCTTTGGCTATTTGGGGTCATTTGTGTTTCGATACAAATTTTAAAACTTTTTGTTCTAGGAGGACTTTTTCTCTTAATGATGAGGTGACTTCCCCAGAAATGCCAAATATAATCATCACTGCAACCCTGAGATGTTATAAAAGGGGAAATGATCGTGAAGCTCTCATTTTGGTCCCCTCTGGATCCACGGTCTGTTTCATAGCTGACTGCTGGCCAACCATTCTGGCCACTGGGTCAGAGACCATTAGTCTTTTCAGCTGTGGAGACCAGATAGTGGGAATACCGTTGGCCCCTCCAATGTCACAGTGCCATGTAGAAGGTGGGTGCTGCACTGCTGCGCCAGACCACTAGTGGGCAGTCAGCAGGCTGGTACCCACTGTGTTTTCTCTTTGTGCCCTGCAGTCCTCGCCTTTGGGTCAGTCTGTTTTTACTACACATCTCTAGCTTTGTACATGACAAGGATTCCAGCAGAGGAGTACATGGTGCTTCAGGGAGAAGTAGCCTGCAAAGGGGAGAACTAGAGAATCCCAGCCAAGGATGCTTGTTTCCATGGGACCATCCCAACAGAATGGGATTCCTAGTGGAATGTGAGTTCTCTGCATTTGGATAGTTCTGGCTGTTAGGGGCTTCACCTACTCTTTTCTCCTTTATTATTATTATTAATTATTCACTCATTCATCCAATAGCATATCTGCTAGGTTCTGGGACCACAGATAAACACGCGAGGGAAGGGACTACCTGCATGAAGCTTCAGTACAGTGGTGGAGCTAGACCAGGGTTTCTCAGCTTCGGCACTATTGACATTTTATGTTGGATAATTCTTTGTTGGGTCGGGGAGGGGGAGGATTCTCCTGTGCATTATAGGATATTTAGCAGCCTCCCCCTTTACCTGGTTGTGACAACAAAAATGTTTCCAGATTGGCCAAATACCACCTGCCCCCCACTCCTGCCCAGGTTGGGGTAGGGACAATCTCTTTAAGGAAGTAATATTTAAGATAAGACCTTTAGGAAGCTAACAGTGAATATAGGCATGTTCCAGAAAAATAGCAGTGGAGAGGCCCTGCAGAGGCCAGAGCTCATCCATTTACGGAACTAAAGCAGGCCAGTGCGAGTGGAGGGGCCCCAGGGAACCACAGGTCACAGCGTGGAGGGCCTGGGGATGGGGGTATGGGTTTTTATCACAAGTGCAGTGGGAAGGCCTTGAAGAATTTCAAGCAAGGAAGGGATATGACTGGACTTATATTTTAAGAGTAACAAACAGTTTTCGCCTGCGGTGTCGAAAATACATTTGGCACGGATGAAGTGGAATATTCTCATTCTACTGTGTGAAGCTTCTCTGCATGTTTGACTTGTGCTTGTAGGAGGTACAAAGTAAGTAAAGGAACAGAGGACCAGGGACAATATGGAAGAACCTCATCAATAAAGGAAAATTAATAAACATATAGAAATGAAGATTGAGATAATTAGGTAAAGCTTTATTCCCAGAAACAAATGCCTCAGATGGCAGTGAATAACAATAATTAATTATGTCCTTAGGAACAGTAACATTAATTTTCTTAACAAAACCCAAAATTCAACGAGGTAAATTAAAGATCTTATTGGTTTTATTCACTGATTTATGAATTGGGCAGCATCCAGTCTAACAGATGGAAAGGAGCTCTGAGGAGCTGTACAAAATGCAAGACTTGTCTTTTTAATTGAAGTATAGTTTATTGATTTACGATGCTGTGTTTGTTAATTTCTGCTGTAAAGTGACTCGTTTATATTCTTTTCCATTAGTGCTTATCCCAGGATATTGAATATAGTTCCCCATGCTGTACACTAGGACCTTGTTGTTTATCCATTCTATATGTAACAGGTTGCATCTGCTAATCCCAAACTCCCAATCCATCCCCCCTTCTGCTTGGTAACCACAAGTCTGTTCTCTACATCTGTGCATCTGTTTCATAGATGCATTTGTGCCATATTTTAGAGTCCACACGTATCCAAGTGATATCATGTGGTATTTCTCTTTCTGACTTACTTTGCTTAGTATGATCATCTCTAGGTCCATCATGTTGCTGCGACTGGCTTTATTTCATTCTATTTTATGGCTGAGTAATAGTCCGTTGTATATATATGTACTACATCTTCTTTATCCATCCCTCTGTCTGTGAACATTTAGGTTGTTTCCATGTCTTGGCTATTGTGAATAGTGCTGCTATGAACATTGCAGTGCATGTATCTTTTTGAATTACCATTTTTGCAAATCAAAACTCCAAGGAGGTATCGCTTCACACCCGGTCAGAATGGCCAGCATTAAAAAGTCTACAACAAATGCTGGAGAGGGTGTGGAGAAAAGGGAACCCTCCTACACTGTTGCTGGGAATGTAACGTGGTGCAGCCGCCATGGAGAACGGTATGGAGGCTCCTCGGAAAACTAAAAAAAATGAAAACTTTTATAGGCAGAAGGGAGTGGGAAAAAGACAGTTACACGAGGCAAAAAAAGCAGGTTGGTTATTGCGAGGTTACTTTCCTTTAGGGGATGGCATGGGTCAATCAGCCCGATGACCTACCTAGTGCTGATCCAGCAATTCCCAATGGACTGGTTCAAGATTCATCTCTGGGAGAGTCAAAACCATAATTCAGTTAATTCTCGGTTTGCTGAAGTGGGGCTTAGCATAAGGAACTCCACGGTGGGCCCGTTTTCTTGTTTTTAACAATTTCCCCCTTTTGAGATCAGACTCTCAGCCTGAGAGATGTGATAAAAATTTAAGGTATCAGCACTACCCCCAGCTACGGCTCTGGAGTTCTCACAGTGTTTTGCTGAATCTCTGTGGCATTCACAGGTCACAGGGTCAGGTTCACATTCCTGAAGTTGGTCATTCTCTTTAATCCTTGTCTGAAGTTCTAGTCTTAAGGTGATCATCTGTGTGGTGGTTATCAGCTGTGAACATGCATTTAAAGCTTTTGAGAGACTATATCAATTCCCAATGTCTGGACTGCACTTCAGAGACAGAGACAGGCTCCCTAAGACCCAAACCAACCAATCAGAATAAGCCAAAGAAAGTCCCCATTGAAGGAGTCACTTTTTTAAGCCAGCTGACTTTTATTCAGTGATCTTATTATGGAGCTGAGTCTCAACTTACCCTGAAGTGTCAAATTCAAGTATAGCAAGTGGTGTTGGCCATGGCACAAACACCCTGGTTAGCTAATAGATAATCTGGGAATTTTTGGTGGGGAGCTCTTGCTGTAGCAGCAGATTCTGTAATAGCTTCAAGAGCTAAGGAAGAGTTCTTGATCATAGCCTCATTTGCACTTAGGCTAGGGGTACTTAGCGTGCCCAGCAGGAATCTGCTGAAGGAAGCGAAGTTTGAATCATGAATGCCTCCTGGTAATTCCCGTTTGAGTCCGTGGCTCAGGACTGGAAAGGTGACAGCCATGGAGGCTGGTAAAATGTAAGGGGCTGTAGAACACACAGGTGGATTTATCCTGCTTGCCTCGTATCCCTTTCTTTGTACAAAGCCTGGATGCAAAGTCCCCAAGTTTGGGAGTCTGACACAAAAGAGAAGGGGCTGATTTTGTTTTCTGAGAAACCTGAGGCATTGGCAGTACAGGATTACCAGAATCATGGAAATCCAGCAGCCATTTGATGCTTGGATTATTATCCCCCCGACTCCTTGCAGTGGGCGTTACCTTTCCAGGCCAGAGCAAGGCAAAAAGGGGACAAAAGTATCATGAAGACCTTCGTGGCATGAGCAGTAGGAAAAAAGATCATCAGAGAGGGAAGGAGAAATGGAAAGAAACATTCTCGATCTGAGGTCTTAACTCTAAATTCTATGTGATTTTGAGGTCTCCATGTTTTTGCACAGGACCAGATGTCAGGTTGAGCCTTCTTTACCTGTGAAAATGCACCCAAGTTTCCACAGCTTATAATGTGGCAGTGGTATCAGCGATCAAGAGTAAAATGCAAATAGACTTAAAAATGTCCATGGTTAATTAAGATAATAAATGGAAAAAGATGATATTATACCAGGACATATCAAATTTCTAGGATTTTATACAGTTTTAGAACATTTATATTACTAGCATGCATCCATCCATACAAATATAACCTAAGAAGGTTTAGCGTCACTTCTTATTTGATAATGCTTCCTGCATAATTTAACATATCAAATAAACCTAATTTATTTTAACATCTTACCTATAAGAAGCAAATCCCTTGACATTTTCTGGGGACCCTCTGGGAAATATCCAAGTTCGTTTGAGGTCAAAAAGACCCCACTTAAAATCTGACTTCGGGAAAACATCAAAGTTTGAACATTTGATTAAATAGGATCACAGGTCATTATAATACTTCATTACCTATGTAGCCGAAGTGACAACAAAAGATGGTAAAGGTAAAACCAGTTATGTCATTATAATCAAAACTTACCTCTTTTAATATTGAGAAGGCTGGGTTTTCTTAAGTAATCAAAGACCTGATAAAGACGACCGACCGGAAGCACAGTAAGTTATTTTGGTCAAACACAAAAATCTTTGCAGTCCAGGCAGACTACTTTAAAAGGTAAACTTTCACAATCTCGTCGGAAAAGCAGACCAAAAGTACAATAACACTTCGTCATTTTAATGGAGAGAAAACCAAAGTCTAATTTTTGCACCAGTGTACTTTTGGTATCAAAACTCATTTTTTTAAGCTTAACTAAATCCATTCCAAACTAGCTTGACCACACCTGAAACTCCTTTCCCAAGATCCCTTTTCTACAAACCTTCTACAGCCTTTTAAATATTTTTTCAAATTTTGTCCTATTTTATTTTTGGGCGGGAACAACCAAACAGTTGGTTCCTTTCATGCTTACTATTCCCAAGCCACTATTATTCCATATGGTGATTAGAATTCTGAACCCTTAGAATCCTTAATTCTTTGGTATAAACTAAGAAGTAAGCAATTGTGGACTGCCACACTAGCATTCTGTGGATTGGCAGAATGTTTTAGTATCTTACCTTATTTGGAATTAATCTAGATACTCGATGAATATCCATTATTTAACTTCTTTCAGTATAACTTCAGGGTTTCAAGTTACCAAAAAAGATTTGGAAGCTATTTTTGGCATGCCATAAAGCACAGTTATGTTGAAAAGTTTATTTAATTTACTTGTTCTTAACAATTATATTTAGATTACTCTTGAAAAGTTTATTTAATTTACTTGTTCTTAACAATTACATTTAGATTACTCTTGAAAATTTCATGAGACATTAAACAGCTAACCACCATCATCTTACGTTATCCTTCTTGCTAAAAAATTCTGTAACAGAGATTACATGAGCTTATTGGACTTTTAGTAAGCCTAGGTAGAATAAAAATATTTAATACTGATAACTCTAAAGCGTGCTTGTTTACTGAAGATTATCCTAGATCACATGATCTTGAAAAGCATTTGCGTTAGTTTTTATATTTCCGAGTATATTTAATTAATAGAGTGTTTGTCTTTAAGGCAATTCGATAGAGCTCTCTACAAATTAAAGTTGGTACTATCATCTGCATGTAGAAAAATACCTCATCTATAACATACATACATAGACACACAGACAGATGCAAACAGAGATCTTAATAGATTTTTTTTTTTTTTTACAACTTAAGCCATGAAGCAGGTATGATAATGCAAAACTCACTAGTTTATAAAAGAACAGTTGGATACAAATTCTGTTTTTGGCCGATGGAATAAGTTAAGCTTACCTGCTCAGATGGTTAAGCCTTACCACTAATCAAAGATTTTTTTAACAGGCCTAGTTTTCAAATAGCCTTTCTTTTATTTTTTCTTTCTGTATCTTTTTTTCTGATAAGAATTATCTTGGTTCCTAGAGAAGACCAGGTAGGACATTTACATCTCAAAAGGCACAGAGAAAGAATGTAAATTCCAGCAAGAAGGATTTGTTTCCTAAGTCTAAATCTTTTACAATTATCTGCAAACCTTTCTCCATGAATAGGGGAGGTTTGGGGATTGGTAAGAAGGATAGTTGGCCTTTGAATTGCTTCTAGAGTTGCATTTCTGTTTTTGTAAAGACTCAATTTACAAGACAAGGACAGTTGTTTTTAATTCCTCATAGACTCCGGTTGCAACCTGAATGACCTCATCATAGGCTGACACACCCATCCAACTATGTTATCTCCAAATTGCTTCTTTATATCAGGGAGAAGACCTACAACTAAGATGGAAATCAAAAAAACCCTGTGTTCTAGACTTAGAGCTGCTCATTTTTTGGAATGACTTTCTTTACCTCTAGGTACTTGAGTTCATTGTGGCTTAGGGGAGAGGGCCTAAAAAGTATCTTTATCTGCTTCTGATACCAGCTTCCAATTTGGGCAACTTCTGACCAAAGACAGTACTTTTAAACAATCCTTTCAAATATGTTGTCAGTTTTCAGCTTGGACAAACAGTAAGTATTCCTAGCAGTACTGAACAACCCCATGGAGGCAAGAGGTGTCCCCCCAAAGCGTGCAAAAGATACTACCCTCCCAGGATCCAGAGCCACTCCCAAAGATAACCAAAGGAAAGAAAGACTCAGACACAGTTCCTCTGAGAGCTGGCAGCAGAGTAGGTTGCTGGCCACAAATGGAGCACAGCCCACATTTCTGTCTGGCCTTACCTTTGGGGCCTCCAACCTGACAGTTGCCAAGCCAAGTTCTCAGGACACAAAATGAGACAAATAAGAAGGGCAGTAGCTGTCCTTGGCAGACAAAGGACATAAACCAAGGCGTCTGGATTTCGAAAGAAAGGGAGAGTGTAAAATTTTGCCTTCCTCTCTCACCTGGCCACTACAGAGAGATTCGGGAGAGCCGACGCTGGTAACGATTCTCCCCTTTCGCAAGCTCCTGGCAGTTTTCCTAGGATCCCAGCTGCAGGCTCCGGATGAGTGGGGTTTAGAGAGTGCAGCCCTAGTATCTACCAGAATTTTACAAGATTGTCCACTAATTTTTCCCTTCAGCTGTTTAAAGCTGTAATTGGTAGCAGCTTACTTGAGAATCCCTGAGTCCCATCAACCCTGGAAGGGGTTGTCCTTCCAGGGTAGATGTGGAGGCACCTCCCAGGCCCCTTACCTGGAGGACTTTGGTTTACAGCCTTGCGGTCTCTGCAGAGTGGAAAGGCTGTTCAGGCACAGGATCACAGACTGTGAGTCCTCAGGTAAAGGAGGCTAGAGGGGAGTGGGGCCAGTCACATCAGTCTTACGGTTCTTTGTTTTAGGCACCTCTTGTACCTTTCATTTCTCCTCAGCCTTTTGGAGGCCTCTGCATGACACTTAAAATAGGTATCCCATTCTGTTTGATTTGGGAGCCTTTGCTTTCAAGGGCACTGAAATGAATGGTGTTTGTCTAATTGGAACATTCCTCAAAGGGGCCATTGTAGTGTAAGATTTTGCCATTTTTGTAGATATTCACAGCTTCCAGGACCTCAGTTCTTAAAATAAGCATTTGTGCCCGAAGGTGGTGCACTCAATTTTTTGAAACTTGAGGATCCCGTTTCTTTAGCTAAGCCTGGGGTCTGCTGGAGCCAAATTAATACCTAAGAGGGCCATGCTGCTGGTTTGGGGATTGTATGATGTTTTTAAGTACACCTTGTCGCATGAACGTTGTTCGAGGTTGGGGGTGAACAAACTAGTTTCAATCTAATGCATTCTGTGAACACCTTATCCTAGCATGGGAGTCAGAGTTGGGGGGCAAGCACTCTAATGGCTCTTAAGTGCTCGACCCCATGCCCACTAGTTTTGCAGCTTTGCCTTCCAAGATTCTCATTAGCAAGAGGGCTGTTTACTCCTTCACTTCATGTGCACATTAACAGAAACCAATAGTAACCGAGGAAATGGAACTGTGGACACCAGCAGTAACCAAAGAGATGGTAGCGTGGATTGGCCAAGAGGACATAACTGTGCACCAACAGCTATCCAAGTGTAAGTGGGAACCAAACCAGCGGACCCCAACAAATGGGGACTGTGGACTGACAAGGGCTGAGGACCAGCACGCCGCTAGAACCTGTCACTCCAGACGGACCCAGGACTGGAAAGCCAATTTACATCAGGAGCTCAGTGCAAAGAGAGTGGAGCTCAGACCTGAGGGGAACTTAGCCATGGCCCTTGGAAATGGTGAGAAAGAGAACTCAAAGCGTTCACGGTTACCAACATCTGCGTTTCCCACTGTCCTCGGAGCCATCAGAAGTCTCCTTCAGATGCAACCACTGCCATCAAGCTGTAAAGAAACAAAATTCAACTAAGTAAACTTTAAAGATCTTATTGGGTTTATTCACTAATTCATGACTCAGGCAGCATCCAGTCTAGAAGCTAAAAGGATCTCCAAGGAGCTGCAGAAAATGAAAGAAAGACTTCTCAAGGCAGAGGGGAGCAGGCACGAGGAAGTTACACTAGGCAAAAACGTAGGTTGGTTATTGCAGGGGGCTGGCAGGCAGATGACCTAACTAGTGCTGGTCCAGCGATTCACTTCTGGGAGAGCTAAAGCTGTGACGCAGTTAAGTCTCAGGTGTGGAGCTTAGCATAAGCAACTCAGTAATGGGCCTATGTTTTGTTTTTAACAACCTCTCACACGTAAATATCATATTTCCTACATATTTCTCAAATTCATCTGCTCTAATTGACCACCATCTCTCTCTGCCCCAGCCTGGACTTAAGCATGGAAGTTTGCATTTAACACATATTAAAACTTAAAGAGATTTTAGTAAGTCAAAAAAAATTAATTATAGAGCAAGAAGACCCTAATTATAGAGCAAAAAGACCCTGAGCGGAACAATTTTGCTTCTTAACATCATGTATAGCATTGCTTTCCAATCTTGAGTTTTACAGAATGAACCTAAGAATCATAAACAGAAAATGGGATTATACTTTGACTGACAGAGGCAGAATCAAAATGGAACAGTGTCCTGATTGATTGATTGATCACCCAGACAAGGTGGAATGAAGCAGTCCTCCATCCCCAAATCTGGACTGATGCCTACTATGAGGAATACTAGATTCTGGGGTAAGAAGGGCATCAAAATCTAGAACGGTCCAGGACAATGCAAGAGTGGAGGAAACATGCATTTATAGAATGAGCACAGGATTAAAATGTGAATGTAGGTACAGGGTGCTGCAAAGCTTTCCTGAAGACAGGACATGTTGCTGATGATGGCATATACTAATACAGCACTTACTGTGTGCCAGGGAATATTCATAATTACTGTCTTCTTCATTTAATACTCATAACACCAACCTGATGAAGTAGGTAATCATCCTTATTTTATAGAAGAGGAAACTGAGGACTTAGCTAACAAGTGATGGAGCCAGGATTGGAAATTAGGAACTTTTGTTTCAGAGTCAATATCTTAACCATTAAAATACAGTGCTGCAAAATAGGAGAATACGAGAGAGAAGCACAAACTGGGCAAAAGACCAGTGAGGTGAGTGTGCAGAGCAGGGGGCACTAAACAAAACAGGAGTGGTTAGGGGGAGGGAGGAATAAAACCGGAACTGCTGCTGTCCGAAATACCGAAGCCCTTTCTGAGCCTCCACTACTCGGAAAGCTTCTGAAAGCAAGACCAGACTAGTTTCACTTGGTCTGCTAAGCACAAGAGCCTATTGGAAAAGGCGAACAAAACATTTCCAAAATGATCATTGATGTTCTTTCCCTGCAAGGCATTGCCGTGACTTTCTTTCTTTCTATGTACACCCCCATGATTTACCAACAAGACTCTTTCAAGCTGACCTTGCTTCTTTTGTTACAGCTCATTCTCAGCAACTTCATTACATTCCAATAAATAGCTATGTCCTACTCCTTGACCTCGGGGTATGTGTATAACAAACAACAGACGTTGCCAGCAGCCTAAGAGAAAATTTCCCAACTCGTCTTATATGTTATGCTCCCTTTTCGCGCACAAGGATGCCGCTATTAATTTAGTATTCAAAAAGCCTTATAGACCTCACTTCATCTGGAATACAATCAGATATTGAAAACTCCAACATTGTATTTAGCACAGGGTATCATACTCAAAGGTCCATTTCCTGTTCCCCTTCCCTCTAGGTGTAGAGTGACATTTGGATGGCTTGGCCAATCATGTCACAGTAATCTACAAGAAACAGTAGGTTTCAGCTGAGAACTGTATAACTAATCTTATTCTATACCAGGCAGTGTATCAGAACTTCTCCTTCACCAGCAACTGCTTATAATCTACTAAACTGTCACATGTCATCTTAGTCTTTCCTAGCTCAACTGGGAACCTGTTTCCTCAAAGACAGCCATGAAAACATCAACAATTCTTTTTCCCATTGCAAACTGAAAGAATATGCTATTAAAACGCATTGCCAAATTTTCACCAAGGGTGGGAATGGTTGGGATCCAATGTTGTACTTTGATGTTCAAAAATAGCTGCAGATCTTTCAAGGCTACTGGTAAAGGTCCAGGTTTTGAATATTCTATCCACAAAAACCAATAGTTTATAGAAGATCTCTTGAAGAGCATAATACACTTGCAATATGGGTAGGTGGGATTAATCATGGGTGTTCATTGATCAGCACTGCCCAATGGGATTTTCTGTGATGATGGAAAAAAAATTGTTTTTATTTCATGTATTTATTTTTGGCCGCATTGGGTCTTCGTGGCTGCGTGCGGGCTTTCTCTAGTTGTGGCGAGCGGGAGCTACTCTTCGTTGTAGTGCATGGGCTGCTCATTGTGGTGGCTTCTCTTGTTGCGGAGCACAGGCTCTAGGCGCGCGGGTTTCAGTAGTTGTGGCTCGCGGGCTCTAGAGCGCAGACTCAGTAGTTGTGGCGCACGGGCTTAGTTGCTCTGTGGCATGTGGGATCTTCCTGGACCAGGGCTCGAACTTGTGTCCCTTGCACTGGCAGGCGGATTCCTAACCACTGTGCCACCAGGGAAGTCCACATCAACTTTTTAAAAACTGTGCTTACTTGCTTGCCCTGGCTTTTCTCTGACTTAGGATGTCCAACAGCCCCTCTCAGACCTCTATTTCTCCCTGCATTTACTCATTTGTTGATGCCTCCTCCCAGCCAATCTTAACATCTTTGACCTCTCTGTGTCCCTTACCTCCCACATGGGCGCAACTCAGAGACAGTCCCTATGCCATGCATATTAAATTTGTTCCTTCTCCCCATTCCTTTAGCTCCCATTAAATAGGTCCAGCACCAATCTTTGCTTGTTGAGAAACTCCAGCAGCCTCCTCACTCATTTTTGTCATCCCCCCTCCCTCCTCCCAGCTGTGGGACACACTGGGGCCTGACGCATCTTGCCCAAGCACAGATACAGGCACATCTCTCTGCTGCCCCCAAACACTTAATGACTCCCCATAAACTGATGATTTGAATTGAACCCCCTATGCTGTCCTTTAGTAAATTCTATTGCAGATATTACTTGCACAAGTGGCCCGGGCACACAACACTCACTGAACTGCTGAGCCTTCAGTGGACTCTCCCTGCAGTGGTTTTCTCCTTCCTTCCCACGGAAGTGCTCTTACTAAATGCTGTTCCTCTTCAGGGCCCATCTCAACGTCACTGCCTTCTAAGTCTTTGCAAGTTTACCACTTCTCCTGCCTTTAAACTGCTACAACACTATTTTTAAATTAATGATTATATATGTGTGTGTGTGTGTGTGTGTGTGTGTATATATATATATATATACACACACACACACACACATACACACACAAAACAAAGCAAAATACATAAGTTTTAAGTGTATTTAGGATGAATTCTGACACATGTGGACACCTGTATCGCCATCATCCACATCGAGATATAGATTTCCATAACCCAGAAAGTTCCCTTTGTCCCCTTCCAGGTAGTACCCATCTCTAAACAACTGTTATTCTGACTCATAGATTAGTTCTGGATACTTCTGAACATTATACAAATGCACTTGTACCCTACATACTCTTTGGTGTCTAGCCTCTTTTAACTCATTTTTTTTTGAGATTCAATCTTGTCACTGTCTATATATATAGTTCTGAACTCCAAGGGCACCTTGTTGCCATGTCTTCTAAGAAACCCTTGCCTTCCTTCATCGTTTTTGTCCCACCACTAACAAATCACCTCTTACAGGCAGAGTTTTCAACCAGTTTATCTTTTGTCTCCCACAATACCCCACATGGGGTTCTGATGTATATGGGATGTACAATTCATATTTCTTGGATGAGATTGAGTGAATGATCAAATTCCTTTCTTGGGTCACCAGATGACTTCAGTAGAAAAGATCAACTGTAAGCAGGGTGGCATGCCCTAGGCCACTGGGACAGCTATTTTATAGAGGTGATGGGTTTATTGGGCATGATGTGAAGAAGGAGGCAAAGCAGTATCTGTAGCACTTTCTCATATTCTGTGAGAACTGACAGCAAAGGCTCAATACCTTAGGCAACAAAACTCTGCATTTTGACATGACCATACGCCTGAGATAGGTCACCATGCCCTGGATTCTGTGGATATATGACCACAAATTTCAAACTAAAATGTCAAAAATTCTACTTAGTCTCAAATAACAGAATGTGATGAAGTTGAAGAATTCAAAGCCTGAACGCCCATCAAGCAAATATTTAGAAGGAAAATAGATTCCCTTTGCCCTTTTTATCTATGTAGACAGTGAATCTAAAGGGAGGCAGAGGTATTATTTATAGCAATAGCTAGTAGCTGGTACTTCAGGCTACTCAAGTCTTAGGACTGAGTGGCAATTTAATGGGGCACAGAAAATAAGAGAACTTTTGCAAAGGCTTAAAAGCTTTCTGCAGTGATGTCATCTGCTCTTACGGAGAAGGGGAATATTACTTTGTCTCCAAGCCAAAGTCAGGACTACATAATGCAATGTCAAGACCTCTGGCTCTCAACTAAAGCATGACAGTGACTACTGTGAGAGGCATCCGCCTCTGACAACCCCTTTGTCCATTCACCAACCACCTTAGACTCAGGAGAGGAATCATTATTATAGAGCAACTGCTCAAGAGTAGAATTTTAGAGCCTCCGGAGAGAAGGAAGTTTCCACTGGGCCATTTGGGTGATTATTGTCAAGACTGTGGTTGAGTCTATCTAAACAGAATAATTTACTCAGTTAATCATTCACCAATTTAGCCAGTGAAAAGCTAGCTTTCCAATAGTGACTGTTTGCAAATGAAGCAGTAAACCCAATTCTTCCTGCTTCCTCCTAAAACTCTGAGACCAGAAGTTATTACTAGTGTTACTCTTTGACCATTTATGACTGCAATAATAAGTCATCTCGAGTTTGATTATCTCCAGTTATCTGTTGGAACTAAAAGGGAAAGATAGAAGAGGAATTATAGACAGAAAGGAGAGCTGAGAGGCATTATTCAAAGAGTTCGAATATGTCCTAGGTTGAGCCCCAAATTTTATCATAAACTGCAGAGAAAAACAGGTACAGAATAAAATTATGAAAAAAAAATCTTTAAAAATCATGAAAGAAATCTTAATTAGAATAAAATCTAATTAGAAGCACATATAGGTGAATATCATTTGATCTTGCTATAGGGAAGGACTTTCTAAGGCAATAATACTCAACCCTGATGGCACAATAGAGTCACCTGGGGAGCATTTGAAAACCTTGTGGCCTATGTAGGACACCAGACTAATTAAAGCAGGGTACCTGGGGGGCAGGGACAAGGTGGGGAATCCAAACATCAGTAGTTTTCAAAGCTTTCCAGGTGATTCCAAAGTGTAACCGAAGTGGAGAATCACTGTTCACTATTCTCAACGTAATAAAAACAATAAAGAAATAATAAAGCAAATAATGGCCAATGACCTGACTACATAGAAACATGAAGATTTTGATAAACATTAAAAACAACAAAAACAAAGAAAATACAACACATTTAAAAGACAAGGCCTTAATGTCCTTACTGCATAAAGAATCTGTAGAAGACAATATTTTCTGCATTTGTGTTTTTTTGTTTTTGTTTTCATTTTATATGTGCCCACACTGTCTCACTTTCTCACCATGTTTATTTGAAGTCAAGCTTGGAAAAATGTCATGAAAAACATCAACATTTTCCAGACAGACTGGCGTGTAAATATCCCCAATACCTTCTATTTCTTACTGCCTAATTTGTTCGCATCTAAAGACCCTTATGATATAAATCTACAAACCAAAAACAGTCACATCTAGGGAACTCCTCCCCACCATGCTTTGAGATGTAATTGACATAACATTTTGTAAATTTAAGCTGCACATGTGACAACTTGATTCAAGTATATATATGGGGAAATGATGACCACAGTAAGGTTAGTTGGAACTGTTAACAGGGAATCTAACTCAGGGCTTTTCAGACATTCAGGTGCATAGGAGTAACCTGGGGATCATGTTGGGTGTAGACTTGAGCCTAAGAAACTACATCATGAGTAAACTCCTTGAAAGTACTGATACAATTGGTCCTGGGACCACATTTTGAGTAGCAAGTACTTAGTTACCTTTGAAAATTTTAGACAGTGCTAGTTTTTATATATGCCTTTTGTTTCCTTAAGGATTTCAAATAAATGGTTAGGGGAGGTGTACAACCTAACTTAGGTACATGCATCTTTACACTCTCAGAGACTAAGGCAAGCATTACAGTTCTTGTAAATTTCATGCAAAACAAATTAAATATTTAGGGTTAAAATCAGATGCTTGAGTAGTTTCATAGTGCACTGTCTGGAAAATGAAATCCTCAAGTTACTTTTGGAGAAGAAGACCTTTAGTCAAGTGAATCTAAATATCTGATGGCCACCATGAAAGATACGGCATCATAGGACAGTATTAACCGTGCGAGTTCCATGAGGGCTTTGAAAAAAGACTGTGCTTCTCAACAGTGAAAAGCTGAGAGCATTTCCTCTAAGATTAGGAATGAGACAAGGATGTCCATTCTCGCCCACTTTTATCCAACATGGTTTTGAAAGACCTAGCCACAGAAATGAGAGAAGAAAAAGAAATAAAAAGAATCCAAACTGGAAAAGTAGTAGTAAAACGGTCACTGTTTGCAGATGACATGATACTATACATAGAAAATCCTAAAGATGCTACCAGAAAACTACTAGAGCTCATCAACGAACTCGGTAACGTTGCAGGATACAAAATTAATACATGAAATCTCTTGCATTCCAACACACTTAAAATGAAAGATCAGGAAGAGAAATTAAGGAAGCAATCCCACTTGCCACTGCCCTCAAAAAGAATAAAATACCTAGGAACAAACCTACCTAAGGAGGCAAAAGACCTGTAGTATAAACACTCTAAGACACTGATGAGAGGAATCAAAGATGACACAAACAGACGGAGAGGTATACCATGCTCCTGGATTGGAAGAATCAACATTGTGAAAATGACTCTACTAACTACCCAAAGCAATCTACAGATTCACTGCAATCCCTATGAAATCACCAATGGCATTTTTCACAGCACTAGAACAAAACATTTTTAAATTCGTATGGAAACACAAAAGGCCCCAAATAGCCAAAGCAATACTGAGAAAGAAAAACAGAGCTGGAGGAGTCAGACTCCCTGAATTCAGAGTATACCACAAAGCTACAGTCATCAAAACAATATGGTACTGGCATGAAAACCAGAAATATAGATCAATGGAACAGGATAGAAAGCCCAGAAATAAACCCATGCACCTATAGTCAATTAAACTATGACAAAGGAGGCAAGAATATACAATGGAGGAAAGACATTCTCTTCAACTAATGCTGCTGGGAAAACTGGACAGCTATACATAAAAGAATGAAATTAGAACACTCCCTAACACCATACAGAAAAATAAACTCAAAATGGATTAAAGGCCTAAATTTAAAGGCCAGATGCTATCAAACTCTTAGAGGAAAACATAGGCAGAACACTCTGTGACATAAATCACAGCAAGATCTTTTATGATCCACCTCCTAGAGCAATGAAAATAAAAACAAAAATAGACACATGGAAAAAAAAATAGACACATGGGACCTGATTAAACCTAAAAGCTTTTGCACAGCAAAGGAAACCATAAACAAAACGAAAAGACAACCCACAGAATGGGAGGAAATATTTGCAAATGAAGCGACTGACAAGGGGTTAATCTCCAAAATATACAAACAGCACATGCAGCTCAATATCAAAAAAACAAACAACCCAATCAAAAAATGGGCAGAAGACCTAAATAGACATTCCTCCAAAGAAGACATACAGATGGCCAAGAAGCACAAGAAAAGCTGCTCAGCATCACTAATGATTAGAGAAATGCAAATCAAAACTACAATGAGGTATCACCTCACACCAATTAGAATGGGCATCATCAGAAAATCTACAAACAACAAATGCTGGAGAGGGTGTGGAGAAAAGGGAACCCTCTTGCACTGTTGGTGGGAATGTAAATTGATACAGCCACTATGGAGAACAGTATGGAGGTTCCTTAAAAAACTAAAAATAGAACTACTATATGAACCAGCAATCCCACTCCTGGGCATATATCTAGAGAAAAGCGTAATTTGAATAGATAACATGCACCCCAATGTTCACTGCAGCACTATTTACAACAGCCAAGACATGGAAGCAACCTAAATGTCCATCAACAGAGGAATGGATAAAGAAGACGTGGCACGTATATACAATGAAATAATGCCATTTGCAGCAACATGGATGGACCTAGAGATTATCACACTAAGTTTAAGTCAGGCAGAGAAAGACAAATATCCTATGATATCACTTATATGTGGAATCTAAAAGAAAATGATTGATAGAAATGAACTTATTTACAAAACAGAAACAGACTCAAAGACTTAGAAAACAAACTTATGGTTACCAAAGGGGAAACATGGTGACGGGGAGGGATAAATTAGGAGTTTGGGATTAACATACACACACTACTCTATCTAAAATAGATAAGCAACAGGGACCTACTGTATAGCACAGGGAATTCTACTCAATATTCTACAATAACCTATATAGAAAAGGAATCTGAAAAACACTGGATATATGTATATGTATAATGGAATCACTTAGCTGTACAGCTGTAACTAACACAACATTGTAAATCGACTACACTCCAATATAAAATAAAAATTAAATTTAAAAAAATGAAAGAAAAAGAAAAACCCTGTGCTTACCAACATAAGTAAATATTGAAGTACCTTTTGGGTAACTGAGGCTCACAGCTCAGTCTGTCTTGGATTCAGTAGTTGCCCAGCTTAACTGAATAACCACTTCTTAACTGTCATATTGATTCCTCATAGTGAAGCATGGTGCATATTGCAAGATAGGCATTCAATAAATATTTGATGAATACATAAACAGGGTATATCTCACAATACCCAAGTGGCATAGAAAAATGTGTCGATTATCAACCTGGTTTACAGATGAATAAAGCTAGGGTCCCAAAAATGTTACATAATCCAGAGTCAGAAAACACAGCACTTTGTGTGTACCCAAAGACTTGAGGGTTCAATGACAGAGAGACGGACTAGTTTAGTCAAAGGACCAAGGGGACCCTAGTTCTCCTAACTCCTTGATGAGTATTATGTATTCATCAAATATTTACTGAATGCCTACCTTGCAACATGCACCATGCTTCACTATGAGGAATCAATATGACAGTTAAGAAGTGGTTATTCAGTTAAGCTGGGCAACTACTGAATCCAAAGTGCTCCTCCCATTTTATCACAGTCTAGCATTTCGATCACATCACATCCTGGGTGGCGACTGTTCAAAAGGCATATTCTTGGATCCCATACCTGGGATTCTAAGATCTGGATCAGGTCACTCTGTTTGAGAACTACTCCATAGAGACAGAAGCAGAGACGGACTTGGTGCCAGAGCTCTGGTTTTAATTTTCGCTTCTACCGTTAATTGGCCATTTGATCTTAAGCACATTTGTTATCCTTCTGGAGAACTGGTTGAAGACTCTAGTGTCCACAGGAACTGGGCAGGGAGCTTAATAAAGTAGGGCAGTAATGGGCGACAGGGCATCACAGTGGAACTGTGATGAGCTGAAGCATTCGTGTCCTGCTGATGGGAGGTCATCCCTACCCAGCTCTACAAAGGTGGTGGTCAGGCATTGAACTTTTTAAGGAGCAATTGGAAATGCAGGGTTCTACATGAAAATGAGACTTTTAAATGTTCGTAATTCATTCATAACTTTTTAACACACTGCACGCCACTCTCTAGGTGAGGATCTGTCCTCTGGCTACCAGGTTTTGTACTCTCTCTTAAAGCCTTTGTTACTGTCAAATGAGGCTAATAACACTTACCGTGAAGGATTGTGTGGCAAGGGTCAGAGATAATTTAAGTGAAAAGCACTTTATAAAGCATAAAAGAAGTCATTAATAACATTATCATCATGATCATCACAGTACCCCCGTGTCTAAGTGTTTTACATATTGAGGAGGAAAGAAAGAGGGTGATTTCTTTTTCAAGACCATTTACCCATCAACAGCAGATGCCGTATGTCCCTTCCCTTATCAGCTCCTTCCGGAGTGAGGAGTGACTGGATGGTCATCTAAGGGCCAGGGCCATTCCTTGGTTTTGTTTTTTCCTAAATCTGGCCTTGAAGATAAATTTTTCACACACACACACATATATACGCATATACACACACACACACACACACACACACACACACATATATACAGTTTAGCATGTGTCATGGCTGACATATCAACAGAAGACCAGAAAGAATGAAGATGAAGCTATAGATATGCGTGAACATGTTTCCATGACTACAGATCCTCCAATACTACAACTGGCAGAAATAGTTTTAATAGCACAGACCTAATCTCTCCCTTATCTCCTGGTTGCCATTTGATATATATTATGTCAAAGAGTAACATGATTTTTCTTTACTCTTTTTGTCAAGTTATCTAAACAATTCAGTTGCCTTCCAGACAAGTTCCCAGAATATCAGAAGACATGGAAACTGAGGAACAATTCTTTATCCCTCTTTATTCCTCACCATGCTGAATATTCTGAAATGATACCTCGCTTCACACTCTTTGAAAGGACACTCCCTGCAATGCCAGCCTGGGACCATGAGAGTGTGAGCCATTTATCCTCATCATTTACCACGGAAAGTTCCTTGGTCTCAATTACCTGGATTTTTCCAGGTAGATTTTTAGTCCCATGTTATCTGGAAAATTGTCCCCAACACTTTGCCAGTCTACAAATAGTCCATGTTATTTTGTTGGTTTATAAGGAAAATTGTTTCCTTTTCCCAGAGGAAATGACATAGGCTTCTACTCTCCCTTCTGGGTGGGGTCTAGAGGGGAGAAACCTCTGCTTGGTCTTTGCTGAGTTCCTTAGGGATCAACCTCCTGCCTGGATTTCTCTCCAGACTCCAGGTTGCCCTCCCAGCCTCGTTCTCACTAGGGGCACCTTTCTGCAGAAGCCCCGTTCAGCTGGAACGTGGATTCAGCCTGGAAATGGGGAACAGAAAGGAGGGAGGTTCCATCCCCCCTGAGGCTGAGTCCGCCCCCCAAGTCCAGCTCTCCCTCCCCCAATGAACCTTGCATCCCACTAGGCAGGAGGAGTAACTCAGACTTTGCCTCAAGAACCACTGATTACTTCCCCGGGCCTCCTGAACGGAGGAAGATGGATCAAAGCTGACCCCAAAGAAACTGCATCTCCGGCCGCCACCCCAGAACAATGAAACACAATTTACAAGCCTGCACTCTCTAGCTTCTAGACCCTTGAAACCCAATGGACAAGCCGACCTCTACAAAGCACAGAGTCGTAAGACATGAAATCTTACCTGGGCCCTCGTAGTGCAACGTTGGAAGCAGCAGCAGTGGTTCTGTGTGCTGCTGGGAGAGAGAACTGAACTTGAGCCCTTCTGGACCTGTTGATGACTGAGCTATGTGCCGGAGCATTTAGCCTCCGCAGGTGGTCATCTGCCCCAATTGGACTCCAATTTTCTTTTCAGTGTCCAAAGCCTCGTGCTATTTAGGAGGACACTGAGACGGAATTTACCACACCCAGTTCTTGCATAAATAAGCTATTTTATTTTGCCACTGTCTGGGCACGTCTGGTTGGTTGTTTTAAATCCAAGGGTCTTTTTGCTAATCCCTCATAAACCTCGTTAAAGAGCTATCAGAATATTACATCTTTATTTTTCTTTCTTGGTTTTGGACTTTAATGAGCAGCTTCCCAATCTAATGAAAAAAGAAAGGTCTTTGTATCAATGCAGGGTCCCTGAGCCCCAGCTGTCACACTGGTTGCTTTTTCCATCTTCAAGTACGTTTGCTTGGGTGGGCCACAGTTCATTCTCAAGCCGTCACAGGGCAGTTAAGTCCTGTCAGATCCAATATCCAGCTTCTTGATGTGCCCTATTAGTGTCATGCAGTACACCTGGGGCCAAAGACATGCTTGTAATTTTCTGTCAACAGCTTTTGCCTTGTTCCCCAAGCCCAACAAAGCCAAATGCAGAGTTCTCTCTGCTTCATAATGATTTTTTTTTTTTTGATGGGGGAGAAGAGTTTGTGTATATGTGTGCATCTGTCAGTGGGAGGGTAGGCTCAGAATCTCTGATGATAGTAATGGTTCTAGATTAAAAACCCTTTTCCAGTCGAAAAGGACACTTTCCTAGGCTAAAGCAGTATAACTGCACAGCTGAACTGTTTTCATTAATCAGAGTGGCATTTCTTTGGGGAGTCACAGGAAGTCCATACTCTGGAATTAATTTTCAAGGGCTGAGGCAGGAAAAGGGCCCAAGTCCCGCACTGCATTACTAGCTTATGCTTTTGGAGGTGAGCTGGGTTTACAGCCCAAGTGCTATTCATCTGCCTCTTTCCTTTGGTCTCAATGTCTCCTTGGCATTTCATTCCATCCACCCGTAGTTGGTGCTCCATGAAAGTCTGCCACATACGTGGATGGATGCTTACGTAGATGGAAAGAAAGAGGAACCTAAATAGGTGTAATGAGGTGGGTGTGGACATGGGTTCATATAAGAATCAGCCTAGAGAACCTCTTCTTTTTCCTCTTGCTTCTGGATCAAAGGGTACCTGCCTGACTATGGCCTCCTACTTGGTCGGCTTTGGATGAGCCCCATCCTTGACCTTAGGAAGAATGAGTGCATACACTTCCCTTTTCTTCCTTCTTTCCCACTTCTCAGAAAGCAGTTTTCTTTTCCACTTTACCTAACCTTGCCCACTGACACAACACATCCACCTGAGCCTCCTTGCCCATCTACCTCGACCAGAAAAGAGAAGGATTAGTTGGAGATACTACAGGAGGTGGATTTGTTGAGACATAGCAGGCAAAGAGAAGAAAGGGGCCAGACTGCAGAGAAGCAGTGTAGACTCTATTGAGGTCTCTGGAATTGAATACAATCACAATAGAAAGCCAATGAAGGATTTTAAATGCAGGAGTTATATAATTTCATTTAGAGTAATAAAAAGAACCAATCCCTCCATCTGCACTGTAGAGAGAGCGAGAGTGAAAATGGAAAGCACTTAGGAGTCTTCTAGGTGAGAAATGTTGGTGGCAGTGGAGATGGAATTAAGTAGACAGATGTGGATTTGGGATCAGCAGACATGACAAGCTACAGGATGGGGGCTGGGGTGGGGAAGGAGAAGGGAAGATGGATGGACCGTCACTGGCTTTAACAGATGATCTGGCTATTGAAGGGAATGGGGCAGACCAAGGAAGACATGGGTTTGGGAGGTAGCAAGAAGGGGCGCACAAATCAAAAGTACCCAAGTCTATTTTGGATTTTAATCATTTCCATTATTCATCTTATAGGTATTGCTTATTATTTATTTAGCCCTACAAATAGAGGATTTCAGCAAGAGGGGAGTTCTTTGGCTTTTGAAGCTCACTAGGCCTGACCGCCATTTTCTTAACGGTTTATGAGGTTGGCCAACTGAGAAATAAAGTAGGACACGACTTCCTTGTATGGCAGAAAATCCAAAGCAGTGTGTATTCTTTCTCTCCTATCCTTTGAGTCTAAGTGTTTTTAGAGCTCCCAAAGGACGTTCTGAGAAAGAAAGATAAGAGAGAATCCTTTAACTTCTTTTTAGAGTGACTCTGACTGTAAATTATTAACTACGTGTAGTTTTATTTCTGATGCCTGTACTAGAAAAACAAGAGTTGTCTTTCTGTGGGGGAGGGATAGGAAAAGGGAAAAAACTTGATAGAGGAAAGAAAGACTTAGCGATCTAGGACACAACAAGGATCAAGAAGAGGCTGATTTCCCATAACAGCCGGGACACAGAAGTCTCATCCTGTGAGACATCAAAAGCTCTTCAGAGTCAGCTCAGCTAAGCTGAATACAAAGCATGCTTTCTTCCAAGGTGACAGGTTTAGAGACACTACAAAAAAAAAAAAAAAAAAAGGTCTCCTGGGAGTTGGCAAACGCCAGGGAGGGGTGTTCACAGACAAGTGGATTCCAGTGGGCTTTGTTCATTCTCATACCAGGGTCCTGACAACTCAAGTCAGAGGATCCTGGGTCTGCGGTTACATCTTTTCCCCCCAACCACTTGGCATCGTCGTGTCTGCCTGACAGCGCCAAGCTCCCTCTGCAAAGAAAGTAACCTCGTTGGAAGAAATTAAGACCCTCTTCAAGTTATTATGTATTTCAATTGACTGAGGTGGTAAAACAAACCTTTCTGGTAAAGTTTTCAAAAAAGACAAAATTTCTGCCTTCTTGTGGAGGGCGTTTGTTTTTGTTAAGTGGTTCGGAGTAGCAGAGAAATATGAACAAAGTGGGTATATGGACACTGCAGTATTACCCGCCCCCAACACACATCCGCCCCCTTGCTCACTTGCATGAAATGACTATTTTTACACCATCACATTTTTAACAGAGTCAGTTTGTCCTTCTTTGGGGAAATAACATTCACATTTAGGTAAAAAATGATTGTTGTGAGATATATATATATATATATATATATATATATATATATATATATATATGAAACTGATCCCTTTTCTTTACACATGAAACTAATACAACTTTGTAAGTCAACTATACATGAACGTAAAAGATTGTTGACATTCCTCCTTCCCCAAATTATTCCTAATTATACAAGATGGTCTGTGGAATTTTCCACACAAATTTACTTCTACTACTGGTTAAAAAAAAAAAAATGGGGACGGGGAGCAGGGGTGGGTTGCTACCTTAACAAGGAGAGAGGCTCCAAGCCAATATGAATTCTGTAATAATTGTTAATTTCATAGTGCTGATAATAGATTGTTGTTTTTATAATAATTACAGCACATCATTATCTAGGCTTCAGACAGAAAATGTGAGGACTTAATTACAGGGTGAGTTATTTGTTGTTATGTTCTTGCCTCCATTATTTCGCTTTGAATGCTTACGTCTGCATATCCAGCTTATTCAGTAAGGGGAGGAAACCTTTTATCCTGCATAAGGAAAATACGGCAATTTGAAAAACGATTTCATGACATTTTGAAGCCACCGACACTAAGTAGCTACTAGTGTTTCTCAAGGCCTCGCTTGGTCTGAACATGTGGGCTATGCAGCCAAGACAGGTACGGATTCTGGCTCTGCCTTTCCTCAACCGTATGACCTTAAATTAGGATCTAACTTCTCTGAGCCTACCTTTCTTTTTTGTTGTTGTTGTTAATTTTTTTTTTAAATTTTTGGCTGTTTTGGGTCTTCATTGCTATGCGCGGGCTTTCTCTAGTTGGGGCAAGTGGGGGCTACTCTTTGTTGCGGTGCGCGGGCTTCTCATTGCGGTGGCTTCTCTTGTAGCAGAGCACGGGCTCTAGGCACGCGGGCTTCAGTAGTTGTGGTGCACGGGCTTAGGTGCTCCGTGGCATGTGGGATCTTCCCAGATCAGGGCTCGAACCCGTGTGCCCTGCATTGGCAGGTGGATTCTTAACCACTGCACCACCAGGGAAGTCCCGAGCTTACCTTTCTTATCTCACCTCTGGTGGCAATAATAGGACCCATTTGCCCATCTTCTAAGGTGTGCAGAGTTTAAGTGTGATGCTGTGTACAAAGCACTGAGCAAAGAGCCTACTGATGATTACACAAAAAAGGTGACAACGCCTCACATCAGGCCATAGGAAATGTCTACGTAATTCTTTGTGCCAGTAAAGAACGTATCTTTCACCTTGCAAAAGGCATTCTCCCTGCCACCTGTTGAGGCTCTGGACCTAATGCGGTTTCCGATGTGTAAAATTATTAATTACTGTAGCACTGTTTGTGATGTGTAGCATTCATTTCCATGTCACAGAGACTAAGCAGAGGCCATTTTCTAAGAAGAGACTGAGAAAACTCGTAGTCCATATTAATACTTATCCCTGAGGCTTCCCTGGTGGCGCAGTGGTTGAGAATCTGCCTGCCAATGCAGGGGACACGGGTTCGAGCCCTGGTCTGGGAAGATCCCACATGCCGCGGAGCAACCAGGCCCGTGAGCCACAACTACTGAGCCTGCGCGTCTGGAGCCTGTGCTCCGCAACAAGAGAGGCCGCGATAGTGAGAGGCCCGCACACCGTGATGAAGAGTGGCCCCCGCTTGCCGCAACTAGAGAAAGCCCTCGCACAGAAACCAAGACCCAACACAGCCAAAAATAAATAAATAAATTAATTAATTAAAAAAAATACTTATTCTCATCGTGAAAACAAAGTCAGAGGGTCCTTAAAATATTATAGCAAGGATGCAAATAAAAACTGAAGAGGAGGGTCTCCTGATCCCACCCCAACTCAAGCTGTGTAGTTCCTGTTTTTTGAAAGAAAACTGGGAAGGAAAGAAGGTAGCTTCTTTTGCATTCAACACATGAAACTCAAATAGCACAGGGTTTTTCTACAGCTAAAGTCTACTCTGGATAAATGACAGGATCCCACAGCTGAGGTACCCAAAGGGTTTCTTTCTCCTCCCTAGAGTTTAGCTTCAGCATCTAAAAAAGAGAAACCTAGCCATGGATCTTGTGCTGGGCAAGGAATTACAGCCACAGCAAGAAGGAAGGTGGTGGGGAGGTTCTCTGTGTCAAGAAGGAAGGAAGGAAAGAAAGAAAGAAAGAAAAGAAAGAAAGAAAGAAGGAAAGTAAAGATTGCTTTTACTTCCCAAGGCATCATGCAAGCTACAGCCTTCAGTATTCATTTGCATTATCTGTGAACTGCAAATTTAAGTGTTTGCAGCACCACCTTCTCTGCTATTACAGACATGGGGGAATAAGATGATTATTTATAGGCTTCTTAATGCCTGTTTTGCTGGACCAGAGAAGTGAATTTCTAGAAGTTGGGAGAACTGACAAAGCTCCTGTTCTGTAACTGAGGAGGCCAGTGGCAAGGAGGGTGAGAAGGGGAGAATTATTTACATACATCTCTTTAGACCTCCTCAGGAAAGAATCCGAAGTACTGGCTCTGGCAATGTGTGAAGAATGGTTATTTGGCTCCATGGAGGGAATTTCAACCAAGGACATTTGGTCCAAAGAGTTGCTCTCTCCATGTGGCTGTAATTGTGAATGTGCAGGGGGACGAGAGAACAGAGTCTAACCCTTCACTTTACAGAAGAAACAGCAACTCAGAGGGAGGAGCTGATCATATGGCAAGTTCATCTCCAGCCAATGCAAGTAGGAGCGGAGGTTGGGGGAGGAATCCCTTCCTCTGACCTAGCACACCTGCCTGGCATATGCTTCAACCTGTGAGCCCCAGCCCAGGTTGGTCAATATTTTGAATACCCTGTCTGCCTTCTCCTGCTTCCCTTTGGAATTGGACAAGATCTTAATAGGACATTTTGACCAACATTTGGGGGAAGAAAAGAATAAAATAGCCTGAAGGGCAGTGCATTTACTTGAACCAGGGGAGGTCTAGGTCAGGGTACCAAGTCAAAGAATGGCAGCTGGCTTGTTCTGACTATATATAAATAGAAAAAGCAACGGGACAAATGACTCACCCAAAAGCGGGGGCCAGGGCTCTAAGCCCAGCGATGCTTCCACATTCTGCTAGCTCTGATGCTGCCCCCCAGCCCCTTCCTTAAATCATCCTGATGTGCCATCACTCCTGACTTCCCTCATTCTATTCGCTGCCAGGAAAGTCAGAATCACGCTCTAATTCTCAGCGCTAGTAGCTGTCCTTACTTTGGCTCCTTTTCTTTCTTTTTCTTTTCTATGAATAAAGAAAGGAAGGAAAGTGTGTGGGAGTGTTCAAGGATGAGGTACAAATGAAGGCAAAAGGAAAGAAGATAAAGAAAAAACAGAGAAAAGCAAGGGGAAAGATGATGGTGAGATTAGTCTCGGTGTATCCAGTGATGTATCCATGCCAGCCTTGAAAATATGGACATGTAACACCGTGTGTGGTTGACCTACACATACACAAATGAAGTTACTTCTGTAAAATCAGGGCTGCTAAACCGTCATCATGTCTCTTACTCCCAAAATAGTGAAACAAAGACAACTGTGTGGAGAGAGTGATGAATCCTCTTTGAAAATTCTGTCTTCACTACTTGACATTCTTGGGGATCACATGCATCATCTCCCCCATCTTATGGCCCCAGCGTCTGTACAGCACACGCCCTCCCCTGGGCTCAACTCAAAGACTTGCCCACTGATGAGAATCTTTAGATGGTTTTACAATGACTTCTGAAATCTACATGTTTTTAAAATAATGCAAATAGTAGCAAAATGTTACAAATAATATAGCAAAAATGTATCTAAATAATAGGTACATTTTAAGCCACTACTGATCATGGCACATTGGATAGGTGCTGTCAACATTATTTGTCCAACAATTCACAGCAACCACTTTACCTCCGTTTGACTCGGGTTCCTTTTAACCATCTCTTCCCATCCTCTCTTTTGCCGTGTTCTGGTCTTTTTCTCTGAGCTCATATAGTTTTACAAAGGTGAGCCCCTTAACAATATCTTTGAAAAATACCTTTGTGGAAGTAGAGGGAACACATAAATAAGTTGCAAGATAATTAATACTGTGAGAATGCCACAGGATGCAGACTTGGGTTTGTCCTTTCAACAAACTTGCCTCCTCGACGTGAGAATGACAAAGGAAGGTGGAACTGGCTTCATCTATCACACCCACAGCTGTCGCGTGACATCTTGGGTCCTTGTGCAATCTCTTTAATTAAAGCATCACCAACTCCAATCATTATTCTCCCTTACTCTGTCTTTAGCTTACGAATGAATGGCCCCAGAAACTTTTATTGTTTCTTAAATGAATATGGTATCTAATGGAGGGAACCAGAAGCTCTCTTTCCTGGATGAGTTACTGGTACGGCACTGTTTTTTAAAGAATATTTCATCATTTTGGCTTGTTTCCAGATAAAGAGGTTGAAACCTAGGCTTTGAAAATGGAGAGTTCGGTCCCACCTTCTGAGTGTGTAGGTCCATCTGAGGAACGGAAGTCCTCTGAGGCTGATTTTGGTGGTGCTGATATGAGCTAATGTATAAATTATATTACACAGAGCACAGCCCTGGCTCATTCTAAGTGCTCAAACATTGTAGCCATGACTTATTTGTTGTTCCTATGAAAGGCCGTCTGTTACTTTACTCCCATTTCAGTACTAGAAAATAATCCCACCGGGCTGCCCACATTTATGTTCTCTTTGTGGTCATCTCTACTACTTGAGAAGGCTGGAAGTGTACTTCCTTTCCCCACTTTTGTCTCTCTCCTTTCCTCTTACAGCATAGAAGGACGTCAGCGGACTTATACAGGGACACTCTTTTCCATTGCCTCAATTGTTCATAGTTCTATTTCTGTGAATGGACCCATTTAAACAAAATAGTTTGGCTAAAGACAAACCCATCTTAGGTCTAGGTGGGACCCTCCAACCCCAAGAACATCCGGAGTAGGTTCTTCCAAAGTAATGTAGAAAAACCAGTAGATGGATGCTAAAATTTCACACAAAATACAGGAGGTTCACCTTGATTTGTTGTCAAAGACCTAAATGAGATATACAGTTAACTCTGATGCAGAAGAGCAGGAAATTTTCATCAAAATCCCCCAAACTGGGAAGACACGACTGTTCCTTCAGCTTCTCTAATGAATTGCCCCCATATTGGCTGAAAGTTTCTTCCCCAAACCTCCAAAGAGTGAATTTCACAGACCCAGATCTGTAGCATTAACAGGTAAGCTGTTAGCTTCCTCCCCTCCGAACTCTCAAAGCTTTGGCCTTTTGCAGACTCCACTGCGTCATCTCTTTTGTCTGTGTAATCCTTGCAGGAGGACAGGAGAGGTGGGGCAGCAAGGGTAGCAGCTAAGGGGACAGAGAGAGTGCCGTTCCCCCAGATAATAACAACAACAACAGCTATTATTTATAAACCGTTTTCTAAACGCCAAGTGATGTATTCAGCCTATCATATGTATCATTTCAGTTATGTCAGTTATCTCACACCCATTTTATAGTGAAAACACTGAGGCTCAGAGAAATGAAGTCATGTGGCCAAGGCCCAACAGCAAGAGAATGGTAGAACAGGGTGAAAGGTATCAGGCCATGCTTAAAGGAAATTAGAGAGCTGACTGAAAAGAAATGGCAGCCTCTCACTTTTCTGGACACATGGGATGGTTTCTTGGGGATGGCTGCTCCAACCCAAGAGAAGGAATCAGTTAATTACTTACACTGATTTCTCATCAGCCTATATTTATTAAGCACCTACTATTTATTTACAAATTGAGGAAAGGGCTGAGTACCAGATCAAGATTATCTCATGTTCTTCACAGAATATCAGAGTTAGAAGAACTTAGCCAAAGGGCCACCAGTCTAGAAATTATAGGGACTGTTAAATTCCAGACTCACTGAACTAAAGGGACAAATGAAAACATATGTCTACACGAAGTTATACATAATCACCAAAAAATGTTCACCAATTGATGAATGAATAAGCAAATGGTGGTATATCCCTACAATGGAACACTCATCTGCAATAAAAGTAACTATTGATACATCAAGCAAATGGATGAATCTCAAAAGCATTATGCTGAATAAAAGGAGCCAGACACCAAAATCAACATGCCACGTGATCCCATTTACAGGAAATTATGGCACAGGCAAAACTGCGGAGTTAAAAAAGCAGATCGGCATTTGGCAGGGTGCAGAGAGAGAGAACTGGCTTCAAACATGCACAGAGGAATTCTGTAGGATGATGAAAATGTTCATGATTGTAGTGATAGTACATGACGGCATACGTTTACGAAAACTCATCCGATTATGCACTTAAAGTTGGCGAATTTAATTGTATGTAATTATATCTCAATGAAGTGGACCCAAAGGAGGAAAAGGAAGGAAGTAGGGAAGAAAAACAAGTTATGGACTGAATACCTGTGCCCTCTCCCAAAATTCACATGTTGAAGCCCTGACCCCCAGAGTGTGATGGTATTTGGAGATGGGGCCTTTAGGAGGTGATGAGGGTTAAATGAGTTCTCGAGGGTGGGACCATCAGGATGGGATTACATACGAGACACCGGAGAGCTTGCTCTCTCTCCCTGCATGCACACAAAGAGGGCCTGTGAGTTCCCAGTGAGATGGCAACCACCTGCGAGCCAAGAGAAGAGGTTGGAGAACGAAACCTACGTGCCAGCACCTTGATTTGGGTCTTCCCAGCCTCCAGAACTCTGAGAAATACATTTCTGTTGTTGAAGTCACCCAAGCTGTGGTATTTTGTTATGGCTTCTTGAGTGGACAAAGAAACAAAGACGGAGAGGGAAGAAGAAAGAATGGGAAAGGAATACAGAGCAGGGGAGGGAAGAGAAATCAGTTCCAGGTTTGTGGTGTCCGTAAAGACCCTCGTGGTTTGCATGAGCCTCTAGACTAGCTGGGTTAGTTTCCTAGAGCTGCCAAATGATCAGAAACTTGATGACTTAAAAGAACAGGGATGTATTCTCCCACAGTTGGGAGGCCAGAAGTCCTAAGTCAAGGGGTTGGCAAGGATTGGTTCCTTCTAGAAGTTCTAGGGTGGGTCTGTTCCAGGCCTCTCCCCAAGCTTCTGAAGGCTGCCAGCCCTCTTTGTCTCCCTTGGCTTGTAGATACAGCATTCCCATCTCTGCTTTCACATTCACAGCACCTTCCCTGTGCTTTCTCTTCTAAGGACACTTGCCATTGGATCTAGCGTCCACCCTAACCTAAAATATTCTCATCTTGAGATCCTTGATGTTAATGTGGGCAAAGACCCTTTTACCAAATAAGGTCATGTTCACAGGTTTCAAATATATAATTATTTGGGGGTGGGACACAATTCAACCCACTGCACTGGCCAACTTCCAAATGGGTTTTTGGTTGGTTGGAAAATGCACCTTTATGCCTTGCGGCCTCACTGAAAAAGAGCAGTGCTCACTGGGTGGGATTTAGGGGTAAGACTTACCCCTCGTTATACCTCAGTTTAGGTTTGCCAAATGTCCCGGCTGTCACATACTAAGGACTTCATAACAGGAAAGAGTCTAAGAAAGAACTTCTGCTTTCCCAAAGCGCCATATGGGTTCTAAGTGGAGTAACAACTTCTCACCCTGAATAGAAATATAGGCTCATCCTTGCCCTCCTCAGACATTCTGGACATGTGGGAAAGTCCAAAAATAAATGCATGCATTTGCATGGTTTCTTTATAAAGGAACCACGTGTAAGACAGATCTGGGTTCCACCACATACATACTATGTAACCATATATGTGTTATATCAAAAACCTCAACTTACAATCCATAATATGAGTAAATACCATGTTTTAAGGCAAAGTACAGTTTTTCACTGATAACCCATGCCAGAGTACATAATTTGAGAGTCAGAAGAATAAAATTAGTTTCTTTCCTATTCCATCCTGCTCATGCAACTAGATCCCCTCTCCACAATCAGCCTTTTTTAAAAAAAAAAATCCAGTTTCTTATCTTCCAGAGATTTCAATGCATGTGATACATATAAAATTAAGTTATAATAACACTATTTTTTCAGATGATTAAAAGTGATAATAATGTAGCATGGGTATGTGTCTTTACCTTAGACTTTCTTTCGATCCTGTCCGTAAATTAAAATATGAGTGTGTGATTAAATGTGTGTTTCCTAGAAAATTCAAAATGACATGTACAATGTGTGTGCTGGCAGACAAAGACAAAGTGCATAGTGTTTTATGCACCCCCGTGGCAGGCAGGTTCAACCCCATGTCTCTGAACATCAGCATTCATTTATGTCAGAGTCAAGCTTAATGCCTCCACTTAAAATTGTGTAAATGACTACCTTACCTCAGGAATATCACTTGAAAAGTGAAGCATAAAAAATAATGGTCAAGAAGAGGTTCTAGAGACACAAATAAAATAACTGGGGGCTTTCAGACTGTACCTTAAAAGATCAGGATAGCAAGTGAAGTAATAGATCACCTAAAATGGGCATAATTCCATAGCAATTGAGCTGGTAAGTGAATTCACAATGACTAATGCCCCTTGAACACTTGCGCTACTGAAAACATAATAAGTATTTACTTTGGGTGAAGTACAAGGATATTTTGAAATCGACAGAGGAAAATCTACAGTGTTTTCATGTGAACTAATGCAGTTAACCAGGTAATGACTGCGAAGTGAATGGCACGTGTGTGTTCAGGAAAGTAAAAACCCTGTTTTCCATGCTTCCTGCTATGTCAACAGAACGGGTTATTGTAGAAGCCACAATTCCCTTGCAGGGGTCGTGTTATGCTGGAGTTCTCCCATTCTAGTGTCACCAGACTCCCACCAATGAGAAACATATTATGAAAGTAGAAATGAAAATAGGTAGAATTGGGGGAAAAATAAGATATTCCAAAAATAGTGACTCTTTGGGTCATGCCTTTGCAGCATCAGAACACCCTGGGTAGAAACTAATGGAGATGATAAATCTATCATCATATATAAACCCAGGCATAAACACCTGGGCAGGGCTCATTTGTGATGTCATGTGTTGCTGTTTGCCCAGTTGATAGACAAAGAAAAGTTTTAAAGTAGCTAGAACATGCTTTTGGAAGAGGAAAAAAGAGGAAATTAACACTCGATGTTAATTTCCACTGAGGAAGGGCAGAGTTGTGAAATATCAAGGCGAAGAAAATAAGTAAGAATTTCCTCCCTTTTTTTTCAAACAAATATTTAGCGAGTGTCCACTCCTTTGCTAGTCGCTAATGTAAGGGGATGGAGTTTCAGAACGGATAACTTATGCTTCAGAAAGCCTCCAAGTCCAGGGTGGTGGTGACGGAGAGAGGAGGGGAAACAGACGCATCAACTTAGTTCTAGTAACTGTAGGAGAGGTAACACCTTGCTCTGCTGGGAAAGTCCGGGAATCCTGACACTAGCTGGTCCTTGAGGGACACCCCTGACCACGGAGAGCAGGAACACTGGTCTCAGTACACAGGCCAGGCTGGAAGTTCACATACACACTCATTCTCCCAGGCATCTCTCCAACTCAACAACCAAGGGGGGGCTTGGGGAAACCATTCTACTCCCAGCTATGTGTCTCCCCACCTGCTAGATCTCCAAGGACTTTACTCACAGAATGACGGCTAAGTCAGAGTTGTTCAGGATGAATAGCATTGATATGTTTCTCTGTCACTCCCAAGTTCATGTGTATCAGAAGTCATTCCTTATCACTGCATGAAGGAAGAATGGGCATGTGTGTATCCATCCATACAAAGCACCCTGACATTTAAAGATGACTCTCTGGAGTATTAAGTCTTGCTGGGTCTCATAGTGAATTTTATAAACCTAGTTCAATCAATTCCTAATGAATTGAGACAGTTCGGTATTAAGAGCCCCTGATAAACGCTCACGATACATCTTCTGAATAGACAGCATTCGAAAGAGTAGGAGAGGGAAAACATTGGATTCTCAGGCACTAGAACCATTCAGTTTTAGGAAATGAAAGATTGGCTCATTGCCATTATTTGGTAGCCTTTTGCCTAGATAGAAGTTGGCAGTAATTTCGGCTTGCTGCATCTTATCTTGTCAACTTATTCAATCTGTGACATTCAATAACAGCTAGCCACAGCGAGAGTTCCCAGCAGCTGGAATGTATGAAATGTGGTGAAATTGACTCACAGTCAATTTTTGGAGAAAGAGCTGATGTAAAGAAAGTTAATGATGCCTTCCGTGATAAATGCTGCCTAGACAGTTTAAGAGGAATATTTTGGGGTGAAAAGGATTCTGTAAACAGCAGTAACATATCTTAGGAAAATCCATATCACTGTTTATCCTATAGTCCCCAGAACTGCAAACACCAAATAAAATGAAATCATCAAACAGTTACTCTAAAATATGTGACCTAGATTCTGTTTGAGTCTTTCAATTCTTCCAGCACTACCCATCCATTTTTTGTTTACATCCATTTCAGCTTTTTCCCTGTGCTGTTTTTTTAATATATGAAAAGATAATAAGGCATACAGGTTTTTTTCAAGGTCTAAACTCACGTTGTCTGTAAATACAATGTCGGTGAGTATTTGATGGCAAACATTGCTTTGCATTTTTAGCAAAGACTTTTAAATTTCTGCAAACCGAAATTCTTAAATAGTCAAAGTAATTCCTATTCTTCAACCCAGTAACTGAATACCCCTTGTCTGAACTGTTCATAATTATATCTAGCTATCTCCCTTCAAGATCTGCTCTGATTCAAGCCAAATGAGGTGAACAATTGCTGTCACTTGCTGAATCTTGGCAATTTTCCCCATGAGCAAAAATAAATATTGCAGCTTGCCCACAATTTTCAGTATACCTGTCGACTCAGGTTTTCACGGACGCAAAGGAACGAAGAAACATTGCGTGCTGGGGGCCACTGCGTAGCAGGCAGTTTGGAGAACATATTATTTTACAGAAATAAACTTTTCAGCTATGGAACGTGATGTCTTAGGAGGAAGAAAGAGGGGTCCAATATCGAGTTAAAGGAATCCTCTGTGACTCCACTAATAGCCAGTTTGTGACTGTTTTTAACACAATCACATATGTAATGTCCCATAGCACCAAGCCTGGTGTAGAGTATCAGACATGAATTCTCCTCACAGAGTGTAAATTTCATCCTGTCTGGAGAGAAAGTGATAACCTATTGGAAGCCCTATCTACTCACAGGCAGTCCACAGCATTATATACGTGATGCACTTGCTTTTGTTTAATGAGGACTGAGGGCCAATAAAACAGATTGGGTCATAGCTCATAAACCTATAAAACTGACCAGCACCCAGCTCCACAATGACGCCATCTGGCTGAGATCAGAATTGCATATATATTGTCAACACTGAGAGGGGTTTTCAGACAGAGTAAGGGTTTCATTTCCAATATCCTGATGTCTTGTAGGCTCGTCCCAGGTTTCCTCTGAACTAACCCACACCCCTAATCAATCATTAGGCATTTGGTACTGGAATGAGCGAAACATTTCCTGGTGGCGTAGCATTCCTAGAGGTATATTATTTTAGGGAATAAAGGTAAGGGAAGTATTAGCATCTTCTTTCTAATCTAAAGAGAAAAGTGGAATTCTGTTCACCAAGAAAGAATATAGATAACAACAATCACGTGTCAGAGCAGAACTATTAAATACAACCTGCCCTCTGCAGTGCAGCAAGCTCCCTACCCGTGAGAGGCAGAGGCCCCACTGTATGATGCCATTTTATATAAGAAATTTGATCGCCCATAGATTTTGGTATCCACGGGGGTCCTGAAACCAACTTCCCGCAGATACCAAGGGATGAATATAAAACTTCATGGTTGAACTTTAAAAAACAAAACCAAACATTTGTCCCAGTGTATCACTCCTAGATTATTTTCCAATTACAAAGGTAAACTGTACCTTCATGATGCTGATATCAGGTGATCACCACCTGAACTGTGTGATCACACAGCGTCACCAGCAGCAGGACAGCCTGACACTGTGGCCTCCTGACGGGGTGCTTGCACTTGCCTACAACACCACCTTGAAGTATTCCTCACAGTGACTTGACCTGAATTCAATGATAACAAAACAGACAAAGCAAAATGCGGGGCGTTTTATAAAATATTGGGGTGGGCCTTTATCTTCCAAAAAGTCATTGTCTTGAAAAACAACAAAATATGACAGACCTGTATACTGAAAACTATAAAATATTGCTGAAAGAAATTAAAGGAGACCTAAATAATTGGGAGATATACATTGTTGATGGGATGGAAGACTCAATATTGTTAAGATGTCAATTCTCCCTGAATTACTGTATAAATTCAATCCAATTCCAATCAAAATCTCAAAAGGCTTCTTATAAAAATTGACAAGGCTGATTCTAAAATTCACATGGAAACGCAAAGAACTTAGAACAGCTAAAACGACTCTGAAAAAGAACAAAGTTGGAGAGGTAGCTCCAACTGATTTTTTTTTTTAACATCTTTATTGGAGTGTAACTGCTTTACAATGGTGCGTTAGTGCTCCATCTGATTTTAAAAACTGTTATAAAACTATGGGCTTCCCTCGTGGCGCAGTGGTTAAGAATCCACCTGCCAATGCAGGGGACACAGGTTTGAGCCCTGGGTCCGGGAGGATCCCACATGCCGCAGAGCAACTAAGCCCGTGTGCCACAGCTACTGAGCCTGTGCTCTAGAGCCCGCAGGCCACAACTACTGAGCCTGCGTGCCACAACTACTGAAGCCCGTGCACCTAGAGCCCGTGCTCCACAACAAGAGAAGGCACGGTAATGAGAAACCCGCACACCGCAACAAAGAGTAGCCCCCGCTCGCCGCAACTAGAGAAAGCCTGTGTGCAGCAATGAAGACCCAACGCAGCCAAAAATAAAATAAATAAATTTTAAAAAATTGTTACAGAACTAAAGGATGAAATTTGTATAAAGAAAGACAAATAGATCAATGGAACCGAACAGAGAGTCCATAAATAAACCCACACATGTATGGACAACTGATTTTTACAAAGGTACAAAGGTAATACAGTGGAGAAAGGACAGCCTTTTTAACAAACTGTGCTAGAATGCTAGTCATATCCAAAAAAAAGAAAAAAATAATGCAAACTAAATTATAGATGCAAACATAAAATCGAAAACCATAAAACTTCTAAAATACACAGGAGAAAATCTCTGCGTCCTTAGGTTAGGCAGAGATTTCTTAAATATCACATAAAAGCACAATCTATAAAAGAATAAAGTAACAATTTGGACTTCACCAACATTAAAAACTTCTCTTCAAAAGACAGTATCAAGAGAATGAAAAGACAAGCCATAGGGTAGGAGAAAAATCTTTGGAAAGCATGTATCTGATGAAGGTCTTAGATCTAGAATCCAAAACTTTTCAAATATTAGCAAGAGGAAAACAAGCCAATAAAAAAAAAAAGGGTAAGAGATATGAACAGATATGTCACCAAGGAAGATATACAGATGGCAAACAACCCATGAAATCCGCTGAATATCACTAGTTACTAGGAAACTGCAAATTACAACGACAATGAGATCTTATTACACACCTATTAGAAAGGCTAAAATTTAAAAAGACTGACCATACCGAGTGTCAGAGAGGATTTAGAGGAACTGAAAGTCTCATACTCTGCTGATAAGAATCAAATAACACAACCACTTTGGAATATACTTTGGCAGTTTCTTATAAAGTTAATCAAGTACCTACTATATGGTCCAGCCATTTCTCTCCTAGGCATTTACTCAAAATAAAATGAATGCATGTCCATACAAAGTCTTATGTATGATGTTCATAACAGCCTTATTTGTAATAGCCCCAAACCGGAAACAACCCAAGTGTCCACTGACAGATGAATGGCTAAATAAATGTGATACTTCCATACAATGGATACTACTCAGGATTAAAAAGGAATAGACTATTGAACATTCAACAATATGGCTGAATCTCAAAATAATGATGCTGAATTAAAGAAGCTCAACAGAAAAGGGTACATATTATGATAAGGCTCTAGAAAATACAAATGAATTTGCAGTGACTAAAAGCAGATCAGTGGTTGTTTGCAGATGGGATTGGGGGGGTAGGGTTAAGGGAGCAGGTTACAAATGGGCACGAGGAAGCTTTTAGAGACAGGTGTGTGTTCACTGTCTTGATTGTAGTGATGATCTCACTGGTGTATATATGTCGAAACATCAAATTTTACTCTTTAAATATGTGCAGTTTATTATTTATATCAGTAAAGGTATTTAAAAACCAAAGGCATGGAGACCACTCTATAAGAATCTAAAGAGATATAACCAAATGCACCACGTGAACCTTGGCTGAATTTTGAATTGGAGAAAAATCCTATGAGACGTTTTTGTAAAAAATGGGGGAACCTGACTTCATATATTAGATGGCATTATGGAATTATTGTCAGATTTCTTAGGTGTGGTAACAGTATTGTGGTTATATATAGTAAAACGTCCGTTTCTTTAGGTGATGCATATAGAAATAAAAAAGTGAAATATCATAAGGTATACGACTTTAAAATTGTGTAGCAAAAAGAGACAGAGAAAGAAAAAAAAAGTGTGGTGGGATCTCAGTGAGGACTGTACATATGTTCTTCGTCCTGTGTCCAAGTTTCTGAACATTTGTAAGCTTTTAAAATAAAATCTGGGGGAAAATATATGTAGTGTATGTGCTTACATTGTATCAGGATGAGAAAGAGGGAAAAGTTTCAGTTAATAGGTAGTCAATGGAGAATCTGGAGAAATCTGCTCTGGGGAGAGAGCTAGGCTCTGTCTCCGATGTGCTGACTTACCTTAGCACATGCTGGAAATGTTGTAGGGTCTTCAGTGGGTCTTTGGGGTGTATGCTGCAAAAGGAGCTACAGAACGAGTTGTATTAAGAAAGTCCTTGATTGTGATTGAAACTGAGCTGCGCCTTAGAGTTCTAAGTGATATGCCGAGTCTCGGGTTGGCCTCCCTAGGAGCACGAGTACGTGTTTATTCGGGAGTATCAACACCAACAGGTAGAAGGAGAGAAACAGGATTGGGCCAAGGAAGAGGTTGTGCCATGATGCAGATGCAACAGGGTCTCAGCTGAAGCCACCCTCAAAGCTGCGCCCTCCCGGAAAAGGGGCTGAACCTTCATATCCCAGCATCTCCCAGTGATTATCTGCAGATTGCCCAGGAGAAGGGGGCAGAACCTTAGACGGTAGGAGTCTCTTCAGGCAGGGCAGTTCCCAAAGAGGGCCGCCAGCTGAGAGCTGCATCACCAGCCTCTGGGGGAATACGTCCCCCAGTTTTGAGAGGGGATCCCGCTGCGTGGGACAGCGTGACACCCGTAACGCTCTCCCCCTCCTGGTTCTTCTACACGTGGTTAATACTTCCTGTACAAGTTGTGCAGGACTAATTATTTATAATGCTCATCAAATTACTGGCATATAATTACTCATCCCTTTTCTACATTGTGAGTATACCAATTATTTCAGAAATCAAATTTTATTCGTATTGTGGCTTAACTTTCCTCAATTCATGGCATAAAATGGAAAATACAGGTCTTATTTTCTTTAACTGTTGTTAGTTTGAGAAGGTAGACACGTGTTTCTGGGGTTCAAAGGTGAAGGTAGCAATACACTGTCACAAATGTCTTGACAAATGGCCTTGTCCAAAGCCCACAGCTGTGAAGCAACAGAGCAGATATTAGAATTCAGGTTTCCTGATACCCGAGTCCAGTGACCTCATCTCTGCCCCATTAATGTGTTTGTCAGTCCTAAGTTTTAACACAAAGAGCATCACTTCTCCGACCACAAGGGAAGCTTGTCCGGAAACATCACTAATGGGTGTTAGCTCCATGTGACTGCTTTTTAGTGGAAGGAATGGATGGGATAGTTCAACCTATAACACCTTATATGCCAGCCATGCCTCCCAGGGTCCAGAAAGATGTATAAATGTCCAGTTCCTTACAGTTACAGCTACATTTCCCAGCCCAAGTAGAGTTCCCTCTCCCCTAGACAACTGATCCCCCAAGTCCTTGACAGGCAGAGGTCTTTGCATATGAGGCCACCCCCAAGGCTGTCTCTCTCTTACAGTCATTGGGGAGCAAATCCCCTTTGGTCCTCTTCCTAATGTCCTTGGCTCACTTTCCCCAGGGGGCCAGTGCTTGGCCCCCACGCGCTGGTCTGTGTAGTCCGCGTTTCAGATCCATTCCGTATGTTCGCAAAGGGATCAGACCTTTCCCACTAAAGGGCTGGATCTCCTTTCAGCCTATCGCTTTATGTATTATTATGCACAGAGAGTCTCTTCCTGGAGAGGAATTGCCAAGGGCCCTTACTTATCCCATCTTCTGCATAAGCTAAACAGCTAGAAAGTGGATAGAGGGAGATGGAGTCCTGTCCCACCACACAAAGAAAAAGACACTGGGCTATTCAATGTTTACTTGCAAATCAAAGAATTTTGATTTACCTTCCTGACGGGGCTCAATTCCCCCTCCTCCCCTACACCTACTTTCCTTGGTCTACCCTTGACCTTCTCCAGTCATTCAGTCATCGTCTCATCAACACATGTGGAGAGAACCATCAGACACTGCAACCTGTTCATGCTTCAGACGATATCTACACTCCATTTGTGTATTGCTTATTTTTGACCTTTTTTCCTGCCTGCTCAAGCACACCCTTTATCAGTTGGGGCATCTGCCTGAGTGTAAGCACGTGCACAATTGCGAAAAAGATAGCAACGCTGAAGCCTTGCTGGATTTGGCAAGGAAATTGGACACAATTTCAATCGCATGCAGAGGACGTTTGCTCGTTATTCTTAGTAGGGAATATGGACTTAAATAGAACACACACACAAATATGTAATCTGTGGTCAAGAAGGGGACTTTTCTGTCAGTTCTCTTTAGAAATACTTAGAGCTGTTTGTTTTTCTAAGCACTGGCAATTAAAGCCTTGGAGAATGAAAAATTAAACACTTCTATGATTTACTCTTTTATTAAGTAGGCTTTTTAGTTGAATGTGAAAATCAGTGTAGTAAAATGAGCTTTAAAGTCAAAAGACTTCAAGTTACATCTTAGCTTTGTTCCTGATTACTATGACCCTGCACAAGTCATATGAGCTCTCTGGAAACTCAGGATTTTAACTTAACATTCTCTGAATGTATTCACTCTAAGAACCAACTTCTACTCAAAATGTATTTATTATAGCTCAGAGAGAAAGTTTTACTCATTAGGATGCTTATATTTGTACCTTACTTTAAAATTACTTTTGGACTGTTATCCTTATTTATTAATTAAAAAGATATTTTTTGAAGTCCTCATTGGTTATAGGTCTATTCCTGCCATCACAGACCTTAGATTCTAGGAGGAGAGAAAGTGCTGAGCTAAATGAATCCATGATTATGTCGATGATTACTGACTGTAGCATGTACTATGCATAAAAAACACATAGGCTGCTATGTGAGAGCATCGTGGAAGGAGAAAATTCAAGTTGGTGGGGCAGCAGGCGGTCACAGAAAGACTGTGCAAGAAAATGCATGAAGGTGAACCTCAAAGATGAGTTAGGAGTTACCTGGGTGAAGAACTCAGGCAAAATAACATTGTGGGCAGACAGAATGCTATGCATGGTGTGTGCTAAGTCCCTTTGCTGGGAATAAGCTGGCACCCAAGAAGCCAGCATGGATAAATCACAGTCAGGAGACTAGCTAAGAAGCAGGAAATGCAGCTAGGCTGGATACTGTAGGGCAACAGGAAATCTCTGAAAGAGGGGACCGTGTGGTCTGATCTGCAGTTTTTGTAGAGATCATTTTGTTTACTCTGGACAGTATTATTTAGAGGGAGGTAAAAATGGATGCAGTAAAACCAGTTAGGATGCTACAATAGCATCCTAGAAACAGTGTGAAAGTGCTCATCATCTTCATCTTCAAGATCATCACCACCACCACCATCACAACGAAAACTTGAGAATTTACAAATGGTACCCACTCTTCTCTGTGCTTAAGTGTATTAACTGGTTAATCATATTTAAGATGAGGGCTGGGGCAGTGGGAAGAGAAGAGATTCCAGAAGTATGTTACAGATAATACTAGCTAACTGAGTAACAGACTAGATATAAAGGGTAAAATGTGAGGGAAGAGCAGGTTTTAAAGAATGACCCTTAAAAGTTCCAATTTGTGCAACCAAGTAGATGGAGGTAATAGTCCTGAGATAAAGAACATTAGTATAATATATACAATGGACTACTACTCAGCCATGAAAAAGAATGAAATAATGACATTTGTAGTAACACGGATGAACCTAGAGATTATCTTACCAAGTAAAGTACGTCAGAAAGATACAGATACCATATGATATCACTTATATGTGGAATCTAAAATATGACACAAGTGAACTTATCTGTGAAAAAGAAACAAACCCACAGACATAGAGAACAGACTTGTGATTGCCGAGGGGGAGGGGGATGGGGGAGGGAAGGATTGGGAGTTTGGGATTAACAGACGCAAACTAGTGTATACAGAATGGATAAACAACAAGATCCTACTATATAGCACAGGGAACTATATTCAATATCCTGTTACAAACCATAATGGAAAAGAATATGACAAAGAATGTGTGTGTGTGTGTATATATATATATATATATATATGTATAACTGTATTACTTTGCTGTACAGCAGACATTAACACAACATTGTAAATCAACTGTACTTCGATAAAATAATTTTTTTAAAAAAAGAGTATTAGCACAAAGCCAGATTTTACAGGGACAGCTCTGTCTTCAACATGACTTGCGATGCCTGTGTGATTGTTTCAGCAGCGCTATGAAGCTGATGAAGATGCCGAGCCCTATGTTACAGATGGCAAACATGTCGCTGCACATACATGAGAATAACCTTTTCAGAAATCTCTTCTGCAGCGCACTGTGATGCGTGGGCCTGAAATCTCTTCTGCAGCGCACTGTGATGCGTGGGCCTGAAATCTCTTCTGCAGCGCACTGTGATGCGTGGGCCTGAAATCTCTTCTGCAGCGCACTGTGATGCGTGGGCCTGAAATGTCTGTAGACATCACTGAGCACACCACGAAGAAGACCTTTCATGCTTCATCTTCCTCCCATAAATAATGTACGGTGATTCCATAAGCCAAGATTGAATAGAAAATTTGCCTTTCAAATTATTTTTTAAGACTCATTCATGCATTTTTCTTAGTTTCTATCAAAGGCTGACATGGTTTCATTTCAAGAGTCTGATGAAACAACAGACCTCTGTCTAAGAATTTTTTTTCTTAAGTTATTTAAGGGCTCTATACATGAGCCTAGGTATTTTCTGTTGAGACACAGTAATCTACTCGCATGCTCGTTATTTAACCATTTTGAGGATCTCTTTTGCACTTTCTAGAGAAAGTAGGTTTTTGTTTTTGTTTTTTTCTTAAGAAGTGAGGGTTGAGAATTCCAAGTGGGAATAAATGCTGGGTAGAGGCTTGGAAAGAAGATCTTAACTGTAAATGTAAATGATGGTAAAGGACTAGCTTTGGGTGCTTGTGACTAGATTAGGATAAGAGCTCACTGGGGTTGGAGGAGATGAAGCTGGTATAGGTTTCTGGAGCCTTGCACTCCGGAAGAGGGCCTAGGATCCAAATGTGCTGGTATCGATTCAAATCCCTTGCAAATATTTTTAGCCAGTCCACCCTTGCTTGGGGAGGGGCAGACACGTTTTATTGTTTTTAGGGGAGCTCAAACCTACTCTGGGGTTGGTACAGTGTTGATGTGATTTAGGATGATACTGTCCTAGGGTTTGCATAAAAGGAGGCAGAATGTTAAAAAGTGATCCCTTGGTTTCTCTCTTACTCTTACTTCTTCCCATACAGTCCATCCACATGTCCTTTCATTTTTTTCCTCCCAGTATCTCTCTCATTTGTCCCCTTCAGCCCTCTTGATTGCTATTATCCTAGTCTGAGCCATCCCACTTTCTAAAGGTGGATTTTTTTAAGTGATATTAATTGATGATTCAGAAAAACTCCAGGAGGGATCAGAATTGAAAAAAACAAATGCATATACATTACCAGTTAAGTCAAAGTCAGCAGCTTTTTGTCAAGAACAAACAAACAAACAAACTCAATGCCTGAACTCTTCATCGAGCTGTCATGGCAACCATTTCATTTTCTATTGTGAGGAGACAATTGGGTGCTAACCTGAGTGTTAGCCCAAGCTTTTTGAAAGAAAAGCTCCCATCCTTCCACAAGGGGCAGGGTTGTTGATTTTCAATGTTGCTTCAGGCTCCAGAGGAGTCACTCTTGATAATTATGCTTTATTGTCTAGTGAACACATGATAGGGGGTTAAAGAGATGTAGGTGGCAGCTCCCAGGACAGCAGAGTCCATTCCCGACTTGGGCCAAGTGGGAAGTACCCCTTACAGGGAATCCACGGGAACATCACACTTTTTCTCCTTCCTGTTGGGTACCCTTCTGACTCTGTTCTCTGGGATAACCCAGAGACAAAGCCAAAGACCGCAAATGTAACCTCTTAATGTAACCTCTTATCTTTGTGTCCCCAAAACTTCCTTCCTTAACAATATCAATGAAGCTCCTTGATTTTGCCACCCACAGTGCTAGGCATTGAGGACACTACAGTGAGCTAAGCAGACGCTTCCTGGTGTGGAAGATAGATGCTAATCTCACACATACACACAAATGTTTAAATGTGAATTATTAAGATTGCTTTGTGAGCTTATAACAGGATGGTAAGACCTAGTCTTGGCTGAGGAAGTGATGCTTGAGTAGAGAGCTGAAGAATGAAAACAATGAGGTAGATGGAGTGGGGGAACATTCCAGGGAAAGGGGAAAGCATATGCAAAGGCCCTGTGGCAGAAGAGAGCAGGGCATATTCAGGGAAATGAAAGAGGTCAGTGTGGCTGCCGGGACCTGATGAACTGTGACATGGAGATTAGGCTTGGGTTTGTCAAGTGAGTGAAGACCATCTCATTCATCAAATATACATTCAACTTGTTCCCTGTGCCAGGCACAAGGATGCCAAGATAAATTAAACATGGTCCCTGCCTTGATTTGCTCACTTCTGAGTGCTCTCTCCTTCCCTGACTTCCACAAAATATTCTGGTTCTGTTCCTATTATAGGGGATAATTTATCTCTGTGTTTTACCTCCTCTGTTTATTAGTTCTGAATGCCTTGACTGGGCCAGAGGAGTGCCCCAGTTAAAGGACCGGGGAAAAAAGGAAGCCAATGAAATTGCTAGAGGAAAAAGTATCTGGAAAAATGGGAAGAAACGATGGTTCTTCAAAGCCCAAGAGCCTCTGGACATGGTTACATTATCCGATGCTACATACACATATATTGTAGCAGGGCAGCACTTTGACCATGGGTTCAGAGTTTAAGAAGTAGGACCACTAACAAGCCATCTCCTCTGCCACATCTCTGGGAGGTAGACGCCATTAGTCACCTCATGGTGTGTCAATATCCAGGCTTGGAAAGGCTAAATGAGCTACTTAAGATCCCACAGTAGCTAGTAAGTGGCATATCCTACCTCCAGACCCAGAACTCTGGACTCCAATGCCAGTACATTTGTCGTATGTTTGATGGCTCTTGGCTGCACAACATATATTTCCTAGATTGTACTCATTCATTTGTTCAACTGTTATGAACTGAGTACTTTTATGTTCCAGGAGTTATGTATAGTAGGTCAAAATATACGGTCTGTGCTCTCATGAGAATATTCTATTGAGGGGATAATTATTAAATAAACATGCAAGTGAATAATCACAACTTGTGATTGATGTAATGAAGGGAAATAGTATGTTCTACGAGCAAGCAAGAGAGGAAGGGCATAGTTTATATGTGAGGGTCAGAGAAGCCCTCCTCGGGGAAGTGAGACAGAGACCTGAAAGGCAGGTAGGAGGTAGCCAGGAAAAGATGAGTAGGAACAGCATTTAAGGCAGAGGGAACAGCATGTGCAAAAGTCTTGAGGCTGGACAGAGTACTGCATATTTGAAGGAGTTAGAGAAGGTGAGGGAAGGCGGAAGGGGGACCCTGCAGAGTTCCTGAGGCCAGGTTAAGGATTTTCTCTTCATTCAGAGTGTGATGGGAAGTTGAGTTAAAGCATCAGGACAGCTGGAACCCCCTACACTATTGTCCTCAGCATTGAGTTTTAAAGTGGAATGAAACCTGGAAAAAAACCTCTCAGGTCTGGCAGGAAGTCTGGGAAGGTTTAGAGGGCAGATACAGAGGAGGTAGTGACAGAGGCCAGACTGCAGGCCCTCGGGAGTAAGTGGGTAGGAAACACTACTTTTGAGATCCATGATCCAGCACCTTGGAAACAAAAGGAAAGGAAAATGGATCTTGTGAAGCTAAGATCAAAACCGTGTACTACTTAGCCACTAGTCCTCGGCCAGGTTCACTCCTCTTGTTCTATTTCTCTTAGAAGGGTGACTGTTATTTCTCTGCCCCATCTCAGAGCCCTCACCATTCCAATTAGGGGCGCAGGCTGAGCAACTGTTTATCTACAATTTTCTGGGCAGTCTGATTGCAATTATTTTCTCCTTCTGGGTTTAAACCATTACATAACTGAGATTGTTGCTGAGGAGTTCAGAGCACAAGTTACCCCTGGGTGGGCAATTCAGCTCCTAGGTCCCTGATGTTGGCTGCTGTGCCCATCGGCCAGAGACACCATTGGCTGAGTGGGTACCACAGCATACTACAGAGTCAGGACAGCAGTTGGGGACCTGTCTCCATCCACACCCACAGTGCTGCACCGGTGGCCACGGAAAAGCAGGGAAGCAAAGGCGATACATGTGAGCTAATGCAAGAGGAAAGGAAGAATTTGAAGGGCAGGAAGGGAGCTACCATAGCTCAGAGGCAAGATGGGAAAGATACAGTCCAAAAGGAACAGAGGAAGACTCACAAAACTAACCGCCATGATCAAAACCTGTCAAAATTCATCAGAAAGTCATCATCAATGACTTTGAAAACTGAGATTAAGAACATACTTTCTTTTTATAAGAATCTGACATTGTCTTCGTGTCAATGACACTCTTGGGTCCAGTTTCAATGAACACTTTACAAGTCCTACTTGAAACACATTGACTATTCCCAAGAAATGCCAAGACTGTCTCTTTCTTTTAGCCATTAATTTGACATCAGTATTTTCATTTGATTCCTGTCTTTTCTATTCACAGGAACTATAAAGGTGACCTTAAAAGTTGGCAAGATTAGACAGCTTTGCATTTCTATAAGTGGAATATTTCAAATGACAACTTTAGAAATGGAATACGTTAAGTTCAGACTTTTCTTTTTAATGCCCTGGTTTACTTGCAAAGTAATACAGATCATCATCATTTATTGCCTAATGTATTCCCCAGTGAGGTACAAGCCAGTATTTTCACATTGTAAGACAGAATCTGACATTGCCTCCTACAAAATGCTGTTAGGTTCGGTCTTGAAGAACATGGCCAAGGATTCCAGGGGAGCCAATGGAATCTGGCAGGAGTGTGCCTCTCGAGGCTGACAGTGGGGAAAATGCTTTGCCTTTGTACGCTAAATCACTACAAGACAGGGGCCTGACTTCTGTGGGGCTCTTGAACCAGGAGGAATGGTAAATAACCTTTTAGATAATACAGTAGAACAAATAGTGCCAGCATTGGCTATATAAAAGTGTAAAACTCCTACCTTGTAGTTGGAAGAGGAAAAAATCTTAAAAATTGAGGGATCACAGGGCTAGTACGTGCCCAGAAAAATCAGAAGTGACTGCCTGGAAGAATGAGCGATTAGGATGGCACGCAGCTCGTTAGGATGGCGTGGGGAGCAGAACCCTGAACTTCCCAAGGATGTGGTCAGTTGGAATAACAGCATCTCTCTGGTGATGATGTGGGAATAGACACAGCATCAGGTTTCTGGTCAGGAGAGCAAAGAACCGAGATGTAGGTGATTTCAAGCATGACATAATCACCTCTCTCACGCTCCAGAAACTGATTTGCATTCACCTGGAGTGCGTGTCTTATGTCCCTCCAAATAAATAATGTAATTGTGTGTAGACTTAACATCACGTCTGCCTGGAGATACTAAATGAGAAAAATGAAACACAGTCACACTAGGTCTTGTCCAGTAATTGTCTAGTTGCCTTCATTATTTATAATTCCATGCCAGAAGCCTGTCCACAGAGTGTGTCCCGTAATATTTGGTGTGTATTTCTTTATGTATACTGTCTATCATCTATCTATATATTACCTATTCAGAGAAAACAGGTTTTAAGTAGAATAGCAGGAAAACTCTCTACAGAAATGGGGCCATCTACTCTAATAAAGACTGACATTTTCTGAGCATGCCACCGGGCACTGTGCTATCTTTTAATTTTCAAAACGGTGAGAAGGTCTCTGTGGTAGGGGTAGAATGAGAAGGGTTTTATATCAGACACTCTGGTAACAAATTCCTAGGGTTTGAATTTTGACTCTGTCGCTTGCCAGAAGTGAAGTAGCTTGCGCAACGTTACCAACCAACAATCCAAGATCAAGTTTGAAACCACTTCTAACAAGAAACACCTTGTTTTTCCAATACCATCCTTCTAGAAGATCCAAGTATCTTCCCCCCCCTCAAAAACAGTATTTTTCCTCATTATTACACCGAATCCTTTCACCATCATGCATTATTTCATAACTAAGCAAAAGCCTTCAGTATGTTGACCCTCCGGATGATTGAAGAAGTCCCATTGCAAACACCCTGCCTCATTTCCAGCCATGTATCATTATTATTTCTCAAAAATATGGTGACTCTAATTAGGAAGCAAGGGGTGCAGGTGGTAAGGATCAAAAACACTGGTCTTACCTGCCAGGAGCTTCCATTTCAACTTAGACATATGAATGTTTCAAACATCTGTCAGATAATGATGTACCCTTCCTCTTTACTCTAAATGTATCTGTATCAGATACATTTTTCATTTTTATTGTACAGACTTTGGGATGTCATGAGAATTACGAAACTTCTCCCATCTTACCAAAAGACTCCGCTAAAGCTTTCTTGTCCCAGTTGTCAATGGTCACTTGGGAATGCACATAATAGGTTATTTCTCATAGAACAGTCAATGACAGATAAAACAGGGGTTTGAGTATACTTTCAAACAAAACAGAAAGCAAACTTAGCGAGATGTCTTTCCCTAAAGTAGGTTTGTTATTCGGTGGATTCCATAAGAAAGATGACCATTTCAAAATGTATTAAAATTATAGGAAAAAGAACAGCAGAGTGAATAAGGCATTTTATGTTACAGCCAATAGATCAATCAGTGATGATAACACCCTGGGTTGAGTGGTTTCTACATGCTGGGCACCCTCCTGTGTATTTTACTATGGTCCAATTTGATCCCAGCAACCTTACAAGATGTCTGTCGTTATAATCTCCACTCTAGAAATGAGGAAACAGAGGCACACAAATAATAGCAAAATAATAATAATGATGATGATGATAACTTACAGACTACAAATAATAGCTTTTCTTAAAGCAACTGTGAATGCCAAGGCTACTTCTCACATCTAATACGTGCTTCAAGTGTAGAACTTTCTGTGCAAGCAGAATTTAATAAGTGCACACTTTGTGGCAGACATCGGATCTATTATCCAGTCAGTTCTGCGATAATGTGACACGTATGTTCCTAAAACTCACCATGCTAAGCAAAATTGTGCAATAGAAAGAACTAGACTTATGGGAAAAATTGGGTTAAGGATGTAACACGCAAAAATATCATCAGTGACATTCAAAAAGATAGGAATCTAATAAAAATGGTGGCATCGTTTTTACACCTGTTCAACGGCTAAGAAATGCGTAAATATTGTAATACATATGTCACTTTACCTTTATTTAAAAAAGGACCTAAAGTTTGCACCTGGAAGCAAGTGGCAGAAGTGTTGCTGCTTGTGATCTATCGTGAAACTGTGGAGGGGGACTTGGGCAGATGCTTGAGGGCGGGGCGTGTGTGCGTTTCGTGTATCCCACAAGGCTGGGTTTGGCCGGGTGCAGTTTGCTGTGCTCACCTGGTGTTTCTCGCGGAAGAAATCACACATTTGTAAACATGAACTTCGTGTCATACTCAAATCGTTCCCTAATGTATCGACCTCATCAGGATGAATTTGCATTTTAAAGCATGCATTACAGCACAACTGACTGTATTCTTCAGACCAGGTTAAGTGCTACTTGGAGCTGTACCTCATCAAAGGGGCCAACAGGGCAATCGTCCTGACTGGGGACGTGGGGATGCTTTATGTAGAAGGAATCTTTGGACTGAACATCAAATGCAAACAGGCTACCAGAGGCAGAACAGGTGAGCAAAGGACATGCCAAGGGGAGAAGAAAGCAGGGGCCAGTAGACACTGTGAGAAAAAGGATGCGATGTGCAGTTACTACATTACGCAGTACTTGATTCTAGATTGTGTTCCTCCTGCCGCTACAATGTGGCTCCCTGATGGCAGGGAGAATGCCCTATCACCATCACAATGGTCTGTGAGGCCACTTGGTAGTACAGTGAGCCCTCTATATCCACGGGTTCCACAACCATGGATTCAACCAACTGAGGATGAAAAATATTCGGAAGAAAAATTTTCCAGAAAGTTCCAAAAAGCCAAACTTGAATTTTCAGCATGCTGGCAACTATTTACACAACATTTACATGGTATTTACAACTATTTACATAGAATTTACACTGCATTAGGTATTATAATTAATCTAGAGATGATTTAAAGTATATGAAGATGTGCATAGGTTATATGCAAATACTACATCATTTTATATAAGGGACTTGAGCATCCATAGGTTTTGGTATCTTCAGGGGGTCCTGGAACCAATCCCTCATGGATACTGATAGATGACTGTATCTCACTGAAAATGGCAACCTGATAGGTGGATGAATGCACCAACAGTGGAAAAGTAAGGTCTCTCTCATATAGCCTATCTGGTAAATACAGGTCACAGTGAATTTACAGCATGTGGTCATTAACAGCTTGCCCTGGAATCTATCAAAATAGTCTTCAGTTAAACTGATTCTGAAACTTACACAGAAGAGATGGCAAGCTTCAAAGTTCGCTCAAGAGCACTACAGAGTTTTCAGCTTTCTCAGTATCTTAGCAATCAAAAGTTACAGAAGGAGAACTCAAGTAACCCTAAATACTATACCGATTTCTCAAGCAACAACGGCATCTCATGATATGCACTCACATTTATCTGACAATGAACTTTTAGGCCAAGGTGAGAAAATGCGCAGGGCAGATTCAGCTGGGCTTTGCCTGCCGCTGCATTAAGCACAAAGCTGTGTCTTTAACAGTATACTTGCTGGTACATGTCAATCAGACAAGACGTGAATAGGCCTGGATTTTTAGAAACTACTTTGTAGTTAATAAATAAGACCTATATTAAAAGTTTAAAATATATGGCAGCAGTTACTAAGGAAGACTTATCTGGAGATATATACCCCAGCATCCTAATAGAAATATTAGGCAGAGTATAAATATTAGCAGCTCACATTTCATGGGTACTTGTTTCGCAGGCATTTTGCTAAGCACTTTTTTAAAAAAATAAATTCATTTATTTATTTTATTTAGTTATTTTTGGCTGCGTTGGGTCTTCGTTGCTGCACGCGGGCTTTCTCTAGTTGCGGCGAGCGGGGGCTCCTCTTCGTTGCAGTGCGCGGGTTTCTCATTGCGGTGGCTTCTCTTGTTGCGGAGCATGGGCTCTAGGAGCCTGGACTTCAGTAGTTATGGCATGAGGGCTCAGTAGCTGTGGCTCGCGGGCTCTAGAGCACAGGCTCAGTAGTTGTGGAGCACAGGCTTAGTTGCTCTGCAGCAGGTGGGATCCTCCCGGATTAGGGCTCCAACCCGTGTCCCCTGCATTGGCAGGTGGATTCTTAACCACTGCGCCACCAGGGAAGTCTCAGCACTTTTCATATATTAATGAATCAGCTCTCCAAAGCCACCATTTGAAAACTGAACTATTATTATCTTCCTTTTACAAATAAGGAAACTGAGACACAGAATGGTTACAGCCAAGGATTCCGTGCATCAGATTTTAAGAAAACTGCTGTTCTAGAGTATCGTGCAGAATACTTCTCCGGGGACTTCCCTGGTGGCGCAGTGGTTAAGAATCTGCCTGCCAGTGAAGGGGACACGGGTTCGACCCCTGGTCCGGCAAGATCCCACATGCCGCGGAGCAACTAAGCCTGTGCACCACAACTACTGAGCCTGAGCTCTAGAGCCCACGAGCCACAACTACTGAGCCCGTGTGTCACAACTACTGAAGCCCGCGCGCCTAGAGCCCGTGCTCAACAAGAGAAGCCACTGCAATGAGAAGCCCGCGCACCACAACCAGAGAAAGCCCACACGCAGCAACAAAGATCCAACACAGCCAAAAATTAAAAAAATAAATAATAATAATTTAAAAAATTAAAAAATTAAAAAAAATAAGAAACACTTCGCCGGCTTGACTCTGAATCCCTTGCCTAGACGTTCCTTAGTTATATAAGCTGGATTACACATGGTGGTTGGTAGAAAAGCCACATTCAACCAAGGAATAGAAACTGGATTCTGGAAATGTATTTAACCTGATGATACAATTAAGGCTTAAGTATCCAAACATGTGGACGTCGCAAGGCAGTCAGCATCCTCCCCGCAAGCCTGAGCCACCGAGGACTGACTGTGGTCGGGGGGACTTCTCTCCACTGGGGATGAGCCTCACAGCCAGACGGGATGAGGTCAGTCCTAGGGAGACGCCTGGTCTCAGCTGTGCGTGCCAGAACCCCTGTGCCCTGATAAAAGGGATCAATAATGCTCACCAACACCTTCCCGTCTCTGAAGAAATTATAAGGAGGATAAAGTAAAATGGTATACAATACCCCAAATCACACAGGGTAATTTTACAATACACAATGTTCATTTTACAATAAGCGCTGGGTGAAACAGGAATGGCCTTCAGACTAAAAATCAATATGTTGCAATTTGCTAAAAAAATTGTACTAAAGGGGCTGCTGGGATGAAAACTCCGAGTCAAAAGGTGAGCGTCCCACCAAAGGCCAAAAAAGAGAGCGACTTAGCTCCCTTCCTGGGGCTGAGTGGGGTTGTACCCCTGTGAATCAATACCTCTGGGTTCTCTGCAGACTGTTGCCTTCCTATCTTTTCTACCCATATAACTTATTTACAAATACTTTCATAGTACTTACTACATGCTAGGTCCTGTCCTAAGCACTTTACAAATAGTAACTCATTCAGTCACCAAGATAACATCATGAGGTAGGGACTAATGTTATCCCCATTTACAGATATGGAAGCTAAGGCAGAGAGAGGTGAAGTAATTCGTCCAAGGTCACGAAACAAGTAAATGGGAATTGAACTCAGACTAGCTCTAGGTTCCTTGTTCTTAACCACTCTGCAATGTATAGAGGATTTGGGGGCACAGGAATTTGGTCAATGACATTCCTTTTGGTTTTCATAGATTTCGGAAGTGTCACCAGAAATTATAAAAATTTCAAAACAAGTATCAAAGTCTTGACGGACTGTAGCCTGAAAATAACGAAATTAAACACTCCATAAAATAAACAGCATCGCTTTTGAAGTCTTAAATTGCTAAGTAGGCTTTGTTGAGAAAAAGCATGTATGTATACACATACAGGCACAAACATCTGCATATGGACCTAAGCATATATAAGTTACAGTTACATATAAATCATAAACTCAACACAAACAAGCTATGGATGATTTCTTCAACTGCAAAATTTGCTTTTGAGTGGAGAACGAGAAACAAAGCTTAAGATCCCATGGGTTACTTTATAGCCCTTTCTTTCTTGGACTGGCTAATTCATGGTTTGCAAAGCCCTCATTAGTAGGATGACGGCAATGACCATGAAGGAAGGAAGTGACATTGCCTAGTTTCATAAAGCTCTGTTCTATGGTAAGACTTTCTTGGATAGGGTAGGCAGCAGGGCAGAATGGAGTTGAAGGTCTAAAGGTACTCTCACAGAAAAAGATGAACTTTAAAACATGGTCTAATTCACAACCAAAGCAGCCACATAGCACAGGGAGATCAGCTCGGTGCTTTGTGACCACCTAGAGAGGTGGGAGAGGGAGGGTGGGAGGGAGACGCAAGAGGGAGGGGGTATGGGGATATATGTATATGTATAGCTGATTCACTTTGTTACAAAGCAGAAACTAACACACCATTGTAAAGCAATTATACTCCAATAAAGATGTTAAAAAAAAAAAGGATCATTAATTCAATATTGTTTTGTCTTTATATTTTACATTTACTATGTATTATACAGTTAGCGGCTGGCAGCTCCCTTAAAGCGTTCAGAGACGTGCACATTCAAATTAATGTTTGCTGGATAACAGTATTCCTTCCAGATGAGATGGCAAAGTCTCTTTTAATTTCTTCTCCAGAGCCTCAGATTGAAGAAATAACATCAGAAATGGCCAGGCAGCTAATAGGTCTGATGGCAATTCTTGCATATTTAGAGAAAGGCTGTTTGACCATAGAGTCATCAGTAGGAAAAACGTGCCCGTTATATGAACACATGAGCTCATCCATTGTATGATCATTAAGTGCCTACTCTTTGCCAGCACTGCAGACACAATGACACACTACATACACAACATTCCTGCCTTTGTGGAACTTGTGGCTTAGCTGGGGAGTTGGGCAGTCAAACAATCAGGGTAGTGGGTAGGTGATTACAAACGGAGAGCCATAATCAAAAAAACCCCAAAAAACAAAAGAAAAAAACCAAGTGTCTTGAGTGCCTGTAGGTAAAGAAGCTGGCTGAGACTTGAGGCTGTGGGGTAGGGCAGACTGGGATGGATGTTCTAAGAAGCAGAGGAGGAACATTCCATACAGAAGGAGACAAGAATAAAGAAAAATCACATGCATGCATGTAGAAAGGTCTGTGGTTGAATGAACCCAGCATCTTCAAGACCTGAAGGAGTGCCACATGGATGGTGTCCTAGGGAGAGAGGTGAGGGAGAGTGGTGGGCAATTAGTCGGAAAAATTAGGCAAGGGGAAGACCACGTGGGACCTTGCAGAATCTATAAAGGATGGGGATTTTATCCTCAGATACGAGGGCAGACATAGTTGTGGAAAACCATGATCAAATATATTGTAAGGAGGCTAGGTTTTCCACTGATGTAAAAGGCCATGGGAGCTAGTCACGTGGGCTTTCTTTTTTTTTTTTAATGTACTTGAAATGTATTTATTCATTTACCTATTTACCTGTTTGTTTATTCATTTATTTTCAGCTTTATTCAGGTATGATCGATGACTACAAATTGCATATATTTAGGTTATACGACATTATTTTCTCAGGTGTACAATGTAGACAATGTGTACAGTTGTGAAATGATGACCACAATCAAGTTAATGCACACATCCATCACCTCACATTGAATCTAGGCTTGAGAAGTCATGCAAAACACAAACATATCTAAATGCATGATGGGCTGTGGATCATGCCAGGGCACTTCATAATGCAACTGGACCAAGGCAAGTTGTCTGTAGCTTTCCCCTTACTGATCTTACCATTCCCCACCCCCTTCAACCTTCAACTTCTCCAATGTAGGCAAGACAATGATTTAACACACTGAACAGTAAGTGAATAGGTTGCTCTACTGATTTCTCAAGGAAGCAAAAGGATACAAGGACAGCTATGGGGGCACCATCCGAACTACACATAACACGTGTCAGAATGAGGCTTTGTAGCCTTTTAGCAACTGTCAATGTATGGAGACTGGACAAGCCAACACCACTACATCTTGGCCCTTGCCATTGGTGTTTTGTAAATCAGCATGAAGCAAGAAGGGCTTACTTTCCAGGGAAATTCAACTCACTACTATGTGGGTATGGCGAAGGTGAACCCTTTCTTAAAAACATGCAGAAAGATACAAATATTGACATAATGACTTTTCAAATAAGGTCCCAGAGTTATCTATGTAGCAAGAGATCATGTAATGTTAATTGTTTTGTGAATGTATGAGGGGTAAAAAAACAACTACCTCTTACTCAAGGTTGCAAATATGATCTTCATGGTTTCCTATCCAGCTGCCATTCTGAATAAAGGCACTTCAAGTCTGATTCAAGGTCGACCCTGAACTTGAATGAAGGATGCTTCTCCAGGACAGGCCTGCTTCTCCAGGACAGGCCTGCATATGGATTCCCCCAATGATTTTCAATCAATGAAAAAAAAAAAATATATATATATATATATATGTATGTATGTATAAACTCTCCAAGAAATGTGCAGAGCCATTCTGTCTCCCCGGGGATTGCTATGCTTTCTCTCCCAGACACAGCCATGCTCGACATCGTTGTTAAGTGTTCAGCCTCCCTCTGCGGTCATTTTATTTGTAATAGTGTCTTGTGTGTTGTGTCTCCTAGCTCTACATACAAACTACCACGCTTACAATCTCCATGAACCTAAGTGCATCAGTGGCGCTGGGGATGCTATACATGCCGAAAGTGTACATCATCATTTTCCACCCCGAGCTCAATGTCCAGAAACGCAAGCGAAGCTTCAAGGCCGTAGTCACAGCAGCCACCATGTCATCGCGGCTGTCACACAAGCCCAGTGACAGACCCAACGGGGAGGCCAAGACAGAACTCTGTGAAAACGTAGACCCAAGCAGTAAGTATCTTTCCTTTCCTTCCATCTGCCCAGCCTGCGTCAGGAAGCTCTGGCAAACGTGGTGCGTGCTTGCCTTTCTTTGGAGAGCGACTGTGACCGTGCTTGTCTTACGGGCTGGGTTGCCTTGGCGAATGCTAACGTTTGCTCTTAAGAGTGCGCTCATTCTTGCCACCGTTTGCTTTGTGCTCCCTGTTGGAGAGCAGCTTTCAGAGGCTCTGCTTCAGAAGTGTGAAATCTCCCCCTTCCCTGGCTTCCTATCCTTTGGTCCCAAACCCTCCAACTGACATAAACACAGCTGTTGAGCCACCTTCCTTGTTCCCTTCCTCTTAGGGGGATCAGCTTCCTGCTAGGGAACCTTCGACATCCCATTGAACTGCAGCAATAGGAAAGAAATTGGAATATTTAAGAATTTTGGAAGCATAACTTCCTTGCACTGGAACGTGAATGTGGAGAAAGTTATGATTCTTTACTAACCAAGCCTTGTAGAAACAAAAAACACATCACATATTATTGAATAAAGCTGGCAAACATTCATCCAAGTATACAGGCCCAGACACTACCATGCTAATGGCATCCCCACGTGGGGAAAACATCTACCAGATAACTCCAGAGGAGTTTCATCCCATGAAAGACAAATAGTAGAGGTGGGATTAAGGATGAAATGCCAGATTTGATACCTACACGGCCGATCTGCAACGCCTGGGTAGCCTTTAGTCATCCTGGCAAATGACCACAAAGACGACGGACATACAGACACTAGTTTGTTAAAAAAGAAAAAAAGAAAAGAAAAGGAAAGAAAGACCATTTAACCAGAGTTAAATTCTTAAAATCCCCAGTTGTTAATTTTACTAATACTGTGGTGGTAAGAGAGCATTTCAGATTAAACATATCACTCCTAGGATTTGTTTTCCAGGACATTTTGACTAGTTCCATATAGAATGAGGCAGTTTAGCGTGTTCACGATACTTCCTGTTTTAAAGTAGAGGAGGTTTCAGGTTGGCCATTAAGTCATTCAAGACTTATTGTTCAGTTATGAGCTGATTTTGTTGTAGCCAAAGGTTTATTGCCAAGCAGAAGGTAGTTCCTGTTCTAAATACTCTGACGTAATTCTTTATGCTCTACAACTGAGATCTTTAAAAACCAGGAGACAACTGAGTTTAACCCTGAAAACTATTGTACAGCAATCCATGATCTTGGCCCAATCCATTTCTAAATAGTTGGCTGAATGACTACAGTGAATGCTTGAGAGTCTGTGGACAAGGAAACAGAGGCCCATTAACAACATCATGGGCTTCACGTTGACGTTTCAATAGGAGAGATCCTGGGACGGGTGAGAGGAGGGAGAAACAATGGATGTACAGGCTCTGTTCTTGTGTCGTCAGAAAAAAATGGTCAATTCCAAGGAAAGGGAATAGATAGAGAATTGCTGTGATATTCAGTGTGGCGTAGGAAGAGGCTTCGGGTTGAGACAGACCTGGGTTCAAATCCAAGCCACTCCACTTACCAGCGGTGTGGCTTTGAGAATTACTGAGGTTTTCTAAAGTTCAGCATTCTCTTGGATAAAATGGAGATGATAATATCTATGTCACAAGTGCGTCATCAAATCTCATCCATCTAAAAAAGCAGTATGTCAATTACATGTTAATGTTCTTCCATTTCTGTAAAGGTGAAAAAGCCCACATTTCAGTGTGACTGGTTACATAGACATGATGGTGACGTGAAAGGCATACCAAACACCACAAGGTAGATGGAACTGGCCAATAAAAATATTTCCATGAACATACTTATGCATCTATTTATATGTATCCTGTATTGATAAATATACCTGCACAGTTATACTTTTGTAGCATTTTATTCTAGGACCCCTTGCCAGATTTTTCATAAAACCCTCACCCTGAAGATGTTCCAATAGCAGTTTTACATTTATATTTGTACACACACACACACACACACACACACACACACTTAACAAGATATGTCCAAAATCAATAAGCAGAAAATATGGTCAAAAGTCTACATGTATTGACAATTAATGACCAAATTAGAAGTTTTGAAGTTGGATAATTAATCTAACACTGTGCTACTTAGAAATAACTAGCTTTTTAAACAACATTTTAACTGTTGTTAACCTTTCACGATGAGGTTCTATCCTTGTGGAGGCTATTTGGGGTACGATACTGGCTGTTAAAATGCTAATACTAACACTGACACCAACAATAACAAAAACCCATCAGCTACCCTTTGAAATAGGCAGTAAACAGAATGCTTTGGGTGGAAGATCTCTTACTCCTCATGGTAACTCTGTAGACTGGTGATCATTATTTTCCTTTTACTGAAGAATCCTAGGCGTAGGGAGATCAAGGGATATTACCGAAGTCCCACACTAGTTAGCGGCACAGCTTGGTCTGAAACCCAGGTCTGACTCCCAAACCCATGCTTGTTGCTCTTTGCTGCTCTGTTTCTCAGAACATCGGTGACATGTCATAATCTTAATGCAGAAATTACTCTTTTGGCTTCTTCATTTGGTAATACAGCTTGCATATACAGAATATAATGATGTGTGGCGGTGGACTCTTTGGTTAAATGTGCTGTGAAATGCATTCCTGCTTGCTGTGTTGTCTGCAAAGACAGGAGTAACCTGAGCTCAAAGAAGGCTGCCCAGGTAGAGGCCTCATCTTACTAACTCAAAAATCCAAGTATCTTATGACCTGTGCCAGTCACCACAATTATTCCATTTGGAATTCATTTGCTGCCTTTCTCTTGAAAAAGTTTTGTTGGGTTTTGTCACTGTTGATGTGTTGGTGTCTACACAGAACAAAGAATAAATAGTTCAGGGGGAAAAAATGAAACCAAAAAGAGCCTTTGTCTTATAGCCAATCCGAAAGATTTTTAAAAATTATTTTAGTTATTTTGGTTTTGTGTAGACACTCCCTAAAACTAATCATCAATAATTTGCCCAGATATTTGCTGAATTATAGGAGGAGATTCATGTACCTCCAAACATTGGGGTTTCTGATGACCCAGCTCCCAAAGGTCCCTAAGAGGAATCAAAAGACCTTCTCTGCACAAAATCTGTCCAGTAGAATTTTCTGCAACGATGGAAATGTTCTCTGTTTGTGCTGTCCAGTATAGAAACTGCGAGTCACATGTGGCAGTTCAGAACTTGAACCATGGCTACTTAACTGATGAGATACACTTGAAACTTTTAGTTCATTTTAAATAAATATAAATAGCCATCCATGGCTGTGACTATTCCATTGGAGAGCACAGCCAGAGATCTTAAGAGCAAGGATTTCACTCTCGGACGCTCAGTCTGAGCCCATATTTGAAACACCTCCCAAGGTTTTAGCAATGATGCTGATCTGGAACAAAGTCAACTTAATGGAATGAAATATTTGAGGTGAGACAAAAATGAAAACCTATAGCTATTTTAAACGATCCCTAAGGAGCCACTAATATGGAAATAGTGATATCATAGATAGCAATTATATTTGGAAAACCAGTCCTTAGTAATGCAAAAATGAATGTATAAAAAGGACAGTAGTGAAAATTCAATTAATGAAAATAGACATGACTGTTTTGATGAGAGAGAACATTATTATTCTATCCTATTTAATACCAAATATAGCTCAAAGTATGTCAAATTTCTGCACTTTGGTAACAGAGACAAATAAATTATTGGCTGAAATTAAACTGTCTGGTTAAAAAGAAACAAATACAAGCACAGACCATGTACTTAAAAAGGAATATGTCTTTCCAAAGGGGAAATTCTGTCCACTGTTCTCTGAGGGAGTACATCTGGGAGAATGCTGAATTTATAGAATGAGCTACGAAGTTAATAATGGAACAGAAATGTCCCTTACTGTTTCTCTAACACTTAGTCTCAGTGTATTTCAGTCGTCAGTGTTTTCATTCTTAGCAGCTCTGCTCCATCACTGCAGTTTGCCATCTGGTGCGTGCTCGCTTCTGCTCATCCAACGGCACACAGCAACTACATGTCCACGTAAAGACGTATTTGCTTGTTGGCTTAATATGGGCAGAAATTAAAACTGCCCCTGCACTGCTTGAATTTTCCCCAAGCAGTTCAGTTTTCCTCTTAGGTTGCCTCTTCAGTTCAAATTCCATTGTCTGAAAGAAAAACTTCTTTCTGCACGGATTCAACATAAAGTAAATCTTCTTAAAAATTTTAATGTATCTGTGTACTGCTACCATATTGGATAGTCAGAGTTGGGCCAATGCTTGTTGGTTTCTACACTCAGACTGAAAAACAGCAGGGGGCCTAAGGGTGTAGCTCAGCTACTTACTGTATTTTTATGTATACAAACAATATTTCTGCTGCTAGAGGATCACAAGTGCCTGACCTAAGGTGGATAGCTTTAGATCTGGCCACCATGATGCCTTCTCCACATTCCTTCTCTCAGAAGAAGGGCACCTCAAGCTCTGGTTCTCGCAGCTGTGTCCTGAATTTGGCATGTTTCCCCCAACTTTCTATTGTTGACTTGGCAGATGTATGTTCAAGGCAAACTTGAAGATGCCAGATCAACAGGAAGACTTGGTTCTTGGCTTATCCGTGGCCACCAAGACCTTCTTCCAGTTGGATGAATGATATTAACCGAGGCAGCACAGCTTTATTGGGATGGTGGGTAAGGACTGCTCCCTTCCTCACCTGGACTAGTCAGAACCAGAAGATGCTCTGTGAATTATCCTCTGGTCAGATGCTTTCCTTGTAAAGGATTGCAGTGCACAGAGGATGAGCAGCCCTAAGCTACCGGGTTCTAAACTACCATCCATTTTCTGAGCCAATGCCCCCAGGCAGTGCAGAGAAACTGCTCAAGTACCCTGACCAGTTACAGATAATTTACTCTGGAACTGCCTAGCAATTAGAGATGGCAGGCAGGTGGACAGCGTGGGATACACCGCCTTTTTGCATATGGGGCCATATGACTGATAAACTGACCCTGAGAGAGAGGCTGGACACACACTGTGCAAAAGACTAGCTTAAGACAATGAGCATATTGCAATGAAGCACATTTTAAAAGAATGACCATTTACACCTAAAATAAAAAATCAAAAATAAGATTTTTTAAATATATGTTTGTATTCTGGTGCTGTTTTTTAATTACCATTTTGCATATATTGTAAAGAAAATATATAAATAAAAACTTGTGCTGTTCAATTAAACCCCCCAACTGCTAGAAAATGGATGAGGGCACCAAACCCTACACAAGTAACAATGCCTAGAAAATTCTGGAACACACTCCTATGCTGTGTCAATTTGTTACGGTTTTCTGTTTTTTGTTTTGTTTTGTTTTGCTTCTTCATTTGTTTGGATCCCTGACATTCTCTACATTGTTATGTTATTTGTTTCATCCTTCTGGACTAATCATGCAGGTCAGCAAGAATGGACTAGGCTGAGAAAAAATAGGATGGCAACAGGAAGAAAAAAATGCTCTGAGCAGACAGATACATTATTTTGGGGCTGGTTCCCTCACTTGCTCCAGTTCAAACAAGTAAAACCCAACTGCCTTAAACCAAGAGGCACCCGTACTCCCATGTTCAGAGGTACCTGAATTGTGGTCAACTGGTCTACCAAAGGCTACTGAACCCACTGAAAGAGTGGGCATAATGTCTATGGTCTCTATCGCAGCCTCTTCTCCAAAAGGAAAGAAAAAAGAATAAAAAGGAATGTTGTGTGCACTTTTATTTTATACATACCTATATATTTACTTTTCCTGTAGACTGTATACCACCAGTAAGAAAGAGTGTACAAAAGTCTGTTACTTGGTACACTATCCCACCAACAGTATAGCTTTTGCCTGCTTTCCAAAAGGTAAGAAACAATCTACTTTTTATTTATTTGTGTGTTCTTGTCTCCACTGAGAATTAGAAATGTTTCCATGAAAACTGTGCATGATTACCTAGAAATCTATGTATATGAAGAAACGCATTTTTGAAGATGATATTTGCTAAGCATAGTGTAGATGGCTGCTATGGGTCACGGGCCTGGTTTATTCTCTGTAGAACATGTGACTAGGTGCGTGCAGATTTGTCTTTCCTGAACAAGTAGCCAATGATAGCAAAAGTGGCGCTGGTCAGCCTACTTTAAAACTCTCAATGGTGAGAGATTATTTTTAAATGCATGTGTTCAGACTATGATTTGAGAAGGCAATGTGGAAAACTTGAAGGGAGAGAAGGAGGGTGTTTTATAAGCTTAGTAAATATGTTTGTTCTCAGTTATTTTTTAATTAAATACATCCCCAGAAATATATTCATTCAAAAAGCAATGAATGACCCTACCATCTTAAACCCAAAATGGTCATGGTTCCTTCTTTGCGGCAAAGAAATACTAAAGGTTTGCTGGCTGGGCTTGATAATGTGTTGAAGATGATTTGGGACTCATAATTCTGCCTTAGAGAAACACTGAACCAACTTCACTGATTTGAGAAAGCAGGGGAAGGTTCAGTGAAAGACCTGAAGAGTCTAAAGATAAATTTCAACATTAGTCAAACCCAAGAATTACCAATAAATACCAAGGGTATTCAAACTAATACCTTAGAAGAAATGGTGACTCGTGTGACGTGTGAACGGGGGCATGGGAATGGGCTGCCATAAGAGTTGTTATTGACTCACCATTGATGCTTATATATCACTTTGAGCTCTCAACTAAAGGATATATGCTATGAAATAATAATAGCAGCAGTAGTAGTAATAGTAGCACCTCCCTGTTTCAGCCTAAGTGATATGACAGTATAGTGAAAAATAACACTTGCTTTGGCAAACATCCTTGTCCAGCTGGAGTCAGTGCATTTCAAACTGTGGGAAAACAAGCAGTAGAAAACATGGAGTAGAGTTATTAAAATCATGGGGTGGTTTTGAAGAAAAGGTCCCCTTTTGTTTTCCTCTAAACCTCCTACTATACTTATAAAATCAATAGTGAGACTTCTCTCTAGAGAGATTCCACGAAAGATAGCAGAGAGGTCCTATCATGGGAGGGGGGAAATATTGCTTCATAATGTGGGCTAGTCTTCCTCTTTCCGAACATGGAACTTTTTATCAGATCATTTCTAGGTTTCTTTCCATCTTTGTTTTTATAACGGTATTCTGAGTACAAATAATATCTTTTTTTTTTTCCCTTTTTAATCCATTTAAGAACTGTAAGACGGGACAGGAGTACTTCCAAAGAGTAATTACATTTCCTGTTGATTTTACATGGATGCCAGCAACTCAGTCTTTAATTTCAGATGTATTGTTCACATAGCTATTTCCTTTTTCCATATCAACGCGATCTGTCCTAGTTTTTAAATAGGGCATTCTTTTGTCCCGGTGAATATATAACTGTATTCCAGTGAGATTTCAAGTTTTTGCAGGACAAGTGCTTGTCAAAACACTGCAGCTCACCACTTTAATAGTCCTTTTACATGAAACTGCCTGAGAATAAATGAGAAGGAAGTTTCCCTGGGTAAAAATGATAGATTTAATCTCAATCCATTAAAAAATTCTCCCTAGCTCCATTCTCAGTTGGTGCCTTTTGGTTTAAAGAGTGCAAGATGAAAATGTTTTAAGTCAACCTTCCGGTTAAAAAGTACTTTTAGGATGTGCTGCTTAGAAATAAACTTTTTGCTAGGATTGTCTTGTTTCAAAGAGTTTGATTCGGTGCTCTCCTTTTCTGTCAATTTAAACGTGGCTTCATAAATTAATGATAAACATCTTATACAGCTACTTAAAAATAACTGGGAACAGAAGTTTGTCGAAGTTACAGGTATTCAAAGAGGGGAGTGTATCACCATGTTCAGGTTACAGTGAGACCGGAAAGCTTGGGCGAACAGTGACAGAAGGCATTTCATGTTGTTCATTCAAATCCATTTCTGTGTGGTTGTTTTCAGGGCCATGAAACAGTAAAGAAAAATCTATAAATTCAAGAGTGAATTTTTGTACTGCTGTGCTAGTAAAGAAAAGGCCACCATGCCCCAAACAACGGCAGACGATAGTGAGCAAATCAAACATCTGATTTGGGGTGTTTAGAGGAAGCAGGTTCAAATTCAGACAGAACAGAATTTGACCTGGTTCGAACACGCATTCCATATAATGCCCTCTCCTTTGACAGAGACAGGAGGTCAGACATTGCCTGACTCAGCACTGCCTGCGTCTTCTGTCTGAACAGTTCTAAACTTTGAAATCCTGCAGTGTTATCAATCTAATGATATTTATTTTAAACTGCAATTAAGCAAAAAACAAACGAACAAAAACTCAACCACACACACACACACACACACACACACACACACACACACACACAAACCTCAAGTAGTCTGGCAGCATCACCAGATCAGGAAACAGGTTATGTTAGGAGGTAAATTTTCAGACCACAGGATGGTTTTTCAGATTGGAGAACTCTGAGTTGAGTTCAGCCTTGCGAATATGGGCAGTCCGGAGTCTTATTTTGTCCACGTATATTGTTCTGAGCAAGTACATTCGTTACAATATTATGGACATTTCACTAACATATTACATGGTGTTGTAAAAAAAAATGAATAATCTCTTGTTTCTTATAATTTCTATAACAGGGTTATCTCACATGTTTAAGCTTTTGGAACTGTGCAATCTAAGTTTTGGTAATGTGTCGCGACTCCCCCTCCTCTTCGACGTTCAAGGCAATAACCCTGAGTTAACTGGAGACTCCCTCAGTTTAAATTCCATTTTAAAACACTCTGTAAGTACAGCTTAGCAAAGAATATATGTTCCCTGACCTTGACACAGAATCACCTCAGAAATAAATGCAGCTGTAAATCTTGCAGGCATATGTCTTTCTGCCTGAGAGCTCTGTGAAGCACCGTCATTTCTCTCACCACGGTTTGACCTCAGCATCCTCAAAAACCAATTAATATTTGCCCTCTCTGTTCTGCACCTTTGGTTCGACTTAACGAATGGGATGAAAGTTCACATGGCTGGGATGTCTACTGGTTCTTAGCATCAAAGGAACCCACACATCATTCTCCAGAGTCCTGAAAACTATGTCAGCTTTTACATTTAAGCCTGGCACTGCACCATCTGGCCGGGATCTATGAAACACAAGAGTATTTTAAGTTGGGTCAATCAAAGAGACGTTTGTCAAGCACCGCTCCCCTGGGTCAGCCCTGAACTGCCTAGGAGTAGGGGGACAGAAGTGGACAGTACCCTCAGGGGACCCCAGGTCGAATGGAGGACTCACAGGTAAGCGATTTTCACTCGGAGTGGCAGGGGCTCTTAGGAGAGGCAGTAGCAGTGAGCTCCAGGCGGACAGCCTCACCCAGGGGGTTTTGTTGGAGCTGCTCTTAAAAGATGAAGGACTCTAGGCAGTGGTAAAGAAAAGACCGGAGGCAGGAAACAAGTCAGCACAAGGAAGCTTTTGTATTCAGACGAATGTGGTCTGTCCTGGGACTGGAAAGCAGTTCTGTGAGGCTGGAGAATTGTATTTGGAGGCAGATGGTTTCGGGAGATGACACGAGCCTGTGTACGGAGGGACCAAGCTGCCTTTATCTCTGCGCCGTGAGCGCAGGGCCCGCAAACACTAGGGCCTCAGAAAATGTCCGTGGCATGAATGGAGTGTCATACTTCACGTACCAGAGGCTCCTAGCCTCACCTAGGACGTCATAGGTAACAGTAAATATCTACTGAGTAATTACTTATTAATAATAAGAAAGTATCAAGTCTACAGCCTCAGCAAGCGGAAGTGTAGTCTTCCAGATAAAATCTCTAAAGTCACAAAAAAGGCAATGTTTGATCCTGATGTCACAGGTTTCAAAAGTATCTTTTATGGATAACTCTTAAATCGGATGGTCAGCGCGACATCTGCACTTGCGTAAATAACATCTCTTTTGAGGAGCTGACCCCATGGATGAAACCAGCAAAGCTTTACGCCTATTTATTCCCTTTCATGGACTGCAGAGACCCGTTTTCAGTTACCTTTGGAAATGAATCCTAAGCACTTCTAATTTGGTAAAAACAGAAACATAATAATCAGAAAAAACCATTATATTGATTAAGTGCATTTTCTCAGACACTGGCATTAAGGACAGATGTTGTGTTTTAGGCCCCCAGTTTCATTTGCATTTGAAAAGAAAACAGCATGTGTCCTGAACCAAGGTCAGTTAATCTCTGCAATCTTTCTTCCTCCCAACTACTGTGAATGAATGAGCACCTTCTCAGGACTCAAGCCATGGCGACTCTGGTTTCTGCTACTAAAGACATGTCTCAGCTTCGCAGATTTTTCTTTCCTTTTCTTTTCTTTTTGGCTGTACGGTGGAACTCGGATGCATTTTAAATTAGCTTTCTCTAGGAATCAAAGGTAATCATTATTTCTCTTTATAATCCACATGAATATTCTCATTATTTTTTTCTTTTCAAGTTTAAGATTAGTTTTGAATTCCTCTTATATCTCTGCCCTCTTTCAGAGTAACCTCTGGAGACCCCAGCTTGCTCACAAAGGATTGAGAAAATGACTCCAAAGCCTGCTCTTGCTGAGCTGACCCAAACCCTTAGACGGCATGGCAGCAGTCAGCCATCTCACATTCTGTAAGTTGTGGTCCAAGTATCGTTTATGACCGTGCTCATGCTGTGTTTTCCCTCCGGCCAAGAATAAGAAAAACTGGACCAGGGTCCTAACCCTGGCTCTGATACCCGGGAGAGCATAAGCTTTATCACCTCATGGACTTCTGTGATCTTGAATAAGTCAAGTCCTATCTAACCTTCAGTTTCCTCTTGTGTAAAACAGGAGGAAGCTTTCCTTGATGAGATACCGTGGACATTGCATGGCGTCATGTACGTGAAAGCCTTCCTTTATAAAGGGCTGTGCATAGATATGGTAGCACTGTTAGTCCCTGATCATCTCTCTGTTTTATTGTAATTGGCTTTCCTTTTTCCTCTTCTTTCATGGTTACTTTTCTTTTTGCCTACTATGAACCGTCAGAGTTAGAAGGAATGACATCTAGTTTGCCTGTGAAGTCAGGAACCTCTTCTCTAAGTACAACAAGCTCTGTCTTTGAGATGGGTCACTGTGGTCTCTGATGTGTCATTAATGGTCTTGGGCTTGGTGAAAGTGACAGAGAAGGCTATCAGTCACCCTGCAAGGCTGCTCTAGGACAGCTAGGCTCATACCTCCTGATATATGAACCACTCCCTGTGATTAACTTTGACAGGTTACTCCAGGCCGACTGGCAAGCTGAAGTGCATTTTAAGTACAAATAATAATGCTGGGTGTGTCTTGAGTGATAGAATAACAGCTGAGTGGAATAGAGTCCCTCAGTCTTTGCTTGTGAAACACACTTGGTTTCCTTTCAAGGCTGGGATATCACAACAAAATCAACTAACAATATCTCTCAGATCTGAATTGATATTTTGAAGTTTGGTATTTATCAAGCTTATGTCAAACACAGCACTGACCCAAAGGGCCAGGCTCATTCATCTCAGTCTTCAAAGGACCTAGCATGGTGCTTCACAGCAATTTAATATTAATAACAACAATAATATCAGTTATGATGATGGTTATAATTGCACCATATTATGCCTATTGCTATAGACTTACAAAGTGCTCAGCCACCCACTGAGACAGGTCTTACTGTCCCCACTTAACAGATGAGGAAACTGAGGCTCAGAACAGTGAAGCAACTTCCCAGTGACCCACACACCAATGGGTGGATGCCTGAACTTGGGTTTCCTGGCCAGAGTCCTTTCTAATAAACTTTTCTAAAATTGCATGCAGTAGGACAAAATGTTTCAGTCTACATAATCTATCTAATGAGCATTTACTGTTCTCATCAGTTGATTGTAGACGTCTTCAACTTCCTGAAGATGAGAGAGGCCCTTCAGGCCAGAAATCATAATCTGTTTCCAGGACCATTTTGGAATAAGATGTGCTCTCTCTCTCTCTCCTTTTTTTTTCTTTAAATTGTACTGCGAATGATAAGGCTATTTGATGTCATTTTACCTACTACCGGAATCTTTTGGTGGTCTGAAAAAATTAAAGAGTATTGTTCCTACCTCAAAGAACATGGCTTTCTAGAGCTAGAAATGTTTAACTCTTGAGAATGCATTGAAATCCACTGAATAACATACTTGGGCAGAGTGCAGCCTGTTCAGAACGAAAACCACAAGTCATCGTATTTTGATGACTATAAGCAGATTCTACCTCTGTATAAGGTGATCGAGTTTGGCATGGGAACCTAAGCAAAGGAAATTAAACTCTGAAAAGGATTTGCTAGCATGAAAAAAATGGCACTTGCCTGGCACACAAAGGTGCAAAGCTAGTTCCCACCCCAGCTTTATCACCTGCTCCTTCTCCCTCTGCTTTTGCCACTGCAAAGATCTACACAGAAACTGGATGCCAGGGTCATTATCGTCTATGTTAGCTGAAAATCTGATTAAGCTGGCCTCCTGGGGTTAGCATGAAAAACGCTAGATTTTCATTCTAGGAACTTAATTCCTCTTTCCCTCGTTTTTGTCATGTTTGCAAATTTCATTTGCATTTTAATTTCCCATGATTTGCCACAGTCCAGACTGAGACTTGAGCTGTTGTTTCCATTCAGGTGAAAAGCCCAACCACAGCTGAGCATCTGTACTGGCATACAGTCAGGCGACTGGCCAAGGCAAGTATCTTCTGCATCCTTCTGAGCGTCCCGAGGAAGCTTTGCTACCCAGCCCGCCGATTAATTTAATGAATGGAAGAGACTCTGTCCAATTTCTAGGATGATTTAGTCCGGGTGGTCCTCATCACATACTAATACAAAGTCCTCTCAATATTCCAAAATAAGGAGAAAGTATAGTAAAGGAGGCTTGAGGTCTTGGCCTATTAGGACCTATCTAGGGGCTTTATTTGGGGAAACATCAATGCCATCAAGTGGGGGAGAGATCCCTACTGTGAAGTACCATGATCTATTACTGAGGAAGCCAGCTTCTGCCTCGGGGCTGGATTCTCAGTGTCTTCTGGATCAAGCAGCAGAGACAGCAGTATTAATGGGGCACCTACCTAACTCCCATATAAAGCAAAAGAAATGACAAAAGGGAAGCAGCATATGGGGGGCTATTATTTATGCCAAGCAGGCAAAAGACTGACTCTTTGGAGAGGATCATCTCTGTGCCTCAGTTTCCTCATCTGTAACATATACCTTCATATGGCAGCGGTAAGGACTAAATAAAAGTAAAGCACCAAGAACAGAGTTGGCACAGTAGCTGTTCAGATGTAAGCCATCAGTGTTATTCTATCACCTAAAATTAACTGGATTTTTCTGTTTGTCTTTCCTCTAGGAAAGAACTTGGAGAATCCAATCTGATCCTCTTCCATGTGATCTCTTGTATCCATTCTCTTTCTGTAACCCACACAATAAAGTTCGAGAATGTCAAGTAATCCACGTGCCTCTGATTTTTGTCTGGAAAAACCTGCCGGATTTTCAGATCGAAACATCAATCCATCTCCTCTCTTGTCAAGCTATTGAGTATTGATCACTTTTGGAGCAACGGTGCCTTAAAGCCAAAATTTCACTGCACTATCAGAGGAGCTACCTGGGAAATGACATTCAAACACACGTAGCTTCATTTCATAGCACAGCGCCTATTATTTCCTGACTTTGGGCATAAATAAATTCAACACAGTCGCCATTGTGGCGATGTGTACACTGTTATTACTACCGGTTAGTCCCAGATATTTAAGAAAATATCAAGGACCGATTGAAATAACCTAGTTATGGCAGAAAATTTGCCAGTATGAAATGTGAAATGCATTTTAGTTTATACTTCCATCTAATTTAAATCTTTTCTTCCCTAACCTGGTGCTCATCGAAATGTCACCTGTATTTAAAAACCTTCCTCAGGGATTCTGATGCACATCTAGGTTTGGGAACTTTTCTTTTTTAATCCTTTCTGATAATCAACACATGCAATATGGCGTTGGTGTAATGGTGATATGCGATGGTGATACCTACACAGCAGAGGGTCTTCCAGAATATTAAAAGGACTCATTAAAAAAAAAAATTATTCAGGTTTATCACACCAGCAGCATCTACCATGCACCCAGGAAGTCATCTCTAGCTGTCTGCTAGAACAGTAAGAAGCTATTTCAAGGTCTTCTCTCAAGAGACTCTTCCAGGCTGGTACTGCGGACTAAATAAAGATGAAGCTAATTGACTGAAGCTCTGTTATTGGAGCGGAAAACACAGCACCATCTTTGTTTAAGGCTGAATCTCCTTGACAACACCAGATAAGAAGCTGGGTTAATAGTCTTCTTTCCTGCACTTTAGTGAGTCACAGGTCATGGCCTCTGTGGGCAAAATGAGTTGATACATCCTTAGGCAATCATTTCAAGCTGCTCAGCAGGGCAACTCTGATTTTGTTTAGCCGGGAAGTCCTCAAAGAGATTACTATTTTCCAACTTTTGTTGATGCTTCTCATGCCTTCTTGCCCAATCAGGAAGTGAAAACTGTCAGAATAACCATTGTTTCAATTACCATTGCTGTTAAAAATTCACTGTGGTCTTATGAAGAGTCAGCCTAAATGCTGAATCCTACTTTGCCTTGTTCTACATTGTGATGTGAGCACACTGCTTACTCTCTCTGCATCAGTCTTCTCATCTTCAAAATGGGTATATTAGTAACTACCTCGTAGGGTTGTTATTAGGATTAAATTAGTTCATATGTTTAACACAATGCTTGGTTTATAATATAATGGTCAATAATTAGCTGATATTCTTATTATGAGTATCAACAACTGATCAATAGCTGCTCAGTTCATACAGTAGCCACTAGCCACATGTGGCTATTTAAATTTAAATTAATTCGAATTAAATAAAATTAAAATTTTGTTCTTCAGTTGCACTGGCCACATTCCAAACGCTCAGTGGGTGCACATAACCCAGTGCCTACCCTACTGGACAGCAAAGATACAGAACATCGAAATTATCACAGAAAGTTCTACTGGACAGCTGAGCCTAGGGAAAATAAAAAGGAGGATAAGAACTTCCTTTAGAGGAGAGCTATGTTTTGTTCTCAGCAATCCCCACTGATTGTGAAAACAGTCTCCAGGCTCTCTCTGGGAGCAGTGGGGTCCATTTCTTTGGTAGCATCTAGTCGAGAGTAGTTTACACTGTGGAGTGTGCAATCAATATTGTTAACAACAACAAAAAAAAGCTGTTTTCCAGAAATGGTTCTCTCTCACTTGGGACGGTTCTCCATTCCTTTCATATACTATTTAAATTGCTCTGTATTGATTCTAAATTGCACAGTTGCACACAAGTCTTGAAAAGCATGCCAGGTGGCAACTTTGTAGTCATCACGTGTCTTGTAGTGGAACCCTGTAGCTAGTAGAGACGATGATTTTCTTTTTTTTTTTTTTTAAAAAACACAGTTTATTTTTTATTTTATTTTATTTTTTTATTATTATTTTTTTTAAAGATTTATTTATTGATTGATTGATTGCTATGTTGGGTCTTCGTTTCTGTGCTAGGGCTTCCTGTAGTTGCGGCAAGCGGGGGCTACTCTTCATCGCGGTGCGCGGGCCTCTCACTATCGCGGCCTCTCTTGTTGCGGAGCACAGGCTCCAGACGCGCAGGCTCAGTAGTTGTGGCTCACGGGCCCAGTTGCTCCGCGGCACGTGGGATCCTCCCAGACCAGGGCGCGAACCCGTGTCCCCTGCATTAGCAGGCAGACTCCCAACCACTGCGCCACCAGGGAAGCCCGACGACGATTTTCTTAATCGCCACCCAAAGGGAAGCGATGTGCGTGTTTGCTTGTCATCCCAATGTTGCTCAGCAACAGGAAAACCAAGTTAAGTATTCAAAGATGTGAACACGGGCCTTTGCTCCATCTCAAGAAGCATGTTTCTGGCACTTTTCATCTGTGAATGGTCAACTGTGGAATTCTAACGTCGGCTGGAAAATTTAGTCCTTTTCCTTAGCATCAAATTGACATATCTTATTTGTCCTAGGCCTGGTTAGTCCCTGACATGATTGCCTGGCAGGTGCTTTGTGAATGTTTGAGAGTGAGGGAAAAATACAGGCTCAAAGCAAAAGGTGTCTATCACTTCCAGCAAGCCTAAGTTTTATGTGGGTCATCAACAGTTAGTGATGTTATACATCATCTAGAGGAGTCTCTGCTACCGATTTATATTTTGGGAGAACTTTTACTGTAAAACTAGCAGGGGAGGTTGGGAACGAGAACCAGTGTAATATACTTAACCCCAGACCAGCTCTATCAAACTGGTTGAACACGTTACATCTCCAGAGAAACCTCCCCCAGCATCTCCAATTCTCCTTCCAGAACTCAAACTATAAAAGGGCTGCATAGGCAGAGGGAAAGTAAAAACTCTCTCTTCCTACTTTTGAATTTTCTAACTAAAACAAAACCACTGATCATATTGATTACTGAATATTGTCAACAGAAGAGTATCAATGAGTCTATGTTCCAGAAATGCAGAAGAAGATTTTTAAAAATCCACACGATTTAAAAAAATTACACCAACAACTAACAGTTACAAGCAGCTTGCCCTTATGTAACATTTCAGCATTTTGTAGTTTTATCATGTGCTCACACATACAGCGTCTCATTTCGTCTTCAGGGCATCACGATGAGGCAGGTGGCATCATCCTCATCTACAGACGGACAAACCACGGCTCAGGGGATGACGAAAATCGGCCAAGGTGTTAGTGATGGAAATAGCTTTAGAAGTCATTTTGACCCCATTATACCCCAGCATCCCTTCATTAAAGAGATGCAATATCTTAGGACTGACAAGTTCATCTTTAAGCCAAGGAGAGAGAGAGAGAGAGAGAGAGAGAGAAAAAAACTCCCTCATGATAGAAGATTCAGATTATAGTGCAATCTGGAAAAAAAATTGTTTTTGTTTCCTATAGATAATCACCAGCAATGAGTAGCCACTGGGTCACCTTATCTACGGAAAGGTAAACAGCTCAACCAGAATGGAGAATAAAGATGGATGGCTGTAGAAGAAGGAGTGAATTATTAATACCAGATAACAACTTACGCTGTTTATCTCCCCAAGGCCAGGAGGCTGGCGCTGCGGGAGATGCGTGCACTGCGTGTGATGGGACAGGATTCTGCCTTACACGTTTTTAGCTCGTGCCTTCCGACACGGTTACCGCATGGGTTGTAAAGACACTGCATAAGTCCAGTTTAAATCCAGGCATCTTATTTTTAATCAAACAACCTTGTGAAGCTGATTAAAGAGATTAAATCAAGTCTGAAAAGAAAGGGAGAAGTTTACTCTTTTTTCATCGACTAGTCTTGTTCCTAATGCAGCCTGGTCGGAACCACCCCACGTGATTTATGGAGTGCTTACCGCTGTCTGGGTCTGGGCGTGTAAAGCTGAGATAGAGCAAGCTGCCCCTCCTCCAGGAGTTTATGTCATCCACAGGACAAGGGAGAATAACTAACCTTACGAGACGTGGTACACGGATGCGTAATAGAAGTATGTGAAGAGGGCCCAAAGTAGCCCTTTGCTCTCATTGGGTGACAAGTTGACATTCTCACTGTGGCTTAAAGAATGAGGCAACATGGGAGAGGGGGCTGCAGACAAAGGGATGGGAAAGGAAAAATGACAAAGCGCATGAAATGGTGGCAACATCATGAGCGGTGCCGGGTAGCAGATCTTGAGTATTTTCCGTGCACCCACCACTATGCCAAATACTTAACGTGTAGATTAGCTCATTTAACCGTATTAACCTCATCAGATATGCATCATTAGGTCCATTGTACAGATAAAGGAAGTAAGGCACAGAGATTTTAAGTAACTTCTCCAAAGTCACACAGCTAGTAAGCAGAGAACTTTGGATAGAAGCTCAGCCATCGGGGCCCGGAGGCCATGCTTCTGACCAATTCAGTGCTTTCCAGTGATAGGTACGTGGTGTGTTTAAGGAAGGTCCCTTTTCCAGTTTAGCTAGACTACAGGGCTTCCCCACCATGGCACTGGTGACATTTGGGAGCCGGACAGTTCTCTGTGGCAGGGGGCTGTCCGGGGCATTGTATGCGGAAGGTTTAGCAGCGTCCCCGGCCTCTGCCCACTAGATGCCTGTGGCACCTCCATCCTGCAGTTGTGTGCACATCAAAGCCATCTCTTCACATTGCCAGATGTTCTCTGGGGGTACAGCTGCCCCAGGTAAGAATCAGTGGACAAGCACATAATGTGTGAGGCTGGAGAGAGGCAGAAAAATATATTGGAGCTCAACTGTGAATATTCCCCCGTTCTATCCTGAAAGCTGTGAGAATGCATCCTACAGAAAGAAAGGTGCCACCTGGGGTTTAATAACTGACAAGCAGCGGAAGAGATAACTTGCAGAAGCAGCAGGGCAGGAGGTCCTGTGAGAGACGACACAGACTTCTGAGTTCTCAGCTCAGGAACAGGATGTGTTCGCAGGCTTTATAAAATATATGTTCAAAAATCCTAAAGCTAAAGATAGCAAAGGATAATCTACAAGAACAGAGGAAAAGTTCAGGCAGCCATTTCACCCACTGGTCCCTGGAATGCACCCAATCTCTGACCTGAAAGCTCAGAACTCAAAGTTTCATTTTAGGTGAGAGAGCTTCTGGATATGGGAAAAAAACTAACTACCCAATTTTCTTAAGAAGCTCCAGTGTCAGATCCCATGTCACTGTGTAAGTGTGAACACAGTAATGGTTCTATCAACTTCAGATAGGACATTTCTGCAGAAATATTTACTGGATACTTGGCCACCATGGGAAAAAATGGAAATATTCTCTCCCCAGGTCTCTATATGGACACAATTTCAAGCCAAGGGGGGGGTATGTGTTCAGAGCAGCAAACAGACCTATGCATCTTCTAAATATTCCACAATAAACATATTACTTTTGTAAAACAAAAGATGGTTTTAAAATGATCTAATTCAGAACTCTGCCTCAGGTGGTAAATAAACATCCACCTAATTATATAATTCCATCCATTCCTCAAGCACTCTTCTTTTCTGTTACCTGTTTTGGCTTCTAGTGAGTTCTTTTTTGTGTCACTGGGAAGGATTAGAAAGACATTTTCTTAGCACTCTTTACAAGGCTGCCGTGACCATTTTGAACCTATTGCAGCTGCAAGCTTCTAACGAACTTCATAGTTTCAAAGATGGAATTCTTTCGGGAAGAATAACTTGATTGCCTAAGAAAAAGTATCCGATCTCAGAGAAAGCCAACAACGCATCTCTGACAGAAAGCCAGCCTAGGGTCAGAGCCAAGGGCTTTGGAATCAGACAGGGCGTAACTTTGAGACAAACAGCTTCCCATCCCAGCTGCCTCATCTGACAGCATGGAGATTTGAATAACTTCATTAACCAGGTTCTTTCAAGATTGCATGAGGTGGCCCAAGCTAAGGTCCCAGGATGTGGTCAGATGTACGGCTGACATTCAGTAATAGGTATCCCTTCCGAGCCAGCATATCAGGGAGTCATTCAGGACTGTGAGAGATCAAACCAGCCTTGCAATCTCTTGGAGATGCTTCTTGTGTTCAGATAAGGAATGATCTGCCTCCTATGAGAGCACATGTCAGTCACTTTGTGAACCTCTCACAGCTCAAGGCAGAAACCTGCCCCCCCCACAATCCATCTCACTCTGGTCTCGACGACAGGCTGGAATTGTAGGATCCAAGCCTCTCGATCTCACTTCTCCTGAGAATAACCTCAGACCCTCGGCTTGCATTGTACTGGGAAAAATATGCATTAGAGAACACTGTCTCTTCAACAACTTTGTTTAAAAAAAGATTCTCAAATGGAATGGTGAAGTCTAGCTCAGGCATTGGACTAACGATTTGAAATTTTAAACAGCTGGAGCTTTTTCGAGCTTTCCAGTTTGTCTTTGATGAAGAATCCTAATTTTTTGATTCTTCATAAATGGTAAATAGATTTAGTCATAAATATCCTGTAATATGTGCTTTGTTCCTTTCATTCAGAGGCAAGTTGCAATTTCTGATTAAACGGTGTAAATTATCACACAGCAGCCACCGTAAGGGAAGACCAGCTACCAAGAACTTCAGTTTCTGTACTGATGAAAGGCACGTAAAGACATCGAAACCCAAACATCTGCCAAGCATTGTTGGGAAAAGACACTGAGCAATGTCTTGTGACATTTTAAAGACAGCAAACAGCTGGCGTCAACGTAAGTAGTTTTAAGATGTCAGGAGGAAATTCAGATCATAGGATTAGGGGATCAGTCCTCATTTCATAGCTGACTTCTTCCTTCCCTTCAAAAGTGAAAACACTTTCTTCTTCTCCAAGACAGATGTTAACAGAACAGAAATCAAGCAACCAGAAAGTGCAATTGATAAAATCCCACGAGGGCAGTGAAAATGAAGCATCCCCTCCAACCCCCGCCTTTCCTCCAGGCAACAGGAGCATGAAATTGTTTAGATTATCTGGGGACTTTGCTCTCAGGCGTGGAGTGGGCACCAGCAGCGGCCCGAGATGTGCTTGGGACTGTGCAATTCTCCGGGTCTTGGGCAGAGCAACCGAGGGGACCTTTGCCGGCATGCTGCCCAGCCTCGCCCCAGAGATCCTTTTCCTTCTCAACGCCGTTGCTTCTCCTTGGCCATTGGAGGCCTCGGTCTAGGCGCTCATGCAGAAGACACACGTAGTTGTGTCTGTTTCGTGCCATCCCTTCTGGCCTCAACGAAAGTTGGAGGAGCAGTGTAATTGAACCAGTGGTAGGAGCTGCACTCAGAAAATGCCCTCTTAGTCTAAAGAGTGGATGGTCAGTGAACAGGAATGCCTAACACAAGATGTTCTGCACTAGAATTATCTGGAAATCAAACCCTAAGTTGAACAGAACACAGTACTGTTCATGTAAATCAGGTCTGCCAATTATCATCTCCAATTAGACAGTTTCAGAGTCTAAGCTTTATGGTGACGAGAGCTGTATTCTTCCTCTTTGCCACTGCACCTTCACCACCTAACACATGGTAGTTAGACAATCCACTTTTAGATCTAATGTATGAAATACCACAGGAGTTGTGATGCATGTATTTTCAACTAACATTAATTCAACCGCCATGGATTCTATAGAAAAAAAGGGTGAGAGGAGAGGAAGAAGAGAAGGAAGGAAAAATTGTTCTTCTTGCTTTTCCTGTTCAGCCTAGAGCCAGGCCTCCACTCCAAGGGGAAAGTGAAGCCTCAGCAAAAATGCAAAGAGAATCCAAGTAAGTCACTCTGGACTCTGCTGCTTCTGCACTCCCAGGTCTTAGAGGTTCATGAATAATTGAAGAGCTTCTCAAATTTTAATGTCCATGCCATCACCCAAGGATCTTGTTAAGTTGCAGCTAGAGATGCTTCAACTCAGCATGTATCTAACAAGCTCCTGTGCGATGCCCATGGTGTTGGTCTTTGGACCCTATTTCAGATTACGTGGACTGAAGGTATCGTGAAGGAAAATTCTGACCATGCCCAAATCTTCCCAGAACATGCTGACTGTAAAACCTAACTCCTATGAAAGATGTGAGCCCACTACACACCAGAATTTTACTCTAAGCTCACAGAGTCATCCTATAATTAAATTAAATAGTGAATGTGAAACCTTGGTGTAATTCAACTACCTATTGTTATCTGAAGGTATTTCTGTCTCTCTCAGCGGAAAACATAAAAATGTGGCAAGTTGTAACTTCACTTACGAGGTGTTTAGGTTATTCTTACAAGTACAATGGTTTAAAGCACCTAAAGTAATAAAAAGATAAATAATAACATATTCAAGACCCATTTGTGCTGTCATATATACTGATCTTAATTACAGGCTGCAGATTTTCATCTAATTGCTAACGGTAAGTCAGCTCTTGAAAAATCAGGAGGTAGACTTATCATCGTTGGAACAGAGTACAAAAACACTTTTGTGTTTCAAATGTCACTACGACATTTCAAAAAAAAAAGAAATTCAGAAGAGAACGATAGTAATAACAAAACGAACGCAAATATTAGTCCAATACTGAAGTCTAGGAAACGGGGCCCAGATGATCACAGGCTGAAACACAGATGTTCTGACTCTTTGGTTCTCAGCACTGACTGCCCATCGGAACCACCTGGAGACCTTTTCACCTACATCCATGCCTGGACCCCACCACCCCGGATTCTAGGTAGTTGCATTAGGATGGGGTGCAGGCAGCTCTAGTTTAAATATCTCCCCAGGTGAATCTAATGCCAGCAGGGCAGAGAACCCTTGCTCTGACGTAGCGCTTCTCTACTCTGGTCCCACAGCCAGCGACATCCGCCTCACCAGGGAACTTAGTAAAAGCAGAAATTCTTGGCCTTCACCCTAGACCTGCTAAACCAGAAATTCTGGGTGGGGGCCCATCCATCTGTACTTTAGCAAGCCCTCAAGGGGAGTGTGATGGATGCTACTGGAGATTCTTCCCTGAGAAGTTGGAGGGCCCTTGCGCTTCTTACCCACACATTCTTATGGGGGCCACTGAAAGACCTCACACTGAGACTTTCCTGCTGGACGGCCTACGACCTGGGGTCTGGTGTGAATTCCAGAGAGGGCTCTAGTACCTCCGGTCTGGGAGTCTCAGCAATGGAAGGAAACTTCAGGTCACTCATTTAAAGGTCATTATGTTACCCCCAAAATACGATCATGTACAGTATGCTTGAATACTTCTAGGATAGGAAACTTACCACCATCTGGCCTAATCCTATCCATCTTCAGATGCTTACTAGGTACAGACGCTATGCTAAGTATTTACAAAGGTGACTCATTTACGCTTGACCATGGCCCCCGAGATGGAGGGTGTAATCCGCATTTGACCCCTGTGCAAAATAAGTCTGAGGGAGGTTTTGAGATTTGCCAAGGTCATGTGGTTTCTTACAAGATTTACAAAAAGCTCCCTGTCTTGAGGATACACAGAAAACTCATTTGCAGCACTGGTAGCTTGAAAGCTGTTGTTAAGGAAACCAAACTGACGCTTTATATCCTCTTGTCGCCAAAATAAATATCCCTTGTTCCTCACAGCCAATATCTAAGCCCATCATCCCTGCTGGGTCCAACTGATCAGCACAAGGAAATAGCAAGACTATTAATAGATTGTTCATGCATCCCACCTATCCATTAGAACAATGCTTTTCCATGTCTTGCCGCATGTAAAAAATGGTAATATTGGTAAGGCATATTCAGTACACTGGAGAGGATTTGGGGGAATCTATGTAAAGCTTGCTGGAAAAAAATTCATGTTAATTATATTACCAAATAATCAAAAGTTTTAAAGAAGAGATTAAATATTGAATTTGCATCAAACTGCAAAACCTAAAATTTCATTTTTTTAAATGAAAACTTGAGCTTGCTTCCATGAAAAGATAGTTCCTATCAGCTGAAATACATGAAATGACTATGAACAATTTCCAGTCAAGACTTTTTGACGATGAGCTCTTCAAATTCTTAATAGAGAACATAAATGAAATCTTTGTATGAGTAGATGATAAAAAGTTTAAGAGCATTTTTTTACAGTAATTCAGAATTGTATGAGTCAAATTTATATTAAAAGAATCCAATAGCTTCTCCTTTATTTAAAAAAAGTAATATTAAAATGTCTTGTGATAACATGAACTGATCTTGAATTCAGTTCAAGCTTTTTTCCCTCTCAAGTGTTTTAAATAATGATGATGTATTAATTTGTTGATGCACTCGTGCTTTTAGACCAGTTACCATGCTAGGATGCCTCCAGAAGGGTGCACCAGTCACAAATGGACAGAAGTAAGAATATATGTGCGAATGCAAATATATGGGGTCACCAGCTGGATGTGGACCTGCGGGGAGGCCCACCCAGCCATCTTGTTCCGCCACCTGCAACTGCGTGGCTCTCTGGACACGTCATCAGTGAACTCCTCTCGGAGCTCCACGGGGCTCTTAGCCACCTTGGGCAGTGGCACCTGCTACAATAAACCTCACACCCAGGTGGGAGAGCATCCATTGGCCAAGCCTTCGGGGAGAATGGGAGGAACTGGTTCTCATCCACTGTGCGCTTCACCTATAGGAACCTGAGACAAGTCACCATTTCCTTCTCTGTTCAGGAAGACTTCAAGGGAACCCCATACTTCCGGACAAGTTTCCTTGTCCTTGGCTTGATACGCTTTGCTGCTTATCCCAGGCCTCAACTAGCTGCAGCAAAAGGGATTATGATGTCACAACACTCTGCATTTCTAGAGCCCAAGATGGCAACACGTTGGCCAGCTGTCCTACCCATGCCATCCTTAGAAATCAAGGGCATTTTTCTGAAAGGAGTGACTCAGGACAAATCCACTAGAGGAAAAATATCTGAAAGCACCTCCTAGGTGCAAACCATGATGTCGAAGGGCTATGCTTATTCTATAATCACTCTTTCCAACTAATATTCAATCCCAAAAGGATAGCTGCAAGCATCCTGCCTCACAATCATTATCTGAATAAAGTTCAGTCTGAAGCCCACCTGCCCCAAGTGACCTAGAGCACTTGTTAAAAGTGCAGAACCATAAATACACCCAAATTCAAATAACCCAGTCTAGCTGGGGACACAGGTGATCCAATTATAGCTAATAGACATGAAACTGCAACTGTGAGAACCCTCTGTGAACAAGAAATATAGGGAACTAGGAAGATCAAGTAGTACTAGCTACACAGACCAACAGTATCTCTTCTTAAGACTTGCTTGAGGGGTGTGTAGCCATCAGTAACACAAAGTGGTGGGAAAGCCCTCTAGGCAACGAGAAGAACATGTGCAAAGGCCCTGCGGTAGAAGCATGGCAAATACAAAAGACTGAACAAAGGTCAGTGTGACGAGAGGGAAGAGAGCAAGGGCAAGTGTACTTCCAGATAAAGCCCAGGAAATAATTAAGTGTCAAGTCACACAGAAATTTATAGAACAAATTAGAAACACTTATCTTTGTTCTAAAAGCAGTGGGGAGTCACTGAAGAGTTTTAAGCAAACGAGGTGAGAATATAAAGAACAAATGACGCAATTTATATTTTTAAAATAAATCACTCCAGCAGGTGTGTGGAGCAATAGCTATATGTAAACATCTATAATTCAGTTTGGAGATATTCCATTGGTTGAGGTGATGATGTTAGCGTTGACTATAGAGGTGGTGATGAAGATGGAGAGAAGTAAAAGGAGATAATATTTCAGAGGTAAAAGCAACAAGATTTGATGATGAACTGGCCTTCAACTCTGCTTCTCCACCTGTAAGACATCCCACTGATGTGGACTGCAGTGCTTACCTAAACACTCATTGACTTCTTTGGCCCCGTTTATGGAAAAACAAAGTGGGTTGGTGTCATGTTTACAGAGCTGTAGGACCCGAATTCAGTTGATTTCACTTGTGATCACTTATCTGTGCTCTGAAGTGGAGGGCAATTTCTCCAACAACAAGGCCCATTGTTCCGAGAGCTTTATGAAGATATCTTTATGTCTCCCTCTATATATTTTATGCGTGACTCTATGTAATACTTTATATGTGTGTGAAGAGATTAGGTCAGCTACAATGTTTAGAGGGAGCAGTCCTCAACACTGCCCCAGTTCGGACACCAAATGCAAGCTTGGGCATTCCCGAAACCACCCTCAGATTGATAATTTGCTAGAAAGACTTAGTGACAGCTGTTACGCGCAAAGTTATGGCTTATTACGGGAAAAGGATACAGATTAAAATCAGGTAAGGGAAGAAGCACGTAGGACAGAGTCCAGGAAAAGTGCCAAACATGGAGCTTTCACTGTTCTCTCCCTGATGGAGTCGAGATGCATGGTGTACCACAAAACACACAGAGTACTGCCAACCAAGGAAGCTCACTCCAGCCTCACTGTTCAGAGTTTTAATCAGGGCTCCGTTTTATCTTCATGACTGATGACTGACTGACTGCCCATAGGGGTGAACTCAGTCTCCAGGTCAACTGATACCACATGACCCAAAGCCCCAACCCTAAATCACATCACATTGTTACTATCTGGCTCGCCTGAGGCATCCAGGCAAACAAAGATTACATCCCAGGAGCCAAGAACAAAAGGTCAGACCTCTTTTCTGGGACAGGTTAAATTCTTTACTATATAATATGTCAATAACATCAAAAACTGATGCAGTAGAAATGGAGTTCAAGTTAATACTGCATTGAAATGGGAGGATAGGCTTGTAGAAATATGCTCTTTTTCTTATAAAAAGTAGATTATATGAACCAAGGTTAGATCCTACCTCACCCAGAACTAGTTTTGTTATCATTAAAGATAGAAAGCTTCTTCTAAGAATTTCTCTGTTTTCTCTTACTGGCCTCAAAATCCTACTTCCTGTGGTCAACTAGGGAAAAGTACATTTTTTGAAATTGCCCAAAAGGGAAGTTAGTCTCCATTTCAGCATTTTCATCTTTCTCCAAATTCTGAGTTTCTTGGTTTAGTCGTTTCTTACAGTTAATGGGCCAGATTCTAAGATCTTCCCTTTATATAGCTGATGAAAAACAACAAGGAAACAGAGAGACAGGATGGTTTCCTGTTTAGCACCATTAGTGCAGACACTCTGCTGCTCAATAAAGCCTAGCAGTTTCCATGGAGACTGACATAACGTAATGTGTAAATGACGGTGCAAAAATCACAAACACCATGGTAAGTTGGCATAGTCACTGATACTCCACCTTTTTTTTTTAAATTGAAGCCATCAATTTTAAAGAAGGATGAAACCATTATGGTCACCAGAAATTTCCAAAAATTTAGGCCAGATTCCTCCAAAGCATTCCCAGGAACTACTTTGACTCTTGCTATCTCTGCCCCAGAAATTCTGAGTTCCCTTTATCTTTTCTGTTCCTTATAGGCTCTCTAAGATAGAACCATTATAAGTGGCCTCTGACTGGGGCTCTTGTGCTGTATGCACCTGGTTCGACCCTCTTGCCACTCAACTTTGTTCTTTGCAGGGTTCAGTCCTGGTTAGCACCACGATAGAACATATCACTGTAAAGGTTTCAATCTGCCTTATTTTCCACGCTCTGTAAAGCAAGCTTGTTAATGAATTCCCAATTCAGAAAAGGGAAGTTCGGGGTGTTTATAAAATTGGGACTCTCAGGGAGCATTTATCTTGGTTAATTTCACAGAATTATAGGATTTTACAGTTTCTTCTGTCATTATACTTGCCTCACCAAATCTCTGATTGATTGATTAATGATTGATTTTTTTTTTTTTTAACCTTCAATCCCAACACATATCTAGTTCTGGTTTCACAGCTTTTTGTTTGTTTGTTTTTTAATGTTAAGAACACGCTTTTATGTATATTGTTATCTAGGTTTTTTTTTTTAAGTGAATTATTTAAACTTGATATGTGGAAAGCAGTGAACAAGTAATCGTACAGATAGTAAGCAAATATGGCTACAAATCAACAAGGCAGTAGAATGTCTGATTGTATGGAAAGCACAAAGTGCTACAGGGGCAGAGCAGAGCAGAGACCTAATGTTGCCCAGGGAAACAAGAGAGGGCTTCCAGGAAGAGGTGACACTGGATTTGAGTCTCAAAGACTGACCAGGAGTTGACAGGGTGGAAGGGTATGGTCTGTAGGGTAAGACAGAGGGAAAGGAAATAGCATGGTCCATTTATGTTGATAGATACAGGAATGGGAAGTTGAGAGAGTACGGAGGGCTAGTCCAAAACTCTCATTCACAGGAGCAAAGGAATTTGCCTGGGAGAGGCACAGACATAGTTGGGATGGAGAGTCTGAGGTCAGTAATGGAGGTTGGAAAACATTCATTTGCATGACACCTGACGTCCTAGGGTTGGACAATATCCCCCAGCTCGTTGAGCAACCTGCGATGGACCCAAGAAGGTACCCGGGGCAAGGTGTGCCTTAGTAGAAGTGCATTAGGTTAAGCTTTCTTTCTCAGGAAAAAAAAAATTTACACATAGTTTATATATCAATATAAAAATATAGATATTATAAATATTATGTATTATATATTTATATATTTAATGATATATTATAAATTACATTATATGTAATATATAATTAAAAACTGCATCTAGTTTTAACACTGCAAAACATAGTCTCAAAATGGCACAGAGCCGTCAGGAAGTAGCCCAGCGACTAAGGGGGTGGAGGCGGCTGTGTGGGCCCCTCCCCTCTGTATCAACCAGAGTAACTTCTCCACCCTCTGGTGTATATTTTGGCTTCCTAAGTAGGATTCATTCAAGTCGGGATCAAAACAAGTTTGAAAACTTCTGCTTTCAGTAAGCAGCTCAGTGCTTCTCAAACTCCCTGCATTGGTTTGGAGAAACTTAGTTTGTGGGATTCTCCCTTTGATTTCTGAACCCCTTTTCTTCACAACAGGGAGCTGGCATCCATAGACGGCAGTAAATGGGTCAATGCAGATGGGCCAGCGGACTATCCTGGGTCCTACTTTCACTCCCCATATTCCAGCCTTGGGATGCACATTAGCTGCTCCCTTCTGCCTGACCCAAGCTCCCTTTTTCTCTGTGACCTGTGTGTGTTCTAAGAATCCAGACAGACCCTGGGAAGGGACCTCTGGATTCTAAATGCTGACCCACTGCGCTGTAGTATAAGAATCATACTACTGCCTTCATTCTAACTTGGGTGTACATTTTTAAAAGAGGTTCAGTGTATCTCCTTATAAAGTACATTTAAATAACCATAATCACCCTCATTATCTGGGCAAAAGAATGCAGGATGCCAAAGATCTGAAGCTATTTTCATTTAAAAAAAAAAAAAAAAGACTCTCAAACTTGAAAACCTCCCAAGACCCATTTTGCTGCAGCAGAAGGTTTTGCACAAAGTGCAGCCCTGTCAGTAATCGCTGGAGATTACCAGTCATTTTCATTACAGGTAATTTCAGGGTGCCTTGTTTTGCCTTGTCACTCACGTTCCTGGGTCCTTGCCAGATGGTGCCACAAGGAGTAATTCAGGATGCCAACCAAAGCCCCAGACCCAAGGGATAAACCTGAGCACAACTGAATATTCCAGACCAGACAGCATCTAAATGACAGGGTGGACGGCAGCTGGGGTGTTGGTCCTGCTAGATAAGCAGCACTTATCAGAAGATCCTGGGCTCTTTCCTTCCCTTGGCTCAGGCTTCTGTTCCACTGTGTAGGATATATGTTTGTTCAGCCTCATCAGCTCGGCGGGCAAAACCCTTAAAAGATCTCACCCTCATCTCTCCCAACTCCCAACATCATCATCTACCCCTGTTCATGCTGAACAATATTTAGTCCCTCAAATGCACTACTCTCTCTGCCAAGAACCCTCCTTCTTCCCTTGTTTCAACCTCAGCCTTATCATGGCTTCAGTGCTCTCCCTATTGTCATCTCTTCCAAGCATTTATCTGATCTAAGACTGGAATGTCCTTCCTATTCATCCCCATTGCCCTGTACCTGTCTTTCTCACATTTTTTTTGTTGTTATTGTTGCGGTTGCCCAACTTCATTTACTCACACAAGACATCTTTGGTGAGTGTTTCCTAAGTTTCAGGCACAACGGCATCTATGAAGAATCCTTACCCATGCGGGGCTTCTGTTTTAGTGGAAGTGGAAATGAGAGGCAAATAAAGGATATGTTGGCAGAAAATCATTAGGGCAGCATATGGAGATAGTGTGGGTAGGGGTTGCTATTTTAGTTATAAATTTATTTATTTATATTTCTATTTTTGGCTGCGTTGGGTCTTCGTTGCTGCACGCGGACTTTGTCTAGTTGCGGCGAGCAGGGGCTACTCTTCATTGTGGTCCGTGGGCTTCTCACTGCTGTGGCTTCTCTTGCTGCAGAGCATGGGCTCTAGGCGTGCAGGCTTCAGTAGTTGTGGCATGTGGGCTCAGTAGTTGTGGCTCGCGGGCTCTAGAGTGCAGGCTCAGTAGTTGTGGTGCACGGGCTTCGTTGCTCCGCGGCATGTGGGATCTTCCCAGACCAGGGCTCGAACCCGTGTCCCGTGCATTGGCAAGTGGATTCTTAACCACTGTGCCACCAGGGAAGTCTTGCTATTTTAGTTAAGATGTCCCTGAGGAAGTGACACTGGAGATGAGGCTGAATGATGAGAAGGTACCAGCCATGCAAAGATCTCTGGGAAGACATTCAAGGCAGCAAGTGTACAGTGAGCATATAGCAAGTGCAAAGGCCCTGCAGAAGGTACAAGTTTGGCAGGCCCCAGAATGGCAAGAAGGCTACTGTAATGAGGGAGCAGGAGCGTGGAAGGGAATGAGGGCAGAGTTTTAGGTAGAAGCAGAACTTGTAACAGTCGTCTATTCTAAGGGTGCCGTCAAGAGTGTGGTATGGGGACTTCCCTGGTGGTCTGGTGGTAAAGAATACGCCTTCCAATGCAGGGGACGTGGGTTCCATCCCTAGCCAGGGAACTAAGATCCCACATGCCGGGGAGTAACTAAGCCCGTGTGCCACAGCTACCGAGCTCGCACACCTCAACTAGGGAGCCCACGTGCTCTGGAGCCCGCACGCCACACTAGAGAAGAGAAAACCCACAGGACACAGCTAGAGAGAAGCCCGTGCACCACAACGAAAGATCCCACGTGCCGCAACTAAGACCAAAGCATAACCTGGAAAGTCATTCTAAGATTTTTTAATATGTTATTAAAACAGCGAGAACAGAAACATTCCATCTACTTCCTGCTCTTTCTGCAACTACATGAGTTACGTGACAACTAAATAACGGAACAGGTGCATGGGAAGATTTCAAGCCTTTGGCAGTTAGTGACTTTCTTAAAATGAGCATTTCTATCCTGCTGACATATGATCAAGGCCCAGGAGACCACACAGTACCCAGAGCTCCTGTCTCTGACTTAATGGGCTCTCCAGGAGAGCCTCAGTCTCCCCAAGTGGACAAGCCTTCCTGCCCCCCATGCGGGGACAGGGGACGGGACCGTCAGACAGAAGGGACTCCGGGCTCCGTCTTCTACCACCTGGTGGCTTGGGGCAAGTTATCCTCTCTAGGCCTTGATTTTCACATTTATACAATGAAAACAATGGAATACATCGTTCTCACTCTGTGTGTGTGTGTGTGTGTGTGTGTGTATTACATGAAATAGTACTTATGGAATGCTTAGACTTGATACCATTTATCAGAAACATTGTGCTGAAGCCCCACATCGGTGACCCCCTGGGCTGAACTCAGCATAAGGGTCTATTGTTAGGACAGCACCACCTCCTTGTCCCCCCATCTTTTTTCTACCTCTCCCTCCCTCTCTCACCCATTCTCTCTCTTCCATCCTCCCTCACAAAGACCCTATTTCCAGTGAGGTCACGTTCACAGGTACTGGGAGTTAGGACTTAATGTATCTTTTTGTGAGGACATAATTCCACTCATTAACATGTCCCCCTTTAGAGCCCAAGTGGCCATGAAGAGTTTAGTAAGCACTCTGGAGCACTTACAAATGTGAATTCCATCTCGACTTCTCATTTCCTCTGTGGCCTTGAAAGAGTTACCTGATCTGAACTGCTGTTTTCTCACATGTAAAATAGCAAAAACAATAGCTGGTGCAGAGAATAGAATAGTTTCAGGACTGGAGACAAATAAAGTTCCTAGAATAATGCATGACAAGGGCATCATGATTATTCAAACTGTTAAAGAAAGAAAACGATCAGAATGGAGTTTGTTCCTGGGCGGCGTGGGTAGCATGGGCCATGGACGCTGCTTCCTTGGTCGTGGTGTGGGTTTTCTTGAGCCATCCCCCTCCATTGCCTAGGTCCTGGGAAGTGAACTAGGTCAAGAAGCTGATCTGGACACAAAGAAGGGCATTTCTGAAAACCATGCCCAATATTTCCTTTTTTTCCCCCTGGAACTAAGCAGAGGGAGCCTCTGTTGTCAGTCTTGTGATGCAGAATTGGAAGGCAGGTGAAACCAATCTCATCTAAGCACGCATTTCTGTGTTTCTGAGTCTCATTTTAATGAGCGTGTATTGCCAAGGTTATCTAGTCAATGAAGCCGGGATGCAAAACAAAACCCTCCACCAATCCGTGCCATCCAGAAAGCCTGGACTTAGTCTGAATACTTTATGATACAAAGGAGACTTGGGGACAGGATGTTTGCACAGATTCTCTTTAAACCTCTGTAGCAAAGAATAGAGAACTGCGGCAACCATTTGGGTATCTCAAATGGAAGATCGAAATCCGACCTGGGTCTGTTTCTGTTCTACCAACTTTTATGATTTGCATAGTCTCGTGTAAAGTGCCAGTTCTCCTTCTGATTGTGTGTGCCATCAAGGTCAGGTGTGATAAACAGACTTGACAGGGATGTACATTTCCAGAAATGTCTCTGATGCTTTGCTAGAGTCAACGTCTGGTCAGTGGGGCAGCAATAGCAGCGTCGCCTGGGGCTTGTTAGAAACGCATAAGCTTAGGCTCCATCCCAGATTAACTGGGTCAGAATCTACAGTCTAACAAGATCTCCAGGTGATTCATAGGCACATTAGAGTTTGAAAAGGGCACTTTGGCACCAGTCTGCTCTCCCAATCTGCCTCATGCTGACTTGTGTATCTACTCTGCAGTGTGGCTGCACCAGCCAAGAGTCACCAACGCATCATTCCCTCTGTGCAGAAACTCCTCTGCTGAAGAACTGGTTGGATCCTGAAAGGGTATAACTAAGCCCATTTATTCCCAAGTCCAAAGAGACACAGCACAAGCCACAGCTAACATCGCCCAGTGGAGGTGATGGTGTTGGCGCATGGCTTTGCTCCCATCAGTGAAGACTTGCAGGTGGAAAGATGCTACATCGATCTTGGTTCCAAGCCAATAGCAGATGACCAGCCCCCCAGCTGGTGGCTTCTATTCCCAGCCAAAGCAATGGCTGAACCCAAGCTTCTCCTTGCCAAAAACACGGGCATTCAAGGCTCTCCCAGGACCACAAACATTCCTTTCCATTTCAGAGAGAAATGATCCCTTTCTCTCTCCTTCTGCTTCTGTGGGTTTTAAAGGGATTGTCACTGAATGGCCCAACAGGGAATTTTGCAACCCTCTCTACCAATATCTGAGCCAAGTTTGATCCGGATATTCAAGGGTCAAAGTGCTTCACAGCCAATCTGTAGAGACTGGACACTTTTTCCATGGATTCAGCTGATACTCTCAATTGTAGACGTTTACACGAACGGCCCTAACAAACACAGATCACCTAAAAATTAAAGACAGTATGATTTCCAATATGCTGGTTCCTTGTTGCACTTTATTGGGAACAGAACTTGTTTCAGCCAAAACTGGTTTACGGTTAAGTAAATGGATATCACGTACCAACCCCTCCCCGACTGTAGTATTCTGAATTTCCTAAGGACTGGAGCAGTAGAACACGTACGTTCAGTATTTAAACCCCAGTAGCTAGCGGATTGACCAGAACTTCACTGGAATTCGTACTATCCATCAATTACTGTGGCTTCCAAGCGCTGATTCTGCTTTTTATTCATTTGTTTTGTGGTCAATCCTGCCGTTTCCTTTCTGTATTTTTCGTACTCATTTATATAATCTTCTTGAGAAAAAATGTTTTCAAATTTAAAAGACGTTTACAAGAAGGCTGTTTCTTTAAAAAAAGTTCCTTGTAAGCTAAAAGAAACTGTGTTTAGGGGCAGTGGGGCGAGGGGACAGGTAGACAATGAATCTCTACCTAAAGGAATTAGAAGAATCTCGCATACCCTTCCTTTGAAATCTTTTGGGAGGTGTCTAAGCAATTCTGAATATATACATAAATTGCTTCAGCTGTAAGCTTGCTTGTGACCCAGCTGCTTTGTGTGGCAGTAAATACTTCCCTAGGTGGAAGAGTCTTATGGAGAACCATTATGTAATTTACTCAAGTAGTTAAGTGGCTGTATCCGCTGAGTGATTACAGCACATTAAATATGGTCAATACCCATTTCCAAGGAGGCATCTTAATGTTCTCAGAGGCTGACACACCACACATTCAGTGTCAGTATTACGGGTACTCAGAGATGGCACTGCGTGCTATTCAACTTAAGGGACTGAAACAAGAAAATACTATCTTCGCTGCAGGGAAAATGACTTAGGTGACCATGATTAAATAAGAATGATTAAAGATTACAGACAGACAATAAGATCTTTCAGAGCAGGGGGAATATCTTCTTTATCTTTGAATGAAAAAGGGGTGATGGCTAGTGACAAAGATGGAGGCGAAACGATGATCACCTGGATTCCCTGCAAGGTCCCTAAGGGCAATCTGTGTGTAGAGCTTACCAGACAGAACAGCAGGGCAACAGATGACTTACTCTTAGCTGGGTCTGTATCATCAACCCTTATGTTCAAACTGAGGTCACAGCACGTGGAAAATTCCTTCTGTCAAAGCTGGAGGCGAGGAAAGCACAAGGCAGTGAGGAGCTTCTTCGAAGAACTAGCTCCCCTGTTCACCCTCGGCAGCAGCCCCTGGTCTGGTTTCTCTGGGCCACGTGGAGGGAGAGGAAGAGAAGCCACGGAGAAAGGAAGACGGCCCTGGGCTCCCACCTCTGGGCTTGTGGGAAGAGGAAAATCGAAACTGCCACACTCTCGGAGCTTGATCTTTCTAATAACCTCTGGAAGCTCTACCCCTTGGGCTGTGGGTCTGTGCAAGGCCTAGAAATGGTACCAAACTTCCTTGGGAGGTTGGTGGCGCTGAGATGGAATGGAGAGGATCCTAGGGCTACTTACAGAGGCCAAACCCACCAGCTCGGGGCTCCGTAAACGTTTCCTGTTAAATCTGAATAAACGTTCAAGTTGCTCTAACAACACATGACCCTCAGAGCTTCTGGGGGGCGGATGCTCCAGAGACGCCCCTCAGCTGCCCAAGCCAGAAGAGCCGACACCACACTGCGGCTTAACTTGCAACGTCAAACACCACGCATGCCAAAGGTTGGGAATACAAGCAAAGAGCAGTCCAGCACCAAAGATACAGTCCCTTAGTCAGCAAACCCGAACTCTGGAACCCCTTATGGCTCCAAAATGAGTTTACAAAGGAATTCATCACACAATCCCTATTAAATGGGTAGCACTTCTCTTAAAATTGAAATAATGTATTTCTATACCTTGTCTCCAACTGGGTCTCTGACAAAGAAAAGCAACCGAGGAGACAGAAGGCCACGTGAATGTTTATCAGGAACTGACATAATAATAAGAGCAAATGCTTATTAAATGATCCCTAAGTGTCAGTGTTACTGAATCCTCAGAACCCCTCAATGAATAGCTTCTGTTGGTATTCACACAGAACAGTTAAGGAAACGAAAGCACAGAGGGGGTAACCAGCCTACCCGAGGTCACACAGCAAGTGGCAGCGCAGGGGTTCAGACTCCCAGTCTGCTTGCTTCCAGAGTCTCACTTATTACCACGTCCCTCATAGACATGCTGCGTACACAGAGAGAAAGAAGATCTAACTCAAAGATTACAAATTCAGCCCTCTTTTAATTTTTAAATCATTTGTTTCTCCATTTTTCTTCACCTCCCACTACATTTTATCTGCGTGTGCGCGCGCGCGTGTCCTTTCCTCCTTTTGCTATTTCTACCTCCTCCTACAAAGAAACTGCAGGAACTCAGTGCCCTCCCCTAGGCCAGGTTCCCCTCTGCAGTGTTAATCCTCTCCCCTGAATTCCTGACTAGTACCTTCCTTTGTACCACCAGACCCTCCCCTTCCAAGGAATCCATCCTGTGTCCTGCGTACCAGAGTATCGGAAAAAAACCCAAAGTCTGGAACTTTGGCCAATAGAGAGATTTCCAACATGCTGTAGGGGAATGGTTTCCTAATTGAGAGACACACAGGATGGACGTACCCCCGGCCATTGGCATCTCGCTAACGGCACACGAGCTGTCTCCTTTTTATGGTCCTTTCTAAAACACCTACTCCTTTGGCCGGCAATTCCCCACACTCATTCCATAACTACCCAAGGTCTGGGATACACTGATTGCTCTCATTTCCATTTCTTCTGCCCACAGAGAAAATAATACTTTTCAGAATATGAATGAGGGTCTGGAAATCGACCATTATCCAATACCATTTCCCGCAAAAGTAATACTAATATTTAGTACTTTACATGTCAACATGTCAAAGCCTGGGGCATATATTAAGAAGTAGAAAGCACCTGTAGGGTTTTTTGTGAAAGGGAATATAGGGCACGGACAGAGCTGGGATTGCCTGAGTTTGCTCACAGACTGCCACCGAGGACACCAAAATGGAATGAAATTAATAGCCCCAGTCCAAGTTGAATACCTAATATAGTTCATTTGGACACCCTAATCCCGGTGGGTTGAATGATTTTATTTTTATGGTAGGCTCTGTTACAGAAATTGATATTTGGGCTGTATTTACAGGACACCAAAACAGCCGGTTGAAAAGTGAGTGAGTTCATTCAAACTGATTCAGTAACACTCTGATTAAGTAGTGAGCAAGGGAAATCGGGTGCTCAAGGCATATTGAATTTCCTGGTTGACTTGGCGTTACCTGATAAACTCTCTTTGTTTCATTCCTTACCGTTGAAATTCTTATTTTCAAAAATAAATCACCTCACTCTGTTTATTTGGTGAAGCGTGCTGAGCATGATTTAATCTTTTCTGCTCAGATGGGAGTTCTGAAATGGCCTTGGGGTCATTTTTCAGGCTGCTGGTGCTAAACACAGAAAGACTGCAAGTGTGGAAATTTAGAATATTGGACATCTTCCTGGAATTCTCTTAATTTCTTGAAAAGGGATCGCTCTTTTCCTTCCCTCTTTTCAAAATGCTGATTGCTGACTGGTTTCTTCTTCCCCATCTAAAAATGGATGAACTATATAGGTGGGCCAATTTGAGTTTTCATTTTGAAATCATCAAAAAAGTTGTACAGAAAATACTTCCAAAACTTTGATCTTAAAAAAGGAAGTTGAAATCAGACTAATGTCTTTGCCAGTAGGCAAAGGCAAAGCACAACCCTCTTGCTGACTGCAGATTTGGAAAGGTAAAACCAGGTTGATTGGAGAATTCTACAGACAGTGATAGAAGGTCTGGAAACTGCTGGTGTATTTATTTCCCCTGAGAGACCGAAAAGAGTCAGCCATTCAGCCAAAGGATTTTCCTATCACGGATGTTTCAATCCATCACCTACCTGAATTGGTCTTTAGAGAAGCAATGGATAGATTGTTCAAATGCAGATGTTATAGCAAGCTAAACGGAAACCTGGATTCGAAGACAAGGGCCCAAGATATAGCAAATTCTTGTCCCACTGAGAACTGATATATGCTTGTTTCTGGACACCTGTTGGCAACCTGTAGCTCGCCAGGTACAATGACTCATCAGCAGCTGGAAGGGAGAGGCCTCAGTGCTGGACGGAAATGAGATCCTGTTTCCAGGTGTGAGCTTCTTCAGAGGCAGGGAGAAAGGAGAAGGGTGTTCAGAAGAGCAAATTCTACCCACTATGAACAGAACTCTGCTCTCCACTTTTCAAAACCCACTACTACATTTTCTCAGTTCTCACTTACTTGGGCATCACAGGGATGCTAGAGCAGGCCAGCAGGAAGGACCTTATAGGTCATTAAACCCTGCTGACTCATTTTCTCCCCTCTCTTGCTTTACAGTACTTCCATTTTCTAGAAATTTCTAGAAGTAGAAGAGCTAGCACAAAGCCTATTAAAAGAAGGGGTTCACAGTGGTTCAGACGTGGACTCTGGAGCCAAATGGCCAAATGGCTCAGCTAGCTCTGTGGTCTTGGGAGTCACACTTAACCTCGCTGTGCCTCTCTTTCCCCATCTGCAAAATGGGGAGAATGAAAGCATCTTCTCAGACCACTGATGAGATGATCTGTCTATAATGCATGGTTCCATGTCTGGGCACAGCAAGCACTCTACAAATATTAACCATTACCCTTATTAAGCAAGTTATCTTTAAGTAGCTATTTCAAATTATCCCCTTTCCAGTGTCTAAGGGCTCCTGAGTCACGCTCAGCTTCATCCCATATTTGCCCCTTCTGTCCACTTTTCTCACAATCGACAAAAGAACCTCAATACCCAGCTGACTGATCATCATTAAGGGTGTGGGAGGTAACAAAGGAGGCGGCCTTGGGACAAGGCAACACTGAAAAGAGTAGGAAAGAGTTGTCCTAAGCCTCTAAGAGACCTCAGACATGACAACATGGCATTACTGGAAGGCAATGAACAAAAGGAGAAAAGTGATTCACTTAGACACTGGGGAGCTGAAAGTTGACACAGTACACCGATAGCATACGAAGAGTGGCGTTGCAAATGAAAACAGAACTGAAAAAAGCCAGGAGTCACCCACACAAAAGACCTGAGGTGGCAACTTGAGCAAGGACCACGGACCAAGCCAGAAGTCTGGACCTCCCGTTTGACGGGCTGGTGTCTACCTCTGCTCCAGGAAACAACGTCATAAAGAGAAAGTCGTGGAGGACTGGTTAACGGCAAGTGATTGCCTTTGGAGCACTGGGGTCTTTGGTGACAATTCTGCTAAAGTTGGCAACCTTGGCATGTGCCTAAGTAGTTTAGGGTTTCTACCGGTGTAGAAGTTCTTCGAAGGCTAGGGTGATGCCTTATGTGTTTGTGCACCCATCACGGCCCTAGAACCTGCAATGGAAGATGGCTCACGTTAGGGACTTGGTAAATATTTACTGACCGATTGCTGTTTTACCCCAATGAGACAGGTAGTCATGGTGGCGTGAATGGTGTGACCATTATGACAGTTTGAGGTGACATCTCCCAGGGAACAGTCACTAACTCAGAGAAGAGTTAACTGTTTGGAAATACTTGTCAGAAAGAAAAAAGAGTTCTAGTCTCCTTAGCAATGCAACAACCTAGATTTTAAGAATTCGCCGTGTTGCTGTCACCAAAAACAATGGAATTTCCCAGAAATTAAAATATTTCTTTAGCCAAACCCTATCATCTAGGGATGCACTCTTATTTTCTGAAGTGATGTAAAAAATCTACCTTCTAACTGTGCTCCTGTGTTTTCTTTGTAAAAATAGTCTCCTTACACACTGTAGCATAGACTTGGAAAGCTCCTCCCCAAGAGCCTAAGGGTTTTCAATGGAGACTGTGTTCAGACCTTAAAACTCTCCAGTACCTAATAGCAAAACTGGCAATTCCAAGTGTCGCATCGATTTCGTGTCTACATGACATCCTCTGAAAGGAGTTTATCCTATGAGATGTGGGACACCAGCTGAGTTTAGATATGACCATTTTCCTGAATTCCCTTATCTTGTAGAGACGACTAGGTTTCAGTGATGACAATTATGATGGTGGAACAGTGAAGGAGATGGAGGTGATGGTGGTGGTGAAAAGAGCATCTTCTGAAGTGCCCAGCACTATGCTAATAAGCACATTACATTTGATCCTCCCAACATCATTACTGTCACCATCCTGATACTGTAAACCATTTAAAGGCCAAAAATCTGAGGCGTAGAGACCTTTCACAAGATCACAGTTTATAGAGCAAAACTGGGATTTCCATCCCGGAAGTCTGACCTGAGAGTCCTCTCGTTAACCCCAACTTCACATGACCTCCCACGCCACTAAGTGGCATCACCACTCAGGCAATGCCATCTTTTTCATCTCTGGGGGAAGGCAAAGGCTGGGTAATCTTCAACTTTCTTCCTCAGCCATAGTCTTTTCTCTGAATTTAAAGAGTGACCTGTGATCACACCTATTTCAAATCTTCCCTCTGAGCCTAAACGAACACCCCATTTCTTTTTCAAAGTATCTGTCCTGCACTGGCTCCCCTGGCGAGAAGGAAGGGAATGCTAAGCAATGGAACGTTCCCTGACAGGCTTTGCTGTCAGGGCCCGTCACTGCCTACAGGCGAACTCCTCAGGCTCCTGGAATCTAAGTATCCAGGCTGCCAGTTCAGTCACTGAGACCTCCTACAGGATTCACCGCTTCCTACAACAAGCTGAACATTCGTGGGGATTGGGGCCTGGAATTTCAGGAAGGAAATCAAGGGGTGATGGGTGCTAAAGCTCAAAAAGCAGTGAGCCACAGAGATGCCATCCTTGGAACTTACCGTCCAGCCCCGCCTGGTATAGAGCAGATACGCGGTAAGTGTGTGTTGAGTGAGAAGTATCTATGGCCCACGACATCAGCCCACCTCTCCTAGCCCTCTCTCGCTCTAGCAAAAACCAAAGTTCGAAAAAGGTGGGGAAAAAAAAAAACACAAAAAAATGGTGGGAATATCTGATATGACATTGGATGTGTTCCTTCGTCTCCCTAAGTCTCGATGTCTTTTAGTAAAGTTGGAATAATACTGGTACCTTCCTCGCAGGGCTGGCTGGAAGGATTAAAGGGTTTGTGAATATTAAGGGCTTAGTGGAGTGTCGAGCACATTTTAAGTGTTCAGCAAACGCTACTACATTCAGAGCATGAGTCTGGACTCATTGATGCCTCATCCAGGAGACATATTTCTTAACATCTTGGAAAGAAAAACTCTCAAGAGAAAAAAATTTTAGTGTCCCATCAACTCAGCAATGTTGATTGTCTCCACAAGGATTCACCCTACTCAGTTTTTAATCAAATTGTATAAGTTAGACCACCCTTTGAGATGTAACAGGTCATTTAGTGTGCTGTGTACATAAAAGCTTCCTGGAAAATATGGAATTTTGAGTGATAACTGCTAAGTCTGTTAGATAACCAACCTGGGTAATATGGACCCAATGTTCATACACATTCAGGTGTCATAGACGCCCATGGATAGCGTCAGTCTCCGTCTTGTTGATAGAATCAGCTTGATTCTTGGGCCAGTCTTCACTTTGCTTTATCAATGCAGACACAGCTCAATTCCTAACTGCAAAATTGAGCAGTGAATAAACAGAGGATGACTCGCTTCGGCTAATCCAACTGACATTCTTCGGGCACTCATCGGCAGAGATCCAATTTATTAAATCAAAATGGATAAAAGCAATATATAAATAGATACCCATTTACAATCTCCAGCAATTGATTTCACAAATAACCTAACGGTGCTACAATAAGCATCCCTAGAATCACTGATTACCAGTTCCGATCCTGCACGAAGATGACACGGATTGTCTGTAGCAGTAGCGGCAGCCATTGATTACGTATCCAAGTCTGTCAGTACAGTAAGAAAGTGCCGTTTTTGCCGTAAGAGAAAACGCCAAGCTCCAGCTTCCCCCTTTACCTCCAGCTGACCGATACAACCTCTCAAAGTGCAAGATTTCAGTATCACACTTCTGCAGAGATGAAATGCTAGCTAATGATGGCAGTGCAACCGGATGGAAGTGGAAACATGGTGACAATGACTTGACACATTCCTTCTCCAGTGAACAGATGAAATGCACTAGGTGCTCTGACAACTCCTTAAACCTCCTCAAGGATCGTTGCTGACACCCTAACAGCATCCAAAAATCAGACAACTAATTTAGTTTCCCTGTACAGGCAGCCTGACCTTCTGCTTTGGAAGGAACTCTTTCTTGCAAGGGAAAAGCATATGCGCACACAACGAGTCAGTGTTATGAGTGTGAGAGAGATTCTCTAAATGCATCCAGAGGGAAGACTAATCATAGCTACAGATATTGAGTAAAATTATACCCAGCCCCATTCTAAGTGTCTTACATATATTAACTCATTTAATCTTCCTAAGGACCCTAGAGATTGATGCTATTATTATGTCCATTTTCCAGATGAGGAAACTGAGGCACAGAGAGATAAAGTATCTTGCCCAACATCATACAGCTGACTAGTGGTTATCCTTGTATTCCTTGTGTCCTTATATCTTCCCACTCCTTTGCCTTTTACTCTGGTGGGTATTTTGATGATCACTCTTGAATTAGTATCGTCCGAGTTCTACACCGGGCCACAGAAAGTACTGCAATTCCTTTTTATCACTTCTCTGAGATACATGACTGCCTGGAGAGTATTACTTCTTGGTGGCAGATATTATGAGATAAAGGTAGGGCAACTTCACAGCAAAGTTGTGAAACATACATTTCACTTTGGACGTGAAACTTTTCAAACATTCAGAAAAGTGGAGAGAGTAGTGGTATAATCCACCACTGAGATACTCACTGTTAATATTTTACTATATTAGATTCATATATATCTGTGTGTTTTTGACTTGAGCCATTTAAAAGTCAGTTATATCAGATACCATAAGACATTACTCCAAAATAATTCAGCTCATCACAGAATGCAGACATTCTCCAACTTTACCATTATCTCATTATCACGTCTAAGCAAGTTCAATGTAATCCTCTAACAGCACTCAACACTCAGTCCCCAGTCTCCTAGCTTCAGTCTCTTTACCCCTCCCTATACACGGCAACCCTGAACTTCCCCGTCAAATCTCTCCAGACCCAGTGCCTTGAATCCAGGTAAGTGCGCACTTCCACAAACCCCTGCTGAATTCTAGTAATGGGAATTCCAGTCTCCTATTAGAATCCGTCAAGTTACATCCCAAGTCATCTGACCAAGAGTTCAAAGAGGAACAGGCACTGTGGACAGGTCCATGTGACAGCCTCAGGGCAAACAGAATACATTGAAGGAAAAACTGTAAACCGTCAATTTAAAATTAGGAATTTGATAGATCTCCCTAGGGATTGTTAAATAATCTTAAACACCCTGAACCTAATATCGAGATTGGCATCGAAGGGGTTAACCTTCAATGCCAATCTCAATCCACCCTACACAAAATACAGCAACAGATTTGCAATGTGTATAAGAAAAGAGGAGGAGAGAAAGCACTGCTATAGAGAACAATGAAGGTGGAAAATATGGAAGGAGTATAGTCAAGCACAGGTTGTGTGGTTGTGATTGGTAACGGGAGCCCAGAGTGAGAGAAGCAGGCTTGCTAACATTAGACCCCAGCCACGAGCAGTTTCTGGGGCTCTCGTTCAGTTTCTGCAATAGAAGCCCCTGTCTCTACTCAGGCATGGAATGGTTAGGGGGTCTGTTCCGTCCACCTTTTATCTGAATACAAAGTCTCTTTTCTCTTCCTTCAACTAATAGTTGTGATTACTCCTGACCATTCTCTATGATAAACAACTCTTCTGTTGCCTTTGACTGGGTGACGAGAAGAACTGCCCTATAGCTGTGAAGTTCAGAGGACTTTCACGCTCCGGGAAACAGATCGGGGCAGGAATACCAGGCTCCTCAGCACTTTGCATTTATCTCAGAAGGAAGGAGAAAAAATCCTGGCAGAAAGCATAAAGCCAAAGGGGGAAGTTTTAAGGACTATCAGACAGAGACGCGAGTAGGCTCCCTGTCATTAGTTTCAACTAATTTCACACCAAAGACTTACCATCCTTCATTCATTTTGTGATATATGTATGTGTATGTACATAGTTTTGGGAAGCTGGCCTATTAGACTGAGAGCTCCTTGAGGACAGGGGCATGTCTTATTCCCTCTGTATCCCCAGCAACCAGTGTTTAACACTTAGTAGACATCTGCTGTATATTTGTTGTGAAGTGAAGCTTCGCCTAATTTCTATTACCTGTCGTAGAATCTAATCCTTCCATCTTCCGAAGCCAGGATCCCCAAATATACAGTCCATGGGATACTCCAGCCATCTTTATTTCGGGACAGAGCTTCAGTTCTCAAGCCCTGCCTTTTGCCCACAAAGTTAGGCTCAGCTGGATTCCAAGAAAGGAAGGAAAGTTAAGGTTTCCTTCATCTCTTTTCTCTGCCTAGGCCAGGAATCTTCTCTGGTTTCCTCTCCTTTGAGCCCACTGGTCCTCTATGATCTGCGGCCACAAAACAAGAGTCAGTTGAACCGAACTCAACAGAACTTGACTGCCATGTCACACACAGTCCCTCCCAAATTAAAAACCAAACAAAAAAACAATATAGCTCAGGTCTCAAGGATGCTTCCCCATGACAACGGCCAAGAAGGCTCTTGCTCATGTTCTCATCCCCAAGAGAGCATGGTGGTGGTGAGGGCAAACGTGGCCCCAGGAGATGCCTCCTCATCAAGAACCCCACTGTAGTACTGTCCTGGAACTCCACCTAATACAAACACAATCCTAACCACTCCATCACCTCCCAGCTGATCTCCCTTCCTGCACTTACCATCCTCTACCTCTACCCCATTTCCAATCCATCCTTCAGGCTACTGTTGGAACCCTCTCTCCTTCTTTCAAATACTGGCACTGAATTCTCACAGTTCATCCTAATATCCAGAACCTTATATGCAGCATAAAATACGCTCGGCGATCAGATTAACCTCCCTTGCCATCTCTTCCAGCATTCTTTCTTCTCTGCATGAGCCCTATACAGGCAGAACTCTTCAAACTTTTTGCTATTCTCTCTAAACCCTCAGCTTCTTCACAGAAAAAGCTAACGTGGTACCCTCCAGGTGGAATGTTCAACACCTGTGCCCTGACACCCATGCCCCCAGGCCGGGAAGTGTCTCCAATTCACTGCTCAAGCACGATTCCATATTCCCTCTACTTTGAAACCTCTCTTGAGTGCCTCAGGCACGATTTTCCACCCTTCCTCTGTGCGCACGTTAGTGATACCACCTCCTGCCAGGGCTGGAATTCTCCACGCACCTTTCTGTTCACTCTCTTTGTTCCAGCCTCCTGGCCTGTCAGCCGCCAGCCTAGCCTCAGGGCTCTGCACCTGCCATCACTCTGTGATCCAAGTATCTGCACAGCTTCTCTCTCATCTCCTTCCAAACTCTGCTCAGATGACATCCCCCTTTGAACCTCAACTGCCACCTTTTTGAGGACAGCGACCTTTGCCCAGTCCCTCTCTACCCGCTTCGGCAGCCTTTCCCCAGGTGTCTGAGATCGTCTGACATCATCATTGTGTTGGGCCTCATTATTCATGGGTTCCCAACTTGCAAACTCACCTACCCACTAAGACTGATTTGTATCACCAAAACCAACACTGTGGTGTTTTTTGGCAGTTGTTTGTGGACATATGTAGAGCATATTTGTCACTGGACGTACACATTCTAAGCTCAGGCCGACAAGGGTTTCAGCTCTCATGATGTGCCAAAAAAAGTGTGTTTTTGCAGTCTATTTAATACCTGTATTTCACATTTTTGTACTTCTTTGGGTGATTTTACACTGGGCACAGTGCGGCAGTGCTGTCTAGTGTTCCTTAAGTGCAGGGTGGGTGTGATGTGCCTTACAGAGAAAGAGACACATGTTAGATAAGCTTTGTTCAGGCATGGGCTGTAGTCCTACTGACCATGAGTTCAATGGTGATGAATCAACGCTAGATGTTAAAGTTTCTTTAAACAGAAACAAACATACAACAAGGTTATGTACTGATTGGTTGACAGAAATGCTGTGACCTGAGGCTCACAGGAACCTGGCCCTATACTTCCCCTGGGAGCAATGGTTTAGTATTCACTAATTCAGTGTTTACAGCAACTTTATAGAATACAGCAACTATGAATAATAGGAATTGGCTGTATCTACTTTTTTTTTTTTTTTTTAACGATCTGCCTTCCTGTAGTAGAACATAAGCGCCATAAAAGGAGGAACTGCACCGCAGTGTAACACAGCTATATCACCCCGCCTATAACAGTGTCTGACACATAGTAGGTGCTCAATAAATATGTGTTGAGTTGCACTGAACCAGGAACTGTTCCAGGATAGAGACTATTTTTCCCTAGCTTTGTGCCACCGATTTTTAGCCAAACTACTAGCACACTGTGAACTCTTGGTAACAGGTGATGAAATGAATGAAGGATGACAGACTGTGAATCTCCTGCCCCCAAAGAGTAAGGCCGGGATTTTAGCTCCAGCTTTTCATCTGTGATCACTAAGTACTATTCTGCTACTATTTTATCACTATCGCCTTATTTATACCATCATCCTTAAGAAGGGCTTTGACGCACAGCGTCAATATTGGACGCATCATTGCGCTGCATCCGTAATATGCTCCAGAATGCTGGGACCCATGATATACTGAAACTGCAAATACACAAATGTGTTTCAATGCCCAGGCAGAGTGCATAACAGGAAAAAGCGGAGATCTGTGATGCAGTAATTCAGTGCATCTTTATTTTCCAAGGCAAAACATATACAGCCTCAATCAAATTACCCAGATATTAGCGTGGCTAAGCTGAAAGATGTTTCAAAACAGAGACTTTATATATTTGCCTTAAATGCATATTTTAAGAACTGTGTAAACCTGTCTTTGACGTTCTACATCTTAAAGCACCAATTAGGTTTTTTAAAGAAACACAAATGTTCATTGACTCCTTTCATGGCAGAATTGAAAATTGATTTCTCAATTTTAGCTGGGCTATTTTGGCCCTCCTTGGATGCTAAAGTGGGAAAAAAGAGTGCTGTGGTTTAACTTACAAATGAAATCTGAGGAGCTATAACAATGGTTAGCTTTGTACATAATAGCACCACAGGGACACTGAGGAAACAAAATGATGGCAAAGTGCATGATGTTCCCACGTATTCTTTGTGCTCTATTTCGCCCCTAGGATCCTCGTAGAGCTGACAAGAACTTCAGAGAGCAGCGGCCCTTCTATAAGAACACATACTAAATAATATATTATTACATATAGTAATAAATATTGAGCAGTGACTATGTATTACACACTCCCTAGGCAATTGGAAGAAAAGGTCCTGGGAGAGCTAATGTTGGAAACATGAGAATAAGTGATGCGCCCTGGTTGTGTTAAGGACGACAAAGGAAAAATAGAAAGGCCACGAAAGAGGAGCAGGGACACCTGGCTTGAATGCAGGGGGTCAGGAAAGGCTCCCTGGAGAAAGTGACTTTGGGAAACTACAACCCAAGAAAAGAGCAGGAGGTAACCAGTTAAGGAAACTGCTGAGTCCATGGTATGACTATCTTCACCTTTCTAGATATTTCCAGACATGTCTCCCATGTGATCTTACTAATCTACATTTCCACCAGTGTGGCCTAAGAATTTCTACTTCTTCACACCCTCACCAATTCATGGTATCAGCACACATTTTTATTTTGTAAGGATATGGGCATGAAATACTATCTTCTTATTATTTTAATTGGTGTTTTTCAAATTGATGAGGTTGAGCATTTTTCATTTGTTCTTCTTCACTACAAATTACCTTTTTATACCTTCCTTTTTTAATTAAGTTGTCTTGTATACATTTTAAAAATTTTGGGTATCAATCATTTGTCAGTTAAATATGTAGCAAATAATTTCTCCTGGTCTATAGCTTTGTTACCTAACTCTGTAACTGATGTTGTTTTTCAGACACTAGCATTGTTTGTTATTGGAAACAGAAAGTAGAGTCCATCAGTAAGAAAAGAGTTAGAGAAACTTTTCCGTGTTGATAAAAGAAAACTCTACAGTAACTACAATGACCAAATCAACATAAATAAATCTTAAAGCCACAAAGTTATATGAAAAACAGTTTGCGAAAGACTATGGGCAGAATGATACCATTTTTGTGGATATTTAATAAAAAACACAAAGCAATGCCTATCTATAGTTTATGGGCAACAACACAATAGCGGTATGAAACCACATTGGGAAGAACCCAGACCAATATGAGAATGATAGCCTTGGTGGGGGGAGGGGCAGGAGAAGACTGGCAGGGGGGATGGGGAAGTCTGGGGGGGTGCCGGGCTGGCTTCCACTCTGTTTTATTTCCCACGGGCGGATGGAGGGGCACGTGGAGCAAAGATGTCAATATGTTAATGTCTTATTTTGGAGGCTGTGATATATTATGTTCACCTTCTATAGCTGTTTGAATCACTTCACACACACACACACACTTGATAAGTACATATCTACACACACATATAAAATTTTTAAAATAGCTCAGGAAAACACATAGTCTTTGTTACTAAACTATAGAATTCCTTGTTATTTAAAAAATAAGAAATTAAATATGGAGTAAAGAGCCCTATTTAATTTTACTTATTCACTGTTTCCCATAATTCAGTGTTTCTTACAATATCCATTAGACTCAAGTTCTTCTCCATTTTTGTCTTTTATCCTTCACTTCCTATAACCTGAGTGGCAAGCACTTCACAGAACACACTTTGAGAAATTTTTGTGGGACAAAAAGGCTCAGAGAAAATTAAGGAGAAAACAACTAATTCACGGAAGTTAATTGAGCTTGATTTTGACAAAACACCAAGAATAAGCTGGAATGTCTGACCTTTCTTAACTAGCAAGGGTGTGTTAGTAATTCATTCCAGAAACCAGTGTTCACAGCACTGCCTCACTGTAAACATCAACTCTTCAAGATCCCTTGCTTTGAGAACTTCTGATAAAGATAATTTTTAAAATTCAGTAGGGACCATGCCTTACATTCCTATTGTTCCTTGAAACTTACAATTTTTTAAAAGAAAAAAACTGTAGCTATTTAACAATAAAAAGTCTATTTCCTTAGAGAGTATTTCACTGCACGACTATTTAGAGCTAAGCAATTTTCTTTCCTAGGCCGTAAACTACATTGCTATTCAAATAAATGGAATTATCAGACACCATAGACACTTATTTTATTTACTCATAAGGCTACAATGGTTTAAAAATAAACATTCCAATATGTTGGTCAGTGCTCTGCAAAGTACAGAAATTGTCATTCTAGGAGTTCGGGGTTTTTGAGCTCAAGCCACCCGTTCTCCTTGCTTGGCCCTGCAGTAAACCTTTCTCTGCTCTTAAAAAGAAAAAAAACAAAAGGAAAAGAAAGAAATTGTCATTCTAGGATTTACACAACTCCATTATCATTTTGCTGCCATGTCTCTCAGCTGTTCTGCAAAGAAAGCATGCACTGGGGCTAATCATCTATACAGAACTTTGTAATTTAAAAATACATTTATGCATTATGTTATCAGATGAGAAACTAGGATATTTCATACATTTGTGCCATTAACAACCCGCAGGGTGACAGTTATTCTACCTATTTTACAAAGGCTCAGAGAAGTTCAGTGTCATGGGACCGGTCTAGGTCACACCTCAAGTAAGTGCTAGAGCTGAATCAGACCCTGAGTCAGCTGAGTCCAAATGCAGCCTCATCAGCCCTCATCTCAAGGTTACTAGAGAACACAAGAAAATAATCCATGCCAAGCAACAGTGAATTCCCGTTTTTTTATCATCCCTTCTAGTTGTTTTTTTTAAAATATAACCTCATCTTGATTATAGTTTAATGCAAACGAATGCTCAGATTTGCAATTCATGGACAATATTTTCTAGGTTTCTTACTCTTTCGACGAAGATTCTTTCTGAGTAATTGGTGTTTTAAAGTAAACTGTTTGAGGAATTTCAAATACGTTTGGCTTTTTTCACTAGACAGTTATGGTTATATAGAAAATAGTCTTAATTAACCATGCAATAGAGGTTGTCTTAGATATTTAGGTCAGGATAAGCTTCTGGGTTTTGTGTTTGTTTTTCTTCCCTTTGTCCTGAGGATGATTACTATGTTGGCATTTGACAAGGCATGCTGTGACTATTTCTTGCAACTGTCAAGCTGGGGTTCTCTAGCTGCAACACTGTAAATAGGCTTCAGGGTAAAAAAAAAAAAAAAAAAAAAAAAAAAATCTTTAGGAAGTTTTCCTACATGTCCTCAAACCAAGCATATCACTGAAGACAGCGAAGGCTGTGATAACGAGAACCTCCTTAGGAGGCCGAGGCATTGATGGAGCCACGCGTTTATCAACCGGGGACGCACAGTGACCAGTCTCACGACGGATTCTCCAGGAGACCCTCAATTTCATATAATTATAATATATATATAAGATATATGATAATAATACAATAACATAATATTTTCATTCTAATTTTAGTTAATAAATGCAACATGATTGACTAGAGAAATGAGCCTACATCCTCAAAGCAGAATTTGTCAGAAGGAGAGTCTCAATATTTAATCCAGAACCTAAGATCAGTCTTGTATATACTTCTGTAACATACTGGCTGCATTTCTCAAAGTTCAGATACAAACCCTCTCTTAGTATGTTACTGTGGCTTCTCCCTGCCTCTAAATTCACACAGAAATCCCTACTCAAGAGTTCTGGGGACTTCCTTGGTGGCACAGTGGTTAAGACTCCACGGTCCCAATGCAGGGGGCCCGGGTTCGATCCCTGGTCAGGGAACTAGATCCCACACGCATGCCGCAACCAGGAGTTTGCAAGCCACAGCTAAGAAGCCCACCCGCCTGCCGCAACTAAGACCCAGCACAACCAAATAAATAAATAAACATATTTAAAAAAAAAAAAGAGTTCTGGAAGAATTCTTGCAACTTGTTTGTGCTAAATGAACAAAAGAATTTAGAACCTAAGAACAGTAAATAAAGTCATCAGTAAATGCTACATGATGGTTATCTTGTGTCCAACAGAAGCTGATGCAAAACCACAAAGCATGTCTCATGACAGCAGGTATAGAGAACTAAAACATAAAGCAGAGATGTACCTTGGGATCTTGGTGTCTTTGTTTCCAGCACAAGGACAGGAAAGGGTCTGATTTACTCATCAGCTGCTCACCAGAGCCTCGCCTCTTGTTTGCCATATGGTAGGCAGCTGAGACATACCTGAATAAAATAAATGAATGAATAAGTGAGGGAGAGTGTGAAGATGAGTTCTGAAATCACTATATCAAATAGAAAAAGAAAATAGTGTACGTTTAAGAAAAACAAATGTAGCCCGAGCATGCTGAAATTCTGGGCAGATTTAAGTAAGCTTCAAACCTTGATGGAAACAATTCTGCAAATTACCATTTACGACTTACTGATGAGAACACTATAAAAGTCAATCTATAGTAATTTGATTGTGTAAATCAGAACCAGAGAAGGCACTCTGGTTGTCTAATCTGTAGACAACCTAAATTAATTCCAGTGACCCAGGACAGACCTTTGCCAAGCAAAGGCCATTTATTATAAGAAGGTCTGGGAGAGGATCACAGAAGGAAATTTACTGCAACATGGGTGGGTCCTTTGAGCTAATTACAAAGCATGACACGGACTGATAAATTTATTCACGGTACGGACCATAAAAAAGGAGGTTGGAGATATTTCAGGATAGAGAACCCAGATGGTTTGAGAATTGCTGGGCACAGCAGATTTTAGTGGACAAGATCCTACAAGTAGTCAAAGAAATCCAGCACGATTTGCATTGTCCCATCTTGCCCTGGCACCCAAGTCACCACAGATCTAATTCTGCTTCTACCTTTGCAAATAGAGTCATTGTCACGACTGACTCTTTCACATTTTTCTTTCAGGCCCTGCTGCAAAAAAGAAGTATGTCAGTTATAATAACCTGGTTATCTAACCTTTTCCATTCCATGGAACCCTGGAGGAGGAAGACCCTCAGTTATTTTGTCACGCAACCTGGCATAGGACTCTTTTGGTCCTGCCCGCTGCCCATCACCGGAGGAGCATCCCCGGCTGGGAGACCAATGATAGAGGATCCAAGTGTCCTACACAGCTGCTTTATGAAATATTCTTACTTTATCTTGGCTTAATAAGTCACTGGCATCAGCACTGCCAACTCGGCTGCAATTCTGGACCTTCCCTACCAAAGGGAGCATTGAGACTCAAGTCCCACCCAGGCTCTTTAGGGTGAACCTTTGAGAGCCTTAGTGACTGTTTTGGGGCTGACCTGTCTTTCTATGTCTGTACTTCCAGGCTGCAAGGTTTTGAAACTTTCTGTACAGTTTGTGAGGACTTTTGCACTTTGCCATCCAATGTTGTACCTCAGTTCACTGTTTGTTTTCGAACGCCCTCTTTCCATAGAACCCTACCCTCCCAGACGGCGGGATATTTGGGAAAACCTTCAAACAATTAAAATTTTAAAAAAGATCTCAGCAGACTAAAATGAAAAATGTATGTACATGACTGTATAATTATGATTATAGTACCGCTGCAAATCATGTTATTTTTTTTAAGACAAAAAAGATATTTAAAGACCAAAAACTGTGCTGAGAAAGTATACCCCACCTATCTTTGGTATAAGATAGGGCACACGGAAGAAAGGTATTGGCTGAACGGAATAGAGGTCTTGATCTTTGGAATGCATGCCAGTAATGTATTTGACAGTACACGTTAATCATTTATGTTCAATATTTGTATTTGTGTTCTCTTTTGTTATTTTAATTAGGATATGGGTGTTTTGCAATAATTTTCATAATGATTAAGCTATTTGAAGAAAAGAATATGGAGTTTTCATGTCTTGAGGTTTGGTTCATGCCCCCCTATGACTGCCCAGTGTGATAAGGACTTTAAAAACAAAAAGCATGTGTGTTTTCTACTGTTTGTAATAAGTACTTTCGTTAATTCTGCTGCTCATGTGCCAATTTAGTGGAAAAACACCCTCGCTGAACAATACCCCTTTCCATTTTCTTTCAATTCTGTGATATTGTCCAAGAATGTATCAATAAAATACTTTGGTTAACTTTTTTATTTCCCGCAATAAATATTTTTAGTTGTTTATCCCTTTTTAGTGACAGTTGATTTCATACAAATTTTAAGTTAGGGAGGAATGCAGACAGCCAAATGTGTTAAAACAACAAGTTTTAGCCCACAATGAAGCTGTAGCTGATATACATATATTAACCCAGAGGTGCTAAATTCTCTCATAGAAAAGCTGTCACTAAGCCCATGCATTTTGCTTCTTCGTAATTGAAGTTGAGACATGACAACCTCAGACATTTTCTCAGAAAACTACCTATCCAAGATAGCAAAAGTGCTGGAGGGAAGAGGGAATAAAGAAGAAACACGAGCGTCAATAAAAAGCAGTCTGGGGCAATGTAGTGAAAAGATAAACATCTCCCCAAAACTTAACCAAAAGAGAAGTAAAGATAACAATTATACAGCATTTGTCTCTGTTTTCAAATAAACAGGTTGGTCATGCTGATAGTAAGGTTAAGACCTGGGGTTACTAAAATTCAACAGTAGGAAATGCCCTCACAGACCAACTCGTAGTAACTTGGGTGTCAGGAGCATAAAATAATGTCTATTTGCAGAGGGTGGCATTGGTCCTTAGCACTCAGGGTTGGACCCCCAAATCCAAAATGGATTTCAAGGAACCACTGCGCATCTGTGACTCACTTTCTACTGTGAATGATAAAACCCACACCTGATTTTACCTTTGGCATCTGGTGACCTCTTCCTGCCGCCCCTCAGCTCTCTTGGCTCAGGTAACGTGTGTGCAAAGAATAGAAAACTCATTTCACTATCGGACTGAGAAAAACGGATCTATCTCCCGGGTTTTCCTATCTCTGAAACACCCTTCGAAGAATAGACCATGGGGAGAAATGCAAATCACAGCAGAAGTGAGTTTGGATTATCCGTATTTTCAAGCTGTAGAGCCAAACGACGTATTATAAAACCTGGCTCCCCTCCTGCCAGCTGTCCTGCAGGACGTTACAGAAATATTCTAGAAACGTTCTGAAGCCTCCATTTCCTCAACTGGAAAACAAGTTAATACCACTACCTATCTCAACGGGGCTGGGAGGATTAAGAGAAAATCCATGAAAGGGCTTAGAACAGTGCTTGGCATTTGGTTAACTTACTATACACGTTAGCTGTTATGACCACCACTCCTACAAGGCAGATCAGCACCAACATGGTTTTTACATTTTGTCTTAAAAATAAAACTGTGTGCATTGCTTTCTCATTCCAGACGTGGAAAATGGAACCTGTAAAATAGCGCATGGGCAAGCCAGGCTGCCTTCCGGCCACGTAGTAGAAATCATTTTCACAAAGAAGTTACGTAAGAGCCTTTCCTGATAATGTAGAACCCAGAGTGCACAGGAAATAACAAAAGCAACTCCACTTAGGATTGGAAAGAGCTACGGCCAAAGACCTTTGCTCTGCTCCTGGATTCTCGGGGCAGAATGGAGGTAACAGCGATCAGGTAATGATCAGTATCAAAGCTAAAGCTTCTGCAGCACTACGTACAAGGCGTTGTTATTTTTATATATTACATACTTTACATGCATTCTACACTTCATCCCTATCACATGCATTACAATGTACGCTTTATATACATTAACTTATTTAATACTCAAAATGCAGTTCCCAGCCATTGTCCGCAATCCCCGTCCCGAACCCAGTAGCTGAGTTCAACTGTGCCTGTCGCGCCGTAGGACAGTGTTATTAGAAATACTTCTAATACATGAGCATATATTAGGAGGCACCGTCAATAGCAGGCAGCAAAATGGACGCCCACTCGCCCCAAGCCACACATATCCCCTCGCTCTTCCTCAAATAAATCAAGAATATCCCACCTCTGTTCTCTGGCCTAACGATCTTTCTCTCTCCCCAAGTATCTGCCTGCTTCACTTCCTCACTCCTTTCCAGTTTCTTCTTAAACATCATCGCGTCAGAGGTCTTTTCTGGCCATATTGAACAGGGCAGTCCCCCGCATCGCAGTGAACCCATCAACCTGCTTTATTATTATTTTTTTTAACAACACATCATTATCTGACGTCACAGATTTGCTTCTTCGTGTTTGTCACTCCCCTCTGCAGTAAGATCTACTGCCACGGGGGTGATGAGCCTGCTTTACCAATCCTCAGCCAAGGTGGTGATGCCATTCCGGGCGATGGGAACACCCAGAGCAGGGCCCTGGAGGCTTCCACCAGAAACCCAAGACGTGGCTGCCGTCAGTGCTTTCATCAGCACTGCACAGACAGAGCTGCGGTCACTTCTCCGGTTAGAAACTAGAACCCCCAAAATGGCAGGAGTAATCATCCTGTGGGAAGGGAGGGAGGGAGGGAGGGAGGAAGGGCGGAAGGGAGGGAAGGAGGGAGGGAAGGAGGGAGGGAGGGAGGGAGGAAGGGAGGGAGGGAAGAAGGGAGGAAGGAGAGAAAGAGAAGTGAACCAGAGCAAAATACAGCTTGTGAAAATCAACAGCAGTTCTCTGACTCTCCATCACAAAAGAGAAGCCAGACCATCAGTCCTAGCATTTCATAAATCTTAAGTGGCTTCCTAGGCTGGCTCTTTTCTCTACTCAATTGTTAAGAAGACATTGTCCTCACTGTCTTTACTGGAATCCTGCCAGGGAATCCAATCAAGTTCACAAATGATTCCCAAGGTCTCCCCCCCTTTGAAGTTCTGGCTGGGTGGCACCACCTCCAGACTCTGAGCATGCCCCCATCCCTCAGGACTCCTTAAGGGGACGGGGGAGGGCAGGGCCTGTCTAGGAACCTACAGGACAGCCCTTGTACCTTCACACTCCCAAACTCATCCCCGAGGCCTGGGATCACACGTTGGTTGCTGACCCCGACTGTGACCCAGTGGATTTATTTTGTTTGGCCGTTTTGCTTGGCCAACGGGTAATGCAGTTAATGGCCAAAGAGGTGTGGGCAACTTAAACACCTGTCTTACAGAATATACATTTCTGTCATTCACATGGCCTGCCTGGCATCTGCCTTTCATTGATACCAAGTCTTCATCATGTTTCACGTCTCACATGCCAATGTGTTTATCTTGCCTTTTCCTGTCCCATACTTTCCCTCTTTAAAAGAAGTTAGTAAAAGCCATGAATAAAGAGAAAGTGGAGGCAAGGTGCAAATTCTGATTTCTTTCCCACAACTTTTATCTTATACAGATGTTTCTTAAATTTTCATGTGTCTATGAACCACCCGGGGAGCTTCTTAAAAACGCTGAGCAGGTAGGGCCCAGGGTCCTGCAGTTCTAATAAAATCCCCAGGGACGACTGTCCTGGTACTTGAACTGGAATTTGATTCTCAGCCCTGATGGGACATTAGATTCACCAAGGGGCTTATAAAACAGATCCATGACCAGACCCCACTCCAGAGAGTCTGTTTTAATCAGTGTGGGGTACAGCTTGAACATTTTTTTTTCTCTGTAAGCTTCCCAGATGATTTTCCTGTGTAGGGTGGAGGGTTAATGTTCTAATACAGTGCGTCTCAAGCCTTAGTGGGCATGAGAATTTCCTGGAGGGCTTATCAAAACACACAATCCTGAGCTCTGGAGTTTAATTCAGCAGATCCAGAATGGGGACTGAGCATCTGCATTTCAGACAAGTTCCCAGGAGACCCCGATACTCCTGGTCCAGGCACCATACTTCGAGAACCGCTGGTCTAATCCAAGCAACCAAACTACTCTTCCCACAGTCTGGCTTTGCACATGGTGAAAGGTTTAAACAAACAAGCAAAACACATTTTTACTGGCTCTCGCACATTCTGCAAACCTGCATTCATTCTGGACTTAGGATTAGGGTTAGAGTTGTAGGTTCCCATCACTGTTTCATGGACATCTGCGTTTGCCCCCTAGAATTCTTTGAAATCTATTCAGTAACTTCTGGGAAAGTCTGCTATGTAGCCACCTGTGTCTCTTTAAATCATGTTTCTTTTCTTGCCTGGGGTCATGACCAGAGATTCAGAATTCTACTCTGAAGTGCCTCCCCCTGCTCTTGGGATTGTCATCTTTTTATTTCTGGTCTCGAATTCATTACCGTATTTTGAGTTTTTGAAATCTGTTTTCTAAAGCCTCATCTGGCTACGTGCAGGCTGCTGCCCCCCGGCTCAGGGGCTCAGACGTTATTGGTGCTTTCCCCCAAGCTTCCTCTTTACCAGGTCTTCCTTGCTGGTCCAAATTAGGTTCAGAGAAGCACTTCTTTTCTCTTCACCGCCCCTTGGGTGTTATGATAGGCAGTGGTAGAGCATTCAATCAACAAACAATCTGAGCACCTAGCACATACCAGGCACTGTCCTAAATTCTTGGGGAAACAGCACTTAGGTAAGAAGACAAACCCCTTGCCCTCAAGGAGCTTGAATTCTAGACGACGTGTCAAACATTTCTCAGATGCTGCTCTCTGATCCAGAGGTGACCTCTTCAGGACGGACAAGCAGATTCACAGCAGAACACTCCAGCCCAGAGCCGTCCTTTCCTCACTGAGTGTCTTCTCTTCTCCCATGGCTCCCTCACTTCCACTTAGAAAATTTGGCCACACCGGCTCTTTATTACGTTTGCTGCTCCTTTATGTTTTGCTATCCTGTGGGGTCCAAGAGCACGTGGAGATCCAAGCAGGAAGACTCCCCAGCCATGTGCACACCTGGTTCCACAGTTGAGAAGCTGCATTTGCCTCTTAACTGCAGAGACCTTTTTAGGACAAGAAAAGGAAATCCTAGGGAACAATTATTCTGAATTTGAGCCAGCCAGCCGCTTCCATTGTTAGAGCAACTGGCATATTTATTGTTACTGTCTCCTTCGAACAAACAGGGCTCTCCAGCAAGCTCTGCATTGGCTACTGAACAGGACAATGACAGAGTTCATCTTGGTGACTGTCATCCTCCCAGGGAACATTTACTACCAGAGAAATAGGTCAGGCAAACCACAGTGGTCCTTGAGCCAAGGGGGCAGGGCCGCCCTTGCTGCTGCCTGGACATTTTGTGCATAGATTCATCGGGTACTTGGTATATGCTCAGAATTGTTTTAAGCAATTCATACTCCTCCCGCTTAACCCCCATGTGGGAGGGATTAATATTATCCTCATTTTCAACAGTAATAATGAGAAGAATTTCCCTAATGCCGTGCAATTGATAGGTGGCAAAGCTGGGACTGGAAGCCAGATCTCACTGACTCTGGACCCAACACTATAAACCAGGCAATCGTAATGCCCACAACAACATGGTTTCTTGTTCGCCCCAAAAGAGCAGTTATGATCACCATAAATAAAATAATAAATCCCTAACCACAATCAAATAGGATTTCACAAGATAAGTATATGTATGAATAATACATTGTAAGAATTATTATAATAAGATAGACTCTTTAACAGTATTTAAAGTAATTAAGAATGTTATAGAAAAATGTCCATAGTTATTTCCAAGATGATTCTAACTCTATAAATACACACACACATGCCAAGATAAATCTTGAACAAAATATACAAAATGAGCTACACAAATACGAATTCTTTTTTGTTCAAAAATCTTTTCCTGTACTTTTTGTTTCCTTTGCAATGAACGTGCACTATATTTGTAATCAGCGGGAAAAGTTAATTTTAAAATCATCCTAAGATGGCAAGCTAGCACAGCATGATCCTGGCTCCCTGATCAAATTCATCTCTGGATATAAACTCCATAGCAACTCTTCTGGACCCTGCATTTATAGGAGAATTTCCTGGGGGCGGGGGGCTTTTGAAAAATACTGACTCACAGGCTCCACCCCACGCGAATCAAAACAGAAGTTTTGGAGGGACAACTAGACAGCGATGTATTTTTAAATCTCCCCACAGCACGGTTTTAAGAGAAACACGGATATGAGGGATGAGGACTTGCACGGATGGATACCAGGAGCTCAGAATGATGAACCACCCCACGCACCACGGCACTCGCCTCCCACCTGCCCCCAGCACACACTACCAAACAGAAGAGCCAACGCCCCAAGGGCCAGAGTGGGAGCCCAGAAACGGAGTTATGCATGTGATCTTCATCACAGACGCGTTCCTTAAAAAGCTGCATACATGTGAAAAAAACACTTAGAATACTTGCTCATATTACACACAATCAATTCCAGATAGATTAAGGACATAAATGTCCAAAAAAGGCGTAAAATAAGAAAACATAGAGGAGTATCTTTCTGTCCTTGGGTGTAGGAAACATTTTCTTAAAGAAGATAGGAAGAAGGCTCACCATGAAAGGAACAGTTAATTTTGATTATATTACAACTGAGTACTGTTCATTAAAAGAACCTTTACAGCAAGTGCAAATAAACTACAATGTGTAAGAAGGTATTTGCAATACATACACCAAGAAAGGCTTAATATTAGACATATATATTAGGAATAAATATACATATGCACATGGTGTGTGTATATATATACATATTAGAAATATGTATGTAATACATAATACAATGCTTATATATGTATATACACACACACATATTCTATATATATACAGCTTGAATCTAGACCTTTCAAATAAAAAGAAAGCTCTCTCTAAGGCATCCCAGAAACTGTGTAGGAGGGGCTAGAAGGAGTCTGATTGTACTTATATATGAACTGGGTATTTTTTTTCTTTTTTTCAGTTTAAATAAATTGAATTTTTTAAGAAGAAAATATACCATGGTCCCCAGTAGGACAAAGTCAGAAACTAAATATTGTCAGTATCCTGAGGAAGTACACAGTTCACATTAAATAAGCTAAAGAAACTAATGTGTAAAACCAGACTACCAGTTTACTTTTCCACAACAAGAAACTGGTATCAAAGGGAATATATTAAGGAAGGCCATTTAACCATTGTTTTCTGACCTGGTACAGAGATCTTTATGGACAGTCCATTAGAATATACTTAAAAACAAGTAATAGAAAACCCAGCTCAAATTTGGTTGAATAATAAAGAGAATGTATTGACTCATATAACTCAAAGGTCTACGTTACAGAGTGCTCCAGGCAAGGCTTTATCAGGCAGCTTAAGGCTATTACCAAGGATGAAACCTCTTTCCATTATATTGGCTCTATTTTGATCCTATTGGCACCCTCCTAGGACTAATTCTTCCCTTTGCTGCAAAATGGTTGTCGGCACCAATAAGATGATATTCAGTTTTTATTCAAATTCAGTAGAAGGAGGATGGCTTCATCATTCTATCCAACTATCAAATAAAGGTCCTAAACTTCACTTTGATTGGACTAAATCAGATAAATACCTGTCCATGAACTAGTCACTGTAGCAAGAGTGTGGTGTTAGGCCTAGGTTCTAACCATCCCTTGATCAATTACTTTAACAAAGAGTATGGGTTTGAGCAGACCACCTGGCCGCTGGGGGGAGAGGGTAGGGGGAAGGGGGAAACCTCATGTCCACAGCAAGAACCCATCATAGAGAAATAAAAGATCTGGCAAACACCCATTTCTATGCAGAGCAAGCTTCTCAATGGACAGTGACCGATCATCCCTAGGGCTTTTCTGGTTTTACTGCTGCAAGTCCAACCTCCTGGGAAGCCCCCTAAACCCAGGGAAATTGAGATGGCTGAAGCTAGTAACCCTGACTCAGTCATCTCATTCTGATACGACTGGCCTCCTGCTCCTCCCCCTCTTGAATCAAAGAAATCTAGACTACATAAATAATATATGCCTGACACACATTTAAAAATTTTTTAAACACCAGGGTGGTAAGGGTTGGTAATTGATTTGTCGATGGGTCCATGTGCCCATGTGTGTGTCTGTGTGCGGGTAGGATGTATGGGAGAAAATGCGTGAGGAACTGTGTCCCTGAAGGAGTATTCACATGAAAGAGGAAGAACACAGAAAAAAAAGTTTAAAATATTCAACAAACTGGATGAAACAGGATTACATTTGGCTGCAAGCAACAGAAAACTCAACACATATGTAACTTTCATCCTCACAGTCACAAAATGGCTGCTGTGCCTCTGGACATCACACATACCCTCTAAGCAGTAAAAACAAAAAAGCTGTAAGACCTCTTCTTGAGACTTTGCCGTTTACTCAGTAAGTGAAACTCTTCTTCAAGACTTCTTACAGTTTCTCGGCCAGAAACATATCACTTAGCCCCCTCTGAAATGCGGACTCTTCAACACACAGAGTAGAGAATAGGAGTACGCTACTGGGAATGCATCTTGGTTGAGAAAACGGTATCTGTCAAACTTTTGTCCAGGAGATATTATATAAACTCTTTCTACTTCTAGCAACTTCTTTATAATTATAAAATGGCGATCTAGGAAATCTCCAAATAACATCAAATTCGGAAAACCTACCCCAAATGTTGAAACTGAGGGTAAAGATTGACTCGTTTGCTGATTCAGGGGAGAATCTCCTCATTGAGAATTCCGCAGAGCAGAGGATGTGGGCAGGCTGCATTCCACAAAGCTGCCTTTGGAAGTCTTCTTAAATTTGTGCCATCCCGAGAGCTGTTTAACTAAAACTCACCACGGGAAATGCCAGGACTGGCAAAGACCACTCCAATCAATTTTGCATAGATCATTAGTCTGTTTCAGAGGCTTGTTTGCTCTCTGGGTAACAGCAACCATCCTCATATTCACTCCCATTCTGGGTTGTATTTTAAGGCAAATTATTCAGCCTCCTCTGCTAGTACATGGGGAATCACAATGAGATCCACCATAACAGGCTGCAATTTCTGTACCAAACTGCCTTGGAACAGAACCGAGCCCGGATCTAATTCTGGCCCCCCCCCTGCTTTATTCCATTCTCATCTGCTTTATACCAAAATTAAGTGTATTTCTAACTTGTGGAGGTATGTTGTTTCCATCTGAAATTGAGGCAGAACTCATCAAAGATACAATAAAAAAAGTGTATGTTCAACCCCATCAAACCAGATGTGTATACCTTTTATCAATCACCTACTGATTGAAAAGATTTTTCGATTTCTTTCTGACTTGTGTTCTCTATTCCCATTCATTAAGTACCTTACTAGACATCCTGACAGGCCTTCAAAATCAGAACAGAAGCCATACAATCATTTCCTCAGTTCAGCCCACTCAGCAAACTACGGAAGTGTTATAAAAATATAAAGGTATCCTAATGTGATGCTTATTTATTGCTGAGTTCAATTCCCAGGCTTATATTCATCCACCCATCCCCTCCAAGCCGCTTGTTCCCCTCTGGGAAGCCTCTGAACACAGAGCGACTCTCGCTGTGTAATGATGACAGAGAAAGTAAAAAAAGTCTCACAGCCCTGTCAACCCACTATGTGTGTTGAATGCTGTGCAATTCCTCTCTCAAATCCCTTCCAAACTTCTTCTAAATGCAGGGGTAGAAAAGCTGAATGATACATTTCCTAGAGGCCTTTGTAACTATGATTCTGGATGCAAATTAGTTTTCATTATCCAAAAGTACACACAGGAGATTTTGACAAGAAAATGCAGTGGAGAATAAAAAAACATTTTATTCATCCAGAAGAAGGCAAGAAAGGGGAGAAAAAAATAAAATGATAGGTCAAATAGAAAACAACTAGTAAGATGGTTGGTTTAAACTTAAATAAATGGGCAATTCCGTTAAATATAAATGAGTTAATAAGTATGCCAATTAAGAGACAGAGACTGTCGGATTTTGTTTTTAAAGAAAAATTTTAAGTTGCTAACAAGAGACATTCCTTAAATACAAGGCACAGAAAAGCTTCAAATAAAAGACTAGTGGAGTGGACCCAAAGATATCAGGACCTCATCTCTGGAATCTGTAAACGTTACCTTATTTGGAAAAACAGTATTTGCAGATGTGAGTAAATTAAGAATCTTTGGATGTGGAGATTATCCTGGATTATCTTGGTGGCCCCTAAATGCCATCACATGTATCCTTGTAAGAGAGACACTGAGGAACGTCTGATACACAGACTAGGAGGAAGCCGTGTGATCAAGGAGGCAGAGACTGGAGCGAGGCAGCCACAAGCCAAGGATACTGGCAGCCACCAGGGGCGGGAAGGGATTCTCCCCCCAAAGCCTCTGGAGGGAGTTCAGCCCTGCTGACTCCTTGATTTCAGCCAGGTGATTTCAGACTTCTGGGCTCCAGAACAGTGACACAATAAATTTACTTATTTAAAGCCACCAAATCTGTGGTAATTTGCTACAGACACTCTAGGAAACAAATACAGATGGAGACTGACACGCCTTATAAAACCAACCAAAAGAAAGCTAGTGTAACCACACTAATATCTCTAGTATTGCTTCCTGCCATAGAGAGGGCATTTCATAGCAATAAAAGAAAAAGAAAATTGACAGCAATCTTTCTGCTCTGCCTGCCTTTTCTCCCAGAAAGTAAGGTCTTGGAATCATCAAGTTTTCTTAATGATTTCCTGCAGGCTCTGTGAGCATGAATGTTATTGATAATTACACAATGTGAAAGCATAATCACCAAATAGCCACAGAGCAGAATACAAGCAGGACACCAACGCACTAAGATACGTTAGCCAGTGTGGTCTTAATCCCATGATCCACCAGGGAAGAAGAGGAATCTAGACACACACATCTTTAAGGAACAAAGTCGCAAATCACCTAAGTCTGGATCCTTCCATGGACTAAGTCAAGGTACCTACTATGTTTCTTTCCCACCAAATATCCACCACGGGTCTTTCTCAAAGACACACACGAACACTTTCTTTGCCATATGGTATCTGAGTCTGTTCCGGCCGCACTAACAAAAATACTATTGAGTGGGCGGCTTATCAACAACAGAAACTCGTCACAGTTCTGGAGGCTGGCAAGTCCAAGATCAAGGGGCTGGTGGATTCGGTGTCTGGTGAGAACCTCTTCCTGGTTCACAGACGACTGTTCTTTTGCTGTGGCCTCAGGTGGTACAAGGGACAAGGGAGATCTCTGGGGTCTCTTTCATAAGAGCATTAATCCCATTCATAAGGACTCTACCCTCATCACCTAATCACCTCCCAAAAGCCCCACCTCTAAACACCATCACCTTGGGGGTTAAGATTTAACATATGGATTTGGTGGGAGACCCACGCATTCAGTCTATAGCAGCGACATTCTTACTTCCGTAAGGAATGCGTCATCTTATTTTGCCCTGTATCACATTCCAACCACCATAAAAGACACACGGGAAGGTTCAGCACATACTTGTTAAGCAAATAATGCAAATCAATGTAACAGCGGCCCCAGCCAAGTGGCTTTATGGCCCACACTGAGCTCTTATGAGACCATTCACAATGTAGTGCTAAAGACAGAATAATAGTCTGTCAGAGCGAAGGGGCACGTTGGAGACCACCCAGGGAGTTAGGCCATGAGGGTGGACCCCTCAGGAATGAGATTAGGGTCCTTATAAAAGGGACCCCAAAGGGTTCCCTCACCCCTGCCACCCTGTGAGCATACAGACAAAATGGCTTTCTTTGAATCAGGAAGCTGGCCCTCACCAGACACCAAATCTGTCAGTGCCTTGATCTTGGACTTCCCAGGCTCCAGAACCATGAGAAATAAATGTTTGTTGTTTATAAGCCACTCAGTCTGTAGTACTCTTGTTATAAAAGCCCAAAAGGACTAAGACACCTGATAAGCCTGTTATGTGAAGAAGGAGAGACCCTATAGACAGGATATGGTGGGACACAAGATAAGAAAAGACACTGCTAGATAGCTCTACAGGAAAAAGAGAGCGGAGAAAGGGGAGAATAGGGAAGAAAAGAATACTGAGCAACTGGGTGGGATACTGGGCTCTAAGTTGTGGAAGTGACTGAGGAATAGTTAAGAAGAGTAATAGATAAAACTGAACTTTAAGTATTTTGTAAATGCTATAGTGTAAATCTCTTCACCATTCCAAATCTTCAGTAAAGTCCTTTATAATCATAAAAGTCTTGTAAGTGAATTATCTGGAACCATACAAGTAGGTGCATACAAATTCGGAAGAACATCATGTTTCCACAGGTGGAGGAACGGGCTTCCAACACCTGAATTGGTGGGAAAATCTTAGTTGAGATACAGGTCACATTTAAAAGTGACCTTCTCAACTGAAATCTTATCACATCATCTACCATTTGTCCTATTTCTTTCTTCTGGACCCACACCAAGCCAGACTATGTTCTCTGACCTGCGGCCGCCCAACAGATGGTCTTCTCTCTCCAGGCCAAGTGGGCCTTTCTCAGTAGAGACTCAGCTTTGTCTCTGCTACTCCACGTCCTGTCCAGTAAACAAACTATCATTTTTAAATTTTTCTCCTAAAGCCCAAAGAGAACTGAACAAAACATTCCAGAAGGAGCTGGTCCATCCTGTGAACACCAAGGATGCCTCAGGTAATATTTACATTTGTACTGTCATCACACCAATGAATGACCATTACTGATCTAAGAGCAAATTGCAACCCCACACCGCAGTTCAGGGGGCTGCTTCTAAATGACGCTCCTCACCCCGTTTCATGGACTTGGCAGTTAAGAGTTTTCTTTGGACCAATACTCATGAAATTACACTCATCCTTCTTAAACTTAATCTTCCTGGAACCGACCCATTACTCCAGGCAGTTGAAATTATTTTAGAATCTGATTCTTGTACCTTTTTAACAATTCTTGCAAAATTTATCCCGATTTGTGATTCACGAGGTCTCTAACTTTACTCAACAGCCTGTGACGCACACCTAAAGAACATCTCTTCAAGTTGAACAGTGAATCCTGGGTAGAATGACCCACCTGTCCTTAATATCTGCCTCCTAGCTCCTGTTGCTCTGAGCTGACTTTGAGGGCTGGCACACCCAGGAGGCTCTGGAAACCCACTGTGCGTCCAAGCCTTGAACTTGAGGAGTAGCTCTGTCAGCATAGAAGGTAACTGAACTTCCCCGGTGATCAGCATAGTGCCTTGCATGTAGACAATCCTCTAACGGCGGCAAACTCATGCTCCACAGATGCCTCTATTTCTAGCCTCCTGGAAAGTCAGCAGAACTGGTGCGTGAACCAAGTTTGACATCATCTCCACCCCCAGATAACTCACTGTCCTACGCGAGGGGACAGAATAAGCCCGATTACTGCCGACCTGTCCTTTCTTCTGCTTATTCAAAAAGCCTGTAAATTTTGCCCAATTTGTTTCTTGTCATCCAGAACTTTTACTCAGACTGCCGGAAAGGCAGGGAGGAGGGGACAAGAGACATCAGGCCAGCCCTGTAGGGAAGGAAATGATGGAGTTGGGAGAGAAAGAAGCAGAGGGTCTTGAGGCGTGAGGGAAATGAATGGGAATTCTAAGAACTAGGGCAATGGACTCTTTCCCTCTACCTTAGTTAAGTTAGAAACTCAGGTGAAATTTTTAAATCACTTTGTAATTGTCCTTTGGTTCTTGGACCATGCTTCCTTGACCAAGGCAGAACTCAAACCGGATCACACACGTCTCTAGCTTTTATGTATTTCCCCCTTACAGAATGCCTCCATTTCAATTCATCATCTGGTAGAAGAAAAGTGTTCACATCTTTGCTTTTCCTTATTTTTTTTTTAATTTTGCCAAGAATACTGCTAAAGAGAACATGAGAAACGGGCTTGTGGTTCAATAGTTACAGTGTCTGAAATTAATTAAAGGAAAGAGAAGACCAAATAGGCTCTTGCTTCCTGGTGTAATTGTATTTTAAAGTGATCCAAAATGTTCCATGCCCCCAAAATGTTTCCTCAATGCCCAGTCACCTAGCCTTCAATTCCCACCTTTTGAATATACATTTTGGATTAAGGTATTATCTCCTAAAATAACTTTTTTTGGAACATTAGCATTTCCTGGAGCCTACTAGGTGCCAGATACTTCAAGTGTGTTATGTCACGTTTCTTCCTCATGACAAACCTGCAGGCATTTATTTCAATACTATAATAACTGTTCTGGTTGAACTGTGTCCCCTAAAAAGGTGTGTTGAAGTCCTGAATTCCAGCACCTCAGAATGGGATCTTATTTGGAAATAGGGTTATTGCAGATGTAATTGGTTAAAACACGGTTGTACTGGAGTAGGATGGGCAGTCCCTTGATTCAATAGGACCGGTGTTAACGCTCCTAAGAAGACGGAAGTTAGACCCAGACACAAAAGGAGAAGACAGACACGTGATGAGGACATCAGAGAATGGAGCGACCCATCTGCAAGCCAAGGAACACCAAGGAATGCCAGCAAATACCAGAGGCTAGAAGAGGCAAGGAAGGTTTCTCCATACAGGTTTCAGAAGAAGCATGGTCCTGCTGACATCTTGATTTTGGACTTCTGGCCCCCAGAACAGAGAAAGGATACATTTCTGTTGCTGTAAGCCACCCATTTGTGGTTCTTTGTTACAGCGGCCATAGGAAACTAGTACAGTAACCGAGAGTCATGTTCTAGACTCATGTTTCAATCCCAGCTTTGCCATTACTTCCATAAATTACTTCAAGCTTAGTAAATCTCAAATTTCCTCATCTGTAAGATGCAGATAATGGTATCTACTATTACATAGATTTTTTTCCAAAATGAATTAAATGGAAATCTCTGTGTTCTCCTCTCCCAATTATTGCATCAGGTAAACACTTAATAAACGGCATCCTCTGCTAGGATCATCCTCATGATCGGGCCTTCTTCCTCCTCGTGAATGAAGAAACTAAAAAATAGGTAAAAAACCACGCCCAGTGGCAGAGTTGGAGTTCAAAATGAGTTCTGCTTGCCTCCAAACAGCATGTCAGATTCCAATAGCCATTAGGAGAGAGATTACGTTTTCTCAAGAATCTGCATGTGTTCTGAGGAGCTGGATGGTGAAAGGTAAAATCCTGAATGTGAGGCAAGCGGAGAAATGAACTTTTAATTCAGTATATGGGGTGACGTCGGGGTGGGGACGTCTGAAAGGCGGTCAGAACCGCTAAGATCACAACTATGACCTCCCAGCTCTGACCAGCGCTGTTCCCTGTGCTGTCCCACCTCCACCCCCAAGTTCATGTTAACATTGCCATTTCTTTCAACAAACCATGTATCAGCCTTCCAGCATGCCTGAGCTCCTAGAAGCTATCCAACTCCACAAAAGGCTCCTGTTCCTTAGGAAATCCAACCGGCTGGCTTCCTTTCATCCAGGCATGCTTGGTCCCTGCCTACAGCAGTGCCCTAGGCAGTATGACAGAGAGGCTCTCGGGGCCAAGGAGAGTCTGCAAAGCCAGCCACCCTCTCCCAATCCGTGGGCATCTTCACTTCATGCACAAATGCAGTACTGGTCCCTGAGCCAGAAGCACGCATAACACTGGGGCAATGGTCAAAGTTGGATATAATCTAAACGTATTTAAAAAGCTAGATGACTGAGTTTTATGAATATCATCCTATATATTCTGGATCATCCTATATATTCTGGATATATTTAAATATATTTAAATATATTTTAAAATAAATATATTTATTTATTTTAAAGCCGGAATGGATTAAAAGGAGAACAGACAAAAGCCAGGGAGATCAGTTTGCTACAATAAATATTCAAGACCCCGGTCTGGTCCAAGCCCCACATGATATGTATTTTCCATATAAGCAATGTGAGGCTCAGACAAACCCTAATTCCAGCTATGGCCCTAGTAAGCTGTGTGTCCCTGAACCCAGGCAGTGCACAACTAGTTAGTGACAAACCACATCTAAGAATCAGTCTCCGGATTCTTCTCCTTCCCACTCCGTGCATCCCCATTTTTCCACATGAGAGGATTGCACCTAAAAATCAACATATGCAGAACAAAAATCGGAAACTGCATTAGTAAGCATGAACTTTACAGACTTCTGGTCTCTGTTCTCTCCTTAATCCCAGTTTAGCCAATGGGATTTGGTGTTTACCTGGGAGAAGGTCTTCCTCTTAAGAATACTGCACCCCTTTAGTCGTACTGCTTGCAAAGCTATACACACAGGTATTCTGAAACACTGGACAATTTAATCTCTCCTTTTTATGCCATAAACACCACTGGATGCAATTTCCGAGGCAACATTTAAATGTTGCATCCCATTTCCCTATGATATGGGAAGTACCCATAGGCTGTGAGAGTGAGAGAGGGTAGCCAATATTTCATGAGCACGTCCCCAAATGGGGTGAAGGTAGGGCCCTGCAGATCAGACAATTCCATCAACCTATAACAAGCTACACAGAGGATGACTCAATGTGCCATAAGTTCAAGGGCAGTTGAACTAAATTAAAAGAAAAATAGCTTTAAAAACCTGACAACTTCTTACTGGTATTAAAATTTAAAAAAAAAAAATTAAAAACCTGCTGAAAGTTGCCTATTATAGAGGAGGGTTAGAATTTAAATGTGAATAAATCTTTTATGACAAACCCAAGGCACAGTTCTTTTTCTAGATGCCAACAGGAGCTTGCTGTGCCTTATATCTTAAGGCAAAATGTTCTCCCTTGTCTCCTTTTGTTCTTTTCCTTTCTTCCCTCTCCCTTGGACACTCCTTTTCTGTATTCAGAATGCTCCGGGTCATCGGCAGGGCTTCTCTGAGGAGACCTACCAGGCCTCTGCTCACGCTGTGTGTGCACCTCTCTCTTCTGGCAGAGTCTCTCCTATTATCTGATTCTTCATGCACCTCACAGAGCTGGATCTGACGCACTGAGGTGCAGAGCCCACAAAACCCAGCTGTATCTGCAAGTCCACAAAACCCAGCTGTATCTGCAAGTCCGCAAAACCCAGCTGTATCTCCAAGTCCGCAAAACCCAGTTGTATCTGCAAGTCCGCTAAACCCAGCTGTATCTGCAAGTCCGCAAAACCCAGCTGTATCTGCAAGTCCGCAAAACCCAGCTGTATCTGCAAGTCCACAAAAACCAGCTGTATCTGCAAGTCCGCAAAACCCAGCTGTATCTGCAAGTCCCTGCTGGGGTGGAGGTGGCTGAAACCAGGTCAAGGAATCCAGGAGTCACAAGGCACAGTGGGAGGGGGAACACGGAAGGTCATCTTTGAACTTCACACTTGCCTGTGACAGAGATGTCAGGAGGCCCCTCATGGGGCCTCTGTGGAGGCAGAGAGGATAATGTGAAAATAATGTGAGCTGAGGCAAGAAGAAGGAGCCGTGGACCCAGAAACCCGGGGCCTAGACCCACAGCATCCATTTCCCCACTGACTGGGCGTCTTGGGACCTCAGGCAAGCTCCTGACCTCTCCATGATTCGTTTTCCTCAGTGAAATAGGGGAAAGGTCATACCTATCACAAGAGGTCTTTGAAAGGATTAGTTAAAATATCTCAAACGAGAAGAGCTTGCCCAACAAAGGTCTGCAGATCCCAGTTCTCTGCTGCTTCCATCACAGGGACTTGGGGATGGTGTAAAATATTGGGCCGAATAAAATCTAACAAGGAAACTCAACACTCTGATTCACTTCTTCTGTGAGTGTAGGCACACATTCCACACTCCAGGGAGATTTGGAGTAGTGGGAAGGAGCAGGAAGGAAAAGACAGGGAAAGGTGAAAAGAAGAAGAGGTTAACAGGTCACTGAAATGGGCTATTCTAGAATATGGGTGGCAACTCCATGTTCAGTCCAAGGAACTGAGCACTTGCTGCATGTGCCAGCCTTGAACTTAGCAGTGGGGACACAGGGATGAAGAAATCATCACTTCTGTCCTCAAAATGTCTATATCCTTGTGGTAGAGGCAAATACACCAGTAGGAATAAAATAATACGATAAAACTAAAAGTACGGCCAGAGGCTTGAGGAAACACAGAAAGGGTGTAACTGATTCTTCCTGGACGTGGAACATCACTTCAGTGTGCAGAGTGGAAGGGACATTTCAGCCGGAATTTGAAGGTGTAGGGGAGCACACCAGGGGGCAGAGAGGAGACAGGCATGCTGAGTAGGCAGAATAATGCTCCCTCCTCAGACGCCCATGTCCTCATCCTCAGAACCTGCAGATACGTTGCTTTTCTTGGAAAAGGGACTTGGCAAACTTAATTAAGGCTGCAGACTTTAAAATAGAGAAATTATCCTAGATTATCAGGGTGGACCCAGTCTCATCACAATAGCCCTTAAAAGCAGAGGATTTTTCTCTGGCTCAGTTGTAAGAAATGGGAGAGAAGAGGAAGTTGGTTTGAAGCTTGAGGGGGATTCAAGCTGCCATTGCTGAAAGGGGGCCGGAGGCAAGTGTGAGAAGCAACGTGAGCAGATTCTAAGAGCAAAGACCCGTCCCCTGCTGACTAGTCAGCAAGGAAATGGAAACCTCAGTCCTACAACCACAAGGAACTGGTTTTGGCCAACAACTTGAAAGCGTCTGAGGAAGTGATTAACTCCCAGTGTCTCCAGAAAGGAATGCATCCCTTCCAACACCTTGATTTCAGCCTGTGAGACCCTAAACCCAGTTGTGCCAGGCTCTATCTAGGCTGCTGACCTACAGAACTGTGAGATAATGGATTTGTGTCATTTTCAGACACTAAGTTTATGGTAATTTGTTATAGCAGGAATGAAAAAATTAATCACATACATAGCAAAAGGCACAGAACAGCAGATACATACGATTCCATTCATAGGAGCTATTTGGGGAACTACTGGGGATAAGGCAAGAAACAGGAGGAGCAGTTTGGTGAACAATACATAAAACAGAGCCAGACTGTAAGCAAAAGGGAGTCTTAGGAGGCTTTTGAGCAGAGGAATATCCAGTATGATTTGGGAAGGGTGGGTAGAAATTTAATAAATTCCTAAATTCACCAGAACTCATAAATAACAAACGTCCCCTTATCTTCGAGATTATCATCACAGTAGTTTGCATTTTGATTTAAATGAGGTTGCAATGGTGTGACTATCCAGGAAATTTCTCCTTGAGATGTGATTTACAGCCAGTTTTGGAACTGTAGTAGTTTACATACACAAATGTAAAAACTTGGGATTTTTCATTCACCTGCTAAAATGATTCCGTTCAGCTTATCAAAGGCATCTATGTAAATGCAGAGGGTATTCTTTAAGGATCTAACTTGGCTTCTCAGCTACATTCACCAGTACTGACCATTCCCTTATTTTCAAAATACTCTTTTTTTTTTTTTTTCTTAGTTTCTATCTATAGATTCATCTCCTGGACTTCTTCCTACTCTTCTTATTGGTCTGATTTTTTTTGCCTTTAAATTCACTTTCCTCTACCCAGCCAATAAATATGAGACTTCATCTAAGCCTAATTTAAGGGCTTCTGCCTTCCTCATTCTTATATACTATGTCCCTAAATTATCCTCTCTATTACTACTTATTTGCAGGTGATTTACAAATTTCTCTTTCTGATTGTAACTTCTCTAGGAATCAGAACTGAGAGATCCAGACACGTATGTCATATTTCTTCTTGGATCTCTCAAAGACACCTCAGACTCAACATGGCCAAAACCAAACTCATCAATGTCATGCCTGACTTGGTCTTCCTCTCAATACTCTATCTGTGAATGGTTCCACCAACCACGAGCTAGAGTCCCAGCATCATTCTTGCTGTCTTCCTCTTCCGCATCCCCCACATCCAATTCCAGACTTACTCTTCTTCCTCAAGTCCCACCAAGAGCTAACTTCAAGACTTCCCTGCATGCTAGCAAAAGAGCAAGCATCACATGGGCTAGAGACTGATGAATAAATGAGAAACCATGAGTCATTCTGGGTAACTGCCATCTACTGGTATCGATACTAGAAAAACTGACCCAAAGAAACTGGGGAGGGCAGGGGGCTGTGGACATAAAATCCACTTGTCACCTCAATCATTAACCCTCAAGTTTACTTCCTCAGGTACAACTCAGACGCCAGACCTCAGAGGACTCTGGGGGGATGGCAAGAAATTTGGGGAGCTCAGTAAGAGTCATGAGGATCCCAAGCTTCGATCCCACGTTCATTCATGCATATAATATCTTCTTAATTAAAAGTAGTAAAACTCTTGGTTAAGGGGCATGTGGTTGAGATTGCCATTTGTAGCCCCTAATCATCTCTGAGGAGCCAGGCAGAAGTTAAGACAAGCCCTGTATTTTTAAATAGACACCCCTTTGAGAACCACCAAATAAAAACCTACCAATTATTTGAGTAACGCCTCATCTTCACAGTAAAAAATAAATGTCACTACCCACTTTGCTCATTAGACTTAGCTCTGAACATCATCTGGTTGCTTCTAATAACTGATCTACCACCGTAAGACTCAAAACTGCCAACTGGTTCAACCTCATTAGAAGCTTGCTGGAAAAGGCAGGTGTATCACTGGTGCTCTGACAGCCAAGACAGGTACAGAACCATCCAGATTTTAACAGACTTCCACACTTCAGTCTGATTTTACAGACCACTAGATCAGTTATTATACTCCAGTCACTGTTTGGAGCTACACTTTATGGGAAATTACACGTAGAGAGGTCTGTTTAGACAGATACAATGAAAATGATTCATGAGCAGAAAACCAAGCAGAATTCACGAGTGGATTACCTGAAAAACTAACTGAAAAACTAGGAGAGTATTTCTTGAAAAACATAAAGGAATGTAGCTGAAGGGTAAATCAACTTGGAGTTTCTTTTTTAGGGCCTTAAGAAGCAGTACTAGGATGGATGGATTGAAGCCATAGCAGAGCAGGAGGAAGGCTTGCTAATTGGGATAACTGAGGATGGAGAAGACGGCCCTGGAAGGGAGCCATCCTTCAATTAGCAGCTGCACTCAAGCTTGTCACAAGGACACTTGATTAATTCAAATAGAAACTCAGAAAATATTTACTGGCTGCCTACTATGTATAACGGCAGATCAGAGAGCTATGAAGATATGAGATGGGTCTCTCGGCTAGCAGATCCTCAAGGTTCGTCCTAAAACTGACTTCCTTTATTTCCCTATCTCTGTCATTAGGTTCAAATATCAAAATGCAAGTTAAAGTTCTTCAACTTTCTCCAACAGCAGGCATGAGGTCTCTTTAAAAGATGCTTGTTGTATCTCCCCTCTACCACCGTATGTACCTTAGAAACAAAAAGAGATTAAGATGGACAGGAAAGGATGTACAAATTCTAGCTTAGCTCTAAACCTTCTTAGTGTTGGGAAGGTAGCACCTTGACTCCCAAATACAGGATACAAGAAAGATCCAGGACATTACACAGCTGAGAGCCAGATCCCAGAATTAAACTGTGCAAAGCTACTCCATTGGGGTGATTTCACAAAGTGTCTAGCTTTACAATCGGTATATTTGGGGTATACTGGGACCACCAGTAAAAATTTCCTGGATTTCATCTCAAGGTTGTTATCCTAGTCATGCCATCTTTTAATGGGACCTCTTCACTCAATTTCTTTCAATTCTGGGATCTCTGCCAAGACATATGGACTCTTAAGATATAATTTTTCATTGACCGTGTCTTGGTTTGGTTTATCTTAACAACAGAGAAAATACTAAGAAGACTAGCAGTTTATTTGCAAGGAAATCCAGTAGTAGATGGAGAAAAGAGACAGAACACACAGACAACAGATGGCATGCCATTAAGAAAGATACTTCTGGGAGTAACTAGAACAATCTTCCCAGGAAACTCTGAGAACCAGTTTAGAATTGTGTCCCCAAAAAATTACCGCAGCAGAGACAAAGGAGTCCCCATCATTCATTTGTTGGGAGCTGGTAACAGGAGGCATTTATTTTCTGGTTCTGTCTGCCATGTACAGAAGCAGGGTGGGCTTGACCATTAGAAAAATTCCTTACACAGAGAAGCAGAGGTTGGCAGCTGAAGTCAGTCGGAGTATGTTACAATGGCAGGACCCAGAGAACATAAGCAGAGCACCAATACACTACATTTAGAGCTAACACTCCATCCTGCCATCACCTGAGCTGGTTTACAGAGGTGAGTATGTGCTACTACTACGTATGTTCCACTCCTAGAAATAACTTCCTGCTTTATGACAGAGACATTCAACAATTCATATTGATAAACTACTATGCCAGCATCATAGAACTGGAAGGCAATACAATAGTGGTGAACATTAAAAACAAAATAAAAAATAAAGAAAATGGAAGAGAGGGCTTCAAAGATTAGGGTTTCTCCTCCAAATCCATCCCTATCATACCTACTCGTTCACGGTACCCTTTGTTATAGAATATCAAAATTCTTATTTTATTCATCTGTTTATAGGCCATTTGGACAGATTTTTGTGATTCATGCTTAGAGCAACAAAGATACTTCACTGATGTTCTTGCTTTGGATTTATGGATACAAATGATGGAGTGCAAAAACAGCAGCAAAAAATACATGTGAAGATAAGCAGGACAGTCCAATGAATGACCCCAGGTTCTTTCTCTGGGTTGCTCGCCAACAAGTTCGCTAGGATTTTCTCTCTGCCACCTCACCTGGAGGGGCCACAGCCAAACTCAACTTCCTATAGGACTGTGGCCCCTCAAACAGCCATCAGGCTTTAATGGGCCTCCCTGCTACAGGATATTTTGGCCTAGTTTTCCAGGTGCTGAGCAACTAGTATCTTCTAGAACTTGCCTAAATATCTGGCACCTAAGCTTCCACTGCCTGGAGTCCAAGCAATGTGGTTGTCTGTAGCCCCATGAAACCCCTCTCATTCTTGGTCCATTAAAGGGGAGGGCAACAGGGATCAGAATCCTTCTGCTTTTCCACAGCCATATGATGCTCCCAGATACACTCTGGACCAACCACACTTCTCTGAAGGATGATGAGGAACCAGAAGGTCCATGTAAACTACCAGTGTTCTGCCCACAAATCCAACTTGTATTAAGTGACTCTCATTGCTCTCCACACCAAGTCATTTCACATGACAATGAAAAACAAGTTATTATAAATAAAACCTCAGCTGAATTCACAATAAATTTTGTTAAGAAAAAAAAAAATAGGACTCTAAAATCAATTAGCAGGGAAGACAAGGGCATCTAAATGAAGTTGTACCTCATTGTGTTGTAATAGACACCAGGCAGGTGGAAGAGACACAGCAAGGAAGGATAAATCAAAATGAAGATTCTTAAATTTGACACCTGAAAGCAATGTGAGTTTGTTATGTCTTCACTGTTCCTTTCTTGCAAGGAAGGCACGGAGTCATGTGGGGGAACAACTGGGTCTGGGTCCAGATTTGTCCTTGGCTGTCCACCATGAAACGTGACTCAGAGCAGCAATGGCGTTATGCACGGTCACCATCCATGGAGATGGACAAATGACCACATCTAGCATGATGACTTCTGCACATTATAATGTTCCAGACCTAAAGGAGGACTTTGGCAGCTGTGTTATCTTTCTATTTGAATGTTTTCCTTCAATGAGTGACTAGCTGTCCTAACCAAAAGCCAGCAACTAGTCAGGGTAAGTAAGGATACTAGAAAAAACTGTGCATTCAACACTTACCTACCAAGCACTGGGTCTTTGACAGGCACTGTGGATAGGAGAACAGAGGCACAGTACCTACCTGAGAGCACCTCAGAGCGTGATGGAGGAGGTGGCGAAGGGGCAGTCACCCATAAATGGAAAGTCAAGGCAGCCGAGATTTACAGAAGACCCTTTCCTTGCACGTGCCAGGTGCCTGCATCGACTACATCTTGTTTAGTCCTCACGACAAGCCTGCAGGTAGGCAACACTATTCCCATTTCCCAGATTTTAAAAACTGGGGTTTAGAGGGACTTCCCGGTGGCACAGTGGTTCAGAATCCATCTGCAATGCAGGGGACTCGGGTTCGAGCCCTATTCCAGGAAGATCTCACATGCTGCGGAGCAACTAAGCCCGTGCGCCACAACTACTGAGCCTGCGCTCTAGAGCCCGCGAGCCACAACTACTGAAGCCCGCGCGCCTAGAGGCCGTGCTCCGCAGCAAGAGAAGCCACCGCAATGAGAAGCCCGCGCACCGCAACGAAGAGTAGCCCCCGCTCGGCGCAACTAGAGAAAGCCCGCACACACAGCAACGAAGACCCAACGCAGCCAAAAATTAATTAATTAAAAAAAAATTTTTTTAAGTGTTAATAAAAAAATAAAAATTGGGGCTTAGAGAAGCGAAATAACCTCTAGAAGATACAGAGTATCTCTAAGAACTGTAACAGGGGTATATAGGTCAGGACAGACTCCCTCTGGGGGATTCTGAAAAACATACCAGAGGAAACGAATTAGGAGCTAGAAATGCCATAGCGAGAAGACATGAATTAGACGGAAAACCAGGATGGGCATTTAGGAAAGGGGAAGTAACGTGCAAAATCACGCCATGTGAGAGGACATGGCATGTTCCACGAACAAGGAAAATTCAGTGACTTTCAATTCCAGGCAGCAGATGGGGAGATAAGCCAGGGCTAGACTGTGGAAGGGCATATGTGCACAGCTAAAGAAATGAGATGTTCTGTAGATGGTAGGCATGCTGAAGTCTTGTAATCAGGAGAGAGACAGGTTAAAGCAAGTCATTGGGGTGCCCTGTTGCTTATACAAGACTCATGCCGCAGAATCGTCAATAAGGAGAAAATATCAACCATCCAGGAGTGAAGGAATGATGCCCTCCTGCATTTAAAACGAACATCCGCAAGATACAGTCATCGAACATCTGTTATGTGCTGGGCTTTAGTGCCTATGTACAGATCTTTTTTTTCTCATGATGGGATCTTATAACTCCCTAAAGAGATTTTGCTACAACTAGATAGCAGAGGTTTAGCTTTTTGAAATCCTCACTCCTAGACAGTGTACAAGCAAGAGGCAAGATCTAGTTGGAGATATGAGATTAAGCAGCTCAGAGGTTTGGGTTGCTTTCTTGTGTTAGCAGGTGTATCACACCTGACACAGTGCTCTGTGTATGATGGTATTTGATAGAGTAATTACTAGGTTAAACCTCATTCATTTACACCATTTGTGGAATGGTCTGTGTAAATTAATGAAAACACTCAATTGTGAAGACAGAGTTACATTCTCGAAACCAGATTTTCTCAAAGTCAGTGTCAGGAGATGCCAGTCCTGGAGACTACCTGCAAAGTAACCATGATGGCAAAGATGAGGGTGAGCACGAGGCTTGCTCCAATCACCTGCTGCTGTGCCGCCAATTCCCCCCAAGCTCGGGAGCTTTAACCATTTTACTGTATCTCACGTGGGTCTATTCAGATAGGGCTCAACTGGCCAATTACTCTGCTCCATGTGGCACCAACTGGGGTCACTTGATATTCCATTGGCATCTGGGTTCATCTGTAGGCTTTAGGCTGGTTTCACTAACATCTGGTAGCCTGATGGGAATGGGTGCAAGGCTGGGCTGGGCTAGGCCACTATCTCTCTTCATATTGTCTCAGGGCCTATCTCCAGCTGGGTAGTTGATTGTTTTATAAATGGTGCCTCAGGGTTACAAGAGACTATGGTGGAAACTAGACTTTCTTACTGGTTAGGTCCAAAACTCCCATCATGTCATTGGTGCCATATATTATCGGTCAAGGAACTCCCAGGCCAGCCCAGACTCAAGGAGCAGGAGGCCAGACATCACCTTTTGTTGGGAGGTTTGTCTGCAGGTGTAAGAGGGGAAGGAATGGTTAATGGCCATCTTAGAGATCAGCTGCCACGATGGTGGCAATGATGATAATATGATGTTGATGTTATTTGAAGGCAGCATTCGGTTTGATAAACTTTTTAAATGAAAGGGCAGATAGTAAATATTTTAGTCTTTGTAAGCCATGTACAGTCTATTGCATATTCTTCTTTGTTTTTAACAACTCTTTGAAAATATATATACATTAAAAAAAAAACATTATTAGCTCACAGGCTAAACAAAAAAAAGCCGCAGGCTGGGTTTGGCCCCTGGGCTATAGTTTGCCAACCCCTGTTCTAGGGCGTTCTGTGGCCAAATAAACTTGGCAGGCTGTGTGACGTGATATTTTCAGAGCTTCGTAACACATATTAATACACCGGAGGCTCTGAGAAGTCTTAAATAAGTCTGTTTAATGCCACCATTTACAAAGTTATACTGATCAATACTTTTCCACCTAAAACCTATTTTAAGCAGCCTTCCAAAAAATGGCTCATACGAAATTAGACTGTGACCAAGAACTAGACATAGGACCTAAAGATTTTAATTAACGGATCTGAATAACTGATTTCTATACAAGGTTAGTTAACTGCAGGCCATGAGTTCTCCAAAGTATCCCAAAGTATTTTGTCCTTCTAAATGGCTGAAACTTCCTCTTTATAGTGATATTTTAAGCCCCTATGCATTTAAAGAATACCTGTTGTCATAAATTATCAAATTATATTTCAGCATAGCCCTAAAACCTCCCAGATTGAAAGTCAGAGATTTCAAATCAATAAGCCAATGTTAGTTCATCAGTATAGCACCATCAAAAGAGTGGAGGACTTGAACTTGGGGCCTCTGGATTATGTCAAGGTGTTGTCACTTAATAGCTGTGGACTAAAGTAAGTGACTGAGTTTCTCCAACCCCTGGTTCCCTGGACACTGGGAGAGAGGACGCCGTTTACCTCTCAAGAATGTTGTGAGCTGCAGTGAACAACAGCACGCATGCGGAAATGTCTCACAAACTCTTGGGTCTTATGCGAAGGTAATTTTCCAGTGTTCTCCAGAAATGGCATCGTCAGTAAGGGTAGTCTCTTGTTTCAGGTGACTTCAAACCTTATTTTGTTTCTCTTATGGGTAGTGAGAGGTAGAACTGGGTGCTGTATGGCTCAGTCTGTGTAGGTTTGAATCCTGGTTTACTCTCTGTGCAGCCACGGGCAAGGTTCTTAACCTGTCTGAGCCTAGACTGTCTCATCTGTGAAAGTACCACACACCGCTTGCTTCGTGGGGCCATGACAAGAATTCAGCAGGTTGGAATATCAAGAATTTAGTGCCCAGTCTGCTACAATGTAAGCTGTCATCAAATTTAAGTACTGTAATTGTTAAAAGTAATTATTAGTGACCCTGCTATAGGAACGTGATAAGTAACTAACTTTAGATTCTAATACTCATTTTCCTATTTTGTACAAAAATACCTGATAAGGGCATATGTGCACAGCTAAAGAAATGAGATGTTCTGTAGATGGTAGGCATGCTGAAGTCTTGTAATCAGGAGAGAGACAGGTTAAAGCAAGTCATAAGGGTGCCCTGTTGCTTATACAAGACTCACGCTGCAGAATCATCAATAAGGAGAAAATATCAACCATCCAGGAGTGAAGGAATGATGCCCTCCTGCATTTAAAACGAACATCGGCAAGATACAATCAAGATACAATACAAGATAAGGGATGCCAATAGCAATAATAATATCACCAGTTAATACATAGAGAGCTTTTACTATATTCGTGGGCTCTGGTCCAGGAGATTTTCATGCATTAGGTATTTATTCTTACATTAGGCCTGCTAGGCAGGTACTAACATTACTCCTCTGAAGCACAGGAATGCTACATGATTTGCCTGTGGTCAAAAAAGTGGTTAAAAGTGGAGCTTGTATGCCAACTCTGGAAATCCACTTTCAAAGTGAAGATTCTCAATGACTACACTATACTGCTTCTGGATGAAGACAAACTGGGAAGGAAATATGAGAGTGAGGTACCCCAAAGAAGAGACACATTGTCAGGGACATTCAGCTGACAGCAAAGAACAGAATCAGTCCAAAGCATTTAATGTTCTTGCTTAGACCAAGCCATGCCATGGGCTTTCCTTCTCAACTCACAAGAAGCAAACATGACCTATGGACAGAGTGTCACAGACAGTGGATTCCCTGGAAAATATAAAGGCCTGTCTAAAAGATGTAATATCTTTAAAATATCTCCCCAACCTCCCAAGTATTAACAGTAGCCAATGCAGCAGAACGAATTTGAGACTAAAACAAAATCTGACATGACCCACTTGGGACACTAGGTATGTGGGCACACTGCACTTATCATGACAGGCTTTGTGCACCCAGGGTAGCTTATTTCATCTCTCAAGTTGGCATTTTCCAGCAACCCATCATACACTAGATAAACCACATCCTACTAGTTCCTGTTATAAAGTCCTTGAGAGTAAATTTTAACTCTATCTAATAATAAGCCTTAGAAAAATAGTATTAGGAAGCTAAATCTGTAAGCGATGCCCCTATGAAGCATATTCATTGATTCAATATTTACTGAGTGTCTGCTACCAGCCAGGCATTGCTCTAAGCACTGGAGCCTCATCAGCAAACATGTCAGAAAGAGACTCTAATTTAAATGCATTAACATTCTTATGGGAAAAGTCAGGCAAAAAACAAGTTAATTTCAGATAATGAAAAGGAAATAGAATATATACAAAATGGTGACAGAGTGAGGTGAGGCCTTTGGAAAAGATGGTTGTATCAGTTAGCTACTGCTGTATAACAAAGCACCCCAAAATATGCTGACTGAAAATAGCAAGTATTTCTTTTAGCATAGTGGCTTAAAATAGTAATTTTCATTTCACACGAATTGAGGGGTAAGCTAAGCAGTTCTGTTGATCTAGACCTGGTAGGACTAATCTTGGTTGGGCTCACTCAGGAATTTGCAGTCAGGTGAGTGATCAGCTTGTGGCTAGCTGGAATAGAATGGCTTCAACTCACATGTCTGACTGTCAGCTGGGATGATGTGATGACTGGGTCCTGTGGTTCTCAGCATCCAGAAGGCTAACCTGGGCTTGTTTATATGGTGGGGACAGGGTTCCAAGAGAATAAGAGAAACATGCAAGGTGTCTTGAGGCCTGTAACTAACACTTTGGAACTCTGGTGGCATATTACTGGTCCAAGTAAGTTTACATAGCCAGGCAAGATCCAAGGGGAAGGGAAATAGATTCCACTTCTTAATGCAGGAAGCTGCAAAACCTCACTGCAAAAGGCATCGATATAAAGAGGAGTCAGATTAGGGACACAGTTGCCATAAACCTACTAACAGTCAAGACAGGTCTTTCTGGAAGAGTGACACTTAATCTGAAACTTGAATGACAGAAGAGTGAGGTGGGCAAAGAGCTTGTCGTAGGCAGAGGGAGGGCAAGTGCGAACGTCGGAGTGCACTTGTGCTTGCCCACGTGAAGTGTATTCACCTGTGTGCACAAACATGCATGTGTGTGTAAATGTGTATGAGCACGTACATGACATATGATAAACATGCATGGAGCGTTCTGCCAGCTGAATATGGGCCCCTTTCCCCTACCTTCTGTCTTTCAACATTGGAACATTCAAACATCAATAGAACCATATGATTTGATATACTCCATTCTCATAACTTAGTGCACATAAAAACCATCTTCACAGCATTTAAAAATACAGATCCCCAGGCCTCCTACCTGAAAATTGTGATCCAGCAGAGCTCGGGTAGGACACAAATCTGCAACTTAACAAGGGCAGCTACTAATTATGAAGCAGCTGCTCTGTATCCAATAAATTAAGAACTAATTTTTAACTTTTCTTGAGTTTGGATTATGTACCCTTTTCATCCACCCCAGACAAGACAACTGGTGTGTGACTGTGAATAATATACTTTACTAATCTATACTATCTGGCCCTTCCTTTTTCCTAAAGACAATCAAGTGAATGTGGACCGGCTGATAAGGAAAAATAGAAATGGATGCACAGAGCGGGAAATAAGATCCTCTAGATAACACATCTAATTTCCTTGTTGTTCATTCAAGTAAGGTATTTTTAACTTTGCCTGCTGCCAGGGAGACTATAACCAAGGGATGCCTGTCTTCACATATCAAGTCATTGATAAAAGTATTTTTTACAGATTTTCTCAACCCTGCCTACACGCCAGAATGATCTTTAAAAAAAAGTAAGTAAATGAGCAATTACTTAACCTGGGGGGGATGGGACTTGGGCTTGGGTTTTTGATTTTGAAGGATTCCCATATGATTGTGATACACTGTAAAAATTGAGATCCAGAGTTAAACGATCAAACTGGGAAATTTTAAACCAGCACAAAACACCTGCTTAAGTGAAGCACTGGGTAATTAGCACCTCGTGCAAACATACAGGTACGCTTGAGGAAGAGTCGAGGCACTGGCCTCAAATTCCCACCGGGCAATCAATTCTTTCAGTGCCTACAGGTCAAGTCTCAGGTGTCCTGCAAAAAGCATGGGATAATAAAATCCACTTAGCTGGTAACATAATCATTTCATTAACTTAGAAATTGCCATAAGACATGATTTACTTTTTAAAGTAAACATGCCATTGTGATGTGATTATCTGGTAGGGACCAGTTTCTCATTATTCGGTTTTTAAATGTCACTTTATTTTGCTTAAAGGAGGGAAAAAAGTCACCCTATGATAATCCACTCTATTACTTCAATAAGGCATGAGCCACACAATTAACCAAATTCATCAGAAATAATACAAAGTACAGGCAACAAATTTTGGAGACTGATGGACCTCCACCTGGAGCTCATCTCAATGACATATATGATGCGGGGTCATGTTGCTCTGAGCCTCTCTTCCCTCATCAGTAAAATGGCACTGTAACGCTGACTCCACAGACTGACGCCAGGAATAGCTCAGAGAATAAGGCAGAACAGATCTTCTGTAAAGGGTCAGACAGTAAGTATTTTAGCCTTTGTGGGTCAGGCGATTTCTGTCACAACTACTCATCTCTGCCACTGTAGCCCCCAAACAGCCACAGACAATACACGGAATGCATGCGGATGGCTGTGTCCTAATTAAACTTTATCTACCAAGATGGGACACAGGTCATCGTTTGCTGACCCCTGATTTCGAAAATACAAGTTAAGCACTTAACGTAATTCTGGACAAGCTAGAAGCTCCATAAATGGTAACCAGCACTGTGGCTCATGAAGGTGCTAACAATGATAATGATTACAACAATAGCACTGATCCCGCCATCACTGTCACAGCTGAGGCTCAAGAGACCTGAAATCCTGTTCTACTTCTGACACTGACTTTCTGTGAATTTTGGTCAAGGTATGTCCCCTCTCTGGGCATTATCTTCAAAGGACGGTGTCACCAGAGTGCATCCAGCATTCCTTCCTGGGCTATGAACCTCTTCGAGCAATCAGTCAGTTAGAAATTCATCAACATCTACAGCACTGTCAACTCCATCTCTTTTTTCCCTCTTCCTATGAAAAATAGCAAAGAATCTTGTTGTTAAGGGGCAACTTATAACAGGAAAGACTGAGCAACACCTTTTCTCCTTAGACAATAAAGCCCTGCCATAGCATTTGTAGGAAAAAGGTGACTCCATTGTCATTTGGAATGTGAAGCCGTCAAAATGGATAGATTCTAACACACTGTAGGATTTGGTTTTCATCCTAAGTTTTCACACGGACATTGCAATTGGGTCAAGGCACAGACACTCCCTCAAGACGACTAGGTAAGGTCTATTCAAAGACAATTTAAAAGACATCCCACTTTCTCACACACACTATCATTCCCAAGTTAATGACAGAGTTAACACCTATTGAGTTATAGCAAGGAATGTAATGAGTTCCATTTTTTTCAGAGCAGAAGTGTTGAGGCTTTACCGCTGGGGAAACAAAAAGTTAAACAACCATCCACAAAAAGAACACCATTTATGTAAAACGGTGAGTCTCCAAGTCTGGGTGTCCCAGATCAGCAGCATCAGCAAAACCATAGGAATTTGCTAGAAATATGGAATCTCAGGTCCTCACCCAAGGGCTACTGCAGTAGAAACAGGGTGAGGAGCCCAGCCATCTGTGTTGTAACAAGCCCTCCAGGTGATCTTAAGGCATCCTCAAGTTTAAGACCACTAATTTAAGTGACAGAAGTGTCACTGACCATGGCCCCTACGCACCCAAGCACAGCTTGATAACGGGCTGCTGCTGTTTTCCTATGCGTTATCTGGTCTCCCTTTCTTGGGCAGTCATGCACGATTCTCCTCTGGATAACCACCATCCCCCACTGCATATGGCTCTGCACAGCCTGTCCATCAGCCCCCGCCCCCTGCACCTATTCGCTTGGAGCCGAGGGGTGAACGTGTAGCCCACTCTGGGTCAGTCTCTTGGGAACTTAGATTTTGAGTGACGGCACAGGACACAAGATGGTTGCAGTGGCTTCACCTCAACAGCTGGACCCCAAAGAGCATATCCACCCTTTCCTGCTCACTGGCCCCTGAGAGTGGCCAGGACCCCGTCTTTTCCATGTTCTGGTGACTCATTCCCATCATATGATCTACCCTGTATCCTTCCATAATAATGTCGTCTTTTTTTTTTTTTTTTGCCAAACCCTTCCAGTGTTAGTTGTTGCTCCTTACAAACTACAGAATAATTAACAAATATAATTTAATTGCATAAAGGGACCAACTACCTGAACAGTGAAGGCTGTTGCTAAGCTGTTCAACAGGACCAGCCTACAGGAAGAACAGCCCAACACTGACCAGAACGAACTCCAGCATCCGCGACGCAGGGGAACGGAGGAGGCAGCAGCAACCCTCAGCAGCGCAGAGCGATGGAGGCCAAAGCAGACGGCACGAGCGCTGAGCCGGGAGAAGCACCGCGAGGGTGGCCCCAGGTGGAGGGGCTGCCACAGGCTGCGCTGCTGGCCACGGGCTGGGGGTGTGGCTCCCCCAGGCTCATCAGCAGGGAAAATGACAAGCCCGCTGTTAGCCTCAGTCATTTAAGACTCATTATGCTGCCTAGAGCTGAATTCCCAGTTCAAACTGACTTAAATGACAAAGGAAGTTATTTGTTCACATAACTATCAAGTCCTGAGGCCAGGCAGGGTTCAGGTCAATCACAGGTTTCCGAGGATTTCGCAATCATGACTCAACCTCCCTAAAATTTGTCCAGTAATTCCCTGCACCTTTCTCTGTTGGGATTCTCTCAGCAGCTTCTTGGTTAAAAACTTCCACATGCACATTCCAGGCAAGAAAGAAGGTTCCTTACTTTCCTCAAACCTTGAGCTTCATGGGGAAAGAGCTGATTCTTTAATTACTAACAATGGCAAAGGACTGGGGTCAATCCCACTCAAATTAGGAAAAGATGGGCAAATTCTGGGGAATAACTACTTGCTCCGTGCAGACCTGTCAGGTGATGTAACCTGCAGAACACTTTAAATAAGCTTGGTTAGAACAAGGAATGTGTTGGTTGAGAATGAACAGACGGACGCCGGGGTGCTGGAGGTGCAGGTGGTCGGTAGGGTTGTTAAAGATTCTCCGAGCCTCAAAGTGGCGTAGACCCTGATGAACTAGAGGACGGGTCAGGAAATATTTTCTGCTAAGGGCCAGATAGTAAATCTTGTAGGTTTGTGGCTCATATGGTCTCTATTTCATCCAATCAGCTCTGTCAGAGCACAAAAGAAGCCACACATAATATGTGAATGGGGACTTCCCTGGCAGTCCAGTGGTTAAGACTTCGCCTTTCCATGCAGGGGGCGCACATTTGATCCCTGGTCATGGAGCTAAGATCCCACATGCCTCGCGGCCAAAACACCAAAAACATAAAACAGAAGCAATATTGTAACAAATTCAATAAAGACTTTAAAAAATGATCCTTATCCAAAAAATCTTTAAAAGGAATATGTGAATGAACAGGTGGGACGGTTCTGTGGTAACACTTGATTTACCAACACAGAGGGTGGCTTGGATTTGGCCCGCTGGCTATAGTTTGCCAACCCCTGAACTCAAGAACCAAACCTTGTTGCTACAATCAGTAACAGCAGGTGAGTAGAAGCACCATAAACCAGCCCCCACACCATCCCTTGTCAGCATCCAGAGTTCTTTGGCACTTGCCTTAGCACTTCTTCACCGAAGCCACACGTTACAAATGCCAGCTTCTGTTTTTGCCTGTTTGGAAGGCCGATACCAAAGGTGCATCCTCATTTATCTCGGGGAGCCTGCCCCACTCTAGCTCGTGGTGTACTAGACCGACACCGAAGACAAAGAACAAACACACGGAGTCTAACCTGCGCGTCCCCTGGCCTTGGCGGGTGCTGCGAGGACATCCTTCGGCCCCCCCTCCACGCCTCTCTCCCCAGCTGCCATCTGAACGGGCACTCCCTTTGCTCTCATCCACCACCACCTCCAAGTAAACATGACCCAAACCAAACTCCTCCTCTGCCTGCCAAAACCTATTCCTCATTTGATCATCCTCTTTTCAGCCCCATTCCTATTATTATTCTGCGTCCTCTTGGCCTCCTTCTCCCTGGCCCTCTACTTTCAACAGCCACCTGGCCCTGTTGATTTTTCCCTTATAACTTGACTTGTAATGACCCCCTTCTTTACAGCCCCAGTGCTATCACACTTGTTCTGGCCTATAATTACTCAACGCCTTCTCTGTTATGATTAGCCTCAGCACAGCGCTCTTCCCCCTCAGTTTTCCCTCTCCTAATCATCTTCTCTCCACTCCACCTGGCACCCTACCTCTTAAGCCACCTAATAGAGCACTTTCACCATGTCGCGTCCCCCTTCTTGTTGACTTAGAGAAAGCTACACGATCCAGTCCCCTAAAACACGTGTGTTGCCTCCTGGCTACAGGGTCTGAAGCCTTCGTGGTGCCATCTTGGTCCCTTTGATCCAATTCTGGACTTTACTGGACACGGGTGGATCTTTCTCACTATTTTCCTCATTGATGAGTCAAGCTCCACCGTCAACTTTAGAATCATTTCGACCACCACATTTCTCCACATTCCTCTGGTCCCTGGGTCTCGAAAACTCGTCTCCTGCAGTCTCACTCAAATCAATTACAAGGTCTTGCCTGCGATAAAACTAAAATTTCACATGTGCATCCCAACCATCATTTCCCTCCGGTAAGACGCCACTAGGACCACTCACCTCGATGTCGGCAATAGCCTCCTGTTTCCTTCTGTCTTCTCAGTCCTCACCCGATCCATTGTCTCACTACAGCCAGAGTGGTTTCAGAACAAAAATCTGATCAAGTCATGTCCCTGGTTAAAAATTTCCAGTGCCCTTTTCATTGGTTCTCAACTCTGGATCAATAGTAGAATGACCTGGGGTTTTCATAAAAATATGATGCCGGGGGTCAGAAAACCCGAACTGTCACTGATGGATTGCTGAGAGCTCAGTGTGGACAATTCCGAGAGTTAAAAAACCTAGGGGGGAGGGACCCATTCATATGAGCCCAACAATATTGTGATATTTACCTTCGGGGGCTGGACCACGGTCCCACAGGTAAGTATCAGAGGAAAATCCCCTCAGGCTTCTGGCAAGGAGAGAGGGAAAGGAGCCATTTTGAAACACACCAGAGCATTCTGCTTTCTTAAAAAGGTCCAATCTCAGGGGAAACTAATTAACCAGAGGCAAAGCTGCTGGGGTATTATCAGCAGTTAGGTATTACCCTGACTGACCTAGGGGAGGGAAACACTCAGCTCCAGCCCATTCTATCCATCCTGAACCACCTAAGGGGGAGAAAAAAACAGAGAGATTCTTGCGCAGTTCACTGTCCAGAGGAATAAGCTCACTAAGACTGAGACCTAATCACGGGACTCTAGAAAGTGTCCCCTCCCCTCACACGTCACCACCACATGACTGAAGGCCTATTTACAGCGGCTTCTTTTACCTGGTACATCACGCCTGGCTATCAAAAAATATTACAAGGCGTACCAAAAGGAAAAAATCACAATCTGAAGAGACAGAGCAAGTATCAGAACCAAACGTGGCAGGTATGTTGGAATTATCAGACCAGGTCTATAAAAACAACTAGGATGAACACGTTTAGGTCCCTAATGGACAAAGTAGACAGCATGTAAGAACAGATGGGGGATGGAAATCCTTAGAAAGAGCCAAAAAGAAAGGCTAGAAATAAAACACCCTGTAACAGAAATGAAGAATGCCTTTGATGGGTTCATTAGTAGACTGGACACAGCTGAAGAAAGAATCTCTGAGCTAGGGGATATATTGATAGAACACTTTAAAACTAAAAAACTACAATGAGGTATCAACTCACGTGGGTCAGAATGGCCATTATCAAAAAATCTAGAAACAATAAATGCTGGAAAGGGTGCAGTGAAAAGGGAACCCTCCTGCACTGTTGGTGGGAATGTGAATTGATACAGCCACTATGGAAAACAGTACAGAGGTTCCTTAAAAAAACGAAAAACAGAACTACCATATGACCCAGCAATCCCACTACTAGGCATATACCCTGAGAAAACTGTAATTCAAAAAGAGTCATGTACCACAATGTTCACTGCAGCACTATTTACAATAGCCAGGACATGGAACCAACCTAACTGACCAACGACAGATGAATGGATAAAGAAGATGTGGCACATATATACAATGGAATATCACTCAGGCATATAAAGAAACAAAATTGAGTTATTTGTAGTGAGGTGGATGGACCTAGAGTCTGTCATACAGAGTGAAGTAAGTCAGAAAGAGAAAAAGAAATACCGTATGCTAACGCATATGTATGGAATCTAAAAAAAAAATGGTACTGATGAACCTAGTTGCAGGCCAGGAATAAAGAGGTAGATGTAGAGAATGGACTTGAGGACATGGGGTGGGAGGGTGAAGCTGGGGCGAAGTGAGAGTAGCATCGACATATATACACTACCGAATGTAAAATAGTTGGCTGGTGGGAAGCAGCAGCACAGCACAGGGAGATTGGCTCGGCACTTTGCGATGACCTAGAGGGGTGGGATAGGGAGAATGGGAGGGAGGCTCAAGAGGGAGGGGATATGGGGACATGTGTATGCATACGGCTGATTCGCTTTGTTGTGCAACAGAAACACAGTATTGTGAAGCAATTACACTACAATAAAGATTTTTTAAAAAAAGCAAAGAAAACAAAGAGGGAAAAAAACAGGACAGTATATCCAAGGACTGTGGAACAATTACAAAATGGGGAACATGTGCATAGTGGGAATACCAGAAGAGGAAGAAAGAGAGAAAGGAACAGAAGAAATATTTGAAGCAACAATAACTGAGAATTTCCCCAAATTAATGGCAGACACCAACCACAGAGCCAGGAAGCTCCAGGAACACTCAACAGAACAGATGCAAAACAAAACAGAACAAACAAACAAAGAAGTTCTACACCTAGACATATATCGTCTTCCAACTACAGAAAATCAAAAATAAAGAAAAAATTCTGAAAGAAGCCAAAGGAGAAAAAGAATACCTATAGAAGAACAAGATAAGAATTACACCTGACTTCTCCTCAGAAACCATGCAAGTTAGAAGACGTGCAAGTAAGTGGAGTGAAATATTTTCAAAGCTGAAAGCAAAAACAAACAAACAAAACCAACAACAACAAAAACAAAGAATTCTGCGCCCGTAAAATTATCCTTTAAGAGTGAAGGAGAAATACTTTCCCACAGAAACAAAAATTAAGGAAATTTGTTGCCAGTAGACCTGTCTTGCAAGAAATGTTAAGAAGGTCTTTACAGAGAAGGAAAATAATATATATCAGAAATTCGGCTCCATCACATAAAGAAAAACATCTAAGAAGGAATAAGTGAAGGTAAAATAAAAACTTATTTTTCTTAATTGAACTAATAGATAACAGTTTGTTCAATAATACCAACAATGTATTGGATCATGTATGCTTACATATATATCATATATATGAATCTATGTCCTTATGTATGTTTATATATAAGTGAAATGAATGCCAGCAATGATGCAACAGACGGGAGGGAGGAATCAGTACCATTTTATTAGAAGGTACTCATTCTAGCTGTGAAGTGCTACAGTGTTATTTGAAAGTGAACTTGGATTAGCTGTAAATGTACACTGCAAACCGCAGGGATCCACTAAACGAAATAAAATGCCACCCATCAGCTCAGCTTTCCCTGATTTGGACTCCAAACCAGTTTTAAAGGAAGGGTCCGTGCCTCATGCAACTAACTCCGTGTACCTGCACACTCAGAGCTCAGTTGAATCTTGATGTTCTGATTACTGTTTTGTTTGATCTCTTCCATGGGTCCCCTCTGTTACTGCAGACTATCCACTGAATGAGAGAAAGCAGGAAATGATAAAAGAATCTAATCCAATGATTTCCAAACTTGAGTGTACCGCAGCATCGGCTGGAGGGCTTGTTGAAATGTACATACTGAGTCTCTGATTCAGTAAGTCTGGCCTGGTCCTGAGAACCTGCATTTCTAACAAGTTCCCAGGCGCTACTGGTCCATCCACCACACTTTGAAAACCCTCGGTCTAATCTCATCCCAGTTCCAATCAGGCAACAATGATCTGTGCGACTTGATTCCAGACACACTGGTTGCAAAGTATCAGCCAGACACTGAGCTCCCGGGACTCTATATATTGTTTACAAAGGTGTGAGACAACTTTGAATTAGGATGTGTCACACTGTAACTCAAACTCTCAAACTGTGAAAAATAATTTTGAAAATAAGAAAAAAGTAGATCTGGGTCCTTCCTCCCTCATGGCACTAATGGGCTGGAGCTGGTCAACCTTTCTTTGGATCTGTTGTTATCTTGGCTTCATATGTGAATGACCTGAGCAGCTTTGAGAGCCTGCAATGCCCAGGCTGCATCTCAGCCCAATTACGTCAGAATGTCTGGGGTGGCAACTACATCTTCTATAAAATGGCAGGGGGAGAAATCTCCTTCCTATAGCCACTGTAAGGAATAATGAACATTTAAAACTGTAACATAAGAAATCTTTCTAAAAATACAAGAAGATCTGAATCTATATTAAAGGAGTCTACAAGATACATATTAAATTTAACCAAGAATAATCAACTCCAAGACATGTCCTAGCCAGAAACAGCCTGATGGGATTTCAACTGTGACTGCATTGAATCTATAGATGAATTTGAGAATTGCCGTGTTAACAATATTGAGAATTTCAATTCACGAGCATGGGGTGTGTATTTATTTACATCTTTAATTTCTTTCTGCAACGTTTTGTAGTTTTCACAGTATGGTTCTTACACTTATTCTGTTAAACTTATTCGTATATTTTTTGTTTCGTTTGATACTATTGTGAATTGAATTGCTACCTTCCTAAGCTTTCTTAGTAATTGTAGACATCTGGTAGATTCCTTAGGATTTTTTTACACACAAAATTATGTCATCTGAAAATAATGATAGTTTTCTTGCTTTACAATCTATATGGCTTTAATTTATTTTTCTCGCCTTTTTGCACTGATTAGATCCTCCAGTACACTGCTCAGTAGAAGTGGTGAGAGTGAATAGCCTTATTTCTGATCTTAAGGGAAATGATTTGGTTTTTCATCATTAAAAATCATGTTAGCTGTGACATGGATGGACTTAGAGATTATCATATTAAGTCAGAAAGAGAAAGACAAATACCATATGACATCACTTATATGTGGAATCTAAAATATGATACAAATGAACTTATCTATGAAACAGAAACAGACTCACAGACATAGAGAACAGACTTGTGGTTGCCAAGGGGAGGGGAAGTGGGGGAGGAATGGATTGGGAGTTTGGGGTTAGCAGATGCAAGGTAGTAGATATAGAATGGATAAACAACAGGTCCTACTGTATAGCACAGGGTACTATATTCAATATCCTGTAATAAACCATAATGGAAAAGAAGATAAAAAAGAATGTATATACGTGTATAACTGAATCACTTTCCTGTGCAGCAGAAATTAACACAACATTGTAAATCAGCTCTACTTCAATTAAAGAAAATCACCTTAGGTGTAGTTGTTTCATAGATACTCTTTATCAGTTTGAAGAATTTCCTTCCTGAATTTGCTGAGAATTTTTTTCTCTTATCATAAATGGGCGATGAATGTTTCAAGTGCTTCTTCTGCATGTATTGAGATGATCAGGTGTTTCTGTCTTTTATTCTATCAATATGGTATATTACATTAGGTGATTTTCAAATGTTAAAACAACCTTGAATTCCTGAGATAAATTTGTTTACTCATGGTGTATAGTCTTTTTTTTACTGATGGATTTTATTAGCTAATTTTGTTAAGACCTTTGTGTCTCTGTTCATGAGGGATATTGGTCTACAGTTTTCTTTTCTTCTAATTCTTTTGGTTTTAGTAGCATAATGTTAGCATCATAAAATGATCTGAGAAGTGTTCCCTCCTCTTTTTTTCTGAAAAAGTCTATGCAGGATAAGGATTCTTCCTTAATAAAGGAAAAAAAAATGTTTGATAGAATTCAACAGGAAAGCCTAGACTTTGGGCCTAGACTTTTATTTGTGAAAAGGTTTGTTCATTCGTCCGTTTCTTTAATTTCTAGTACAATGTCTTCATTTTATATGGGTCAATTCAGATTTTCTATTTTTTCTTGAGATCTGTTTGGTAATTCTTGTCTTTCTAGGAATTTGTTGATTTTTGTCTAAATTGTCTGATTTGCTAGCATCAAGTGTTTCATAATATTTCCTTATCGTCCTATTAATTTCTATAGGGTTGAAAGTAATGTCCTCACTTCATTCATGATTTTGGAGATTTCTATTTTTCTCCTTTTTCCTGAGAAGAGAAGGGACGGTCTAAAACTGTGATAACCCAGATGAGAGAAGTGCTTCTGAAGTCAGCCAATGGCGGGTAAATGGAGACAGACATGTGGACATGAGAAAGATTTCAGAACAAGAAGAGTCAGCACTTAGTGAGGGAAGGGTCAAGGGTGTTGCCCAAATTACCGGGTTGCCCCCCCAGGATAATGTTGATGCCATTTTCACAAATCTTTGGACCCTAAGAGAGGAAGTCAATTGGAGGGCAAAGATCAGTTGGTTTTACATTTAAAATGCAAATGCCTTATCTGAGAGAGGCAACAAATCTGCACAAAACTGCAGATTAAACCACGAGCTTTCTTTCAGGGAGCAAGTGACGACAGCATTGTAATAGGTTAGTCTGGAGGACACCATGGATGGGAGCAGACCTGCAGGGCACCTGTAGGAATCATCATGTCTGCTCCCAGGAGCCTTTCCTCGCCTTCAAGCTTGCACACTTCCTGTGCCAACCAACCAATCCGCAGCCCACACGCCCACCACTTTTTTTTTTTGTGACGCTCTCACACTCCAGGCCACTATCCACCTGTCCTAATCATCCTAAGGCAGGAACCAGAAGACCAGGGACAGCTCCTACACTCCAGAGCCCACTGAAATGACTCAAACGAGCCAATCCGAATCCTGGTTACCCGGCCTCGCCCCTTCTTTCCCCCAAAACCACAATAAAGGCTCTTGCACACATTTCCCCCACTTCCCTCTGCCTCCTGCCCTATTCCTCCCACACTTCCTTCCCTCGCTGTGGACCTCCACAGCGTGGTACGCCCCCTCCTCCTGGCATCTGTGAGTAACCAATTATGTGTTTAACGGCCATCATCTGATCTGTTGGCCTTGTCATACCTAAATAAAAATAAAACCTATATTTTAAAAGAATCAATGAGTAATTTCTCCTGCACTGTGAGAATAAATTAGGTCTATAAGTGCCCGAGGCACCGAGGAATATGCCTGTACATATTCAGGGCAATTTTTTTCACCATTACTAACTCCCCATCATGGCTGCATCATAGAGCTTTTAAATAAAATGTTCTCCACAAAAGTAGAGAGAAAATGACCCTTAGAAAATGTTTGGGACCTAACACCAGCAAATTTTATTTCTGGCAAATCCCAGAGGCTATTAGGAGATTGATAAAATAGGGTAGCTTTACAAAATAAAGCTACCTTATTGCCGTATTTACTGGATTCAGTCTCATCCTTTTCTCTTGGTGGGGCAGAAAGAGTGGGCGGGGCAGGACCAAGGGGGCAGGAGCTGATTTGCCCCAGTCATGGTGCTGATCCCCTGCCGCGTCCAAGTATTATGTAACATGTTCAGTGAGGTCACATCACAAAGCACACCAAGTTACAGGCGTGTGTTTGAGGGCATGTGGCAGATGAAGGGGAGGAACTTTACATAATGCAGGTGATCTTATCTGATCCAGTCAATGAACATAAATGTCCCAGTAGGAGAATGAGATGGAAGTGTTTCTCTGCTATATCCACCATCATTTATATTTCCTACATGCCGCCTCTTACGATAGGAATCCATGTCTCTCACATGCTAAGTGACATGTACTTGAAAATGACAGTAGATGTTTATCACACATAGGGTCCATCACATTTACCTGTTTGTTGATCAAACAAAGGAGCACTGAAAAAACTGGCTAAGAGTAACTTATTTTGAGATAGCACATTATGAGCAATTTTTTTCAGAAGTCAAGGGTGATTTTTGACTCTCCCGGATGTTCACCATTCAACTGACTTTAGAACCTAAACTTCAAGCCACGTCAGACTTTGCTATATTTGGCACTCAGCAGGGGCCAGCGATGAGGTTCGGCAATACAGAACACAAAGGGGTGTGTGGGCCGTGTGCCCGCTGAGCGGACTGACTCACTCTGGCAAGGGCATGAACAAGTCCAACAAAAACAGTCCACACCTAGAGTAAACGTCAAACGAGCGGAATGCCCAAAATATATTATCTCAGTGGAATCCTGATAAACAGACTGAGTTTCCACAAGAGGAGAGGAGAATAAAGGGAACCCTGGGTTTGTGAAATTTAAGGGAAGAGAGAAAGAATATCTGAGAAATATATTTCTCTGCCCACTCTATGTGAGCATGTAGACTAGTAAAAGAATAGAGAAATTCAGCAGCTTCCATGATCACTGAAAGTGTGCAGATACAATGAGCCTGCAGTACCACTTCTGGGCACACTAGAGATACACTACTACATGTGCATGAAAGATCACATTCATTTTCCCCGCAGCTTTGCAAAAATGAGAAAACAGCCCAATTACCTACCAGCAGGTGAATGGATAAACAGACATACAGTGGGGAGTAGTGTTTAAGGGCAGTGAATTTGAACTCCTTGGAACAACTGGCTAGATCTCAATAAATATGATTGAGGGAAAAAAGAAAATTATGGAATTATACATACTGTATGATGCTATTAATGTGAACTAAAATAAACCTAGAATAAGACCATGTATTATTAAATTAACAGTATGCAACAAAACCAAAACAGTGGTTACTTCTGGGGAAGGTAAGAGGAAATCAGGATTGGCAAGGATAATTTTTAAAACTTTAATTTGATCTGTAAACACCCCTTCTCTTTTGGAGTATTTCCTATATCACTTTCGTAATTTGCTACATCACTTTTACAATTTCAAAAATATATAAACGTAGTAATTACATACAGACATGTATTTTAAAAAACTGGAAGTAGTATGACAATGACCAACAAAGGTTAATTCCAAATAGAACTATGAATGCCATCTTGTGTCTTGTACTTTTCAGATTTCTTCTCCATCAATCAAAACTCTACCCTTCCCTAATCAAAAAAATATAATTAAAATTTGAAAGCATGAAGTAAAGCTGGAGGTCAGCAGAGAGGATGATTTGATGGGAACCCCATGGAGAGGAAACCAGAGATGGGGGTCAAAAAGATAAATTGGTACTTGGTTCCCGAAGTCTTTAAATGTGAGGTTAAGAAGTTTACACTTCATCCTTTGCCCACTGGGAAGCATTACTCGTTTCTGAGCTGGAGAACGTCATGGATCAAAAAATAAATCAATAACCATTCTTCGCCCCTACCTCTCAAAGGGTATCTATTCAGCATCATCTCCGACTTGATAGAACTCTGAGGGGTTCAGATGCTGGGCAGGAACTCTAAAGATACGTTCTCTTTTCTCCAAGGGGGTTACTGTTTAAGGAAGGATTTAGACTCTTAAGACTTTAAAGAACACTTTAAGAACTGCCCCTTCCGCTCCTGGCTCACCCTTATTCTGTAGCATGAATGATCTTAAAAGACTTAAAAGACACTTGAAGATGATGTAGTTTTTTCAACGACAAGTAGTTGAAGGCATGTAGTGGGCATGTTCAGCCATCAGCAGGGAAAAGCACCATCACTTTTCTTTCATCTACATGGTCCCCCAGGTCCTGCCTTTTAAAGCATAAGTGAGCAGTAAACTCTGTAGTGAAAGGAACAAAACAATTACTAAGAGGATGATCAGAAAAAAAAAAAATCAGCTAACCTCATTCCTGAAAGCCCAGGATGTTGCTGCCACCTTAACGGACACTGAACAGTAGAAAACTGTTAGAGACAGACCCGGTTAGATTTCCAGGTTTCACCACGTGTCAAGTGCACATGATTTAGCCCCAAAGTACACTACAGAAAGAAACAAACAGTTCATAGGAAAGCGTTAAACATGAAACATTATCAACCAGAAGGAAGGGTCTGCTAATGGTCTCCTTGTCTTTCAGACTTAAAATAGCTCCATCCTTAACTCTCTTCTCTATGCGTCTTCCAAACTTTGCTCAAAATGGCCAAGAGAGCATGGCAAGAAAACAGCCCGGAGAAATAAGACTAAGACAAAATAAAAAGGAAGCGATAAGAACCAGAGAACGAAGGACACCATCATGCAGTCGAGCACCTGCTAGCTACCTGCCTGACCACGCGCCAGGGCACTTCATAACTGATGCCTTCAACCTGCACACCCGTCTCTGTTCATCCATTCTTCCACCTGCTGTAAGCCACGCACTCTTCTGTGCTCTGGCATCAGTGGTGAGGCGAACAAAATCCCTGCCTTCATGGAGCTTACTTTCTAGTGGGGGTAAGAGCTCATGCAGAGGTGAGGAGACCACATCCTGAGTGTAGGTAACTTGCCTAAGGTCCCGGTCTATACTCCGTCTTTGAGATATTCTCGTATCATCTGAAGGGACCACGATAAAGTCACTTCACAGAGGCCATTTTAGTAGACTTACACTCACAGTGGGCCTCCGTCTTAACAGAGAGAAAATTTGTTGGAAGAGCCAGCAGGCAGCTTACTTTCTGAACCTGAGTGAAATACAAAATACTGTCACTAGAGGGCAAGTGGATATATGCCTTTTTTTAAAAAAGAAAAGACAATATTACATTCTTGGAAACAGAAGGCCCTTGAATGGGCCCATGTTTACTACACGATTCTCATTTTCACTAAAATTATATGCAGAACTGTGACTGACAAGTGTTATCCTAACACATCTCTTAGCAAGCATTAGACAAAGTTGAGACGCCAAATTACAATGTGAAGGGCTTCCCTGGCGGTGTGGTGGTTAAGAATCCACCTGCCAATGCAGGGGACACGGGTTCGAGCCCTGATCCGGGAAGGTCCCACATGCCACGGAGCAACTAAGCCCGTGAGCCGCAACTACTGAGCCTGTGCTCTACAGCTCGTGAGCCACAACTACTGAGCCCACTTGCCACATCTGTTGAAGCCCACGTGCCTAGAGCCCATGCTCCGCAACAAGAGAAGCCACTGTAACGAGAAGCCCATGCACCGCAACGAAGAGTAGCCCCCGCTCGCCGCAACCAGAGAAAGCCCGTGCACAGCAAAGACCCAACACAGCCAATTAATCAATCAATCAATAAATTTATGAAAAAAAATTACAGTGTGAAGCCTCTTTCTGTCAAAACCACAGGTGCACTGGTTCCTCACACTTGATTTTAATAATAAAGATGCTAACGCATTAGGCTTAAGGGAAACTGGATTTTTGCCGACCTCCTCCTTGCCTGTCTGAGGAATGCCCACTCTGCTTTCCGGTTCAGCTCACCTCCCTTCCCAGCCTTCCCTGTCTCCCCGTTCCCGGGGGGTCTTGCTGTTTCTCGCAGGCTGTGTGTGTGCTGTGGGCAGCTGTCACTCAGAGCACACACACGGCTTGAGTAAATAACCTCTGGAGACTGAGCATCTACCTGGCCCAGGCACTTCTCACTGGTGACTCTGAATCTTCACCATCACCGTGAGGGGAGAAAGTTATGCCTTCCCCACTTGATGCACGGAGTAAACTGAAGCCCAGAGCGGTTGGGAGGCTGCAGCCCTGTCCCTGAACTGCTAGCACGGTCACCTGGTAGCAGATGTTTTTACGAGAGTGTACGCAACTCGAGGGCAGGGATCATCAACACACCCTTAGGGGTATAGTATTCTGTCCGCTGTATGTCACATGCTCTATAAATAGGAGTGAACAAATGCTCTGAGAACTCTCATAATATCTCCTTTTCAGGGCTGTGGTCACTATAAAATGACATGTGAGAAATGCCTGATTGCATGGCTGGCAGAGAATAGATGCTTAAAAAATTCTAATAACTATTATTAGCATGTCATTGGTCTTATGATGGCATGTTGGTCAGCTATAAGCCTAAATTCAAATTCAAATTCTTCTCTATGGTCCTGCAAGATCTGGTCTCTGCCTAAATCTCCAAATCTGTCTTTATTCCAACTCCCAAGCCACACCGGTCACCTTTCTACTCCTCAAATATGCTGGCTGGTCCCTGCCTCAGAGTCTAATACTTGCTATGCCTTTGGTCTGGACCACTACTTTCTAGCTCGCCATGGCTACTACTTCTCATTATTTAAGTCTCATTTCAGCTGTAACCTCCTCAGAGAAGCCTTCCCTGGTTACCCTAGAGTCTCAACCCCTTGCTTTCCTCCTAAGGCCAGTCTGAGATTCTTGCATCCATCTGTTGACTTGTTTTTCTTTCTCTCTTCTTCAACTAGAAGTTTTATAAGGGCTGGTTCCCTGCCTGCTTGCGTGGATCATTAATTCAGTGCAATGCTTTACACACAGTAGGCCATCACTAAATGTTTTCTGATTGGAAGGATGGATATATAGATAAAAGAACAAATAATTACCATATGTGAAAACCTGAAGCCTGGAAAATAAAAGGGAGCCTGAGAAAAGAATGGGCAGTGTTCCAGGTTGAATTGTGTTCCCCCAAATGGTATGTTGAAGTCCTAACCCTAGTACCTGTGAATGTGACCTTATTTGAAAATAGGGTCTTTGCAGATGTAATCAAGTTAAAATGAGGTCATTAGAATGGGCCCTAATCCAATATGACCACTATCTTTATAGGGAGAAGAAAATCTGGACACACACACACACACACACACAGAGAAGAGAACGCCAGGTGAAGACACAGGCACAGAGGGAAGACAGTGATGTGAAAAAAGAAGCAGAGACTGGAGTGACGCTGCCACAAACCAAGGAGCTTCCAGAAGTCTAGTCCTTTCCTAGAGCCTTCATCGGAGCGTGACCCTGCTAACACTGTGATTTTGGACGTGTAGCCTCCACTGCTGTGAGAGAATGCGCTTGTTTTTTTTTAAGACACCCTTTTTGTGGTACTTTGTTTCTGTAGCCCTAGGAAACTAACACGGGTGGCCAGAATGTTGTAAGGAGATACATACAAGTTTGGAATCAACCATACGGGCTTGGAGCCCCAGCTGTGATAATGCAAGATGCCTGTCTTCTGCCCTTGTCTACACAGGGTAACACTCCCTCTCAGAAAAAGAAACATTTGTTTCCCTGCCCCAAAAGTCCAACTAAACAAGCAACAGAGCTCTCTAAGCCAGGATAATGGTGGCCTTTCCTTCCACTGCCATGACGACCTCTGCTGACCTCCATCCTCGGGGCTGGGTGTGGTGGGGACTCAGGCGGACTCCCCATCCCAGTCTACGCAGCCCGGGACTGGCTCTCTGGGCCTCCAGTGCTCCAGCCAATGTTGCCAAGGCTGTGTGCGATGTCCCTAGTGCCACCTCAGGCCTTGGCGGTTCCTGGTCCAGGGAGAGCTAAGAGCTCCCCGTTCAACACTTGAAATACTTAGCACCAAAGCTCAGGTCCCGTCCCCAGAAGCGAAGCCTGCTACTCTACGAAGTGGATTCAGTCACGAGACCCTTAGTTTACTCTTTAGTTCCTATTTGCCAAATTGTTAATTTATCTGGAATCCACTGTACCACATACCCCTCTGAGCGGGAGGCAGCAGAGCTGAGAGAGTCACATACTAAAGTCAGAGAGACCAGCATTCAAACCCAAGCTCTGCCCAGTTAACTTCCTCGGGCCACACATGTTCTCATCTGTAAATGGACACAGAATGGCTATGGGAGAGCAAATCGCACTGACTCGTAACCAAGACCTGACATTGATGTTGGCTGTATTCTTTCCCATCTTCCTAATAATGCTGAAATGTCAGCCTGCGAGCTCAGAAATATTTACTTTCAGGTTCCATTTAAGCAGACATCAAGTGCCGGGGCTGGGTATTAGCGTAGCTCAGCTTCAAGAACTGCTCTCAACTTCCTCTCATTCAAATATGAAACTGTAATAGGGAAGAACGAAACTGACTCCATATTAGATATATTTCTTTTACTTTAACTTTTGTGCTCTGTTGCCTGTGCTTAGTCGTGCTGCCTGGCTCTGCCCCTTTTGTGAAAGAATGTTGCCCATAGACTGAAATATACAGGACAGCCCATTCTCAAGGCTCTGACCTTTATGAGTCCATTCAAATAAACAGTTGCAGAACAGAGAATAACATTTGTATTTTTGGAAGTTTACAGGAACATCATGACCTGACCTATGCGGACAACTGCAAGAACAAAGGATTCCGACACCAAGAAGTTCACAACTAACCATGCCCCTCCCTCATCTTGCCTTTAAAAGTACTTTCCTGAAACCCTTTGAGGAATTCAGGGTTTTGGAGGCACGAGTCACCCATCTCCTGGCATGGCCCTGCAATAAACCTTTCTCTGCTCCACACTCCAACATTTCAGTTTGTCTGGCCTTACTGTGCATCAGGCACATGAACTTGTGTTTGGTAACAAAATTTGCACTCCACACACCACCATGATCCTTGACATGGGAAAAAGAACAAAGCCGTCAAATCTGAAAGTTTGAAAGTATATGTCAGCCTTCCCAATGCAATGTACCATCTTGGGAAGAGGATGCACATGGGTTTTGGAGGCAGAAGATCCAGTGCTATTTTTGGACCAGGTCTGTAAGAGTGAACACCAAGCAATGGTAACAAGAGCAGGCAGCATTTACTGGGCCAGTCCCTGTTCTCAGCACCTTCTACACACTAGCTCTTTGACTCTTCATAAGAACTCCATGAGACTGGTACTATTTTGTCCCCATTGTACAGATGAGGAAAGTGAGGTACACAATACACGATTCCAGGGTCCTTGCTCTTCACCACCTCCAACACTGCTTCCCTAAGGACGACGACACGGTTTGGGGCACCCACCCTGTTCCATGCTAGGTGCTTTCCAAGCTTACCTGCCTGAGGCAGACTATGCGAAGATACCACCAACCTATCTGACAAGTGTGAGGTCATGCTCAAAAGCATACATTTTAAAGCTTTTTGCAAGCCACCAACTTTGTTTTAAACAAATGATATACTATAATTAAAAATATTAAAAAGAATTACTGGTGTCCCCAGTGGAAAACACTGCAATATTTTGAGCGCATTTTTCAGTTATCTGCTTCTACTCTTCCACTGCCCTTGAGCTACATTACCACTCTAAGTTATGTACAACTGATAACTACTGCTCAACAAATTGCATCCATAGACTTGCAAATACATTCTGTGGGAGAGGGCCAGTTGACCTCACCCCTTTTCCCATGGAAAACAAGAGTTTGGTGTCCATGTGCACACTCATTTCAACCTTCTTTTACTCACATAAGCTGTACTTCTGAAACTTAGTCCTGTGAGCCTATGATAAAAACTGTCTGGCTCACTCATGAATACGTTCAGTAGAATTTTTAACATGAGCTCATTTTATATCTGTAGGAGAGCCACGATTTTGCATTTTTAGATATGAAAATTATCCTTTAATACTGTTTATTGTTCTTATGAAAGAATAAAAAATCTCATTTGTTTTGGCTTACTAATTCTGCATGCCCATGCGTCACCAATGGCTCACGAAGATACTCACTTCCCTTTGCACTACGTTCAACTACCTCCGCGGATGGTAACTGGTAGGATGCACACCTTGATTTACTTTCATAGGGAGGTGACATGCATTGTAAAGTATCACAGAGCTGCTGCATCCTGGGTTAAAGAAAAAAAGCAGAGTAATCTGCTGAGATTTGAAGATTTCTGTGAGAATGCAGAAACATATTAACTGTAAACTGGCTTTGTCCTACAAATCGAAGCAAAAAGAAACTCAGTGTAACTGTCAGGACAGATGCCACAGAAACAGGATTCAGAGCTGGCATCTGAGTGAATTGGTAGAGACTAGCGGGAGAAAAAAACAAAATCCAAGGGAACAAAGACTCCACTTCCACAGAGGATACGGTCAGATGAGATACTGAAAACAAATCCTCTAATAAAACACAGCTTGAAATAGGAGAATGTGATAAGTGAAACGGATGAGTCCATGCCATGAGCAGAGAGCTGATAAAACCCAGAGAGAAAAGGGCAACATTCTGAAGAGATACTCCACAAAAAATATCTTGGAAATGAAAAACAGAATAGAAAGCAAGAGCAGTAATAATCTGGTGTAGCAAGACAGAACAAATGGGTGGCAGAGATGTCCTTGGCTGGAAAAAAAAGTGCAACCCAAGGAAATGGTTGTAATGTGATCCATTTCACTTGCAAGAAATATTCAAGCCCAAAGCTATTTTTGGAAGGCTTTGGAAACGATTTATCCCTCTGAATTCTTTTTGCAATGGGAGGACTAATAAAGGTGCAAAAAGTAGGCATATTAGCAAACAAACATATATCGTGGACCCTTCAACAAGATAATTAGCAAGATAAAAGTCAATGTCATTTAATGAAAGGGTAGGAGAGCAGTTCAAGGTAAACAGAATCACGACTGCACTGAAGCAGCGGTGTTCAAGCTTTCACGAGCATCAGAATCCCCACCGCAGATGCTCGTTCACATCTGCATAGTTTCTGATTCAGGAGACTAGAAGTGGGACATGAGAATCTGCATTTCTAACAAGCTCCCAGGTGATGCTGGTGCTGGTGGTCCAAGGAACTACATTTAGACAACACTGGACTAAAAGGAGTAACGACCAAATACAATGTATGAAATTTGATCAGATGCTGATTCTAAAACAAACCCTCAAAGATTTTACAGGGACTGTTGGGGAAAATTGAAGGTAAACTGGAAATGAAATATTGTTATGGGATTTTTCATTTTCATGGGTTTTATAATGGTATTGGGTTATGGATAAGTTGGCCCTTATTCTGAATGCTGAAAGAGGTCATAAGTACTTCCTAAATTTTTATTGGCAGGACTAATTTTTAACTTTTCTCTAGGACTCAACTGGTGCAACACTACATTGTGATATAATTTAGCCTTTCTGTTATTTAACTTAGAGAGGTTTGCTTTATACTCCCTCCAAAGATACTCAGTTTTTCAAATTTGAGATATGGCTATCAAGTTCACTTTTTAATCATAAATAACTAACAGACACATAATACTTCCTGACTGTTCTTGAATATACCTTATCACCTACCAGAGGCCCTTGAGGAGAAGAGAAACTCAATTATTTAACAACTAGCAAGTTAACAATTGTAAAGATACAATTCTTTAACTCTTAAAACTGCAATTAATGCAGAAAACAAATCTATTCCTATTTCAGTAGAAAGATTTAAATGACGTGATTTTTTTTTTTTCCTCTGAAACCTGAAACCTCACATGATTTTATTTCCCAATTTTGCATCATTAATGGGAGCATAATGCTGCCTGGGCTTTCATAAATCCTGAAAGACGTCAGTAACAAAAGCTGTCATATCCTGGAAACAACAGACCAAAAATGAATCCTCCCAAAACGTGCCCATGAAAAGTCATGCTTTATTTTATTACTTGAGGACCCAAAAACCCATCCGATACTGATGTCAGCTCTGCTATTTTGTGGATCCCTGTCAAGTCCTATCAATTCCACTTTCATTTTTGATTTCCCATTCCTCTGTCCCCGTCTAAGCATTTATTAGCTTTCATCAAATTTTCTTCCACTGAACTGGGCTACCTGTCTCCAATCCCCACCCGAGCCTTCAAATCCATCTATACACTACTTACTGCCAGAACGATACTTCTAAACCAGGGACTGGCAAACTATGGCCTGTAGGCCTAACCCAAACTTCTGTCTGTTTTTTTTTTTAATAAAGTTTTATTGGAACACAGCTCATCCATTCATTTCCGTATTGTCAATGGCTGCTTTCATGTTCTAATGGCAGACTTAAGTAGCAACAGAGACCATATGACCTACGAGCTTGAAAATAATTACTATTTCGGCCTTTAAAGAAATATTTGCAGATTCCTGCTTTAAACTCTTCCTATACAAAGTGTGCTCCAGGGACCAGCAGCTGATATCAGCATCTTCTGAGAATCTGTTAGAATTGCAGATTATCAGCTCCACCCCAGGACTGCTGAATCAGACGACGCATTTTTATAAAAATCTTTAGTAGATTCACACGGACAACAGTGTAGCACAAACAATGTCCTAAAGTAGACACGTGGTTATAGCACTCCTCTGTTCAAATTTCCTGCTGAAACTTCCCTTAACTGATACCAGCAAGAAGTGTGATATGCATGTGTGTGCAAACTAGCTTTATTTTACACCCTACAGGCAGACTCCAACACGTGAAGGACCTCACCAGAAAGTCACACCCCAGGGGCTGCCATGAAAAGTGCTTCAAATATCTTTATGTAAACTGGCAAGAAAGGGTTTGCTAAGTAGCACGGGGATGACAGTATGGACTTTGCTTAGTGAAATGAGCAGTGCCTGAACACATGGGGGGCCAGAAAAATTGAACCAGGACTTCCGCCTTCAGTGAACAATATTTAAGGCCTTGGCAAACCCAGTAGCTTTACACTTGGGAGCAGTATCCTAGGTTAGGATGACCTATTCGGTCCTTGTATGATCAGGCCACCCAAGATGGCTGTTCTCTTGCTCTCTGTACATCCCCTGGACGAGTGCCTGCTTCACCTACACCTACTCATAGGACTGACCTTCCTACATACTTGCCCCTGCCCCAGAGAATGACTGTTCTAATCTTTAGACCAGAACATCTCCACCATGGTAGTTTATCAAAAGGGTGGTGAGGGGCGTGCCCCTCTGCTAGTTTCCCTGGTAACTGATGAGCCAACCTGACATCAATTCTCCTGTAACTGGTAACCTCCCCTTACCCCCAGGAGCAAAGACTGCCACCTTGTCCTGCCCACCATCTGCCGTACCTGGTGGGGTGTTGCCCCAGGACCTTGCTTCAGACATGTAAGATCCCCCATCCATTAAACCATGGAGGTCTCTGTTGCTGACTCTGGGCTCTTTCTTCAGCCTTGAAGCTGGGCAAGTACAGGGCTTATCGGCTTGCGGGGTGAAGACCAACAGTCCTGCAACCATCCTGTTTCACAGAGAACTCCTGTCACTTAATCCCACCACAAGGCCAGCTGATCCAGCCATGAGAATATCAGTGCATCTGCTTCAGAGTGCTTGGCCTAGTGGGTACTTCACTGAGTCTTCAGGAACTGGCTGTTCCTTACATCTCTTCGCTGATGTTATATAAGTGGCAGACTCTCTCTGGGACTCCCTGTTACTAAACCTTGCTCTCTTACAGCAAGATTGTAGGGGAGGAGACTAGCTACCCTGCATTTAATTACTGGGGGCAATTAGATATTTACCAAGAGAAAATGACAACCAAGTTGTCCAAGTGGCTTAGGTAAGCTTGCTACAGGTTCCCGTGGGCTACTGTCCAGATGCCCTAGCTGTAGCGTGTCCCCATCCTGTTGTTAAATGATAAATTTCATAAAAGGTAGAATCATGACTCTACCTTTTAATCAGATATAAAATGAAGACATGTTAAGGATTTTATTTAATCCATGATTAGTGAGGGTATTGGTAAGATATTACAACCAGTTTGAAGGAGAAGTCAAAGGAGCATACATTTACATGGAGTAAAGAAATATGGAAATGAATTTTCAAATAGATGCAAGGGGTGGGAAAAGAAGTCAATGGATCTCCCAATGGACAGAATTTATTTGCATGTATATAGACAAGAATTATTTTGCATTACTATTAGTTACAATTTAATGAGTTGCAGAATAGCTCAAAGGCAATAAAAGGTTAGAATCATTTAACCCAGAAAGTTACATGCATAGTTTTCCACTGGAGTTACCTAGCACTCTCTTCTGCTTCTTCCACATTTCACTGCCTGTGATTTGTTCATCTCCCCAGAGCAACATCAGGAGCAAGTCATGGGTCCCCACTGCCCACAGGCTCCGCAGACCCCTATTCTCTCTCTTCTCTGGGGGCATCTCTCCTCTGACCTTGATCTCCCTCGGTCATGCATCATCTTTTCAAGAACTTGGCCTTAAGGGATTAAAAAAGGCCCAAAGGGAAAAAATTGGCACGTAACCTATGCTATTGTTTCAGTAACACAACTTTTCTTGAAGCAGAAAGAACTGAACAAAAGGTCTGCAAAGAATGGGGTCTGCAGGGAGAGAAAACACGAAATAGCACCCCCAATAAATTATCTGGCCACACTGTGAGATGTCTGTGGAAGAAAAGCAACTGGGAGCAGCTTCTTAATAGAATCTACCTCACATCTTTACCCCTTGGTGCCCTTAGTCCCTATTGACCAATATGATCAAAAGCCAAGAGGGATTTTAAGGATACTTAGTTCAATGGCTCAACATAATATATTCATGCTGACCTGACAACCCAAGGATAACTGAGCTTCTGCCATTTTCATAAACGCAAGTCTCACCTTGACCCTTAGCTCTAGTAATGAGTCCCAGATTTTTGTTTCCTACATCATGCCCTACAAATTCCTTTAGTCATCAAATGTCATTACTGAGTAGGGGTGGAAGGGTGCTTGCCTTACTCTTGCTTGGACTCCTCTCTAAATAAAGTGCATTCTCGTGATGAGGTTCTGGATCCTGTGGTGACCTTGTGTGATTCTACTCTCCCAGCGAAGCTGAACTATCCACCCCCCGTTGGTCTCCAAAGGTCCCTAACCTGCTCCCTTTTTTGCAGATCTCTATTCTGTACACCAGGGGTCCCCAACCCCCAGGCCTCGGACTGTCATGGTCCTTGGCCTTTTAGGAAGCGGGCCACACAGCAGGGGCTGAGGGCTGGTCCAGGGAGCGAAGCTTCATCTGCCGCTTCCCATCGCCCCCATTACTGCCTGAACCATCTCCACCACCACCGTGTCCGTGGAAAAACTGTCTTCCACGAAACCAGTCCCTGATGCCAGAAAGGCTGGGGACCGCTGCTGTGCACCATGCTAGGCTTCCCTCAGCCAGCTCCACGTGGCACCTGCCATCCGAGGCCAATCACGAGGTGGTGTTCTCCATCACGGCCTCTGTGGGACCACCTGCCGTTCCCCCACCTCCTCCCGCTTCTACCTCTGTCACAGGGGCATAGCTCCTCAGGCCAGCTCCCTCTCAGGCAGCTCTTGCACTCTCTGCAGTGCTGCTGAGAACTGACATAACCCAGTGTGAACACAATTCTGAGGTCCTTTCTCGGTGGCTGATGCCACCAGTGGGTGGTCTGAAGTAGGGGTTAGCTACCCACCTATAACCCCATTACTAGGTTGCAGCAAAAATGAGTCTTGGGTCAAATTTTGTCACAGCCACACATTTAAAGCAAACATCTATTAGCAAATAGGCCAAACCAGTTTGTACAGCTGTTGTGTAAATTCCTACAGCCCTAGCTCACCGTCCTTGCAGAGGTTCTGACCACCAGATTTCCAGAAAGGTCTTCTAGAAACAGATATAACAATATCCCAGAGATACTATCAGTCAGCCTAAAGTCAGCATCAGCACCCAGACATCACCTGAGACTGGACCCATGACCATCTTCACACCTTCCCTAAGGATTCATCTTGGATGTACCACTAGGTTTCTTTTAATGGGAATTTTTAAGCATATTTACTTATTATTTATTTTATTTATTTATCTTGGCTGCGCTGGGTCTTAGTTGCGGCACGTGGGATCTTCGTTGCAGCATGTGGACTTCTTAGTTGTGGCGTGCACGCAGGATCTAGTTCCCCAACCAGGGACCGAACCCAGGCCCCTTGCAATGGAAGTGTGGAGTCTTACCCACTGGACCACTAGGGAAGTCCCTTTAATGAGAATTTTAAAACACATACCAATGTGGAGAGAAAAGTTTAATCACTCCTTATATGCCCGTTGCCAACAACTATTAGTATTTTGCCAATTTCATTTTAACTATCCTCCCAGGTATTTTTTGTTTTGTTTTTGCTTTTTTACTTTGGTCATCTGTTTTTGTTTTAGGCAGAAGATGCGGCTGGAGTTTTTAAAAGCAAATCCTAGATATAAGATTTAAGATTATTTCATCTGTAGAATACTGAAATACGTATCTCTAATAGATAAGGACTTAACGCAAATCTAACCACAATACCATTACTATACCTAGCAATTAGTACTATTTCTTTAATAGCATCTAATGCCCAGCTGACATTCGGATTACCTCAAATGCCTCAAAGACATATTTTCACAGTTGGTTGGTTTGAATGAGGATCCCAAAAAAACCTCACCATATTCTTATGCCCTGCCTTTGCAAGGGTGGCACTACTTGATATTTATAACCGCGTGCATAAATATATATATACACATACATACATACATATAATACATTATATATATTTAATATATATATTAGATATATGTAACTATATAAATACACACACGCATATACATATTACGTGGCTGGGCTGAAGTATCATAATATGATGTATATCATATCATACATTATATTCTACATATCATATACTGCATACATTATAAATATCCTACGTATCATACTTTCACATGAGAGCTCGTTTCTATCAACCATTATGCTGGTTACTACGCAATGAGTCTCTCCAATAAACTCATTTATTAGGCTAGTGGGCGAAATGTTTAGGTTACTCAGAAATGAAGATAGTTGAAAGGCCCTGCAGGAGGCACCTTCAGAGTAGAGCTTTTCTAATCAAGATGCTAGCTGACCACTAGTGCAAATCCCTAATCAAAATTCTAGCTACCCCTATTAACCTACACACAGCGCGTATCAGGGTGTCTCTGAAGTATTTCAAAGGGGATCACAGACCCCGTAAGAAGTGCCATGGGAGACATGGCTTCTTTTGCCATCAATTCACCTGACTGTCTAGATGTGAGTCAGGAGCCAAGACATGGAAAGTCACGAGTGGCCAAGCCAGCACCGGCGTCCCTTTGACAGGAGAGCTGAGAAGGAAGAGGCGTTCTCCCAGCCAGCTGGACACTGAAGAGGGGCCTCGTGTCGATTTCCACACCAGGGGAGGCAAGAACTCTCATCCCCGTCACATGGACAGAGAAACTCTGACTCAGAGAGGTTAAGAAACTTGCCCAGTATCTACAGCCACCAGTAAATCTAGTGCTGCCTACTCCAAAGTCCTTGGACACCTGTGGTTCTGTATGGAAATGAGAAGGGAAGGAGGAAGGTGGTTTCTGAAAAAAAGAGGACAAGAAAGGCGACACTACTTCACAGCAAACAATCCACAGGGGACCCCGGTTCCAGTGCCTGCTCTTCATTTCATCCTGAACTACTGGCCACATGAACAAAGAAAAATAAAGAATCTCCCATATGAAAATAATGATAAGCAGAGTAAACATGTATTAGAAATACCGCAGCCACAGAGGCAAAGTGGGCTGTTTGGAATTGTCTGACTTAGCAAAAGACCACCTGAAAAAAAAACAAAAAACAGGTCCTTCCAAGAAAACTCTGAAACCATGAATTTTCTAAAAGATCACTCACCCAATTATATCCCTCAAGCGTAAAGAACGTGACATGAGAAAACCTGCAGGTCCAAGTGGAGGGAGCTGACGTTTACTGGGGTGCAGCTCAGCATCACACACATTATGGGTTTCACATGCACAGCCCTACTGAGCCCTCTCAACAACCCTGCCAGGGGGACGCTATTTTCAAATAGGAATTATTCTCCCATTTTACAGATGAGGAAACTGATGGCAGGAGGGTAGGTAGCTCATCTGAAATCACTTAGCTAACAGGTTCTAGACAAGGCTATAGATTTATGAACATGGAAGCACCAGCTCATTTCTGTGTTCTGAACTTCATAATAGGTTTGACCTAGACTCACAAGCAGAGGGAAGTTGTTGCCCAAACCACACACCACAAATGCAGCCCACCCTGCACTCGATTCCAAATCCACTCTCCTTATCCACCGACGCCCTTCACTTTCACAGAAATCACTGACGGTTTGGAACTGACATTAGGCCACTGATTCAATTTCATGCCTGGTTTAATCTTATTTAAACTGAAAACTCCTGTTTTTTTTGTTTTCCCCTCACTGCTTCTGCTGACAGAGGCAGCATTTGAGCTATTCCAACCAATAATTTGGGAATCAAAAAATTCTGCAAAAACCATTTCCCAACAAAGCAATGTTTTATTGAGGACACCAAAATAATCATTAAAAAAAAGTTAATTTATGGGAGCTTGCTTGAAGTATTAGTAATTGGTGTTTTTTTTTCTCCCCAAAAGTGTCATGAGCATCAAGTGTCAATAATTAATTACAAGAGAAAAAGCCTCATATACCATTTTGCAGTCATTTTACAGAGCTGATTTCCCTCCATTAGCAGGGCATTGGCATTAGAAGTAGTAAAGATTTACGGACTTCACCTCCATTATGGTAATTAAGTCTGTTCAACAATGCTGCATCTCTATGAGGCATTAGAAGGCCAGTTGCTGAGAAGGCCAAGTTCTGAGATAGCATGTCTACTTGAAGAGTTAAAAGCATGATCATTCTACTGCCAGATTTTTATTAAGCCCTCACTTAGCACCAGGTTCTATGCCAGACGCTGGGAACTCATTTATCCCAATATTTAAACAGTGCTCACTATCTGCCAGGCACTGTGACAGGCATTAGGGACAGAGAGGTTCCTGGGTCATAAAGAACTTGACTGGCCTTTGTCCCCAGTTTCTAGGAAGGAGCCTCTAAATCCTTGGAATTTCCCAAGGATAGGAGTGTCTTTGTTATTCACGGGGGGCCTCTTGGACTACCCCTGACTTTAGGTTAACAAGGTGACTTGAGGTGGGCCCCTGGATAGTTTAAGCTAACAAGGTGACTTGGCAATCAAGACCCTCTCAGACCTCACCCTATGTCTCTTGGTGTAGCTCCTCCCAATTTTTACCCTTTTACTGTAATAAAACTGTAATAGGAAGTAGAGAACTTTCTTGAGTTCTGTGCATCATTCAGACAGAGAGTTACCAAACCTGAGGATGTAGAGGGAGATCCCAAATTTTGTAGCCGGCGGGTCACAAGTGAGGGTGGGCTGGCAAGCCCCAAACTTGCAGCTGGTGTCTGGAGTGAGTGCAGTTCTGGGGGACTGTGCCCTTAACCCGTGAAGCGTGGCCTAACTCAGGGGAGTTGATATAAGGAGTCACTGCAGAGGTGAACAAGAAAAAGCCCTTGTCTTCGTGGATCTTGTATCCTAGTGGACAGAGAAGGCGAACACAAGCACATAGAGCAGTCGTCAGGATTTCAGCCAGGGAGACGTGCCCTGAAGCTTAGACGCGTTGATGTGAGGGGAGAGACAGGCTGGAGGAAGAAGGAGAGTGTGTCAGGGAAGGCCCTTCTCACCTCGGAGTTAAGATTCAAAGAAGAAAGGGAAAAAAATTGTGAGGATGGACACTTGGCCCTGCCCTTCTTTGATTACCATTAAGCAGGACAATCTAGAAAAAAAAGCAAGTCAAAATCAGCTACAGACAAATTCTGCTTTCCCAAAGAGCTACTCATAAAACACTGACCATAAGGTGAATTTTCTGCTACTTGACTTACATTTTTCCCATTGATTTCCATCATAAATTCAAGCACAGGGTGTCATGGAAGATCTACGTGGATGGGCAGTGATGGTCTGGACGCACCAAAGAAACTTGAAGTCATTACACTACAGATGAAATGAGGGTACTAACAACTCCCAAGGGGCCCTTTCCTCCTAATCAATCTACTCAAGCTCCTCCGAACTCGGACCCGACGATTCTCAAACTTTAATGTGCAAATGAATTAACTGGGAATCTCGTTAGTGAAGGTTCTGATTCTGTAGGTCTGGGACAAGACCTGAGAGTCTGCATTTCTGATGAGCTCCCAGGGGATGCTGCCATCATTGCTCTGAGGATCTCACCTGAGTGGTGGAACTCCAGCCCAGCACCGCCCAACAGAAAGAAAACGGGAAACACAGACGCAAGCCAAATATGTAATTTTCAATTTTCTGCTAGCCACATTAAGAAAAACAACAGCAAGCAAAAAACTAAAAAGAATCTTTTGAAACAGAAACAATTTTATTTAACCTACTATAGCCAAAGTTATTATCACTTTAAAATCAACATAAAAATCATACAGAGGTATTTTCAATCTTGTATTTGTACTAAGTCTACAAAATCCAGCGTGACTTTTATCCTTACTGTCTGTCTCAATTTGAAGCAACCATATTTCAAGCGCTCAGTATCCATAACGGGCAGCGATTATCACACTGGTCAGTGCAGCTGTATCAGAGTACAACTCTAGCTAGTGAGGAGTCTTAGAAGTAAGACATTACACTTACAAACTCCAAGCCTTTAGCTACCGTTGTTGAAGCAATTAGATTTTAGTGTTTTACTTCCTATAAGCAACCTTTAGGACGAGGTCACAATTGTGCTGTTTTTCTAGTATCCTCTGTAAACTGATTTCCACCTTATTTATTCATACATATGATTATTATCCATATACAGATATGAATTATATATGTAATAGATGCGAATATATATGATACATATATAATGACATATATAGAATATATATGTGTATATATATATCAGATAGACAGCTATAGATATAGATACAGATGAAGGTGTACATGTAGATATAGATCTATAGATACAGATATCTGAGAACAGCAGCTGTTATTCAAAGGATTGTTATGGTAGTTCCTTATCAGTACAGAGCAGGAATTTTCACAGGTGTTTCTTCTAAGCAGGGCAGCTGGACACAGGAAATGGATTTTTTAAAATCTAACTTCATTCTCCTGATTGCTAGCCTACGTTAGCAAAAGTCATCAGGGAATCACTCAAATCACCCAGCTTCCCAGCAGTGCTATTTTAGCATCTTTCATCCAAGTCTCCCCAGCATATCAGGAGCACAGCTAAAGCTCTGAAATGCCCTGCAACTCAAAAAGCCCCAGTTTACAAACAAACTGATAAGGCAGCCATTGGCTGAGTGATTTGCCTCTAATCGCGAGCTGCACTCTAGTAGACTGGAAATCAGAGGCCAATGCTTTGGGCACCATCTCCCATTACTCTGACTTCCTACGGACACTGCATTTTCTCACTCGAATTGATTTTTTTTTTTCTAAGTTACCTAAAGCAATGGCCTGGTGAAGAATGATGTTGGCAGGAAAGAAGAAAATGAGTTGTTATGATCATTAAAGTAATGATTTTTCAGATAAAGTCATAGTTGTAAGTAGATATCTTTGTACACTGGGAATTATCGATTACTCCAACAAGAGAAAACAAGGTTACAATCCAAGGTAATTAGGCCTGGACCAAAATAGTAATAATGTGTTTTATAGACAGAAGGTAAAGCAGATTTTTTTTTTACTGAATTGCTAGGGGCAATTATAACAGAGTGGGAGAAAATCTCCAACAGTATTATAGACAGATGTCATTACCCAGGAAACTAGTATTCTTAACTGCCTGGTATTTCACCGACCGTGCTGTTCAGAGGGGCCTTTAGTCAGTTTGGGGCCTAAAGATATGTTTATTATTAACTATGAATTATTTTGAGCTCTTACCCTGCCAGCCACTATAAGAAGAACTTCCATGTATGTTATCATTGAATCCTCGTAATAGTTATTAGTCCTGTTTTAGAGATGAGGGAAGTTAATGAACTTGTCTAAGAACACAGAGAGGAAGCATGACAAATAGAACTCGAACTCAGGCCAATCTGACTCCAGATTGACCATGCTGTTACCCACTAGCTTATACTATCCTTTTTAGTTCTAAAAAGCCCTAATGGTTCAAAATACTTTTTCCATATAATAAAGCATAACCTGACTCTTATAACTTCCACTTCTTGGTACTCGTTCAGAATTTTGGGGCCAAATAACACCAATTTACTCCTTGCCTAATTTATGTCTGGGTACAATTGTGCTGTCTCTGAGACACTTCTTCCCTGAATTACAGATCCTAGCGCCCTTCCACTGCCCTTCAAATCTTATGGGTCCCAATCCCTTTGCCATGTCAAGAACTCATCTTCTATAGAGTTCCCATTCCATCTGAATCAGTCCTTTTACATAACCTGGTGGGTTGGAGGAAGAGGTTGAAATCACGGTTGGATTACTTGTAGATATCATGTAATCATAGACACCATTAAGTAGCAAGGCATTATGGTTGCTCATTTGGGAAACTATAGCGTTTGGGTTCTTCAATCTCCTCCCCCACTCCAAACCAAAAATCAGGTGGTATATGCTCTGGTAGAATAAACCCATGAACGGTACCAAGAAAGAAGAGGGGAAAAAAAAAAAAAAAGAATATCAACTCACAGGACAGCTGAAGAGCTAAGTGTGGTAGATTGCAAAGATGGTCATTGATCTCCATCCCTTCTTGTATCCTTATTCTTTGGAATGTGTATTTGCAGTTCTTGCAATCAAAAGATGGAGTCTACTTACCTTCTCCTTGAATATGGGCTGATATTGTGATTGGTTTTAGCCCAAACAATGGGGCAGAAATGACACTGTGCCCATTCTGAGGCTGAGCCTAAAGAAGCTTGCAAGCTTTTACTCAGTCTCTTAGAAACCTGACCAGCTGCCATGTGAATACTGTCAGCTAATCTGCTAGAACATGAGAGACTACACTGAACAGAGGTGAGCTGTCAGAGATAAGCTTATTTGAGATGAGCCATCCCCTAGGCAACCCAACAGATGACCACAAACACATCAGTGAGAGCAGCTAGACCCAAATAAACACTCAGCTAAAGCTAGCTCATGGTGCCAATCTGCAGAGCCATGGACTAAACAAACAGGTGTTGTTTCAAAGCCATTAAGTTTTAGGGTGGTTTGTTTCACAATAAAAGCTAACTGACAACACCTTGTCTGTAGCTAAAGAATAATATCCTCAGGGAACTATATGCAGTATCTATCTATCTATCCATCTACCTATCTACCTATCTATCTATCTACAATAAAACACAAAGTAGCACAATTGAAAAAACAACATCACGAACATCCTTTTTTTTCTTTTTCTTTTCTTTTTTTTTTTTTTTTTAAACAATGTATGACTGGTATTGTTACTTTTGTTGGCAAATATCTAAGAAAATGGTAACCACAGGTCACACAGGTCAAGAGGGAGAACCTCTTTTTCCTTAAAGACCACACAAGTGGCCATGGACCAAAGCATTACCTCAATCAATCATGCCAGTTAGTATACATTCTTATATTTAAGAGGGTTCATCCAAGCAATGACTTCCATAGTATTTACTGACACAAGGGCATCCAATTCTGCCTTATTCTAACTCTGCCCTCCTGTCTTGGTCAGTTGTCTAAAGTCAAGAAGTTCCTAACAAAAAAGAAGCATCAAAGACATTACAATAAACTGTAACCTTTCCCTTTGTCCTCATTAACAGAGGCTGAGTTTTGGCATTTATCACCCTTGGAAATTCTCTGGTGGGTCTTCAAGACGGGTGTTCCTACCCTTCTGAAGGCTATTCTGAATCTCTTTTGTATGTAATATTTGCTCGATTCGTTCCCAAACTGAAAAATCGAAATGAGGGAATGACAAGAGACCCAGTTATTCTAAATTAATCACTGGTGAAGACTGAACATATTCCATCACATTATAGATTCAGAGGAACTCAATTCCCAGTTGCATCTTCTGAGATTCAATGTGCTTCATGCACCTGTCAATCTTCTACAGTCTTGAGATGACACAGTGGCAGTATTTGGTAAGAATGTTAAGGGATATTAATCAGAAATCAAGCCAATTTAATATGTAATTTGCTAAGCTGTAACAATTTGGTAATAACCGTTGGCAAATTTTAATTTGTACATTATTAACAGTATGTTTGTTTCAGGCACTGCAGTTACATCAGTTAGAGCAGGAACTCTCTAATTAGACTACTTGAGTGGGAATACTGACCTCCCCACTTACTAGCTGTTTGCCCTTGGACAAGTTCATTGACACCTCTATTTCTGAGTTTACATACCTTAAAAGTGAGGATAATAATATGTCTCCAATGGTTAATGTGAGAATTAAATGAGTTACCAAATTTCTCTGAATTTAATATGCTCGAGGCACTGCTATTTTATATACCAGTAGGAAAAAAAAATGCCAGTGAACTGCATACTAATTTTGGAGAGGTTAAATGTGGGGAGGGAAACAACCCCTTAGAACTGATAAAATTTAACTATACTCTGAAAGTACATAATAATAAGTGCTATATAAGTGTTAGCTAAAACAAACAAATATATGCAGTGTTTCCTAATCTGATCAATGTTCATAACTTATTTAAAAAGGAAAAAAAAAATTATGGAATTCCCCCAACCCTGTGTTGAAAAATTATCTTATATAAACCACCATAAAAATGAATAAAGAGAAGATGTGGAAAGTTCTTATGTTTCTAGAACTTATTCAACCCTGAAATCAAATTTATTCATAAAAATAGAATAAAACTATAAAACCACTGAAACAACATTATTTTGTTGTTTTTCTGGAAACAGCATGAGCCCACAAAGTGAATGAGGTACTTACTGCTGAGATGCAGGCTCAAGAGAGTGTATCATCCTTTACAACAGGGCCTGCAGACAGTCTGGATTTGCCTACCACTTTTCTCTATTCAAACACTCCTGGGATATCACTTTTCGTAACTTCATATGGTATCATTTGTCCTTCACTGGGGACAAAGACACAATTTTCTGATTTCGGAAATCTCATCACAAAATTTTAAAATTAAACTTAGCATATCTTCTCACACATCATTTGAATACAACATATACATAGACTCTGATACATCTTCAGAGTCCTCATGAAGGACGTGGTCATCCAGGTGACCTAGAATATGCTCATTTTCTAAAACAACGTGATAACAACTAAAACCAGAAACTGAAATCTCTCTTTCTCTCTCGTCTGTTAATCTATGTTTCTTCTAGACCTCAAGCACATGTCAGCAGAGGATACTTCAACACTTAATGAAAATCAATTTTAAAAACGTGATTACAGTAGAAAGAGAATGGGCTTTAGTATCAAACCTTGGAAAGATCACTTCCTACCAATGATGGGGATAAACCATGTAACTGTCTCAGTTTTAGCTCTTCCTTTCTACAGTGTAAAGGTAACAAAGATGAGTATTAGCAGCTCTTGGGTGTCAGGGTTCAACATCCCTCAAGAACTTAGAAATAAAATAAGATTGGCCTATAAGCGTTAAACTGAAAAATGAATGCAAAATGGGTGGAAGTAGGTAAATGAAAGGTGATATTATGTGCATATTTTATTAACCGGAATTCTCAGCTTCCAGGGAATAAAAGAGAAAAGGAGTAACTTCAGTAGTCATTGTGCGGTGATTCTCCATTCACCAGTTCACCAAACGAACACATGCCATTGAGGGAGAGTTAGATGACAGACCCCCAAGTTAGCCGATCCTATGGTTAATGTCAGTTCCTGCTCATCTTTGTATTACTTGGTGCCAAAAGTAAACTAATACTTGTATAGAGAAACACAATCAGTTCCGATACATACTCCTGGGAAAACGAGCTGCTATGGCAACCTTTAACGGCGTATATTATTATGGGGTACTATATTTTACAATCAGTTTAAGGGAAATCCAATACTATTGGGTAATAGTACTTCCTTTTGAACTGAAGAACCTATCCCTCGCTAAAGATGTGGCTCTGTTGTAGCTAGTGAAAAGAAATGCCCATTAGAAGGTGGTCAGGTTTGGAATGGATAGCAAGGATGGCTCACAGAGCCTGATACTGTCCCAGGGGCTAGACCTCAACCCAACCGCCCACCTGAGAGTGGTCGAACTCCCTTAAGGAGAGCGTGCACCAGGCTGTTTCAGCCCAACGCCTTAGCCTCTGCAACGACATACTTCACTCCCCCTACTGGGTCTCAGTCTTCATCTTTGGTGAAGCAACTCTCCGAACACTTTGGTTTTGCAAGTGGGTGTCTATAGGGAAAGATACCTGGTATCTTCTTGTGAGTTAATCTACGTATCATTCTTGTGATCTTGTTTAAATTGAGATCACACTTTGAGAGATGGGAGTCCTTCTAGGGGTAAATGAAATCCACTTTCCACATTTATAAGACTGAGTGCTCAATGCAGGACTGTGCAACAAGCACCAAGACTCTGGATGCCGTCTTTAGGAGGCAGCTAGCTGTGGGCTGTAGTGTCAGAAGAAACTGGATTCAAACCCTGGCTTCAACATTCACCTGCAGTGTGACATGGGACAACTGAGTAACCTGTCTAGCCTTGGTTTCCTAATGTGTAAAAAAATGGGGAACAGTAAATACCCAGGTTGTAGGCGCTGATCACAATATGTGTCACATAGCAAGCCCTCAATAAATATTAGGATGTGGTAGTGCTGGAATTACGAACCTCTCCGTCCCACACTATCACCATGCCATGTTGTAATAAGTTCTTTTCTTTCCTATTGCGATTTCTATAAAAACCACTGGCATCAATAACTGTAATCTGATAAAATTCTTATCACAGTGCCTGGCACATAGAGGCTGCTCAATAAATTGCAGCTCTCTTACAATGATATTACAGGGCTCTGAGGATTCATCTGAACACCTAAAGATGCAATTCCTCCTCCTCCTCCTATTCTCTCTGAGAAGGAACCTTATTGAGATGAGGATAAACTTTATGATAATTGCTATAACACACTTTTCACTTAAATGCAACTTCATCAGTTCTATCCAAGACACTTGCCAGACTTGTTCTTTCCATTAGCATTGTAGATACTGAACTTGAACTCAATAAGGATTTGAAAAAAAAGTAGTCCCTCAATAGACTTCTGGAACAGAGGGAGGCAACTCCGAGGTAAGCAAATCCATGGAAGAATGAATCCGTGTCAAGCATTCCTCCCATGTCTGGGGCTGTATCACCCCATCTGTTCCTCCCACTACAAACTGAAGTAGACTAATATAATTTTAGTTACTTTACAGATAAGGGAATTGAGACTATGAGAGTTTAAGTAACCTGTTTAGGGTCATATGTAAAGGTTCAATGTATGAACCCAAAGCTGAAGCCATAAGCTCCATGGGAGGTGGAAATGTTACACCGCATTTTCCTTTCCTTGCATAAAGGTTCACATTTAACTTGTTTGACCTTCAGGTTCTTCTGTAACATTCTGGGAGTGGAAACGATCAGGGCAGGAATCTTCCAGCCCAGTGGTTCTATGAGGCTCTGAAAAAATATGGTATGAATAACTATCAAATATTTCATGCATCCTTCATTGCTGTAGGTCAAACAACTTATAAGGAAGTGAAAGGAAAATTTCAGAAGCTAAATTGAAGTCAAGAAGTCTCTCCTGTTAGGACAGGCTGGAAAGATGAAGGCTTTCATGACTGAGGTTTATATAATCATGAACCATTATGATTTTCTAAGTCCTGGCATACATACAGCAGACGGCCTATACATGTATGATGGATGGGGTCGTTTTAGAGAATGAAACAAGGACTTTGCACTATGGAGAATCAAGTGCATGATGTTTCCTCAAGCAGGTGGAAACAAAGGGTTAATCCTGCATGTACTAAATACCTACCATGTGCCAGTCCATACTGGGTGCTCTGTGTAGACCATTTTATTATTTCTCATATCCTGTAAAGAAGACTTCATGTTCATTTTATGGATGAGAAAATCAAGATTCATGAATAGTCAATATTTTGCCTAAGATTACAGAACAAATCAATGGTAAAGTCTGGATCTCAGCTCAGGTTTTGAATATTCAATTTGGTGCTAATACTGGCTTGAGGAGGGTTAGATTGGAATTCTCTATTGTGTTCCTAGTAGTAGGGGTTAGATTTTTTTTTATAAGTTTGGGAAAAGCTGGGTTAAATAAAATTAGACGGGCTTTCTCATAGTGGAATTGATCAGAGCTTTGTTAAATTTCAGAAGAGGGATACAGCATGCATCATTTCCCAGATGGAATTTATTTTTCAAGACACATTTCTTTGACTATTGTTCTGTACTACAACTTTATGGGAGCATTGGCTAGATACATTCCCAGATGAACTATTTATTACAGCTATATAGAGAAATTATAAAATTTCAAGAGAAATGAAGGCCATCGCTGCCTAGCTTTGGTCCAACAACAAGACATATGTTACTGCTTCTCTAATCAGGGCAGTGTGCTTGGGGACAGAGCTGTCTTTTCTTATTACCTAACATTTAAACTGTAGGACTTTGTTTTTTCCACTTCTTACGTTTAAAAGTATCTTTCTGCTTGATGGTCATGATGGGGGGGAATTTGAAAGTTTTGTTTTGAAAAACCCTAGATAATGGCACATATTGATGAATGTGTAAGGAAATGAGAAATCATACAGAGTGGTGTGTGTATAAATGTACACAACCAAAAAAAAAAATTTACACAACCACTTCTGAGAGCAAGCTGGCAATCTCTATACTTGAATTCCACTTCCAACCAAATGGCCTAGAGAAGCTGTTACAAACATGCACAAGGAGATGTGCAAGTATATTCATTACACAATGTTTGAAACAAACAAAAAAAATCGGAAAAATGTAATTTTTTGTAATTAGAGGAAAGCAAAAATTGAAAAGTTTATTCATAAATTTAATCTCATGTGGCAATAAATCAATGAGGTACATGCATCCGCATTAACCTCAAAAATATAATACTAACAAAGAAAGAACTAGTTGCATATAGAATCACACCATTTATATAATGTTTAAATTATATAAATGCAAAATAATACCTATATTGTGTACATATACTTGCATGTAGTAAAAGTATAAAGACATACTCTATGTAATATGTAAAATTTATGTAATCCTATACATAAATTAGTAGACTAATATAATTTTAGTTACTTTACAGATAAGGGAATTGAGACTATGAGAGTTTAAGTAACCTGTTTAGGGTCATATGTGTCCTACTCTCACTTCAGCAGTTTCATATTTACGTGGGTTTAGACTGAAGTTATAGCATGAGATACATCACTGCTAGCTTTAAAAACAAGAGATCGATAACAGCTCAGCTGTCAGCCCCATCGTTCAATCTGTCCCTTATCTATCAGACTGCAGTTTATAGAAGCAGACTAGGTAATTACAATTCTTCATAGCTCTACAAACTTCCTCTGACATCAACATGATTATTTCGTGGGAAGCTGTAACTTTAAGCAATTCTCTGAACTTCAAACTGCATGAATCAGCAACTTGGATTCAAGATGTGAAGTGTCAGCAAATCATCTTTTAAAAATGGATATTTCCTGGAACAGTTGGTTTAAAAAAGAAAGTCATGTGGTTCTCCAAAATCTTCACAGGCCTATGTGGATTTTTCTTTAAACACCAAGCTCTCTACTTACTTAAAAAGATTTCTAAAATCTCGAATGATACCAAGAAAAATAGCCAGAGAAATAACAGGGGTTCTTCACTTAATGAAAATCTTCTCAAGATTTGTGAAAACAAGATGCTTAATTACAAAGGGAGACTTCACTGTATAAAGGGTTTTAATTACCTGCTTTAAAGAAGAATATGTCTGATGAATTTAAATGTAATGCAACTTTCTGTGAAGGTTCTAGCTTATCTTGGGCTTCTCCTTTTACCCCAAATTAGTCAGCCTAATTAATGATCTTTTCTAAAATAATAACTGGATAACATCACACAAATCAACGCACTTAACATCTTCTACAAGAATGTGGTATACAGTTTTTCCATCTTCAGCAGACCAACTAAGAATAGAACAATTCTCCCAATGAAAACAATAGAAATTCTGGATAAAATACCTATGGTATCAAAGAGCAACCAAGGCAATGAGCACTGAGGTGTCAAGATCTTTAGAAAAGGGAAATATGGAAGTGATCCTGACACTGGGGACAGCTTTCTTCCCTCACGGCATTTGCCAGTTCAACATGGCAGCCTGCAAGCTGATTATGGCAGCAACAATTATCAATAGAGGCATAAAGATACCAGATACCAGATAAGCAGTAATGGGCATAAAGCAGTAGGTTGAGAGGCTAAAGTTGAAAACTATGTAATCTCAAGGGGCTCAGGAACAACAATCATAGCTTAAGGGCCACCAATAACAAGGGGCCAGGTAAAAATCTCAGGCTATCAGTTGAATGTCTGAAGGGGTACACCAGAGAAGGGCCAAACAGAAACAGACTAACACTGACAAAGACCAGAATCCAACTGAAATCAGCTCAATCCCAAGCTATATTAAGATGTATTTCCCTAGCCGAGCTGACTGCTGGAAGCAAAATCAAACTTTATCTTACACAACATAACATCAACCAGACCATGGAATTCTCTCTGCAATTTTTTACACCCATATTTGACATGCAATTTTTAAAAATTATGTCATTCAACATACCAGGAGTCAGAACTAAATGTCCAAAAAACAAGAGAAAAGCAAAGCAAATGGCTAAAAATAAAAAATAAAATAAAATAAAATGCTAACAAGAGATTCATATATTGGAGCTATCAGACAGGGATTTTAAAACAACTGTTAGCCCAAAACATTAGAAGATATGATAAAAAGAATTTCAGGGGGTAATTGGAATTTATTAAAAAGAATCAAATGAAAATCATGAAACTGAAAAATACAATAAGTGGAGTTAGAAAAAATTAGTTAAGTTGAAGAGAGAATTTTTATTTATTTATTTTGCTTTTTGTTTTTTAATCGGAGTACAGCTGCTTTACAATATTGTTAGTTTATACTGTACAGCAAAGTGAATCAGCTATATGTATAAATATATCCCCTAATTTTTGGATTTCCTTCTTATTTAGGTCGCCACAGAGCATTGAGTAGAGTTGCCTGTGCTATACAGCAGGTTCTCATTAGTTATCTATTTTATACATAGTATCAATAGTGTATATGTGTCAATCCCAATCTCTCCATTCATCCCACCCTCCCCCCACCCCCAGAATTTGGTCAATAGAAAACACTAAGACCAAAGCAGAGAGAAATTTTAAAAAGATGAAAAAATAATAAAAGGCACATGGGACTCAGGAAAAAGCCATAATATATGTTATTAGAATGACCAGAAATAGTAAAGAGAGAAAATGTTTTACAAGCAATATTCGAAGAGATATAGACAGAGAATTTTTTTTTAATAGCAGAAAGATAACAAGCCACAAATTCAAGAATTACTACAATCACCAAGCCGGACAAAGATATAGAAAACGAAACCTTGAGTCCTCATAATAAATATTGAAAACAAAAGGAAAAGAGACAAATCTTAAGACCACCACGCCTGATACATTATCTTCAAAGGAACAGCAAAAAGAAAGATAGTTGAATTCCCAACAGAAATCACGTAAGTCAGAGACAATGGAATATGTTCAAAGTGGTGAAAGAAAAGAACAAGCATTCATATCCCATAAAAACATCTTCAAAAACAGAGGGAATAAAGGTATTTTCAAACAACTAAAAGGAAGGAATTACTCACCAGCAAACCCACACCAAGAGAAAAACCTGAAGAAGTTCTTCTAATAGGAAGGGAAGCAGAAACAAAACTATGTGGATAAATCTAAATAAAGATTGACTGTATAAAACCACTATAGTACATGGAGTTTAATGCACATACAAAACTAAAACAAATAAAATAAAAATCAAGGTGGGTTAAGTGACTTTAAAGGATGATAAAGTCCTTGCATTTTCTAGGAAATGGTAAACATACCAATTTATATACTTTAATGAGACAGGTATACATATTATACTCTCTAGAATTACCATTAAAAAAATAACAAAAAATGTACAATATGATAGTGAGGGAAATAGGTAAAATAATAGAAACGTACTTAAGTATACAAAAAAAGAAAAAAGAAATACAGAATAGGTGGCCAACACTGAAAATAGTAACATTATTGGTTTACATTAAAGGTGTCAGTACTTAAATTAAATGCAAATAAATTAAATACTTCAGTTAAAAGACAAATATTGCCAGACTGAATAATAATCATGATTTGAAAAATTAAACAGAACCATGTGCCTTAAAAATGCACACACGATAAACACAAGGATGTAGAAAGGTTGAAAATAAAAGTATGAAATGATACATTACACAAAACTAACTGATATAGAATGACTGTGTCCACACAATGCATATATTAAATCCCCAACCCCTAATGTGACTATACCTGGAGATATGGCTTTCAGGTGGTAATTAAGGTTAAATGAAGTCATAAGGGTAGGATACTAATCTGATAGCACTGGTGGCCTTTTAAGAAGAGCCATGTACTGAGGAAAGGCCTTGTGAAGATGCAGTGATAAAGCAGTGACCTACAAGAAAAGGAGAGTTCTCACCAAACACTACCCTGCTGGCACCTTGATCTTGGACTTCCAGTCTTCAGGACTGTGAGAAAACAAAGTTGTGTTGCTTAAGCCACCCAGTCAAGGTATTTTGTTATGGCACCCTGAGCAGACTAAGATACTAACAAAAATAAGTTCGATGCATTTACTCTAATATCAGACCAATTAGACTTTAAGGCAAGAAAAAATTATTAGAGCAAATATGGGATAGTGTATAATGATAAAAGATTCACTCACTAGGAAGATTAATTTTTTTTGCAGTGATAACCTAACATCAAAATATGTAAAACAAAAATTGAAAGAGAAATGGACAAATCTTTAATCATAGAAGAACATTTTAATATACCTCTGAGAAACTGATAGAATACAGAGAAAAAAATGTGAGGACACAGATCTGAGAAACACAATAAAGTTGACCTAGCTGACATAAAAATACGGCACTGAACAACTGCAGAACATAAATTTTTTTTCAAGAACACAGGAAACATTTACCAAAATTGATCATATATTTTGCCAAAAACAAAGTCAAAACAAATTTTAAAGAACTAAAGTCATAAAGAAAGGTTTATTAGCCACCAGGAAACTGAACTAGAAAACAATAGTAAAAAGATAACTAGAAAAAACCCAAACATGGAAACTAATCACTTCTAATATTATGGCTTATGTGAGAAATCAAATGGAAATTAGAAAATATTTTGAAGTGAATGACAGAAGTATGAGTTATCAGAAGTTGCATGATTCAACTAAAGCCATGGTGTAAGGAAAACATTTACAACTGTATGCATATATTTAAAAAGAAGAGTGACTGAAGACTTGGGAGCTGAGCATTCATTTTAAGAAATAATAAAGAAATAACAACTGAAACTCAAGAAATTAGAATGGAGGCAATACTAGATTTAAGAGGAAGAATTAATGAAATAGAAAATAAAAGTACAATAGAGAACATCAACAAAGTCAAAACTTGGTCTTTTGAAAGACTTATAAAATTGGTAAACCATAAGAAGACTGATAGTGATAAAAGATAAAAGTACGAAGTACTGATATCATACATTAGAAGGGAGATATAACAACAGAACCTACAGATATTACAAAGATAATTAGAAATGATTTTGAATAACTACACATTTAGGATAAATCTGCCCATTTGGATTAAAAAACAAAACCTTAGAAAAATTGTTTACTACCTTGACATAAGAAAAATAATCTGAATAGAATTAAAAGCTAGAAAAGTGATTAATTCAAAAAAATCTATTAAAAAATTGCCAGAAAGAATACTTCAGAGCTCAGAAAACGGCTTCACTGGAAATGATACTTTATTGACCTAATTATGGTTATCCACCAAAGCCTACAAGAAACTTTATGATTAATGAAGAAACAGTTATAAGCTTCCTTTTTAAGACTGGAAATAAAATGGGAATATTTTATATTATCCATAGCTAAAATTATTTGAAATATAATAAAAAATAAAATACATAAGTGGGTTAAAATTGGAAAAGTAAAATTGGCATTACTGGAAGTATTTTAAGTCTTGGACTTAAAAATATGGAGTAAAATGGCAGCTGCTTGATTAGGAAACACTCCACACACCCTATCAAAGGAGACCTTAAAATTAGGAAGGCCACCAACCACACATCAGCTTTGCCTTCAATTTTACTAGAAAAAATAGATCTTAATTGTTATCGTAATTACCTGTAAGAGAGAAGAAAACAAGTCCACCAGACTTCTGTAAGAGATGAGAAATTCCCTTCTTTCCTGCCACAGCAAGGTTACGGATGTTGAGAGCAACCAGTACAGGGCAGCAGGGAGCTTGGACACAATATAGGTTGAAGGTACACCTACTGGCCAAATCTGGGATAATTTGAGCACCAAAATAATTAAATGCAGTAATAAATTGTAAACTGATGAAAGAATGGGAATCTTTAAGTCCATAACGATGGTACCCGGATAGATAAGTATTGGGGTGGCCAAAAAGTTCGCTCGTTTTGAGTAAAAATAAAAGACGTTTCTCATTTTCACCAAGAACTTTATTGAATGTATTCATTAACCGAATAAACTTTCTGGCCAGCCCAACATATAAAGAAATGGAGGAGGAAGAGGGCTCTTTTGTCCACTAGAATGCTGAGCACCAACTGGTATATACAGAGAGAATGTTAGAACTGGAAAGTTAGGAAAAATAGAAACTGTCCAGTGGAGAAATTGGATTCCTTGACAAAGTGATCAAAATTAACATCACCAGCTAGAGGCAGATGAAACCACGTGCCTCCATATATGATACTCTGAGAAGGACACAACTTCTCTTATGTAACCTGAATCTAATCATGAGAAAGCACAAGACTAACCAGAAAGGGAAACATCTATTACCAAAAAAAAAGTCTATTCTTTAATAATGTCAATTTCATAAAAGACATTCCTAATATTTCTATTAGGGGAGACTTGAGACATGAACAGAACATATATTCCTGATATTCGAGTGGGTCTTGTGCTGGAGGAAAAAGAAAGTGCTATAATCTGATTGAGTCAATCAACAAAATCAGAAATATTTGGTAAATTAAAATATTCAATCAATGTTAAATTTTAAAGTTAATAATTTTATTGTATTTATGTAAGACAACAGTCCCTTTTCTTAGGAAATACACACTGGAGTATTTAGGGGTAAATGTCCATTATGTATGCAACTCATTCTCAATTTGACTAGAAAAAAATGTTACATATATATACAGAGAGAGAAGGAGAGAAGGAAACTAAAGTACAGGAAAATATATTTGTAAGACATATAATGGATGAAGAGTGTATATCCAGAATATGTACAAAATTTTTATGAGCAATAAGAAAAATATCAAATCCAATAAAATGGGCAGGAGACGCGAAGAGATACTTCACAGAAGTAGATATTCAAATGGCAAATAAATATGTGAAAAGTTTCTCGGCTTTACTCACTACACATTGTTAGGCTTACCTGTTGTTTACAGACACATCCATGGTGGTCCATCTTTGTCCATGGCACATGAATTTTTAAACAATTTAAATATTATGCATTGAATTAATTCAACTAAGTCTTAAAGCACCCTGAGGAGATTTAGTCAGGTAAAAAAGTGAAGTAGTAGGGCATTCCAGGCCAGGGAGATGAGGTGAGCAAAGGCTTGAAGCTCAGAGATGGAATGAGTAGAGAGAATCATCAACAATGCTTTGGCACTGGAGCTTAGTGTTCAGTGCAGAAGTTGAGGCTGTTAATGTAGTCAAGGCAAAATGATGGAGGTCCATATAACACCAATACTACTGCCTATGATTTCTATTTTTTTAATTTCTTACTTTCCTAAAGCACCATTTTTAAGGTCAAGCAATTTTCTGTAAGATTCTGGGTCTAGCAGGCATATCAATCAGTAAAACAACATAGAAGTCCCCTGTGCGTAAATCAACAGATTATACATATTCTTGGAACACAGAATGTAGTTGCTCAGCAAATGTGGTACCAAGATGCAGAAATGTCTCATCTGTTAGGACCCCTCTATATGGCTGCTAAGAAAAATCACTCACGTGGGAATATTTAAAGCAGATAACATAGTGAGTGTGGATATAAGAAGCCACTGAGTATTAAATGAATGATCAATGACCAATATAAATATTTATCTCAGTTCTCCCCAGAGAGTTGGTGAATCATTTATATTTTCCAATCCATCTTCCTAGTGCCGCCCCTTAACACAACAGAGAAATGATCTTTGGGAAAAATACCACTGCACACATCTTGATGAAAGCATTAAAAATTGTTTATCACAGCCACCTTAATTATGCAGTATGACTTTTGCAAGTATTTCTGATAAAAACTAACGGATGGCAAAATGTCCTGGGCCACCCATGCTGACACTGCCCCTGGAAACGCCCGTGGTGCCTACTTCTGAGAAGTGGAGCCACCTCTCACCTTCCTGTCCCACCGCGTCCAGGAGTGACCGTGACTTTCCTCACATCAGCGTTTCTGAGCATTTCCCTTTCTTCTGCATCTAACGCTTCATTTATGCACACCTTCTGTTAGCTTATTCAGGTATATCTACAAATAAGCATGTTTACTGCATTAAGACTTTTGTCTTCCCTTTAATGTGGTTTTTCTCAACTAATTTCCTTCAGGTCTGCGGATGTCCCAGTCAAATGATCCATAACAGTGTCAAAAACAATAGCAGCTGGTATGGAGTGATTTCTATGTATTGCGTACTGTACTAAGTGCTTTAAACATATAGCGCCTCATTTAAAGCTCGAAGTCATCCTATAAGGTTAGGGCTCTTATACACCCCATTAGCATAAAAGGAAACAGACTTGGAGTTCAAGGGCCTAAAGTCATCCAGCTAGCAAACAAATGTTCAAGGATTAGATTTTGGGTTTTCAATCAAAGTTTGTGTTCTTATCCACAACAAAATAATGCCTTTTGATTCTTTTAAGAGAGTCCTTGAGTAAAAGTCTTTAGGGACTTGCTTAAATAAATCTGGAACACAAACATCTAGCAGTGGTATAAGATATCAATGTGCACAACAGAACAGTCTAGTAGCTGGGGATGGATTTGGCAATTACTGTGGGATGCTTTCCCCACCATTTATCTAAGTTCTTCATGAATGAGACCTTTTTTTTTTTTTATCATTTTTCATTCTTAGAAATGTCCTAAATTATAAGGAGGATATTTGTAAATTAGAGAACTTTTTCTGTTAAGTACATATTTTCTGATCCCTTCCAACCCCTTCCAACCGAGCATCTTGCTCCTACATTTAGGACCTCCGCTGGTAAGCCCGGTTTTGCCTTTAGGTATTCTCTGAGCTTGGATCTTATCTCCAGTCATCCTTGAAGACTAAAGAAGGCTATGATTTCTACTCTTATCAAAACTACTCCTTTTATTTGGTCTTTCCGAGCGGGCAAATAATTTTTCATATGCAGATAGTTTTAACAAATCCTAGGAAATGGTTCTCTTGACAAGATCAACCATTCCCCCAGCAAAATTATTTCCACTATTAATTTACTTTGTGAAATATATTTTGAGAAGGAGCAAAAGATGCTAGAGCCCAGTGTTTGTAAATAAAAAAAAATAATATAAAGAGTAGGAACTAATAACAATCTTGTCTCCTCTACCCGCCAGGCACTTGCATGCATCACCCGCTTAATCCTCACTACACCCCTTTTAACAGTAGGAGCTTTTAACATATACATTTATTCATTATGGATTTTATTTTCTAATTCAAGTCTTTGCACTTATTTCCTCTGAAATTTACCTTCTTGTATGTATCCCATTGTTCTAGCTACTTGAGAACGTTTTAGATTCTAATATTTTTCGACTTCTGGGCCTGAGGTCAAAATTTGTGTCATTACTCTCTTTCTTGGGTGTGTGTGTGTGTGCGCGCATGTGTGTGTGTGCACGCGCACGTGTGTGTGCACGCGTGTGCATATGTGTGTGTGTGTGTGTGTGTGTGTGTGTGCGCGTGCGCGCTCCCGCACAGGCGCACATATTTTTCCTTTGGCCTAAAAAAGCCCTACTTGTTTTTGAAACAAAGATAAAGGGCAATCTGCTCATATTATTGACTAAGTATTTTCTTGCCTCTAAGTAGATTCTTATGCTTGCACACAGAATCATCCCACAGTATCTTGGAACACAAAGGAAACGGAAAGTAGGAGCAGAGTTTTGAAAGTTTTAAATGCATTCAAAGTAAGATTCACTGGGACTTCACAGGGGATGCATTCCTCAGAACATCTGACAGTTGAAAAATGTTTTTATATTCTGTTTCTAAACACATAAGCTGTTCCTGGTTTCCATTCGGAGTCATTATGACTGATACCAAAAGGAATAACTGTCAAAAAATCTACCTGTCCATTTCAAACCCATATTCTAACTCAAGATTTGTTGGTCTGCATGGGATCGGAACATCAGTGCTGTCGAATATATGACCTGCAGCTAACCTTACAGAAAACTGTTACTTTATAACCAAGGCATTCTTACCCCTCAATTCATGGATAGCCTTTGAAGGATATATGAGTTCTGATTAAAAGAATGTGCAAATGTGCCTTTGGGGGGACCCGGTGTCCATGACTTTTACTTGATTCTCAAAGGGTCTATGATACAAAAGAGATTATAAATCACTATTCTGTTTTTTTCCCAGCTTTACTGAGATACAATTGACATATAACATTATATAAGTTTAAGTATAGATTTGATACACTTACATACTGCAAAATTATTACCACCATAGCCTTAGCTACTGCCTCCATCATGTCCTATAGTTATCATTTCTAAGCTGTGATAAGAATGTTTAAGATCTACTCACTTAAGAACTTTCAAGTATATAATACAGTATTATTAGCTATAAACATTATGCTGTTCATTAGATCCCCAGAACTTATTCAGCTTATAACTGAAAGTTGGCATCCTTTATCCAACATCTTCCCATCTTCTCCACTCCCAGCCCCTGGAAACCAATACTCCGCTCTCTCTAAAGCACTAGGCTTAAAGGAAAAGAAAGATTAGGATTCTCACAATGCCACGGTCAATTAATTTGTCTTCCACTTTATACAATGTATATGCACAGGCAGAGAAATAACCTCTGTCCACATATTCCTATAAAACGAGATGATGTACTAAGTTATTGGGAAATGCTGGATAACTGATACATGGTCATTTGTACAGTCTTCAAACAGAACAGTTAGGATGCTGTAATAACAGGGTATTTATCACAGGGGTAGGAGAATAACATATCCTGAGCATCTACTCTATGAAGGGCCAGTCTTAGGCACACTAACAATTGTCCCCTAATTTAAGTCTTACAATGACCATGTGAGATTTGCTGTATTCTCATTTTACAAATAAGAAAACTGGGACTGCAGAGGTGAAATTCTTTTTTTTTTTTTTTTTCCTCCACGCACATTCCATTGTAATTTACAACCTAGGAACACGAGCAGAGGTGAAATTCTTGATCTAAGTAACCGAGCTACTGAGTTGCTGAAATGAGATTCAAATTACAGTCTGTTGCTGAATAAGTGGAAACTTTGGCTGCATCTGCGTGGTATCTGGACCACTTTTAAAAGAGACATGGGGTAGAGGGAACACAGACTATCATTCAAGGACAATCCTTTATGTTGACTGACAGGCCCACTAACCTATATGTAGTTACTTGAAGAACATAAGGAAGGGCCTTTACTTCAAATCACCTCTCTCAAAAGTAAAAATTTGAGAGAAGTGAAAAGTAAAATATTTATATCATTTAAAAATATACAGGTAGCCATTAAAATACCTAAAAAGAATAATAATTTAAATAGATTAACTATGAGATCAGAAAGAATGATAAAAGTAGAGATAGTACAAAATGAGCTAAAACCTCACTGAGTCAGTTAAGATATGAAGTAGTAGAAAAACCACAGTTAAACTGGCTAAAAAAATCAATAAATAAAAGAAAGATCTGTATTAGGAACCACCAAAGAAGTATCACTAGAGACACAGCAGGAACTCTAAGAAACAATTCTTACTCTATGCCAGCTAATTTGAAAACACAAAATGGATATGTTTCTAGAAAAATCTAACTTAACAAATCTGAATCAGGAAGGAAAAGACAACCTCAACATTTCCAAACCTGTCCCAGAAATTGAACAAATATTTAAACATTCTCACCAAAAGAGAAAAAAATAGGCCCAGATATATTCATAGGCAAGTTTTAATGAAAGTCTGGACTGATAATTCCAATGTATATAGATGCTTTTTCAGAGAATAAAAAGAGGGAAAACTATCAATTATTTTTGTTAGTATGATCTTATATTAAACCACTTTATTATCGACATGGAAAAAGCTATACATATTTAATGTATATAACTTGATGAGTTTTGAGATAAGCAGACACTGATGAAACCAGCACCTAAGCCATAAACATATCCATCACCACCAAAGTTTCCTCCCACCCTCTTTATTATTATTATTATTATTATTATTATTATTATTATTTTGTGCAAGAACACTTAACATAAGGTCTACCCTTTTAGCCAATTTTGAAGTATATAATACAGTACTGTTAACTACAGGTTCTATGCTGTACAGTAGATGGTACAGTAAGTAAAGTAGGTCTCTGTGACTTATTCATCTTGTACAACTGAAACTCTGTAGCCTTTAACAAATACTTCCTCATTTTTCCATTCCCCCAGGCCCTGGCAATCACCATTCTATTATCTGTTTCTTTGGGTTTGACCATTTTAAATTCCTCATATAAGCGGGGTCATGTACTATTTGTCCTTCTGTGCCTGGCTTATTTCACTTAGCATAATGCCCTCCACATTCATCCATGTTATCTCGAACGGCAGGATTACCTTCTGTTTTAGGGTCAAATAATATGTATAGGGATTTCCTTGGTGGTTCAGTGGGTAAGACTTCACGCTCCCAATGTAGGGGGCCCGAGTTCAATCTCTGGTCAGGGAACTAGATCCCGCATGCATGCCGCAACTAAGAGTCCGCACGCTGCAACCATGAAGTCCGCATGCTGCAACTAAAAGATCCCACGTGCCACAACTAAGGCCCGGCATAGCCTGCATGCATGCATGCATAAATAAATAATAAATAAATAAATAAATAATAAAATAATATGTATATACAATGGTCTCTTTATCCATTCATCCAATGATGGACATTTAGGTTGTCTGCATGTTGCAATGAACATGAGAGTACAGATATCTCTTCAAAATCTTGATTTAATTCCTTAAGATACACATGCAGAAGTGGGATTGCTGGGTCATTTGGTAGTTCTATTTTTACTTTTTGAGGAAACTTCATGATGTTTTCCTAGTCCCTAGACTAATCTGCATCCCTACTAACAATGTTCAAAGGTTACTTTTTTTTCCCATATCCTCACCAATGCTGACAACCTTTTTCTTTGCCTTTTTAATAATAGCCATCCTAACAGGTATGAGATGATACCTCACTGTTGTTTTGATCTGCAATCAGTAATGAAAGAGGAGACATTATAACCAATGCCATGGAAATAGAATAGCTCACAAGCGACTATTTGAATTATTATACACCAGTAAATTGGATAGCCTAGAAAAAATGGATAAACTCCTAGAAACACACAACCTACCAAGACTGACTCAAGAAGAAGCAGAAAGCCTGAAAAGACCATTAAGAAATAAGAAGATTGGGGGCTTCCCTGGTGGCGCAGTGGTTAAGAATCCGCCTGCCAATGCAGGGGACACGGGTTCGAGCCCTGGTCCCGGAAGATCCCACATGCCACGGAGCAGCTGGGCCCGTGAGCCACAATTACTGAGCCTGTGCGTCTGGAGCCTGTGCTCCACAACAAGAGAGGCCGCGATAGTGAGAGGCCCGCGCACTGTGATGAAGAGTGGCCCCCACTTGCCACAACTGGAGAAAGCCCTCGCACAGAAACGAAGACCCAACACAGCCATAAATAAATAAATAAATAAAATTTAAGAGAGATAAGCAAAACATTCTTAAAAAAAAAAAAAAAAAAAAGAAATAAGAAGATTGAATTGATAATTAAAAAAAAAAAAACCCTCCCAAAAAAGAAAAGCCAAGGACCAGACAGCTTTACAGGTAAATTCTACCAAACATTTAAAGAAGAATTAACACCAATCCTTCTTAATGTTTTGCAAAAACACAGAAGAAGAGGGAACATTCTAAACTTAATTTATGAGTCCAGCACCACCCTCATACCAAAGTCACACAAAAATATCACAAGAAAAGTACAGGCCTATATCCCTGATGACCATGAATATAAAAATCCTCAACAAAATATTATCAAACTAAATTCAGTAGTAGATTAAAAGAATGATGCATCATGACCAAGTATAATCTTGATTATAAAACCAGTCCTGAATAACAAGGTGAAGGACAATATTGCAGGCCAATCTCGTTCACGTTGCAGAATTTTTTTTTTTAATTGGCAGAAATGAAGCCAACAGTGCCTATAAAATGTAATATAACATAACTAAGTGGAGCTTATCAAAGGAATGCAAAGCGAGTCTAAACTTAAAATATCTTTTAAGGAAATTTACCCTATTAACAAAGTGAAGAAGAAGAATCACATAATTATCTCAGTAGAAGAAAAAAAGCATTTAGTGAAACAACTTCCACTCATGATACAAAGGAAAAACAAAATGAAAAACTTCTCATTACAGTAAAAATAGAAGAGAATTTCTTAATCTGCTGATAGTTAACAACATCAAAAATAAACCTATAACAAAACTTAGATTTATTTCACTCTATTAAACCTGAGGTACCATTTATTACAAGATGCACTACAAAGAAAAAAATGTTACCAATTAAACTATGGTAATCACTGCTTGTTAGGCTTATGACACTGTAAAGTTATTGAAATGTGAAAAATCATGTGCTTTAGAATTCACAAGCTATGGTAACTGTGAAATACTGAAAGCCCTCTCTTAAGAATTAGGACTATGATAAGCATGCCTACTACCACTTTTTCTATTCTCATCCCAGTAAAGGTCTTGGAAGTGGGCTGGATACTGTCTCCTCAAAACTCCTTTCCAGGGAATTCCCTGGCGGTCCAGTGGTTAGGACTTGGCACTTTCACTGCTGAGGGTGCCGGTTCAATCCCTGGTCAGGGAACTAAGATCCTGCAAGCTACACAGTGTGGCCAAAAAGAAAAAAAAAAAAGGAAAAAGAAAAAAAGGATTCGTTTCCACCTGGGACCTCACAATTTGACCTTATTTGAAAATAGCGTCTTTGTAGATAGAATTAGTTACAGATCCTGAGAAGAAATCATCCTGAATTTAGAATGTCCCCTAAATCCAAGGACTGGTGTGCTTATAAGAAGAGGACAGAACAAAGAGAGGAAAAGCCAAGTGAAGGCAGAGGCAAAGCCTGGAGTTATTCTGCCACCAAAGAGTGTTAGCGCCATCAGATGCTGGAAAACCAAGGAAGCATTCCTCCCTAGAGTTTTCAGAGTGATCAAAACCCTACTTATACTTAGAGACTTCTAGCCTCCAGACTGTGAGAAAGTAAGTTTCTTTTGTTTTAAGCCACTCAGATTTTGCTATTTGTTTGGCCCTGTAGGAAACTAATAGAATCCTTTAATACACTTGCAATAAGATAAGAAAATAAATAATAAGTAAAAAGATTGGAAAAAACCAGATTGTTATTATTCATAAATCATGATTATATGGAAAACAAAAAGAAAAGTATGGGAAAATCATTTAAAGAATGAGTCTGGTAGGGTTGCGGGATATACCAAAATCAATTGTATATTTATAAAATAACTACAAAATATTGGAAAGTATATTTTCTAACATCTTTTTTAAATGATACCATTTGTAATAGCAATAAATATATAAACCACCAAGGAATAAATATAAAATATATACAAGAAACATATACAAGAAAATATTTTGAGAAAATTATAAACCTTTATTCAAAATTTAAATAACTAGCAAAATAAACCATGCTCATAGATATTAGAAGATACATTACTGGAAAGATCAAAACTATCCCTAAACTGATAAGTGAATTAAATTAAATTGTAGTGAAAATTTTATCAGGGTTCTTGGTAAAACTTGACCTGCTGATTCTATAATTTACATGGAAGAGCAAAGGCCAAGAATAGCCATGTTACTCCTGAAAAAGAAGGTTGGCTCAGAGGATAAGGGGCTCATTTTAGCTCATATTAAGACTCATTATAAAACCACAGTAATTTAGAAAGTGTAGAATCAGCACAGGGATAGACAAATAGACCAGCAGAACAGAATTAGAGAATCCAGAAATACATCCATGCATATAAACAAATAATGTGCAAAATTGAGTGCAAGCATTTAAAAAGATTTATAGCAATCTATAACTGCCACAACATCCAAATTCATGATTTCATAAGTATAGGTCTGTAATAGATTGGATATTAAAATAAAACAAACAGAAAACTGGTCCTTCACTATTTTCTTAAGTATTGGCTTAGAGAACAAAATTGGAATTTAAAAATATTCAGTAATCCTGAATTATCAAGTAAAATGATGTTTCCTAGACACTCCAAAATAGTCAGAATTTTGCAAATCAAAATGAGTGAAGCTGGAAGATGACCAGACCAGTTCTGAATAACTGGGTCAGGGTGAAGAAAGATTCAGCAGTCAGAATGGACTGCAAGCAAACCCAAGCCCAATGTTTATTGACCAGACTTGGAACTGTGCCCTGACAACTTACCCATGCTGTGAAACATGAGCATGGGGTGACGGATGCTCTGAGACCCCACTGTGGGAAAGTCAGTTACCATGGTCTAACAATCCCTTGGATACGCACCATCTGTTTGCACAGCTCCAGGGAAATCGGTGCATATCTATAGATTCCTAGAGTGTTAAAGCTAAAAGGGATCCCACAAGCCAAGAAGCTTTATCCTATCTTTTTTTTTTTTTTTTTACCGCAGAGACACAAACACTGTGAGATTGAAGAACTAACCCCAAGATGAGCAATGGCCTGGGGACACTAGGACATCAGTTTCCTGAGACATAGTAGGCTTCTGCTTGCAGCTTGAAGAAAGTATCTAAAGTAGGCAGCCCCATTTACCCCATAGGAAACAAAACTTCCAATTGCCATAAAGGACACAGAACCATACTCGGCAGGACCATCAAACCTTACAGGATTGTCCCACCCGCTGCGGAAAATACCACCAACCCCAGTCCACACACAGACTTGCTATCTTCAAGTTCAATGTAAATACCTGAGTCAAAATGTATTTGAGGTGATGAACAAGGATAGTAAGTCTACTTAGGTCCATCCAACTAAATCATATTGTCTTATAATATTTAACAACGTGAGGTGTAAATGTCTACGCACTCGTGGACTCAGATCATTCCTTTGATCAGTGATGGGTCCTTCCTTAACTCTTTCCGGTGCTGGCAGTCAGAAGATCGATCAAGGGAACCATGAAACCAAGCCCAGCAAAGCCACATTTCTGAGAGAAGGCATTCTCTAAAATGTAAACAACTAGCATTAATAGCAAATGTAAAGCACTTAACTGGTTGCGACGTCTTTAAAATCCGTTTCACATATATTTCAAATCCATTTGATCTTCACACATATAGTATGAAGGATTATCATTTCTGTTTTACATATGAGTAAACTGATGTTCATAGATAATAACTATTTAACTAAGATTTGAGCTTAGAAATCGTATCCTAAATTGAGAGTACTCGCTGCCATGACAAATGCTCTCACATTAGAAGATCTCAGAACCAATTCGTAAGAATAAAACCTGGAAACCACCATGTTTTACTTATTGTGATGAAGGGACAGGAGTCAGAAAGACAAAAGCTTATACTGCAGAATATGCTTATAAGTAAGAGGATTTCTGGATCTTTGGGGTGTGCCTAGACTTTTACATCTTTGGTTGGTTCAAAACTATTGCAAGAAAAAATGACCACAAATTCTTTTTTACTACAGTCCTAGAAGACACAGCTAGTAGGCAAGAACCAAAAGGTGATGTTGATGTAGGCACTAGAAATTATGTGAGACCAAGAGAAATGCTTTGGGGTGAGTAGATAGTAGAAAAAGATATTTGCTTTTTTTTTTTTTGTCCTTTTATCTGCACCATTTACCATGAGACTTGAGGTTCCTCCCACAAGAGACGGAATGAATTCCCTTACACCTTGACTTTGAACTTGGCTACATGACTTGCTTCAGCCAATGGGATATTAGCAGGTGTGATTCAGGCAGAGGTCTGATATGAGCAGTGGGGCTACGTAATAGCAGAAGCACAAGAGGACTTAAGATCTTTCAACAGGTAGCAAATGACAGGCAGACTTATTCCAAAAAACCCCCCAAAAAACTCATTTGAAACAAACGAAAATTCCAGTATTTTAGAAATGGATCTTTCTCCAGAATAGCATGCTGTTTGGAAACTAAATTTCCAAAGTAGATTCCATAGTTCCTGAAAATCAATTAGAGCCTTGAAATTAGCTACAGAAATGTCCATTAGTTTGGGGGCAAAATAAAAAGAGAATGAATGAAAATAACATGCCAACCTCCCAAACCTTTCTTCAAACAGATTTTTGCATCTTGGAAATTATACTTGCTTTCAAGATTCTTTGGGCTGTTTGAATACGTAACCTCATCTCTTTGCTCACTTGCTTGCTCTCCAAGCAAGTCTAAAACCAAACAAATTGCTACAAATGTTTACCACCACCACCAAAAACAAAAAAAGCGTGTATAAAATCACTCAATTTAATTGGTGTATGATGTACCATTGTATGATCCGGAGAGATGACCGAAGTCTTTCTACTTGTTGTGTATTACAAACAATGCTGTGATGAACATCCTGGTATAAGGAATGCACAAGAGTTTATGTACACCAAAAACAAAACAAAACAAAACTCATGGAGCAATTCTGAGCCCCACCCACAGTAAGGAGCCAACCATTAGAACCTTCCCAGCTGAGTCCAGTCTAGACTGGACAATTACGGTCAACCTGTAGGCCCATGAAAATAATGTTCACTGTCATACACCACTGAGTTTAGGGATGATATGTTATGCAGCATTACTGTGGTGACAGTTAACTGATACAAGTGATGATAAAGTTCAACGATGAACTGTGGGGAGAAGGCAAGTTAAGACATCATACTCCAACTAACTTAGGCAAAAATTTTAAAGTACATGGGTTCATACATTGCTGTTAGGAATGTAAAATGGGCACAGGCATTCTGGAAAAGAGCTTGGAAATTTTCTTAAAAGACTAAGTATGCAACTACTATACAATCCAGAAATTGAACTCCTTGCATTTATCCAGAGAAATGAAAACTTACGTTTACACCAAAATCCACACATGAATTTGTCCAGCAGCTTTACTCACAACAGCCTAAAACTGCAAAGAACTTGGATGTCCCTCAATGGGTGGCTGGTTAAATAAACTGCAGTGTGTCCACACAAGGGAATACTATTCAGCATTAAAAAGGAACAAGCTATAGATATACACAATAATTCAGGTGAATTGTCAGGAAATTATACTGAGTGGAAAGAGCCAGTCTCAAAAAACTTACATACTATATGATTCATTTATATAGCACTTTGAAATGACAAACTTAGAGAAATGAAGAACAGATAAGTGGTTGGCAGGGTCAGGGATGGGTGGAGAAAAGGGAGGGAGAGGTGGGTGTGGCTATAAAAGGACAACACAAGGGATTCTTGTGTTGATGGAACTGTTCCACATCTTCACTGTTATCAATTATCCTAGTAGTGACATTCTTTTATAGTTTTGCAAGATGTTACCAAAGGGAAAATGTGGCTAAATGTTTACACAGACCTTACAACTGCAAGTTTATTGATAGTTATCTCAAAATATAAACTTTAATTTTTTAAAATCCCACAAGTGTATCAACTTCAGGTATAATAGAATCAAGAGATTCAATGAGTATAACTGAGTATAATTCAATGAGTATAACTGCATTCATTCTAAGGCAAAATGATCGCTGCTTGCTCCTAGGCTGTATATCTACCAGGTTGGAAGTCTCTGAGAAAACGGAGCTTCTCTCTCCCAACTGTTCCAACAAAACTCCTGGAACTGAATCTCCAACCAAACCAACGTGAATCACGTGATAAGCCCTGCATCAGACATAGAAGCCAGTGGAATCAACAGACTTGACTGGCCGTGGCTAAGGTACACACCAGACCAGAGCTAGGGGGGGCCCTCCTCATGAAATTAATATAGGAAAGGACGTCACAGAAAGAATAAGAGAGAGTTTATGATCAGATGGAAGAATACACGTCAGACAGGCAAACAGCGCCAAGGTCCGTAAGAGGAAGCTCCAAATAACGCCTCACATTAAAAAGAAACATGCACAGAAACATGCATAGAGTTATTCAGGAAAATATAAAATGATGGGGGTTTATTCTACAGAAAATTAAATACAGATAATAACATTTAAAATAAAGGCAAAGCAGAACAAAATAAAAGGAACAATGACAACACAAGGAAGAAAGAAAACACATGGGTGCTTTGAATCGCACTACCTCAGTACTGTGATTGCTTTTGTTTTCCAGGGATCTCCTGTGATGGATATGTACAGTTCTATGATGTCAACAAAACAGTGAACACAGAATTTTGAGATCCTTCTCATTTTACATACCATCAAACTTTTTTTTTTTTTTTTTAATATTTTATCCTGGGACTTCCCTGGTGGCACAGTGGCCAATGCAGGGGACACGGGTTTGATCCCTGGTCCCAGAAGATCCCACATGCTGCGGAGCAACTAAGCCCGTGCGTCACAACTACTGAGCCTGCGCTCTAGAGCCCGCGAGCCACAACTACTGAGCCAGTGCGCTGCAACTACTGAAGTCTGCACACCTAGAGCCTGTGCTCCGCAACAAGAGAAGCCACCGCAATGAGAAGCCCGTGCCCGGAGACGAAGAGTAGCCCCTGCTCGCCACAACTAGCAGAAGCCCACACATAGCAACGAAGACCCAACGCAGCCAAAAAAACAAAAACAAAACAAAACAAACAAAAAAACTTTATACCATATTGTTCATGTTCATCAGTTTTGATGTCTGTGGAATATTCTACCCCAGGCATATACTGTTGACCCTTAAAAAATATGGGTTTGAACTGTGCAGGTCCATTTATATGCAGATTTTTTTGGATAAATATATTGGGAAAATTTTTGGAGATATGTGACAGTTTGAACAAACTCATGGATAAACTGTGTAGCCTAGAAATATCAAAAAAATTAAGAGAAAAGTATGTCATGAATGTGTAAACTATATGTAGATACATAGAACATACAAAATATGTGTTGTTTGTTTGTTATTGGTAAGGCTTCTGGTCAACAGTAGACTATTAGTAGTTAAGCTTTTGGAGAGTCAAATGTTATATGTGGACTTCTGACTGCATGGAGTGTTGGTTCCCCTAACCCCTGTGTTGTTCACGGGGTTAACTGTATACATCATCCTTGCCTGATTCTCCTGCTAGTGTATACTTTGGTTGTTCCCAAAGCACTGATGCTGTTTCAAGTTTCAACGAAATCTACTACTTTTCTGTCTAGTAATTCCTTCAACTCCGAAAACATATTATCTGGCTGGACTTCCAAGCACAGTCCTGGCTACTGGCAGCATGGCATGGGCCATATTAATACCTATTTCCAAAGAAGTCCAGAAATGGGCTTGTGATCCAAAGGAGGCCGATCAGAACCATTCACCAGGATTTGTTTTGGTTTGGAGCTGGGAAAAGACCAAAGAATGCAAACTGGTGTTTGTCTGCAGCCCCCTTCCCCGCTTAGCAGAAAACACCTCTCTGCAGGAGAAGAGAAAGAAAACCAACAAAGGCAAGCCAAGATGAGAGAGAACTGGAAGAAGTGTGGCCTGAGCATCTAACTGCTGGATCCTGCAACTAAATATTTCCCGATTCTTCAGTTACACAAGGCAAAACATTCCCATTTGCTTAAATTAGTCTCAACTGGGTTTAGAGAGCCCACAACAGAGAATCCTAATACAAAATTCATGCTGTTAAAGCTAAATCAGTTTAACGTTGGCCATGTCTATGAGATAAAGAAGAAATGAGAAAAGAAAGGTTATCTGGACTTCTTTGGAGAAGCACAGTGATGACATTCCCGGGAAATTTCTCAGAATAGTTTACATATCATGTTTTACTAACCTGATTGTTCCAGGCATCTCTCCCAGACTCTTAACTGTCTATTCTAGTCCTGAAAACTGTGTTGAAAATGAGTTCCAGGCACTTATTTCAAGGAAAATAATAAAGTCATTTATAAATACCCAACTAAGAAAAAGCTAAAACAAAATTTTTCAAAGACCTCTTGCACTAGAACCACCTGCACATCTTGTTAAAATAATTCCATCTGATGTCCAAGCCAGGCCTCCTAAAATGGAATCTTTGGGTATGATCCTCAAGAATCTACATTTAAAAGTTACTCTCTAGTTTATCTTATGTATCAAAAAGTTTGAGAGCCACTGAGCTAAAAGATTGTCCAACCTCCTCATTCAGTTCAAACACTTTTCTGAGCTCTAGGAGGTAATTAAAAGAACTTTTCAAAATTTAAAGTAATACAAATTATCTAGATATCTTGTTAAAATGCAGATTAGGATAGAAAAGGTCTGAGGTGGGGCCCAAGAGTCTTCATGTCTAACAAACACCCAGGTGATGCGGATTCTGCTGGTTCTAAAACCACACTTTGAGTAGCAGCGTGCTAGATGACATGCTACAAGATCAAAGTAAATTGAATGTGAAATAAAGCATATGTTGAAATGGAAATGCATTACAATGTAACTTGTGATCTGTGTAATGTGATACAATGTAAGGGTGGTTAAAAAAAAAAATACCACGTTGGGGATAGAGAGTCCCCAGTTCAAGTCCTGCCTGTACTACTGCTAACTACTACTAGTGAATCTTTGATGTATCATTTCACATTTCCGGGTCTTTGTTTCCCTTCCTTTCAATATGCAAGATGAACTGGATCATGATTTGGTATTTACCGAATTCTGATTCTGTGAGTCTAAGATTTTGGTTCATTATTTTGATACCTGATGTTGATTATTAAGCTCACTCAAAAAAAATACACACACACACACACACACACACACACACACACACACACACAAGATCCAAGAGATGCAATCCTAATATAAAGGTTGCTGTACATAAACTGACTAGTCACTTAGACCTTTGATGACAAGTATACAATTTCATGATCACGCCATCCTAGTACTACACAGCATTGTATTTTTTAAGCTAGTCTTTATGAGTATACTCTTAATTGTTATAAAAAACTATCATTCCCTGGTCTGTTCTCACCAACCATCAATTCTGTCAGCGTGGACTAAACTGGACCCAACTCTCTCTCACATAGCATTATCTATTGTTAGTGTTACCCTGGGTTCAGCAGACTTACACTCCAACCTGTATGGACTCAACACTCTGCATACTTTGAAAGTCCTTCTCATCTAAGTTCAGGATGGCTTAAGGGCACGTCACTGAGGGGCGATGGGGCATGACTGGGGAGGAAAGGGCACCCAGGACAGGACTTAGTTCAGTGTATGTGGGCACACTGTAGCGACTGCTGGACCCTGAGCATAAGAGACAGTCAGGGTAAGTAAAGACAATCCCTGTCATCAAGGAGCGCACACACATAGGTACACACACACACACACACGTATGTGGCTGTAATTAGTATACCACACTGTAGAATAAAGTCCCAGAGAACTTTATTTATGCCTATATGATATCTGATTTATGAGGTCCATGGAGGGCGACTTTTCAGGTACAGCATTTGAGAAATGAATCACTAAATGGTCCCTACATTTACTAGACCTGTCTGTCTCTCAAATTTTATTCATTTGTGAATCAATGCCTGATTTCTGCCACATCTATTAAGCAACTATATTACTGAATCAATAGTTTTCCTTAAACCACCTCACTAATTGCCAGAGAGTTTTTCAAAAGAAAACTTTATAACCAGCATCAATGGCCACAAATAGGTAACTATAAAAGCAAACAAAATGAAAATAAATCAATTTTATCTATTTCTAGTTAAATGCTTTTGCCTACTTAAGAGTTGGAGCTTGAGGCATGTTCTTTTGACTAAAAAGGGAGATTCACTGGTGTCAGGGGTGTTAAAGACTTATGAGCATCGAACAGAGTTTTATTTCTTGAAGCAATTAGAAATAGTGAAGGAGAAATGAAAAAACAAGTATATTACAAAGAGATGCAGCATTATACACTTCCGTTTCCATAAATATCTTTAGTAGTACATGTTCCATCCCACAGACACTTCTAATGAGAAGGATTAGGGCAATGTTGTTAAATTGTTTTCACCACATACATGGGTACAAATTATATTGTACATTTAAGACAATGCCCTATAAAAATAATGGAAAAAGAAAAAACCCAGATCGATCTTCCAGATAGATGAGACATTGATCCCTCCTCTCCAAGATAATTTCTGCAATAGAAGTAGAGGATTTTTTCCTTCATTTTCTGAGAATCTTTATTTTTCTTAGTTTTTTTTTCTCAAACGTTTATCATTGTTAAGTCATATATATATATGACCTCTCTCAAAAGGAGGTAATCAAATAACACTTAAAAGAAAACTTCACAGGGAAAGCTCTTCATGGGGGGAGGGGAGGGGAGTGTGCAGTGGGGACTGGTAATTGATCAGAACCTTGAAAGACAGTTACTACTTGGCCATGTGGACATATCTGCAAAGGGCATGAACAAAGTCAGAGAGACTAAAGGGTACAAGGCATGAGCTAGGAGAAGTTAGCGCTGAGGTGGGTAAAGGATTTGGGGCAGACTCCATGAACACCATGCAAAGAAACCTGAAGGTCACAGGACAGGCAGGTCATTGAAGAAAAGGAAGGCAAGGGTCGCTTTCTGAGTACCTATAAGCTGGGGGCCTTCCAAAAGGCAACTGATAGCACATGAGCAAGACCATCAGGACATGAATTCCCCATCTCTGCATCAAGAGAGAGCTTGAGAGGTGCTTAATCAGCTGCCAGTGGAAGACTTACTCTCACTCAGAACCAAGAGCAAAAAAAAAAAAAGTTCAATTTTCTTCCCTGCTCTCCACCTTTTTACTGTCTGGTATATTTATGAAACATAATAAAATTAACAATAAAAAATAATTTCAGGAATTTACAACCTGAAACAGAGGCATTCTTCTTTCCTCCAAGCTACAAACATTCCAGAAGGTGCATGTATCACAGAAGTAAGACAGTTTCATGGATCACTCTCTGTCCTTCACCAGACTGACCCTAGAAGGATGAACACTGGTCTTGAGATAGGTCTATCCTCTGAGGTCCTGACATGGCCACTTGTCATCTAGGAACGACACTTTTCCACCTTGAGACAGATAGCACAGGGGCCAGGGTGTAGACTCTGGAGTGAGAAAGACCTAGATTAGAATCCTGGATTCACCACCTACCAGCTGGGTGATCTGGGGTGAATTGTTAAATGTCTCTGTGCCTCATTTTCCTCTGCTGTGAAATGAGGATAGAAGTAGCACCAGACCCCCATGCTTTTATGGGAGATAGAGTAATAAGTAAATAATTCATATTGGAAAAAAAAAAAAAAACAGTGCCTGCACCCTAGGAAGCTCCTCCATGAAGTAACTTCATTAGTTAACCACTCTGAGATATCAAAAGAGAGAGAAGAGATTACAGCGCACCCTGACCTGCTAAGTGCTGGATTCCATGCCCCTTTCTTGTGCATCCCTCCCACTCAGCAAATATCATATTTTAATATCATTTTTTCATGTTTGTTTCACTTCTCAAACCCACTGTGAGAAGCCACAAGCAAGGTCTTTATTCTCTGTAACCCAAATGCCAATCTATCATAGCAGACCAACAGAGAGGCTTAATGCATGTTTGTTAGACACTCTTTTACAACGGCAGCAGCATCTCAACAATTCTTCTCTATGCTCTTCCAAACTAGGGATACTGTGAAATAAATTTTAGCGTCTCTCCTTTAAGGCCTGCTAGTCTTCTTCCTTAAAAACGTTTCATGAACTAGAAACAAAATCAAAAGTAAACAAATGGGATCCCATCAAACTAAAAAGCTTTTGCACAGTGAAGGTAACTGCCAACAAAGCGAAAAGGCAGCCTACTGAATGGGAGAAGATATTTGCAAATGATATATCCAATAAGGGGTTAATATCCAAAATACACAGAAAAAACTCATACAACTCAACATCAAAAAAAAAACAAAAACAAAAAACCACAATCAAAAAATGGGCAGAGTAACTGAACAGACATTTTTCCAAAGGAGACATACAGATGTCCAACAGGCACATGAAAAGGTAAGATGCTCAACATCACTCATCATCAAGGAAATGCAAATCAAAATCACAACGAGATATCACCTCACATCTGTCAGAATGACTATCATCAAAAAGACCACAGATAACAAGTGCTGGTGAGGGTGTGGAGAAAAGGGAACACTTGTGCACTGTTGGTGCGAATGGAAATTGGTGCAGCCACTATGGAAAACAGTATGGAGATTCCTCTAGAAATTAAAAACAGAACTACCATACAATTCAGCAATTTCACCCCTGAGTATTTATCTGAAGAAAATGAAAACACTAGCTACAAGAGATATGTGCACCCCAAAGTTCACTTTGGCATTATTTACAATTGCCACGATATGGAAGCAATCAAAGTGCTCATCAATAGATGAATGGGTAAAGAAGATGTGGTATATATGCACAAGGGATTATCACTCATCCATAAAGAAGAAAAAAATCTTGTTATTTGTGACAACATGGATGGATGTAGAGGGTATTATGGTAAGTGAAATAAATCAGACAGAGAAAGACAAATACTGTATGATTTCACTTAGATGTGGAATCTAAAAAAAACCAAAACAAATGAACAAACATTAACAAAACAGAGATAGCTATAGATGCAGAGAACAGGTGGTTACCAGAGAGGAGGGGTGGGAGAGGAGAGAAATAGGGGAGGGAGATTAAGAGTTACGAACTTCCAGTTGCAAAATGAGTCATACGCATGAAATGTACATTGTGGGGAATATAGTAAGTAACTATGTAATATTTTGTATGGTGACATATTGTACCTGGACTTATCCTGGTGTTCATTTTGAAACGTATAGAAATATCGAATCACTATGTTGTGTAACAGGAACTAACAACAACAAATAGAGTTTCATGATTTCTCTCAAAAAGGCAGTGTGAATGTTAATAGATGTCCTTGATGGCATTTGAAAGCCTCCACAGTATTCCAAAAAAGAAAAAGGTATTTTCACTCCAAAATATCTCCTGACAGGTGACTTCAGTTTCACAACCACAGCCATCCTTACTACACCTAGTTTCTGCTCAAAGAGCAGTGCAGGGTCAAGACAGGGGTAAAGCAGATGTCCAATTTGCCTGTGTCCCCTGGGGCCAGTTCACTGATCCTGGGCAAGGATTACATACTCCAATTGTCTTATTACTGTCACATTTGAAAGTTATTTTTTAAAACACATTTACACTTTGTGTAATTGTGCCCTTGCAGACCATCTGGAAAATAAGGGGAAAAAATTTCAGCTGTGTATAACCTCTGAACATAGGGGAAACCCTTGTTAACAGCTTGTTTTTTTCCCCTCTAGGTTTTTTAATATACATATGAAGGCAAAGTTGTCTCTTTGTTTTAACTTGGGCTTATTTTTAATTCTTTTTAAGACTTCATTTGCCTTATGTGTATTAGGTAAGGTTTTGTTTTTGCTTTTTTCTTTTTCATGTCTAAGAATAAGATGATGATTTTCAGCCTCTGGGCTGGGAAGTCATGAAACCCACAGTCTTCCAAGGTTCGAATCCAGAGAACAGTCTTGGGGATTACTAGTCGAGGCAAACCCGCTGCTCTTGGGGGAAGACCATTTCCCTGGATGGGTTTCATTGCCATTGATGTCTCCAATGGGGGGCAGTATAAATTAGATACACTCCCGATATACATTTACTTCCATTAATGGTAAATTCTACCGAATCAGGATTTGGGACAAAGCTGGGGCTGTGAATTCTTTAAAATCAAGAGTGAGTGGGAGAGGGCAGACAGCAGAAGCAAGAAGAACTACAATCCTGCAGCCTGTGGAACAAAAACTACATTCACAGAAAGATCGACAAGATGAAAAGGCAGAGGGCTATGTACCAGATGAAGGAACAAAATAAAACCCCAGAAAAACAACCAAATGAAGTGGAGATAGGAAACCTCTCAGAAAAAGAATTCAGAATAATGATAATGAAGATGATCCAGGACCTCGGAATAAGAATGGAGGCAAAGATTGAGAAGATGCAAGAAATGTTTAACAAAGACCTAGAAGAGTTAAAGAACAAACACCTAGAAGAATTAAAGAACAAACAAACAGATGAACAATACAATAACTGAAATGAAAAACACACTAGAAGGAATCAATAGCAGAATAACTGAGGCAGAAGAACAGATAAGTGACCTGGAAGACAGAATGGTGGAATTCACTGCCGCAGAACAGAAAAAAGAAAAAAGAATGAAAAGAAATGAAGACAGCCTAAGAGACCTCTGGGAAAACATTAAACGCAACAACATTCACATTATAGGGGTCCCAGAAGGAGAAGAGAGAGAGAGATAGGACCCAAGAAAATATTTGAAGAGATTATAGTCGAAAACTTCCCTAACATGGGAACGAAAATAGCCACCCAAGTCCATGAAGCACAGAGAGTCCCAGGCAGGATAAACATAAGGAGAAACAAACCAAGACACACAGTAATCAAACTGACAAAAATTAAAGACAAAGAAAAATTATTGAAAGCAACAAAGGAAAAACGACAGATAACATACAAGGGAACTCCCATAAGGTTAACAGCTGATTTCTCAGCAGAAACTCTACAAGCCAGAAGGGAGTGGCACAATATATTTAAAGTGATGGAAGGGAAGAACCTACAACCAAGATTACTCTATCCGGCGAGGATCTCATTCAGATTTGATGGAGAAATCAAAAACTTTACAGACAAGAAAAAGCTAAGAGAATTCAGCACCACCAAACTAGCTATACAACAAATGTTAAAGGAACTTCTCTAAGTGGGAAACACAAGAGAAGAAAAGGACCTACAAAAACAAACCCATAGGGCTTCCCTGGTGGTGCAGTGGTTAAGAATCCACCTAACAATGCAGGGGACACAGGTTCGAGCCCTGGTCTGGGAAGATCCCACATGCTGCAGAGCAACTAGGCCTGTGAGCCGCAATTACTGAGCCTGCGCATCTGGAGCCTGTGCTCTGCAACAAGAGAGGCCGCGATAGGGAGAGGCCCGCACACCGCGATGAAGAGTGGCCCCTGCTTGCCGCAACTAGAGAAAGTCCTCGCACAGAAACGAAGACCCAACACAGCCAAAAATAAATAAATAAACAAATAAAAATTAAATAATGTATAATTCAGGTGTACTTTAAAAAAAAACCCATAGCAATTAAGAAAATGGTAATAGGAACATACATATCGATAATTACCTTAAACATGAATGGATTAAATGCTCCAACCAAAAGACACAGGCTGGCTGAATGGATACAAAAACAAGACCCATACATATGCTGTCTACAAGAGACCCACTTCAGACCTAGGGACACATACAGACTGAAAGTGAGGGGATGGAAAAAGATATTCCATACAAATGGAAATCAAAAGAAAGCTGGAGTAGCAATTCTCATATCAGACAAAATAGACTTTAAAATAAAGAATGTTACAAGAGACAAGGAAGGACACTACATAATGATCAAGGGATCAATCCAAGAAGAAGATATAACAATTATAAATATATATGCATCCAACATAGGAGCACCTCAATACATAAGGCAACTGTTAACAGCTATAAAAGAGGAAATCGACAGTAACACAATAATAGTGGGGAACTTTAACACCTCACTTACACCAATGGACAGATCATCCAAACAGAAAATTAATAAGGAAACACAAGCTTTAAATGACACAACAGACCAGATAGATTTAATTGATATTTATAGGCCATTCGATCCAAAAACAGTAGATTACACTTTCTTCCCAAGTGCGCACAGAACATTCTCCAGGATAGATCACATCTTGGGTCACACATCAAGCCTCAGTAAATTAAAAAAAACTGAAATCATATCAAGCATCTTTTCTGACCACAATGCTATGAGATTAGAAATCAATTACAGGGGAAAAAAACATAAAAAACACAAACACATGGAGTCTAAACAATATGTTACTAAATAACCAAGAGATCACTGAAGAAATCAAAAAATACCTAGAGACAAATGACAATGAAAACACGATGATCCAAAACCTATGGGATGCAGCAAAAGCAGTTCTAAGAGGGAAGTTTATAGCAATATAAGCCTACCTCAAGAAACAAGAAAAATCTCAAATAAACAATCTAACCTTACACCTAAAGGAACTAGAGAAAGAAGAGCAAACAAAACCCAAAGTTAGTAGAAGGAAAGAAATCATAAAGATCAGAGCAGAAATAAATGAAATAGAAACAAAGAAAACAATAGCAAAGATCAGTAAAACTAAAAGCTGGTTCTTTGAGAAGACAAACAAAATTGATAAACCTTTAGCCAGACTCATCAAGAAAAAAAGGGAGAGGACTCAAATCAATAAAATTAGAAATGAAAAAGGAGAAGTTACAACAGACACCGCAGAAATACAAACGATCATGAGAGATTACTACAAGCAACTCTATGCCAATAAAATGGACAACCTGGAAGAATTGGACAAAATCTTAGAAAGGTATAACCTTCCAAGACTGAACCAGGAAGAAACAGAAAATATGAACAGACCAATCACAAGTACGGAAATTGAAACTGTGATTAAAAATCTTCCAACAAACAAAAGCCCAGGACCAGATGGCTTCACAGGTGAATTCTATCAAACATTTAGAGAAGAGCTAAAACCCATCCTTCTCAAATTCTTCCAAAAAATTGCAGAGGAAGGAACAATCCCAAACTCATTCTATGAGGCCACCATCACCCTGATACCAAAACCAGACAAAGATACTACAAAAAAAGAAACTTACAGACCAATTGCACTCATGAATATAGATGCAAAAATCCTCAACAAAATACTAGCAAACAGAATCCAGTAGCACATTAAAAGGATCATACACCACGATCAAGTGGGATTTAGCCCAGGGATGCAAGGATTCTTCAATATATGCAAATCAAGCCATGTGATACACCATATTAACAAATTATAGAATAAAAACCATATGATCATCTCAGTAGATGCAGAAAAAGCTTTTGACAAAATTCAACACCCATTTATGATAAAAACTCTCCAGAAAGTGGGCAAAGAGGGAACCTACCTGAACATAATATAGGCCATATATGACAAACCCACAGCAAACATCATTCTCAATGGTGAAAAACTGAAAGCATTTCCTCTAAGATCAGGAACAAGACAAGGATGTCCTCTCTCGCCACTCTTATTCAACATTGTTTTGGAAGTCCTAGCCATGGCAGTCAGAGAAGAAAAGAAATAAAAGGAATACCAATGGGAAAAGAAGAAGTAAAACTGTCACTGTTTGCAGATGACATGATACTATACATAGGGAATCCTAAAGATGCTACCAGAAAACTACTAGAGCTAATCAATGAATTTGGTAAAGTTGCAGGATACAAAATTAATGCACAGAAATCTCTTGCATTCCTATACACTAATGATGAAAAATCTGAAAGAGAAATTAAGGAAATACTCCCATTTACCACTGCAACAAAAAGAATAAAATACCTAGGAATAAATCTACCTAGGGAGACAAAAGACCTGTATGCAGAAAACTATAAGACACTAATGAAAGAAATTAAAGAGGATACAAACAGATGGAGAGATATACCATGTTCTTGCATTGGAAGAATCAATACTGTGAAAATGACTATACTACCCACAGCAATCTACAGATTCAGAGCAATCCCTATCAAATTACCACTGGCATTTTTCACAGAACTAGAACAAAAAATTTTTAAATTTGTATGGAGACACAAAAGACCTCAAGTAGCCAAAGCAATCTTGAGAAAGAAAAACAGGAAGGGATCAGGCTCCTGGACTTCAGACTATACTACAAAGCTACAGTAATCAAGACAATATGTTACTGGCACAAAAACAGAAATATAGATCAATGGAACAGGATAGAAAGCCCAGAGATAAACCCATGCACATATGGTCAACTAATCTATGACAAAAGAGGCAAGGATATACAATGGAGAAAAGACAGTCTCTGCAATAAGTGGTGCTGGGAAAACTTGACAGTTACATGCAAAAGAAGAAATTAGAACACTCCCTAACACCATACACAAAAATAAACTCAAAATGGATTAGAGACCTAAATGTAAGGCCAGACACTATCAAACTCTTAGAGGAAAACATAGGAAGAACAATCTTTGACATAAATCACAGCAAGATCTTTTTTGATCCACCTCCTAGAGTAATGGAAATAAAAACAAAAATAAACAAATGGGACCTAATGAAACTTAAAACCTTTTGCACAGCAAAGGAAACCCTGAACAAGATGAAAAGACAACCCTCAGAATAGGAGAAAATATCTGCAAATGAAGCAACTGCCAAAGGATTAATCTCCAAAATATACAAGCAGCCCATGCAGCTCAATATCAAAAAAACAAACAACCCAATCCAAAAATGGGCAGAAGACCTAAATAGACATTTCTCCAAAGAAGATATACAGATTGCCAACAAACACATGAAAGGATGCTCAACATCACTAATCATTAGAGAAATGCAAATTAAAACTACAATGAGGTATCACGTCACACCAGTTAGAATGGGCATCATCAGAAAATCTACGAACAACAAATGCTGGAGAGGGTGTGGAGAAAAGGGAACCCTCTTGCACTGTTGGTAGGAATGTAAACTGATACAGCCACTATGGAGAACAGTATGGAGGGTCCTTAAAAAACTAAAAATAGAATTACCATATGATCCAGCAATCCTACTACTGGGCATATACCCAGAGAAAACCATCATTCAAAAAGACACATGCACCCCAATGTTCATTGCAGCACTATTTACAATAGCCAGGTCATGGAAGCAACCTAAATGCCCATAGACAGACGAATGGATAAAGAAGATATGGTACATATATACAGTGGAATATTACTCAGCCATAAAAAGGAACGAAATTGGGTCATTTGTAGAGACGTGGAGGGATCTAGAGACTGTCATACAGAGTGAAGTAAGTCAGAAAGAGAAAAACAAATATCGTATATTAACGCATGTATGTGGAACCTAGAAAAATGGTACAGATGAACTGGTTTGCAGGGCAGAAATAGAGACACAGATGTAGAGAACAAACATATGGACACCAAGGGGGAAGAGTGGTGGGGTGGTGGTGGTGGGATGAATTGGGAGATTGGGATTGACATGTATACACTGATGTGTATAAAATGGATGACTAATAAGAACTTGCTGTACAAAAAAATAAAATTCTAAAATTCAAAAAAAAAAAAAGTGAGTGGAGCATGAGAATTTGCCCCCGTGGGACTAACAAACACCTGATAATCAAAATTTGGGCACCATATGCTGGAAAAAACTAGCCTTGTCAGGTCTCTAATGTAAGCAGTGAGACAATTTCTTCAAAGGACAAATGACCCCGAGACGTAAGTGGTTCTCCTTTGCAAGGACATCAGTGTTCTCAATGGCTCAACCTGGGTCTCTCCTATGTTATTAAAAAATGAATTATTTTTTCTCAGGGTTGTTCACTTGTCTATGCGCAGAGAGGTTTTCACTTTCTCCAAGGATTGTTCTCAGTGACACAAATTCAAGCCCTTCAAACATCTTCTCATCAACTCCTGAGTACGGACATGGCTGAGGTGAGCATTGGTGCTGATGTCGAATAATTAGCTGGTTTCCAGTAGGGCTGGGTGTAAACAGTTTATATTGCACTAGGAAGGAGAATTAAGCCAAGTAGGAAAAAATCATGAAAAGATGGTTCCCGTGTGTGAGAAAGGTCTTGAAGCCTCAGAACAATGCCCAGAAGTACACGCTGGGTTGAAACTCAGCCATTATAGTGGAAGATGGAAAGACAGACAAATGAGCAAAATGGGAGGAAATTAGCATTGACTCTGCATCTGCAACCAAGGCACTGTGCTAGGGTTTGTATGGCCACAATTAGCCTTCGCCCTTCTACATTATGGAGGGAAGAAATAGAAAATATCACTTTATAGCTTGAGATGTGAAGCCAGAAAGAGCTGGGTCTGACTCTACCTTTGGCTGCACGTGTGGCCTTGGGCAATGATCTGTATGATCTGTGTTTCTTTATCTATAAAGCAGACATTCTATTAGTACTTACCGCTCACAGAGCTTTTATGAAGATTACTGACATCTGTCAAGCAAAGCACTTAGTACAATGATTAGGATTCATAGGCGATATTTGTAAATTGTAATCATTATGATTATCTCCACTGTAGAGAAGAAGACTTCAGTCTCAGATTAACTGATTTTTTTTTCTTTTCCATTACGGTTTATTACAGGATATTGAATACAGTTCCCTGCGCTATACAGTAGGAGCTTGTTGTTTATCCATCCTATATATAATAGTTTGCATCTGCTAATCCCAAACTCCCAGGCCATCCCTCTGCCAACCCCCTCTCCTACCTTGGCAACCGCAAGTCTGTTCTCTATGTCTGTGAGTCTGTTTCTGTTTCATAGATAGGTTCATTTGTGTCATATTTTAGAGTCCACGTATAAGAGATATCGTATGGTATTTGCCTTTCTCTTTATGACTTACTTCACTTAGTATGGGAATCCCTAGGTTCACGTACATTGTTGCAAATGGCATTATTTCATTCATTTTTTATGAGTAATATTCTATTGTATATATGTACCACATCTTTTTTATCCTTTCATCTGTCGATGGACATTTAGGTTGCTTCCATGTCTTGGCTATTGAAAATAGTGCTGCTATGAACATAGGGGTGCATGTATCTTCTCAAATTATAGTTTTATCCAGACAGATTAACTGATTTGATCTGGACACACCTCACGTCCTTGATCTTATGTGCTCACAAAATTTAAGCTTCATTATTGAAGCCATATCACGCAGTAACTCTGCAGCCTATTTCTCCTAAGTCTTACTTACAGATGCTATTTTGAAGCAGTAGCATTCCTGTCTTATTCTGTTTTATACCATTAGAGAAGCTTTACATTCAGAGGAAGCATTTACCTATGGAAGGCAGTCCACTGTTCCAAGCTGCTGCAATCTTTTTGTTCTGCTTTTGTCATTCAAACATTCACTGTACCTTCCAGCTCCTTATCTTCTGCGATGTTGATTAGTATGCCTTCTGCAGCCTCATGGCTCATGGAAATGTTGGGCAGATGGAGCGCCACGGGGCATCCCTAGAGACCAACTTCCCTCTGGTGCAGCACCAAGTCTTACCACCTTATTTTACAAGTGAGTAAACAGGTCTAGAGACATTAGATGTCTATTTTGTACCGCACGGCTAGTGAGTGGGTGAACCAGCACTCTTTCCTTTAGAAGGAAAAGAGAAAGAGATTTTATTTTTAATGAAGGAGTAAAAGCACCAAGTCAGCATTCCTTTCTTGGGAATAACATCTAATAGAAAAAAGCATCAGGTAGTCAGGGTGTGAGGAGGCATCACGCCACACGCCAGGACAGATACAAAGATGCACAGGTAATGAGCTCCTTGCCCTCAGAGAGGTTATCACACAGTCTGGGGAAAGGGTAAATGTTTGGTTTTGATGCTTCTTAACAAGCCAAGATTATTATCTTTAATAATTAAAGTGCAAAGAGTTGCAAGAGGGAGAGAATGTCCCTTCCAATGCCTGCTGTCTACTGGCCTCTTCCCAGAACGAAGCACTACTGGGTAAATGAGCAGTGGATTAATCAGCAGGGCTTGCAAATTGAGTGTGTGAAGCCCAGCCCTCCACTGGCTCTTTACAGACAGGGCATGTCACATGATCTTTGCAAGAAAGACATTTCAGGTGAGGAATGAATGGGCACCGTCCACTGTAGACATGTGAATTTTATTTACTGGGGTTACAGAGCCACGTGTTCATGAGCTCTAATCCTAACCCTCAGCCTGCAGAAAGGCAACTTGGGGGCAAAACTGCTAAAATCTCTACTGAGCAACAAAGTGGTGCCTTTTAGGAGGAGCTCTGTGACTCGATAATCAAATGTGTGTGGTGGGCACACATGGGAGGCATGCCATTCCCCAGGACCTCACAGGATCCACAACTCTGCTAATTCAAAAGTAACTTCTGTTATTAAATAATAACTTTATAATAATATCGATAATAATAAATAATTAATCCATAGGAAAGGAATCTATCTATTTTTCCCAGAGCATAGATCTGCAACCATGACATCACTGTTTTTTTCCCTAATTCTGTTTTGTTTTGTTTTAGAATTATCTCTTATATTAGGCAATATGTTTGCACCTCTGGTAATACCATGGCACATCATTACTGGCTTATCAAATTCAAATTCCAAGCCAGGCTTACTAATTTTATGGAGGTATTTTCTAGTGCTAAAATAAATACTACTGCATAAATGACACAGTTATTTCATATAATAAAGACCATTTTACTTTAATAGTCGCTGCTGTTATAACTTAAGTATCATATCACTTGCAGAATATCTGGTGCACAGAAGCCAAAGGAGGATACAGAGAATTCCAACGAAGGAGAATAAGTTCTTTCCATTTCAATGGCTCCAGGGGTGCACCCACGGGATAAGAACATTTAACATGGTTTAAACTTGCTGTGGGTTGACAGCTTTGAAGTTTGGGGATTATTTTTTAAAAAATTAGGGATATATCTTATTTCAAATTTGGGGCATAGAGTTTTTATAAATATTCTGGGTTAAGCTCATTTTGAATATGTATTGGGTTGGCCCAAAAGATCATTTGTGTTTTTCCATAGGATGTTACGGGAAAACCCAAACGAACTTCCGGGCCAACCCAGTATCATTCAAATCTTCATTAACAACAATCCCACTGTAACGAAAATTTCGGTTGAAAGCGATTTTACAAATCCAAGCACCCAGAGTGATTTACAGAAAAACATAAAATGCCAGTGCCCCTGGTTGCCACCTTGCATGTGTGTGTCCTGGGGGGATGGGGGTAGTGGTCACTACGTCCTTCAAAGTCCAAACCAGGGAGGCTGAAGATCTCGGCCACCCACTCATTTAAGCCCCTAAGTGGCATGCCCCTCTTTGTAGTGGGCTCCTTCTAGACTCTTCTTCCCAAGCTACTTTCTGCTGTGGGTGGGTCAGTCTGACCTCACTGCCCCCAAACATTCCCTATTTGCTTATGACTCTGCGCCTAGGCTGCCCTTTTGACCTCCCAAATGTCTCCCATTGCTTAAGACCCTAGGATTAAGCCCCACTTTTACTCTGAGACTTACTACCCCAGTTTACAAACAATAATATCCACTCCAACCTCTTGACACTGGAGCATATGCCCTCTCACCAGTATTCCAGCCTTTCTGGCATACTGAATAGATAAGCAAATTAATAAATTTCCCTAATACATCAAAGTACCTATATTTGGTTCTGGGCAAAGCTGGCCAAGACAGGATCTCAGAGCCCACTGTTAAATCTTCAAGTATACAGTGAGGCACTGACATCACCTTGACAGCTTAAGATCAGCGAGGTTGGGAATATTTATACCACAGAAATCAGTAAGAGCTACCAATCATCCCACCCTCAAAAAAAAAAAAATAGTGCTGGTTGATAAATATATAGCAACATGCTATCACTTATAGATGACAGGTTAAAGGACTTTGCAGTCTGACTGCCCGTTTGAACCCTACTTGACCACTTACCAGCTAAGCGACTATACACAAGTTATTAAATATCTCTAAGCTCCAGTGTCCTTATTTATCAAATGGACATATCAAAAGAATCAGCATTGCAGTGTAGTAGTGAAACAAAAATCAAATATACATGCCATGTGGTTGACAGGGGGCCTAGTACAGTGTATCTCCTTCAATAAGTGTCAACTGTTATCACCGTTGTTATTATTATTACTTTTCAGCATGTAGCAAGAGAGAAACAGACTTAAAACTGGAGTCAGCATTAATTAAATATATTTTAGTCAGTTTTGATTAACGTATATTTAAAAAGAAAATTCATGTAGCTGTCCAGTTTTCCCAGCATCACTTACAGAAGAGGCTCTCTTTGCTCCACTGTATATTCTGGCCTCCTTTGTCATAGATTAGGTGACCATAGGTGCATGGGTTTATCTCTGGGCTTTCTATCCTGTTCCATTGATCTATATTTCTGTTTTTCTGCCAGTACAATACTGCCTTGATTACTGTAGCTTTGTAGTATAGTCTGAAGTCAGGGACCCTGATTCTTCCAGCTCTGTTGTTTTTCTTTTGTTTGTTTGTTTGTTTTCTCAAGATTGCTTTTGCTATTCGAGGTCTTTTGTGTTTCCATACAAATTGTAAAATTTTTTGTTTTAGTTCTGTGAAAAATGCCATTGGTAATTTGATAGCTATCATACTGAATCTGTGGATTGCTCTGGGTAGTACAGTCATTTTCACAATATTGATTCTTCCAATCCAAGAACATGGTATATCTTTCCATCTGTGTCATCTTTGATTTCTTTCATCAGTATCTTACAGTTTCCTGCATAAGGTCTTTTGCCCCCTTTAGATAGGTTTATTCCTAGGTATTTTATTCTTTTTGTTGCAATGGTAAATGGGATTGTTTCCTTAATTTCTCTTTCTGATCTTTCGTTGTTAGTGTATAGGAATGCAAGAAATTTCTATGTATTGTATCCTGCAACTTTACTAAATTCATTGACTAGCTCTAGTAGTTTTCTGGTGGCATCTTTAGGATTTTCTATGTGTAGTATCATGTCATCTACAGTGACAGTGACAGTGTTACTTCTTTGCCAATTTGCAATGAAATTAGAACACTCCCTAACACCATACACAAAAATAAACTCAAAATGGATTAAAGACCTAAACGTAAGGCCAGACACTACAAGACTCTTAGAGGAAAACATAGGCAGAACACTCTTGGACATAAATCACAGCAAGATCTTTTTTGACCCACTTCCTAGAATAATGAGAATAAAAACAAAAATAAACAAACAGGACCTAATTAAATTTAAAAGCTTTTGCACAGCAAAGGAAACCATAAACAAGACGAAAAGACAACCCTCAGAATGGGAGAAAATATCTGCAACCGAACCAACTGACAAAGGATTAATCTCTGAAATATACAAACAGCTTATGCAGCTCAATATCAAAAAAACAAACAACCCGGGACTTCCCTGGTGGTCCAGTGGTTAAGAATTCACCTTCCAATGCAGGGGACGCACTTTCCATCCCTGGTCAGGGAACTAAGATTCCACATGCCACGGGACAACTAAGCCCACACGCTGCAACTGCAGAGCCTGTGCACTCTAGAGCCCGTGTGCCCCAACTACAGAGCCCGTGCACTGCAACTACTGAGCCCATGTGCTCTGGAGCCTGTGTGCCACAACTAGAGGGCCCGTGCGCTGCAACGAAAGACCCCGCATGCTGCAACAAAGATCCTGTGTGCCGCAATTAAGACCTGATACAGCCAAATAAATAAATAAAAATAAATAAATATTTAAAGAAAAAAACAATTAAAAAATGGGCTGAAGACCTAAATAGACACTTATTCAACAAAGGCATACAAATGGCCAACACACACATGAAAAGATGCTCAACATCACTAATTATTAGAGAAATGCAAATCAAAACTACAATGAGGTATCACCTCATGCCGGTTAGAATGGGCATCATGAGAAAATCTACAAACAACAAATGCTGGAGAGGGTGTGGAGAAAAGGGAACCCTCTTGCACTGTTGGTGGGAATGTAAATTGATACAGCCATGATGGAGAACAGTACGGAGGTTCCTTAAAAAACTAAAAATAGAACTACCATGTGACCCAGCAATCCCACTACTGGGCACATACCCAGAGAAAACCATCATTCAAAAAGACACATGCACCCCAATGTTCATTGCAGCACTATTTACAATAGCCAGGTCATGGGAGCAACCTAAATGCCCATCAACAGACAAACGGATAAAGAAGTTGTGGTACATATATACAATGGAATATTACTCAGCCATAAAAAAGAACGAAATTGGGTCATTTGTAGAGACGTGGATGGACCTAGAGTCTGTCATACAGAGTGAAGTTAAGTCAGAAAGAGGAAAACAAATATCATATATTAACACATATATGTGGAATCTGAAAAAATTGGTACAGACGATCTTATTTACAAAGCAGAAATACAGACACAGACAGAGAGAACAAACGTATGGATACCAAGGGGGAAGGGGGGGTGTGCGACGAACTGGGAGATTGGGATTGACATATATACACTACTGATACTATGCATAAAATAGATAACTAATGAGAATCTACTGTATAGCACCAGGAACTCTACTCAGTGTTCTATGCTGACCTAAACGGGAAGAAATCCAAAAAAGAGGGGATATAGGTATATGTAGAGCTGATTCATTTTGCTGTACAGTAGAAACTAACACAACATTGTAAAGCAACTATACCCCAATAAAAATTAAAAATAAATAAATAAATAAATAAAAAGAAAATTCAGCAAATATATCAATTCAATAAAATCCCAAAATATTTTTCATGAGTAGAAGCTGGGTTTGCTATACCACAAAAGGATGGGAAATAATATTTAAAACTTAGATCTGGCTATCAGTACCATAATCCACTAGCTGTATGACATTTGGCAAGGTTAGTTACTTAATCTGCATGACTCAGCTTTCTCATCTGTAAAAGTGAGGATAAAAGTACTTACTCATAGCATTATTGGGAGCATTATGGAGAAAAAATAGCCTACACAGTTCCTGGCTGGCTGTGGGTTAATTTCCTTCTCTCCTTGTTTCTCTGGTAGGAAAATTAAGAAAGTCTACACATCAGGTAAGCTTTGTGAACTTTTAACAAAGCTTTGCCCTTCATTATTTGTCCTTAGGTCCTGATTTCAACTAGAGTTGTTTTTCAGGACCAAGAGGTAAAATTTGAAATGAATATGATCATTATTATTAATGACTAAGATCTCAGGGAGGGAGATTGATGTTACCAATAAAAGAAAATTGGAAAGTCCAGAAAGTGAGTTGGCTTGGGGGAAATGATGATGAATTTGGTTTCAGACATAAATTTGAGCAAAGAGGGCCCTCTAGTCCAAGCAACTGGAAACCTAGGGAGGGAATCCAGGAGAAAAATGAGGGTTGAAAATGTAGATTTCCCAGGGCATCGCCAAAGAATGGTTAATACCAGGAGGGTGGAAGAAGTCAGAAGTCGGGAGATGAAATGCCCAAGGAGGATGACAGAGGACAGGAAACTGGCTGCAGGAGCACGCTCCCCCTTGGAAAGGGGCGGGACGGAGAGGAGAAACTGCTCAAAAAAGCAAAATCAAAGGCAGATAAGGAAAACTGAGAGAACCCCTTCATGGGAAAAGTGGGCCCAGCCGAGGTCTGTGCATAGAAGGCTGTCTGCATGCACACAGGTCTACTGATCTAAAATATCTTGGGATAGGGCTCCAGTTCCCGGAATTTTAAAGCAGGAGTTGTCAAGCTTTTCCTATAAAGGGTCAAATATTCAGTAAACACTTCTGCCACAACTCAACTCTGCAGTTGTAATGCAAAAGTAGCCATTAAAACATATGTAAACGAATGGTTGCGGTTATGTTCCAATAAAACTTTACTTACAAAAACAGGCAGCCCTCTGGATTTGACCAGGGGCTCTAGATTTGTCAATCCCTGTTTAAAAGGACTGTGAGAGCCACTGAAATAGAGAGATGTTATTGGGTTGACCAAAAAGCTCGTTCGGGTTTTTCCAATTACAGAAAAACCCGAACGAACTTTATGGCCAACCCAATAAGAGGTCAGGGGCCACCTATGTTTGATCCTTTACATTTCCCCCAAGCACCTAATAAGGTACCTGGCACAACTCAATGTGTACTTTTAAGTCGAGGGTCTACTGATGTGGAGAAGTGTTCTGAAGCACATTTACACTCTAGTATTTATACAGGACCGGTAAATAGCTTTCTAACAAAATCCAAGACACACATGCATTTTCACTGGCTCCAAAGCCGCCAGCTAAAAGACTGAAGATGAGAGGGTAGAATTATAGATTCAGCCAGCAGAGATGTGTGTAGGGACAAGGGAAATTTTCCGGAAACCCAACAAAAACACCAAGCAGGCAATAGCCCATTTCAAGATGCTTTATGGGGTCCTGGAGACCAAAACACATTAAAATCCCAGAGATGTCACAGGCACAGGGCTGTCTACAAGCCCCAAATCTTGGAGTCAGAGATTTCTTCTGATTTAGAAACCTTTGCAGCTGCCCTCTCCCCAGCCACTCATAGTTCCTCAGAAGACACCACTTCCACCATATTTCAGCAAGACCCACAGCGCTATTAACCACTCAGCAAGAACCAAACTCTTCCAAGAGATCTCATTTGATTAATATGCGCAGCTCATGTTGTAGTAACCTAATAAAAAATTTTAATAAAACATGCAATGGACTCTAGAGGTAACGTATTATTTTCATAGGAGATGATCTTGGTCTGTGATGGATCTCACTCTTCTCCCTCCTGAGGCAGAGAGTATCTTTGGGTAACCTGACTCATGTTGAACATGGGGGAGTTTTGCTTTAGCCCTTAGGCTGGACAACTGATATTCCTGTCTTTATTTAGATTCTGACAGTTGGAAAGGCCTCTAGCTACTGATTTATTTAAGCTCATACCAATGAAGTTGCATGTGTTTTGTAATTTGCAAGCCCCTGGTCCTTACTTTCAGTTTTATTGCTACTAAACTCTCAGCTTGAAAAGACTCCATTTCAAGAGTCAATGTGCATGTCCTTTGCCAGGATTTGCTGGCTGGGGGCTGAGTTTCTGCTGGATCTGAGAAGTCACTGCTATATCATCCTTATGTGCAGTTCTTGCTCATCTGGACAAGGCAAGGGGTCCCCGATCTTTGTGCCCCCATCTGACAAGCTCAGACAACAATAGATGTTGAGAACTTGTGCCCTGAGTCTGTCTCTGTCTCACTTTCACTTCCCTGTTAAGCTCATCTGGCTGGGCAACAGGCAGCCTCTGGGCTCCATGAGCTGTCCAAGGACTGTGTCTCACTCACCCCCATATCCCAGGACCTGGCACTCAAAGTGCTGACTGAACCACCACTGAGACTGGAGTGTCAGCTCTAGTCTCCTCTCCTCCAGGCCCACTCAGCTGCCTCTAAGTTCCACTCTAGTCAGTACTTCCAAGAGGAAGGCATCTCCAATTCAAATAGGAAAGAAAAACAGCTCTTAATATTCTCAGGAAACTAAAGTCTCACATAAGCAGACAAACCCTCCAAATCAGAAGTCCTGAAAAATCTCCAAGATTAGGCCAAGTTTCTTTCACTTAGAACCTTAGGATTCTCTTCTCTATCCCAACAATAAGTCATCTCAGCTACCTGCCCAGGGTCTCACACAGTAGTTTATTGAATGAAAGAAGTTTGTTAAATGGATGGATTGGATACGTGGACGGACGGACAGACAAACACGACAGGAAAAAAAGAGAAAAAATTAAGGAGGTAGCCCATTCTCCTAAGTTCTCTTGTCTTGGACAGCCCCCATGTACATTAGCATACTAAGGGCTCTCTATTAAACTGAGATGTGGTTCATGTGGTATGTTTTAGAAATTGCTGCTTTCCTGATTTTCTTCTGTGTTCATGGCAACTTTCTCTCCATTATGCTACCAAGAAAGAGATTAGGAGAAAAAAAGTGGTTACAAGAGCACGTCATAAAAATAAACACAAAAAATATTATGTTTATCAAAGAAACATGCATAGGACATCAATATACAGTCATATGATCAGAAAGAGGCAATAATTGGCCCAAAACTGTGGACTCAGACCCTACAGTGTGGGCTGAAATCAAGTTCCCATTCAGACTCTGTTTCTTGAGAATTTCAGGGCCAGCTTATTGGTCCTGGGGTGCTTGTCAGTCCTGGCAACGCTTACATCTGGTTCTGACATTGTGCTCTTGTTTTGTCTTTCAAGTAAACAAAGTACTAATTGGTTTTCCAAATGCTAATCAATAAACAACTTTATTTTTCCCCAACAATTCAAGCCAAGTACAGTGTGAAAATTGCAAGCCAACTGCCTCTGTGCCACTGAAGAGAAATCAATGTCAGGTCCTTTCCAAAACGAGCTGCTGTTTGTATTCCCTGATAAGCAATAGTTTCCCCTTTTTCAAAAGTCTACATTTGCATAACTACCTCTCCAACCTCCCAAGTTAGGGACCAGAGTCTCATGGCTCTCAAGATATTTTTAACCTACTGAAGCAATGTCACGTCCTTGCTACAAATCATTCTTACTCAAAAGCAAAATCAATGCACTTTATCCATAAGAAATCCATGAATAAGTTGAAGACCTGAAATAAGAATGAGATTGTGGGATACTAGAGAGACAGTTCTAGAAATGCGTATAGACAAGTTATCTGTGGAACACAGTGATTAAAGGCCAGTATCTCCATAGAGAATATTCAATGACCTACGTTGATGATATGATTTCTTGTATAAGTTAGTCAAAGCAGCAGTGATTTGGCTTGTGAAGTGTGTCTGCACGTGTGTGTGTGTCTGACTTTAGGTATAGCTTTGAGGAGCTAGGACAACCATTCCCAAACATTTGAAGTACTATCCTGTAGAAGACGGTGCTTGGAATAAGTCACTTTCCTACTCGTAAAACTTTGATGAGCAGAGTTTGCAGGGAAAAGTACCTAGACTCTTTTCTATCCTGATATTGACAGTTTTAAGTTAAATTCATATTTTCGATTTCAATCCTCTTCTTTGACAGCCTCTTTAGTCTACAATCCTGAAAAAACAGCGTACTTAGTTCACACTGAGTTAACTTCCTTCCACTAGAATGGATACGTTTATTTTTCTATCACATTCAGGTCAGCTTTTTGTTTCATTTTCCCAGGAGTCTCTCTTAATATAAATTAATTCAAAAGCAGTATTTCCACGAAGATCAACCACACAACAGATTGCTTTACCAACGCCAAATTAAGGCAGAATGTGGCTTCCTACTTGAGCATATACTCAAAATATGAAATCGCAAATATGTATTCATTTTAGGCAGATATGCCTAAATTGATGTGTATGTAGATGAACACTATTGCTCAGAAACAAAAAGCAGTTACTACTGACACTTGTCAGACTGATCTGCTGATTTCAACCGAAGTGAAGGTCAAGAAAATGCTCTGAATGTTACCGTCTTTATTACTTCCTTATATTAAAAACACTGACATGAATAACAGTAATTTAACACTAAAGAAGCACCAACGACTCTCACACAGCTCAAGACTCTCCAAAGTCTGCTCCTAACCAGTTTCGTCCTAATCCCCACAACTCTTCTTTACATTTTTACCTCGTGCTGTACCACATTTGATTCTAGTAAAAGTGCACTACAGAGTGCCCCATCAGCCTGCCCTGTGTTTCTTTCAGGGTAAGGCTGATTCGTATCCAAACTAATGTAAGATCCATGAGAAGAAGGACTTGCTGTTTCTTCCCTGCACTGCTTCTAGCACGTGTAACAATGCCCAGCACATAGTAGATGCTTAATAAACCCAATAAATATCTGTTCACTGGACAATTGCCTGTAACCATCACGACAGAGTAGATAATGAGTATCAGAAAAGATCTCTATGAGCACATATTGAACCACGTTTCCACATGTGCGCCAAGACAGTGGGCACCAGAGCTGTAGCACAGCAACAACATGTGGCGCCATTATCACGGTATTAGATGTCGATTTGAGATGGGCATGAAATGGTTACAGTAAATTACACCACCAGACAGGATGAAAATTAGCATGTCTCATGTTTCCTGGTGCTCCCAAGTTTGCCCAGTGAGGTGGGGGGAACACATTTGTAACTCAGATCCAATCTCAGCTTACCCTTTCCACCACAATAAATGGGCACATACTCATTCCCTTGGTGTGAATGTCCTGCACAACTCACAGATCACCGCACAGACTGAAAGAGAAGCCACTTCCACGAAGTACGGACCTAGCAGTAGGCACTTCACGGCATGCAAGTGGAAGAAAGCAGACTCTTTCTAGCAATACAACTGATTAGAGAATGTGCTTCAACTGAGTTTTGAGCAAATAAAAAGACTGAGGATAAGGAAGGAGTTTTACAAGTCAACGTGGCCTCTGAAGGCACACAAGACAGGGCAAGAATGGTGTGATGTAAGAGTAGAGAGACCACAGAATAAACAGTGGAGAACGAAGAGAAAGCTAAATGCAGACAAGATAGTTCTGACCAGTCCATGCCAAAGGTTTCCACCACCTCTTACTGAAGAGGAAACCGTAAACGTGTCCTTAGTTGAATGGATCGTTACCGTATTACATATTGGATTATACATAGGATTCAGCCATTTGCAACTAGTCCTTTTAGTATCTTCGTAAAGCCCCAGGGTTAACTTGGGGAATCTCTAATTTGATCTTGGGAACCCACATTCGGGTGTCTACACTGGGAAATAATTTATACCCCTCACCGAAAGATGCCTTAACATGCTTATAGAGGAAAAGCAAAGTGCTGATACAGAAAGAATATACTGTTCTATGGGGAACGAATGTGTGGATAGCACAACGATTCTTTATAATTCTTTTAAATATCTGGAATGCACATGGCCCACTAAAGAGCAAGCATCTGATTCATTTCGGAACCAGCACAGAGGCTTGCAAACTGTAAATGCTCACTATATACCACAGTGAATATATGTTCACACACACAACTTACATTTCATACACAAAGGAGGAATAAAACTCTGAGCAGCTGTCCCAGGGAAGATGCTAGTTAATATTGCCTAATCCATATCAGCGGGCATATGTAAAGCCAAATCAGTATTAAAAAAATTAAAAGACATGTTGGCATGCCAAGAATTATATGTTAAAGTGTAGGTTGAAAGGCTATTGTTAGAAAATCAAGGATGGCCCTTCCTTCTCAAGTGGAATATGTCCTTTCTGTCAGAGCTATCACTGAATTTCCATTATTGGAACACTTGATGGATGCAAGCAGAAGGTAATAAGGAGATGCAGAGCTACATCACCTACTCAAAGAAAACATATCTCTGTGGCCTGGTGTTCGGCATCATGCTGCTTTCTACCGTTAGATGTTGCTCAGGCCCAGCGCTGCCTCTGCAGGGTCTTGATACAATAAGGTGGATAATACAGACCTATTGCTGTTTCTAGGTGCTCACCCTTCTTCAGTTGATGAAAAGAAAACTTTTTTCCCTTTCAAATTCATTACTACCTGTATTAGTTTGCTCAGGCTGCCGTAACAGAATATCACAGATTGGGTGGCTTCAACATCAGAAATGTGTTTTCTCACAGTTCTGGAGGCTGGAAGTCCAAGTTCAAGGTGCTGGCAGGGTTGGTTTCTGGGGAGGCCTCTCTCTCTGGCTTGTAGATGGCCTTTTTCTCTATGTGCATCCACTCTTGGCGTTTCCTCCTCTTCTTAGAACGACTCCAGTTTTATTGAATTACGACCTCACCTATATAACCTCATTTAACCTTAATTAAAGATCCTATCTCGAGATACAGTCACAATGGGGGTCAGGGCTTCAACGTATGAATTTTGGGGGGACAAATTCAATCTCTAACAGTACACTTAGTGCAAAACTAATAACATCTAGGGACCGTGTAGAGGTAAGGTTTCTATCAAGCAATTATTATTTAGTTGTGCTTTTTGTAAAAAATGCTTCCAGAGAAGCATTCAAAAGACTTCACAAGCAATACAACCTGAGCCTTGACCAATTAAAACAGATGATGAAGCAGGGTTTTGGAGGCCCCAGTGATTCTGGAACCTGGGGGAAAGGCAGGAGCAGTGAGAGGAGGGCCTTGGGGGGCTTGTGATAACAATATAGAAATATTTCAATATACTAAAAATCTGTGTGCTTCCTCAGGTCCAGAGGGTCTTGCACAGCTTTGAATATTGCTTAAGAGAAAAATGCTTTTGTTATCACCATTTACTTTAAAAATGGAATGTCTTTCCTTTTTTTTACGTTCTCACCGAGAAAAATTTAACTTATAAAATAGCCCAATTATGATCATGTCGAGTGGAAGGCAGATCTGGTTGCCTTCACTTCTTTGATATGTATGTGTATATTTTGTATTCTGGAGCTGCTGTGGTACTTTAGCTTTCTTTATGCCACTTTTCCTCCATGATTAGAAAGCAACAAAAAGGAGCAAACTCTACAAATAACCCTGAAATAACAAAAGGAAGCAACATGAGACAAAGTAGAGTGTTCACCTTGTGTCAGCAGGCTCCAATGTTATCTTTTAATTTAGAGATACTAATCTGTTTTCTGGTCTACTTTGCATTTTTGGGTGGGACAAACATTTTTTCATGTCTCTTCATCTCTACTACACCCTTATGGATATTTTTTTTAATTGGGGTATAGTTGCTTTACACTGCTGTGTCAGTGTCTGCTGTACAACAAAGTGAATCATCCATTTGTATACACATACCCCCTCTTTTTTGAATTTTTTTCCCATTTAGGTCACCACAGAGCACCGGGTAGAGCTCCCTGTGCTATACAGTAGGTTCTCATTAGTTATCTATTTTACACATAGTAGCATATATATGTCAATCCCAATCTCCCAATTCATGCCACCGCCTCTTCCCCTTTGGTATCCATATGTTTGTTCTCTTTGTCTGTGTCTCTATTTCTGTTTTGCAAACGAGATCATCTGTACCATTTTTCTAGATTCCACATATATGCGTTAATATACGGTATCTGTTTTTCTCCTTCTGACTTACTTCACTCTGTATGACAGGCTCTGGGTATTTTTTGTAAGGTCACACTTGCCTAAGTTGAGTGCTTTGTAATCCGCTGAGCATCTGTACCTCATTGCCAAGGTAACCACAGCCTATCACGTCCTAACTAGTCCTGCTCGACTTCACCACTGCGGCTGTGATGTCCTCATTCACCATCCCCTGCAGATGCCCCTACAACTACATGTGCCTCCGCATCGGCCACCTGAGATCCTTGTGAAGCCACCAATGATAAACAGTAAGCTAACAGGCTAGGTGCACTACACGTGAATTCTCGTCCTACCATTTGTTGCCACTGTGACCTGGAACACCACACCACGTGACAAGTATTTCTAGTTCCTGAAGACACAGCAGTAGGCAAGACAGGCAAGGTTCTTGCTTTTTTAGGATTGAAATTCTAGGGGTGTTTCTATTCTTAGATGTGTTACAAAGCCCCATTGAGTTTCAGTGTCTTCAGCTGTAAAATGAGGTGAAGACTTGCAGGTCTTCTCATCCAGATTATATAAATATTCTCCAATAGTATCTGTATTTACCCTTTTGTGTTCTGATCATTAATCTTATCCATTTTTCCTAGTCCACTAATAGGGCATGAAAATGGACTATAATTACATGTAGAGGTCTGGATTTTAGACTGGATACTGATGGCACTTCAGGTAATCAGTAAAATGTTGAGCCCCTTTTTCCCCTTCTGAATTTGGAACTGTGTCCATCAGAGTGCAGGCAGGAGAACAAAACCTGTACCAGGTAGTTCAGCAGAGAGGACTGAATATGGGGAATTAGTTACAACAACGTTAGAGGAGCTAAAAAAAGCCAACACAGAAAGGGTTAGGAATACAGAGACCAGGAAGCCACTACCTCCTTTAGGACTGGAGGGACAGAGAAGGAGACAGTGTCAAAGGAGCCCAGGAGACGCTACCTTCAGCAGGAACAAAAATTACACCAGAACTTTCTGGAAGGCGGTACCTATTCCCAGAGGGGCCAGCTGGGTGGTGGCAGCTGGAATTAAGGTCTGTCTGCAGCAACCATGGCTGGAAGCACTGTCTCAAGCAGTGAGAGAGGGGAAAATACCCTGGCTTCTTCCTTCCTCCTATTCTCCAATATACCCTGTTAGTACATATCCTGACTCAGTCAGCCAGAATCCATCAGCAACAAAGTTGGAAATGTAGTTTGAAGGGTCAGGACCCCGTGATCAAGAGAGGGGAATGAGCAAGAATCTAAGGAAAAATAAGCAAATGAGCAGAACAGGAACCAAATGAGAATTAAGATAAAAGACACTGACAGATGGAAATCAGAATATTAAATTTATTACTGAGAAAGCTCTTTGGAGAATACGGCCTTAATCTGTGGGCAAAATTGCTCCCTATTATTACCCTGAATCAGGCAGATTTACCTATCCTGTACTGGGCAGAGCTGGACAACCAAAGGCCACCCCTCAGAGTGGGTGTTCATTTTGTTGATGATGCATATATTAGTCAGAAGGATATGGTTCATACGTTCCTTTCTACTGCATGGAAATGAATTCTCCATCTTTGCCAAGATCATAGGAATCACCTTTGGGAAACTGCAAGTATAAAATGATTAGACATTCAGTCACAGGTTATGATGTCTGTCAAGTCAAGGCAAAGTGCATCCGAAAGCATGTCTTTAGAAATAAGAGAAAATTAAATGATAACGTTTAAAAGGCTTGTTTGACTCGTGTTTCCATGGTGATAAGGGGGTGATGTTCAGAAGCAACCAATTTCTTGAGGATGTACTAGAGAATTACATTTAATAGTGAAAGGAAAAAGGACCAAGGATTCGTATCATAAGCTTAGACTCCAGGTTATGGTAAATGGGAAGTAAAATGGTCAACACCATACTTTTGAAAGAAAAAGGAAAAGGTGGTGCATGTGTGGAAAATGTATTGAAGGAGGAGTAGATGGAAGACATGAGGATCTGTCAGTGGATGAAGACTAATGGGGACGTGAAATGGTCAGGACTGAAATGCAGGGGGCTCGAGGGAGGTTTATTTTGTCTCACTTCTCATGGAGCCATTTGTTGGTCACAGTTTGTGCATACACCACTCACGTTGTCCCTTCATTCTGAGATCACACATCATTCATCCTGCCGCTCTCCACTCTCCAAACCCACGCTAATTAATCCTTTCCGGAAGGCTGGGATGTGGCCTCAGCCTGCATCTCCACAAAGCTACTACTCCCGAAGCTACTTTCATTCAATCACATCAGCAGCTATATAGTAATGTAAATTTCAGCTCCCTGCTTCCACCCAGGTGTGCCTTCTTTCTGAAATGACAGCTTTGACTCACATATCCAACTCTCAGTTTCTTATAAAAATTGGGTACGCTAATAGCTACCCTATACATGTTAAAGTCTTCAATGAGTTAAAGGATGTGATGTCCCCAATGCCATGTCAACCATACAGTAGACATTCAAAAAATAGCCGTTATCCTCATTATCAGTGAAGCCTGTTGGACATGGGAAGTCTATACACGTTGGTGCCTTGGCTGCTCCTTCTTTATTCTTCACCTGACCTTTCTTCTCTCTTCAAGATCCAGTTCAATCTGCCTTCCTCTATCAAACCGCACCCCCAAACCGTATCATGATGGATCTGTTTATATGCATGTGTCCTGGACCAGCTGGGGAATCACTGAGAGTTCGGCTGCATGACTTATCTCTGTATCCCAGCTCGCTTGCACATAGTAAATACTCAGTAAACTGCTTAACTAATGAGAGTCTAGATGTGGGTGCTAAGTGAATTCCCAGCACAGAATCTAGGAACTGTAGCCATGCTTTATGTGTAAGGATGAAGTCCTTGGAAATCAAGGGCAAATATTATGAGCAAGTGGGCCGTCCATTTCCACTGCTGTAAAATAAGAAGAGAAGCATCTAGAGGTGTTGAGAGGATTGTACAAGATATCACGTGCACCGTGCTTACAACTAAGCATGGCAAACTGAGCATTCCAGGAGCAGTAGCTACCTGGGCATGATTAGAAGTTGTGTTCTGGTGCTGCCACCATCACAGGGGCCAACCTAACATGCCTTTCTTATTGAATACAGATGAGCAACCCCTATTCCTTGAGGGCTGGGCAAGCATTCTGAAAGCTTCAGGAAGACCCGACAGAGGCACTGTTCTGTCCAGTCACCCTTCACGATAGAGCCATCTGTCCAGGGGGCTGCTAAGAGGACCTATGCCTGAAAGGTATAGAAATGCAGATCCTGAGAAGCAAGGTTCTTCTCACAAATTTCCTTTTCTCCATGTTCCAATCAGCATGCACATTTTTTTTTAAATTTATTTTTGGCTGCGTTGGGTCTTTGTTGCTGAGCGCAGGCTTTCTCTAGTTGCGACGAGCGGGGGCTACTCTTCGTTGCGGTGCACAGGCTTCTCATTGCGGTGGTTTCTCTTGTTGTGGAGCATGGGCTCTAGGTGCCCGGGCTTCAGTAGTTGCAGCACACGGGCTCAGTAGTTGCGGCACACAGGCCCTAGAGTGAAGGCTTCAGCAGTTGCTGTGCGTGGGCTCAGTAGTTGTGGCGCACAGGCTTAGTTGCTCTGCGGCATGTGGGATCTTCCCGGACCAGGGCTCGAACCCATGTCGCCTGCATTGGCAGGTGGATTCTTAACCACTGCGCCACCAGGGAAGTCCCAGCATGCACATTTTTAAAAGTAAAGCAAAACCACCGTATTTCAAGGTTGTTGGACTATTTGCTTGCTTGCATATTTGTTTACTTAAAGGTACAATACAGATGACATTACCTTGAGAGGACCATGTAAAGTAGCCCAAGACTGCACAGAATTCAGCCAATCAGCAAAGGAATTAGACTGTGGCCTAAGAAAGTGGAAAGGAAGGAAGGGAGGAAGGGAGGAAGGGAGGGAGGGAGGGAGGGAGGAAGGGAGGGAGGGGGGGAGGAAGGGAGGGAGGGAGGGAGGGAGGAAGCAAACGTGGTGAAGACTGGTGCCCAGTTGTTTCCAAAGCCTATGTGTAAAGCAATGTAATCCAGCCCCGTATTACCTAAACTGTAGGCCTAGAGAAAATTTTAGTTGTTACCATATCCCCATGCCATCTTTACTTCTTAATGTTTTTCTTTGAATCACCTCACTTTCTTTCAAAATTTCTATTTCAAAAAAGTAACTTTACATAGCTATTGCAAATATAAAAGCAGTATCAGTTCTCATACAGAGACAGTAACTGTGAAAATAAATTCAATGGAAACAAAGGTATGCTATTAAATCTAGCAGAATTTAATGAGGCTCACTGTCTCGGTCACACAAACATTAGCAAGTGTTCAGCAGAGGTACGGTCTGACATTGAACTAAAACCATCTCCTTGGAGTCTGTAAGGCTGAAAGAGAATTGAAGAGGGAGTGAGTGTTTCAGCATGGGGCCCTCTGAGCCCATCTCAAGGACCACCAAGAGAAGCCCCGCGCTTTGGCAAATGTTGGTGCAGCAGAAAGAAGAGGCAAAGAAACCAGACAGTTACCCCAGCTCCACCATCACTAATCCTCAGTTCCACCTCACAAAGGAATGTACTTTCCCTGGAGACCTCAGGTCTCCATTTGTAAAATAAAGGATGTAGGGTTATTATACTGTTTCCCATTAAGCACAGGTAAAAACCTGTTGTATTCACCGTGTTTCAGTTCTCCAAGGTGGATAAAATAAATAGAAATGCAACACAGTCCTGGAAATTTTAGCTCCCATATGAGCTCGACATGAACATCATTAATAATAGAAGATACAGTGCCATCTTCCTTCTGTTTTAACTGCTCTGTCCCAGTAAGCAGTAGTGGACCCGCCAGGCTTTAAAAAGGAACAATCCAACACTGGACCTGAGATGGCCGTGAGGACTCTGGGTCATCCGATCACCTGTGCTTGAGAATAAGCGACAATAAGCATGACCCTGATTATTACAGACACTGGGCTAGTCTGTGGGGGGGGTCCTCATGCGTACTTTACCAATAATAATTCAATTCAGGTTTAAAATCCCAAAGGCAGTGCCCAAGGAAATGCATTTGCTAGACATTAGACCTCAACAATGCAAGATAATAGGTGATGTTCATTTAGTCCTATGTCACAACGGCCCAGATTTTAATTAAAAAATGGCGTTTTCAACAGGTTTAGTGCATAATTTCTCCCTGATTACAAATGGAAGCACAAACCAGTGGCCCCAAACCAGTCTGGAAGATTTCTGTAAGGCACAAAGGAAATGCTTGCCACCAAGGTAAGATGGTCATAAACGTGTGGGTAACACTCCCCCCGCCCCCACCAGGCGGGTCCAGTCTCGAGGTGAGGTAAAGGCAGGTCTGGGACAGGATACAGAGCAGGGGTCTATTTATTCAGCTGAAAGGGTGGATCTATGGCTCTATTTTCTTTCAGGTTCAGCTTTCACTTTTATCAAGCCTTCTGGGAACTAAAATGGGTGAATGATGTTTATAAAAGAAGATGAAACGCTTAGTCTTTGATATAAATCAAAAGATAAAGCACACAATGGCACCGGCCTCCTGGAAGAGAGGTAGGAAATAGACTTCTGCCCTCTTAACACAGGACTGACCAACTCCAAATGAAATCATCTTTCTCTTTCTATTCTTTCTATTCCCAGAAACCTTTTCTGTGTCACGTGTCCACAAACTTCTGTGCACAGGTAGAAAGGAACTCGCAACTCTGAGAGGTAGGTAGGGAAGTTTCTGGAATACTAAGGGTGAGTAAGGAGGAAATCCTAGTGGATACACTGTGTTTAGCAGCTTCTGCTTCCTTTCCTCTTGAGGCTTATATCCCTCTACCCTCTTCCCCCTCCCCGACCCCGGCTGCCATACAATAAAATCCTAATGGTGCCAAAAGAGCACTTCCCACATCCAATTCACAATCACTAAACCTTTCCTGATTGGTCAAAGAATTGTACATGTGACCTCCTGAGCTAGCTAATCATATTTCTGCCCCCTCCAATGACAGCGACTGGCTCAAGGTCTGGACAGCAGAGCCAACAGAGTTCTTCCATAGGTTTAATATGTAAATATTTGAAGAAAATATGTGTTTATATTGGCCAGCTTAGGTTCAGTAATGCTGCTATAACAAACTCCTAAAATTCAAGGGCTTTCAACAGCCAAGTTTTCTTTCTTGCTCCAAATATGATACCAATGCAGTAAAGAAGTATACATTTCCCAAAGACAGAAGTACTACAAATCATATAGCCAAACTTGATATCAATGGGTCAGGAAGTGTATATTACTCCCACAGTAAATATACTGAATATGTAACATCTGCTGGGAATAATAAGCTACAAGTATATAAACACAGAACTATTAACAGCCATGTTGCTCATTGGAAGAGAAACTATCAAATAAGATTTTAATGGAGCAGTCAATCACAAAATACGCTATCCACCCATCCCCCAGGGAAAGCGTGTGATCCAGGTATAGCCAATTAGGGTGGGCCATCCCCTTTGCTAACAGTGATTGAAACTGATAGTCATATAACAAGTAGGGACAATCGGAGTGCTTCCCTAAGGTTGGCTTACAGATAACAGAGAAGAGGATCCCTTTCCTATAGGGTTTCTTGGCTAGAAGATGTGACTTTCAGGAGGTTGGATGCCATCTAATCTGTCATATCAGGAAAGTCTATCATTAGAGTGAAGCCAAATAGGAACAAATAAAAGTGAAACCGAAAGAGGAAGAGAGAGACAGGCAGAGACAAAGAGATATGAATCCATGCCTGGAATACCTTCAATCCCAGTTCCCGCCTCCAAAGCTTGCTTACCTCTGTTTACTAAATGTCCTCCTTGGATCCTGTGACTTATCTTTGCCAAGTTAATAAATTCTTATTCTCTCTCTGGTTTTTTCTGGTGGGGGGAGGGGAGGGGGTTGTCTGTTGAGCTGAGAGAGCTCCAGCTAATATAAAAAGTTAGGTTTAGGAGAAGTTAAATAGCTGGTCAAGTACACAACTCTATAACCTGACATACAATGTCCCTCTTGAACTGGTCCTACTGCCTTTCCAGACTAATCTCCTGACCCCCTAGACCACTTCACACCACCCAGTGGCAGTGCTGGCTTTTTCCCAAACACTCTCTACTTCTTCTCAACACTGGACCTTAATTTATACGTTTCAAATCCCTTGAGTCACCTCTGTTCCCTGGGAGAGTGTTCTGGAGAAAGGAAATAGCACATACAAAAGCCGCCTTTGCCTAACTCTTATTTAACCTTGGCATCTGGGTTTCAGCTTAGATTTAACTTCCAACAGGACCAGGAAGTCGTCCCTGGCACCCCAAGACTGCACAAGCTTTTCCTCCTGCAAGCTCCCATGCTATCATTCTTACCCCATATTTTAACACCTATCACACTGATCTGCAATTATTTATTTACTTACTTTCTCTACCAGTAAACAAGGCTGTGTTACTTTCCTCTGTATATATCTAATAACGGTGTCTGACAAAAGATTTCAAAATGTGTTGAATAAATGAATGTCTAATATCACTAGATAGAAAATGACATACCTGCACCTAGAACCCGTGACTTCTAAGAACTGAGTACTTTCCCTAATACCTCTCCATATCACTGTATTTACAAATATCTCCAAAGTATATCAAGTACCATAAAGTTTAACATTGATGAATCGCTTCCTTTCCCATGGACCAATTCTTTGGTTTTCAAAAGAGAACCTGAAGTTGGGTGATGGTCCAAAAATAGGTAAACGTCATGATAAAGCTACTCACCTAGGGCAGGGAGGCTCCTGCAGCTCCCACTCTAGCCCCTTGCTGGCAGGATTTCCTGTCAATAGAAAACTACATTCCCAAGATGCCCATGCAGTGAGGTGTGTAGCTGACCTAGGTTCAGCCAGACTGACACACAGGTCCATGACACTAGAAGCTAATTATGAGCAGTATGGGAAGGTGGCAGCGTGCAGAGTGAGTGGACCTTGTGCCAGGCATGATGGGGAAGGTGGATGGTTCTTCTGGGCACAGCTCACAAGGGACTCCCCAACATCACTGGTACCAAGTGACATGAAGGGCAAGAGTGGGGTTTCATCGAGAACATTCCATGCTATGGTTGGGCATTTCTCCCGGCCACATGATCTTGGTCATGTAGCTCTAAGCTTAGTTTCTGGTCCTCCTAGAAATTCTGTAAGCTACCTAATGCTCTGTGATTATTTTCCTTCTGATTAACCAGCACGAGTAGATTCTGTTATATGCAAGAACCTTGATCTTCCTAATCACTTCTCATGAAATAGCCTTAACTTGACTACCCACAGAATTTACCTGTGAGGTTATATAATCTGCCCTGAATAATAGTGCTTCTAGAGATTAGAAAGTCAGGGTTTCGGGAACTGTACCAAGCCACACTAAGTCATGTCAAGTAAAGACTATTTTAATAAGGTGCTAAGTAGAAGGTTCCCATTATAGGTTATGCATCACCAAGAAAGAGAGTTATAGGATGTATTACTTCTATTATATTTTCCTAATGGAAAGGTCTTTTTTCCCCCCTAAATTATTATAGAGTATGCTTCCTGGTATATTTGTTTTTTGAAATCAACATTAGTGAGTAAAATAAACAGAGGGGGAGATTTATACTATGAGGGGCAAACTATTAAATTACATCTGAATTAACAACACTGCGTAGAGAATGTCAACATTCTTGATTCAGAGCTCTAAGGCATTCACCTCACTTCTCAAAGAACGTGGGCAAATGCATATTTATGTCTTCTCTGAGGATTCTAGATTATTTCAGGACCTTGATGGCAGCCCTTTGTTTAAGAATTAATGCCTTAACTACCAGTCTTTCCATAGGTTCAAATAAATATAGGCACTTCCATACTCAATTCAGCTTTATGCTTCAATGAACTGCAAATACATCCTTTCTTAATTTTTATTGCATCATTGCAGCAGGAGCTTTTTGTTTTGTTTTATTTTTATTTTTTAAGAAAGCTTAATTGTTTTAACGTGAGTTGATTACTTTTCATCCAACTTTAAATGAGAAGAACTAGGAATGAAGGACTAATGAAGGAAGTGAGCTGGCTGGTTAGCTGTTTGGAAGCAAATATTGAAATTAATGTAAGTGATGAATATCTGGGATTTCTAGGCTCTCTTGTGTCTTTTTTTTTTTTTTTTTTTTTTTTGCCAAACTGCACGGCTTGTGGGATCTTAGTTCTCAGACTATGGATCAAACCCAGGCCCTCGGCAGTGAAAATGCCAAGTCCTAACCACTGGACCACCAGGGAACTCCTAGGCTCTCTTGTATCTTACTGCATGGGTTTATATACACAGTAAGCCCATGCTCTTTTTTACTTTGCAATGTGTCCACAGGTGTGACATGAGGAATTATAAAAGGTGAAGCACTTTAGAGATTATTTATACTGACCTGATACTTTGCACAGATTAGAATCTCAAATACCAGAGAAGGGGGAAATGTCATCTAACTAAAGACACATGATGGGCAGGTAGCACTTTCTGGGCTCTGTGCAATGACTTCCAAAGACAAACACTCAACTTTCCCCACTGCTCCATCCCGGAAATCTGCATTTTCTTTTCCTTCCAGAGCTTCTACCACCACCTCTTCTCTTTATACCCCTTCCTGTTTCCTCCACAATTTTGCTAAGGAGAATAATGAAGCCAATGACCCCATCCTTCATGGGACTGGGGAATCACTGGCAAAACTTTGCTCAGGTTTTGGGTCTGATTCTTCCCAAGAAGGCAGATATTTTAATCTGTTTTTTTTTTTTTTTTTTTTTCCTCTGCTATATTCTCAGAACCTAGAAGTGGGCCTATTACTTAACAAATACTGAATGAAGGACTGAATTATTGAATAAAGGAATAAATCAGTGAGTAAATGGATGAATAAATTAATGAAGCAGAGACAGACAGACTAGGGTAGGAACAAAGGATCCACAAAGGAAGTCTTCCAGGCACCAAGCCTACCCACCTCTAACAGAAGGGAGATGGCCAGTGGCGAGACCAGGGCTGACCAGAGAACAGACACAGAGGTCAGCAAAGTAGGTTGTGAATGGGGGCTAATTTCCCCAAACAGCTGATTACAAGTTTTCCCTTTCTGATTACAGATTTTCTCCCTTTGCAATGAAAACAGTCTGAATAACTCATTTGATTTACCTCCTCGGAAGACACTGATAAATTCTAGAAGTCAAAGGGTGATCCGAACATACTCCTGGTCTAGAGGAACTTCCCATCTGGGGATAAGACGAGATCCAGAAACAGAATATCTGCACTGATGTAATAAGTACTGTGTCTTCAGTCCATTTGGGATAAGCAAGGAATAACTGCAGATAGCCATAAATGCAGAATGTGAGGAGGGGGAGGGGAGGGGACAAGAATCAAAGAAGGGTCTGAGGAAAAGGAGCAAAATCCAATGCGGGTCTTGAGAGATGAGTAGAAGTTTTTAAGATGGACAAGAAGAGAGAAATAAATGGTGGTAGGGGGATAACATTCCAGGAAAAGGAAACTACCTGATCCAAGTCCCAGATACCTGCTCCACACACCTGCCCCTGACTCTGGAGCTCTGTCAGTTCTTCCCACCCAGCCTCCAACTCATCAAGTGACACCATGATGCAGCGAGCTGCCCAAAGCCAAGACATGGAATCTGTCACTGTCACCCCTTTCTTTGTCAGTCTTTCTCCATCATTACATCAGGTTAATTTTAGCTTCTAAATCATCACATCCCCTCTCTCCATCTCTATCACCACCCTGGTCCTCGCGACCCTAACCCTCAAGTGGTTTTCCACAGTGGTTTCTTTACTGTTTTCCTTCATCCACCCAGCCCTTCTTCTAATTCATACTGGAGTGAAATGATCTTTTTCCCTTTTTTTTAAATTTTAAATAAACAACTGATCAAGGTATTTCCCTACTTCAACTATTTCAATGGTGTTATGGACTGAACTGTCTCCCTCTCAGATTCATAGAAATTCAGTGGCGAATACACGTTAACCTTCCACGTGACCATGTCTGGAGATATGATCTTTAAGGAGTTAGTTAAGGTTAAATGAAGTCATAAAGCTGGGGTCCTAATCCAATATGACCAGTGTCCCTATATTAAGAGGAACTGACACCAGGAGTGTGCAGACACAGAGCAAAGGCCACGTGAGGACACAGCAAGAACGCGCCCATCTGCAAAGCAAGAAGAGAGGCCTCCAGAGAAACTAGCCCTAATGGCACCTTGATCTTGGACTTCCAGCCTCTAGCACCGTGAGAAAATAAATTGCTGTTGTTTAAGCCACCTAGTCTGTGACATTCTGCTATGGCAGCCTGAGCTGACTAGTACAAACAGTCTTCCATGATTCGTTTGCTAATATCCACACTCCTGAACATGGATGGCCAAGAAGGCGCTCCACGGTCTGACACTCATCTGTTTCTCCTGCATCACCTTATGCCACAATCCCCTCACTCTCTGCCCTCCAAAAATAGTTGTCCTCTCCATTCCTCTCTGTATCGCTGACTGAGTCAAATCACCAGATTATCGGTCTTTAGCACTCCATTCCTTTCCCTTCACATTAAAAAGGGTGGCAATTTGATTAATGTCTGTTTTCTGCACCAGTGTGTAAGCTTCATGAGAGGAGGAATCATATCATTTCTATTACCACTGCAGCTTTTGCCTGGTGTGTATCTTCCTGCCTTGGCATGAAGTTGCTGTTCAACTATTTGCAGGGTGAACAAATAAAGAAGTATATTGGTCCAGTTTAACCAATGGAGACTAGGTTGGTCATCAGAGCATAAGACTAAGGGAGAAGCTGGTGGTGAGAATAGATAGCTATGGTTACGCTGCCATGCTAAAGAATACCATGCTGAAGAATACTGGCAAAAATTCAAAAGGCTGACAAAAGCAAGTGTTGCAAAGGGTACAGACACAGAGGGTCTCTTTAACATTCCTGATGAGTGTATCAATTGGTACTTTGAAAAACTACCTTGGCTTTAGCTTTAGAAGCAGTGCTTCTCAGCCAGGGGTGATTTTTGCGCCCCCAGAGGATATCTGGCAATGTCTGGAGTTATTTTCAGTTGTCACAACTGGGTTGCAGATGCTTCCAGCATCTAGTGGGTAGAGGCCAGGTATGCCACTAAACATGCTACACTGCTCAGGACAGCCTCCAAAACAAAGAATTACCAGGACCAAAACGCCAATAATGTCACATTTGAGAAATGCTGTACTAGAACAAACTAATTATATATCTTATATATATCGTATATGTCTTATACATAGATAAATACCCGACACACACTTACACATTTACGAGAAGAGACATTATGAACTGTTTATAGTAGCACTGCTCAGAAGGGAAAAAGCTAGAACTAGGGTAAATGCCCATCTTTGGTAGAATAAACTGCGGTACATTCACCCAATGGAATATTATACATCACTCAAAACAAATTAACTAAAATGGTATAAAACAAACTGAATGAATTTTAGCAACGTATTATTAGGTGGAAAAAAACTTAATTATAATTTTTATCAAGTTAAAACCAATTAAAAGTATGCTTTCTACTTCTAAAAATGTATAAAAGTATACTTAATAGAGACATGTAGAGAGGCACTGAAATTATTAAAAAATAAAGCAAAGGATCGATGGGCACAAGATTCAGGATGGTGATTTTTCAGCTGGGAAATACCAAGGGGGGCACGGTGGTGTGGAAAGTCATGTGGCTAACGTCGGTTAAGGTGCTAGATTTGCTTGGGGTGGTGGGTTTGTAGGTGCTGAGTACATTATTAAACCACTAAACAAATAAATAAATAAACGAACACCAGGCCGTTCTTAGACTAATGATAAGAGCATGTTATGAATCAACGATTAAGGTTAAATCAATTCCATGCAACTGAGGACCAATTTCAAAGCAGAAAATTTCTCCCTGTAGACTGGTGGTTCTCACAGAATGCCCTGAGAGGCTGCCTTGCTATAAGGAAGAGGCCTGCCTTTTATATGTTTTAAATTGCTCCACCACCTATGATGTCATTCGAAGAAGAACATCTGCTTCTAACATAAAATAAATGAAAAGTTTGAAAACACTACTGTAAGTGAGAAGTCAGTGAGTGTTTTAAAAGGGAGGCTGTAAAATGAGATCTGTGACATGAAAAATCACATAGTATCTCAAGGAGGCTACACTCAGTGATGTTCACAGTTCAAAGAGGGCAGTACTCGACTGCAAAGGAATGACTCACAAATGGTATAAATCCAGAAACCAGTGACAGGAAGGGAAGGGGAAGAAGATACTTTCAGGTACCTCCACGCCAATCACAGCATGGGAGTGAAAAGACACTGAAAGAGACAGATATTCACATGGAATTGAATCCACAGTTAGAGGCCGACATACAAAGGAGTTAGAAGCCAGCTGGTCTGCCTGTCTGCCGCCTTTCTTTTCTTTCAAAGGTCACTAGGACCGAGGCCTGTGCAAGCAAGGTGGACACAGTGAGAAAGATGGTGTCCCAGAAGGTTAGGGAGATGGGTCCCAAGAAGGGAGAAGGTAACAGCAGCTGGGTTTCTCACTGTTGGGGAAGGGAGTTACACATCCAGAGGGAGAAAACACTGGAAAGACACTCTAGTGTTCCATTGGAATTGGAGTATAATAACTCACGGTTTGAGACAGAGAAACAGAGGGTTGTAAATGTGGGTATTCACACACGTATACCTATATTTCTTAGCTCTTTCCACAATGAGAGCCTCAAAGTCCTAATCTGCAAGACTTTCTCCAAAACAACTGCCTTAAATTCCTGAAAAAGTTTTCAGGAAAGACTGAGGAACTGTTCCAGATTGATGGAGACTAAAAGAACATGACAACTATATGCAGGATGTGACCCTGTATTGAATTATTTGGCTATAAAGGACATTACTGAGATATCTGGCAATACTTACATGGAATCTTTGGAATGGACGTTAGTAATGTAGCAACGCCGATTTCCTGATTTTAATGACTACTCTTATGATTATTCTATAAAGAAGGAAAATGTCTTTTTTTGGAGGAAATTTGTGTTGAAGTATTCAGGCATACTGGAGTGTTACCTGTGTAGCTTATTCTCAGATGGTTCAAAAGAAAAATATTTGTAGTTTTCCGTTACTGTCTTAGATTGAAAGTATTTTAAATGATAAAAAAATTCACAAACCCAATTATTCTTGTAGAAACAAATTACATTGAACTTGAAAGGGAAAAATGGTTAAGAAACAAAATTGTGATATTCGGGTGTTTAAAAACAGGATGGTTATAATGCAGATAAACACTGCAGGAAAAAAAACAGGTTATTAGGGAAGCTTCTTCATAAAATAGCAACAGGAAATTCAATAAACTGAATAGGAAGGAGATTTTCATTGGAAGCCTGGTGTCTTCTATCTTGCTTTAAGGTGTTGGGGGGGGGGGAAATGGTCATTGAACTGCCTTGGATTTGTTTATATAAAACAATACAAGTATCAATAGCAACTTATGGAAAATGCCAAAATTGAGGACAGGCTATGCTTGCTGAGGGGTCTTGGAGCCTCAAGCATCTTAGGCTAATAGTCAAAGACACCAAGATCATTTATCAGTTAATTGGGAAGAGTTCAACAGGAGACTTGGACAGTAATGGCAAAACAGACCACCGACTGATATTTTCATGTCTAACTAATTGTCCGCTCTTCATAGCGTTTACCTAAAGAGGATCCATTAAGAGTGCTGAGAGCTAGTCCTTCTTTCTGTAATCCATTTCCTAGGGGCAGATCACTCCCATAACACTGAGGAAGAAGAAAGATGAGATTATGTGCCCACCCCTTCCCCATAAACAGTCACAAAATTCTGGAAATGCTTATCCCCTTACAAATTACACTGAAAGACAAACGTAACTCACATTTATAAAAAACCTACTTTGGGCTAGACACAGTCTATAAATCCTCTTGTTGAGTACTTTCAACAGTGATGAGAAGTAGTTATTACCCTCTTCCTTGTTAAAATGAAGAAATGGAGGCTCAGAGAGGTTGAGGAACTTATCCAGAGCCACACGGAGTTGAAACAGGAGTGAAGATCTATACAGCTGGTCTCATCTTGAACCTCATTAATCCTCATGTCTGAACCTTGCAACCTAGATATCACTGTCCCCATATTATAGATAAGAAAACTAGTTTAAATCCATGCCTAGTTTAAAGTCCTGTGTTCTTTTCACCTATGTAAACTTTCTCCTTTAGTGACATCTGAGGTTTCTAAATATCGCCTTCATTATATGCTTCCATCACCATAATTGGAGCTACAACGTGAATATTTGAAAAGCAATTTGTAGTTTACAAATGCTTTCATGTGCACTTAATTTCCATCTTCCCAACAGCCAAAAAGATATTTTTTTTTCTCCCCAGTCGTATAGATGTGGACATTGAGCTTCAGAGTAGTTAAAGGAAGAGCTCGAACCATACAGTAACACTCATGACTGGAATCTGGACCAGAGCAGCCAATGATTTTATGTAGGAAAAAAAAAATAAGTTTCATTTATTATCACAGTAAGTCTTATAACTCAGTCCCATTGGAATAGGCAAAAGACCAGAAGGAAAACTGAAGCTACTCAGTGACTGACCAGTGTCTCTTGATTTAAATGTTTAGTGTGTCTTCAGCTGGGAGAGAAATGGTATATTGGAGAAGTAAGGATGTCCAGAAAATCAGCTGGCCATGCATACACCTAACAGGTACTGTTCTAAGCTCTCCCGTGTTCACGGGCTTCTAGGATTCTGTTGGTCCCTTCATTCCGCCTCTGGAGCCTGCCAAGCAGTGAGCCTGCTTGCAAAGGATCATCAGTGAAAGAAAGATAGAAAACCACTTCTGGATGTCCTCCCACGGACTCCTCCTCCCTCTCCATACCCTGTTGGAGAGGACTGGAAAACACTCGGCATGGACGGCCAGCTGCTTGGACAAAAAGAGCTCTCTGTGCAAACACGCCTGGCAAATGCCCCGTGGCTGGCACGTGCAGCTCAGGACCATCTGCTGAGACGGCTTGCCGCCTGCTGAGGAGATAGTGAGCTCGTTCCCTTGAGGCAAAAAAGCTAAAAATGAGCTTGCAAAGTCTTTGTCGAACTGAATCCAGTAACTTGTTTCCCAATCTTCCGAAACAAAGAATAATGAATTATATTTCGCTGCATCGGTCTTCAGAAATTTCAGAACCCTCCGCTGAGAGTTTGGACTCTGATAAGCCCATTTGATTTCTGATGGCTAGTAGGTTAATAGGCTCTATAGGCTCTGTGAAAGCTGGGGCACCTTCTTTCCTGCGGGTCACATGCCCAGGGTAGTGTTCAGCACACAGCACCTGCTTGATAAACATGTGGTAGGTGAGTGAACAGAATATGATTACTTAGTACAGCAGAGGCGGTGTCCCTCTGAATGATCAATACTTAGCCTATTTCAGACTCAATTCCTTAACTTCAAAAGAGAATGGGTAAGAATTGGTAACAATGCGAAGATTTCTTCCAGTTTATCACTTTCTCCTTCTAACTTTAGAGAATGCACCTTCTCTACGTGTGGACTTCGGCTGGGAATAAAGGTGACTACCAGGTGTCCAAATTGTTTTTCTGTTTTGGAGAATCCCAAGATAGAGGAAGATGGGAGGTGGGACATGAGAGGGATGGGCCAGCACACAGGAAAGACCCAAGAATTAGAGGAGCCAGTTAGATGTTCATGAAAAGGACTTTAAATATTGAAGGGGCAACACGAATACCCAGCCACAACTAAGATATTTTCAAGGTGATGGAAGCTGGCAGTTGGAGGCCCAAAAATCTTGTGATGCCACAGCCATCGGGGTCCACTGGGAGACAAAGATCAGTGGAGAAGATGCCAGCAACAGTATTTTAAGTGAATTAATGAAGACTGTTCACTTAGAGGGATCACATGCACACCTGTTCTCCAAGTACATCTTGGCTCTGTCCTGCTTGGCAAACCTCCCCTTCCTACTGAGTCCATGCACTATGCAACAGCCTTCTAAGAGACCCCATTTCAGGGTCATTCAATCAAAGTTGGTTTCATTCATTTGCAGACAAGAATATATTTTCACAGGGGAAATATTGCCAATAGGCAATTAGAGCTGCCTGGTTTCCTATAAGGTAATACATGGTTTGGAGAGGAAGCAAGAAAAACGAAAGCTTCAGAAAGCTTTACCTCGCGGCCTGGTAGCATGAGAAGGAATGAGGCATGGAGGCAGAAATGTTTCCAACTGATGAGCTCTGATGACTTTGACACAGTGTCCAGAGACATCACTCATTTATTCTTTCATCGGCAACAATTAATTGAGCACCTACTCTGGGTTAGAAGCTATGCTAGATGCCAAAGATGTGATAACAATGAGCCCCCCCAGCCTTCACAGGTTAAAAATGTGGGTCCTGAGATCCGGCTGCCTGCACTTGAATACTGGTACTATCACTTCCAGCTACGAGATCCTAGGCAGTTGACTTAACCTCTCTGCGACTGTTTCATCTGTGTGGTAGTATTAACAGCATCTGCCACAGCCAGTTGTTACATTAGTTATTGATACTACCTACCCCATACAGTTATTGTGTTAACTTATTTAATCCTTACATGTAATGCTCTTAGAACAGTCCTTCATATGAAAGAAGCATCCAATAAATATTAGGAGCGATTGCTTTTGTTAATTTTATCATTAGTAGTGTTTGGTGAAAGCTGAATACAGAAAAGGCAACAGACAAACATGATACACATTTGAAAAGTGCTGTGAACAAGGATATGCATAAAAATGCTGAAAAGATGCACATCGAAAAGAAAACCCTAGAAAAGCCATTCCAAAGCAAGCAAGGCCTAAGCTAAGACCTGAAGGGGGTCTGGGAACCAGCTAGTATGAGTGGGAATGGGCAAGGCAGGAGGCAACAGAGTGTGCAAAGAGCCAGAGGATCAAGAGGGCACAGCAGGTTGAAGGAAATGCACTACATTCAGGATGGTTCAAGGCCATATGGTGAGCAGGGTGGTGGGGCAGGGAGAGGGAACAGTGAGTGACGGAGCTGGAAAGGTAAGCAGGAGCTAAAGCGTGAAGAGTCATGTTAAAGACCAATGGCCCTCCACTGAAGAGATTTAAGCAGGGGAGAGTTATGATCAGAATTACCCCTTAGCAAAAATACAATGGACACGGTCTGAAGAATGGTCAGGAAGCCCATGGGGAGAGCACTTAGACCAGTGCCTCCATAATGAATGGAGTTGACATGGTGTGTGTGGGGGGGTGGATATTGGGGGTTTTGGTGATGGGAAGTGATAGGCGTTTAACATACATACGTAGGAGCAGAGTCAAGAGAACTCAGTAATCTATTCAAAGTAAGAAGAGAACAGGAAAGGGGGAAATCTCAAATGAGACCCCAGATTCCCCCATAGACCATAAGGTGGAAAATGGTGCCACTTAATGGAATATGAAACCAGAGGAAGGAGTAGATTCCAGGTGAAGGAAAAGGGAAGGTAAATTTATTCAGGGGCAAATTGACTTTCAGATGCCTTGGGGACACCTAGATGGATATTACTGGTAGGCTTTGTGGGTCTCAGGGTGAGGAGAGAAGTCTGAGCTGGTGATTTATAAATGAATGCCAATGGCAGACAGAGAACTGAAGACATTAATGAAGTGGAAGTGTGTGGCTTGAGAAGATATCCTAGAATGGAACCCAGAAAGAAAACCATCACTTAAGGGTTTGGTCAAAAGCTGTGAAAAAGGGTGGGAAGGAGCAAGCAGAGGATTAGGAGGAAGCCAAGAAAAAGCAGCAACATGGAATCCAAAAAGAAGAGATTGTAGAAAGAGGTGTCATCAACACTATAGAATGCTGTAGATAGTTCAAGCCAGATTAGAAATGGAAACTGTCAATTGATACAGTGGTACCCAATTAGAAGACCAGTTTCAACGATGACATAGAAGACCAGTTTCAGTGGTTTTAGGATGCAAAATCTAGATTAGTAACAGGTTGAGGAGGAATAAATACAAGATGAGGAAGTAAGACAAAAATACCGACAATACTTTCAAGCCTTTTGCCTGTAAAGAACAGGACAGATATAATAGTAGTTGAAGGAGGGTTTGGAATGGAAGAAAGATGGAAGAGACTTGATTTATGACCATTTCTCTGACAATTTTTTCTTTGACTTCAACAAAGAATATATTTCTGCCAAGTCCAGCCATTGTTCAAAGATGTTGTATAAGCTATGTTCAAACATAGTATAAAGGCCACAGAGAAAAAACAAGTCTACCTTTGGCCCAGAATAATAATCTGCAATACATCATGACCTTGCAGACCCAGGAGTTTTACATTTATGTATATCCTTACATCTGTTTAAGGTCCTTAGGCATTTATTTTATTAATTTTAGTACAGATGATCTATTGGGACAGCCATCTACAACTTTCCTGAGTTTATATGTATTTTATATTTTTGTCATCATTTTGACAATGGGATGCCATAGTACCTGATTATAAAATACATTTAATTTTGATGCTGTTTATAACACTTGACAGGTTAATTATTTTTCTCCATGATTTTCATATTAGAATTCTGTTTGTTTCATTTGAGCACCTGTGTGTGTATGTTTCAATATTTTGAAACCAGATGCTTCTATTTTACAGTTTGATGAATTCCAGGTTCTGGGGTTTATAATGTAGATGTAATAATAATAATAATTTAAAATATTTTCCACTTAAAATACACCAATGTTGATGCTTTTAGGAGAAATTAAATGAGTAGAATCAGTTCAAACTTATTAGGAAAAGGAGATTTCTAAGCAACAAATAATCAAAAAAAAAAAAAAACAGGTTGAGACTTTACCATCTGTAAATTTATTTAAAAATTAAAAATTTTTGGAAAATTTATCAAGGTAAACAGCTAGATCAATTACCCATTTTTCTGAAAATGATAGCAGATGACATCCAATTGCATCTGATAAACAAATTTAACATCAGACACTGAAAATTTGAGAAGCTCTCTCTGTTAGTCAAATTGATACTACTTCAGAAGGCCCAGTGTTGGGCTAGTGAAGTATCCTGGAGGTCGCTGTACAGATAGGCTGGATCTCATGGCCCTTGGAAGTTTCCCTCTATAAATTCAATGAGGGGGGCACATGTTAGCTCAACCACCTCTTATTGTCAGGGCTTTAAAAAGCTTGAATGCACTTATTTTAGTTAATGAAAATGTTCAAACACTCTTGCAAACAGCAAATAAATTTTCAAAAAGGAATGTCTTAATTGACAAAGTTACTTGAATAAAAAGTTAATTGTAGGGGCTTCCCTGGTGGCGCAGTGGTTGAGAATCTGCCTGCCAATGCAGGGGACACGGGTTCGAGCCCTGGTCTGGGAAGATCCCACATGCCGCGGAGCAACTAGGCCCGTGAGCCACAACTACTGAGCCTGCGCGTCTGGGGCTTGTGCTCCGCAACAAGAGAGGCCGCGATAGTGAGAGGCCCGCACACCGCGATGAAGAGTGGCCCCTGCTTGCCGCAACTAGAGAAAGCCCTCGCACAGAAACGAAGACCCAACACAGCCAAAAATAAATAAATAAATAAATAAATAATAAAAATAAAGGAATTTCTTAAAAAAAAAAAAAGTTTAAAAGTTAATTGTAGAATCTAGGTAAACAGTATATAGATGTTCACCATAAAATTCTTTCTACTGTAGTAGATGCCTAAAAATTTTCAAGATAAAATGCTAACAAAAGTAGGAGGTTTGAAATAGGTTTAAATATGACAGTTACAATATGAAGGTAATCAATACAAAATTAAAATATATAGGTGAAATCTCAAATTAGCAGAGAACAAAAAGTATTCATCAATCTTATAAATGCAAAGATAGGAAAACTAAAGAAAATGCAAAAAAAGAAGTGATAATAGACTTAAAAGAATACAGAGGAAATAAGATAATATATCACAATAGTGTTAAATGGCTGCATCCTTTTATTAAAGATGGAATAATAGCTAGCTATGTGACGCCTATAATAAATACAACCAATACAAAGGGTAAGGAAAAGTTTTAAAAATAAAGGAAGAAGCAAAGAAAGTAAAAAGAAATACCTTCAATAATTCTACAAAAAAAAAGAATTATTTAAATATGTAACCTTCCTTTGAATCCAAACCAAGAGGGAATGATTCGATTTTGCCTTTATAGATGTTTCACTTTCACTTTTTTTCTCCTTTAAGCAAGTTAGGAATCAAGTTGAGTAAGATACCAAGCAGTAACTTAGAAGGCTAAAGTTAAAAGTGTTGATTTGCACTCAAGTGGATTGCATGGGCTTTGGTGTGTTTTCCTCCGGAGTTGGGTTTCCTTTCTCTGCATCTTTTACTCCAAAGTGTCGGGCCGTTAAGTCTCAAAGGGAAAAACATACTTGATTTTCATTTCTTAAAGGACTTCTGACTCTTTTGGTTTAGGATGTTAAGAGCTTACATAACTATAGCACAGTGATTTACCAAATGCTCAATCCTCATAGCAACTGAGAATATTGGGGTAACCTCAGATTATCAGACACTAAAACAACCAGATGGAAAGTGGGAGACCCAGCCAAGCAGCTCTTTTGCCTACACGATATCATACAACTTCGTAAGAACGTCCAGTACCACAGGCACTCTCACCAATACCCTCAACGAAACAAGCACCTCACACGTCCCCAATATTATAAGCGCCGCGTGGGATCAGATGACTTAACACCGAACCTTGTAAACAGAAAATAACTGAATATGAGCAGTGAGTGTCTGCTAAATGTTTCACTCTGGAATAAGCGGGACTGTTGCATGGCAGAATATAGTTCAGATGCAAGGATAAAGGCAGTATACATCTGCTCATAAATCTTGATGATGTACTGGGGTGAGAAAAAAACAGCACTAATTCATTTTTATTAGATATCATGGGTTACTCTTAAAGAAAGACACAATAGTACAACTATTTGTTTAAGTAAAACAAGATGACTTCTTAAGAGTTGTCAGGAGCGAAGGAGTGTTCAGCTCCTAGCAATTATTTTCTGTGCCATCAACAAAACACAGAACATTTATGATGCATTTATTTTATAACAGATGCTGTGCTGGGTGATTTAGGAAGATTGTTTCTTTTGGTCTTCATGGCCTCCCCGGAGAGTAAGTCCCATTACTTCTCTTCACAGATGAGGAAACGCAACCTCTGAGCATCTCAAGAACTGACTTTTTTTTTTTGTTTTTGGTGATCCTAGCAAGCATTAGAGCCAGGACTTGGGGCTAGGTTCTACTTGACATCCAATCTGATGATTATTTTCCCACAAGCTATACAGACTCTCTAAAAAATGTCAGATGAGGGAAGTCACATATGAAGGTGAGAAAAAATACGTATCACAATAGGGAGTTTGGCAGATATTAAACTCTTCCCTTGTGAATCCTAAAACTGTTAAATAATTTCTGGGAAAAAATCTCTGTAAAATATGGCATACTGCCTAAATTTCAGGACCTTGAAATTAATGTTGAGAATATGGTGGGTGCCATACCTCTTCACAGCAATTTTTTAAAAGCCTCTCTGTTATTATATGTAATAGTAATACCACATTATTAATCAATGCTTTTATATTATTTTTTTTCTTATATGTTAGGTTTCTCTCCTACCTGATGCCTTTTCCCCCAGCAGTTACAATTCCCTGGACTCCCTACAGATGGAGAGGTGGTAGATTACACAACAGCAAATAGCCCTGAATGCCAGGACTTTTTCCCCCCCCAGCTCATTTTAAGTTATCCCTAATCCCCTTGATAATTTAAGACAATAAAGGAAGCTTGGGTCTTATTTCAAAGTTACATCAAACCAATCATTTCAAAATGGCAACTCAATTTTGTCACTTGGGAATTAATTCCAGATTTAAAAGGGTAAACAAAACCTAAATGAACTTAAAGTTCACGGCCATAATTATGAAGATCAATACCATACATGTGGAAAATTCTGTAAAGTTATTACAAGCACTTTATCCAGAAACTGTTTATCTGGCAAACCCAGTCTACTCTGGAAGTAGCCAAGGAGATAGAAACGAAAACATCTGAGCAGCCAAGAGAGACTGCTCTGAGTCACAAGCACACATGCCTACAGAGGCGAGGCAGATGCTACAACTGAATCAGAGGACTGGTGGGGACCAGTCCATATCCAGGAGGAAACAACCACTCAGCTCCAGTGGATACTTGCCTTGTAGGAATACGGGATCAAGGTCATAGGATCTTCCAAGCTTCAAACAGAAGAAGGGTTTCCAGATGTTTTATGTGAAATTTCCTCATATTTAAAATATTGTGAGGGCCAGAAAAAAAAAAAAAAAAATCCCCACCATCCAAACTGGAGCCAAGATAAACCAATCGATGACTCAACTCTTGGCTACTTTTTACTACTGTAAAAATTAATAAACAGAAACCTCAATTAAAATAGAGTCCGGAGGCCAGAAGGGGCCCTCTCATGCCCTACAAGGAGAGCAGAGACGAACAGGAAGGAGAAGGGCTCCCCTTTCCTTCCTGGCAAGAGCTCTGCCAACGAGAGTCTGTCACAATTCAGCCAATGAAAAGCCATGGACACCGGGTTTACTATCCTTTTGTCTCTATAAAAGAGTTCTCCTCTCCATTTTTGCTAGGGAATTGCGGGCGGATCACCATGGTTGCAGACCCTGAGCTGAAATTGTTTGATGATCCTGAATAAACCCATTTTTTGCCGGAGAAATAACTGGCAGTCTATTTCAGGTCAGAACTATCCTACTTAAGCACTGAAGCCGGGACAATAGAAATGACTCACTCAAAATCAGACATTTAGAAAGAGACAGAACTTAAAATAGAACTCAGCGTCCCTCATGCTCTCTATATTTATGTCATAATCCTCAAAAGACAGAATGGATGGGATTCTCTTGGTGGCTGTTCCTTCAGTACATCATGTCAAGCCCACAACTAAGCCATAATCTGGAAAATAGATTAAAGGCAAGTAGTAAACGTAGACAGCACTGCACTGTAGCTCCTCTCTGTCTATTAGTCAGTCACGGCTGCAGTATTAGCCCGTTTGAAATAGCAATTTCTACTCTTGGGCAGGCTGTTAGCAATAATAAAGGCGATTCTACTTAGACATATTCAACATTAAGTGAATTGAGAACCAGGCTTGGGAGAAGGATCGCTGTTCGCCGTCACTGAAACCCTACATAACACTAATAAACTTAGTTTTTTTGCCTTATGTCACACAGATGGCATTTTTCATCCCAAAGTGTTTTTCAAAATTACTTTAAAATACCAATTCTTACCTGCAATCTCATCTCATTACAAGTCAATGAAAATCCATGCCTCTTTTGTACCTTGTATTGGTCAAAGCACTCAGAAAGCCACAGATTTAGATGAAGAACGTCTCATACTCTGAAATTCTCCAAAGGAGACTTTTCTGGTTCTTCACATACATTGAGTCTTCTTCTCCCATCCCAGGCTTTGGTCTCATCCCAAGCAAACCCACAGACTGGCAGACTCAATATGTTATTTCTATTTTCCAAGTATATTAAAATTAATTCAAAATTAGTAAGAAAAATACAGCCTGTCCTCATATCATCCAAAATCATCTCTTTTAATCCCCACCCTTTTAAAAACTCTGATGTAAATAAAGCTTTTTACAAAATTTAATGTTGCCACAGTTTCCTGATTCTTGATCACGTTACCTTCATCACAGGATCAATAACAAAGTATCAAGAGGAATAGGGAAATGTGTTTCCTTTATTACATCAATGCATATACTCAGAGTAATACACAACACAGGTTGTCGCCTATGTGTCAGACACTCTGGCCATGAGCTATGAGACAGCTATTATCGAATCCATGGCACAGATGAGGAAACTGAGCCAGAGGAAAGTTAAGTAAGTGGCCAAAGATTACTACGCCAGACAGTGGCAAGGCCAGGGCCTGATTTCAGGAAGTCTACCTTCAAAATCCAAATACTCACCAGCCCATGACATCGCACTACGAAGCATCGGCAAGGGTGCTGCTGGCTGCCTGCTACCTGCCACGGCACACACACCACGAGGAAGGTGAGGTCCTGGAGGCCCACGCAGATTTGTGGCCCATACTTGAGGCTCTCCTCACGTCACACTAACCATAAGAGCAGAAGACTTAGGATCTTTAATCAGGGCTCTTGAGAACTCGGTATTATTCCCGAAGCCATTGCACGGCTCTGGGAAAGGTTCTGAGATGGAGATAAAGTCTATCTGATACACTGAGGGGGGAGAATTAATCTGCCAAGCCTCAAGATTATTCCTTTCTATCTCTAAACAGGAGACGTGTAGGGGAAGATATGAAAATAAAACAAGCAATAGCAAGTGCGAGGTGCCTTCCTATCCAGCAGGCTACCCGAGACCTCGCTATACACTGGATTCGTGCACAGCTGAGGAGGAAAAAGGGCAAAGAGGACAGTAATGGGGGACTCAGGTTCAAACCGGAGTTAAGCCAATAACATTTAGCAAGTAGCCCACAAGTTCTTTCATTTTATCCTTCCGGTAATCCCGTGCGGTGGATGTTACTGTCATGGGACACATAAAGAAATTGAGGTGCAGAGTTGTTAAGTCACTTAACTAAGATCAGCCCTGTTGGGAAGTAAGAGCGAGAAAGTAAAACCTCAGACTGACGTGAGCAAGTTTACGCTCTGCAAGCACAGGAGGGGGAAAAAAGACCGCCAGCCAGATACTCCTAGATTTCAATCATTCATGAAAAAAATATAAGCAACATTAAGTCTATGGGTTTTTAAGGTGTTTTCCCAGGATGCTGTTTATTTTGATATTTGCATTTACACTGCGCATATGGCTCTGTGAAATGGTCGCCATTTATATTTAGAGAAAAGCAGAGAAAATAAATAGGTTGGCAATGCCAGAACTAGAAATTATAGCATTAAAGGAGATGAAGGCACTGGCCCTAGAATTTCTCAAGGGGGCTGCCCCTCATCCACCAAGCGCCCAGATTTACAAATGTCCCTTCCCATAATGCAAGGGATGAGACAAGAACAGAAGCCAAGCTCAGGCATCAGATCACAAACAGCAAAACTCAACGTGTCAGAGAGCGTCTATCCCAACCCACCTCCGCAACAAACAAGGTAAAAGGAGAAATTGGAGGTTAAAAAGTAAACTGCCCGAGGTCAAAGAGCAAGTCTGTTTGACCAGACAAGAACCCAGGCCATCCTGGTTATTAGTCTAGGGTTCTCTCCTCTACTTTCAGGCTATAGTGTAGGGGTCCTAAGTAGAATGCAGGACTCCGGTTTTAAGTTCTGATGCTAATACTAATTCATGACCTTGAGCAAGCTATTTAACCTTGTATACACCTTGGTTTCCTCATTAGCGAAAATGGGGATAGTAACAGCGCCTACCTAGTAGAGTTACGATGCATAGAAGAGAAGCCAGAGTTAGCGTGCACATCAGCACACAGCACGGAGATGGGTCCAAAGATGTGTTTTATAATGTTATCAGCTTATTAAGATGCCCATGAAAGTACATTATAAATTGTAAAGTGTCACTGGATGTTATTTATTACTACAGCCTATTTTTTTAACAAGGAAATGTACCATCCTATATAAATCTCTTCTTTCTTATACATCATAATAGCACTTAAGCAGTTACAAAATAATCTATAAAATCATCTTGCTTCTCATCATTTTTAATAATAACACACGCAAACTGCACGCATAATCATTTTTAATATTGCTCCATATCACAGCCCAGGCCCAGAGAGTAAAGGTCTCCTTTCACAGTACTGCAGATTATTCAAACGGCCTTCTCTGACAATTCATTCAAAACAAAATTGAAAGATGTAATCTAAAAAGAAACATGTTTGGTCTTTGTCCACAGTACCTGGCACAGAGCACCTAAAACCCTTGGGATTTCTTGAGTGGTAGGTACGTTGTTATTTACAACAAGCCCTCTTGGACCATATGCTCATGAGATAACTCACAGCCAGGCCCCTAGGTAGCCTCAGACTGGGGACTGGCAACAGACAGACCAAACGGGATTAAAGAGTGGGAACTTTTTAGCTCCATCCCTCGGTCTCTGGGGAGGGGAGAGGGACTGGGGATGGAGTTCAATCATGTGACCAATGATTTCATCAATCATGCCTATGTGATGAAACCTCAATAAAAACTCTGAAACTCTGAGGCTCAGAGAGCTTCCAGGAGGGCAAACACATTGATATGCTGAGTGGGTGCATACCTGGAAAGGGCATGGAAGCTTCAGCTCCCGTGCCTGTCCTCTACATCTCTTCTATTTGACTGTTCCTGAGTTGTATCCTTTACAATAAAACTATAGTCACAGTACAGCTCTTTCCTGGGTTCTGTCAGTTGTTCTAACAAATTATCGAGTCTAAAAGGGAGTCACAGAAACTCCCAAATTTGCAGCTGGCTCAGCAAAAGTGTAGGTGGCTTGGGGACATCTAGGCCTTAGGGCTAGAATCCGAAGTAGGGGCAGTCTTGTGGGACTGAACCCTTAATCTGTGTGGTCTGTGCCAACTCTGAGTACTTGGTGTCGGAACTGAATAGAGATATAAGGCACCCGGTGGGTGTCAGAGAATCGCTGTTGGGATGGTGCAAAAGAGAATTTCTTCTGAGTCTTTTTTCCTATGTTGATACCTGGACTGGGTATGAACTCCAGTTTTTATACCTCCTCTTGTGATTTCTAGATTCCTCATCTAGAGCTAGAAGAGAGGCTGTCTGCACCTCCCCCTCGAGGTCCTCAGGCTGTGTCTGAGGTTATGGAGATCCAAGGCAATCACTGGATATGGTGAAACTAAAGTAAAACCTTAGAAGCAACCTTGATTGATCTACTAGGAACTTTTCTTATTTGGGTCATCCCTGGTATCAGCAAAATCCTTCCAGTTGTATATTGATAAAGATGTGCTTGCTTCCAAGGTATTGTATAGGGCTGCGAGTCATCCAGAGACCCAGATAGTTCTAAAGCAGCACGCGTGTGGGACCGCATCCCTGAGTTCCAGCATGGGTTCTACATCTTAGAATGTAAATGACCTCGTCAAGGTCATACAGCTAAGGTATCTCCATTTCTGCATTCACATATTAAGGAAGTCACAGCAATTTTGAAAATGTGTTCTAGGAAACACCTGTGTTACACTCACCTGGTGTGTTTGTGATGGCAGTTGACACTGCCCTGGATCCGTGTACTCAGATCTGAGTTTGGGACCCCGGAATCTACATTATTAACAAGCACTCCAGGCAATTCTGATACCCTGTAATAATTGGCAACTTCAATGTGTAACCCCTTTTATTCCATTGTATCAATTTATTGCATCAGTTCTATCATATCATTTCTCTAAGTGAGAAAAAGGTTATCATTTTGGTGAGGGCACTAACAATGCAAGCATCATATACTCCAGTATTAATAAATATTAGGCTAGTTAGATAAAATCAACTCTTCCTGCAATGTGTCAAACTAGACAGTTCTCTCTGATGATACCCCCAAATTCCTTGTACAATTTAATCTTTGTAGTAGCTCCTTTTATGTGAGTTTTTTTTTTTCAGATAATGGTATTATCTCTCCATTTAAATGGTCTATACTGCAAGCCAGTTGCAATCTTCTTGACTGATGCAGTAATTTCAGGCAATGAGCAGATACGCTTGAAGTAGTTAATGCTATGATGCATTATTTTTTAACCATTATGGAAGTACTACTTAGAGTAAAAAGGAATTTAATTGATTCTGATGTAGTTAAAAATGTAAATGCTTCTGAACGTAAAGACTGGCACTGACTGCTCGAATCTATCTCCTTCAGTGGGCATCCACTGTTACAAACGTTCAGATTCTTGCTTCTCCTTTTTTCTCTCCTCCCCTCCCTTTTTTCCTCCCTTTCATGTTGTATCTGGGTTATTATCTGAGGCACTTAGCTGAGGTCACTGGCTTCCTTATTTTTATTTTAAGGTAATCATCCCCTATACAGATGTCTTTACATTTAAATATCTATACTTTTCAAAGCTTCTCAAACTGGCATGTTGGGAAAACACAGAATGACTTAGATCATCTGCTGCATCTACATTCCTGCTTCCTTCGTTTAAGGGGCTATTAAATTGATGCCTCAGTGTACAGATTGAAGTCATTTGTTATGAGTAAGGTAACTCCATCATGGCTAGGAAAATCAAAGGTTCACCAAAAATACTGTGATGGTTAACTTAAAATCAAGACTGTGTTGGATGGTGAAGGTCTTTTATTTTTATTATTACAAAAAGATCCCAAAGGAACCCAAGAGTCCTCAAGCTTTGATTCATTTTTATGTACAAGAATATCTTCCTACATGCTAGCTGCACAGAACAGACTCTCCAAATGTGGATCCTAACCATTTGGGAGGGAATAAGTAGGAGGGAGGCATGTATAGCTTTAAGAATATGATCAGAACTACAGACCCTCTTCACCCCCCACCATATAAAGGACATATACACACTGGGCTGGAAACCTTCCTACACAGGCTCTCAGTCAGTATTACTCAAACTGTGGGCCATCAACAGTGCTGGTCTGTGAGCTGCTTGTTACTACTCTACAGCAAGTACTGAAGTTGAGAAAAAAGCATTCCGAAACTTCATAGAGATTTGACAGAACAATTTTATATTTATTGAATATAATAACATAAAAAGGGAGATTGTACCTCAGGAAACAAGAAAAATTTCAAATAAAACAACCTAACCGGGCTTCCCTGGTGGCGCAGTGGTTAAGAATCTGCCTGCCAATGCAGGGGACATGGGTTTGAGCCCTAGTCCGGGAAGATCTCACATGCCATGGAGCAACTAAGCCCGTGCGCCACAACTACTGAGCCTGCGCTCTAGAGCCTGTGAGCCACAACTACTGAGCCTGTGTGCCACAAATACTGAAGCCCATGTGACTAGAGCCCATGCTCCACAACAACAGAAGCCACCACAATGAGAAGCCCGCGCACCGCAATGAAGAGTAGCCCCCGCTCGCCGCAACTAGAGAAAGCCTGCACGCAGCAATGAAGACCCAACGCAGCCAAAAATAAATAAAATAAAATAAATTAATTAAAAAAAAAAAACAACAACCTAACCTTACATCTAAAGGAACTAGAAAAAGAACAAAGAAAACCTAAAGTTAGTAGAAGGAAAGAAATCATAAAGATCAGAGTAGAAATGAATGAAATAGAGACTGAAAAAAAACAACAGAAAAGATGAATGAAACTAAGAGTTGGTTCTTCGAAAAGATAAACAAAATTGAGAAACCTTTAGCCACACTCATCAAGAGAAAAAAGAGATGGGCCAAAATCAATAAAATCAGAAATGAAAAGGAAGTTACAACCAACACCACAGAAATATTAAAACAAAAGATCATAAGAGACTGCTATGAACAACTATACGCCAATAAAATGGACAACCTAGAAGAAATGCACAGATTCTTAGAAATGCACAATTTCTGAAGATTGAACCAGGAAGAAATGGAAAATATGAACAGACCAACTACCAGCTATGAAACTGAATCACTAACTAAAAAACTCCCAACAAACAAAAGTCCAGGACCAGATGGCTTCACAGGTGAATTCTACCAAATATTAGAAGAGTTAACACCTATTCTTCTCAAACTATTCAAACTTCTCAAAAAACTGCAGAGGAAGGAATGCATCTGCACTCGTTCTAAGAGGCAAGCACCATCCTGATACAAAAACCAGACAAAGACATCACACAAAAAAGAAAATTACAGGCCAATATCACTGATGAACATACATGCAAAAATCCTCCAAACTGAATTCAACAATACATTAAAAATATCACACATCATGATCAAGTGGATTGATCCCAGGGATGCAAGGATTTTTCAATGTCTGCAAATCAATCAATGTGATACACCACATTAACAAATGGAAGAATAAAAATCATATGATCAACTCAATAGACACAGAAAAAGTCTGCGTCTGTTGAGACAAAATTCAACATCCACTTATGATTAAAAAAAAAATAACTCTCCAGAAAGTGGTTATTAAGGGAACATACTTCAACATAATAAAGGCCACATACGACAAACCCACAGCTAACATCACTCAATGGTGAAAAGTAAAAGCACTTCCTCTAAAATCAGGAACAAGACAAGGATGCCCACTCTCGCCACTTTTATTTTCAATATAGTTTTGGAAGTCCCAGCCACAGCAATCAGAGGGCAAAAAGAAATAAAAGGAATCTGAATTGGAAAGGAAGAAGTAAAACTGTCACTGTTTGCAGATGACATGATAATATACATAGAAAACCCTAAAGACACCACTATAAAACTACTAGAGCTCATCGATGAATTCGGTGAAGTTGCAGGATACAAAATTAATACACAGAAATCTACTGCAATTCTATACACCAACAACAAACTATCAGAAAGAGAAAGTAAGGAAACAATCCTATTTACCATCACATCAAAAAGAATAAAATACCTAGGAATAAACCCACCCAAGGAGAAGAAAGACCTGTATTCAGAAAACTATGAGATACTGATGAAAGAAACTGAAGATGACACAAAAAGGTGGAAAGATATACCACGTTCTTGGATTGGAAGAATTTACATTGCTAAAATGACCATACTACCCAAGGCAATCTACAGGTTCAAAGCAACCCCTACCAAAATACCAAGGGCATTTTTCACAGAAGTAGAACAAATAATTTTAAAATTTGTACAGAAACACAAAAAAAACTGCAAATAGCCAAAACAATCTTGAGAAAGTAGAACAGAGCTAGAGGAATCAAGCTCCCTGACTTCAGACTATATTGTAAAGCTACAGTAATCAAAACGGTAAGATACTGGCACAGAAACAGACACATAGATCAATGGAACAAAAAAGAGAGCCCAGAAATAAACCCACAGATTTATGGTCAATTAATCTATAAAAAAGGAGGCAAAGATACAAAATGGCAAAAAGGCAGTCTCTTCAATAAGTGGCACTGGGAAAACTGGACGCAGTTTAAAGACTGAAATTAAAACATTTTCTTACACCATATACAGAAATAAACTCAAAATAGATTAAAGACCTAAATGTAAGATTGGAAACCATAAAACTCCTTGAAGAAAACATAGGCAGAACACTCTTTGACATAAATCACTGCAATATTTTTTTGGATCTGTCACCTAAAGCAAAGGAAACAAAAGTAAAAATAAACAAATGGGACCTAATTAGACTGAAAAGCTTTTGCAGGGCAAAGGAAATCATCAACAAAACAAAAAGACAACCTACTGAACGGGAGAAAATATTTGCTAATCATATGACCGATAAGGGGTTAACATCCAAAATATACAAACAGCTCATACGACTCAACATTTTTTAAAAAACAACCCAATAAAAAAATGGGCAGGAGAGGGGCTTCCCTGGTGGCGCAGTGGTTGAGAATCTGCCTGCCAATGCAGGGGACATGGGTTCGAGCCCTGGTCTGGGAAGATCCCACATGCCGCGGAGCAGCTAGGCCCATGAGCCACAATTACTGAGCCTGCACGTCTGGAGCCTGTGCTCCGCAACAAGAGAGGCCGCGATAGTGAGAGGCCCGCGCACCGTGATGAGGAGTGGCCCCCACTTGCCGCAACTAGAGAAAGCCCTAGCACAGAAACAAAGACCTAACACAGCCATAAATAAATAAATAAATAAATAAAGAGGATGCATTTCAAATTGTCTAAATGTAACCTAAAAAAAAAAAAAAGCTAAAAAAAAAATTGGGCAGGAGACCTGAAGAGACATTTTTCCAAAGAAGACATACAGATGACCAACAGGAACATGAAAAGCTGCTCAACACTGTTAGTTATTGGAGAAATGCAAATTAAAACTACAATGAGATATCACCTCCTACCTATCAGAATAGCTATCATCTAAAAGACCCCAAATATCAAATGTTGGTGAGAATGTGAAGGAACGGGAACCCTCGTACACCGTTGGTGAGAATGTAAATTGGGGCAGCCACTGTGGAAAGCAGTATGAAGGTTTCCGAAAAAACTAAAAATAGAAGTACCTACCATATGACCCAGCAATTCCTGGGTATATATCCAAAAAAAATGAAAACACTAACTCAAAAACACACATGTACCCCAATGCTCATAGCAGCATTATTTACAATTGCCAAGATATGGAAGCCCTAAATGTCCATCAACCAATGAGTGGATAAAGAAGATGTTGTGTATGTATGTGTGTGTATGTATATATATATATACATACACACACACACACACAATGGAGTACTACTCAGCCATAATAAAGAATAAAATCTTGCCACCTGCAACAACATGGATGGACTCAGAGTGTATTATGCGAAGTGAAATAAGTCAGACAGAGAAAGACAAACGCTGTATGAGATCACTTCTATGCAGAACTTAAAAAATAAAACAAACTAGTGAATATAACAAAAAGGAAACAGACTCACAGATACAGAGAACAAACTAGTGGCTACCAGTGGGTAGAGGGAGGGGGGAAGGGCAAGATAAGGGTAAGGAATTAAGAGGTGCTAACCATTATGCATAAAATAAATAAGCTACAGGGATATACTGTACAACACAGGGAATATAGCCAATATTTTATAATAACTATAAATGGAGTATAACCTTTAAAAATTGTGAAGCACTATGTTGTATACCAGTAACTTACATAATATTTTACATCAACTACATCTCAATCTTAAAAAGAGAACTTGTGTTTTGTATATTTGTAATTTCATTCTTTATTTTTACTGTATTTTAGAAGTGTGTTAGTCCAATCCGCAATGGATTAGAAATTTTAAGAACACAACTGGCCCATCACCACAGACAATTTGAGAGGCACTGCTCTCCATGGCAGCCTGCACTCACCTCTCATGGGAAGTCTCAAAAGATCACAGAACTCCTAAGACATGACAAGCCCAACTGTACAAATTCTAAAAGCCTATGCATCCCATACATGAGATATGTGTACCCCGTAACCCACGTAAGAGATGCAGCTGCAGAGAAATGGCAGGTAACCTCGTACCGTGTGTGCCAAAAGTTAGTCAAGAGCCAGAACTCCGAATCTCCAGGATGAAAGAAGTGATCAAATAGCAGGAAACACAGGGCAGAGGTGGATGAGGCTAATGTTATAGAGTCCAAATATGAGCTTCAGGTCCTTGAGCTCAGCAAGTGCTAGGAACCATGACCTGCGTGACAGATTCACACCTCTGGGGGATGCACAGGGCCCTCTAATGAAATACATGCAATGCACTCAAAGGGGGAAGCCTCCTGTGTTCTAACACCTGCATCAGAGGCCATCGGTGGTGAGTGCTGCGTAGGACGGGAAATGTGGGTGACACAGACTGTGGGTGACTCTGTGAGCACATCAACATCCCCTGCCGGCCACTTCTCTAAAGGGAAACAAATCCACTGTAGGAACTGGGCATCCCGAGTGTCGGAGCTCCTGATTACAAACACAAATATGCATCTAGTCCGGGACCCTCGGGGGCTCTCTGAAATGAGTCCACAGGCCTCTTCCTAGCCCCCTTATGCATGGGGTGGGGGGCTATCAGAATTCACAGGGAGGGGTGTAGGGTAGCTCCCTGCAGCAGACTGTCCACAATTCATGGGCTGAGGGAACACCCACTGCCCACTCCCAGAGCCTTTGCAAATCTGTCAGCAAAATGCAGCTCTGTCAATGATGAAAACTATTGTATCCTTTAGGCGTGTTGCAAAAAAATAAAGTTCAGGATGACCCTCGATTATATTGTTCTAGGTATAATGTGCAAACACTCAAACAAGCCATGTACTGAGAAACAGGAGAATGAGTTTCCATGCTGCGCCAGCCCTCCATCTACCCACCGCCCCCACAACACACACACACACATAACACACACACACACTATCACTAGCTCCCAGTATGACTCAAGGCTCAAGGCAAGGGTGACTTCCTCACTCTGCATCTGTAGAGCTTGCCCAAGGCCACACAGAGACCTATAACATTCCTCAGAGGACAGCTCAGGTCTTCCAGCCTCAAGCTCCACATACTTTCCATGTCTCTGATCTATTTTAAAAGTAAACAAATTCTGCACTTACTAACTCCAGTTGAAGGCAGGAAATGTCTTTAATGATTTACACCAAGCAAAGGCATTCCACATCTTAGATGCTGTGAGAAACCCAATGAAATGTCAGCTTCGAACACATTTTTTTTCTTGGAATATTAGAACTCAGTACTGCAATTGAGGTATGTGCCTGAATAAACAGGCAAAGTGGTTAATAATAATTATATATCCATGAAAACAAACACAAAGTTTGGTGAAAGAAAAACAATGCATCTTACCAAGTTTCTCACTGAAAACTGGAATTTTCAAAGCAGTTTCTAGTCCAAGGATTGTTCAAGAAGGTGTATGTCTGATAAACAGGGAAGAGAAACGGTTGCTGCTACCTGAATGGATCCATTGGCCTAAAAAAGCCAAGTCCTTGTAACTTATCCAGAACCAGGAACCTCTGACAGAACTGTTGCTGGGTGGGAATTGTATCAGTGGCAGAGCTAAAACAATCTCTAATGCTTGAGTACCCTTAGTGTTTTCCCCACTCTTTTCTCCCCCAAGGGAAATTCAGTCTTTGCTTTCTATCTTTACCACGGGATTTTGTTTATCAAGACCTTTATTTTTTTTTTTTAACATTTTTATTGGAATAAAATTGCTTTACAATGGTGTGTTAGTTTCTGCTTTATAACAAAGTGAATCCGCTATACATATACATATATCCCCATATCTCCTCCCTCTTGCATCTCCCTCCCTCCCACCCTCCCTATCCCACCCCTCTAGGTGGTCACAAAGCACTGAGCCGATCTCCCTGTGCTATACTGAGTTTAATGACCATGAGACCAATCCGTGATAGGAAAAACCACAAAGGCCTGATGATCTTGTGAGACTGACATTGGGAATGGAAAGAACCACAGAGTTTGAGGAAGCAAGAGAAAGGACTGAGTGAGGAGGAACAGGACAAAAGACCAACAAGGCTTAAGTCCAGTGACGTTGGAAGAAACTGATGGTCATGCAAGTGACTGGCGGGGGTAGGGAAGGGCAGCTCCCATTGTGAGAGATATAGCTAAAAAAATGTAAAGAGTGACTAAGAAGTTCTGTTGTGACTATGGTCCAACACTTGCAAATCTGCTTTGATCATTACCTGACAGTTGGAAACAAGGTGAGGGGCAGGGAACAGTGGCGTTTTGAATCAATGGCACACCAAGGCACTGCCTAACAAGCCCACTCGGGATTATTTAGTTCTCTGGAAGACTGTACATGTGTTTGACATTGCTGTTTACCATTTGATTGGAGCTCAGACACTGTAAAGTTACATGTTAACTTGTAGATTTATGTCCAGTACAAAAGATACCCCCAAACATTAAGGTTTTAAGGTTTTATTGCCCTATAGGACATTAACCAGTTTTTGTATCTAACCTGGCAAACTTGGGCTAACATTTTAAAATTCATATAAATGTCCAAGCTCTCAACTGTCCTTGTAATCATCTCATCTGTTTCCTTATGAATGAGTTAAATAAAGTTGACACATGTGTACATTATATGTATATCAAAGTCACATGTTTAACCTGTGAAAATGATACTTTGACAAGAATTAAGGATATAAAACTCCTTTGGCCACAATCATTACCATTTGCTGTTGTATTAAAGCCTCAGATTTCTTTTTCATTATTTTTTCAGTTGCTAAACTCTTTCTCTGAACAACAACAAAAAAGCCATCTGAGTTGCTTGGGAGTTTTAAGTCTTTTACATTTTTCCCGGAGGGGGAGCTGCATTTGGGGATGTCCTGAGGCCTGGAGGTCAGTGTAACCTCTGGGCAAGGCTCCCTGGAGTCTGCCCATTTCTGGATGTTCTCTTGGTTCCAAAGGCTTTTGGATAGCCCTCTTGCCAAGGTGGTAAGAATATGCTAATGCTTCCTCAGTTTTCCCTCTTCTTCCACAAAAAAGGAAATAAAATCACCACTGATGATCAAGCTGAGCCTCTTGAGGCTGACCAGAAGAGGCAGAACTGTTTTCCAACTAGAGAAGAAATTCATCGGACCAGAGTAAGGACCAGCAGACAAAGTCCTCATGAACACATAGAAAAGCAAAGTATCCCACACGTCTCTCAACCCTGCCAATATGTAAATCCCTTAGCAGCTTGCAAATGAATTCATTTTCACATTTGGGAGAGGAGAATAAAGAGGAAAAACATTTCCATTGCCATCACTGATAGAAATCGTATTTAGACGCCGATATCAGCATAAACACATGTGGATCTGTACTCATTTTCCAGTCATTTGAAGTATTTATATCTGTTGAATATGTATTATTAAATTAATGCTGATTGGAGTTAGGAGGCAATTTTAGATTGAAATGTATTTCATTGTGCTGCAGGTAAAGCTGAGGGTGGGAAGCAAATTATCTGGCAAATTGAACTTGCTGCACTGCAAATACCAATTCCCGGTGAATACTTGATTTCCTGATTATCTGCTTGGTTTCCTTCTCAGAGCTGACAGCCTCCTTCCAGAGCCGCCTTCTGGGGAGAGAAACCAGTGTGCGGGATGGAGGAGACACGGGGCATGTGACTTGGGTCCTGATGAAGGGCCAGGGTCCCCGAGTGTTCCTTTAATAAATAAATAAATCATGGATTGAGACAGAGGGGCCCAGCCACTCATGGGTTCCTTTTGAGTTTAAGTAAAGCCAGAGTTGATTTTTTAATTAAATTAAGTCAAGGCAATGAGAAGTACATTCAATGAAGAAGGGATACGGATTCAAATCAACTTGGTGGGGAAAAGAGAAAGAGTGAGTCAGGTATGGGGTGTGGGAGGGTGGTCAGAGCTTAAATAATCACAGTTCTTACACAGCTTGAATAGGGAGAAACTGGGGGACTTCCCTGGCGGGCCAGCGGTTAAGACTGCGGGCTCTCAATGCAGGGGGCGCGGGTTCGAACCCTGGTTGGGGAACTAAGATCCCACATGCCACAAAGTGCGGCCAAAAAATAAAATAAAATAAAATAATAGGGAGAAACTGGTAGATTTTGCCCTACAGGACAGATTCCTACAAACTGCTGGAGTTTTGTGGGTGTGACTGCTCCTAACTCCCCACTCTCTCCTCTTCCTGTGTCTTCCCCCAACACAGGAGAGCATGGCAGCCAGGCTATGCTTCCCAAAGGGCTGTTCTCCGGCTCCACCTCCACCAGTACCAGTGGGGACCACGGAAGCTTCGGGGGATGGGGGCAGGGTGGAGTGTGAAGAGACACAGAGTCAAGGAGCCCCAGCCGCTGACTTACCCTGCACAGGAGAAAAGTTCTCAGCACTGAGGTTCTGTGCCCCATAAATGCAGCCTCTGTCACAGCAGTATCAGACGCCAGAGACGGTCAACCCTATGGCCACTCCCCACCACGGCACTGTGCCTGACCAGTAGTGAAAAGGATAATCTGATGTATCTATTTTCAGTGGAATTCGCCATATTTTTCCCCATTGGCCATCAATTTGGTGGTTGGATAGGCTTAGCCCCAGTAAAATAAGATACTGGCAGGATGGCTATTTCAAGAAAGTCCTAGCCAATTATCTAGATAATTGTAGCAAATTAAAATAGGATAGGATTTTCTATCTATACTTTTTTGGTAGGTTTTCTACTTTTACCTGGATTTTTGGAGGGGGATTTTACATTTTGCCTAATTTGGCTCTGTGGTCTTACCACATTTTGGGAAGAAATAGGCCAAGTTTCATTTCTACAAAGACTAGCTTTGGCTCTATTAATGAAACAGAATGACATGATACAAATGACAATAACTAAGATTTTCTGAATGCCTACAGTGTGGCAGGCACTCTTTTAAATGTTTTACACAAATAACCCCCATTTAAATCTCACAGCTCTATGAGGTACTCTGTATTCTCCTCGCCATCCTATAGATGAGGAAACTGAGGCATGGAGAGGTAAAGTAACCTGCCCAAGATCACACAGCCGGCGTCTTAGTCAAGAGGCTAAGTACTATATCAGGCAATCCTAAAACCTCAGTGACTTAACATGCTAGACATGTATTTCTTCCTCCAATAAAGTACAATTCAAATACTTCAAATCAAGTAAGCCCCATCCCTGCTGGGAGGCTCTTTTTCAAGCAATGACTCAGGAATCCAGGAATCAAAAGGCTTCAACACATGGCCCAGGGGAGCATCACAGAGGGACCAAAGTGTGGAGAAAGCAAATCCTATTCTCAGAAGCTTCCTAGGTCAGGATGTGACATGCATCATTGCCTCTCACATTTTATTTCCCAGCACAAATCACGTGGTTCCACCTAGATGCAAAGGAGCTCATGTAATGCCTGGATGGACAACCACTTCCCAGCAACAACTCTCACCATTCTGAGCAGAGGCCGTCAGCTCTAGTGACCAGCCAGCCTCTCTGCCACAGCTAGTACACAGCCGAGCTGAGATTTGAAATTTAGCTCTTTAAACCCTCTGCTGGGTCAAATTTTGTGTTAAGGACTAGCACTGTTGTTGTTTTTCCTTTTAAGATACAAAAGTATATTTCTAAAAGAATGCTTCTAAGGAAAAATATCGTGCATTATAGGGGCCAAATCATGTAAACAATTAAAGCCAGCCAAGGGAAACAAGGGAAACAAAAAGAGTGACGCTCACGCTAGCTAAGGGCCGCTGCTGTTCAGCTTCAAGGCCAGGGCTGTTCAGCTTCAAGGCCAGGGAGAGAGAGAGTTGGGGATTATGTAACTCTGTCTAAGGACAAATGCAAATCTAGTACGGTTCACCTATTACTTTTTTTTTTTTTTTTTGGTGAGAGAGAAGAGAGAGAGAAATACGAAATACGAAATGTTATGAGAAAGCTCCAGATTTTCAAATATTAGTTCTGGCAGGCATTCCATTTCCAGCATAATTAGCATTTGAAAGAGAGGTGATTTCATAGGAATAGGCCTAAGGGATTGCACTGATATCCTGAAGTATCTGGTGATGGGCGGAGGGGAGATTCTCTCAGAGCCATGGACTGACCCGCGGCACCTAAAAATGGCTGACCCACAGTCTTCTTTGGCTCTGCCTAGCCGTCCAACCTAACCTCCTCCAGACACTCCTCTTAAAAACCCCCTTCTTTCCACTAATCCTGACGCTTAGCCAAATTTTGCTTCTCAACATTCTTCTCTCTCTTTTCTTCTCTTCCCTCTTCTCCATCCACTGGATGTTTCTTCCACTCTTTCTGGCCTCAAATATCATTCTAATGATGACTTGCAAAAGTTATGTCTTAATTCTCTCTCTCCTCTAAGCTATAGGATGACCTTTCCAGGAAATGTCATCTAAACCAAATTCTTCGCCCAGAACACTGACTATCTAAATCTCACTTCACATCTTGATTTCCTCAGGTGGGTCACTTACACTAGTGCTTCTCAAACGATTGTGTGTGTGTTGATGGCGTGGAGCTGGTTCATATTCTGAATTCCTCCTCCCATTTCAGACTGACACCACTGGGAGCTAGTTCTCCATGAATACTTCCACATCTCTGTTTGGTCTGAGCTTTCTGAGAACTAGAAAACTTGGGTAGAGGATGATTTAACAGCAAACATACCTTAAAAGCTGAAAACAGGATATTGCTCTGTAGAGCTTTGGAGACTTCTCTATCCTAGAGCCACTGGCTTACATTTCACAGGCTAGGGAAGCTACAGATCTCTTTCCCCTTGCCTCCCTGGAGAATATTTATTAATATTCCAGAGTAAAGGTTTTTCTCCCTCTGGAGGGAAGATGGGCTGACATGCCAACCACCCTCTATAAGCTCCAAGTCTCATAATTTCTGGGTTCGTCTCCTGCTCATACTGTGTCACCCCAAGAGGATTGGGGCTCAGGAAACTGATGCAAAAATTACGCTGATCCAGAGACCCCATATTTTCTATAAGAATATCATATGCATATAAATATAGCAGGTACATGTATGAAACACAATAAAATTACATGCTAAGAGAGTACATCTTAAAAGTTCTCATCACAAGAAAAAAATGTAACTACGTGTGGTGATGGGTGTTAACTAGACTTACTGTGATAATCATTTTGCCATATGTACAAGTACCAAATCATTATGTTGTATACCTGAAACTAATATATGTTATATGTCAACTATATCTCAAAAAAAAAAAAAATAATCATGCAAGGGCACCTCAGAAGTACAATGGTCCAGGATGTGGGGTGAGATTGCCCAGGTGTGAATCCTGGTTTTGCCATTTACCAAATCTGTGTACTCATCAGCAACTTAAATTCTGTGGCTTGGTTTCTTCATCTAGGATGTAGAGACCAAGATATAACAACCTCACGTGTGTGTTGTAAAGAGTCAAGAAGTTGACACAGGTGGAGAACTCAGAACACTGCCCACCTCTGCTAAGTGCTCAACAGAACCCAACTGCTATTGTCATCAGGCAGGCTGTGGGTCTGACCTCCAAGGCTCTCTCCTTTCTCATAAGGGTCATCCCAGCCCCTTCCAGCAGATCCAGGACAAAGTCAAGAAGGGTTGGACCCACAGCTGATCAGGGACCAGGACTTGCATCCTCATGCAGGGACTCAATTGTGCTGAATCCAGGTGATCAGACGCACGTGTGGTGATAAGACCCCATACACCACCTTTACAGAAGCACCCTCCACTGCCAGTTCTGGAGAGACCTGACTGAGTCTTTTCCTCAAAGGCGAACTAAACCAACTTCCAACATTTTCTTCCCATTTACCCAGCTCAACTATGAGTGTCCATAATACCTCTTTGGATTATTTATCTTAAAAATCATGGGACCATTTGGTACCTATGAAGAAAGGCTTAAAGGCAAAAACTATTTAAATGAGACCCAAGCAACACTATTACTACAAGTAACTACTTCTAGATGGAATAAACAAACAAACTGAATTTAGTGGGGGGGGGGGATAAGGCTTGAAACAGCCTTGAGGTCCTCTTCCTAAAAAACAAACTGCATGATATGCAAAAGCAAAGGCATAAAACATAGAAGCCAAAATTTTATTATTACATAAAGTCACTGTGTCATCTTGCCATCAAAGTTTCTAATCCTTACTTTCAGTTCCTATGCTCAGTGAGACGTGGAACAGTACCAACGTTGTGTGGACCGACGCTGACCCCTGGATTTTCCTTTGAGTGGCACTCACTTCCATCACCCACCAGATGGTTCAGGTTAAACTTCAGCATTGACCTATTTACAGCTCCTTAATGGAGGTTATATGGGGAGAACCTGGAATAATGCCCAGCACGTAAGTAAGGCTTCTGTGGATGTTAACTATTATTGCCATCCGATTCCACCCTCTCCTTCACCCTGACTTCACAATGAACTCTCAAGTCTCATTAAATTCACCATTCAATTTATTTTCTGCACTGGTCCCTCCCTCTCCATACCCATAGCCATGACTTCGGTTCCATTTAGACAGACCCTTATTACCATGTAGCTATAGTATTTCAATAGCATCCTAATCAGAAACAAAGGCAGCTCCAGAATACGAAGCTTGGGTGATTGGATGGTGAGTGATTCCATTGGTAAAAATGAAGAATGCACTTAGAGAGTCTATTGGGAAAGAAAAAGGCTAGCTTGTCTGGGGGGGACACAGGCGAAGCAGCGCATATCTGGAGACCCACTAGACGGCTGGCCCACGCTCTCCATGAGACCATGTCCCCAGAGTACAAGCTATCGTGTCCCATTTTCTGCAAATTCCAATGTCCTTCATTCGTAAGAGACAGGGCAAGAAAAGAGGGGAGAAAAAAGCATTCATGCCTTCCTGTGTGCCTTCTCAGATAGTCTTCGGCCAGAAGCAGCACAGGAAGGGGAAGCAGGGAAAGGGAATGAACAAGTCACACCCCAGGAAGGATGGACAGGGCAGGGGTGACCCCCTCCTTTGAAAGTACAATGACGTATCCACTGGGAGTGGACACAGTGTTTTAATAAATATATGCCTCTGTCTGACTCACGTTGTATAACTCCTGGAATCATTTCCAATGATTTTGCCAGGAATCAATCTAGAGAGGACGGTTGTAATAGAAGCTTCCAGTGGCAGAACTACTAGGCCATGGTGCTCAGAGTCCTAGAACTTAAGCTACATGACACTCCTGATCTACACATGGGAATTTAAAAGCCTGAGCCATGGAACAGCATGCTTTGGTGGCTATATCTATTGAGAGTTTTTGCAACACACTAAGAAGGCACCAGAAGGACACTTGGATTCAAATGTCTATTATAGGCAACTAGAAATTCAGTTTAGGAGAGAGTTCAGCCTTGGAGAGAAGAAAGTACACACAGAGAAATGACATGTTAGGACATCATCAGGTAAAAAGTATTAAAAACAAAAACAACAAAAAACACGATCAAGGGCAGATCCTAGTAGAATCCCTGTATTTAAGAGCCAGAGGAGGAATAGTTTGAGAGGAAGAAGGAAATCCAGAAAAATAAGCCAAAAAACCCCAGTAAAGTATCAGAGAAGCTCTTGGTGGAAAATATTTTAAGAAGGAAAGGATGTCCACAATGTCACCTGTAAGAGAAAAATAGTGAGGAGCAGAAAGTTACTGAATTTAATTACCAGGAGGGTATCAGGGACCTTTGAGAAAGCAGGTGGAATAAACAGGAAAAGTCAAGGAGTAAACAGGTGGTGAGAAAGACGTTTCAAAAATGAGAGGATAATTTTAAGACCGTAGTGACAAGAGAAACAAAATAATTACTCATTATTTTATCTAATTTACTTTCATTATCCCCATTCTTCCTCTTATTATTATAAATGCAATATCTTGCTATCTGTTGTAATAGTAAGTCAAAACCTCAAACACAGTATTTTTTTAAAAGGCAATTTTCCAGGTAAATCAAGTCAAAAGGTAGCCATTGGTCATAGTTACCTGGATAAGACAAAGGAAAGCATTCAGCGACTTGAATTATCGAAGACGTCCCCTCAACCTTCCACTTTCTATTAGTGAAGCCTGGGGTCAAGAGCAGAGGGGAAGAGGATGAGAAATGGCATCAGTATCCTTTCCTGGTGCCATAATTGGGACAAAGGCTTTTATCAAGAGAAGGTAAAGCCTCTGGAGATTATGCTATTAAAGGCTCCAAACACAAATGAGAGCTAAAATTTAAAGGTGGAAAGACGATGGAAAGATAAGCACCTGCATCACCCACTGAGTCCCTAGTTACTCAGCAAGCATGAGATAAGAGGCCTTGCACAGCAGCTACGGTCCCCTGAACCACTGGGTTCAGTGCCAAGCCAGCAAACCAAGCCCTCCGTGGCTCTTAGCCCATTACATTACTAGACAGTGTTAATACCCAACACAGGATGGAACTTGGATCCACACCAATTAACCTCCCTTCAAACCTCCATTTCTTGAAGAACAAGAATTTTAGCAGCTTAGGCTACATGTTAGAGGAGAGCCTGAAATCCCATGTATGAGAGGTACTGATTTTTTACTCAAAGAGGTTAAAAGAATGATTATGGTTTGAAAAGTCTTATCCTTAGAAAGCAGCCTGAACACCTGTGCCTACTCTTCCCTGCCTCCTCCTGGCCCTTCTATCTGGACAGATGGTCACCACCTCCTACTCACCCCAACCCATGCCAGCTCCACTGCACGGAGCCCCTTTCCAGTTTTAGCGTCTCCATGTAAATGTCACCTCCTTAATAAGACCTTCCAAACCACCATGTAAACACAACCTCCACTTCCTCTGACTCCTGCTAATTCCCTTCAAAGCAACTGCATAAGGTATTTAAAGTTTTCTGTCTCTTTGTTTTTGGACCCCCTCTGCCCATTCCCATATATCCCACAAACGCATGAGCCATGACTCAGAAGTCCAAAAATGAGTCTTACGTGGCTAAAATCAAGGTGCCAGCAGGGTTGTGTTCCTTTCAGAAGCTCTCGGGGAGAATCTGTTCCTTGCTTTTTCCAGCTTCTAGAGATTGCCTTCACTCCTTGGCTTGTAGCCTCCTTTCAGCAGCAATGTAACTTCAACTTCTCCTTCTCCTCCTCTGACCCTCCTGCCTCCCTCTTATAAAGACCCTTGTGATTACACTGGGCCCACCTGGATAGTCCAGGTGACTCTCCACAGCATTTCAAGATCCTTAATTTAACTGCATCTGCTACATCCCTTTCGCCATGAAAGGTGATTTATTCATAGGTCTGGGGCTTAGAATGTGAACATCTTTGATGGGTCATTATTCTGTCTACCACAGAGGAGGAAAGAGCAAGGAGGAGAAGGGGAGGGAGGGGAGGAAAGGAGGGACGATTCTCTCCTCCTAATCCCTCACTCCTCTTATCCCAGGCCACCACCTAGAACCGGGATCCCCAAAGAAATTTCCCATTGCAACACTGTCTACTCCCGTATCTCCTGGTCACTCGCCTTCAACTACATTTTTGTGAGTTCAGATTGAGGTTAACAGAATACCATGACCAGTCCAAAACTGTATTCATTCTTATTAATTAAATGTACCATACTTCGTTGTTAAAGACTTAAAGAATGACGGATTCCATTCAGTGCATTCCATGCCCAAATGAGTAACTATCATCCATTCCAAATCAAGATAAAATCAGAATGTTAGGAGTCTCTGGGAAATAGATCAACGTGGCAATAACTGGCAATTATTCCACGTTTCTGAAGATAGGTGACATCTCTTTCTTTTAATAAACGCGACCAGCTCAATTCCTTTAGACAACCTTTCAAGATAGTTGCTTATTATTTGTTCAACTCAGTCAAAATGGCCAATCCAGAAATGGTTCAACAAGTTGGTACCAGTTCAAGAAACACCAAATAGTTATTCTTATTGCTTTTTCTGTCCCCACCCATGAATTTTTCTGGCTGCTTTCATATTATGTAAAAGAAGTAATCAAAAGCAAAAGCTTTATTAGATCCCATAAACATGACTGGTTAAAAAATGGGCACCAATTCTTCAGAAATCAAGTGTTCTTCAACAATATCCGGCGTAAGTACTCAGTAAGCATTAGGTATTATGATAATCACCCCTATGATTCTTACCTTGAAAATGTCCAATGTATAGCTCATTAACAGCTAATTTGCTAAATGCAAATGTGGACTTCTTTTAAGGTTAAATTATCTTGATAATGTTTTTTACTGAGGCCAAGATGCTCCCCAAAGCCTCACGCTGGCTTTCAAAGTAGGATGTAGTCTATACTCAGAAATCTCAGTAAAACTCTCTCCTGCCTCTCCAGACCCTAGACTCTGTAGTTGACAGAGTATTTCATTATATTGCCGGTAGTTCTTGACAAGAGGTGGGGAAAAAGGAGGAGGAAGACACTTTAGGAAATCGCTGAAATGAGAAATGTCACCTTGAGTTTAGTTTCGGCGAGCTTATACTCAGCCTTCGGCTGGAAAATGGCCAGTGGAAGTAAAAGAGCATTTACAAAAAATACCGATCCTGTGCATGAACAAATCTATCTTTCATTAATATTTGATTTTTTTGTCCCCATATTGATTGTCATGACATGGCTGTCACCCAGCTGAGTCCCACAACCTCTACTGCAGGAAATTTCCTTACAGAATTACTTTCCCGAAAGGGCTGGGTGTTACAGAAGCCTTGTCAAACTGCACACATGTCAACGGCATTTGGTAGTGACTCTTCAATAATTGATTTACTAGGCTGAACTGTCGGTACAATTTGAAAAGCTCCTGTTCGCTGCCCATGCTTCTTGGGGCCAACAGCCCAGGAGTACCATGATTGGACCATGTATAACACAAGTACCAGCTTATGTGGTCTGATATAATCAACTCGACATGTGTCCTGAAGAAAGTGAGTCCAGAATCACAGAACACTAGAGCTGGGAGGAACCATTATCCATTGATCATTGTACGAATGACCCACTAATTCTTTAACTCACTGATTTTACAGAATTTTGTGGAATCTGTATTTATAAAGCACAACTAGAAAATTTTGTTAGCTGGGGCATTTAAAACAACACATTTATATACTATTCTTCACTGTGTGAGGAGGAACCAACACAATAAAGCAGAACTAAAAGGATAAAGACATGCTAAGGACAGCCCGGCTTCAAATTTGCTCTGCTTCACAGCAAGTCTGCGTAAGACTGAGAATAAGCAGGCTTATTTTAAGTAGTCATTCCAGGGAAGTAGTTCTGATTGTATAATATTTCCAGTCCTGGCACTTTTAAAACATGACTGCAAATTCTTTTAACACTCTTCCCATTGAGAGACGGAGTCTAAGTCCTCTCTCCTTGAATTTGGGCAGACTTGTCATCACTTTAATAAAGTACACCAGGAGTGACACCATGTGACTTCCAGTGCTAGGTCTGCAGCTTCTACCTTGGCCACTGGAACACTAACTATTGGAGACTTGAGCTATTAAGTGAGAAGTCCAATTCCCCATGTTCAGCCATGCTGGGGGGAAGCCCAAGCCACCTGAGGGCACCATGGTTAATAGTCCCATCAGTGTCAGATATGAGAATGAGAAAACTTGTACATGGTTCTGAACACAAGCCATTGAGCCCGCACAGTTGAGTCTCAGACAGTGTAGAACAAAGATCCACCATCCCTAATGCAATCTGTTCAAGTTCTTGACCTGTACCAGTTGTGAGCATAATTAAATGGTTGATTCATGCCACTAAATATTAGAGTGATTTGTTACACAGAAATAGGTAGGTTATTTATCTCATCCCAATTTAAATTTTCACATGATGAAGGAGGTTGTTGTTCTTTTCTCTCTAGGACAGAGTACCTTTCATTTCCCTTGTGGTACACTGAATATATCCACCATCTCAAGGAAAAACGGTGCATATGGTGGGGTGGGGAGAGACGAGGAAGCAAGAAGACAGTTTGCACTCACTCAGAAATAGAAGAATTAGTTACAGATGCTCACAAGAATCATTGAAAGAGAACTGAGGTTACCTTTGGGGAGGTACAAAATGCGTCATGTTAGAACTGTACAAAATTAAGAAAGCATCTCAAGGGACTATTATTACCTGCCAACAATTTCAGAAACTCTACCTGGGTTTTTTATGTTGAGATGAAATCTGTTTCTTGTATCAACTTTTCATCAGAAATTCAGAAGTCCCTTTCAGTTTAGTATTGACATAGGTTATGTGTACATGAATCACTACACAATCCCAAGTGGCCCCATAAAATATTACCTGTAAGTCACAAAGCCTTGGTGACAATTCGTAAAGACTCGCTGCCCGCCTGCCAAGTTCCCTCTGCAAAGCACAGCAATCTTCAAGGATCACAAACTCTCTGTGCAGAGAAATCATATAATTTGAGTCATATCACTGCCCTGCTGAAAAGTCTTCAGAGGTATCTCAGTGCCTAATTACTACAGTTTAATTCTTATATCTTATCCTTACTGACATTTCCTAATCTTCCTTTAACTTAACTATCCATACATAGTTTGTTCTTCTATTTAAACTGACTTTAAAAAATATCTGCCCTACTATGTGTCGGCACCATTCTCAGAACTACACAGGTTAGTAATAATAATGAAGTTCCCAACCCTGATCAAACCAACATTCTGGTGGGAGGAAGTCAGAATCCTCAGAAAATAAAATACTGCACAACCTTGGTCAGTGCCGTGGAGAAAATGAGGTGGTGGGATGAAGTAAATGGCTAGGGTGATCATGGAAAACTATAAATGGAGCTTTTCAAATTTTTATTAAGAAACTTTTCAAGGAATCAGCAAAGTACAGAGAGCACTTGCCATATATGCTTCTAATATGTTTTTGATTAAATATTTTAAAGTAATTTACAGACATATTTCATCCTTCCAGAACTTCAGTAATCTTGGAAAAATAAGGGTATTTTCTTACAGAAACACAACACCATGAACATACTGAACACAACAGATATTTTCTTCATGTCAAATTTCCAAACCATATTAATCCAGGTGTCCCCCAAAACTGGTTTGTTCAAAACAAGATTCAAATACGGTCCCATCTTTACAATAGTTTATATCTTTTTTAATCTATAAGAATCCTGCCACTCCCTTCTCCCTCTTTTTTTCCTACATGATGTTAACTAATTAAAGATACTGGGCTAGTTCTGGATTTGCCTGAAGGTTTTTTATGCTGGCATTTAACCTGTTCCTTCTCCTATATTTCATACAAACTGGAAGTTAGGTGTAAAGCCTTGAGTAGATCCAAGGTAGACATTTTTGGAAAACAGGCTTGATTGGTGATGCTGTGCATTTATTACAATACGCAACGTCAAAAAGAACATAACATCTTGATGCACCCCTTAAACCTTCCAGGTTAAGGTGGTGATGGCTTGATCCTGCCTTTGTAGAATGACATATCCTGACTTGCTACCAGCAGGTAGTATAGGACACAGAGATAGCAGGGCACAACATGCCTATCTAATTCCTTATCAATCGCTCATTGATGAAATGGTTTAATTGATGATCCTTGACTGACTCAACTATTTCACTAGGTAATTCAAAAGGTCATTTTTTAAAATTATTTTATTTCTCTTATGTTTATTACCCGAGAAGCCTTTTGTTAAAAAAAAAAAGAGAATAGAGCTTTCATTCAATCACTCTGACATGTAGCTTGCAGAGGAAAGGCAGAGTAAGTACCTCTTTGTTTAAAACTCAAAGAGATTTTTTTAAATTGTTGTCATTATTTGGCTTTACTGTGGATTTCTTTTTTGAGAATGATTATGGACTTGTGTAATTTTATATATTAATAATGCTATAAAAAATTAAAATTATTCTTACTGTTATTTGAGCTCTAACAACTGTGGACAGTAGGAGCCCCTTAAACTGGCTCTGTGTCTTTTTTAAAGACCATGTTAATCTTTAAATATTCTCTGCTTTCTAGTACATCTAGGACATCCCAGGAACACCCAGGGCATTCACTGCACCAGACCTGAAATCAGTCATTTATCCAAAGAACCCCGAATTCCTTGAATGAGAAATGGTAATTAGAGAATAAAATAGAAATGCCAGGAGGGCTCACTGGTCCTGAAAGTTATTGCCTCCAGACTTCTTCAATGTAGAGACAGCAAAATTATCTTTAAAAAGTTATGAGTTCATACTGAGACTTCCAAGTCAAATTAAGCCCTAAAAGATTTACTTAACATTTTTAAAATTTTGTAATTGTACTTCTTTTCTCTTGCATTGGAAATCATGGTTTCTAATTATAATAGAATTATCGTTTATTTACTTTAACCTGTAATTTAAATATTATGGCTTCAAGATGGCAAAACCAACATTATTCCTAAAAATAAGACTATTCTATGCTGTTTAAAATTGTTGTGCACTTTTTCGTCTTTAGCATATATCTCACAAAACACTAAATCAAAAAGATATATGCACCCCCATGTTCAGTGCATCTTTATTTACAATAGCCAAGACATGGAAGCAACCTATGTCCACTGACGGATAAATGGATAGAGAAGATGTGAGATTATATATATATATATATATATATATATATATATATATAAAATAAACAATGGAATATTATTCAGCCATAAAAAAGAAGGAAACTTTACCACTTGAGAAAACATGGATGGACTTGGAGGGCACTATGCTAAGTGAAATAAGTCAGACAAATACCATGATCTCACTTGTACTTGGAATCAGAAAAACAAAACGAAATAAAAAACAAACAAAAGCAAGTTCACAGATACAGAGAACAGACTGGTGGTTGCCAGAGGCAGGGTGTGGAGTGTAGGTGAAAATGGGTTAAGGGGGCCAAAAGGTACAAAATTCCAGTTATAAAATAAGTTAAGTCATGGGGATATAATGTATTGCATGGTGACCAGAATTAACAATACTGTATTCCACATGTGAAAGTCACTAACAGAGTAAATCTTAGAAGTCTTCATCACAAGAAAAAAACTGTAACTGTGGTGATGGATGTTAACTAGTCTTATTGCTAGTTTGTGATATATTGCTACAGTTATTGCTATATTGTGATCATTTCACAATACATACAAATAGCCAATCACTGTGCTATACAACTGAAACTAGTACAGTTATAAGTCAATTATAACTCAGTTAAAAATAATAACTAAGTAAAAAATAAATAAAAGTAGAATACCTTTTGTGAAGGATACAGTCACTACTCTTATCAAAAATCACTTGAAATAATTCTATCTTCGTGGATATGTTATCCATTTTATACTCATTTAGACTCATTTGCTCATATGTTCTAGTCTGTTCTCAAGTTTAGAGACACTAAAAAATATCCCCTTAATGATGTGTAGTCAAATTAATTTATTCAAAAGTCACCTAAAAGAAATCATTTTATCAGTGTGGCTTTTATACAGTTAGCTGTCATTGCTTCCATTTTCTAATCAACATTAATGAGACAATTCAAAAACAATAAAATGAACCCATTTGAAGTTTATCCATTTGACAGGATTTTAACAAACTCTCCAGAAACTAACACAATTAAATTACAGAACAATTCTATTACCCCAAGGTTATCCATACTCCGTTAACAGGTACACTCCCTTCATTCCTGTCCTCTGACTTGCTGTCAAGTTCCACAGATTTGTTTTTGGTGGTTTTTTGGGTTTTTTTTCTTGGAAATTTATGTAAATAAAATTATACAATATTGTCTATCTTTATTAATGAATGGTATCCCATTATATGTGTATGTGTATGTGTGTGTGTGTGTGTGTGTGTGTGTGTGTGTGTGTGTGTGTCTATATTGCAATTTATCTATTCACCAGTTAGTGGTCATCTGGGGTTTTCTAGGGTTTTTGTTTGTTTGCTTTTTCAGGATGTGTGTGTGTTTGTTTATTTTGCTGTATAGAATAAAGCTATTATAAATCCTTCCATATAAGTTTTTGTGTGAATATGATCTTATTTTAATTGGGTGAATACATTTGGGGTTGCTGGGTTGCATGGCAAATTTATGTGCAGCTTTATAAGAAACTCACTTTTTTCCAAAGTGGCTATACAGCTATGCACTCCCAACAGGAATGAGTGAGAGTTCCAGTTGCTCCCCATTTTCTCCAAAACTTGATGTTTTCCGTATTTTTTAAAATCATGTTTAGTGATCACCTTTCGGTGTCTCACTGTGGTTTGACAAATGCATATTCATAGAAACATCAACAAAATCAACATACAGACAGTTCCATCACCACAATAAATTGCTCTGTGCTTCTTTGTGATCAAGCCTCCCCGACCCCCAGCTCCTGGTAACTCCATGTTGTTTTTTTTTACATCCCTATAGCTCTTGCTTTTCCCAAACGACATATAAACCAAATCATAGAATATGCAGCCTTTTGAAATGGCTTCTTAATTTGCAATAATACCTTTCAGGTTCATCTATGTTGTCACATGTATCAGTATTCCATTCTGTATTATTTTTGAATAGTATACCATTGTATAGTGTGCCAGACTTTATTTATTCATTTAACAGTAGATGGATATTTGCACTGTTCCCAGCTTTTGGATATTGAAATGAAGCTACTATAAATATCTGAGTACAGATTCTAAGGCAAACGTAAGTTTTTATTTCTCTTGGGTATGGGTAGGATTGATGGCTCATGTGTTAAGTATGTGCTTAACTTTATAAATTTATATCTTCCATTCCTCACCTCATAATTTTCATGGTTTTTTTTCCCTATTTTCTTGAACATACGGAACATATTTTTTATTTTCCACTAATTTTAACATCCTTGTCCACTAATTTTATTACTTCTGTTATGTCTGCTTCTGTTTGTGCTAAGTGGTTTTTCTCATGGTTATGGGTTATATTTTCCTGTTTCTTTGGATGCCTGGTAATTTTTGACTGAATGCTCAACATCGGATATTTTATGTCATCAGTTACTGGACTTAGCTTTATTCCTTTAAATAGTATTGAATTGTTCTCAAGAACTCAGGTTACTTTGAAACAGTTTAACTTATTAAGGCTTGCCTTTAAGTTTTATTAGGGCAGGTCCCAGAAAGCCCTGGTACAGGGCTACTTTATCCCATTGATTAAGGCTATAACCTTCTCAGGACGCAAACCAAGGCCCCATGTATTAGACAGCTTTCCAAACTGGTTATTAGAATAGAAAATATGCTTAGCTTGGGAGGAGTTCTGAGGGTCATTTAGCCTACTGCTTCCCAGTGGTTCTCTCCCTGGCCTTGGGTACTTTCCTCTCGTCACTCAAAGACTAGCACGCAGGCAAAGACTAAAGGGAATGCCCTCGCAAATTCCTGCTTCCTGGGCCTCCCTGAATTCTATCTCCTGTGCTACTGCTTGGAAACTTCCTGCAGGCAGTCGGCTTCACCTCAACTTCTTCTCTTCAGGGACCACAGTCCTGTACTGTTTGTCGCCCAAAGACTAACAACCTTATTTCATATATTTTATCTGTTTTCTTGTTATTGAAAGTGGCAGGGTGAATCTGTTCTTCCTTATTCCATCATGTCCAGAAGTAGTTCTTGTAATTGCTTTTTCCCCCTCATTTTCCAACTGTTTACTGTGAGTGGCTTCTGCTTGGTTTTAATTTTAGGAATTACATTTGTCACTGACAAAATTTTGTTTTGAAATTTACATGTTTCAAAGTAAAAATATTAAAAATAAACTCAGGGTAGTTTAATTCGTGCCCTTTTACCCTCACACCACGCCTTTGGATAAGGATATTTTTTTTATCAGTTTTTGATTGATTCTTTCAGTGTTCAGAGTTTTCAAGAACAGTCTCACGTGATATAAGAGGACAACTCTGAAAAGACCCTGGAGATGGCATTCAAGGCAGAGACACTATCAAGTACGAATGCTCTGATGCCTCAGAGAGCATGGCTTACTGAAAAAGAAAAAAGAGAGACTGAAAGGAAAGCCCAGAGTGTGACCAGAGTCTTATAGTGAGGAAAGCAGAGAAACCATTTATTTCAGGTTATAGCGATCAGGAGAAATCTTATCGGGTAGGGCCCTGTGTGCTAGAATAAGAAACTTAGTTATTATTCTCAATGCAATAGGAGGTAACTGAAGAGTTCTAAGCACAGGAGTGATAGGATAAGGTCTTCATTCTTAAACTATCACTCTGATAAAGGAGGTATGGAGAATGGATCGCTAACGGGACAAGAAAAGAAGAATGGAGAAAAATTAGCAGGCCATATAAAAGTCTAGGTTACAGATAATAATAATTTTGTCCAGACAAGTGACTACAGCCTAGATACGAAGGAGGAAAAGGCTTCAGGTTACATTTTTGCTTTGAGACAGGAGTTGCTAATGAGTTACATGTGGATGGTGAAGGGAAGGAAGGAGTAAGGAAGGATGGTAAGGATGATTCTTAGATATTTGCTTTGAGAAACTAAATTCTCTGCAATACCTCAATGGAGAAACAAGTTTGGGGGACCAAGATTTCTATTTTGTCCATGTTAGATTTGAGCGACTTGTTAGACTTTCAAGTACACACATCAAGTAGGAGTTTGGATACACTGGTCTAGAGCTCAAGAACTAGAAAGTGTACAAAACAATTTGAAAGGCAAAGGGTGAAGCACTAGATCAAACCTTCTAGGGAAGCTATGTGTTCAGAGAATAAAAGGGGCAAGACCAAAGGCACTTAGTAGGTATCAATGGAGAACAGTATGGAGGTTCCTTAAAAAAAATAAGAACAGAGCTACCATATGATCCAGCAATCCCACTCCTGAGCATATATCCAGAGAAAACCATAATTCGAAAAGACACGTGCACCCCAATGTTCACAGCAGCACTATTTACAATAGCTAAGACATGGAAGCAACCGAAGTGTCCATCAAGAGATGAATGGATAAAGAAGATGTGATATATATACAATGGAATATTACTCCACCATAAAAAATGAAATAATGCCTTTTACAGCAACATGGACGGACCTACAGATTATCATACTAAGTGAAGAAAGCCAGAGAAGGACAAATATCATATGATATCACTTATATGTGGAATCTAAAAAAATATGACACAAATGAACTTATATACAAAACAGAAATAAACCCATAGACATAGAAAACAAACTTACGGTTACCAAAGGGGAAATAGGGGGAGGGGTAAATTAGGAGTTTGGGATTAACATATACACACTCCTATGTATAAAGTGTATAACCAACAAGGACCTACTTGTAAAGCACAGGGAACTATACTCAATATTTTGTAATAACCTATAAGGGAAAAGAACCTGAAAAAACCCAGATATATATGTATGTATAACTGAATCACTTTGCTCTATACCTGAAACTAACACAACATTGTAAATCAGCTATACGTCCGTAAAAAAAAAAGTCTGGCAGAGGAAAAGAATGCAACAAAAAATACTAAGAAAGTGATTTCACTAAGGTGAGAGAAAACTAGAAAACTGTTGTGTCATGGAAGTCGAGAATAGACTCTGTGTCAGGAAGGAGGTAGGTTAATTGTGTCTAACTCAGATCTGCAAAGAGGAGGACAGGGCAGTTTCAAAGAGAGGTAGAGATGACAGAGCAGGTGGTCAACAAGAAAACAGGGAGAAATGGGTCATGTGATCATTTCTAGTCTCTGTGATGGTGAGTTACTTTTATTACAACTGACATCCATCCATTCCCAATGTATCCTCCAAATTCTCTTTACTTGATGCATTCCAAGCAGATTTATTTTTCTTATACTTATGAATGCTATGATAGCACTTCAGGAGAAGGAACTAGATCACCTGAGCACTAAGTTATATGTAAAAAGAAAAAACAGGCTTTGTTGGTAATCATCACTGATGACCAGAGTCATGGTGATTTTCATAAGGGTAAAAGGAAAGAAAGGAATTGAGCACTGGCTATACGCTAGACATAGGATGTGCATTACTATACATTAACTCTGCAACCTTATAGCAGCCATGCAAAATTAGATTTTGTTATTTCCATTTGCATATAAAGAAGCAATGGCTCAGCAAGGTTAACCAAGTCTCTATTGCTTGGATCTAAAACAAATTTGTAGCAGAGTCAAGTTTCAAACCAAAGTTTACTTCAAAGTCCACACTTACCACCATGATTGCCCTTCAAAATAATAAGTGAAGCCGTTGTTTCAAAGTACATGAAATACTGGGGGTTTTTTTCCCTTAGCAGATCCCATTTCATGTGGGCAATGTTCCATCAGTAGACTTTATCTGTGGCACCGACCCTCTACGCAGTGCACGGACATTGGCTGACTTGTCAACTTGATTAGGAAAGGTCAATAATGGGACAAAGAAAGCTACTGGTAAGTATTTTTTTCTGAACATCAGGCAGACTAATATGTACATGACATCTCAGAAAACAAAAATCCCTGAAGTAAAAGTAGTTGAGCAACAGTATAAAATCATGAAAGCAATGCACTGAATTTAGGAGAGAAAACTTGTTACACAGAAAGGAAAAAAATCATAGAGGAGATTCTGAGACTCATAACTTCAGCTTGGGGCAAAATTTAGTTATTTCTATATGTTGCACAGAAATTATTATACAAAAAAAAAAAAAAAGAAATGCTGGTCTTATTTAAATAGCACTGAAATACAGATGAAGAAAGAAATCTCAGTGGCTGAAAATTCCAAACATCTTATTTAACAGATGTGGACACTGAGACCCAGAGAGGTTAAGTTACTTGCCTGAGCTCAAATGGCCATTTAGTAGTTAAGGGACAAAAGTAGAAATCAGGTGCCTTTCTTTGTGTGACTGAACTCTTCCCAAGACGTTATGGTATATCAACTGGAAGCCAGGTGTTTGCATAAGTGATAATATTCATTCATACCTCAGTTATGATAATGCAGATTTAAGTAAAATATTAAGTGAGCTTCCTTGATTGTGAATACTTCTTTAATTACAAATTCAGAAAGGGAAAAAAATTTTTTTACTTCCCATCACAATTTTTTACTTAATTTTTATTGCAGTATAGTTGATTTACAGTGTTAGCTGTACAGCAAAGTGAATCAGTTATACATATACATATATCCATTCTTTTTTAGATTCTATTCCGATATAGGTCATTACAGAGTACTGAGTAGAGTTCCCTGTGCTAAACAGAAGGTTCTTTTTAGTTATCTATTTTATATACAGTAGTGTGTATATGTCAATCCCAATCTCCCAATTTATTCCTCCTCCTTTTCCCCCTTGGTAACCATAAGTATGTTTTCTACATCTGTGACTCTATTTCTGTTTCGTAAATAGGTTCATTTGTACCATTTTTTTTAGATTCCACATATAAGCGATATCATATGGTATTTGTCTTTGGAAGAATTTTTTAAATGTTTTGCTCTTTTAAATGGATGCCATGAAAAAATGAAGGCTTCCAGGGCAATTACTGCAGCCCTATCAGTATGAAGAGGCTGAAATGCCAAAGGATCTACATTCTCAAAGAGCAGACACCAAAAGGGGTCAAAGACCAAGTGTGCACATGGGTAGACTCTTCTCCCTTTCTTTAGAAAAACGTTTGGCTTTGGAACTGCCCAGTTTCACACTCAAAGGTTTTGGAGCTGTCTAAAATCTCTGAAGCTGTAAGAGGGGTTTCTTGGCACTAAGGACTGGATATTGTGAGCAAGTCATAGAAACAGGCAAAGCCAAAGGCAACTAATCTGGAACAATGGCTCTCATCCTTACTGACCTTTACTTGAAACACTTCCTTGGAAATCAAGCCAAAAGCAGGATATTTGAGGAACCCCTCAATTTCAGTACAAATGATGAGACAAGGTCTGTGTAGCAATGAGATAACTGTTGCCTTAAGCATTGGGTACCTAAATTCTATGCTCATATCTGCGACTCTAGGTATGCGATCTTGACCAAGTCGCTTTTTCTCTCCAAGTCTCAAGTACCTAATCTCCAAGATAAGAAGATTATATCAGGCCAGTTATACCTTTTGGGCCAACTCTGGGTGGTAGATAAGTTGTCCCCCAATCGGTACCAAGTCCCAACTACCAGAAATGCTGTCTACCAGAAATGCACTTTAAATATAAAGACACAAAGAGATTAAAAGTAAATAGATGGAAAAAGATAAAGTATGCAAACACTAATGATGAGAAAACTGGATTATCTACTTGAGAGATAGATATATGAGACTTTGTATTAAGGTATATTTTTGGATACAAAGGTATTTCATAATGATAAAAAGGATCAGTATATAAAAAGGACATAAAAAAATAAATGTGTATGCACCACAACACAGAATTTCAAAATATTTCAAAAACTGACAGAACTAAAAGGAGAAAAAGATACATTTACAATTACAGTTGGAGGTTAACACTTCTCAATGACTGATAGACAAAGCACACAGAAAAAGCAGCGGTAATATAGAATTGAAGAAGTAATATAGAATTGAACAAGTTCACCTGCATTTTTTTTTTATATTCCACATATAAGTGATATCATATGATATTCATCTTTCTCTGTATGTACTCCATACTCTGTAATAAGATATATGGGAAAATAATATGAAAAAGAATAGATATATGAATATGTATAACTAAATCACCTTGCTGTACACCTAAAACTAACACAACATTGTGAATCAACTATACTCTTACATAAAATCAAAAATTAAAATAAAATAAAACTTAAAAAATAAAGAATTGAACAACACTATAACCAACTTAACCTAACTGACCTGTATAGAATATCACACATTTGGAAGAACTCACATTTATTTTCCAACTGCACAGGGACCATTCACCATGGTAGATTGGTAATGGCTGAGAATTTTTCACAATTAACGGGAAAAAAATGGATTTGTATATTCAGGAAGGACAAGGAGTTCTGAAAAATTAATGACAAATCCACAGCTAGACATTTTGTAGTAAGACTACAGAATACTAAAGAAAAAAAGATACTAAATGCAGCTAGAAAGAAAAAAAAAGTCACCTAAAAAGGTGTAATAATTAGACTGACAGAAGACTTTTTTTTTTTTACAGGCAGAATGGAAGCCAGAATACACTAGAATAACTTGTTCAACAGTATGAGAGAAAATAGCTTTCAATCAGAATTATGCCTCCAGCAAAAATATTTCTCAAGAAAAACATAAAGTGCTATTTTCAGGTAAACCAAAACATAAAGTTTTCCACAACACACCGTCCTTAAAGGAATTTCTAAAATGCATTGTTTTGGAAGAACAAATATTATACCACAAAGCTCTGAAATGCAAATAATGAATGGTGAGCTAATGAATACGTGGGTGAATCCAAACAAGCTTTGACTGTGTAAATTAATAATAGTGGTTTAGAGTTAAAAAGATACGGTAAAATGCAAATACTGAACAACAGAAGTTAGTAAGCCAAGCAGAAGTGATTAGGGTTTAAACATCCTAAGGTCTCTGTGTTGTCCAAGAAAAAGATTTTGATTAACATTCGATTTCATAAAACTAAGAATATACCAGAAAATGTCAAGTTTAAGAATACAAAGAGTTAAGTTCCAGAAGCTCATGGATGGAGTCGAAGGCAGAAGAGAATGGAGGGAATAGGAATCAGAGGGTTTGATCTGTGCAAACATCTGAATCATCCTTTGGGGTAAGCAAGTTCACTAGACAAATGTAGTAGGAGTACCATAGCAACGTGAGCCTGCGGGGGTGTAGGAAGAGATGAGGCTGGGGGGTAAATGCGAAGAGTGAGAATAAACGGAATGAAGGGCATGGATATTAACTGACAACTGGCCTTCTTCCAGATGCTGTGGTCTGTGGATTCCAGAAGACAACACGCAGAGCCTTCAATAACATTTGGATTCTGTGGGGATAAGACTAGCCAAGACGCATGACCTTGACCTCAAGCATCCCTTTTCCCTCTGGAAGGGTATCTGTGCTAGAATCCTCTTCTTTGTTCTATTCCAGTTTCTTAAACTCCATAACCATCATCTTACTAGAGCCAGTCCCTAAGCATGACAAACCACGGTTTATTGAGGGTATTAATAACAAAGTGGGGATGACTGGCCCCTCCTCACCAAATCCCCAGGCATATTAAAGCACAGTGACCCAGAATCTAGCGCGTATTCACCAAGACTACAATTAGAAAACAAATCTGAAACAATTCTTATTATACATAATACGCAAAAGGCACCGGCACCACGGTCTTTTTTCTGTTAGTTGATTAAACATTCTTCATTTAATGTCAGTTTTAAGAACTTACAAACAATAAAAATAGCCACCAGAGTCATCAACTTCCACCTTCCAACACCCCCAAAACACCTGAAAGCACAGTAGTTCTAAAATGCCTTAGGAAATAAAGCCAAAAAAGAATTTAAAAAGAGTATGTAAACAAATAGGAATTCCATTTTGTTTTGGGTAGTTGCAAATATTCAGACTCAAGCAAGAATGCTATGGAGAGAAAAATCCATAATAAGCCAATCTCAAAAGCTATGTTGACTGACAAGCTGCATTTTTTAATAGTGGATGAGATATTAGTCTGCTAAACCATTTGCTATTTTCACTCAGTGCCCATCAGATACCGCTGACATTGCTGCAAAAACTCCATCAGCACAGGCAAAGGTCGGAACACTCTTGACTACTGCTGCCTTTTTACAATACACCTGATCTAGAAACCACACGGCAATTCTCATAATGCAATATAAATCTCGGGCAACGTATGCATCCATATACTGTAGGCAAGATGGGAGAGATTGAGGGACATACGACGGTCCCTCTGGAGCTTACACCTCACCTGTCTGCACATGAGAGCCGCTTCTTGTCTTCCTGAATCCAGGACACACCATGGAGAGGCCACTGCAGTCCTGTCGGGGGATCAAGCTGCCCACAGCAGGCCCAGCGGACCGAGGGGTCCCGGGCAGCCCACAGGTGCCTTTTGGCAATGCCTCCCCGATTCCTTGTCCATCCTCTCATTCACTGTCTGTTTCTTCTCCTCTGTCTCTCCTCCATGAGTCTCCACATACGCTCAAGACTCCTCTCTAAGGCGTCGGATTCTGGACAAGACGCTTTCCCTCCCTGAGCCACAGATCGGGATGTTATGAGGATCAAGATCTTTACTATCTGAACCTCTAGAAGGAGGAGCCTCACAGTTGGAGGCTTTTAAGCACCAAGTGATTCTAATGACGGGGCAAGCTAGGCAAAGGCTGCTTCGTTAACATCCAAGCTTCAGTCAGATCACCTGGATGTTTGTTAAATAGGCTGATCCCCAGGTCTCTCCTCAAACCCAGTGACAGACTCTCTTCACGTCTGCATATTCCAACACAAGTTATCAGTGGGAAGCACTTTGAGGAAGCCTCACTTAAGGCCTTGACACTCACAGTGCAGTCCTTGTTCACCAGGACCAGCGTCGCCTAGAAGTTTCCTGAACTGCAGAAATCCTAGGCCCCGCCTCCCTTGAATTGATGTGTTAGTAAGATGCCCAGGTGACCCTCGTCCACATTATAGTTTGCAAAGCACTGACCGAAGACCAACACTGAACCACAGAACCAAGCTTCTGAAAACTTTTCTGTACTAAAACGTCCAAAACTTGATTTAAAATGTCACCTGACACACTGAATCCCTACCTCTAGATGAAAAAAAAAAAAAAAATACACAGGAAACTTTAACAACTTAAGAGTTGTCTGTCTTTGAAGCTGAGGCCGGCATGGCCAGGTGATCTGAGACCACTCTGGCATCCCGCTTGGATTGCTCAAGGGCTCTGAGTACCAGCTGGTTTGGGATATGTCTATAGCAGCCATTTGGAACTTGGCAATAACAGGTCCCTGAATGGGAGAAATGGCTTCTCACCGTGGGCCTCAGTTTCCCTGTCTGTAAGAGGAGGATAAAAATGCTCACTGCACGGGTCTGCAGAGAGGATCGAGATGACGCTTGTAAAATGCAAGCTCAGGGAGTGGCACGAGGCAATCTTCTTCTACTGGTGAAAGGCAATCAGGAAGCTATGAGGGGCTGGGCAGTATTGATGGGTCCTGAAACTACAGTTAAGCCTTTCCTGGCGTGCTTGCTCTGCCTCACGGCTGTCAAAGAAAGAAAAATAAAATAACTGTATCACATTGATATCACATCTGGGAATATGCCTGGGAGGATAAAAGACAGGCATGATCACGGAAAACATTTTTCTCGGAGAAGCCAATTTTTATTTCCAGCTCCCTTGTCCTCTCCCTTTATCGTTCTCACTCTAAACTGTGAAATTCCCTCACATTTACTAAAACCTGGACTAATAAGGCTCTGACCCAAATCTTAATGGTTGAGGAGTTTTGAATTATAAACACCTTTCAAATTATAAACAGCAAGACTGTTTTTGACCTTCCCCTCAGTTTCCTTGCTCTGAATAAAAAATGAACACTGAACTAAAGATACATCAACATTTTTCCCTCCTATATTAATTCAAGCACGCATTACTTGGGCATTTACTATGTCCCAGGCATTATGCTAAGCTTAGTATATGCATTATTATTTCATTATGTCATTTAACCCTCATTACAATCTTATGAATTAAAAACTCATTTTATAGCCTTTGTGTAGCAGAGGAAACCGAACTACAGGTAGGTTAAAATCTTGCCCAGCTCACTCAGCTAGTAGGTGACAGAGACAGCTATACTCTAACTCCAGAAACAATGTCTTTAGCTATCTGGTGGAGCAGCTACTGTGTGCTTAGAAATGAGTCTATGAAAAGGAATTACAGACCGTTTTTGCCCTCAGAGGCTTATGGTCTAACAGAAGACTACAAATGCTAAAGCCAGGATGGTAATCCCTACCACAAGTCACCAATGCTTTCCACTTGCCCATAGCAGACATCACTAACTGTTCCCAATCTTCCTTCCACTGAATCTTGACTTGGTCACATAGAAACCACTACCAATTGCTTAAAGTTGACATTAGACATGATATTTATTTTCCAGTCTTGTTCCCATGGAAATAAATCTAAAGTTGTTTATCCTTATTGCATCTAGATTTGGCCTATGATAAAGGCAAAAGAGGGTATTGATATCTTGTGCAATTAACAATATTAGGTATTCAAGATTCTTTGTGAACAGACACAAGCCTAGGAAACAAAAATATTACAACAGTCAAGTGGCCAAGCATATTGCTTTCATTTGCTCAGTCTGTCAGAGAAGATAAACTTTCTACCTTACCAAACCATGGCACGACACCCCCTAAATCTCTATATTTCATGTAAGTTAGCTGCTTGAATTTCATCCTTTCAGAAATTAAAAAGAGCAGGTTAAAAAAAACCCCAAGTATGGGACTGAAACTAAGGTTGAAGTAAGATATAATGCAACTGCATGTGATGTCAGAGGGGGTAGAAATCTACCTTAGTGAACTTATTATAATCCCCCTTCCACCAGCTCACTGAAAATGAGTTAACGTGCAGGTGGGCTGAGCTAAAATTAGCATACAACAAAATCATTTTTCTGTTTATATAATTTGTATGCCTTTGTAATCAGCTAAATGACAGATCAGACAAGAGGCCTACCCACTGAGATGCAATCTTTAATCTGTGTCATATATTAATCATTCCCCTGTAAAATAATAAACCTGATTCTGTCATGATGGCATTGAAGGTAAATAGTTCCAATTACTGGTAATTCTCAACTGTTTTGCACAAAGAACAGTGTGGTATGATCCGTGGGCTTTGTAAGGGAACAAAATAATAAAAGAAGGTAACTGAATTGTCTATCTCGGATGAAACTTTTCTGGAATCTTCCCAGGTTCTGTGTTGACTTTCTTGGATTTTTTTCTAAAAGCTGAAGCAACGTAGATGAAGGCCTTTGGGAGGAAAACATTCTTCAGTTTATAAGGTTCAGGATGATTGTAATAGGCTGAAAGTGAGTAAGCTACTTGTGCTTCTCATTTCCCGCAGGCATTTTCCAAGTTTTTACCCATTAGAGTGTGAGGTCTTTGAATAAAAAGGTTCTGTTTAAGCCAAATGTTGTTGTTGCTCTTGTGGCACATGAGAGAGAAATAAATGTATCTCCAGCAGAGAAAGGGAGCACAAGACATGAAACTAACATCACACCTGCCTGGCATTATGATGTGCTTTCCTCAAAGGCTCCCCTCAAATCCCATCAGCATTTAAACCTTCCGACACTCTCAGAAGAGAAATGGTCATTACCCTTTTAATGTTACTTGAAAGGATGTTCTCCAACGGGAGATGATTTCTTGGACTCCAGAGAAAAGCTGTCATCCAGGTTGGAGGGCTCAGATAAGGGTGACAAAAACAGTCAAACTGCATCACTCTTTCACCAGTGGCAGACATCGCGAATCAATCTCAATGCTTTGTCACACGTAGCGTAGTGGCAGGCATTACGAATCAATTTCAATGTTTTTCCCCATGAGCCCACATTTAACCTTCTCATCTGAGTCCTCTGGACAGCCATTAACAATGAATTGAAGTTGAAGTAGGAAGTGAAAGACATTTGCCATTTTTTCTCTTAGATTTAAACTGCTAACTAGAGGCAATGATATCCGTGCTGTTCTGTTTGAACCATTTCTTCACTGGCAAAGGTAGAACATGACCTCAATTAGAAGGAAATCCAAAGGAAAGAAAATGTTAGATGGGATTCCCTAAATGGCCTGTCTCCTCAGTTTCTACCTGTTCCCCATCTTCTCTTGAAGAAATAATAAAACCAGTTATAGAAATGGAAGGCAGGGACTCTGAAATGTGCTACCGATGTCTAGGAATTAAGATATTCCCTAAGATTTTTTAAGCTTTGCTTATTTTTCCCTTATTTGTTATTTCTGCAACTCTGTCTCAGTCGTAACAGTAAACATGGAACTAAGCTTTCCACAGTTTAAAACATCTACAGTTTGTTCCAACTTCTCATTAAAAACGTTTACCTTATTCCAAGATTTAAGCAGTGAATCTTTGGGTGACATATAAATGGTATCATGGCAAAGGACTCGGATTCTATTCCACAAACATTTTTCCTCAAAATAAGGAGCCAGAGGTAGACAAAAGCAAAAGAGGGAGGTAAACCAGAAACCCAAATCAGTTATTATCTAAGTCACACTGAGTGTCTGTGATAAATACCAGCTTAGCCTTGAGGAAAATGCACGTCCTGTTATATCATCTCGCAAATCCAAATCCAAGAATGCTCAGTTATCCCCGCAGGGCACACATGATGAGAGATGACCCCGTCTCACAGGACCCCCATGTCTACTCACCCTTTCGACTGCATAAGTAAAGAGGGAGTAAGATACACGTTGGCTTTTGCTTTTTTCTCACTTAGTAACCACAAGTCCAAATGGCCATACAGTTGAGCTTAATTCTGACCAAATGGGTCAGTAAATCCTCTTTGCTTTGGGGAGAGAGGCTAGAGTACCTCCCCCTCTGCGATGATTTCATTTTGGAATCTACACCTGCTTCCCAGGCAATCACTGAACATCATTCAACCTCTCTGACCTCCGATCCCCTGCTAGTATATACCATGCGACTCAGAATTTCATCTTTATGTTGAAGTCTCTGACTGAGCCACATTCATACATTGTTCCCATCTAGACTGTCGACTCTCATGGTGGAGACAGCTTCGCTTATGTGTATCTCACCCTTGTTGTTGATGCCGTGTATTTCACTTGGTAGGTTTTGGATATTAGCTGATAAGAGTAACACTGCTTGCCACTGTTAATAAATATGTGATTTATCTAATTATGCCCTGATGAACCTAATTGTGCCAAAGTACTAATATTTCTTTAAATTTTGCTCTAAACTGATGGAGTTTTAAAAGGGAGCATCATGCTAACAATATCTTCATTTAAAATATCTAAGTGAAAATATTGACTTTGCTGCATGTACAGTAGAAACTAACACAACATTGTAAAACAACTATACCCCAATTTTAAAAAAAAGAAAATATTTTGTTTTTTAAATTTCAATCACTGAGAATTTAAAAATTTTGCTAACCTAGAGGAGGTGTTTACCCAAGAGAAAAAAAAACACGTATCTATAGAAGGCACCGGTTCACAAATGCTTACAGAAGCTGTATTCATAAAAGCTCAAACTGGAAACAATCCAAATGTACCTCAACAAGAGAACAGAGAAACACATTGTACTATACTCAAAGAATGCTATGCAGAAGACAAAATGAATTACTAAAATATACAACATAGATAAATCTAAAACAAAAACCATGATGTTGAGAGGAGGCCAGACACAAAAGAACAGATACTGCATGATTCTATTTATGAGAACTTCTGGAACAGGCAAAACTAATTTCTAGTAACCTACAGCAGATTAGTGATTACCTTCAGCAGATGATGGATGGGATGACTGCAGAGGACCTCAGGGAACATTTGAGGAAAATGGAAATGTCCCATATTTTACTGTAGTGGTTACATGAGTGTAAACATTTGTCAAAACTTGTCATCCTGCACACTGAAATTTGTACATGTGTTTGAATGTGAATTATGCCTCAAGAATGTTGATTTAAAAAAGCATGCTAACCTTGGGAAAAAGAAGGGCCTAAAGTCACAAATACTGGCAGACCTACCAAGTACAATGGAACTGCATGTTGTAACAGACGTGATTCATCTGGGAGTAGAAACCCTGTCTCTTCTAGAATCACGTTCAGAGGGGCTGACTGACAGAACCAAGTGTAACAACAAACATTTTTTACTTATCTCATGTCTGGTTCTCTCTGCCATCTTAAAAACAGAGAGAAGCTGACGAAAGTTTTCAAATGGGTACATAGTCTGCAGTCACACTGAGGTTTACAATGCTCTGAGGTAGTGTGACACACTGGAGACTTTAGGGCTTTTGACAAGTGGAAGCAAGTGATTCCATCCCTGTTCCCTGCGTAAGCGAGAGCCCTTGCAGCACCCTGGGGAGGTGGCAGGAAAAGCCTTTGCGTTTACCTTATTTTAACGGCAATTTCATTTGGAAGAGGGGAGAAAGACGCCATGCAGCAACCAAGATGTATACCAGGAACTTCACGTAAATACATCAGAGTCCAATGAAAGCAAATGGGAGCACGCTGAATGACTCACTCATCCCTGTAGAACTAGAATGTAGTTTTATGCAGAAGACCTGTCCATGCTCACAGAGAGCTTTGCAGGTGTTGTTAGGAAATGAAATGGGAAGCCATTTAAGGATGTAATCCAGAAAGAAGCTTATGCATGTCTGCATTTTTTGAAAAGTCACTTTGGCTCCTGGGTGAAAGGGGAGCTGGAGAAGAACAAGGGTGTATACTGGGGAGACCAGTTGGGAGGCTACTGCTGTCGTTCTGTGGTGGTAGCACTGGAGTGGAAGGATACAAAATAGAATTGACAGGACAGCGAGGTGAATGAATTAGGGAGGCGAGGAAAAGGGATGTGTTAAGGATGATGCCTAAATTTATAGCTTGAGTAAATGGGTGGGTGATTATGCCATTTACAGAAACGCAGGAAAAGAGGAGAAGAAACATATGTGGTGTATAATATGGACAAAATAGATACCTTTGGTTTTTGTTTTTGTCCCCTGGCATCCTTTCTCTCTTTTCTGATAATAAAATATTCAGTGGTTTATGTGGGAATAACTCCTCTCACCACTGGTCAGAGAAATGAAGATGATACTTTTAGCCAGTCAACTATTACACCCCCAATTCCAAATACTATATTCATTATTCATTTGTGAATGACAAAATCTCAACTCAAAGTAGCCTAAGCAAAAAGGACATTTACTGACTTACAAACCTGGGAGCTCCCCTGGGAGCTCACTCCCACGGGAGTGTCTAGGTTCAGATTTGGCTGAATCTGGGAGCTCAGATGACTTCTTTCTCTGCTTGTCTTCCTTCTGAAACATGACCCATGAATCTAGAGGTATCGATAACAAGGCCGGTCCTTTGGGGCTCTCCCAGGCACTATCTTTCCTGCTGCATGGCTCCTGTCTGTCTGAGATTGATGGTAACGAGACCCACTAAAAAGAATCAGTGAGTTCACAGGAGGAAAACAAGCTTCTTGAGTATTCTAGGCCCAAGGCTCTTATTTGTAAACTTGAAGGAAAACAAACAACAAACTCTTAAATATGAGATGACAGACATCTTTACAAAACAAGTCAGAGCAAAATAGAAGCCTTATTTATCAAAGAAAAAGACAGTTCTCTTAGGAATGACTATGATAAAATTCTCACCTTCTGCAAAATCTTCCTGATCAACTGGGCACTGGGGTTATATTTGGCAGCCAGCCAAATGTCTCTGATACCATAGTTTCCTTTCTTAATGTCTGGTTTTGTTGATCAAACTTGTTGGGAAGGGATAAAGTTTCCCCTGTATAATTAGTGTGCTGTCAATATGTTGAGTTGTATTTCAAAAAAGTTCAAGTAACTAGGAACAAACTGCAAGACACTTATGGAATGCCTAGTGAGTGCCAAGTAATATGCTAGGCAGTGGGAAACCAATGGTGGACAAGGTAGATGAGATGGAAAAATTCTATAATCTGAAAAAACATACAACAATTCTAAAAAAAAAAAAAAAAAACCTCTAAGTGCAATGACACAGTACTGAAGAAGCAAAAATTAGGGTCATCAGATTTTCTTTTTAAATGGAGGTATAGTTGATGTACAATATTATATGTTTCAGGTATACAACATAATGATTCACACTTTTTAAAGATTATACTCCATTTATGGTTATTATAAAATACTGGCTTTATTCCCTGTGCTGTACCATATATCCTTGTAGCTTATTTATTTTATACATAGTAGTTTGTACCTCTTCATCTCCTACCCCTATGTTGCCCCTCCCCCCTTCCCTCTCCCCATGGGTAACCCCTAGTTTGTTCTCTGGATCTGTGAGTCTGCTTCTTTTTTGGTATATTCACTAGTTTGTTTTATTTTTTAGATTCCACACAGAAGTGATATCATACAGTACTTTTCTTTCTCTGTCTGACTTATTTCACTTAGCATAATACCCCCCAAGTCCATCCATGTTGCTGCAAATGGCATTATTTCATTCTTTATTATGGCTGAGAAGTATTCCACTGTGTATACATACCACGTCTCTTTATCCATTCAGCTGCTGATGGACACTTAGGTTGCTTCTATACCTTGGCAATTGTAAATAATGTTGCTATGAACATTGGGGTGCATGCATCTTTTCAAATTAGTGGGGTTTTTTTTACTGGATATATAGAGAGTCACCAAATCTTGTCAAGGGTCATCAAGGAAGGCTTCCCAGAAGAAGCAACAGCTGTAAGGATGGCTGGGAGTTAGTAGAAAGAAAGTACAAGAAGTGGGAGTAGGGGGACCCAGAGAGAAAACGCAGCATCTACCAGGTTCAATGGCAAGATTGCTTGGCTCTGTTGAAGAACTGAGCAGTTATAGCAGGGGTCTCAAAGGTGAGTGCGGGGAGTGGCAAGAAGTGGGGCTGGTGAGGAGTCTGGGACCAGACTCTGAGGGATTTTCAAGTCACAATAAGAACTTTAGACTTTATCCCAACACTGCTGGAGGGAGCAGCACACTCAGATTGTCCCTTTCGAAGATCGCCTTATTGCTAAGGGGGAAGTGGGTCAGACAAGGGCAGGGGTGGAGGAAGGTCAGTTATATACTAAAGCAGGCCTGAAATGCATGCTGGAAGCGTGCAATTTCTTCAAATACTGTCTTCAAATTGAATACAAATTTTGCAATATGTCATACTATATATCCTTGTTTGTTTTAGAATTTTAAAAATATTCTCAATTATTGACTACGGTTAACCTCATTAAGTGACTAACAAACAAATAGGCACTTTTCTCCTTGTTAACAAAACGGGAATTTTTTTTTCAAGATGGCAATGTGATAAGCCCCAAAGCCAGAATCATAACTGGTCTAATTCTAATTTCTGATGTGTAACTGTCCCTAGAAGTAGGAATTAAATCTGGCCCAATTCTGGCAACGGAGAGTGAAGTGGAACCTTTAGGGAGAAGATCCTGGAAAGCGTTTTTTTTTCCCCTTAAAAAGGAAATAGAAGCAGCTGGGACTGCCTATCTTGTACACAGCCTTGATCCCTGGAAGTACAGCAGCCACACTGCAACGCCAACGGGGCAAGAAAGAAAACGAAAGCTGATATGCAAAGGGCAGCTGAAGGATGGCTGCTAAGGGTGAAAAGATAGAAATAATATGAGTCCCTGAAAGCACCACTTGTCAAATGCTAGTACGTTTGTTATATAGCAAATTATACTCCTATTTGTTTAAGTCACTGTTTTTGTTACTTGCACCCAAATGTATTCCTAATTGATATACTAACCCTCAAGCAGAACAAACGTTTTATTAAAATACATTCAACTTTATCCTGAGGTTCCACGTATCACCAGGCACACCAGGTCAGAATCCCAGGAACACATGCACCTGGGCTAGAGAAGCATAGCCTTGGGCGGACACCACCACTTTCAAATGATTTCACTCTTACATTCGAATCCAAAATTCTTTTTCTTTGCTTAGTTTCAATAAAGGAGCAGTTTAGGCTCTAAAGACTAACGGGGACAAGAGAAAACCCTTTTATCCTGTGTGTCTGAGTTAACTTTGGCCCGCTCGTTGGGAAATGGCCATGACACTCTCTTACACACAAAGTGCTTTTAAATGAAAGAGGTAGTATATCAGCACAAAGGATAGTTACCATTTTTAGAGTTTTCCATTTGTTTCCTTCGGGGCTAATGTACTTTCGTTTAAGAGCCCTTGAACTCCCTGATGCATCAGCTTTCACTTTGCAATATAAGAAAGGATGAAAAGATGGATTGTCCTCTCAACCTGACCTCACTCACAATGTTGACACCAGAACAGTGCACTTTCATTCAGTGGATGGACCAAAAGACATAAGGGAGGATGGGGCTTCTCCTGTACTTCTCCAATTTGAAACTTCTTCCACTGCCCAGCAGCCCCAAAGGTAATTGTCGGTTGGATGGCACAGGCACGACTTTTTGATAGCTATTTATGAGCAAATGATGCCTTTTCCCAGACTCTAGACAATTAATCTATTTCTCTAGTTTTGAAAGACAAAAGTATGACCATTAGGGGGAAAGGGACCATTGTGTAATAAATGCAGATATGCTGTGGCTTCATGTGATTTATTATACATGAATGTGAAAGGGAATATAAACACTATCCCATTAATTTCATTGCCATCTTAGTGGTTCTGTGGGCTTAGCTGCCTTGAAAATTATCTCCTCATTCTCTCAGGAGAGAGATTTGTACAACTACAAAATGGCTGGATGTGTTTAGCATAAGCAATGGAATCATCCTTATGAAGCAAGTTCTCTTAGCTTCCCCAGCCCCAAGTCCTATAACGAGTTTTGGGCAGTGAAAGATAGGTGTTTGGAGCCTTCTCTAATTCTATGTATTCCCAATCTAATAACAGTGTCATTATTCCTTCCCACTAATCATACCTAGGTTATCACTTCATTCATTCACATTTAAGTCCATCTGTTCCTTGAAGGGGCTCAGTAATGTCTACACATGGAAACACTAATATCCTGGTTATGCTTTCGTATCAGGAAAGCTCTTTGTAATGCCTTCCTTACATTTCAAAGCCAAGATTTATAAACTGGACATTTAGAAGGAATCATTTGAAATTTATATCAATTTTACCAATTCCCAAAGATGTCTTCAAGCCAGAAATTCCCAATCACATCACAAGTTCTCACTCTATTTCAGCATCACTGGCAGAGAAGCATTTTGTACTAAGCAAAGAGGTGATAATATTACCTTAAATTTATTGGCTTCTTACCATGAACCCAGCACTGTTCCAAGACTTCTACAAACGTCATCTAATCTCAGCATCTGCACAACTTTGTGGTAGAGATAATTATTAGTGTCTCCCTTATATAGAAAATAATAACCAAAAATTTAAGTTGTCTAAGATCATCCATCTGTTAAATGGTGGAGCCTTGATCTGGACTCAGGAGTTTAGATTCAGAGTCTAGTCTTTTAACTGCAATACTAAATATTTTCAAGAAAAGCTATGTTTTGAAATCCACTGATTATTAGTCCTGTATTTTCTGTGGCTCTTCTGAAGAATGGATGGAATTAGTAGTGGAATAGATATTTTTGATCATCAGCCTAGCATCATTTTTCCTCCCCTCCTTCCTTTCAAAATAAATATTTTGTTCAGGTATCCACTCTACTCCCATGACTGTAACTCCATCTTCATCTCCAGAAGTGATCCTTGTCTAGTCTAAGCCAACTGTGGTACTCCTGTTCGCCTTGATGATGAATGGATTTCAAGCTTGAGCCAATTTGCTCTGGAAATTCTCCTGGTAATCGTCACTGGTCCAGGGGTGGGCTCGGTAAGTAAGGCACTCTAATAAGACTGAAGAGAAGAGCCCATCCTATAGTCAGGGAGATAGATTATCTCTCTCCCACTAGAACAAAGCAGCACCTTGCCCATCTTATGACCATAAAGAGAGCCAAGCTGAGAACAACACGGACAAAGAGGAAGGAGGAGTGCAAGGACAGCATGGAAACAGCCAAATCCCTCATCACTGAAGCCTGATCACATACGTCTTTCTGGGAGACAACTTTCCTTTCTACTTAACTCAATTTGAGTCATCGTTTCTTCATAGCCAAATGCATCCTGATAACACAGAGAGCCACTCACTTGCTGTGATTTCAGGGGCAGTGAATGACAGACTGCACTCGTGTATCTCACCCACCTTCTGCGACGGCACCTGAAGTTCCTCTAACTACAGTCACTCCTGTAATAATGTTGACTGTCAGCTTTGTCAAAGTAACACCTTATTTGAGGGGGATATTCAAGCGCATCAGGTTCACAGCCTAGTTCATGTTATCCTGGCTCCACTTGCACCCCACCTCCCTTATTCTCCAACCTCACTGCGCCCTTTCTCTCCCTCACCCCTACACCCCTGCCATACTGCTCGCTCTCAGGTCTTCCAATTTATCATGTTCTCTTCTGCCTCAAGCCCTTTGCTGCTACCATTCCCTCCCTACACACACACACACACACACACACTCACACACAGGCACACATAGACACAGGCACACACACATACACACATGCACACACACACATACACACAAACACACACAACCTTGGTTGCTCTCAGGGAAATCTTGGTTTCTTCAGGGAAACCTTCTCTGGTCTCTCTCCTGCAGACTGGGTCTCCCTGGGAACCAATCCCTGGGCAACATTGTAGCAGAGACTGTGAGTTGTTTCTCTATGTCTGTTCTTGCGTTTTTTTTTTTTTTTTTTTTTTTTTTGATTGATTGATTGATTGATTGATTGCTGTGCTGGGTCTTCGTTTCCGTGAGAGGGCTTTCTCCAGTTGCGGCAAGTGGGGGCCATTCTTCATCGCGGTGCGCGGGCCTCTCACTATCGCGGCCTCTCTTGTTGCGGAGCACAGGCTCCAGACGCGCAGGCTCAGTAATTGCGGCTCACGGGCCTAGTTGCTCCGCGGCATGTGGGATCTTCCCAGACCAGGGCGCGAACCCGTGTCTCCTGCATTAGCAGGCAGACTCTCAACCACTGCGCCACCAGGGAAGCCCCTGTTCTTGCGTTCTTAAAAGTAGAGCTCCAGATTTTTAGCAGAGCATACAGTTGACCAAAATCAAGAGGACATATCCTGCCTCCTTTTCATCTAGGGGTGCCCACGGGTTCAAGTGTTATAGCAGATGCTGGCGATGCCTGGTCCATGTCTCCTCAGCAGTCACTATTCCAGTCCATTCCAGCCTCACCTTACTGCAAGCACTGGATACTCACTGCCTTGAGGGCAGGAGCCTGGGGCTGGCTGGAAATACTGGGGAGTTACAAAGCCAGGAGCAGCTTTCAGTCAATACAAGAGTAGTGTAGGAGTATAAATATCTCAGCTTCCTCACCTCGTGGGTGGTATAACTCTGAAGTATGTTCTATATTATCTCCTAGAGTCCCCTGTGGGATTAGGCCTCGGTGGTCCACAGTGGTGACCCGTTCTAGAACATGTTTGCTTTTAGCTTCCTTCCCTTCTTACTTCTCCGCGACCCTGACAACGCTTTCCGGGATCACCTCCCAAATAACCACACATACTTCCGTCTTGAGGCTTGCGTCTAGAGAAACCCAACCTAAGACACAGTAATCTCTCCCCCACGAAGGTTTCCCTGATCTTCCCAAACGAAATGTGGTCACCTGACTTTTCTGAACCCATTTACACTCATTTTGTATCTGCCTTGTGACATTTTTATTGTTCCGCATTTTATTGTCTCATCTCCTCAGTGAGAATTTAAATTCTTTGAGTTTCAAATTGAAAGCTCAAGTCCTGGTGTCAGACAAATTTCGAATCCCAGCTCTCACACTACATCTCTCTGGGTATGTTGCCTCATCAGTAAAATAAAAATAATAGTGACACTTAATTTTTAGTCTTTTGGTAAGGATTTAGTTAGGTAGTCCCTGTGAAGCATTTAGCAAAATGCCTGATACAAGTTATGACTCAACAAATGTGGACCACTACCACATGATTAGTAGTATTATTAGCATCTGTACTAATCTTGGCATCTCCCACCGTCTATTCAATATATAGTAAATACTAACTTGATATTTGTCAATTAAATAATAAAATGGTGAAATACGGCAGCGCATTTTGTTTTCAAAATCGGCATTGAGACTTGATTTGACCAATGGATTTTTATAGCACACACCACAGAAGCACTGCTAAGCCGTTCAATCCTTAAGATTTCTCACGGATGTAAATATAGACTACAAGTGATCTTCCATCTGTTCCATGAGCGATATTCAGTTTGCCATTTTCCTGAGAAGTTCGAAGGCACAAAAAAATGGGTTAGGTATCTGTCTTCTCCTTTGATCTGCTCAGGATCTGTTTAAAGGGACGGCAGAGCTACACTTTGCATTTCCATGTGGAGAGTGGATTTGGGAGCAAGGCAGAAGCATTATGCAGCATTCTCCCAGCCATCCTCTGTATCATGCCAGAGTGAGCCTTAAAAACCAAACCTGACCAGGGAACTCCTCTGGTAAGATGTCCTCAATAGCTCCCATATCCTACTCTGAAATATGGCTTACAGGGTTGTCCATGCCAACCCCTCCAGCCATATGATCCCAACAGGCTAACTCTAGCCGAGCTAAACTTCTTGTGCCTCCTCTGAAGGCTGCTTCCTACTTATATGTCATTGCCCATGCTGACTGCTCTGCCAGGAATGCCCTTTTCTATCCCTATTTTTTTTCTGGGGGTGGGGGGTTGAGGAGGCAGCTGGTAAATATCTACTTACCTTCCAAGACTCAGCTTAACCTCCACCAAGAAGGCTTTCCTATCTCAAGACCTCCCAATCAAGTAAAACTGACCATTTCTTTTTATGCCTTTCCCTCCAAAGCTCTATCTTAGGACTTATGATGGTGGATGATATATATGACTCATGTCCCATGATACCCAGATGGTCCATACCAGAAAGAAAGAATTCTTAGTTCCAGGAAAACTCAAATATACTTGGTATCCAAATCAAAGGATTCCTCTACTGTTCCCATGGGAATCCTGTTCAGACCAGACAGTGCCCAGTTTACATAGGCATCCCCAAGTCACTTCCACCCCTGTGCCCTTACCCAAGTTTACAGCTCCATCAAACCAGCCCCTCACCTTCTGTTTGAGAGAAGCAAGACCTCTACCTCAGTCATCCAAGGCTGGCAGTGGGTGAGCCTCACATTTACAGGACAAACTCTCTTTTGAATTACTGAGCAAGTTAGTTAACATTTCTGTAGCTCAGCTTCCTTAACTATAAATAATGAAAGCTCCTACTCCATAGAGTAGTTATGAGGCTAAACGAGGTAACAAATATCGAGCATTTAGAAGAGCACCTGATACATAAGTGCTCAATTAAGGTTAGTTCTTATTTGTTTTAATATTTTATTATTATTAAATATTAGCCATATTAGAAGTAGTAGAAAGACTGATCACCTCTCAAATGATAACTTCCCAGGGTTATTATGCTAAAAGATCCTCCACCTCCACCAAGAAGTAAGGATGGAGAGGAATGCAAAGGCAGAAGGAGGATGATACTACCTTGGACCACACATTTATTTGTTAATATAGGCGTCCTATTCCTCCTCCCTCCATGAATCCAATAAACCGTGAGCATCCTGAAGGAAGGGTCTATGTCTTGCTCCCTTGTGTCTCTAGCATATTAGGTCCAGGGCAGGGGCTCAGTAAATGCTTGCTTTATTTTAGAGGAACACCTAGACCACAACTGTGTCCACCTAGCGTTGGCACTAGCTGACAAATTCCAGGATAAATAAAGGCTAAAGTCCTTCGTCATGTATTGATTAGAGGTTATGTGTCAGGCTCTTTCAGGCTACTGTTTTATTCCTACTGCCCATTTTCACAGAAGCATGGAGAATGTTTAAACAACATGTTAAGAACTTAGCTATTTAATAAGAAAGAGATTTGGTATTTGATTATGAGTCTGTAAAATCTCAACTTAACTCTTCTATGACCATCTTCACTTTTGATGTTGGTACCTGGAAGACTACCTGGTACAAAGGTACAAAGTAGGTGCTCAAAATAGATATTTGTTGAATGGATCCATAGCAGACACTATGCACTCTAAAAGAATTGCAAAAAAAAAAAAACAACAAGTCAGGAAAGCAGGAGAACTGGGGCTTCCAAAAATGGGTTATTTACAAAGTGATTACACACACCTCAAACCTAGAGAGAAAGGTTACGAACCAGCTGGGGGCTATAGCTCCAGAGCAAATACACATATTTCCCACCATGAGCCAGATGCCATGGACAATTTCTGACTCTTAATTCTTTTCTATAACATGTTAATTTATCTCTGTATATTTACTTTTTCTTTCTTGAAGAAAAACTTTAAATGCACACATAGGACTCTATGAGAAAAAAACAGAGATAACAAAATTCATCTCCTCTACAGTTGCAAAAATACTGAAATAACTGTAAAACACTCCCTCCATAAAGTACCTTTATGAGCAAATGCAAGCTAACATTTATTATAGAACAAGGAATTTTAAGAGAAACGGAGAAGTGTTTAAATCAAATCCAGCACTCTTGCCTCTGGTTCATCCCCTAACAGACAACGTGATATATGATGGATGAGGAGGCAAAGCAGTACAGAGGCTCGTTCAGAAGCCACTGGGAGGCTGTGCAGTCATTTCAGGGACCACTACGCTGATAATAAAGGAAAGGATACTAAGAGTGTGAAACAACCAGAACCAGGTAAAGACACGTGGATTTCTCCTCATTTGGCTGGAGGAATTTAGCTTTACTACCTGAACCAGACACATAACTCTATACCAGATTTTGTCTCTACTTTTTCATTCTCTTTTTTCAACTTTCTGTGGTCCGTGGGTAGGAAGGGGAGTGAGCGCTAAGCAGTAGGAAGATGAGGGTGGTGAAAGTAGACTTGGTTCTGAAAACAGTGATGAATCCTTAAAAGTGTGTTAGCAGAAGGGCAGACAAAAACAAAGCTGTGCCTTGGGAATATTCCTGAAGCAGCAGTGGACACAGAAGACTGAAGGAAAGAGATATTGAAAAAATGGATTTGACAGACATCAAGAAAGCGAAATCGGCAGGAGCTGGTGACTGATCGGTTTGGGTTGGAGAAAGAGGAATTACGGGTTTGTACGCTTGAATGAATGGCAGCAATAACGGAGGTATAGAACTTACTTATAAAACTCATATCTCAGGGTTTATTGTATGTCACTTTGGTTATTTAAGAAGCTAATGGCACAGCAAGAAGTCAACCTGAAAGGCAGAGAATTAGACACATTTCCTTCAAGGAGAAAGTAGAGAGCTGGTAAATGAGAAGATAATTTAACTTATATAGGGAGAGAAAAGAACTTTTTTATCAAAAGAATAAATTACTTGGCAATAGTGTTTATGTTTCAGTATAATTTTTTTAAAACACATTTAATTCGGTGAACCAAAAACATATATATTAACATCCATTTAAAGCCATCATATAGATTTGTTTGTTTTAAACTGGCAGTTTTAGTGTCAAATAGAAATGCTTTTGCCATTGGGAACATTATCTTGAAGACTGTGGTTAATGTCTATAAATTAAAATTTGTGTATAACCTCGCTACTTTTAGAGAGATACGGCCCCTAAGGACATTACTTTTAAATTAGGATATGATTACAGGTCCATTTATCTCATACAATTCCAATCCATGATCATCTTTCCTCATCTCAAATTTTAGCAGGCATCTTTTGAGGTACCCACCCAGCCACATCCATGTTTTCTGAAAACTAATCTCCCTGCCATCAAATAAATGAACACAGCCATGTGTACGCCATGTGATTCTACCTCTTGGTCACAGATGACTGGACCAGAGGTAGTCAGATGACCCTTGTGGAGCCAATCAGGTATTTTCTCCTGGTATCGGGCACTTGGGTCAGGACAGACTGGAACATATGGCTATAGTAGGGGACTTGTAAAAAGATGCGGATTTGATGGCCAAAGGAACCATCTGGGGGTAGTTGTGATGGTCTGTGTGCAAATGAAGAAGAAGCTGCCTTTCTATGTCTGAAAGCAAATGTTGAACATAGAAAAGAGACAGAGAACTGATGGCTACAGAGGAAGATGAAGAATGAAACTGCTTTGTCTCCTGGTGGCTTTCCTGTGTTGCAAGAGACCAAAGTGCATACACTTTCTACGCTTGAATTCTATGAGAAATCCCTGAATCATGGCCAAAACTTGAACGTTAGCCCCAAGGGATGGAACTTTCCAAATAAACAAAGTTTCCGCAACAATATACGGTAGTTATGCTGAATTTTGAGGGTCGTGTATAGGGGTATTCAAGTCTTGATAAGCACCTCTCCTTGACTTCAGCAACCTTTCCCATTAGGTTTTCTGATGCTCTGCTCCTCTCAACTCCTAGTCTTCAGACCACAAATCACTACATTTGCATATGTTCCATAGAGTTAGTTAATGCTTTTATGCCTACTGGTAAGAAGAGCTTCTGTGTGTTAATTATCTTGACTCTTTTTAATAAGTGCAATGATCTAATGAGAAAGGTGCACCATGGGGTGATGCTTTCCTATGATAAGCAACCAACATTCTGGTGTAAAAATCACTACTCATCTAGTCTGGTTAGTATAGCAACAATATGAAAATATGATTTGTATCAATTCCCTCTTTCTACTCACTTCTGTGGCTAACATATCGCCCTATGGGTATCATTAAACCAATCATAAAATATAAAGTATCCTCTACTTTCAACTCTTCACACAAACTGCATCTCTCTGGCGGCACCCTTAGCGACTTACAGATCTTTGATGAATCACAAAATTGAGTAATGATTGTGGGAGGCTCTTGTCAAAAGATATTTATTACTTCCATTCTTCTCAACCAAACTGACAAAGTCAATCCTTACAACGGTATGAGGTTTCAATGTATGTTTATATCTGTGACTGTGTATTCTTATTCCCATCTAAAATTCTCCAACCAACACCTCTGTCCTCCTTGACATCAGAACTGAGGAAAACGTCCTTGAAAAAGATGCTCCCATTATTTCCGGTCTCCCGGTTTTGACAGCCTGGTGGTTATATAATCTCTCTAATATTCTGAGATACATAATGCATCAAGCTCTCTGACTGCCAAAGGAGCATGAGAGACAGATGGGATGTGTGATGAGATTGAGGCGGTTGAGACAGATCTTTCTCAAAGCTGGCTGGTGGGGACGGTGAACTTACATCAGCATGATTTGAGCTCTTCAAAGAATGCCATGAACCAAGAATTGGGGGACCTGGAAAAGAATCCTTAAGCCTGGTAGAACTGCTCATCCAAAACATCGGGGCCCCGGCAGGCTAAGGGCCAATACTGCTGAGCTTGGGTTAAGTCGTTTGGAAGGAGGTCCAGAGCCCTGATGAATTACCTGCCTCTCACATTCTCGGTGCCTTCCCCTGAAATATTAAACATTTCGATCATATGCTTGTATCACTTTCACTGATTTAAATATAACAAGCCCTGTCCCCGTGCTGAACCTCTAGGTCAGACTGGAGCCTGAGGAACCTGTCTGACTACGGCAGGCAGCCTGGCTACCTGGAAACTCAAAGATGTGCTGTGAAAACCAAAGGAGAAAAGGGGGAATGAGAGAGAAGAGAGAGGGCAGATGTGAAGCGAAAGAGGGAAAGGTTGAGCAGAAGAAGAAAGATCAGGGAACAGGGGAGAGGGAAATTGGCAGGGTGAACTTAACGTACGAACTGGGGAGGAGGAAAGGGTGGAGGTAGGGAAGAAATAAGAGAGCAGAGATAAGGAAGGCAGAGAGACAGCAAGAATAAAGGAAGAAGGTAAAGTAACTTTTTAAAAAAAGTAATGAAGAAGGGAGGGAGGAAATAAGGAAATAGAAGGAAAAAGAGGGAAAGGAGAGACAGAACAAAGAGAGGGAAGAAGTAAAGGATCAGTCTATGTAACACATCGCGTCTAGTGTTCTAGATGCTCTCAAAGCTAACTAGAGGAATAGAGGAGGGGGGGCGTACCCAAGTCCTTCTGACCTGCACCTGAAGGCTGATCAAGGAGAGACACCTGTAACCCCAGGTAATTTTGAAAAAGGCAGGAAAAGCCTATGTAGTGATACGATAGTGGGCAAAGCTAAAAGGCTCATTCATCCTTGTTTCCGCTAAGCTTGGGCCCGTGTTCTCAACCAGAGAACATTATCATTCAGGCTCTTCTTCACAATGGCTGTGGCTGATGGCAGATGCCCGTTAGTTACCCTGCTGAGACCGGGGCTTTAAATGTTCTAGCCATTGCCTAGGCAAAGTCTGAGGAACGGAGGAGGGGTCAATTTGGGTTTGCAGAAGACTTCCACAGAGAAAGGAAGTGATCTGTTCACCGCAGTAGTACCACCTCAAGACCAAAGATTAGTCTACTTATTGCACTGTTTCCCCCTAATCCTGTCATCCAGGGCATGAGCTCATTCTTCAATTCAATTTCTTCCAGTGTTGTAACAACCCATTTCTCCCCTACTGGAATATTTTATGCCAAGACTTGATCCGAGAAGTGTGGGATCGTTATTGGATTAACTTTTAACTTACTTAGGAAGGAAAAGTTTAGTAATAATACCAAGAACCAAAATGTTCTTCTGGCCAAGATTGCCTAATCAGTGCAAGGGTGTTATTTTTGCTATTTTATTATAGTTATAGCACTTAATTCAGAAAGAAACTTGCCATTTTTTCTCCTTTCCTCAATTTCCCAGGTGAGGCTGGCGGGTGATGTCTGTGCCCCACCCAGATTCCCTCCACTGGGCTCAGGCACCATCCCGTCACTGCTCTGTGTATTGGGTCTTAGCTGCCCCCTTCCCCAAATCTCTAAAAAACAAGAACTGCCCTTGCCCAATGCAGCCACCTCACTTAGAAGATAGTCCTCCTCTCCCCACTTGCCATCACTTCCGGATTGTCTGACATGGAGGTACAAAAGGCTGGGCCTCTTGCCTCAAGGTACGCTAACTCTGCAGCATGATACACAATGCAGAGCTCCCTCTGCAATCCAGCTGAGGCTACACTTATCCTGAAATCGTATTTTTGCCTCGCTTTTTCCTTCATTTCCCTTCTCTGACATGCATTCCCTCAATAAACTACTTGCACTAGATTCTCTATCTCAGGCTCTGCTTCGTAAACTAAAACAGCAAGACTACCACTGACAAAACTGCACTCCTAGGGGCAGGGGATTCTGGAAATACTCAAGATCATCATCCTAACAATGCGGACCTGCCAAACGATTCGCATGTCTATGAAATGATATTTTATGAACTACTGCTGCCTCAACAGTATTTGAACCAAAATACTTGAGTTGGGGTCTCTGTGCAGACTCACCTAAGGGTCAATATATCTAGAAGCTCATTTGCATACTGTTAGTGAAAAGGTATTTTCAAAGAATACATTCATGAAGTGTTCTTTTGCTCAGTTCCTCACTTGCTTGGTTGAGAAAATACTGCACTCACATTGCAATAATATCAATGCATTACCTCCGGGTTACGTAGGAAAGCGAAGTACCCCAACTACTGAATATAACCCTTGTGGTGATAACAAAATACTTTCTTCAGCATTTTACCATTTACTGACTACATTTTATTTCTGCTTCAATGAGAAGCTGTCAAGCACTCTGAGAATTTCACAAATTCACTTTACCCTACTGACTGCACTTTGCCATAAATTAATTACTACAAGTACATATTTATTTCTGCCTAAGGCAGTCTGCACTGGTATGTCTTATTCGCATTCATCCAGGAATATAAAAATAGAGTATAGCTGGCATGAAAAAAAGCATTAATGCCTTCACTTCTCCAATGACGAGGGTTAAAAATAATTTTCTACTTTATTTCTTTGTTGAATTTGTGTCACGGGCACCCACTTCACATCTTCAAGCTGGTTGTACAAGACAAATGCAAGTCGGGGGTAATTCAAGCTGTGCCACCCATTAAACACCCATAAAGTAAAACACTGCAGATGTTTCATAAGTTTGAAAGCAGTCTCCAGTTCTTTCTATGAGCCAGCAACTCTAGATCATAACATCACAGAGAGCAAGGGGCATGTCTATTTTTTTAACCTGATGCATTTTCTTCATCCCCAACAAAACATTCCATAGGAACCTGCAAACAGCAAGGTATCAATGGATGCCTGTTGAACGGATGAATGAACTTGAAGCCAAAAGATACAGAGAAAAAGAACCATCCTTTGGTATCTGGACAATAGATTTGGCTGCTGGTACTATGACATCCTCAAAAAATGTGTGGGACTTAACTGGTCTTCAGCTTCCCTGAAGTACTGGGGGATCGGAAACCTCCCAATCTAATGTACTATAATGAAATGACTTCACTGATAAACTGAGGAAATTCAATGGTGGAATCAGGTGTTTCTCAGCGAAGTGGTTCCATTTCAAATTCTTTGGTAAAGCACGTTCCCATGAAAATTAACTTGAATAGACAAAATAAAACTGGGTCTTCCGGTACGAAATTATGTAAAGCATGTTGTTACACTTGGCCCATTCAAAGTGTGATTCGTGAGCAGTGTCAATGGCATCACCTGGGAGGTCATGAGAGATGCAGAATCTGAGGCCCAGCCCTAGATCTACTGATCCTCCAGATCTACATATTCCTGGGTGATTGAATATATTAAAGATTTGGAGGTGCCCGTGTAGGAGGGCTGTCGGCAAGCTGTGCATGCGCCTAGGTTCCCTTTATCACTTCGGGGTGTTCTCACTCCCAGTGCCAGCATCTGCTCTCAGACTACCCGAACCTGCTTCACCTCTGCACACAGAAACAAGAAATGCCGAAGAATGTATGTTCCTCAAGGGACAGTCCTTAACCAACGACTGTTAGGTGAGGTGACAAATAATCCAGATCCCTGATCCCTGATTAGACAGCTCTGTTTTCAGAGCTTCTCCGTGGGATTCGGTCAAAGGAAAACTCCATGGGACTTTACATGATATCACATTCCTGTTTGGTCTTCTTCCCTTTCCTGGTGCTATTTTCTGACTCCCCTACTTAGCCCCGCGTCTCTGGAATAATCCCAAACAAATCGTTTTCTCACAAATACTCACTTATGGGTCTGTTTCTGGTGATCACAACCTAAGATACATATCTATCAGTATCATGCTGGGAGACGTTTAATAACGAGTTCTCTGAGGGAAAAAAAAAGCTATGCGTTCTAGTTTTTGTCAGTTGCCATGGTGTAAATACTCCCGCCACTACAGATTTCAAGCTATAAATATGAGGTCATGGTATTAGGAAGAGATGCTCGCAGTCTGCTCTCATAAGCCAGGGTGAGCTGGTTCTAGCACAACCCCACTGCATATATTCACAGCCCTCCTCGCTTGAGACCGATAATCTTCATCAAGGTTTCCTGAAGAGGAACTGTAGCAGAATTATATTACACGACACAAAACAACACTTTCTAAACATCCATCCAAGTGTCCTTCTTACAGTAGTAAGAAAATGGAGAGATGCTTTATGTAGGGGACTAAATTCCAACACATCTTTTTCTTCACTCAGAATTCCTTCTTAATATTGGTTTTAGCTATTTTCATATGTTTACTTGAATTATTTGCATTTGCCACCTAAATAAACATTACGTCTAAACAGCTTACCACTAAAAAAAATAGATAAATAGACAGATCAATACATAAATATCCATCTATCTGTCTAAAGAATCATGTGCCACAAAAGGTGCTCCAATTCATTGATTCAACAAACATTTATGGAGCAATCACTACGTGCCCATCACTGTTGCAGGGGCAGAAATACAACTGAATAAGACATACATGATCCCAATCTATGAGAAGTTACAGTTTTATGAGGGAAACAGACAAAAAATCAAGAGTTTCAAACTGTGATTAAATACTATGCATGAACAAAGAAGGAGTCACGATGGAGTACTGAGTGAATCTGGGAAAACTCACTTTAGACAGATTCACCAGTAAAGGTCTCTGATGATTTCCCATTTAAGCTGATATCGAAAGCAGAAAGAGGAACTGTTTTTTTTTCTTAAATTAATTAATTAGTTAATTAACTTATGTCTGCGTTGGGTCTTCGTTGCTGTGTGCGGGCTTTCTCTAGTTGCAGCAAGCGGGGGCTACTCTTCGTTGCTATGCGCGGGCTTCTCATGGCAGTGGCTTCTCTTGTTGCGGAGCACGGGCTCTAGGCGCTTGGGCTTCAGCAGTTGTGGCTCGTGGGCTCTAGAGCGCAGGCTCAGTAGTTGTGGCGCACGGGCTTAGTCGCTCCGCGGCATGTGGGATCTTCCCGGACCAGGGTTTGAACCCGTGTCCCCTGCACTGGCAGGTGGATTCTTAACCACTGCACAACCAGGGAAGCCCCAGGAACTGGCTTTGAAAGAGGAGGAAGGAAAGCATCCTAAGCAGAGTCACAGCATGGGAAAATGTCTGGAGAAAGGAAAGCGGCTGAAATACTTGAGATACTGACAAAAAAATTGTTATTGGAGCAGATTTTGGGGGGGAGGAGATGGAAAATGAGATTGGATGATTAATGTTCATATTAGTCTGAGCCTTACAGGCCATGGTTTTAAGAACAGGTTTTATTCTAAATACAAAAAACAGCCATCGGAGAGTTCTGAGCAGGGGGGGTGGCGGGTGACTGATCTGAATGATGTTTGAAGGTGATTCTGAATGTGTTCAAAGTATTGACAGGAGTGGAAACTGGGGGACCAGTTAGGAGGCAAGACACGGCCCAGGAGAAAAATGCCTTTGATTTGCCAGTCACGGTACAGATTTGGAGAAGCGGATGAGGTGACAATATATTTTAGAGATGGAGTTGAGAGGATTTGCTAATGGATTGCAAGTGGCCATTGAAGAAAAGAAAATGAGTCAGAAGTGACTCTGAATTGATGGCTTAAATACTTGGGGGCATGCAAGTTTTACCTCTTCTTTGTGTGTCTTTTCCTAAAAGAACCAGTTCATTTGGCTGTCTTGGTTGTACCTCCTTTCTTACCTCACCTATACTTTCCAGAATTTTTCTTTTTAACTGAAGATGGCAATAAGTTCTTTTAAAATTTATATTACTTTAGATTCTCAGTTTCACCCAATTTTCTCCACTCATATACCTATTCACTCAATAAAGTCTCACAAACATAGCTGAGCAAAATAAGTAGATACCTAGGGAAAGAGGGATTAACTGTAAATACTCCGTGTTACTGTTTTATCCCTGTTCTACTTAAAGAGGGATGGATTTGTCCAGTAAAGGTACACCATGCTTCTCAAACATTCATGTGCATCAGTTGGGCAGCTGAGGAATGGGCAGGTACACAGAGAGAACATCAGTGCAAATGGGACCCCCAGGGATGACAAGGAATGTGCGGTCGGCAGGTAATGCGTTGATTAATAGACCTGGAAACTAGCATCTTCACTATCTAAGATCGTGACAGTAACTATCGTATTTCTTAATTACAAATTTAATGCTTCTTCATCCTCCCCAGTATATATGTATTTGTACGTGTTTATAATTTGTTATATGTAATTTACATACAAAAACTGATTGTATAAATTAAAAAGAAAATAAACGTGTGTCAGCATCATCCAGAAAGTTTGTTAGAACATAGATTGCTAGGCCCAACTCCGAAGTTTCTGATGTAGTAAGTCTGGGGTAGAGCTCAAGGATTTGTGTTTCTAGCAAGATCCCCGATGATGGGGATAGTGATGGTGCAGTGTACCGACTTTGAGAACCATTGAGATATACTATCAAAGTTGCAGGCAGGAGTGCCTGAAATATACAAAGAGAGAGATGGCACCATCAGTGTATTATTTTTAAGATGGTTTAACTCCCAATGCCATTCTTCCTCTAGGTCTTAGGTAGTGAATTCTTCAGTTAGACTGTTGACCTGAGTGCCCACCTGCCACTGTGTATAAAATGAGAATTACAGCCCTTCAGAGAAGCAGAGCACTCTGGGCACAGTGGCAACTTCTCATTACAAGAGATGAAAACAGATGGGTTAATCAGGAAGTCCCTTCATCTCCTCGGAGGCTCATCATTCCTATTTCAGGAGCTCAGACAAGCAGTTAATCGGCTGGAAAGATGGGAAATGAACTGGCTGTAACAATGTATTCATGCCAGAGCGGACCTTACATTAAAAAAAGGATGCTCATGTATTATCAGTGAAGACATCTTGGTTGTTCATTCAAGTATTTATATTTTAATGCTGTGTTTAGTGAGCCTGCTGGACTTTCCCTTCTAGGTGGGGAAGAGCCACAATAAAATCATCCTATGACTGTTCACCAGCTTACAGTTTGTAAGGCCTTTACTGGAATACATACACACACACACACACACACACATATACACACACACACACACACACATATACACTAACCTTAGAGTAATCTGTTAAGATAGTAATTATTCTCTCCATTTTGCAGATAAAGTAAAGTTCAAAGAGATGAAAGAGTTTTGAGATGTCATACAGCAAGGTGGGAGCTTAACTGAGACTTAAAGTCAGGTCTTTAACGCCTCATACAATGATCTGACTCCATGAGAAATTGGAGAATCCATAATTCCATGGCTCCATGAGTTCATGGAAGTGACTTCCATCTCATGACTCCAAAAGTTGACAGAGAAAAGCCCCAATCCAGAGAGTTGATGTCTACACAGCCATTAGACTGAACTCATCCTATGAAATACTTTATTGAAGTCTGTACTATGAAGGGCCATTGGGTCTGATTTTCTGCTCACCAGCCATCTAGGTACATTTTTTCTAAGCGACTAAGCCCATTGAAACTTTCAGCCCATTCGCTTTGACTACTGGGTATTGCTCTCTTTTAACAAAAAGTCAAATCATGAATAAAGTCCACAACAAAATTATTAGGTTGAGACCCATAAAACTGCCAAATTCTGACCATTTTTAACCTACAGTTTCATATGATTCAGCCACAAATAACAGCAATTGTATCTACTTTCCATTAAGAATGATGTTCTGGAGAAGAAAATGGCCTTGGGGTCAGAAGCTCTGCTTCAAGTTACAATCTGCACATAGCACTTAACATCTCTGAGCTTCAGTTTCTGACCTGATGAGAAAGGAGTGATTACAATAATGCCGAGAACATAGCATCTTTGAGAGAACTGTGTAGGATCCCTCCATTTGGCTAAGATTTATTAAACATCTACCTTGTTCCAGGTGCTGTGTTAAGTGCTCAAGATACAGAAGTGAACAAGACAAGATGGAGTCTATGCCCACAAGGGGCACAGTTTAGGGAAAGAAGCAAATGAATAAATCAGCTGTTGCAAAATAGCTCAGGAAGTCATAACAAATATACAATGGAAACAGAGAAAAGATGGTAGCCAACTCTGTGATCAGGGTAGGGCTTAGAAGATTCAGAGATGCCAAGCCAGAAGATTATCTAGATCAGTAGTATCTAGAATCAGCTGGGAAACTTTAAAAAGTCCTGATGCCCTGATGCCCCTCCTATAATGTGTTCAGATAGGTGGATAGTGGTACCCCAGGTTCACTTGTAGGCGAAAAGGTTTTGTAAATTGATAGGGGTGCACTATCTTGAGACACTAGTATTTTAAATAAAAAAGAGGCAAGGGGACAGGAAATTATGACTTTGTTTCTACTGAAAGTATTTACAGATGAAAGCATTCGCTGAACTTGACTTAAGGGTGGAAAAGGAAATAAACTTTGGAAATGGACACACTGCCTCCTTTCTCTATTCAAGGTCAACAATAATTACTACTCAACCAAAGCTACTCAATTAACAATCATTTCAACTTTGGGAGTTTGTTTTGGGGAGCAAAGAAAGATACTAACCATATCTCCCGGGTAGGTGTTAGCCAAGGTTTGGTCTGTTGCTATGAGGCATCATTACTAGTATTAACAGTTGGATACTGGTACAGCTCTATGGGAGAAACTCTCAGGGTAAGGTCACAAGGTACAATGCTCTGAGCTAAGAATGTTGCCTGTACAAGTACTTATAGCTGGGAGAGTATATAGGCATCCAGAGGCCACTAAGCTTTCCTTCCTGGTCACTACCTGGGTCCAGGGCAGCCCTGATACTCCCTCAGATTTGCATGTAGTGACTGGGCCAGTCACAAGGGCAGACCAGGAACTACTAGGCAGAGATCTAGAAGGACCAGACCAGATCTAGAAGGACCAGGATATAAAAAGATGGGTTCTCTCCCTCTCTTGTTTCTCTTCCTCCTTATAGAAATCCCATTAGCTAGGAATAGTGGATGATCCTTTACATTCATTCACCCTACTCTGGAGGGAACATTGATTTTCCTTTGCAGAACTAGCTCTCCTTCATAATCATTTCTTCTAATTTGGGTGGAGCTGAGTCGAGGTCCAGCTACAGGGAGACACGCATGATCGCAGGCAGGCCAGTTATCTAATTTTATCCCCTTATTGGTCAGAGAATATTAAAAAATCCATGCTGGTCCCTCTACATACAATCCTGGGACTACTGCTGGACTAATCGGGAAGGAGATGCCATTGCTCTATTGGGATAACTGGTCAGTTATAAACCTGGGACTCCTGGGTGCCTGAGAGAAAAGCAAGATTGACAGATGCAGATAGGGACATTACTTCTGACGACGGAATTTGCCTCTTGAGATCCATCTGTACCTGAAGTCAGTTACCTCTGGACCTTCCAGTTACAAGCCAAAATTCTGCTTTTCCACTCTAGATTGTTTGATTTGGATTTCAGTTGTCCGTTACTGACAAAGTTCAGGCTAGAGCATAAAATACTCTGTCCTGAAGGATGGCACCAGTTGACTTAGCAGATTCAAGAAGAGGGGCGTTTGCCCAGGACTGGAACTATATAGAACAAAGATCAGCAAACTCTCTGTAAAGGGCCAGAGAGCAAATGTTTCTGGCTTTGTGGGCTACAAGCTCTATGGCAACTACTCAGCTCTGCCTCTGCAGTGTGAAAGCAGCCACTGACAGTATGCAAATAAATGGGTGTGGCTGCATTCAATAAAATTTTATTTACAAAGACAGTGGTGGACCAAATTTGCTGATCCCTGATACAGAGGGCTTAACCTATAGAAGGGTAGCTATAGCACAAGTTTCAGATCGGGTGGACCGCACAGGAACAGAAAATCCATCCTAGGAGTGCATCTCGGCCTCCTCCCACCCCATGGCAGACATCACCAATCAATTACAGGACTGCACTGGGGATGGGGCCATGTGCTGAGAAACTGCATCCTCAGAGCAGTGCTATCATTGTGCTCTCTATATCTTACCGCTTTTGAGCTATTTCTCCTTTTATTTATGAAATTTCCAGTTCTAAGTACCTTATAGAAGTATAATCCAAGGAGCAATTACTCATGGAAGAATAGACAGCAGAAAGAATTGAAATCCTCAAATGAAAACAGAACAAAACAAAAGACAAAAACAGACAAACAATAAATCACTTGAGGTAATTGGGAGGACCAGCCAATCCTAAGGGGTTGAGAATTCTCTCTCTCCCTTTCTCCCTCTCTCTCTCTCTCACTCTCTCTCTCCCCTCCCCGCCCCCCCCCCCCCCATCTCCCTGTCTGCCTTGATCTCTTATCTCTATTTCCTGAAAACCTTCATGGTTAGAAGCAGGGTGATGGGGTATGTAAATGAGGACTGGCATTTCAACACTTTTAAGACTTCTGTCAAATTACCATATAGGTGGAAATTTGCAATTAGCTTGAAAGAAAAACTGTACCTTTATTTTGGTAAAAATCACTCTGATGCAGCTTTTAATTGTGCAAAGATGAAGCAAAGAGTTTTAGAATGAAGAAACAGAAGGCAAAGACAATCTAAACTTCTCTGAAATAGACTGTAAAAAATTTTATTTCGTTGTGTCAACATTTTCCAGATTATGCTTTCTCTATGGACACATTAGTCTTCTAATTCATGCGGGGTCCCTAAAAATGAGTGTCTATTATTAGACGATAGGTGTGTTCCTGTTTATACAAAAGTCATAGAAAAGGAGGAATGAGAGAGGGACTGTGTCAGCAAATTAGAGCTGGAGGGACTCCACCGGGAACTGGATTAAGAATGCCAAAATCACCTCAACTGCTGTGCTAATGCCGTGCCCCCTTATACTGTCCTACTGGTGGTGGTGGTGATCACAGATAGGGCTCTTGGGAGAGAGCCAGCCAAAGCTTTCATTTATTTTCCTGAAGAAAATGGACATCCAAACCATCAGCCATCCTAGAAGAGAGGAGGTGTGGGGCTAGACAGGGAGGGGCTCCAAATCTGATCTGGGCTTCAGACAGACAGGGGTAGCCAAGGGTACTCCGGTTTGGAAACATGAGCTACTTACTGCAATATGATGACAGGCTGGCAACTAGGAAGAGGGACCTTGAATTAGTTTCCTAGGGATGCTGTAACAAAGTACCACAAACTAGGTGGCTTAAAACAACAGAAATGTATTGTTTCACAGCTCTGGAGGCCAGAAGTCCAAAATCAAGGTGTTGGCAGAGCCATGCTTCCAACTAAAAATCTGTAGGGAGACTCCTTCCTTGCCTCTTCCTTGCTTTTGGCGTGGCCCTCAGTCCTTGGCCTTCTCTGGCTTACAGCTGCATCACTTTCATCTCTGCCTCTGTCTGCATATGGCCTTCTCCCCTCTATGTCTCTCTCTTATAAAGACATCAGTCATGTTGGATTAAGGAGCCCGTATCACTCCCTTATTACCTCATCTTAACTGATTATATCTATAAAACCCTATACCCAAATAAGGTCCATTGTGAAGTACCGGGGGTTAGGACTTGAACATTTATTTGAGGGATACAATTCAACTCATAACAGACCCACCCAGTAGGTCTTGCAGAGGGAGCATTAGCCCAGGAGCCCTGAGAGCGGCTGCACCTAACAGGCATTTCCAGTTTTTGTGCTCCAATTGCCTTCCCCTGTTTCAAAGCCTTCACTGCCCTGTATTAGTTATCTCTACGGTGAGTTAAACGAAGAGGATGTACCCAGGCCCAGGAATAGTTACAGAAGGAATCCCAACCCTGAGCGGACCCTCCTGAGACAGTAAGATGCGACCAACAGAAGAGGAGAGCAGTGATCTAGAGCTGAAAGCTGGGAGGAGGAGCCAGCAGGATGAATTTGTGGAATATTCAGGCATTGTCTGCAGATATCTAGAGATAGCCAAGGACTCAAACCTGCTAAAGACAGAGCTTTCTGCATTCAAACATGATGGGGGCTCACTTCTTAATTCTGGTGTTAAAAGCAGGAGTTTAACTTCATTCTTTAGCAGAAGCTGATGGAGTCTGGGGTTCTTGGGGTACACTAACGTTCGTTGCTGTCAAAGCGAGCAAACAAACAAGCAAGTTTGGACAAGTGGGAGCTCACAATCTTTCCCCTTCTTCTCCTTTAACTGACAGCATGTTTGTAAACAGCACAATAGTTAATAGGAAAAAAGGCCTCGAGAATCCAGTGTAGAAAACTAGCCCAGTGCATTTGGGAAGAAGCCAGAAGGATGACGGCCATTCCCTAGGAAGGTAATATGAGCCAGGGGTTAAGTGTTTCCTACCCAGCTATTCAACAAACCCAGGAGGGAGACTCAATTCAATAGCACTTAATGCCATTTTCTAAATGCCTTAATTACTTGGGGTTTTGGTTATTATTTAATGAGTTGGAAACATGAGATAAGACAATATTAACTCATGAGCAATCTGAATAATTCAGTTAAGGTAACTAGGAAAGATGTTGCCTGGAACCCTGCTGTGATAAATAAAAACAAATCTCTTTGGTAAAAATTCCAAGGAAAACTAAATGGCCTTCTGTCCCTCCAAATTGCACTGAAGTAACTCAAAATGTTTACTTTTTAGTCCTACTCTTCCTCGTCCTGACTATAACCTATGAAATAGGAGAATTCAAAGAACAACAAATGAAATGGGCATATATCTCTGTCTTTGATTAGCCAGAAGTTTCCTCACTACTACAGACATGCACAGAACCCGGAGAAAAAAATGTAGATGTAAAGAGCATTGTAGTATGGGGGTTTTTTCCCCCAATGATTAAGTTAAATTCAACATCTGAGGTGGCCAGACTCTAGTTTAAATGCTTGTTAGAAGATGAAGGAGATCTAACCCCTGCCCTCAGGAAGCTCACAGTCTACCAAGGCATATGATTTATTTACAACCAATGTTCCATGGGCAATAATATATAAGTACATAAAGAGCACAGAGACGGCTCTAATGAGAGAGAGAGATGAACTGAGGGCGTGGATGGATGGTGCTTGCAAAGAGGCTTGTTCTCCAGCTCGGTCTGGAGTTTGAACAGGAACAGCTGCACAGACAAAGTGGAACCGAAGAGGGTTCCAGGTGGAAGAGTCTGAATGGACAAAGGCACAGAGTAAAACAGTTATTTGTGCAGCTGGAAAGTCGAGTACAAGATGGAGGGGTCGGAATAGTTTGCAAGCAGTCCACAGGACCAAGGAAAATTCTTAAGCAGGGAAATAATTAGAGTAATATTTTTTAAAAATTTTTAACGTTTTTGAAAAGTAGACTGTTATCTGTGGCTTGTTAGTCAGTTAGCAGGAAACGTTTACAAAGATGAGGTCACAGGATCAGGTCCTTGCCGACCAGAAGCATCCTCAACTCTGTGACGAGAGATAATGTTCTTCCCTCTCCTGAGTCATTTCCGTAAGGAGCGTCCCCTACGGCAGACACTTTACTGCTGGCAGGTATGTTAGGAGAAGCAGCTGGGTGTCTGAGGGACTTGCAAATGTAGGGAGCATCGAGATGGCCCAGGGAACTTGGAGCCAGCTTTTTATTATTACCAAAAGCCAAATTTTACAGGCTGAGGCTGGAATGGCCACAAGGAAGAGCCAGGAGGTGTTATCATCTGTGCTTTCTGGCTGGTGCCCTGCTTCTTCTCTGACATTTTTCCTAGTTCCATTCAAACAGAATGGAAAGGAAGAAGGGGCGTTTTGGACCCAAGAATGCCAATGCCTACATGTCAGGACTCTGTTTCTGAACCTAGGACAGCATCGCTAATTAACTGTGGGACTCTTTCCACTACTCCTCAAGTACTCTTTGATCTGTCCAGGCTGCCACCAACAAACTATTAGCATTGGCACAGGAAGCAAAGCCTAGGTGCCATCTCTGTTTTGGAACAATCCAGCAGCATGGCTTGTTAACAGTGGCTCTAGGTGGACAAAATCCCCACGGCATATTGTTCAAGGTGGTGGCATCCATGTTTGATGACGGGCTTTCAAAAGCTGAGGCTAAAAGCCAGCCCTGGCGGAGTCAAGGCAAAAGTTAAAAGGTAAGCGTAGGGATAATCCAAGAACGGATGTCCAAAAGTCAGAGCTCAGAGTCAAAGGCACATATGCTGTTCCTTCTGCGTGGAATACTCTTCCAGCTTCTCTCTCTTTGGCAACTCTCTACTAATCCTTCAGGTTCCAGCTTAGAAATTGCTTTATCTGCCCTGACGCTCACTTGGGAATTCAGTCACACTTTCCGTGGCACGGACAGCATCCTAGGTTTTCTCTAGCATGGCAATCCACTGATTACCATCAACGGAAATCATGTAGGCATTGTATGTACCCTCCAAGGAGGCATCGTATTAGTCCAACTCAACCTGATAACTAGCACAGCAGATGCCAGAGGCAGAGAACAATAGGATCTGACCAGGTTATTTCAGTCAAAGGCTATGTAGGGTGACAATGAGCCAGAAACAAAGAGACTTGGAAACAATGCCTGAGGCAGAAAACCTTCCCCACTTTTCTGCTACAGCAACATCCCACTCCGTTGCCAGGATATAACCAGTTCTAAGTCTAGGCTTAAAGCCCCAATTCACCATCTCTGCCAGCACCTGGTATTTGCCCAGTGAATACAATCAGTAAAGGAAAATGCTACTAGAACCCAGTTTCTTATTACATAAACCTGTATGTATTGTGTATCTAATTGTAACCTGGATCTGAAAGAGACAATCTAATTTGGAAGGAAAAAGCATAATCATTAGACTCATAAAAATCTGTTTCTTTTTAATTGGGAGGGAGGGCTTATATTTCAGTTCTGTATAATCTTGGTCAAGTTACTCAGCTGCTTTGAGTTTCTGATTTGTTCATTTGTAAAATATTTTGCAAACTTGTTGTGAGGGTGAGATATGACATTTGTAAAAGCTGACACAATGTTTCAGCCATAAGGGGCACTAAAAGAAATAAAATTACTGGTACTCATTTTTAAAATTATTAATTGGATAAAAATGTGTGTATTTATGTCATCTCTTTTGATCCCTATACAGCACGCTCTATTATTATCTCTATTGGACAGATGATAAAATTAAGGCTCAAAAAAGTTCCCTGACTTGTCCAAGGACATCCAAGGAGTAAGGGGCAGACTCAGATTCAATCCCAGGTTGGTCTGATTCCATAGCCCACGTACTCCACTCTGCCCGCCCCCATGGAATCCAACTGCAAGCAGAGCTCCAGACTGGTCAGTTTATGGAGATTATGGGTGTACAGATACACCCACAAACTGTAAATGATTTTTGGCAAATTCTAGATAAAAATCTTTATTTCCCATCTTCCCTTCAGATATTAGGCAAAAGTTGCAGCGTGGGGCTCCTCACAAAGCTCTTTAAAGAGATCTCATTCAGTGGGGAATCACATCTTTTCTCCTCTCCTTTCCTCCATTACGTTGCCTGGAACATGAACGTGATGGCTGGAGCTACAATGGTCATCTCATGACCATGAGGCAATCCTGAAGATGGAAGTCATACGAAGGATGGAGGAGCAGAAAGAGAATAGGCCTGGGTCGATGATAAATGTGAAGCTACCATACAAGCTCTGAACTGCCAACCATGGGTCATTTTTTATGTGAGAGCAGGAAAAGAAGCCTGCTTTCTTAGTTAAGCCACTGCTCGTTGAGTTTCTTTCATATACAGCTGAATTTAATCCTAACTAATACAGGCTTCCACTATATTTTTCATTTTTATATTTCTCAGACTCAGAGATAAAGTAGGATGGAAACTCCAATCGTATTTTAAAATTTATAAAGCATAACTGAATCAGGCGATGTGCCCACAAGAATAGCTAGGGAACACCAAAATGACAGCAGAATCCACTACTGCTTCTGGCTCAGGAAAATTGTAACAAATGAAAGGAGAAACAAATATTCATCATTCTGCTTTGGGGTACTCCAAATATTCATCATTCTGCTCCCAAGAGGAAGACTCTCAAAGACTGAAGCTTCTGGAATAAAACTTCCTATTTATCTCCTCGGAGATCATCATACTAGTTGGTCTAATCTTTCTGGATTCTACCAGAGCACAAGAAACAAAAGTAGTCCATTGATCTTCATGTTCTTGCAAGGATATGATACAAGAACGTCCTGGTGCCAAAGGTGATAGTGACAACAGCATGGACAGCAATGACCACAGCAGTAGAGGGCTCGCACCGAACACTTCCTCTGTGCCAGGCGGCTTTCTAGGTCCCATACATCTACTTACCCCACTGAATTCTCGAAACAACCCCGCCATCACTGATCTCTCTTAAAAATCAGGAACCTGGGGCTTCCCTGGTGGCGCAGTGGTTGAGAATCCGCCTGCCAATGCAGGGGACACGGGTTCGAGCCCTGGTCTGGGAAGATCCCACATGCCGCGGAGCGACTAGGCCCATGAGCCACAATTACTGAGCCTGCGCGTCTGGAGCCTGTGCTCTGCAACAAGAGAGGCCGCAATAGTGAGAGGCCCGCGCACCGCGATGAACAGTGGCCCCCGCTAGCCGCAACTAGAGAAAGCCCTCGCACAGATACGAAGACCCAACAGAGCCAAAAATAAATTAATTAATTAATTTAAAAAAAAAATCAGGAAACTGACATGGTAAGTTTTTGAATGAGGTATTCATAGGATAGAATGCTTTCAAAGAAATCATGACAGAGCAACTCAACTGAAACCCATCCAATATTTACAATTGTGGAAACAGAACATTATGAGTGCCGTCTTTGAGGGCAAAAGAAGGGAAAATATGAGATCAGAAATATGTCTCTCTTTAATAAAGGAACTGACTTTTATTAAAGGAAGTTATGAAGCCAGTCTCTAGAATGTTAAAGCACTTTGTTTATTCTGGTTTTAAATTCCTTCCCTGTGCTGACAGAAAAGCCACAAAATCCATAATTTGTAACCTGGTGAACACAAAGAGCTTTGGTTGGCTGACAAACCAGCTAAGGCAGAAAGCTCAGTAAAGTTTTCCATCCTAAATAAAGGAGGTCCTCAGTGGTATCTGTCTGCCCTTCAATGCACAGATGTAATTACTCCTAAATCATTTTAGAATAGAACCTGTTTAAATGCACCTACATGCACCATGCTGTTTAGACATCAAAGTCTATAAAATACATCTTAGATAATTGTAGCAAATTGCAAAAAGTGGCTAGTTTAGGATAGAATAATAGTATATAAGTTGTATCTTGTGCTAATTACTTCTGATATAATTGAATTTACAGTAAACTTACATGTAAAAATCATATTTCTTTAACATCTAGAACTAAGCTCCCTTTTTCTTGAGTATTATTCAAACTTTAAAACAGTTTTGAGGTGGCTTTTTAATATTCTCCCTTTTGCCTGGATCAAATTTGAAAAAAAAAAATGTTTCTGAAGTTTACACCTAAACCATATTGCGAAGTTTATTTCTTATGCTTTGGAATGGACTACACAATGGAATTTAAAGTCTAGAGCTTCCTTTTAAAGGAGAGAGTAAGTACACAAAGACTAATCTTTTGGAGACTAACAGGTACTGTTCTAAACTTTGAACCACGTGAAATTCAGACTCTTAGAAACATGTCCTTGATTTTCATGGATCATTGTAAAATGTTTCACATATACTCTTCCTTTGGTTTCCACAGCTATCCTATAAGAAAAGTGGGATGGTGATTAGCCCCACTTCACTGATGGAAAGACCATGTTAGTGAGAGTGGGAGTGATCAATATAGTGAGAGGTGATGGTACTGTCACTTAAAGGAAAGCATCCTGGTGTTTTGTTCTACGCCTATTCAATGACGCCAGAGTTCTCTTTGCTTTAGAAAAGGAACTGAATGTTTGAAAGGCTACTCCAAGCAGGGGCATCCCTCCCTGAGGACCAGCATCTATGGGACGCTGAAAGGCACACGTGTCTCCAGACCTCTCGCCCACCAGCCGAGCCCAATGACTGCACAGCTCTCCACAGAGGCACTCTGTTGAGTTCACTTCGAATCTTTAAAATGTGCTCATAAAAATGCATATGATGGTTGTCTGAGAGATGATGTGAATTCATTAGCATCCTTTACAATCTTGTCAGGAATTGATGATAAGTTGAGCTCACTTCAGTCTTTGCAGGAGGAAAAGAGCCACCAGGGGACCCCACCTTAGTAAAAGTGGAGGGGAGAGCAGGAAAGTTCTCGAGTGGAATTGCTTAAAGGGAAGGTCATTTCATATGATTAGGTGAAAGACAACATGGTAGCCCCGCAGTAAGTACGCAGATGAGACGGGTGGCAACTAAAAGGAACATGGAATTAGACTTCCTCTCCTTTCCAGTACTGGCTAGGATTGGCCTTGATCGTAATCGGAAATGTATACAAGCAGTCACCAAGCGCCAAGCAGAGTACACAGGTTATGAAGCATAGTCTTCACCAGAACTTTATAAACTAGGTATTTTTATCTTTCCTCTTACAAAGGCCCAGAAAGGTTAAGTGACTTGCACAATGTCATGCAGGAAGCAATGGCTGGTTCAAAACCAGCTCCATCTGACTGCAATAGAGTACAGCCTCGAACCAATTAAACCCTTCACGTATGGGTTATTGATTCACGAGTACCCCATTCGGTCCTCATTACTCTATGGGGTGATTACTATTAGAAGTGAAGAAACCAGGGCTGAAAGAACTTAAAGACTGGCTTAATCCAATAGATCTAGGCAGTGAATGAAGTAACTCAGCACAAGTTTGTGATTCCAGTGCCTACTATCTTTTCACGATGATATTCGCTCATTTTCTTACCAAAAGTATTGAGTGCCTCTCTGTTCATTGTGTCAGGTACTGAGTATACAAAAATGAATAATATATGATGTTTTTCCTTAAGTTCACCATCCTAGGGGAGCAACCAACAAGTGTTTAGAAAAATATTTAGATTATAACAAGTATATAATACAAAAGGATATGGAAGCTTCCAGGAAAATCTGAGGAGACCTCATTTAAAAAGATCACAATTGCTGGTTGCGAGAGGTGGGGATGGGCGGAATGCGTGAAGGGGGTCAAAAGGCACAGACTTCCACCTATAAATAAGTCTTAGAGGTGTAATGTACAGCATGGTGACTAGAGTTAATAATACTCGGTTACATATTTATTTATAAGTTGCTCAGAGAGTACATCTTGAAGGTTCTCGTCCCACACAGACAAAATAATGTATAACTATGTCTGGTGACCTTGTTAACTAGACTTACTGTGGTGACCATTTGACAGCAATATACACATATCAAATCACTGTGTTATGTACCTAAAACAAATATAATATTTTACGTCAAATATACCTCAATAAAAATTTTAAAATTTTAAATAAAATAAATAAATAGAGATCACAATTCAGCTAGCTCTTAGGTATAACCTTTTAAGGTGTCTGTCCATCTCACAGTCTGTCCTTTCTTCTCCAAGAATTGTCTCTTCCATCACCACTACCCACCAAGAAGTTCCCAGGGCCAACAATGGCTACTTTGTATCTCTAATGACCAAACCTAACTGGACCAGCAGTATACACCTAACCTGAGCTGGGCCATTCAGACTGCCTCCCCAGAGAACTTGAAGTGAAACACACAGAAGCTAGGATTGGGAGCTAAGTCACATCAATGGAGGTGTTCCAGAGAGACACCTGCCCACCGTGGGGTATTGAGATCCCAGAAGCTGCTCAGAGACCTGCCCTTCCTGAGCAGTAATCTGTCCACTGAACTCCATTGCTTGCCTAAACCAGTAGATCACAGCTTTCTCTCACTTTCATGCAGTCAATTCTTTAATAAGTATTGAAAGATGAATAAGAGCTACCCAGCAGTGACAAGTTGGAGCCGGAGTTTGAAGATCCTCAAATGCCACTAAAAGTGGACTTTCTCCTGGAGAGAACAGCAAGCCAAGGAAATTTTGTGTTTATTTGTGTTTATAGGGTGTTATAGCCCGTAAATGAGCAAACTAGTAAGGGGCTAATGCCAAAGAGGAACAAGATAAAAAAAAAAATCTACAGAAGCCGTCGAAGATTCATAAGAAAAGGTCAAAATATTTCCCCCAAATTATTTTGGAGACCAAGCTGCATGAAGCATGGTCTCCGCTGACAGGGCCCATGATGTGTGAGCTCTATCGGGGTGGCTGTGTTGACCACGTGCCTTTCCAGATCCCTCTCCGCTGTCTTCCACCATGCTCTGTGCCCCAAGATGTCTTGGTAACCATTCTTTCCCATTTCCCCTTCAGATCTAGGCTATGTCTAGCCTAGAGTAGTACCTAATCTCTCTTGGTTTCCCTATGCCCTGGCCAACCCTTTGTAAATAGTCCTGTTCTAAAATTCTCTTCAAACTACACAATGTGTGTGCCATCTGATTCTTGCAATAACCCTGATCAAAACAGAGTCCCTCTAAAAACCTGGATGTGAAGACCTAGATATGAGAAATGAGCTCGCTTTATAGCTCCCTACTCAGGAAACAGCCCGATGTATAATGTCCTTCTGAAGGGTTATCTGGGGGAGTTCTAGGTTATTACAGTCATAAATACACATGTTAACAGCCACAGGGAATCAACCGTTTCCTCAAGAAAACTCCCCTATGCCAACCTGAGATGAAGAATACTTCACACCAAAAGGAAAAGGGAGAAGCATCTCTTGAGTAGTAAGAAACAGCAATAAGCCACAGGCAAATTCCAAGAAAGCAAGGAGAAGCAGGCAGACTTGCCCACCTCACGCCCAGAAGTCAGGGCCGATCAGCAGATGATCTGAACTCACTTTAAGAACCAGCCACAATTGCTTGGGCAGCCTCTAGGGCAGAGAACAGAAAACAGGGGGAAGCGAACTTGACTCAAACAGACTCTTTCGCACATGGCTTGAGACAGGCTTATCACAAACTCCTCCTAACATTATGTGCTGGAGTTACTCCATTCCATGCACACGTTATAGAATCCTTGATACATCTGCTAAAATAGGTAGCATCTTCCCTGAAGCCTGACTGACTCTTTAATTTTATTCATTTCTTCATCCATCCATCCATCCACTCAACGAACAAAGCCAGAGCATCTACAAAGTACAGGACATGGGGTTATGAACGGGATATACAAAAAAAAAAAACAAAACAACACAAAAAACAAGAGGCAGTCCCTAATTACAATTGTGTAGGGCACACAGGCAGACAGACAGATAAGTGAACAAGTTAATGATTCCAGAACACTGTGATGAGTGCAGAGATAATGAAATACAGGAGTTGAGGGGAGCACAGAGGAAGCAGACAAGACCCAAATTCTGAGGGTCCTTGGGAAGGGTTAGGGAAAGCTTCATGGAAGAGGTGACAATCGAGCTGAATTTCAATGCTGAATCTGATTTAAAGGGTGAAAGTCCATCCAAGCATATGGTATGGGTCATAGGCATCTTTAAATATAAACTTCCAAAAGAGCACAGAGGTTTTTTTTTGGTTTTTTTTTTTCCTCACATCTTTCAAGGGAACTCAGTGCCTTAAGTAGTACCCAGGGGCTAAAGTGCCCACATCCTCTTTCCAACATGTAGCTTGGTTGCTAGGCAACCACTGCTGAGCTAAATCCAGCCTTATTCTCAATTAATTTGGCAGAGATACTATGTTTTTTCAATTCATGCCCTTGGAGCTTCATTTTACAAAGAAAAGGAAATAGCTTTAGGCCTTTCTACCTGGTTTAATTGGGAATGTCCTAACTTCTCTTCAGTCATAGTTCAAGCTCAACACAGATTCAAAGAAGTCACACTTATCACTGTGAGGAAGTACAGGTATAAACGTTTTGAAACAAACCTTTTCGAGATACACTTGGTAGAAGCTATTAAACTTTGTGAACTCTCTTGGGAAATAGAAAGGTGATTACGACAGATTTTGAGTATCCTGTAAAAACAAGGAGATCTTGCCAGTATACAGAAAGGTATTTTGTAATTATATATATATCCAACTTCAGCTGCCTGTGGCTATGTACCCAACACTATGTCAGGTGTGAAGAGATGAAACAGCACTGTATTTCAGAGGCTTCATCCCTGAGAAATACTAATGATGATAAACATGAGTCCCAGTCCTGCACAATGAAAAATGATTTTTTTTTTCAGGTTTGACTCCCAGCAAGATGTGATCTTTCATGAAAGGAGTTTTCAAAGATCCCAGTTCAAAATAAGATAAAATAAGACAAAAATTATATACCTACCACTGTCAAAGTATGGAAAACCAGACTGAGTTACATAAATGTATAAATAATAATTAAAATTAATTACATTAGTTAATACAAATAATACAAACATAATTAATAAGTTAATACAAATGATTGTATCCTAGCACACTAGTTTATCATGTATGACTTAATGTGTATAGATGTCTACAGAGTACACAGTATAGAATGTAGGTCCAGTGCTGTAGACAAGTTTCATTAAATTTTGGCTAAGAAATCCCTCCACTCTTTATAGAGTCCCCAAACTGGATAACCCTACCTGACTACTAGATGCAAAATGCTGGCACACACAGAAGGGAGGAAAATAACATTTTAAAATTCATACCCTTGGAGCTTCATTTTACAAAGAAAATGTAGAATGGTTCATACAGGAAAGTGGTTAAATGAAAAATGAAATATGATACATGCAGACTATGAAATGTATGCATCATTATGTGGAAAGAGGCAGACTTCTATGTTCTTTCAAAAATATTTCTTTTACTTTTTTATACAATGTTTAAAGGTTACTTTCTATTTACATTTATTACAAAATATTAGCTATATTCTCCATGTTGTATAATACATCCTTGAGCCTCTCTTACACCCAGTAGTTTGTACCTCTCCCTCCCCCACCCCTATATTGCCCCTCCCTGCCACTACTGGTAACCACTAGTTCTCTATATCTGTGAGTCTGCTTCTTTTTTGTTATATTCACTAGTTGCTTGTATGTTTTTAGATTCCACATAAAAGTGATATCATACAGTAGTTGCCTTTTCCTGTCTGACTTATTTCACTTAGCATAATGCCCTCCAAGTCCATCCATGTTGCTGCAAATGGCAAATTTTCATTCTTTTTTATGGTTGAGTAGTATTCCATTGTGTGTTTGCATATTCTTTATCCATTCATCTGTTGATGGACACTTAGGTTGCTTCCATGTCTTGGCTATTGTAAATAATACTGCTATGAACACTGGGGTGCGTGTATCTTTTCAAGTTAGTGTTTTGGGGTTTTTTTTTTGGATATACAACCAGGGACAGACTTCTATGTTCTGAATTAGAAATAGCTCCAAGAAAAACACAGCTCTTAGAACAATTCATATACTATGAGATTATTAACGGGGATTAAAAAAACGTGTTCACTTGCTTATAAATGTACAGAAGGAGACAAAATGATATGCATCACTCTTTATCATAATACCTCTAGTATTGGGTTGAGGAATAGTAGTAGAATTTCACAAACTATACTGAATCCTTACAAGAGTATGTATTTGACTGTGTATTTAAAATACTGAGCATTAAATACATACATACATATGAATGGAGTGCGTCAGTGAAATTTCTTTCTCTGTGGGTGTGATGCCTGTCGCCTATTGTTCCTTAAATAGAGGAATAAAAACTTCACCCAAAACTTTGGAAAAACCTACCTAAAATTGAGAGAAGCTAAATGACTGACCCAAGTGACTGCCTGCCTTCCTTCCCTGTTTTTACTTTTAATTATAAAACATAGAAAACATACAACAAAGTATAGAAAATAATAAGACTCCCAAATATCCAAAGGTCAAATGTAACCAATATTAATATCTCATTATATTTTCTTCAAGACTCTATTTTCTTTTTAATTAAAAATTACAGAGCTAAGCCTACCCTACCCCATAGTTCTTGGACTTCCTCATACACACCTATAGGTAATCACTGCCCTAAAGTCTGTGGTTATCATCCCTTTGTATGTTTTTGTATTTTTACTAAATATACATGCATCTATAAATAAGATATAGCATTGATCGTTGCTTCTTTATTATGTACATAAGTCATGCCATAGTGTGTGTGTGTGTGTGTGTGTATCCTTTTTGCCTGAACCGGACTTTCCAGCCTGTTTTACTCCATTCACTGACTTAAATAATAATGCAATTACCCAGGGGTGTCTTGATAGAGTCAAGCAAAGAGGCTGCATAGACAGATTAACAAAAAGGCAGGGAATGTGACCAGGGCCACTACTGGAATTCCCAACTCTCTACCGCAGTAATGAGCAAGCGATTTCTGCACGAGACCAGAGAGTACAAATGTTCTGCTTTGCAGGCTACGTGGTCTCTGGCAATTACTCACCTCTGCTATTGTAAAGCAAAAGCAGCCAGAGATAGTACGTCAATAAGTGGGCATGGCTAGGTCTCAGTAACACTTCGTTTATAAAAACAGGCCATGAATTGTTTCTGGCCTGAGGGCCACAGTGTGCCAACCTCTGTTCTAAGGAATTGAGGGATGCAGAAGGACTTAGCTGTCCCATCTCTCACTCTGAAGCTGGAAGGTCTGATCTAAGGGGTCACGCCTGCATCCCTGATGCTCTAAGTGTACCTTTCCTGAAGGTGTGTGCTTCATGAACGCCCACTAGCGAGGGCCACTCTTTGGCCAAACGTACCAGGGAAGCTCTGTCCCCAGCTAGAACCTGGTACCAAGGGACAAGTGGAGGACTGTGTCCCCAGGGAAGGAACACTGAACCGCCAATCAGGGGACATGGGTTAGGATTTGATTCCCAAATTTGCCACTGTCATCTCTATTGTCTGTCTCGTCTCAGGTAAGACACCTCCTCTCTCTGGGCCTCAGTTTCTCTCCTGCAAAATGAGTGTGTTGGGGTGTGTTATCTCTGAGCTCCCTTACAGCACCAAGATCCCATGATATTTGGGATAGTATAAGTAAATGAAATCTCACAAAACCCCCCAAAATGTTCTTTCTTGTTATAGGGTAGCAATGTTCTCCAGGAACCTTCCAGAAGCATTGACAAAGAGGACAAACCATTGATCTAAATTCCACCAGTTCCCTTTCCCTGCCCATCAGTCAGCAGAAAAATGGCTAAAAGGCAGACATCAGAGAGTGACCAGGAAGGTGGAAGAATTGAAAGTCAAGCCAAAGGAAGAGGGATTAAAGGAACCAAGGTGAAAGGAGGTGCTCAGGGTCAAAAGAGAAGATTCACTGTGGATGAGAAATCTGGCTTCAATTAGAAAGGCAGACACAAACCTTAAATTACAGCAAATTTGTTCTGCATTGTCCCAGAAGTGAGAAATGAACGCTATTATACGAAGAAGTACTTGGGTTCAGCTCAAGCAAAAGAGTTACTTTCTGGAAATTATACATTTCTGAAAATGCAGCAGCTGTTATAGGAGCACCTCATCCATAAAAGTGTTCAAAAAAAGACTGACTGAACACTTGAGGTACCATCAAAGGACTGAATCAGCAGTTGGGCGAGATTCCTGAACCTGACCCTACTTCTAGACCTGAGATTCTACAACTATGTCAGTACAGGTTCAACTTTGGGTACTTACACCAGGGCCTGACTTCCTTCCTTCTGAAAAAGCTGACGGCATTTTCATAAATATCTAGCTATTAGAAGTTGTCTCAGACAAAGGAGTTTTCTGCAATATTTATGCTATTCTCCAATACCTGGTACAATGTCAGGCACATAGTAGGTTCTCATTAAGTATTTGTTGAAGGAAAAGAAGGGGGGGAGGGAAGGAGGGAGGGAGGGAGGAAGGAAGGAAGGAAGGAAGGAAGGAAGGAAGGAAGGAAGGAAGGAAGGAAGGGAGGGAGGGAGGGATGGATTAAAAGTTATTCTATAAAATATAAATGAAAATTGAATCTATACAATATTGTAAAGACAAATATTGAATGCTTATGTGTTCCTGGTCATACTTGAAGCTCTAGGTTCCGTGCTCTTCTCTTCCAGATCATATCCATGGGGTCACCCAATCAAATACCAGAACTGAGTGGTCATGCTAGTCCAAGATCAAGTCCCTTTATTCCAACACTGCAGTGGGGTCAGGGTAGGGAGATTTCAGGTGAGGTTTCCTTGGCCAAACCCCAAGTGTGTCCAGAACATAATTCCCTCCCCAAAGCACCTGGACCTGAGAGGTTATCACCCAAATATTTCAGTTAGGTACCTAAACTAGAGGGTCCTGTGGCTTTGCAAATTGGAAAGGGAGTATTATTATCAGTCTGTTTTCTATAGAGAAAAAAAACTAAGGAGATCCTAATGGTCCTAATGAGGACCAGAATCTTGCCAAGTTTAAAGCCACTGCATCCATGGAAACCTAATTTCTACTTAATAGCACAAATGATTAAATCAGACCTTTTGACACTGCTTCTTAAGAACAAATGATAGCTGGGTGCTTTGTTTTATCAGTCTTCTATTCTATGATTCTAGCCTTGGATGAATGTGATCCAGAGGGATTCTTTGAGCTCACTTTCAACCTTGAGAGAGCCATAGAAAGTTTTCCTCCTATTCTGGCAATGCTGTGGAGGACATTTACTGCATTTATTGATACACTTCTTCTCCAAGCGTTGGGGTTGTACTTGGCAATTGCTAAAGGATTACATTACATTTGCTGCTAGTAATTTCACCGTAGTAACTAATACAACTTCTCACTCCTCCCCAAAGAAATATGTTACCTTGCCTTTTAGTTCAAGGGAATGTTGGTGAATATCCATCACCATAAATGAGATAAAGGGTAATTTGTCAGATTAAATCCCTGAGCTGAAAATTAAACACTGAGAACACTGTATGCATTTTATATGATTCTCCATCCTGAAATGAATGGAGAGGCACACATTTAGATTCCAAAATGGGAATCACAGCTGAGGAAAGGAATGGATATGGCTTGAAAGGGAGGATCTTGAAGGAAGGTGCTGAGGACATCAAACCGGATTTTTCAAAGGAAACTAGAAAATGAGGAGGATTTTTAGAAAGTGTAGCGGCCTTCACAAGATCCGGAGAAAATACAGGGTAGATCCCATCCCTTCTCTGCCCCAGGCTCTTCACTTGGGAGGAGAGGAATGTGCAGGTGAGGCACGAGGCCTCTCACGTCATGTCAAGTAGAAGCTCAGAAGACACGATGATGATGACAAAGCCCTACCTGACTTGGACGCCCCCTCCCCACCTCTAGTCCCCGTGCCCCTTGCTTACTCCAACCAGCCACTGTGGCCTCCTTGCTCTCTCCTGAACTTTCCAGGCATGCCCCTGCCTCAGCACAGTTGTATCTGCTGTTCCCTCTGCCTGGAATACTTCCTCCACCCACCAGCTAACAGCCTGGCTGACCTCCCACCTCCTTCCAGCCTCTCCTTCGAGGTCCCTGACTTGGGGAGAGTTCACCAGACCACCCTGTTTATGACAGCAGACCCTGCCCTTCTACCTGGCCACCTGCCTTGCATGCTCCTTCTCCCCGTAGCACTGGTTACTTTCTAACACATCACATACTTTCCTCTGTTATTCTGTCTACCCCCCAACGCCTCCTGAATATACGCTCCACAGAGTGGCGATTGTTGTGTGTCTGGGTCACTGCTGTGCCCCAAACCGTCACCGGCACATCACTGAATGAATGAAAGAAAGAAAACGAAGGTCCAGGGCTGGCAAAGAAAATAAGGAAAAGCAACACTGGAACAGAATGAAAAGGATGAGCTGCAAAGACAAAGAGGGAGGCAGCACCAAAAGGTGAGAGGACAGGAGAGCCGCAGGTTCTGAAGGATGTACATAAAGAACAGAGCAAGATAAATGGCTCCTGCTGCCACCCCTGCTGTTTCACCCGGCACGGGGGCTTATTGCCTGACCTCCTGCCCTTTGAAATGAGCCGCTCATGTCCCAAAAGTTCTGTTCCACGTGAAAGAGTTACAGCAGTGCAGCTCAGAGGGGTGGGAATAAATTATCCTAAGGGCTGCAGCAGCTGGGGCAGAGCCGTGTTATCTGGCAGGGGGCCGGGTGAGGTTGGAACCTGCCTGAGCCAAGGGGCTCTTGGTTGACTGTCCATTCCACCATGCTGCCCAACATCCGGTGGGAACAGAAGGAAACACACAGCCAGAGTGTGTGCCGCCTCCTGCCAGGCAACGGATTTGTCTGATGTTTCCAGAGACTCAGAGAATACTAGAGAAATAAGGAAGAATAAACATGTCAAATTCCTCTATGGAATAGGTGTGAATCTGCAAGGACAAAGAGGATGGAAGAAGAGATAACAGTAAACAAGAGATGTAACTAATTTGGGGAAGACTCAGAAACAGTGGAAGAACGACCAAGTTTCATCAATTTTAAAAGGTGCCTCTTTTTCCCATTTTAACATTTCTGAGGTCAAGATGACTCTTACAACTGGTGGTATCTCACAGTTGTGGTGGACGGCGTTCTTGTTTTCCTTCTTCATTACTCATGAGATAGTGTGTGCACAGAAAAAGAGCAAGAAGTGCTACTCATCGTCCAGTTATACACAGGTTAAGTCACCACTCCCTCAGCTGTCCACTGACAGTGTACCCTGAGAAATCAGGATGAAAAAACGGGATGAGGCACTCTGTGCTTTGGATAAACGGTCCCCAGAGAGATAGAGGCGTATCTCAGGAAGATTTCAATGACCCCAGATCCTTGCATCTTTCCATACATAGAAAAGCACTAAAATCATTAACTTGGGAATCCGTTCTTTGTGACTGGCAGTAATCTTTTACCAAGATGTACGCTTGACTGCATGTATTTCTTAACCCCCAAAATTCATATATATACTGGGTCCTCCCCGACCTCTTTGGAGCAGTCCCTCAGAGCTGTCTCCCAGGCTACAGTCCTCAGGAAGACCCTGACTAATACTTAAACTCACAACTCGCATGTTGTGCATGTTGCTTTGACTCTACAAATGGACGGTGCAGCCTATAATCAGCCCAATCTTAGATGAAAGGAAATATGGCAGCGGCACAGAGGAATCCAAAGGCCAAAAGTCCGCAGACGGACATGTCAGTGAGAGGCAAACGACGCGCCTCGCAGAACTCCACGAGGGACTGGTGGCTTGGGAACACCAGATGCCATGGGGGTGAAGAGCAGGGCTGAGGGAGAAAAGGTGGAAAGTCAGTAAAAGAACTGCGAGCTAGTGGGAAGCAGTCACATAGCACAGGGAAATCAGCTTGGTGCTTTGTGACCACCTAGAGGGGTGGGATAGGGAGGGTGGGAGCGAGGGAGACGCAAGAGGGAAGAGATATGGGAACATTTGTATATGTATAACTGATTCACTTTGTTATAAAGCAGAAACTAACACACCACTGTAAAGCAATTATACTCCAATAAAGATGTTTAAAAAAAAAAAAAAAGAACTACGAGCTCCCCCAGATCCCTGCCACCTCACACAATGATGCCGCCAGGCTACCGCTCTCCTCTTCCAGTGCCGTGGATAGGGTTGCCAGATAAAACACAAAAGGCCCAGTGAAATCTGCATTTCAGATAACAAATGACTGCGTGGGACACACTTACACTACAAAAGCATTCCTCATTCATCTGAAATTCCAATTTTACTAGACAATCTCTATTTTGTTTTTCTTTGACTAAATCTGGAAGTTCTATCTATGGAGAAACTGAATCGGAAATATGCTAAACTTTGAGATGAAAGCTCCATGGAGACTGGGGAAGAAGCCAGGGGCAGAAAACAAGCGGTTTAAGTAAAATCATACCAAATGATGCCCCTCTCAGTAATACTGTGCAACTCAGCTCCAAGGGCCCTGCCAGTCAGAACCACTTCTTCCACCTCTAGTCACCACTGGAAGAAAGCAAAGTAAGAAGGTAGTGGGCAATTCTATGGGGACCCTCTCAGTGACAGAGAAAATACCAAGTGACTTGGGAGGTCCCCCAGTGAAGCAGCTAGTCCTCTGCTGAACCATTCTATGGAGAAGCCCACCATTCGACAAGCCTCCCACCTTGCTCCCCTGCACGTATAAGACCCACTGATTTTTGCCTAACTCTTAATATGGGCAGAAAACAGAAGACTACCAGACATTTAAAGGAAGCCTTGTAACATGGGTAACAGTAACTGACAACAAAGCAGGAAAAGACTCCTAAGACAGAAAGGTAATATATGGAGGGGGGGAAAAAAAAAAAAACAACTCTTAAGGATAACTGATACCATGTTAGAGAGAAGAAAAGGTATCGTATTCACAAAAGAAGAATATCATGCTATTTTATAAAGGAATAATAAAGGAGTAAGAAAAAACTGAAAGTTAAAAATACCACAGTCGACATTTTAAAACTCTGTTTACCCTAAAGATGGTAATACCTCTCAGAAAATAAAACAAATGGGCAGACAGATGGAAAACTGGAATAAAAAATAAGAATACTGGGAGGATCCACTCAAGAAGAGCAACGTGCAACTGACAAGAGGTCCTGAAAGGGAGAGCCTGGAAGAAAAAAGTTATCACAGAACATAAGAATATTCTCTAAAACCAAAAACGTGACTTCCTGCACTGACAGGGCCCACAGAACGCACAGGACCAAGAATGAAAACAGCACCACACCAGACCCCTTGGCATGGCCCTTCAGAACACCAGTGTTGAAGAAGATTTTTAAATAACTGGAGGGCTCAAATGGTTTGGCGGTAGGTAGACACCACATTTCAGGGAAACTAGCCTCACGGTGGCACACTGAGATTGCCTACTGAGACAGTGACCTCAGTGACTTGGTACGGCCTTCTGGGTGGTGCCGGGGGCAGTGCCAAGGGGTACGTGGGGTGAACTGAGCTGGATCACCCCTGAGCAGTGGTCCACACAGCCTGCGCACAAGAGAACAATGCATCCACCGGCTCTCACGTTGGTACAGTTGGCCCCCTCACAAGAACCCACGTTTAGTGCCAAGTGTTCTGCGCACAAATGGAGGTTCTGGACTCAAGGCCTGATCGTACGTAAGTGACACAGGGAATGAGAAAGCACTCACAATATTTACAAATAAAAACAATTTAAATAACTGTCGTTAATTGATAATAGTACACGAAATTGGGAAATCTCACCGCAAAATCTAGATTTCTGGGTAGTACTGACGCACATGAAGATCTGACAACATCAAGCTCATCCTCTTGGAACAACTGGCTACAACTTAACAGTAGATACCTCTTTCAGATCAAGCACGCAGACTGGCCACAATCTCCATCATTCCCTGTTATCCTCAAACTCTGAGGTCAATTGTCCGTTGCCATTTATCATTGAATGGGCACTCTTTTTCATTGGAAAATAAACCTTTCCGTTTAAGCTGATCGGCATCACCCACATTCATCAACAGCCTAACTCCTGTAGGCACTTGAGTTGCTAGTCTGCTTTACGGAGCTGTAGCACGGCATCTCGATACTACCAAGTCAAGCTACCACTTCAATGTTTTATCATGAAGATGATTTTGTTCAAAGGGAGTCCATGGCATGGGCCAGGGATGGAAACTCTCTCCTTAACTAACCAATCAATTATTCTGGACCTCAGTTTCCTTCTACAAGAAGGATCTTGTGATATTAACTTGCTAAGTAATGTAGTAGTCATGTAGTAAGACTACCCGTCTATTTTCTACTGGGAAAAAAACATGGCTGAGAACAGAATATTTCCATTATTAAAACCAAAGTTCTATTTCATGGCTTCTTCCTCATTTGACCCAACTCAAACATGCGACCCCCATTTCATGCAACAGTATTTCATTGCATTCCTGGCTTGTCCTTTCTCTATTTTCTCAATTCAGAGAATAAGAAGGGGAAAGTGACAGTAACTCACGGTTCAGTATCTTAGAGAGATTCAAGACTGTAGACTCAATGCTTCCATCTTAGTAAAGGGACCTTTCACAAACTCAATAGAGGGTGTCTCTGAAAATTAAGGAGAAAAAGATCAATAGCCTGGTGTTATCGGTAACAGCTGCGACAATTTATCAAGGATTTGATTTAGGCATGTTTCACTTGGCCCTGACTAAAAGTGGAGATTCTCTGAAACTCACCTGTAAAATTAGGACATCCCTAATTGTGGGATGGGGTTTAACTCAGCCCACCTCACGTGCTATTTCAGGCAAAGGGATAAAACCTTCAGGCAGAGTGCAAAACCTAGAAGAATGGAACTCTATGGCTGCTCAGTGAACTCTGCACGGTCCAGGCTGCTGGAGAGGATGTGCAGCTAAGGGAGTGAGGTGGTACAGATGAAGAGTTATGGTGGGGATTTTGCAGAACCCTTCGGGGAGATGGTAAATGATATTACACCGGATGTGTTCACAGTCTGGAAATATACTCAGATTCTTTGGACTAAGCCTTTCCTGTCTTCTCTGTGACATTCATAAATGTAACAGCAGCCACCTTTTGTTCAATAGCAGGACTGCCTCTCGCTGCGTTAGGTGCGTGATATCCACCTTCTCTGATCTTCACTGCTACGTGCAAAAGGCGCATCCACCCACCGTTGACTCAAACTTCCATTCATTCTACACGTTTTTTGAATTCCAGCTTCGTGCCAGGGCCATTGTGCTGAGCACTGGGGATGCAGTTGTAAACAAAACACTCAAGGTCCCTACGTTCCTGAAGCTTAGAGTCTGAGGAAGAGTAGACAATGACTAGTTGGACAAAAAATTACGAGAAATCAGTAAGCACTGTGAAGAGAATTGAGACAGGGAGATGGGGAGATATAATAGTGCTGGGTGATTACTATACGAACGTGGTTGTGAACTGTAATTAATCCTATGACAATACAATACGAGGGGACTATAAAGAAATACATAATGAGAGTCAATTTAACTTAGACTGTGGGGAGAGTGTCAAAAAAGACCAGTGTAAGTAAGTGGCATTCAGGCTGAGACTTGAAGGATCAGTGGGTGAGTTAGGCAGAGTATAGGTAGGATGGGAGGTGAGAGGTTGGGCCGTAAGCAACAGGAACGGTACAGGCAAATGCCATGAGGGGCAAAGACCTCAGCCTGTTGGAAGCACTAAAATAAGGCCATAGCAGAGATAGTGAGTCAGGGAGTGGGGGGAGGAGAGGTGGAAAGGAAACTTACACAAGGCAAACCCTCGTGGAGGCCAGTGCCATGCCCAAGGAAACAGAGGTTCACAAAGGTTAAAGAACAGTCAAGGATCCCAAATGTGGTGATAAAGACTGGATTAGAATCCAGGACTATCAAACTATAGAGTTCATCATGCTTTTTCTGCTATACATGCTATCTCTTTTTGTACTAAGAGACAAGGAGCACGTGCACACACGCACACACGCACACACACGCACACACACGTCTTCCTCTTGAACCAAGACTAGCAGCTTAGAAGCATATCCCTGTGGTTTGGCTGGATGCGTGCGTTTTTTGCTAAAGATGACCTGGTATCGTCCAGCCCATTTCATCCCACATTAGAAGTCATACCAACATCTGCCTGTCTCAGTGGGGACCCAGGACTGACCATCCAAAGTCAAAACTGTGCTGGAAGCACTTAATACCTAAACTTCCAAGGCCACTGGCAAGTCAGAGGAGAAAGGAATAAACAGAGTCATTATACTTCACTCTTGTAAATCATCTGAGGGCCTCCATCATTTTTGTCGAGTTATTTTAATTGCTCTCATTTGCAGGAGTAAATTAGGTGTAGCATTGTTCTCTGTTCAGATGGGTGCCAGGAAGAAACTAAATGAGCAAAAAATGAAAACCCCTTTCCAAACAAAAGCCCAAACTCTGCAAATGAAATTGATTTGTAAACCTTGTCAAGGTAGTTTCTAAGGCGAATCTATTCAGGGCATCGTGGGGTTTTTAATCAAGGTCTTGAAAAATTGTTCAATTAACACATGCATCTGACACCAGTAAAAGAATTCCTTGCATAGAACTCGCAAGAGCAGGGCCTCACAGCTGTATGGTCTCCATCTGAAAACTCAGGACAAAAAATGGATGTTTCCTATAGCCAAGCTATTGGAAGTTTGTTCAATTGCCTGCTCCAATACATGCTAAGTAAAATGATGATTAGGGAAGTAATTTGGGGAATGCAGGCAACTGACACACTTCTCTGTTTGCCTAGGTAATGTATTTCTGTTTTCTCCCCACCAATTTGGGTTGTTCTGACTAATTTGCTGCTTAATGACCTAACCACAGGAAGGTAAACAGGGAAAGAAAGATTTGATTCAATTCAGCAAACTTTTAATGAGTGCTTACTCTGTACCAGCTGTAGAGTAAGGCTCTGGAGACAGTCTACAATCAGTGATGGAGAAACAAAGGGCCCAGGATGTACGGTCGTGCTGGAAACTGTTTCAGACCCCCAGTGTCATTCGCAAGGACTCACACAGGCATTTAGGCAGTTCTGGGGAGCACACATGTTGGATTTCCCAAAGCAGTTCCAATTTCAAGCATTTTGCGCTGTTGCCCGGAGACCAGCAAAATATTTCCCAACATTTGAAAATCCAACCTAGACTCATTCTTACCTGGAGACACCCCGTTAAATTAGTCCTTTGTGTGACCATGTGACTTGAGTTTAGATTTTCAAACTACTTTTTGTCAACTATTTTTTGTAGATTTTGTATATGTTGTGTAAATTATCATCTGTGTTGGCCCTTTCACTGAGAATGTTATTTCTGCAAATTAAATGCACCTAGCAATGGAGTAGTGAGTTTACACCCAACTGCCTCAAGGCTTGAGGGTGGAATTTTTCCGATTCCATTAGAGGTATGAGACTGGAATGAAATTAATCTGATAGTAATAATCAAGAAGTCCCACTTGCTCACAAGAGGCCCACCTAAGAAGCCTAATACCTACAGAGACACTCTGTTAAGTAGAATTAGCGCATGTGTCGAGAACAGGCCTAGATTAAGTAGGGGTGAAGGTTAGGAAAGATGGTGAATCGGGAACCAAAATATAGTACAAATCCCCAAACAGCTCTCAGAACTAAGCTTTAATGCAGTCTTCCCAAACTATTTAAGTAAAGCTGTATGATGTTGCCATTTCTGTAGGGTAAAAGTGGTCAAATATTGGCAACTTCACATGGTTCAAATTAATATGTTTAGGCCAACCCTAGATCTAGGAACTGCCCCTCAATAAATAAAAATCAGAAGGGGTGGTGAGGGAGGAGGAGCTTTTGATCAAACATTTTAGGCAAATCCTTGTAGATTAAGCACCCACATTAGCATATTAAAGTCCCTGAGAGGTCTGGGAGTAAACAAACCTGTTAACTCCACTTCCCAAATGTCTTGGATTTTGGAACTCTTATTTCCCCCACAGGAAACCCTGAAAACATTTTGGGAAATATTGCCTTTCAGTATCCAAATATGTCATAAATAAGAACAGTGGTAGGTGACACGTCACTAGGGAATGACAGAGTGTGTGTTGAAAAATGTGGCTTTGGGGTCCCCAGTTGTTTCAGTACAACATCTGCAGATATAGTTCCCAAGATAATCAGAGGAACTATGCCTGGATTGAAAATGAGTTATCTTCATGAGCAAGATATTTTGAAAAACATAAAATTCACCGTCATAGATGTGAGATGACAATCTGAGAGAAATAAATCCTCTCATTTTTCAGCTAAAAAATCCCTCAATTCTTATCCACACATATTCTCAAGTAAATAGACTGCAATGAGTAGGGGTGACAATTTTCTTTCCTCATGTTCATAATATTGACTTCCTGAATTATTACTTTTGGGTACCACTGATAGGATTTGCAAATGATTTGGTTCCCTAAAATCTTAATCAAACAGTGTTCAACAAAGTGGAAACTTTAACAATGTAGAAAGCTTGTGCATGAGGCACTTGGATAAAAAGAAACAAAATGAAATCTGCTGTTATTAAAACAATAGCCACTACTTTGGAGAGACTAGGGGCAGGACAGGAATAAAGACGCAGACGTAGAGAATGGACTTGAGGACACGGGGAGGGGGAAGGGTAAGCTGGGAGTGAGAGAGTCGCACTGACATGTACACACTACCAAATGCAAAATAGATAGCTAGTGGGAAGCAGCCGCATAGCACAGGGAGGTCAGCTCGGTGCTTCGTGACCACCTAGAGGGGTGGGATAGGGAGGGTGGGAGGGAGACGCAAGAGGGAGGGGATATGGGGATATATGTATATGTATAGCTGATTCACTTTGTTATACAGCAGAAACTAACATACCATTGTAAAGCAATCATACTCCAATAAAGATGTTAAAAAAAAAAGATTGGTTCAATACACTCCCAAGTAACACAGACTTAATTCTAAAAGGGTTCTGTCATTCAATAATTGGATATGTTACTGAACTGTTGTTAGAATTGATTTTCCTCATCTGTAAAATAAGGAGGGATTTCCTAAATACTTCCAGAGGCTCTACTGAATCCCCGCTGAACTCTTTCTTTCCATCATACTTTTTACATTCTCTATTTTCTATCCCATTTATTTATATGCCTATATTATCCCTCCTTCTAGGCCTTTAGTACAAAAAGAAGCAAGAACTAACTCTGATTCGTCTTGGTTTTCCATATACTGCCTAATGATGGTTACAGGTGCAGTTCTAGAAACAGAGTACCTCAGATGGAGTCTTGATTCTGTCCCCTACTGGCTGTGTGACCCTGGGCATTTGTTTAAACTTTGTACCTGAGTTTCCTCCAACATCATGTTCGGATTATAATCATACCTATGATATGTTTTGTTTAATCCATGCTCTGCACTTTGAACAGTGAGTGACATGTGCTCACCCCTCAATAAATGTTAACTCTTGGGACTTCCCTGGTGGCCCAGCAGTTGAGAATCCGCCTTCCAATGTAGGGGACATGGGTTCGATCCCTGGTCAGGGAACTAAGATCCCACATGTCGCGGGGCTACTGGGCCCGCATGCCACAACTAAAGAGCCCGTGTGCCGCAACTACAGAGCCCACACCCTCTGGAGCCTGAGTGCCACAACTAAAGAGAACCCCACGCGTGCCACAACAAAAGATCCCGTGTGCTGCAACTAAGACCCAATGAAGCCAAAAATAATAATAATAATAAAATAAAATAAATAAAATAAATGTTAACTCTTTCCTACTCTTGTTAGGTCCTTAGCAACTATTTGTTGATTCAGTGAATGTATGGGTAATAATAGCGGGCTAATATTCCTTCCTTATCATGAAAATTTTTTTTCTACTTTTAATAACTCTTTTAATGCCACCTCAACTACCTCTGAGTAGCAAAAACGTATTGCTTTAATCCTACCAGCCTCCAAAGGAATGGTGAAATTTCAGTCTATCTTCTTACATGCAAACTTCCTTTGAAATATTGTATTTTCCTTCCTATCACTTGAGAATAAGACTTCTTCACATTTTGCTGTAAGATCTTTGATGAAAGATGCAATTTTACGAATATAACCCTGAATCACATTGATGCTAAAGTTGGGGGAGTAATTACTCTGAATTAATGGAGCTTGCATTCCCATTATCTGTCTAGTACACTAGCTGGGAGCTTCTGTAGATACAGTGTATATATGAGAGAAGGTGAGCCCGGCCAAGGTAATCTCTCCCACTGGCTCCATCCCAGTCCAGCCTTGCCCAGATTTTGTATAGTATTTTAACCCCTATAATTCTCTCTTTCATTGACAGTTCACAGTGGATTAGAGATAAAACTCAAGATTTGTTCTAGTGCTGTTAATCCAGTAGCCCCTAATCACATGTAGTTTTTGAGCATCTGAAGCATGGCTTGTCCAAAATAAAACTAGTTCCAAGTGTAAGATATACACCAGTTTTCTAAGACTTAATACTAGAAAAAGTAAAATATCTCATTAATCATTTTTCTACTGACTATAAGTTGAAATGATAGAATATGTTGGGTGCACCGGGTGAAATATAGTATTAACATTAATTTCAACTGTGTTTTACTTTTTTGTATGTAGCCACTAGAAAATTTAAAGCTGTATAAGTAACTCAAGTGTATGGCTTGTTTCCTATTTTTATTGGACGGCACTGATTCAGTGCATAACCTACGTCCAGAATACTCCCTGAGACAGTCCCTGTCATCAATTCCTCCTATGTGTTCTCTCACTGTATAAAGACGTTCAATGAGGAATTATTATTCTTATTTTAGATTTAATAAAATTGGGAAATTCTGGAGACTAAAAAACCCCCCAAAAAAGCAACTAGAACATTGAATTTTACGTTTGTCTGACTCCAGATTCAGGTTCTCTTGGTTGCACCAGACTCCAATTTGGTGGCAAACTGCCCCAATAATAAATAACACTAAATCCTTGTCTCTGGTTGGATATTCCAGAGGCAGACGCTGAGATGGAATTTGGGGTATGGTTCGTTTATTAGAATCAGCATTTGAGGAAGAAAGGGGAAGGAAGGAAGACTGGGCAGAGGGCCAAGTCAAACCATGACGAAGACCCAAGAAAGCCCCCAACAACCTGGCGGGAAGCTCTAGTCCTAACGATGCCTGTCAGAGTGACCCCTCCTTGGGCCAAAATAGGCCGCAAACCTCTGACGTGCTCGGCCACTGCCTGTGCGCTGTTCTGGAAAGGACATGAACTAGGGTTGGGAGGCTTTCTGCCACGAGACAGACCCTGACAGAGCTGAAAGCTGGTCTGTCTGCTGACCAACATCCCCGCAGCTGTATATCCTATAAATCTTTGAAGGATCTGGGTGGCGCATCCTTTACTGAGAAAGATATTTCGTAATTATCTTGATTTGTTGGTTTTAATTCCTCTTTTCTTCTTCTATATAACTCAAGGAGAAATGCTTCTCCTCCTGCCACCCTGCACACAAAGAAACAGTGGATTTCAGGCTCAGAGACTTGGCAGGCAATGGAATCTACCTATAGCTTGATAATATTACTTGTTTTTAATTGCGTTTGTTTTTCATTTGTTTTTATAGTTGTATTCTACTTACAAAAATGTATATTGGTTTTCTGTGTGTGATTATATAAAATTTTTTTTCTAAAAACTTATTTTTAAAAAGAAGCAATTAATTGAAACGTGCCAAGTGAGCCTATTTAATTTAATGCAAATTAGAAGCCTCACTAGCCTGAGACAGAAAAGGACCAAATTTGAAGAGACAGAGCTCACTCTTCATAGGGGAAATCAAGAGGACGGGCAGTCATTCCAGCTCAAGAGATGTGCATTATCAGTGAGGTGTGGGAGCAGAGAAAAGCACAGAGCAAACTACTGACACAATTGTTCATGATTTCTTCTGGAATTGGACCATGTCAGAATCAACTTTGCTACTACAAGATTACACATTTGTGTCAGTTTCCTCTCTTAAGTCTTGGACCTGTTACCAAAGTCTGTTATTTCACACTGCACTGTTGTTATGTGGGGTCCTTGCTCTTCCAGCCTGATGCCCTATGGGCATATCCAAAGAACTTCTCGAGTAACTGAGATCAAAACTTAGTAGAACTTATATCCCAATATGAAAAGATTGATAAGACATTTCAGTATTGCAGCGTTGGGGATCGGGCCTCTACCTCTTACTCTGATATGTATGAAAAAATAACAGAAGAAACTGGTAAAGGTTATGCCTTCTAGGGAGAAGGTTGAACTTGGGAGAAACTAGGGGAAGTGGATGAGAGAAAAAACATATTTCAATACTCCTCTCTTTTGTTTGAATGTTTCCCCAAGGTTATGAATTACTGTGACAATTTTTAAACTGGGTTAAATCAAAACGTAAATACCAAAAACCAAAAAAGCTGGCCGGCCAAGGATATACAGCTACAGAGCACCACTGCAAGCCCACAGGGAGCTGTCCTCTCTCTGGGGTGTTTAAAGAGGAATCGTCCAGCAGCAGCGTGTCAGAAGAGTTGCTCTAGGGATGAAAGAACCTGAGGAGACACAGCAGGGCTTTCTGAGTTTCTGGAACCTACCAGCTGCTGATCATGGGGGTCAACGAAGAACACAAACAAAGGAGCCAGCACAGAGGAGAGAAGCTTCCACTGAGAGCAAGCGCTCAGGAGCACAGTGTTATCTACAGGGAATTCCCACTGGCTGAAGTCTCCACCGACACAACACAGGGTGTGAGACCCAGAGGCTTCTGTTCTCAGCTCCATCCCTCATTCTACCATAATCTGTCAAAGCAGTTACCAGTATCCGAGTTTTATTGACTGATTTTTCATCTCTCTTTCTGCCATCACACAAACATAACCCTAAGGGAGCAGAGATGTTGATTTTTTCAACTGCATTATTTCCAGAATCTAGAACAGTTCCTAGAGCCTTAATAAATACTTGCTGAATGAATTAATATACTGAGAGATGAGACATTTCTTAACAAGCCTCCCTGTCCAACTATGAGATACTTATAAAACAACTCAACAAACGTGTCTAACTCAGTGCCAGGAGACCACCTATAAAACTGAGACATGAAGACGTGGTATTAAGTATACAATGGAATACTATGCAGCCATAAAAAAGAATGAAATAATGCCATCTGCAGCAACATGGATGGACTTAGAGATGATCATACTAAGTGAACTAAGTCAGACAGAGAAAGACAAATATTATGATAGCACTTATATGTGGAATTTTAGAAAATGATACAAATGAACTTATTCACAAAACAGAAACAGACTCACAGACATAGAAAACAAACTTAGGGTTACCAAAGGGGAAAAGGGGTGGAGGGATAAATTAGGAGTCTGGGATTAAAATATACACGCTACTATATATAAAATAGATAACCAACAAGGACCCACTGTATAGCACAGGGAACTATACTCAGTATCTTGTAATAACCTGTAATGGAAAAGAATCTGAAAAATAATATATATATGTACATATGTATAACTATCATTTTGCTGTACACCTGAAACTAACACAACATTGTAAATCAACTATATTTCAATAAAAATTAAAAAAAAAAAAAACGGACACATGTATTCCCTCTGGTTTCAGCCCAAGCTTAATTACAAAATATAATGGAGGAACCACTACTTTAGAAGCTTTTGTCATTAAAACACATCACCTTAATGACTATGAGGTCTTCTCCTCATGTGAGGAGCAAATAAAACTCTCAGATAATGATGATGTAGGTATTTCCATTCTGCTCTACTAATATGCTTCTACCTTCTTCTGAAATAATTACTAAGCATTGCCACAATTTTGTTTCATTATCCCCTATTAGCATAATGTAGACGGTCGACTAAAATTCAATGGAGACTATTCATATAAATTGAAAAAAACAAGTAATTAATATATGATATTCATTGTAAGGATCAACTTCAGTTCTTCTTCATTGGGACTTTTGTTACTATGGTTGTAGGGCAAAAGCATTTCCCTTGGGTGTCCCTCAGACCCTCTGACCTTTCTGACCACTTTCGCATTATCTCCTTTACTGGCTTCTCCTCTGCTCATCGCAGTAGATGTGGGGATTCATCATGCTTTCATTCTTAGGGCTCTTCACACTCACCCATGATTCCACAATCCCATAATGTTACCAACTCATCATAGAATTATTTCAAAGCCCGACCTTGCTTCCTCTCTGACATCGCTGCTAAGGTCTAATCCCATACTTCTAATCCTTCCTTCCATCCTCACAGAATTCCTTCAGTGTTTTCAAATTTGATGTGTTCTTTTTCCAGATTCCTTGTTTACATCCTTACCCCCATTCTTCATCCATGTTCTCCATCTCAGTGAAAAACACCAACATTAGACCTGCCTGTTCAGCCCTCAACATCTCTTACCGGGACTATTACAGAAGTCCTAGCTCCAAAGTCTTAAATATTTCCACCCTACCTTGTATTCACCATGTATTGTACTTCCTGAGAGTGCTCTATGTATCAATACAATGTGGAAACATACAGGTGATGCCCTTTCTAAAAAAACCCTGTAAGCGCCACTGGGCACAAGACCAAAATATAACATTTCTCAGCATGGTACTATCCCCTTGCTTATCCCAATTTCAATCCCCACTATATCAACTCACACACCACTATTTTTCAAGCAAATTAATCTATTTGCTAATACCCAGAAAGCCTTTACAGTTGATCTCTCTTTGGGGACTGCCCTGTCTACTTTCTCCACCTGGTGAATGATGAAGCTTTCCTTCATTCAAGATCAATATTGAAAATCTTTTCATATATGACACTCTTTTCCACCCCCTTATTACTCACCTAACATACTCTCAGATTCATTTGCTGATAACTCCATGAACGTCTACCATAGAAGTTACCATATTACATTTTAATAACTATTATGCTGGTATCTGCCTTTCATCTATAGAGAATATAAGCACTCCAGAGGCAAGATTCATATTTTAGTGTTTGTTATAGTTTTGCATTCCTGTCCCAGCAAGTGTTTGCATATACTGGGGGCTCCATGGACTGTTTTGTATAGATAAATAAAAAACGGAACGATACAAAAGAATAACAAATTATATGACCGTGGGTCCCAAAGGAAGTGATGGTAACCACTCAGGAAGCTATCTATATAGTACACGTGGAAAACTCCTCAGTCTAAAAATACTGCTTTGGCTATTCCATTTTTCTCTTGACCCTGTACCATCCTACCACACAGGACTCAGGGACAAAGAATCTAACTCTTAAGATGGGGATTCTGGACATTAGTAGTCCTTTGCAGTACATGCTTGAGAAATGTGGGCTTACTCAGCTTCCTCCCACTCCTTTTACAAAGCTTTCCTGGCCATGAAGTTTATGATACTTTCAGAGCTCAAGTATTAATGTTTAACACTCCTCCCCTGGGCTGGGTAATGAGTGCAGCATAGCAATCTCTCTTTGTTACCTCCTGACATTCCTGAATTACCCAACAACAAATAGCAGGCATCCATTCTGTGGCTGACATTTGAATCTGTATTCTCTGTAATGATTACCATTTATCAATGATCAGCTATTGATTACTCCCATCTGGGTCTGCAACTTGAATGAAGGTAAGCTGGATACATACACTTTCACACTGGCTTGGTGCACAGAAACCGAGCCTGAGCTGGGTAAATGAGGTGTCCAGATACAAAATGAATAGCACCAATCCAAATTATATTAACTTTTAATGAGGCAAGATTAAAACAGCTCCAGGAACTCAGAGTTCTTGGGGAGGAATAAAACTCCAGGCTGATGAAATACCATTTTGACTAGCTTTGCAGATGGTGGGATTCTGTTTTCTCAGAATTTTGCACACTTCCGTGCAGTTGAAATACCTATTAAAATACATACTTCACAGTGATTGCTTGCATCTCGGCACCTCTTTGATGGAGGCCACAGAGCAATGGGATTTGAATCAGAGGGGAAAAGATGCCTTGGGAAACTTCCTAAATCATTAAACTCAGCACTGAGATCAGCTCAGCACCACCAAAATGAGGTACAGATTTGGGGAAGTTGGAGAACTAACTGCAGGGTTTTAAAAACTTGACCAATTACCATGTTTTTAATAGGAATTCTGGGAAATTTGAACTTGGATCCCCAATCTGCTACTGTTAAAAAAATGGAAAAAAAAGGAGTGGCCAAGATGGCAGAGTAAGAAGACCCTGACCTCACCTCCTCCCACAGGTACAACAAAATCACAGCTATTTACAGAGCAACTATTGATGAGAACAACCTGAAGACTAACAGAGAAAATTTTCCACAACTCAAGCTATAAAGAAGGAACCACAATGAGACAGGTAGGAGTAGCAGCATAGATAAGACGCATGCCTCAGGGTAGGCAACCCACAAATGAGAAGATAATCACAATTGCAGATGTTTTTCCCAGGAAGTGAGGGGTCTGAGTCCCACATCAGGCTCCCCAGCCTAGTGGTCCTGCACTGGGAAGAAGAGCCCCAAGAATGTCTGGTTTGAAGATAGATGCAAAAATTCTCAATGAAATAGTATCAAACTGAACTCAACAATATATTGAAAGGATCATACACCATGTTTAAGTGGAATTTGTCCCAGGGATGCAAAGATGGTTCAATATTTGCAAAGCAATAAATGTGATGCAAAACACTAATAAATTAAAGAATAAAATAATACGATCATATTAATAAATGCAGGAAAAGCATTTGACAAAATTCAACATCTACTTATGATAAAAACTCTCAACAAAGTGGTTACTGAAGGAACATACGTCAATGTAATGAAAGCCATATATGACAGGCCCATGGCTAACATCACATTCAACGGCAAAAAGCTGACAGCATTTCCTCTAAGATCAGGAAGAAGACAAGGATGCCCACGATCATCACCTTTATTCAACACAGTGTTGGAAGTTCTAGTCATTGCAACCAGACAAGAAAAAAGAAATGATAGGGATTCAAAATAGAAGGGAAGAAGTAAAACTGTCATTGTTTGCAGATGACATGATACTATATATAGAAAATCCTAAAGCCACCACCAAAAAACAATTAGAATTAATAAATGAATTCAGGAAAGTTGCAGGATAAAAAATTAATCCACAGATCTGTTGCATTTCAATACACTAACAACAAACTGTCAGAAAGAGAAATTAAGAAAACAATCCCATTTACAGTGGCACTGAAAAGAATAAAATACCTAGGAATAAATCTAACCAAGGAGTTAAAAGACTTATATTTGAAAAACTATAAAACACTGATGAAAGAAGCTGAAGATGACACAAACAAATGGAAAGATATGCCATGCCCATGGGTTGGAAAAAAATAATATTGTTAAAATGACCATACTACCCACGGCAACCTATAGATTCAACGTAATCCCTATAAAAATACCAAAGGCATTTTTCAGAGAACTAGAAAAACGATCTTGAGAAAGAAGAACAAAGCTGGAGGAATAGTGCTTCCTGATTTCAAACTATACTTCAAAGCTACAGTAATCAAAACAGTACAGTACTTGCACAAAAACAGACACATACATCAATGGAACAGAATAGAGATCCCAGAAATGAACCCACATTTACTTACTGTGCAGTTAATCTATGACAAAAGGAGGTAAGAATGTACAGTGGGGAAAAGACAGCCTCTTCAATAAACAGTGTTGGGAAAACTGGACAGCTACATGCAAATGTAACAAACTGGACTACTTTCTCACACCATATACAAAAATATTAATAAACTCAAAGTGGATTAAACACTCAAATGTAAACCTGAAACCATAAAACTCCTAGAAGAAACCATAGGTAGTATGGTCTTTGACATCGGTCTCAGGAATATTTTTTTGCATATATCTCATTAGGTAAGAGAAACAAAAGCAAAAATAAACAAATGAGACTATATCAAACTAAAAATCTTTTGCACAAGGAAGAAACTATCAACAAAATGAAAAGGTCACCTACTGAATAGGAGAAGATACTTGCAAATGGTATATCTGATAATGGGTTAATATGCAAAATATGCAAAGAACTCATACAACTCAGCATCAAAAAAAGTGAACAACCTGATTTAAAAAAATGGATATTTTTACCAAAGAAGACATACAGAGGTTCAACAGAGGTATGACAAGATGCTCAACATTGCTAATCATCAGGGAAATGCAAATCAAAACCACAATAAGATATCACCTCACATCTGTCAGAATGGCTATTATCAAAAAGACAGCAAATAACAAGTGTTGGCAAGGATGCGGAGAAAAGCTAACACTTGTACACTGTTGCAGGGACTATAAATTGGTACAGCCACTATGGAAAACAGTATAGAGGTTTCCCCAAAAATCAAAAATAGAACTATCATATAATCCAGCAATTCCACTTCTGGGTATTTATTCGAAGAAAACAAAAATGCTAATTTGAAAAGATATACATATCCTTATGTTCACTGCAGCACTACTCACAATAGCCAAGGTATGAAAGCAACTGAAGAACCTAAGTGTCCATCAATATATGAATGGATAAAGAAGATGTCACACACACACACACACACACACACACACAGATGGACCTAGAGAGTAATATGCAAAGTGAAATAAGTCAGAAAGAGAAAGACAGACAAACACCATATGATTTTACCTATATGTAGAATCTAAGAAATAAAAACAAACAAACAAAATAAAACAAAAAGCAGACTCACAGATACAGTGAACAAACAGGTAGTTGCCAGAGGGAAGGAGGTGGGGTATGAGTGAAATAGGTGAGAGAAATTAAGTACAAACTTCCAGTTACAAAATAAATGAGTCACAGTGATGAAATGTACAGCATGGGGAATACAGTCTTTGTATGGTGACAGATGGTAAGTAGACTTATGGTAGTGATCATTTTGTAATGTATAGAAATGTCAAATCATTATGATGTACACCTGGAACCAACACAGTATTGTGGGTCAATTATACTTCAATTAAAAATAATAAAATAAAAATTCAAAAACTGAAAATAGAAATAAAATTCATGACTGATAGCACAAATTTATGTCACAACAGTCAGAATTTAAACCCCAGCTTTGCCACTTAAAAGTCAATGGGTAACACCTACAGTCAATTAATCTATGACAAAGGAGGCAAGAACAGACAATGGAGAAAAGATAGCCTCTTCAATAAGTGGTGTTGGGAAAGGTGGACTGCTACATGTAAATCAATGAAATTAGAACACTCCCTCATACCATATACAAAAATAAACTCAAGATGGTTTAAAGACCTAAGTATAAGACATGACACCAGAAGAGAACATAGGAAAAATATTCTTGGGCATAAACTGTAGAAATATTTTCTTAGATCAGTCTCCCAACGCAAAAGAAATAAAAGCACAAATAAACAAATGGGACCTAATCAAACTTAAAAGCTTTTGTACAGCAAAGGATACCATTAACAAAATGAAAAGACAACCTGCAGAATGGGAGTAAATATTTTCAAACAAATGTGACAGACAAGGGGTTAATATCCAAAATATATAAACAGCTCATACAACTCAATATTGAAAAAACACACAACACAATCAAAATGGGCGGAAGACCTAAAGAGACATTTCTCCAAAGAAGACATACAGATGGTCAACAGGTACATGAAAAGATGCCCAACATTGCTAATTGTTAGAGAAATGCAAATCAAAACCACAACGAGGTATCACCTCACGTCTGTCATAATGGCTATCGAGTAGTGAGAGATAAAATGCCACCTTAGAGCAAAACATAACCAATAATATACAGTAGTAAATCAGTCAAGAGTTTGCTGTTTATTCTCATAAAGTGGGTTACTAGCCACAAGGCTTTGAGATCATTTACAGCCTAAGAGAGCAAATTTAACTTTCCAAAATAATTGTATGTCACAGTTTCTAAGAACAAATACATCTTCCAATAACAAACATGTTTTTAAAAGTTTGTGTATGTCAGCCTTGTGGAGATCGCACAAAACATTGTAACTAAACAGTGAATATTAAAGAGAAAAACAAAGCATGTATAGATTTAAACTTCAGTAGGGCTGTTACACCTCCTAGACAGTCTGTTTATAGTACTTCTCCTTTCCCTCTTGCCAAAAAGGCAAGTTCAACAGCACTTGAGTATTCGTTAGTTAAGTTTATTCTCAAGTTGTCCTAACAAATACAATTATAATTCTTTAACAAGTCAGTCAAAGAATTTAAACTCTATAACCGTCAGCTTGCCACAACTTATCTGATGAACTCATTCACACCAAGGCATAACTATATAACTTCACCCAAGCATATCCAGCCTTGAAGAGCAAGGGGGAAATGCCTAATCTCATGTTGGAACTTACCTTTGGAGGAATTTCTGAGATCATTTGTAAGATAAGTAAATTAGCGTCCATGGAACCTGCCAAGTTACTTTGGTAAATTCCTCCTTGGACCATTAAGACATCTCACTACAACATTTTGCTTTCACGAATCTGTGGATATTCTTCTAAAATGGGGAAGAAGTAAAGAGGAAAATAAAGATATGACCCCTCCAGAGCTGCTAGAAATCAAATTGTAAGACTACTGGATGCAGGGGTTGTTCCATTCTGATAGAAATACTATGTCACTCTACAAGGCTCTAATGGCCACCATGGAAGCTATCCAATGAATAAACACCGTCCCTTCCACTGCCATAGAGTGTTCTGGAGTGCTGTTTTTCAGCATTGATTACTTTGCTCTGTTAAACTTAAGTCCACTGCTGATGGAAATATACACACAGATGGTATGGTGGCATCATCAGGGAATGATGGGAAGATGGCAAAGGAAACATTCTCACATCTCTGTATTCCCCACTGTGCTAGTATACCAGCCTCTCAGCCCCTCCTAGCCTTCCTTCCTCCCTTGCCAGTCTGGTCCCCACTAATAGCCATATCAATAATAATCCTTTGGCGATCTTCCATTCCTTTAGCCTCTGCTGCGTGCTTCTTGCCAATCCTCAACCTGAATCCATCCTACATACGTATTTTCTCTGCAAATGCTCCCAGGATGCCCACAAAGTGCTGGAAAAAATCACAACGATGCCCTCTTTGCTACATAAAGTCTTCTGCTCTGAGCAATTAACGCTTTCAAGTCTTCTCTTCGACCTTTATTCGCATTCTCATTGTCCACGTGGGATGCTCCAAAGTTTACTAATCTAGTCAAGTACCCAGTCTCCACCTCTACCTCCTTCCACTCACAAGACAACTTAATCTATTCCACAGAGAAAATTCAGGCCAGGGTGCCACCACCTCCAATGTTAGCTATCCTCCTATGCATTTGTATTTTACCTCCTTGCTAACCCAGGGAAGAGGGTCTCCCCTCCCACCAATGAACAATTTCTCCACTTGCAGTTTTCGATCTGCTCTTCTCTAAGCTCTGAAGGCATCTCTCCTCTCTTTTCAATTCCTCTTTCTTAGCCAAACCCCTTTCAAAATACTGGAGTATCCCAATCCTTTTAAGTTATCTATCTTCCAATTTACGCTGCCCCAAACCTTACGTTATTACCTTTGTCTTGTTATCCCTTACTTCCCAATTCCTTGAAGAGTTGTACACACACGCTACTCCAGTTCCTCACTCCCCCTTTGTTTTTCACCTGTAATCCAGGACTCCACGCAAACTGCTCTAATTAGACCAACAAAGAACCACTAATTGCTTCAATTCTTGGCCTCTTTTCAAGTCTCAGCCTACTTGGCATCTCAGTGGCATTTGACCTTCCACCATCCCAGAAATGTCCTTTTTCCTTGTCTTCATGAAGCCCGATCTCTCTTTCTGCTCCTAGATCTGCCCCGCTGTCTCTTTCATTAGTGTCAGTACCTATTTCTCTGGCATTTCTGAAATGGGAGATGCCCTAAGCCTCTGTCACTGACTCTCTTCATTTTACATTTATTTGTGGGAGTCCTTCCCCACCCCCATGGTGTCAACTACTGTCCAACACCAATGGTTTCCTAACATGTATCTCCAGACAAAAGCCCCTGAATAGGTCTCCCTGTCTCGAAACTCCTCCCCTCTCCAATTCACTGCAGCACCTGAGCAGATGTGACCACTGCCTTAAAAATGCCAGTGGGTCCCTATGGTGGGCTCTCACATCTTCACGTCTTGGTCACTCAGCCTACAACGCCCTTCCCCATCCCCACTCCCACCCATGATCACTCCCATTTATCTCACTCCAAACGTTACTCTCAAGGAAAACAACTAATAATAGCTGATATTTATTGAGTGCTCACTATATGTCACAGACTGTGTGGAGTGCTTCAGATGCATCCGCTCATCTAATCCTCAAAATGACTTGAGAGATAGACATGACGATTATTATCCCTTTTGTATACAGGAAACCTGAAGCTTACAGGGTTAAGTAACTTCTTTAAGGTCACATAGCTAGTACAGAAATTTGATCTGACTCCAGAGCCTTCTCTCCCTACTACGTGTCCAAAGACCTATGTTTCTCCTGCGCGTTTCTGTTTCTATTCAAATCACATTCCTGCTTGACTATTCCTTCATACCTCTGTCCTCTGGTACCATACTGAGAACTCCTGGGCAAATGAAGTTGGTTTTCTTCATCTATCCCCTTTCCCACCCCTCCAACATGCCTGACAAATACAGGAAGTTCAACAAATGCTTTTTACATCTGAATCTGAAATGAATGCATTACCCATATTGACTAAGGGGTGGAGAGAAACTTCAAGGCCAAAGATCAAATCGGTGTGACTGAGTGGGTGACCGCCAGCATCCTGAATGATCCACTTTCCACTGAGTCCCAGAAGAGGGCAAATGTTTACAGCTCGTCCTCTGTCTCTAGCCCTCTAAACCTCTTGAAACAGACTTTCCATGCAGAACTGTCCGAATTAGAGGCACTTCACTTGAAAGAATGTTCTGTGTCTAGAAACCATGGTTTTCAATTTTCTACAGCACAAACGCTCGAACTAGTGACTTAGTGGCCCTGTGACTCTGAGATGTTAAGGCCAAGTGACCACCCATTCAAAATATTGCAAAGGCAAAATTACAGCTCTCACAGATTACAGTCACGATAACAGTTTCCTATTCTCCCTGGACGCTTCTGCAACATCTTAAGTTCACCTTAGGATGAAAAGCCTGGGTACTGTAAGGTAAATGGTGAAAGAAGGGAGGGGATGGTTAAATAAGCAGAGGGCGTAAAATAGAGATGTCACCATGCTCTCATTGTATCCATTTCTCTTTATCAAATATAGAACATGTAAGTCTCATGACACCTAACCAACACTTCGTAACAGGGTGCTTTATCTTAAGCTGTTTTGTAATGCTAAGTACTAGCTTTCCAAAATCCACTGATGCTTGACTTCTGAAATTGGTGACATGTAGTTGTATTTTCCTTGGGAAGCAAACAGGTTGATTCCCTCGTCTGGATGTAAAAAGTGACCTATTTTGAAAGCACTGGGAGACACTTCTAAGCAAGCAATGTGCTGTAACAGCTCAGGGATCTGAGCCCTCACTCTGTCTTCCGGAGGTTCGGCCCTCCATCCTCCTGTCGCCTCACTCCCCTCACCCCAACCGAGTGGGAGAACAAAACAATGAAAGGCATCCTATGTCGGCTCATAGAGTGTCACAGCTGATAGAGAGAATGTGGAAACCACTGGTCCGGACTCTTCATTCTACAGGTGGCGAGCATGGAAATCTGACAGGAGACTGACTTTCTCTGGACTCCAGCAAATTTGCAAAAGTCCTGCTGGACCTGGCAAGAGCCAATTCTGTGTATCTCTTGCCAGTTCTGCATTCAAAGATATCATGTTGGCAGCCTGAAATTGGTCACGGTGGGAGTATTTACACCATGGAACCTGGCAAATGCTACAAATCAGAGTGATTTCTTCCCCAGAGAACTGGTTTACCAGCAACCAGCAACATGATTCTCTGAAAGCTCCTCTCCAAACTCATAAGGAACCCAATTATCTTTACATATTTGTAAACATGAAACCCAATTATCTTTCCATATTCTCATGAGTTGTGTCTTCTTGCTTTCACTCTCTTTATCTTGCCTGTTTGCTTTCATCAATTCACTCAACAAGTACTTGCTGACCACTTTTTATATACCAGGCACAACGCAGGGAGTTGTAGATAAACTGATGAAGAAAACAACAAAATCCTGCCTTTACTGAACTGACTATAATGGGGGACATATACGCCTTAAGCATATGACAGTTATGGCTATAAATAAAAGGTTTCGTATGTGCTATAAGAGCGTATAAAAAGAGGCATAATCCAGGCTGGGGAAGTGACATATTTAAAGGAAACCTTCCTATCAAGTTAGCACAAAATAGTCTATGTGATTCCAGAATGCACTTTGCAGCCAGACAGAACTGAGTTTGAATCCCAGCTTTAAATATTCTTGTTGGATGACTTTGGACATCCTCTCAAAGCCTCGGTTTTCTTGCAAGTAAAACAAGGATACTCTTAGCAGCTACTCCATAGGGAGGATGTGAGGATTGAAATGATAACATACGGAATGTCTAGCCCCAAGCCTGCCACATAATTGACGTTCAATAAAGAGTGCCTATGTTTCTGATTAGGATGATTATCTTTTCTTCCCACGGCGTGTCTAGAAGGTTTACTCTGTCCGTGCCTTTAAAGGACATCATTTCTGCCTGCAAGTGTAATTTCTCTGAGAATGCGGGGGACTTGCAGAGGCCATCTGGCAATGGTGGACACTAGCCAAATCATCACTAATTGCCTAAGTACGCTGGCTCTCCTTGGTAATGGGTTTGGCGGGTCTAATTACTGGAGACCACATGACATCTTTGAGCTCCTGCCGTTGGGAGCTTGAGCCCAAGCCAGCAGCTCCAGGTTCCTTGTGAGTCTGGAGAGGAGCTTTCAGAGAATCACGCTTAACAAAGAGCTGGCAGAGGTGGGTCCTGTCTGCTCCCACTCCCCCCCCCCCACCGCCCCCTTGTGGGAGCTTGCTGTGACTAAAAGGAACGCAGGGGCTGTGAACAGAGTGACAGATGGAAAGGGGAAACATTCACTTAGCAGCTTTCAGTGACCTTTGAGGATCGATCTTTAAGCAGCTCCAAGCCTTTGGCCTGGGTTTTGACTTGCAAAGTGAAGGCCAGGCCCCCAGCCTAGGGGAGGAGCACATGCTTGTTCCAGGATTTAACTACCGTTTATCCTCACAGCTGCCTCTCTTCGCGTGGCCATACGTGGTCGTACCTCCGTCTCAATAACAAACATCAAGATGCGTGCTGAGCAGCACAGTGTCTGGCACATAGTAGGGATTCCACGAGTGTTAGCTGAATAAATGAGTGCTGTGTCATCCTCTTTCACTGCGCTCTGCTTTCTGATTGTTCCTCATTCCATCCCCCTCCCCCTCTGCTCATGCTGATAGACAAAATACATGAGGAATGTAGGCAAAACACTTAGCCTAGAACCTGGCACACAGCAAATGACCAACCGACTTTACAATCATGTGCCATGTCCCAAAGACAAGCAAAAAGACACCATTCCTCTCCTCTCCCCTAGGTTTAGCCGCGGATAACATGAGCACACACCTGGATGACGTCAGCCCATTCCCCCACGTCGTGGCCTTGGCTGAGTTAGAACAGAAATTCACAGCCTCAGCTTTTCTTTTATCGAAGGTCAGAGAGAAAAATATTAGCATTTGCTGAATCTCAGGCAGCATGGCACTTAATAGTTTCCAAGGCACTTAAACGTTTACAAGGCACTTTCCAATGCATTTGCCTCCCTCTGCCCTCCCAGAACCCCTTGGAGCGGGATGCGGATTATCAACTCTTTTTAACATTTGTAATCAGTGCAGTTTCTAGTCTCAGCAACCTGCCCAAGGTCACAGAGCCCGTATAAGAGGTGAGAAAAACACGGAGAACAACACGAAAGTCTGTAAACTCTTCCTGCCACAGCACTCCAGAGTGGCCCTTTTCTTCTTTCAGACAATTCTAAAGTTGCTGATATTTACTTAAATCAAGGCAGGAGTGAGAGGCACTCACAAACGTTGCTTGATTTCTTATTGTCAAAGCAACCTGGCTGAGGACAGCCACATAAGACTTTTCCACTGGGGCGTGAGAAGGATTTTTAGACATAGAAATATAACCAGAGAACAGAAGTCACAGGAACATATGTATATATAATCTGCCTCAAAGGTACACCACAGAAATAAGTAATCAGGCATACACGTGTCCCCTGGCCTAGCCTATAAGTCCCTGGGGAGGTATGATTAAGGGTCCAACGATCCTCCAAGCACCCACTCCCTCATCCCAACTCAACTGCGCACAAACTGGGGATGACAATTTGTATCCTGGTGACAGTGGGGACCAAGTTGCTTACATGTTTCCCTTTCACCAAGACTTTACTAAGTTTCCAGAGCGATTTTGTGTAAGGCAAAAAATTTCCCCCTGCCCAAAGACTCCATACTCGCTTCTACCATACATTCTGGCTTTAAAGAAAAGTGGAGGGAACATTCCAAAGCTATTTTAGTAAAGGTCAAGCGTGTGTGGGTTGCGGACAGGTGGTGGGAGTGGAGGGGGAGACGCTTGCAGGGTTATGAGATCAAGTGATGCTAAAGACAATAAAGAAACAATTGATAATGTCTTGCCCTGGGTGAGCCGTTGATATTATGATAGGTTTTCCACTGGGGACTTTTTATTCTTGGTTTCAGATATATCCAGCTCCTCTCCTCTGGCAATCATCAGGGTTTGGCATCTCAATTCTCCCCTATGTAATGGCTCAAGTTTAAATCTAGTCTGTAATAAAAGCAACTGATCAAGTAGAATGTAAGAGTTGGGAATGGCGTCTAGAGAGACCGTGAATTTGAAAACTGAATCTCCTACTAAACGAGCTGTGCGTCCTAGGGAGACGGAGTTCACCCCCTCTGAGCCTCAGTTTTCCCAGGTATCTATTGGGTTATTTGGAGGCTTGACAGCACACACAGAAAGTTCACCCATGCAAATCCTCTCAGCCCCACCTTTTATTTTAGCCATAGCTGAGGCAGATAGGTGCATGTGAGCTGGGGACTGGTTTGAGGAAAGGTGACCTTTCTCACTCCATGAAGCTCCTACCATGTCCCTCTAGCTTCCCAGGACTCCCTGACACAGTGGTGTGGGACCCCTGCAGGAAGTGACTCACTCACGTGCACTCTAGAGCTGCGGGGTCACCCTTGACCAGAGGGGATGGCGGTCCTGAGCAATTCCTTAGAGCTCTCCAGGGGGAACAGGTGCTCTTCTGGAAAGGCAGACCCCACACTGTCTAGACCCTGGAGAAACCACCCTCTAGGTTACCTGATTCTAAAGAAGCTATTATATAATAGCTCACACACACACACACACACACACACACACACACACACACACGTACACGTTCACTTGTAACGTGATGTCTGAAAAACATGGTGTTCATACGCCTCCCTTAAATCACCTAGCTGGATCTTTCTACATTTAGTCCATAGTGAATCTCTCTTTTAAAGACTTGGGCTATAGGGCTATACCTCTTCTTGTCTGAACTCCTTGCAATAAACTTCCTCAAAAACATATAAACTTTTTTAGGTTAGAGAATATAAACGTCCATGACTTTTAAGAACCTGGCCAGTCTATCATGACTCTTACTGATGATGTGCCCTTGACGGTATCAAAGAGCCCCCTCCCATAATGAAAAAGTGGGAATCCACTGCTTTTTCAGTGTTGCCTGTTAATGAATAAAAATAATTACATGGTGTGATCCAGAGCCAGTATGATCTGTGACTGTGTAACAAGAGACACAGTTAACACCAGGTTTAGGAGCTGCTATTGTAATGAGTGTTTGGGATGAAAGGATCATTATTTTGTTTAAAGCGTAGGAAGAGAAGACTTACTATGCCAGTTGGTTTCTATAGACAAGCTAAATGGTTTAATTATCACCATGAGAAATCAGATGTTGAAACTGCGGTACAAACTGCGGAGGACTGAACTTTGTGTGGAGATGGATGTTGTGAGAGAAAGGAGGAAAAGGGGGGAGTTAACAGACATCCTGCCAGGTCCTTTTCTTATTTCATCTCAATGAACCCACCTAAAAACTCCATTTGCAGTTGACAGAGGCAAGGGGGAAAGAGTATTCAGAGGCATTAATGCAAATGCCATGGGGTCCTTAAAAGCAAAGGCTACTCAGGGCTCCCTGAAGCTGTACTTGGTGGTGGGCAGGGGGAGAAGGGGCGCTCTGAGAACCATTTACACCCTCCCCCAAGCCCTGCTGTTCCATCTAGAGCTGTCTTTTCACTCTCACCTTCCACAGCCCACTTTGTAATCTTTGCCACCTTCATGTTATTCCTTGGACTGCTCTCTGCCTTGAATCTCCTGCCCTATCCCTTTTGCTATTTTAAATCCTAACTACACCTCTTGAATCCACACAAGTCATATCTTAACCACAACACTTTCTTGCAGAATCCTAGCCCACTGGGGAGCTCTGTACTGTTTTAGTTAATCAAGCCTCGGTACCCAGCACTTAATCATTCACGGATGGTTTCCTCATGTCAGCTCTGCCTCTTTCATTAAATGCATACGACTTTTGGTATCAAGAATTGATTCAGGGCAAGAGGTAATACGTCAGCAAGGATGCAGCTTGGTCAAAATGGTGGTGGCATACACAGCAAGACCAAGCTGTTTGCTTTTCTTTCTTGTAAACGTACACAGTCTAGGGCTAATACAACGGTTCTGCGATTGTTTGAGACCCAGGCTCCTTGTACCTTGTTGCTCCGCCATCCTCAGTATATGGCTTACAGTGTTAGTTTCAAGACTCCAATTTACTTTACCAATTTACCCAAATACTAACTAACTTTTACAATATAACTTCCATATTCCAATGTCTTAGCCCCCTCCCCGCCCCACTCTTTACTCCTCAAAGCAGAAACCAAGACAAAAGTTTGCATAAGGGTAATTTACTTGGGAGTGTGATATTAAGGACCCAGGAGTGAGGTACAAGAGGAAGTATAACAGGGAAGGGGAAAAAACTAATACAAATGTGTGTTACACCAAAGGCTCCTGGTGTTTAATCCACTGTGACATTCCAGGGAACTCTGAAAAAGTAATTTTACAAGTAGGGTAAAATCATGATTCTCAAGCAAATAGAAAAATGAACACGTGTTAAATATTTAACACATAATCTATGGGGGAATGAGATGCTTTTTACCCACCTAAAAACAGAATCCAAGGAACAGACACAGACACAGTTACAGATCAGGAATACAGAAATGAGGGTGCAAACGGAAAAAGACCTTCCTCTTGCCACAGGGGGAAAGAGAGTTTTTGGACAGGGCAGGATTTTTTTTTCTCTATAGAAAACAATCATTTTGCACTGCTATCAGTCGACTATAATTTAGAGCACTGTCAATAGCTCCCATAGAAATAGATAACCCAGAGCGGGGGTTCTCCAGGGTCTAGACAAGGCAGTGTCTACCCTTCCAGGAAAGGACACGTTTTACCCTACAGAGCCCCTCTTGGCATGCAGGTAAAGCCAGAGCAGCTCCCTCGGAACAAGGGCGCTCCTGAAGGTTTCAAGTCAAGGATGCTGCTCTGAGTCACACAAGTGCTCCTGGATTTTCAACATCAGTTGCTAAAGCAAACATCACAACGCGAATGCAGCGGTGAAGAGGACAAAGGAGGCCCCTGCTCTCAAGAACCTGTAATGACGCCTGACTCGCAAGAGAAGGGGAAAAGCGCACGTTAAAAGAGAATTCAGGGTGTGTTCAAAAACACGCATCCAATCAGTGAGGCAGAATTCTCACTTGACACAGCATCTGTAATCAAGTTTGAGTACCTTTTAAGTCCTCCCACAGACCACAGCATGGATGGTTAAAATTCATAGGTGATGGAAAGAAAGAGCTTCGCTCAATTGCTATTTTGCTTCTGCCTTTTATGTCAGGGCAAGAATGACTGGCGAGAGTAGATATGAATAGATACTGATCTGTCAATTTTTACATCTATATTATCAACCTATCGTATATCAAAAGATATGGATATGAGAAAAGTGAAACTCAAACTGAGCGAGGAGTCTTTAAAACATTTTTGCTTATGTCTCTGATGAACAGCATTCGAGGACACCAAGAGAACTCGCAGATGAAATATACGAATGGCTAAGAGGCATCTGTGAGGAATGCTGGAGAAAGGACAGCTCAGTCGTTCATTTATTCAGTCAGTCAACACATTTACTGAGCATCTACTATTTGTCATGACCTATGATAAAAAGGCAAACAAAAAGAAAAGAGGCGCGCCCTTACAGATATTATGTTCTAATGAAGGCTAAAGACAATAAACAAGGAAATAAAATAATCTGAGCTTATAAATTTTATGAAGGAAATAAGATCATCTGCGCTGCTAAGCTACACAGGAAGTAAATTAGTGAGATCTGGCTTTTATACCCTCAGTTTAAGCCTGACAAACTAGAATATAGATCTTGATGATAAAGAACCTGGGAGTCTTGACATTCAAGAAACCACAGAAAGAAATGATGACGTGTGGAACAGAAGATTTATAGGTAATGTGACCCTTGTCTTTAAATGCTTCAACAACTGTCATCTGGAAAAGAGATTATGAGATATATACTATATGTGTGTGTGTGTAATTTCAAGATAGGTGGACAGGCTTTGCAATGAGGAAAATGTTGTGTCGGTGCATGAGACAAGGCTCTGACAGTTAGAACTGTCTGCCAATGGGCCTCTTTGCTTTGGGAGATGGAGAGCTATGGGAGTACTTTGGGAGGAACTCTACCATTGGAGGAAATAAAACTTCAGTGATAGGACTACCCACCTGGAATATAGTGGAGGGGATGTGTATGAAACCAACGAAAACAAAACAGCACCTACCCTTTACTTTCTTCCCCTCCTAAATGGAGTCTACAAGAAAGAAGCTTAGTCCAAAAACTTATAGCCAAGCCCCCCGGAGTGGTGATGTCACCTTGAGCTGGGTTTGTAAAAGCTTGAGATGACTAAATTTCTCTGCATGAGAAAGGGAAAAGAATTTGGTTTTGGTTCTGACTGGGAACGGATCTAGAAGAGAGGAAAGAGGAGAAAATAAAATCAAAGAGGAGAGATAACAAGTGTTGGCAAGGATGTGAATAAAAACGTACACTTATACACTGTTGGTGGGAAACTGGTCCAGCCACTATGGAAAATAATATTCAAGTTCTTCAAAAAAATTAAAAATAGATTTACCTTATGATTCAGCAATTCTACTTCTAGGTATATACCTAAAGGAAATGAAAGCAGGATATCAAAGAGATCCATGCATTCCCATGTTTACTGCAGCATTATACACAATAGCCAAGATATGGAAAATTAAGCATTCATCAGCAGATGAATGGATAAAGAAGATGTGGTGTGTACGTGTGTGAAACTAATTCAGCCATGAGAAAGAAGGAAATCCTGCCATTTGCAACAACATGGATGGACCATGAGGGTATTATGCTGAATGAGGTAAGTCAGACAGAGAAACACAAATACTGTATGATATCAGTTATACGTGGAAACTGAAAAACCAAACTCATAAAAACAGAGAGTAAAACAGTGGTTACCAGGTGCTGGGATGGTTGGGGAGAGAAGAGATATTATTTAAGGGTACAGTCTTGCAACAAGTAGTAAAAAAGTCCTAGAGACCTAATACACGGTATTGTGAATATAAACAAAAATATATTATAATCAAACTTGATAAGAGACCAGATCTGAATTATTCCAACCATAAGAAAGAAACGATAATTATATGATGTGATACAGGTGCTAACTGTCACTACAATGGCAATCATATCACAATATATTAATGTACCAAAGTGTACCACTGTACACTTTAAATCATGCAATGTTATATGTCAAATATATTTCAATTTTTCAAAAAAAGAAAAAATGGAAAGAGAAGGACTGCTCTGGAACCTGAGTGTAAGAAATGGTTGACAAACTATTTGAAGTCTATCATTCCATTTTAATTTGTTAGTGGATTTCTGAAACCACTCTGTGTGTGTGTCTGTGTGTGTGTGTGTGTGTGTGTGTGTGTGTGTATGTGTGTGTTCTATGAGACTCAGGTCTGCAGGTTTTTAGAGCACATACTTATTGAATAAATATAAATAATACCATATTTTATCAAATCTAAGATTACTAATTATAACACCATTATTTTATGTAACACTAAAAAATACTGCCAATTAAACAATTTTAATTGTAAGATGGATCCCACTTTCAGAGATTTTGAAATGTGAAAAACATGTGCATCTTAAAATCTATGAAATCCAACACTCCTATTCCTTCTGTTCCGTGCTTAGAGTGACACATATTAAGCGTAGCTGGTACATTTTAAGATGGAGCTGACAAGTAGGAAGTTTTCCAGAGAACTGATATTTGGAAAGAATCAAAAACAAGACAAAGTAGAACAAAAGAAAACAAACAACAACAACAAAACAGACACCCACAAGAATGCAGGTCCCTAGGTATTCTTAGAAATCTTCTCAAGGGCCTGGGACTCCCTCTAAACTACAGAGTAGTGGCTTCAGCCAAGAGTCAAGATGACTCCAGGAATACGGGGAAGGTATCCCAAAAGAGATCACGTGGAATCTCGCTCCGCTGAATGTTCGAGATGATAAATATTCATTTCCCAAAGAAGTCCGGAAAATACGGAATTACAACAAAACTGAAACAGAATTATTTATTGCAGAATTTTTCAGAAGGTTTAACATAAAAATGCACGCTGTGACCAACATACAAAGGAGCAGTTTTCCCAATTTTTTTTGACTTTTTGTGATAATAAGCTAAATATTAACACATTTTGGAACCTTTATTTTTGGGAACACCAAATTGGTAAACATTGACCTAAAGGGTAACTGACTAGCTTTGTTCAAACGGTGTCCTACCCAGACACCCAATGTGTAAATTACAGAGCAGCTGCTCTGATTTAAGGAGAGGGGAAGGGTTACAGGGAGAGAGAGAGGAACTGGCTTCCAGGTTTCCCTTTAGACCTTTTCCCTTGCCCCCAAGGGAGACTGTCTCAGGGCTGGTTAAATTCTATAAAGTCTAGAACAAAGCAACTTCTAAGGTTCCTTACAATGATGTGCTACAGTTGCCTCCTATTTATTCTCAATAGCCAACTCTGCCTTGAAGGGACGAGACTGTATCAACTGGTCTTTTATACTCCAATTTAGCTCAGAGCTCTCTACTTCTCATTGTTAACAGAAGAGAAGATGATGTGGTGTAGGTAGGAAATTCAAAGAGAAAGCAAGTTCCTTTCCTTGTCCTGCAAATCTCAAAACTGTCCTGCTCCAGGTCTTTATACCCTGGCCACTGCCAGCTGCACGCTCACGAGGTATTTATATGGTTATAAATCGACGAAAAAACGGTACAACTTAAGGTTAGGATGCTTTTATGTGACACTGGAAATAAAAGACAGAAATCAAAGTATATGTCTTCCTTAGCTCTGTGCAGCTTGGATGATAAGTTCTCGGCTGTGATCTTGCACAGGGTATCTATGGCTGTTCATCAATCCATCCAACTGGAAAAACTAAGCGTCCCTGAATCACTCTGGTCTTCTGGTACGGCTCAGCTGGGTGGTGGAGAATTAAAATCATGCTTACTGCTTACACTGTATCGTGACACTCAGCAAATCAACCTGACCCAAATTGTAATCTCCATACCCACTCACCTGCAATCATACGGGGAGTATCTTTTTTCCGTCTCTCTACCTTTTCTCCCAAGGGCTAAAACCTTTGGCTCCCCTTTGTCTTAAAACTTACTGATTGCTTCCCAGGGTCCTTTAAGAAAGAATAAAACCCAACGCAACTCCTACAATGGGTGTTTAGAAGAAGGTACCATTTTCTCTCATTCCACACTTTAGAAGGTTTGGCCAACTGGGAATCAAGAAAGCCTGTCAACTTTATTTAATTAAAATGAAAATAAAGAAAACCCAGTTTAACATTTCTAATCAACAGGAGTCTAATGAGTCGTGTTGGTTCCTGGAGTTGAGACACAGTAGGGCATTTTTGGAGCTAATTTGCTTCATTAATATTCAAAGGATGTAGATCACCAGCATTCTCTAGGAGGCTCAAGAACCAAACACATCAAAGCGAAAGCTTTATTTTGTATATGATGTTAAACAGATGTTCCACATCAAACCGACTGTAGCATCTAATATAAAATGTTGTCTGTTAAAATAATTATCTTATTTCCTGCCTCAATCCAAAATCCAATTCAAAATGGATCTGTAACTCTCACCTCTAAGACCTCTCGTCGTCTTTAATTTTTAGACTTGACATTGAAGCTACTAAGACCACCAGGACTCGCTCTCGGCTGGTGGAAATAATTTTAGCTCTGGAGCTTGTCAGCTTGGGTTCAAATTCGGGTCTGTTCAAGTTCAGATCTATCACCTTCCGGGTGATATTTATAAAAACAATTTAGTTAACTTTTATTTTGTTCCGTATTTAACAAATATTTATTGAGCATCTCAGTGCCAGGTAGAGCTAGGCACTAGAGAAATGGGAAAATCAAGGCATTCGGAACCGCTGTTTTCTTATCTGTAAGTTGGGGGTCGTAAGTTCTGTTTCACACGGTTGTGGTGCTGATAACATAAGATACAGAGACACACGGGGCACTTCAGACATTCAGTAAATGGCAGTTTTATCTCCCCCAGTCCAGGATACCTATAAGCTATAACCATACTAAGGCATTTAATTGCAAAGCTGGCGTGTAATTTTTTGGCATGTAATTGCAAGGTTGAAATGTAGGGTTTAAAAGGAACATCTGTGGAGTACAATTAAGTGAAAACCCTCTGTGAGACTGTAATCTAGACTTTGTTATCATTTAAAATGCAATCTAACAAACAAATTATAATTCAAATGCTATGAATCCATATTAATTCTTGAAACAATTACTCATTAGCACAGAGTCTTACAGATAGCATGCCTTCGGTAAATGTCTTCATGAATAATAAGAATAACTCAACGAAAGAAAAAGAGTGAACTGTGTCTTTAACCAATAATAGTAACAATATTCTGCCCAAGTTACAAAGCCCTTTCATGTTCATTCATTTCATTCCTGCATGTGCATGTATATATGTATGTCCACACACGTACAACAAGATCTACTAGGTTTAGATACAGTTCTACACATGGGAAATATTTAGTAAATAAAACAATATCCCTACCTTCATGGAGCTTATTTCTAGTGAAAAAGACAGACAGGAAACAAAAAGAAATAGAATGTCAGAGAGTGACTGATAAGGGAAGAAAACTAAAGTTTTCAGTTACTTCATATATTCTCATCCCACAGTTTTTTTAAAGAAACTAAAAGAATACGAAGAAAACTAAAATAATATGATACAGGAGAGATGTGCATGACATTGTCTGATGAGATGGTCAGGAAAGAGCTCTGACAGGTAGTGTTTGAGTGAATTTCTGAATGAGGTCGGTGAGCCAGGCTAAAATCTAGAGTAAGAACATTCCAGGAAGAAGGAACAGCAAATGCTGGGACCCTAACATGGGACTAAGATTTGCATATCTGAGGAAGAGCGAGATCAGTATGGCTGGAGGGAAGAGAAAGGAGAGAGGGTGGAGGTGGTGGGAGATGAGGACTGATCCTAGACTAGTTAAGCCAGGGCGAAGATGTTCGATTTTATTCTCAATGTGATCAGGTGACAGCTAGTATCCAAGGGTGGCCCCAACAATTCCTCCCCGCCTCATTCATACATTTCACTCCTTGCATTAAGAGGTGGAGCTATTTCCCATTGCCTTGTATCTGGGCTGGCCACGGGAGGGCTTCGGTCAGTAGAATATGGCGAAGTGACATTCAAGGGACTTCAAGTCCAGACCTCAAGAAGACTGGTTGGTTTTGTTTCCTCCCTCTTTGAGCACTGGGAACACTGTCTCTCAGAACCCAGCTGCCACGTCTCGTGGAGAGGGCACATGCAGAACCCAGGTCAGCAGCCGCAACAGATCCGCGGACAGCACCAACTGCCCCCGTGTGCGGGCACCATCTTGGATGAGCCACACCCACGGAGCGCCCAGATGACCCCAGTAATAGCAAAGGGGAGACGAATCACCCAGTCAAGCCCAGCCAACCCCCAGAATCGTGGAAAATAACAACATGGTACCATCTTAACTTGTGGAGTTATGAGGGTTACTTGTTATGTATCAACAGATAACCAGAATAAACAAGAGGCAATGGTATACGGCCTCTATCAAAATATTTAATTAATTTTCATACTGTCCCTAAAAGGCGGGCTTCATTATAGTCCCTATTTTCTAGGTAAAGAAACAGACAATAAAATATAACTTTCCAAAAGTTACACAGCAGCTAAGAGACAGAGCCTGGTCTCAAATTTAGGCCTTCTGCAGAGTTCTTTCCCTTGGGTATAACTGAGCGTAGATCCAAGCAAACAGGCCCATCTAAATTTCATGAACATAATGCATAATTTCAGATGCCCCATTAATCACACTGCTATATACCTGGGCCAGGCCTATTAAAGTATCTAAAATTTAAATTTAAAGCCAGAATTCTTTTACCATCTGTATCAGACTATTTAATCTCCAGGCTAAAAACACGCGGGGGATGCCAAAGTGTGAGATAACTGAGAACTTAATGTCTACCAAATGCTCTGTAGCTGAGAAAGAAAAATGAACAAATTCATGAATTAGCCTCTGCTTATTCTGAAATTCAAAAGACTCAGTATTAGTCATCCAGGTTTGGGACTTCCATCTTGATCGGAGACAATCTTATTTGAAAATGTGAGTGAAGTTCTTCCTTGGGGGAGATGCAACACTTGTGAAAATCCAAAGGTGCGAAGAGAAATGGCATTTAGATTGGTAGATTTAGAAATCAACATTCAATTTTTTGCTGGGTGGGTAAACTGAAAATAAACGGGTAAGTGTATTTTCTTTCTTTCTAGTGCATGAGAAAACATAGAGAAATGTCAACACACTTTCTACCACAGGTATTGTACTGAGGATCTCTGAAGTAGTGTTCCTTCTTCTGAATATGGCATGCAGGTGCTGGGGAAGATTATGTTACATGGTAAATGGTCTAGTGCATTGTAGGCCTCAATAAATGTTCATTTATTGAAAAAGTCTCTCTTCCAACACTGAGTTTCATCATCTGTAGAATGAGGATATGCCCCAAGAAAGCAAGCATGTACTATATAACCTTCATCTGCATTGGACACTGTACATTATACTTTCCCAATGATCAGACTCTGAGACCCTTCTCAAAACAGGGTCTTGGATGTCCTATCAGTCACTCACAGTTGGTCCTTAAAAAGAATCATTTTATCATTTGGTGGACAAGTATATGCTACCCTCCAAGCTCTGAAGTTGGTAACTCCATGGCTCCAGATCCATGGAAATCTTGAAAATAATCCAGATTCCTCTTAAAGTGCTGTCACTATAACAAAAGGAAAATTATTTTAACGTTGACAACTGCACCAAACTACCCACCATGGACTGAGCTGGGTGATTAATTACTTAAGTATTAATTATCACTTCATTCTTCACTGCAGTGTTTATAGCATCTTCATACATTTAGCATGTAGAAAGCACTTTAGGTCTTTTGAATGACAGGATGAGCAGAAGTGTCGCCCTATTAAAATTGTCTCTATAATTTGTGAGTCGTAACAAGTCATACTTTCATCTAGACTCTTGAGTCATCAAACTAGAAACTTGAAATGTAAGAATTGGTGCCAATAGAGATCAAGAATTGGCTGGTGATGGGGGAGGGGAGAGAATATTAGTATGCAAACCATTGTGTTAGGCCTTTAGGGAATTCAAACTAGAGTATGACATTCTCAAGGAACCCACTGTTGAGATGGGGAGATGCCCTGGTGTTCTAACAAGATAAATACAAATACCAGGACTCATTGTGCTAAATGTCAGACATCAAGCAGAATATGCTCCAAAGATTCAGAAAAGGGAAAGAACGGGGCTGGGGCTTGGACAAGATCTTAAAGACACATCCCTGGAGGATGCAAGACCCACTTCTGTAACCTGTAGCATCTAGCTAAATGCCTGGTACGTGGCTGATGCTAAAGAAACGTCTGGAGGCTCAGCGGACATCAGGTACACTTAGCTAAGTAAAAAAGAAAATGCCAAACTTGAGTGGATAGCAAAAACAGAGCAGAGGTGGCAGCTCCTGGTGAGCTCTGGAACACAGGTCCATGAGGTGAAGAACAGAAGAAAATGATTCCCTTTCTACATTCTCTCCTTGAGCAATCTCACTCCCACCTATGGCGCAACAGTGCCTTCTATGCTAAAGACTCCCATCTGTCACTTAAGCTCCACTCCAACACACTTCTACACTCTCCCCCCATACAACCACTGGGCATCTTCCTGGGAATATCTCACAGGGGTCCTCAAAGTCAAGTTGTCTAAAGTCCTTCTCCTAAACCCCATCTTGATTTTCCTTTTTCTCATACTGGGAGCACCTTTGTGCCAGACTGGAAACTGTACTGACATCTTTAACACACTCTTCCTCTTCGATAATCCTGTTGATTCTCTACCAGTTCCTCCATTTGTGGTTGTCTACACCTTATTCTCAGTGACGGTCCCTAACGGCACCCGTGGCTCACACGCCCCTGCGTGTCCTTTCATCGAGTATATGTTATTTCCTTCCCTCCAGCCTGGACCCACTGCAATCCGTTCTGCTGTATTCACCTCCCAAGAGAACAACCCGGGTCACTCCATCTTTTATCCACGTGTGCATCTGAGTTGTCTGATCACCACTCACCACACACATCACAACAATCAGAAATAACCTCTTCTTCCTCTTCCTTGGACCATATTTATCCCATCTCCCCTTTGAAACTTGTGAGCTATTTGGAACCATGGTCACGTTTGTCACAGTATTTCCTGCAGCACCCTAGCACAGAGTATACAGCTGGCACTCAATCAATGTATGTAAAAACAATTAATGCAGGAGCTTGGGACTATAGAGCTAGAGGATCCTAAATGCCAGGTTAAGGGACTTGGTGTCCATCCTATAGGTATCTGAGAGCCCCAGAAGGCCCTGGATTTATTAAATGACTTCTGCAAGCCTATGAATTAGGGAGATTGTTCTGGCACACAGAATGGGCTAGGGGGAAGAGTCATCTGAATAGAAGGAGTCTTGATTTTCTGAGGAAATGTAATGTATGAAATAAATAAAAAATGAGTTAAGAGAAAGTAAAAGTATAAACATTAAAATGAAAAATGAGAAAAAATAAGTCTATCATCTAGAGTGTGTCCGTAATTCTAAAGGATCCCATGAAAATATCATTACAGTACTTTTCAGTTGTCTGTAGTAATGAGGCAGAGTGGATAATGTTCCTATAAAACCATCTTAAATCTCTTCTGCGAAAAAGAACAGTAAAAATAAATAAAACTATATAACTTGTAATAATTGAAATAAACCTTCGTTATGTCAGGATCTCTCTCTCTCTTCCTCTCTCTCTGTCTCACACACACACACATATACACACACACACACACATACATCCAAGGCTAGAAAAAGTATACTTAGGAAGCAGCTTAGCTGACTTTATTTTCCCCGACCATCAGGTGTTAGAAGTACATGTAAATATGGAAAGAGTTACATAAAACTCAAATAGAAGAGAGGTACATTAAGATCCATGGATGAACTACAGAATGTACTACCAGACACCACGTAAGTTAGAAAGCTCTGCCACTTTCATATCCATGTGACATGTACACTGGGCCAGAAGCTCCTCTCACTGATCCATCATCTTGGCCAGAAGACTTGGCTCTATTCTCTAGGGAATTAGGCAGGTATAAGAGTGAATAAAGATTCCCCTAATGTCCTGATACGAGTGATAAGAGGAAACAGATGCTGACTATCTGGGCGGTATAATCAATAAACATGATATTAATGTTAACATTATGAATAATAGCAATATTATGAATAATGAAAAAAACTACTAATGAAGTACTTACTGCTAAGTCCCAAGTGCTTTTTCATACACTGTCTTATTAATTACCGTAAGAACCCTAGAAGGTAGGTATTTTTAAGTCATTTTGCAGGTGAAGGAGCCAGAGGCACATAACATTCATGAAGCAACAAGGTAAATAGTTCAGCCAAACTCAAAGCCTCGTCTCTTTCCATTATACTATGCTCCTAGAATTTAACCAGTCGAACAGAGAAAGGAAAAGTATTCCAGGAAGGTGAAACAGCAGGAGCAAAGGCACGGAGCAAAAGAATGATGGAAGTTTTTGCAAAATGAATGTGATCAGTGTGCATGGAAAGCGGTGTGTGTGGCGGTGTGACTGGAGAGTAGCCTGGAGAGAGAAGCTAATGTCAGATCCTGACCAGCCCATGGGCTGGCACTTTACTCATTATTAAGCCAGAGGGCGGCCGGATTGAATCAGCATCTTAAAATGGTCCCTCCATTGTCACCCCACTGGAGGGGATGTGGAGTTGCAGGGATGGCCTCAGGGGGCATGGCTTCAGGGTTCCAGAGAACACAGGCTGGGGGCGCTCCCTGGGCACAGCAACAGTGGTAAAGGAGGTGGCTAAATGAAGCAGAAGTGGGCAGAGAGGTGACTAGTAAGCAAAGCATAGGGCAATTCTTATTTTCCACTCCTGAAAAGAAAATTAAAGCTTTGAATATTACTCTCATAAAGGAAAGCTTTCATTTTCAAGGTAGTGGTAAAATCAAGTGGACAAACAATTTGAGAAGTATCTATTACATAACTATGCATACACATGAAAAAGAAGGACACGTGTGTGTGTGTGTGCCTGTATATTACTGGCACCAGTAATATATATCTAGATCAGTTATCACATAATAGGAAGCACTTTGGCCAAAGATATCAGTAAGTCCAAAACAGCCTTTCTCTATCCACATAAAATTCAGCCAGTGGTCCAAGAACCTAGCATACTTCAAAAGCAGATGATTTTATTTGACAATTTACTACAAAATGAAATTCATTTTCCCACAATGATACTTCTAAATCCCATCTACAATGCTTCATCTATAGACAAGAGTCAGAAGCAATGATTCTGAATAATTTCAACATTCTGGAAAATCAATCTTCCCAGAACTCAAGGAGTCATTCTCACTGCTGCTTTTTAAAAAGAAACAATAAGGATTTGGGGGTTAGAGGTAATAAGTTGCTTTGGGATGGGGGTACATGATGTTACTGAGCCTTCAGGTTCTCTCTTCTACAGCCCTGAACTTCTATTCCCATCTTACTGTGCTCTTGTGGAAAGAGGCAGGGGATGAAATAAATCAACACAATTTTTCTAAGCATTGATAATGGCTAGAAAGCAAGTGAGAAGTGGTGGCTAGGGAAAAGGGAAAGTGAGTGACAGAGAACTCTAATGAGACGGCAGTTGGAACGAGGTAGCAGGTGGCTACAAGCTACCTCTCAAAGAAGTATTCATTGGCATGTTTTTCTCCACTATATCGAAATCCCTTGAGGGACTTCCCTGGAAGTCCAGTGGTTAAGACTCAGCTTCCACTGCAAGGGGCACAGGTTCAACCCCCGGTCGGGGAACTAAGATCCCACATGCCGTGCTTCACAGCCAAAAAATTAAAAATTAATTAATTTTTTAAAAAACCCTTGAGAGCTAGGACCAGGCTTAATGATGACCTTCTCTATTCCTACATCTACCATGGTCCTTGACCCAGACATGAGCCTAGATGGACATGGATTTTCACCTCAATACAGAGACAGGAGTTAACGGTCCAGGCTCATCAAAGTTACAATCTCCTCCCATAGCGTTTGAGAGAGAAAGTTTGAGACTTGGAGACATAATTTGTCTGTGCACCGGGAAGACATTTTAAGCTTTGTTACATCACATCTTATTTATGTCTATACGTACTGGAATTTTATAAGCAACTACAACCTGTGCCACTGCTTCCAGTTTAGAAATAAATAGAATATGGTCTGACTGGTTATCTTAACGCAATTTATGATTATTCAGGTAAACTTCTGCAAGTAGCTTTTTTTACTGTGGTAAAATGTACATAACATAAAATTTACCACTTTAACCATTTTTAAGTGTACACTTCAGTGACATTTAGTACATTCACACCATTGTACAATCATCACTATCATCCATCTCCAGAATTTTCCATCACCCTGACCTGAACCAAAACTTTGCATATTACATACTAACTCCCCATTCCTCCCTCCCCCAGCCCCTGATAACCACTATTCGACTTTCTGGGTCTATGAGTTTGGCTATTCGAAGTACCTCATGTAAGTGGAATAATATTTGTCCTTTTGTATCTCGCTTATTTCACTTAGCATACTGTTTTCAAAGTTTACAAGTATTATAACACGTATCAGAATTTCATTCATACTCCAGTGTGTGTGTGTGTGTGTGTGTGTGTATAATATTTTGTTTATCCATCCATCCACTGGTGGACATTTACGCTGTGTGCTCCTGTTGCTTATTGTGAATAATGCTATGAACACTGCTGTACAAGTGTCTGTTCCAGTCCTTGCTTTCAGTTCTTTTGGATATATACAAGGGAGTGGAATTTCTGGATCATATGGTAATCCAATGTCTTTTTGTTGTTTTTTGTTTGTTTGTTTTGTCTTTTTTTTTTTTTTTTTTAGGAACCACCATACTCTTTTCCATAGTGGCTGCACCGTTCTACATTCCCACCAGCGATGCACGAGTTCAATATGCCCACGATCTGCCAGCAGTTTGTTACTGCTGTTTTTGTTTGCTTGTTTGTTTGTTTTGGATAAAAGTCACCCTGATGGTATGAGGTGGGATCTCATTGTGATTCTGATTGGCACTTCCCTAATCATCAGTGATGCTGAGCATATTTTCACGTCCTTATTGTTTATTTGTATATCTTCTTTGGAGAAATGTCTGGTCAAATCCTTTACCCAATTTTAATTGGGTTGTTCGTTTCTGTTGTTGTCGAGTTTCAAGAAGCTTTCTACAACGTGGAAAAAATTTCTTTTTGAACCAACTTCTAAATCGGGGGTGCCAAACTATGACAGTAGGCTTTCTACCTATTGTTGTAAATGAAGTTTTATTGGAACACAGCCATGCTCATTTGTTGATACCCTGGCTGCTTTCATACTACAGAGGCAGAGTTGAATGATTGCCATAGAGATAATAAGGTCCACAAAGCCTGACATATTCACTACCTGGCCCTTCACAGAAGAAGTTTGTCAGCCACTCTTCTAAAAATGCCATCTGGTTGGTCGGTTTTTGAAAAAGTACCTGGGGCTAAGAATCGCAATTTTGCTCTTCTTTTTAAGACATTTGGTCTGCATAAAGTAGTCTATGATCAGCCCTATGGTTTAGGGTTGCCAGATAAAACACAGCACACCCAATAAAAATTGGATTTCTCATAAACAACAATGTTTTAGTATAAGTATGTCCTAAATCTTTTATGGAATATACTTATACTATAGCATTATTTGTTTATTTGAATATCAAATTTAACTGGATATCCTGCATTTTTACTTACCTATCATAACAGCCCTACTACTATTTCATAAAATCAGGGTCACTAATAAGTCCTAAACTCTTTGGAAAGCAGGAATAGTCGTGATATGCTGTAAAACTTTCCCACAACATCTCCAAGCATTTGTGAGGCTGTTCTTTCAGCTTTAAGACACGGACCAGGTGAAGCTTTACTGGCCACACCCCAGGTGGAGTTGGATGCCCTTTCCCTGAGATATGATGACACTGTCAAAAATATAATAATTAATAACAGCAACAAGAGCTAAGCCTGATTTGCTCATTTCTATGTAGGAGGCACTCAAGAACACAGAGCAGGGCCTCAACAAATAGTTAGCTTTTGAGCCCTCCCAGAAGCCTTCCAACTAGTTGTTCTGTCTTATTCTTGCTACTGAATTGCCCAACCAGCTCTGTTTCCCTCACTGGCCTCCAACTAATAAAGCTGCCCTCCAGGAAAGGGAATGCAGAAAGCCTGCCACATCCCTGGAGACAGGACTAGAGCCAGGGGTCAAGAGACTGTTCTGCGTTCCCAGTAAATCCTAGCCTTGCTTAGACTCATGCTAAATTTTGATGGGATAAGGTAGAGGTGGAGGATGGGAAGGAGGACAGGGATAGATGTCACTAACATTTGTTTATCACTTGAATGCCTAGGATTTTGAATTAACCCTTAGATCAGAGCTTTCAGGTGAGTATTAACATCCTCAAAGATTGAAGACCAAGCTCCAGGGAAGCAGCAAGGCACTGTTACTTTGAAAGGTTGAGCTGAATTCCCGAGGTCACATAACTAGTGAACCTGGCGCTATGATTGAAACCGACATAGGTCTTTTTCGCTCTGCCTCACTGACAAGGAAGATAATTTCTTTAAAAGGCAAAAACTAGAATTCACAAAAATCAAACCAAGTTAAAAGAAACAGTCTGCTCAACTCTGTCACGATTTTGAAATAATTCCTCACGCCTGGGTTTTTTTTTTTTTTAACACTAACATATAATTAAGAATGGATGTATTTTCTGCAAAACAAATCAGATTCATCCAGATACAACTTCCGACAATACTTCCACACTCTAAAAGATCATGTTCCAACCAGAAGTCTTATTCTTCCATCGTATTTGATGATGCTATCAGGTGACCTTGGGAGCCACTCGGTCAGCCCGTGAAGCCCTAGTTGACCATGAAATTAGGTACATTTTGAGCTGACCACTGGGGGCAAGTCCATGATGGACATAAAGAGTCACTTAAACTCCATGGGACATCTGAACTCAGAGGGCCAGCTTAATACCTTAGATATCAAGGTTCTATCAGTTTAGTTCAGCTCGTGTCAATAATTCTTCTAGTGAATTCTGAGATAAAAATAGAAACTTTACCACATTTTAAAGTTCAAGATAATTCTATAATTACTGTAACATTTCACAGCCATTGACTAAGTGAAGACACCCTGTTTTAACATAAAAAACAATGGTAATATCTTAAGTCAAATGTGCAAATGAATACTAAGTGTTAACCACTTAATATATGTCATACCCTATGTATACACAAAAACGCAGGATATTTACTAAAAGTAACTAGAGCTGAATGGAGTATTAGAAACACACTAGTGTATATCCCTAACTTTACAAGTGAAGACACTGTGACCAAGGAAAGTCAAGATATATACACAGGATGTTTATGAATAGTATGTATGTATACACACAACACACATGCATGCATATATATATATATATATATATATATACATACACACACATATATGGAAAGGGAGGGAGGATGAATGAATGAGTAAATGTGCATCTGTACATCAATTAAAGTATATGGTGGTGGCGTGGTAGAAGCAATCAAGTAAACAGCAGGTATCAGAATTCCTGTTGGGGGATTTCCCTGGCGGTCCAGTGGGTAAGACTCCACGCTCCCAATTCAGGGGGCCCAGGTTCGATCCCTGGTTGGGGAACTAGATCCCACACGCATACTGCCACTAAGAAGTCCGTGTGCCATAACTAAGACCCAGCGCAGCCAAAATGAATGAATAAATAAATAAATACATTTTAAAATTCCTGCTGGAAGAGAGACTGTGTTCACATTGCTGAGCCTTTGGGTGAGGCCATGATGAAATGGTTGAAGCAGACCAAACTGCTCTGAAGAGGAAATAAACAGGATACAAGAGTGGGACAAAAAGAGAGGGGAGAGAAGACTGGAGAAAGGAGAGGGGGATGGTAGTGGGCAGCATGACAATCAAAAGAGTTTTGAAAGCAGAAATTTGTGGTATTTAACTTATTTGACGTATTTAATGCATCTGTGGTCGCTCTGATATAAGGACTCTCCAGAGCCTCTAACTCTCAGCCAAGTCTGCGATGCGTATGAGCCTTGTGCGTGGGTCTGGGATGAAATCAGGGTAAAGAGGGTGAGATCCAGGCGTAGCAGAGGCCACAGGAGGTGAGCATGCAGAAAGGGCAAGTGCTCAGGGGGCGGAATCACCACCAGCAGGAAGCATGAGGCTGCAAGGTCTGGCAAAGGTCTGGAGAACTTGAGAAGAGCACGGACCCGGGCCTGAGCTGCCTGGTGGGCTGTGTACACACATTTCACGGACATCCCACTATGGATGCACTGAGGATTTGGGCGGGTGTGGCCTTTCACTTCTGGGTTGCTGGCAGCAGTCTGAAAAGGTGGTAGTGACGTCTGAGAGTTGAGGCTCCTCGGGGGTGGTCAGCTGAGAGGAGAGCCACAGCCCCATGTCCCCCAGAGGCTGGCCGGGAAGACTGAGAAGACTTGACAGCCAGGAAGGGAGCACCAGCCAGGGCAGGAGGGAAGCTCTATCCTGAAGCCACAGAAGTTGGCTGAGGATGACGAAGCTATGGAATTACTGCCTTATCCTCTCAGTGTCCTTGACGCCCAAACCCTCGGTTAGCCTTCTGTTATGGATGGTTACTAGCTATCACCTCAGTAAATCAGCAGGATTTGGGTCCTAACAACCCAAGTTGAGCTCTGAGAGTCATATGCTACTATCGGCAGGGAAAGGAAGGTAGAGGGAGACAGGCATGTTTAAACTGAGTCAGTCTCCACTCCAGAGGACTGGCCGGGAGTGGTCATCAGCTGCAGTGGCGGGCTGTAATTGCAAGTCGGAGCTTACTCCAGCATTCTGGAAAAATATGTTTGCTTCACTGGTTGCCTTCTCAACTTGTAGACACACGTTCTGGCTCTGTTTTTCTTCCTCTCACATCACTGGGAGGGTCTCAAATATGCCTTTTTTTTTTTTAAAACACGTAACACAAACCTAATTCCAACCAGCTTAAGTGAAAAGGAAATGCAAATGAGGAGTGCAGGTGTGGCGCCAGCTTTAGGTAGGACCACGACTCAGGTGATGGAGTAGGGCTTGTCTCTCCCTCCTGCCTAGCACTGTCTCCCTCCTTGTATCCTCAGAGCGCCTTTCCCAGGAGGGAGAAGACTCCCAACACTCCCAACGTTACCTCCCACAAGATTAGCCCCTCCTCCGGGAATCCGGAACTTTCTGTCTCCCGACACCCTTTTACAAATTTAAAAATGGTTTTGCAATTAATATTTGAGACTCTTATCCATGCTGTAAGTACTTATGGAGCTCTCTGAAGTACACGACAAATCTCTTCCTCTTGCGAAGCATCTATTTATGTGCCTGTGCTAGTCCCCGGGGCAAGAGGTACTGTGCCTGAAATCATCTGGACCAGATACTCATCCCCGCGGGGCCGTGGCGGGAAGTGCGCGCACTGTGATTGACAGCCCCACTCGGGCCTCATGGAATGAGGGAGAGGCAGCTTTCCCAATGACACCGACGAGGAGAGCACAGAGAACACCAGATGCACCATACGCCGCCTCACTTCCCGTTTTCCCTCTAAATAAATTCCAGAACTGTAACCTCAAGCCCACCAGCTGTATTTAAGCATTCAGACAGGAAAGGATGCCAGTGCCAATGGAGGCTTCTTTCTGGAACAGCTCTCTCAATCCCTGATAAGGCAGCAACCACACAGGTGTAGAGCAGGCAGGAGGAATAGTGCCCACAATCTCCAAGTCTGCAAACTAGGTAACTGTGTTGGCATCTTAGCAGCTGATCTTGTTTGCATTTATAAATTAAGTTTTTAATACCCACACTTGTAGAGGTGAATGTTTTTTGGCATTTGACTTTTGTCTCAGAAGCAAAATGTCATGGTATTTTTTAAAGTGCATAGATTTGAAGCAAATGCAAAGCAAGTGCCTTCTGGCTTGGAAAACAACCAGACTGCACTCATCCTAAACTGAGATGTAATGAGTGGTCCAGAGAGCACTTATCATTTCTTCCCACAGGGGCCATGCCTTGGCTCGCCCTTTACTGTGAAATTCCAAATACTTTTAGCCTAGTATGTGTGGAAGAATGTCGGAAATATAATCTACAAGGCCTGGGAGATTCAGGAAATTTGAGATTATACCCAGAAGCGGACAGGCAGGTCTTACAGGTGTCACAAACGCTTGGTGGGAGGTTGCTAAAGAAATAGCTTGTTTGCTTCACTGAATGCCAAAGAAAGTCACGTGCCATGAACCTTAGGTAGAAGGATGATAGGAATATTCAGTATATGACAAAGGGGGTGACACCCATCAGCAACCCTGGGCATTGCCCTTTTATATCTGCTTGATCACTTCTCTTTTTCCTACTCTAGGTTATAAATTCTGTGAGGACAGTGGACAAACGATTCTTATTTACCTTTAAAATCCCAAGGCCCAGCTAAATGCTTGGAGGGGGAGGGGAGAGGAGGAAGAAGAGGAGGAGGAAGGGGAGGAGGGAGAGGGGGAGGAGGCAGAGGGGCAGGGGGAGGGTAATGATTCTCAAACAAGAGGATATAGAAGAATCACCTAGCCTTTGTTGACCATGCAGATTACCCAGGAACAACTCCCAGAGGTTCTCATTCAGAGGGTATGGGCTGGGTCTCAGGGGTGGGGCAGGATAGGTGATGGAAAATCACCAACAGTACGATTGTTGAAGGTGTCTCTGAAGTGGGGTACATGCACTGCCAAGAGGAATGCAGGAAAGAAATGTTTGCCCCACTACTGTCATCTGTCTTTTCCTCTAACAGAGAAACAAGCTTTACTAATGATTAATGCGTGTGTTGACAGTAGCACTTGTGCATAATTAATAAATAAACACACATAAATTAAAGCTACATATTAGAAAGGGAAATTTTTTTTAAAGAAAATAAAAGTGTTTGGAGCCACTACCAAAGATAGTGCAACAAAATGCATGTCTCCTTCCCACTCCTGACACCCATTCCTCAAACGCCCCTCTCTGAGTTGACCCATCAGCACTGTTGTCTTCTCTTTCCTTAAGAGAGCCTGTGCATATTCAAGCATATCTGAATCTCTTTTTCTCTGTACATAGATGGTATATTATTAAATACATTGGCCAGTATCTTGCTTTCCTTTTTTTTTTTTTTAACTTAAAAATACAAGTTGTTGACTCTTTCTTACCAGCACCTATTGATGTGTCTTATTCTTTTTACGTACAGAGAAGCAACACAATCAAGTGATTTTGAGCACTGACTCTAGGGCTAGGCTGTGTGAGTTCAAATCTCATCACTGCCAACTACTAGCTGTGTGACCTTGGGCAAGTGACTTACCCACTATGAACCTTAGTTTCCTCATCTGAAAAGTGAGAGTAATAATAACAGTACCTATCTCATAGGGCTGAGAGAATATTAAATGAATTAATGTTTGAAAAGTAATTAGAACAGTGACTTCTACATAGTAAGTGCTTTTTATTTAAAAGGATTAGGTGACTGGTGGGAGTGGGTCAAGGAACATATTTTGAGAATCTTTGTCCTACATTAAGATGGTTTCATACATTCATTCATTCATCCATTCATTTATGTGTTGAGCATTTACCATGTATCAAATAATGAATGTATAGAAGTGAACATAAAGAATTCACTCTTGCCTTCATGGAGTTGAAACGCAATCACAGCACAGATCATGCAAAACTCCTTATCCCTCCATCCACCCAATTAGTCTGGAAACCTGTACTTTTCCTTTTCTGTTTTCTCAACTGTATAATAAGGTATGCTCAGTAAATGCTTTACTATTGAAGTAATGGTAAATTTGCTACCATACAGACATGATCTCAAATATTTGTTATGCAAGAGGGATTTAGCGATTCAGAAAATAAATGAAAATTTCTAAGACCTGGCTCCTGTCTGGCAAACTTGTGAGGCTGGGCCATCTCCTTCTGGCTCGGTCTCTCCCCCTTTCTCTCTTCCGCCACAATTTACTCTAAAGATCAGGGCCTGACACACTATGCCAGCAGAGAATCACTGGCCCTTATTAAAATGTCTCTACTTTTCCCCAAATCAAGATGTCTTAGCTCTTGCTCTCTGCCAGAGGCACCAGTCCCCAAAGTTAACACATCAAATATTGATGATTTATAACTGTCTACTGTGTATGTGCCATTCCAGGGAAATGCACTCATTAAAGACGCAATTCAATCCAAAGAAATGAAGATCTAAGAGTAGAATTTTAGGAAGTATACCATTCATGGAAGGTTTTTACAACACGAAGACTAACGTGGTCAGCCTTGATAATAACCTCCCCGCCCTTCATGGTTGCTAGTCCCTTAAAATTTACAAAATCCTTCAGCATTTTCTTTATCAAAACATTTCTAGGGGCTGATTTCACTATTCCTGCTTTACAGGTTAGGAAACAGGAAGACATCAGATGTAAACAACTTATTTTAAATTCAAAGTGCCAAAAGAAGCCAAAGCAATTCAAACTCTGATCTTCAGCCTGGATGTTCAGTCCCCTTCCCATCTCACTGTAGCCAGCTCAAACTGGGGAGAGAGACGGCTTGAAGAAAGAAGACATATTACCAATAGCGTATACCTGCCCGTTGTCTCTGAAAATCACACCCCCGATTCAGTGGTGATCAGTTATGAACCCAGTCAACTGTTTCAGCATCCTGCGTGTGGCTGTGATAAGTGTAATTTACACTGAAGTACAAAAGGGGTGTCTGTGAGCTCAACTGTAAATGCAATCTCCCTGCAGCAAGCTTCCTAATTCACTAGTTTTGGGCCAAAAAACACTCTTCTCTTGTTCCTGTAGCTGCATTGCCCTCTAGTGGGAAAAGCTGGCACCACGCCCTGCAAAGTTGCGCTGAATGAGGGGATGTCAGTCACAGCCCTTCCTTATGGGGATAACAATCCCCAGGCATAAACTCCAATCCGCGTGGGTGTAACTCAGCCGTGTGCATTACTGAAATAATGGGTCATGTCCTCAGATATAAGAGTGTCCTTAAAACCTCAGCGTGCAGAATTATCTTCATTATAATGAATAACATTATAACACTTCCCCTATTTTAAATTACATATATTTCCTACATTTCAGGGGATAGGGTCCTTATACACACACACACACACACACACACACAAATCATAGAAAGTAACAGCTAAACCTGAAAAGTATCTGACCCAGAGACTGCACAAAAATAAGGCGAGACTGAAACTGTAGAAGTGTTTTTGCAGAGTCCACACAGAGCTTTTTGCTTATTTGCTATTTTTCTAAAATGAATGTAAATGCTTTTAGGTGGATTTGCACTTTCTAGCTATCCCCAGGTTTTCATCACTTCCTATTTTCTCAGTTCACGTTCCCCAAAGCAGACCCAAGATAAGGACTTGGCTACAACTGGTATATTAGGGAGAGGACCTAGGAGAGAGTAGGGAGACAGAAGGGAAGGAAAGAAATGCCAAGAAAGGGTGTGTTATGGGATGGACTGTGTCACCCCAAAATTTATATGTTGGGGTCCTAACCCTAGTACCTCAGAAAGTGTCTGTAATTAGCAGTAGGGTTTTTCAGGAGGTAATGAAGGAAAAATGAGGTCATATGGGTGGGCCCTGATCCAATATGACTCGTGTCCTTATAAGAAGAGGAAATCTGGACACAGACACACACACACACAGAAATTCACATAAAGACACAGGGAGAAGACCAGCACCTACAAACCAAGGAGAGAAGCCTCAGAAGGAACCCTGCTGCCACCTTGGTCTTGGACTTCCAGCCTCCAGAACTACTCAAGATGATACACTTGTGCTGTTCAAGTCTCCCAGTCCATGGTCCTCTTTTATGGAAGCCCTAGGAAACTAACACCAGGTGTGTGAATGACGGGGTCACCACTGTGGGCAACCAGAGCTCAGCCCTCCTGGGGATTCTCTGAGAAACCGCAGGGAACACACCTCAGAATTGTGCCGCCAGAGAGCAGGGAGGCCGGGCACTTCTCCTGGGATGGTTCCCTCTTGGCTGAAGGCTGTTCCCATGAGCATACCCAGTTTCCCACCGAAAGACGGAGCAGGTTCTCCTGGTGATGGAGAACACCACTCACACGCAGAGAAGCAGACAGGGCGGGAGATGGAGGTGAGAAGCTCTTAGCAGGCGAAGGGAAACTGTCCACCTTCCCTGCAGGCAACTCAGAAGTGGGTCAAGGGGCTATAGGGCAAGCAGCTGCACTAAATCTCTATTACCTGTATTAATGTCTCTGAATATGCTGCGCTGCTATCTCACCACTGACTGCTTTGCACACTTACGTCAATGGCGTGACTCCTAAAGTGACCTGGCACTTTTGCACTAACTGCCCCTTGCCCTTAAGCACCCCTCCCGCAGACTGCACCATGTCTTCCTCCCACCAGCTCACGGGTCTCTTCCGGAGAGCCCGCCTCTGACCACACCAGCTGGTGCTGCTGGAGAGACCCATCCAGCTTAGGAGCCCCGCCACTCCCTCCATCACGCAACTGTGCACGAGGTGCTAACCGCCCCTGGGCCTTTGCACGTGAGGCCTTTTGTAGGAAGACTTACGTCTACTATGTGATGTTTCTGAACCTTAATGAGAGGACAATGCTTGGCACCGCTGCACAAAACAAGGTAAATGACAGCTATCACTTCACTGCTTCCGCTTGTCCGTTTGTCACACCCCCTTCCCAGGACACGCCTTGTTCCTTTAGTATCTGGGCGGAGCTAATGATGACGACCCTGCATCAAGCGGTGCTTCGCAGCCACAGGTCACTTTCAGATGCAGAGTCTCAGGAGCCCCCGAACCCACGGCTGAGATGTGGCAGAGGGGCCACACCACCTCACATCCTACAGACTTGCAGACCACCTGAACCCCGGCTGAGATGTGGCAGAGGGGCCACACCACCTCACATCCTACAGACTTGCAGACCAGAGGCTGGCGCTGCTGTGCGAGGTGCCCCAAGGTCACCCTACAAGGTTGTGACAGAGCCACACTAAGAACCCAGGTCTCTGGATTCCCGCCGTGAAGTCCTTCAATTTCCAGAGGCTGGTCAGAAGCATGAACCCTCACTTCCCGTGCAACACAGGACGACTCTGAACAAAAGCACGGCGGCAGCGAGTCTTGGCTTCCAAGGAAATTCCCCATGAGAATGGACTCTTTCCTTGGCAGGAGCTGCTTCTCTCTTAATTGAAATTGTTTTGTTATTTGGTTAACAATGGTCTTCAGTTGCCACTGTGCAATTAAGCTCCTTTCTGGTTGAGAAAGAAATTATATGATAGAATACTGGAGGGGCTTATTCCATCCCCCAGGGAAGAATCCATCAGCCTATTTTTCTAAAGTCTGTTTTCTATCAGAATGATGTCACAGATTAATAACCATCTATTACACTTGTAATCATGCCAAAGGCATCTCAGCTTCTATCTTTGCACTTTCTCCCACCCCACACAGCAGGCAGAGTGATCCTTTGAAAGCATATGACAGATTGTGACACTGCTTTGGCCAAAAGATCCCAGAGGCTTCATATCACAATGAGAGCAAAAAGCACAATCATCACAAGGCCCTACATGCCCTGCTCCCCGCCCGCTCCTCACCTCTCAGACCTCATCTGCTACCCCCTCCTCATTCATCCTGCTCTGGCTTGCCTCTTTGGCCTCCCTTCTACTTTTTAAACACATCAAATGTGTGTATGTTTGTTGTGTGTGTGTGCGTGTGTGCATGCGTGTGTGTGCACGTGCATGCGCGCAGGGCCTTTGCACTTACTGTTTCCTTTGCTGGAAATTTCCCCCAGATTTGTGCATGTCTACCCTGATGCATCCTTTAGGTCTTTGTTTAAATATCACCTCTTTACTGTGTTCTTCTACACAGGAAAGGATTTGCTTGTTTGATTTGCCGCTGAATCCCCAGCTTCTACAACACTCAATAAATAAATATTTGTTGAACCAAAAGACTGAGTAAAAGTGGGGGGATACACATAGTGTTTGGGTGTTGGTCATTTACTTGAAAATAATTCCAATAAGGAATCAAATTTATGCAATGGATAGGTTATCGCCCACTTTAAGTATGTAAAAATCTTTATGACTGGCCTCTTGTACTGGAGGGAAGTGAGTGCAGCTCTCTGACAGTTGCAGAGAGAACTGATGGTCTGTGAAATTTCAAGCTCAAACGTTAGCAATGACGTCTCACTGTCAGTTAGGCAAATAAGAAAGACAAGGAGGAAACAGGTCTCAACAGACACACAGCCCTTGAAATTGATCGTTTTCATAACCTGAGGTTGCATAATCCTCTATGAGTCTGACTTAAGTTTCTCAAGCACCTATGATGTGATTAAAGGAGAAAACGCTCTTAGGAGGGACACTGTTTTGGTTCGAGCTTCCTCAGAGCAGCCCCTGAGAAAAGGATTGGAGGGATGCAATTTATTGGGGAGGTGATGCCCGGAAACAGCAGGAGAGAAAGGAAAGGAAACCAAGGAAAGGAGCCTTAACAAGCAAATTATCACTGAAGACAAGAGGGATTCAGTCGCACTGGGAACTCTGGGAGACAGAGGCTCCTGGAGAGTACAGTGTGTGGGGTCTGCGTGGTAGAAACAAGCTGGTCTGTCAGCGCTTCCGGAAGCATCCAGAGGAGGAGAAGGTCGAGAGGGGCCCTGCCAGGCAGAGACGCTGAAGCCAGTGTGGGCAGAGCACAAAGGGTCACCTGACACAGATGTCACTTCACACACCTGGGTGTTCGAGACATGTGACAGTTTCTCCAACAGCTGAATTTAAGGCTTCCTTTGAGCCCCCATCCCCTGGGCGGCAGATAATCTACTTACACCTCCCCTCACTCTCACACCAGGGATGCATAACAGAACTCCAAAGATGATATGGGAAATGAAAGCATCTGGGGCTCTGGTTTAGGGTCCTGATGGTTAATTTTATGTCTCAACTTGGCCTAGGACACAGGACCCAGATATTTCATCAAACACCAGCCTAGATGTCATGCTGAAGGTAATGTTTAGATGAAAATAACATTTAAATCAGTAGACTCTGAGGAAAGCAGACTGCCCGCCGTAATAGGGCTGGGGAGCCAATCAGAGGTAAGAGAAAAAAGACTGACCTCCCCTGAAGAAGAGGGAACTCTGCCTCCAGACTTGAGGCTGAAACACCTGCTCTTCCCGTGATCTCCAGCCTGCCAGCACACCCTGCAGAATTTGGACTTGCAGGTCACGTGAACCAATGCCTTAAAACACATCTCCCTCTCTCTCTCTCTCTCTGTACACAGACAGACAAACAGACAGGCAGACACACACACACACACACACAGCCTATTGGTACTGTTTCCCTACAGAACCCTAATATTGATCATCATCTATCTGCTTAGGAATTCTTGGGAACACCACTGTTCCTTCCAGCCTCTGTTCACACTTACCCACAGATGTAAGACAAGGTCTGTATGGGTCTAGCTGTCACTCAAGTACTCTGTGCCCCTGTAGGAGCAATGGAAACACACCTGGCTGCTCTCTCGTGTCTCTGGGACCAGAAGGATCTCTCTGAGGTGTGTGCGGCCTTCTCCACCTGAGCACGCCACGGCAGCTGTTTCTACAGTACAAGCCCCGTGACATACTGAGTACAGAGGAATTTGACGAGATTTGCTACCTCACCAGCCTCAGCCCAGGATGCTCCGGCTTGGAGTCCCCAAACTTATATTCCTATTCCCCCAGCCCCTTGCCAGAACTGGGTGGGGAGTGACTTTGCAGAGGCGTGGAAGGGGGAGGGGGCGGGGCTTTTTCTCAGGGACCCGGCTAGCAAATGTCCCCGGCTCTCCCCCACCAGGCATCAGCCTCTCTCTACAATCTGCAATTGTCATTTGTTCCTCCTGTTCTCTACCTTTTTTTTTCTTGTAGGATTTTTTTTTGTTTTTTTAATTAATTAATTAATTAATTTATTTATGGCTGTGTTGGGTCTTCATTTCTGTGCGAGGGCTTTGTCTAGTTGGGGCGAGCGGGGGCCACTCTTCATCGCGGTGCACAGGCCTCTGTCATGGCCTCTCTTGTTGCGGAGCACAGGCTCCAGACGCGCAGGCTCAGTAATTGTGGCTCACGGGCCCAGTTGCTCCGCGGCATGTGGGATCTTCCCAGACCAGGGCTCGAACCCGTGTTTCCTGCATTGGCAGGCAGATTCTCAACCACTGCACCACCAGGGAAGCCCCCTATAGGATGTTTTTATAGTTTGATGCTAGTTCCTCTTAATTACTCATCTTTGAAGGAGATAAAATCTTCTGAACCAGCTATGGAGAAGTCAAGAGTGTGTTTCAGGCATGCAGGAATTTTCTTTGACCCCAAGTTTTGGTTTGTTTAGCCTTTACGTCTCTCCAGGCAATGGAAAAAAAAAATGGCTATGAGATTGCTCACACTGTAAATTCTCTCTTTCTTCCACTACACAACGACACACCGTTGTCTGCAAACATGGTTGCTCTGTGATGCTTCACTGAGACCCACCTCCTTGATTTCTCAGACTGAAACTGAATCCAGGGCGACTCCATCTGTCTGCCCATATTCCTGTTTCCCAAACCCTACCTCCAAGGAATTGATGTTCTTCACATCAAAGTCTGCTTTCTTGGCTTCAAGAACTGTCCTTTCCAGGTGTTTCCTGAGATCCGCAGTTTCTTAAGACATCCGCTTCCTCTGACACACACCCCTATGAAACTTCGATGTCTTTGGCCTGCCTTTCCACCTACATCATGGTTTGGGTTTCAACAATCTCCTCCTTCCACTGAAGTTGGGGTTTGTATTTGTTTCTTCAGGTGATTTTCTGCCACCATGTTCAAAGCAGATGTCTCTTATGGGCTCACTGTCTATTCTGAGTGGGCAGGGGGATTGGCTCTGCCGAGTCCTGTGTCCTGCTATACCTCATTGTTTATGTTTGAAAATGCAGGGTCTGAGAAGCTCAAAAGGTCTGGCAACTGAAAACCCTTCCCTCTCAAAACTTCTCTATCTGCGATGTACTTAAAAAGTCTGCTTTAAAACTCAAAAGCCAAGACTTGACTTCTGTGTTACCTGAGGTGTGCCAAAACTGCCGTATCCTGAAACGATGGATGCTTTAACTTGCCTGGCAGGACAATGGATTTAAAAAATATTTACTGGGAATAAAAACACACCAGCTAACATATCAAATGATTATCCTGCTACACAATGTAACAGATAACATTTCAGAGCTAAAACACTAAAGCAAGGGCTAAATATCTATTTTTTTAAAAATAAATTTATTTATTTATTTGTTTATGTTTGGCTGCATTGGGTCTTTGTTGCTGCTGCATGCGGCTTTCTCTAGTTGCAGCGAGCGGGGGCTACTCTTCGTTGCGGTGCGCGGGCTTCTCATTGCGGCGGCTTCTCTTGTTGCAGAGCAAAGGCTCTAGGCACCCGGGCTTCACTAGTTGTGGCTCGCGGGCTCTAGAGCACAGGCTCAGTAGTTGTGGTGCACGGGCTTAGTTGCTCCGCGACGTGTGAGATCTTCCAGGACCAGGGATTGAACCTGTGTCCCCTGCATTGGCAGGCGGATTCTTAACCACTGTGCCACGAGGGAAGCCCTAATTATCTTTTATTATGATGCAGTGAATCATTTCAGACAAAATAAAAATTAAAAATAAATAAGTACCAAGGAACTGCAAAGGACACAGCATTTTGGTAAAGAATCTTTAATCATCTTTCCTAAAGCAATCAATCTCTCATTCTCTTGCTCTCTCTAAGGCTGTGTTCTGACTTGAAATACTAAATCTTTTATCCCCCTTTTTCAGTGACTTGACCACCATGTCAGATTTGTTACACAAAAGACATGATAAAATTTGCTATGATTTTGTCAGAGGCAGTATTATCTAGAAATCAATGATAGTATAGTTAAAACTATTTTGATAGGCATCTACTCTTGAGATACATATTACATTTCTCCTCTCTCCCAGGAAACTATTATTCCCAAGGCCTGCAAACTACACCATAGCATATTTTTAGAGCCAAACTAATAACTGCTTGGTGGTAATATTAACTAGCATCAATTCATATTTTTAAATGTTAGTTACTCTTTCTCTGACACAGACCTGGAAAGGACTTAAATTTCTCTTGGCGTTATCTTGTCTGAAAAATAAACTCTGAAAAGCTGTTTATTTGTATATGCAAAGACCTTCTTTTATTCTGTTTTGTATGAAATATCATAGCCTTTCCTGCAGAACACATTGCAACTGTTTGTCTTTGGTCAGGCAGTTTTGCAATGGCCTGTGCCCAAAGCAATAACATTCTGACATTTAGATGGTATCGAATATCTCAAATGGGTTGTTTCGTTTTTGTTTTTTGGTCTAAAGGAATCCAAGGTGATCCAGAAGCTGCAATGCTCAGAAGTGAATGGCAAGGCAAGGTCAGTGATTCTGCAGCCACAAAACAAAGATTTCAACTGAAAAAAGTGCATCAGGAGAGGAAGTCAGACCGGGAGGTTGACAAGGATGAAGAGGACGAAGCAGGGTGCCAGAGGACCTGGGTTCACGGGATTATTCAAGCCTGGTCACCAACCTGGGCCTTGTTTTTCTCATCGTAAATCTGGGGAAAATAATAACCCCCCAGTGGAACTATTTTGGGGGAAAGCTGGCAGATGAAAACACCATGCAAACTGAAATATATATGCCAGCTGCCATTATTAACAAAGCATTGCTTTGTATTGAAAACCACACACAAGACAATGCATCTCTTTGCTGTGTCTTCAGATCATCTCTGTATTAGGCTGGGATCCCTAAAAGCAGAGTCTGAAACTAGAATCCTTAATCAGGGAGGAAGATGGAAGGGCGAGGGGAGAAGCCCAGCCAAGATGTGGTTTCGGCTATGGTCCAGCCTCAGCCTGATCCCACAGGGAGCTCTGAAGTGTGAGTGACACCACAGAATCACCTTCACTTGCGGCAGAGGGAACTCTGGGATCCCTACATCTTTCACTGGCTGCGGGGGACGGGGGAGTGACATAATGTCCCAGGCACTTCCAGGTGAGACAGCCCTGTTTGTCAAGGGCAGCTGTCCAATGAAGGGTACAGCTGTAAACTGTCAGCAGCCAGCCCTCCCTGTACTGGGGGAAGGATGCCCCAGCTGGGCAAAGGAGATCCGGACCGGGCACCAAGAGCCTCTCCTACGATCACCGTGCTGACCCACAAACATAACATTACCCAGACCTTTCTCACACTGACCCCCTGTGTAGAGTCAAACTCTCTGCTCGTCTACTCAAAGCCTTTAACTACAAAACCAGCAGCAACTTAAGTAAGAAAAACTGGAAATCAGTTCAAAAGTCACTAGCTATGTATTGGTTAACAACACCATTCATAGGCAAAAGCGAGATCTAAAAAGAAAGGTTTGCCTCTGTTTATAGGGCCAGCTGACACCTAATGAATTCCCACTGTGTGCCAAGGCCTCTGCTAGTTAACCGCCACGTGGGAAGTCACGCTATCCTTATAACCGCCCTATGAAATCACTAGATGTTATCTTCCCTCCACCCAATTTTTAATTTTATGATTCAGGAGAACTGAGGTTCACCTGGGAGACAGAACGTAAGATGTTAAAACTCCAAATCACCAGGACCTGAGAAGCTCTTTGAGACTTCCTAGTTCGTAATTAGAGGATGCTGAAAGTCACTGTTGGTACCTACCAACATTAAGTACAATAAGTAAACGTTTGGTAGCCTCTGTGTGCACCAAGTTGCACGCAGGGGCAGTGAAGAACAGAGCAGTCAGGCCTGGTCCCTGCCTTCTAAGAGTTTACAGAAGGGTGGGGGGATGTTGGTGACACGCATGATTCCTCATTGAACGTGGTATCTCCAAAGAGAGCCAAAGTATTAGTTCAGGATGCCTTTACTGAACACCTACTATGTGCCAGACCTTGAACCCAGAGTAAAGGGAAGTACAGAAAGGAATAAATGACAGTTTCTGCTGCAAAAAGGTGTATGATCTAATGATCTGATTTGTTCTTAATGTTTCACTTTCTGGCTCTTAAGTCTTTATCTTTAAACCTTATTATCTCCACCTCAGTGTTGTTTTTCACGTATTCCAGAATGGACATGATGGCAGCGGCACCATGGGCTACATCATTCCACAAACTCATTCACATGCAATGTGTCAAGTCCTTAGTGGAGAATAAGTATTGACATTTGTCCTACTGGGACCACATCAGGCAAAATAAGAACTAAATTAGATATTTTTTACTTTGGTAGAACAGAAAAAGCACCTTCCTAGAGAATGAGTTAAACATCAGCCGTAATCTAGAATAATCTGAATTGCAAGAGCTGCCATTTCAAATAGATATGTTTAATTTATTGGAATAAGAACTTTGGTTATGCCAAGCATTTCAAGTATCCCAAAATGCAAACACTAATTTAATTTAATTACTCCCCCTTTTCCACCAGATTTCATCCTGATTCCACCTGGGAAACCAGAAGTCATTTCTCTTTCTGAAATGAGTGGGGATTCATCTATCTCTGCCTAATGGCACTGGTCGATTTCTGCCTCACATTAGAGATATTTTTGTACATATCTTGCTTCTTTCCCCTAAAAATCCCCTTTTAGATTTTCAGCCTTTTGAAGTCAAAATACTTGTTCGGATTACTCTTTGCCACCTTCGTGGCACTCAGAAGGGGTTCAATCAATGATGACTGAATGGCTGGCTAGACTGGTGCAAGGATGGCTGAGTAAAGGAATGAAGAACACTGCACTCCCTGCTAATATTCTCGGGGGTCTGACGAAGACTACAGGGCATGATCTGATTCATCCAGGACAAAGAATGAAGGGAGACGGACTTAGGGATAGAGCAGCTGCCAGTGGTAGGACCACTGGCAGAGGACATAGGCCTTGCACACAGTACATGCTCAGGATCTTCTCTCTGCATCGTGTCTGAACTGCATAGATGCAGACTGGGTTAGGGATTTCCTGAACACATAAATTAGGAGACACCATACTGGCCAAGAAAACCTAGCAACTCAAGCATGGAGCAGGGTCCACTATCTCCTGGGCTACATTAGTGACTACTGCCCACTATACCCTGCCCCACGCCTGCTCCCAGACATCTAAAACGCTTTCAAGAAATGACATTTAGAGATAAATATTGGTATCTAGTTTTCCTGGATGGTGGTACTGGAGGTTGACTGTTTGGCATCTCAACATCTATTATTCCTTCTGCAGGGGACAGCCTCAACTTGCTTTTGAAGATCCACTTCTCCCCAACTTGAGCCCATCTGGACTCACAGTGTGGCATGTGATACAGGTCTAAGACAACCGATGCATCACATCCCCTGAGCCATAATGGGTGGTTCAAAGGCGGGTATGTGACTTAGACGAGTCCGATAAGAATGAAGTTTAGAACTTTTGCTATGCCTTCTAACTAAACAAAATGTTCACTCTTCCACTGGATTTGAACCTAGAAGGATACAGAAATAGGTGTTGCTAGCAGCCACTTTGACCATGAAGAAAGCCTTTCTGAAAATAAAGCTACCACGAAGAGGAAATGCGAGGCAATGGGATACAGGAGCCCCTGCATCAGGTAGCACCTAAAACAGACCCCCCTCTGGACTTTGCTTCTACATGATGCGGAAAATTCCTCTTGGACTTAGAGCCAATTTGGGTTCAGCTCTCTGTCACTTACAACCAAGCGCCCTGAGAGAGGATCCACGTGCCTTGAAAGAAGGGTTACCGAACAATTAAACTTCACCCTAAACAATGGCTACAGCCGATGCGGTGGGTGCCACCCCCGTCCCTCTGTCCACCCAGGCAGACGCGAAAACCACAGCTTCAGCGGACAGAAATCATACACGCTCATGGCTTCCTTTCTCGATTGCCCAGATTTCTGTCTGAGGACTTTCTCTGACCACAGGAGCATGACTGCCAGCCCATTCATATGGCAAAATGGGAAGTTAATGCCCCCAAAAGCAAATGTCAACCGATGACGGATAGGAGTTGGCTACCCCTTCGTGGGACCATTCTGAGGTGGCTTTCACAAAGCATATCTGGTAGAACTGAGCTCTGGTTGCTCACGGTGGTAACTCACTCACTAAAGCACTCTTTACTGATTCTCCTCCCTTCCTGTCTTGCTTCCTCATTCCCTCGCCGTGCTACCTGGGATCATCTCCCCAATCAACAATGTGCACTCAAAACTCGTGTCAGGGTCTGTTTGGTGGGGGACTCAAACTTAGAAGATGATTAATAGGAAAGTGTTTCTGGAGAGCAGGAGGAGGAGGGGGAGAGGGAATACCGAGTGGTCCCATGACAGCATACAAGTCAGAGAGAGCAGACACCACAGCCATTCTCTGAGAGGAGCAGCCCACAGCACAACTGTTCGGACAGTGAGTTCATCTTTGTCACCCAAAGCCTTCCCTTCTCAGTCATAATGAAAATAACGTGAGATTCGGAACCCTGAGATCTTACATCTCTACCACGTCCTGCTGGTGTTCATTTTCAGGACGTGACCCAACATCTTTAAATCTTGTTTTCCTCATCAGGGGATAATGATACCTTCGGTAAAGAGCGGTTTTAGGATAAAGAACAAAAGATGGGGAAATGATTTGTAAACAATAAAGCACTAGGCAAAAGCAACGATTTCTGATTCTTGAGTACAGAAAAGGTAATGTTTCTAGACTAAAGCCACATCTGAACATAAAGGAGAAAATCACACTGAAAATGCAAAGTGAAAACATTCTCCCCCAGGAGATTACTCCGACTTGAAAAAGGGTAAGAACGTGACACAAATATGTTACGTTCATATTAGATGGTGCCACCTCAGGAGTCACCAGTTTACTCTGATCCTTCAAATGAGAAGTACAGTATTCATACAAATTCATCACCTACAGATACTGCAAAAATACGATTGGTTGAAAAGAAGATGGGATATGCTATTCTTTGAAGGTCCCAGCTGGATATTTTTCGAAAAAGAAGGCAGCAGTAAAAGTGTTTTATAGCCTTAGAAACTTAACTAATTTAGAATCAGAAGTTTACTGCTTCACCAATATTTATGGGATTACAAATTCATCTAAAACTTTGTTTTCGTCCCACACACCCAAGGTTATTAATGGGCCAGCTGCTGGCTATTAATCTTCATTTCCTGAAACAAAACTAGCTCTATGTTTCTTGCAGACTGTACATCTCACACACAAACCATATCCTGGAAGCCAAATTAAGTTTGAGTCAATAGCCCATTAGAGCCAAGAGCTGTGGGCAAAAGCTGTGGGGCATTCCATGTCTAGAGTTGCGGTGATCAAACCACACTGAAATGTAGGAAGGTTCTGGAAACAGTGTATTTTCTCATTTAGCAAATAGCATGTGGCTTTACACCTTGTTGTTTTTTTAAATTTTTCATTCCACTCTATTTTTGTATAAATGTTTTCTCTCTTAAAAACTGGGCTACAGGGCTTCCCTGGTGGCGCAGTGGTTGAGAATCTGCCTGCTAATGCAGGGGACACGGGTTCGAGCCCTGGTCTGGGAAGATCCCACATGCCGCGGAGCAACTAGGCCCGTGAGCCACAACTACTGAGCCTGCGTGTCTGGAGCCTGTGCTCCGCAACAAGAGAGGCCGCGATAGTGAGAGGCCCGCGCACCGCGATGAAGAGTGGCCCCCACTCGCCGCAACTGGAGAAAGCCCTCACACAGAAACGAAGACCCAACACAGCCAAAAATAAGTATAAAAATAAATAAATAAATAAAAGATTACTATTAAAAAAAAAAAAAGAAAAAAGAATTGCTTTAAAAAAAAAACAACAAAACTGGGCTACAAAGACAAAGTGAAAAGAAGGGCTGAGCCAACATCCATCTAATGACTGGCCAGAAACAAGGAAAAAAGTTCTTATGAAGCGGAAAACTAATAACACGAATATGGACTGTGAGTTTAGCATGTTTCAAGAGGTGCTAAGTGTTTAGTTACCATTTTATGTCCATATCAAATGTAGAAACTGAGACTCAGAGAACTTTAGTGATACGCCCAATATCATACAGATTATTTGTGGTACATCTCAGATCTGAACAGTTTGTTCCAGAGCTCTGCTCTTAACAACTACTCCATCTATACTACCCACAAGAAACAAGCTATTTGACTTTAACAACCCTTATTAAGCATAAGGAATGAAAGAATGAACTAGAAAATTGCTCAGACTTTCACTACTCTTTGCCAGAGTAGATGGTCTTTTACATAAACGTTCAAACTCAATTTGAAACTGACATACTGCAGCCTGTCACCTGCCACTGGGTGGTGGTTGGTCTTAGATTGTTTGTCACTAATGGTCTACCAGATGCCCAGAGTGAGAAGCAGCTTGGATTGCTTGGAATGAGGCTGGAAAATGTTAGAACAAAGGAAGTTTCAGATATAAGTCCAATTTTTACCTTTTGTCATGCCAGATAAGAAGTTATTCTGTATGTATGTGCCACTTTGGAACACCAGTTGCTGGAGTTGACAAGAGGTCCAATACTGATCATCAGAGGGGCTTCCTCCCTCTGTTAGGTGGTACAGGAATCCCAAAGAGGTTAATTCAACATAAGAAATTTGAGGGACTTCGCTGGTGGTCCAGTGGTAAAGAATCCGCCTTCCAATGTAAGGGACCTCGGTTCGATCCTTGGGTCAGGGAACTAAGATCCCACGTACCACAGGGCAACTAAGCCTGCACGCCACAACTACTGAGCTCCCGTGTCTCAACGAGAGAGCCCATGTGCCACAGGCTACAGAGCCCATGCGCTCTGGAACCCGTGTGCCACAACTACCAGAGCCCACCCGTCCTGGAGCCCGTGCACCACAACTAGAGAAGAGAAAACTGCACGCCACAACTAGAGAGAAGCCTGCACGCCGCAACGAAAGATCCCGCATGCCTCAATGGAATTCCAGCGTGCCGCAACTAAGGCCCGACACAGCCAAAAATAAATAATAAATAAATCTTAAAAAAGAACCACACACACACATAAGAAATTTGATGAAGGGCTTTTCGATCTACACTAAAGTATTCACTAATCAAGGTCATTTAGTTCGTTCAAAGTTGTAGGTCCCAAATTCCCCAGGATTCAGACCTTTCATATTCAGATTAGCCACTGGATTTTGACACTGAGTTTATGATCGGTCCCCCCCTTAGATGACCTGCACTGTCCGTGGGTGCTGCATGGGAGTGAAACACTGGGCTACAGCAGTCTCAGAACGGGTCACCTTTACTCTCCTGCCCTAGACTTAGAAACTCAAAATCTCTCCTTAAAATGAGGCTGAACTTCTTCTAGCTCTCCCTTTCTCACACAAAGAAACACTTAAATTAACTTTCTCATGGAAAGCCCCTGGGAAGAAGCAAGGAAATATGGCTCTCATTCTTTCATGATAAGAGTACAAAAATTAAATCATATTTAATTTCTCAGTTCTCTTCCCTTGCCACATCTATTTATACCACACTTCATGGACGGTTCTTGCCTTGTGATACGGCTGCAGCAAGGATGAATAAGCATTCTCTGCTCAACTCGTCTTACCTCTGATGCCCACTCCCCAGAGGAAACCACTCCTCCCAACTTCTAAGATTTACCTCCACATTTCTATATAACATTTATCTGCTATATGTTAATATTATGGTTGTTCTAGTATTTGTTAACTTAGTATTTTTAAAAATGAAAATTCGACTCTTTTGCCTTACCCCACAAAACATACACCCCCCCCCCACTTCTTGGATATTAAACCAATATTCAGTGGTATGGCTTTGTAAATACTGTTCATAGTTAATCCTGCAGCATTCTGTGATTTCACTGCCTTCTCTATATAACTTTTTGCTTTCCCTGGAATTAATCATTGTCTCACTTTTTATTTATCCATCTAGCTTTCGATCTTCCTGTTAACAAGCCACTGCTTGATCTTGAAGCATAACCGTAAATCGCCTCTCAACATACTTTTATCATATCAAGTAGCCTATCAGTCTTCTTTTATTCTTGGAAAAATTCTGGATCCTTCCTTCTGCCCTCGTTAACCTTGGACCGGTTGCTCTCTAGGCTTCTACGTACCCTTTGTTTCTAACACTTCACCTTACCATTATCTTGGGAATTTCCTTCTTACTTCTTCCTGCTGAGACATGGAGATGAGGATGGGGATGGAGGAGCTCTGCTACAACCATGAAGCAACAAGCATGAGCACAAAGGCCAACATGCCAAGGAGGGCAAAACAAAAAGAAAGAAAGAGCTTGGGTCTCCAATCACATGGTTAACCTACCCTTTCAACTCTAGTCTATCTTCCCCAGATGCCTTGTTGTTTGAGAGGAATAATCTTTTCTTTTATTTTTGAGCCACTGTAGTTTTCTGTTACTTGCATTAATAGCAAAATGCATTCCAATCTAAAACAGACACTGTGAGATTAAGCGACTTGTCCTCGTTCACACAACCTGCAAGTCAAAGGCAAAAATGGAATTTGATCTACATAGGTCACACAAAATACTGTGACTATGACTATCTACTATGTAGTGAGCAACATGCTAAAAATTTTATATTGTCCTACCCTGTGAGGTAGAAATCATCTCCATTTTTCAGATAGATATTGAATATCTTGCCCAAATTCTTATAAATTTGGGCACTGCAGAGTTAGAATTTGAACTCCAGCCTGTCATCTAAGTCTATGTGTTTAAACACCATGATATATCGTCCTTCTCTACGTGGTTCAGTGTTGTTGCTTTGCATCTGGAGAGTCACCGTAGATTCAAAACAATTTTAGGTTCTTGTTCTTGGCACTTGTGGCAGGCAATCTCTAAGCTGGCCCTCAATGAGCCCTGGATCCTGGTATTCGTGCCCGTGGGAAACCCCTTCCCTTTGTGTGTAAATGGACCTGGTACTTGTTTCTAACAAAGAGAATATGGCAAAAGTGATGGAATGTCACTGCCAAGATTAGGTAACAAACGGCTGTCTTCCATCTTGCTATCTTGCTTCCTCTCCCTGACGATGCAGGCTACCATGTTGCAAGCTATCCTATGGAGAGGCCCATGTGACAGAGAACTAAAGGAAGCCTCTGACCAACAGACAGTAAGGAACTGAAGCCTTTAGTCCAGCAGCCCAGGAGGAAGGGAATCCTGACAACGATCACTTCAGTAAGCTTGGAAGCGGATCCACCCTCAGCCAAGACCTAAGATGAGGCAGCAGTCTCAGGAAACACCTCGATTAAAGCCTCGTTAGGAACACACAGGACTCAGCTAAGTCACGCCCAAGGTTCTGACCCACGAAGCTGTGAGATTAAAAAAGGTGGCTTTGCTTAAGTCACTAATTTGGGGGTGGATTTGTTAAACACCAGCAGATAACTAATACAGCAATGTTCCCACATGTGTACATCTGCAGAGCTTAGGAAATCCACATGGAAAAAACCAACACAACTGTGGAGGTTATGGTTTTGAAGAAAGGCTTTCCACCAAGAGAGGGGTAGGCAGTCAAAATTTTTTGTAGCAACCCATTTTTGAAACATGAAATTTATACACTCTTTTTGTTAGATGACGCATTTGGCTGAAGTTCCTGCCACAAACAAGGTTTTCCATCATTCTAGGAAAGTCTTTTTAAGTAATCAGAGGCAGAAGTAGACTTTCACATTCAATTATGACTTAGGACGGTCCTATAGATTCAATCATAAAGCTTTTATCCATAATAAAGCAATGAGCATGGAGCAGTGATATTCTTAATGAAGTTAGGTTTCCAGAATGTGTATGATTTCTTACCTGTTGATGCAATGCATCTTTGTCTCCTTCTGATTTCTTTTCATGGGCTATTTGGAAAGACAACACTTCATAATCAAGGACTATAGACAGGCCAATGACAGATAAATGGCTTTACTAAATGCTTTCAAGCTTTTCCAAAGATCTTACCCTGCAGAGAATATGAGTCAGGGTTGGTTCCTAAACAACAGCTTACTTTACACCACTGGTTTTTATTCCAACTTAATGACTCTAGAGAGATGCACGAAGCAATAATTGCTTACCATCCTCCACAAATCCAAATGATTACGTCTGAGCATTTTATTACTCTGTTTTCCTGTACTTGCTTCCATCTTTTAAGAGGGCTTTCTAACTTATGTTCAAGGTCTTGCTAGAAAAGTGAGTGGTGAGAAATTCACTTTGAACAGTGTGAGGGCTGAATTGTTTAAGTGACAGCAGTTTATATCAAAAAGGCAAGGACCTGAACTGTTGAATATTTAACTTACATCAAAACAGAGAAGGTGAGAGGGGCTGGGACTTAGAATTCTCTAGCACAACTCCAAGGCAGCAAGCGAGACCCAGTGTCCCAGGTGAAGGCATCCTCACATTCCGTTCTAGAAAAGACTGGGTCAGGTGTTGAAATGGCTCAGCCTCTTAGTGGTCTGCTAGCTAAGTAAATAGACCCATGCTGACTATTTGATCTTGTCATTAGGTTTGAAAGGTTTACTGTTCCCTCTGTGGGTTTGCAGAAAGCATGTATTTTAATCCTATCAGAACATTTCTCCAGAAACTCTACATCTATCACCAGAGATGGTACTTGAGCTATGAGGCTGATATCAGCTATCTATGATGCTGACGGCTCAGCATCGGAACCCCTCCCCACCAGGGAGACTAGGAAAGGGAATTCTGAGGTTGGTGCTTTAATGAGACGACACACAGAGCTATGGCTCTAAGCCCTATGATCCAGCTGCTTCTTTGTTTGGGTCACATTTACAGTTTCTGCAGAACTGCAAGGCTGTCACTCAAAATGATGCATGACCATTAACTCGTTGGTCAGTCCAAGCACAGAGGTCTGGCTGGGACAAGGCTATGCAGGAAGGAGGGTGAAAATTCATGGAGCTGCAAAGATCGAGGAACTTGAAGACAAGTCAAACTGAAAGTGTAGCCGACCGTCAGTGTCAAAATTGTTACTGTGCATTTCCTGTTGTATCAAACTCTTTTGATGTAATATCTCATTTAATCCTCACGGGGCCCCTGTAAGAGGATGACTACTTGCTGTTTCTCTCTATGGCATCTATTTATAGTTGAGGAAGCTTAGGATCAGAAAGGCAAGGTGACTCGGTCAAGGTCAGGGTTCTTAGGTAGAAGAGGTGGGATTTGAGCCTGGATTTGCCAGCATCTAAAGCTACACTGGACTGCCTTCTAAAAGTGTTGGCTCAGAGGGTGAGGGAGAGATGCTGAGACAGCAGGACACTAACCAGGAAAGGAGAGGAAGGGAAGGAAGCAGAGCCCAGTGAGAAGTCCTGAGCCAGTAACATGGTGACAGTGGCTTTATCTGTAGCATCAGGGTCCCTGAGTCCAGATGGGGCCTCAAACTCCACTCAGCAAGCAGGGATTCTGCGGAGGGCCACTGTGTCCCCGGGAAAGGACAGATCCGGGTGTTAGTTCATTCAATCTGCCATCCATTCATTCAACAAATATTTATTAAGCACCTACTGTGCACCAGGTACTAGAGACATAGTGATGAATAGGAGGAGTGGTAAAGTTTCCTGCTCTAACAAGGGTACGTTCTAGTATAGGAGATATGTAGGGAGGTTTGTAGATAGATAGACGCTTTCAAATAGCAGTAAAAGCTTTAAAGAGAACGAAAAAAGTCATAACATAGATTAATATAGATTTCTTAGGGTACTATTGAAATGGGGGTAAGAGGAGGTTTCGTTGAGCTGAAAGATCATAGAAAGAGCCAGCTAGGCTAGGCTACAAGGTAAGGGATGTGCATTCCAAGCAGGAGCGGGATGTGCAAAGGCCCTGAGGTGGGGACAGGCTTGGCATATTTGAGGAGCAAAAGAAAGTCAGTCTGCTTGGAGCACAATAATTAACAGGGAGGCAGAAAGAGAGAAGATACAATAAAAAAGATCTTGTCATCTAATGGTAACTGTGATAAGAAGCCACTGGAAGGTTCGAAGTAGGAGACTAGCAGGATTTCAACGGGGCCTGGAGGCTGGGAGGAACTAAGGGCTGCTGCCCTTAATTCCAACCAGAGCACTGGCCGGTGCTGAGATGTAGGTGACAGGAAGCTGGCGTGCGAGTGTGAGGTCAGGGCTTGGTGGGAACAACATTGCGGGGCGAGGGGGTGAGGCAGAAGGCTGAATGGCCACGTGGGAGAAACCCAGGGGATCCCAGGGTCAGGCTTTGGAATCTATAACCGAATGCCGTGCCTTCCTGGTCACTAATTCAGCATCCATATTGACACTCGGTCTGGATGCAGGGATTCAGTGCACTGAGAGAGTTGCTTTTCTAGTTGGAGAGAGAAATTAAACAACTAAATGAAATAATTACACTTTAGACTAAGTGCTCTGAGATAGAGTGGCTGGGCACTGAGCTGCTTTCGATCAGAGAAGGCCCCAGTGAAGAGGTGACTCCTGAAAGAACCAACTCGCAAAGGAGAGGTGAGAGCACTCGAGGCAGAGAGAAGAGTGTGGACAAAAGCCCAGAACCAGGGAGAACGATGCCCTGTTTGAGGTAAAGGATGTCAGCCAAGGGCCTTGGAGCTCTGCCAGCAGAGGGGAGATGCCCAGTAGATAAAGCTGAGGCTGGTCGGGGCAACTCATGTTGTCACGATCAGAGCGTGGAATTTATCCTAAAGCATATAAGGGTTTTCTTGAGAGGAAAAGCACAAGTCACTCTTTTTTATTTTTAAAAAGTAATAATAGTTCAATGTTAACTGAGGACTTGATCTTGAACAAATATGTCTCTGTTGTTTTTACTAGGTGCCATTAACTGTTGTAAGCACTTCACTTATGTTAAAGTTTTTCCTCCTCAAAGCAGCTCTTTGAGCTAGCTAATCCTTTCCTCATTTTGCATATCAGAAAAATAAAGAACAGAGAGGTCCAGCAAGTTGCCAAAGGTCACACAGCTCATAAATAGCTTAGCCAGAATTTGAACCTGCCTTTGACTCCCAAGTCAAAGACAGCCAAGGGCAGGAAGTCACAGGGAGACATGAAGAGAAAGAACATGGGCGGAGTTAGCATCTAGGTTCATCCTGAACAAAACAAGTAGAGCTTTTTTTTCACTTTATCCCTCTCCTATGGATTCATTCAAAAAGTATTTATTGAGCATCTACTATGTTCCAGACCCCATGTTAGATGTTACAGATCTAAATCAGACAAGAGAGCAAAAACAGACAGACAGAGATCCCCCTTTGTGGACTTTCTGTCTGCTGGGGGTGGTGAAACACATATATTTAAAAAGAACAGAAATAATATGAACTTAAAACAGCAGTAAGTATTGTAGGGGAGAGGCAGGTCATGTTTCAAGAGCAGACGACAGGCAAGGCCACTATGAAATAGTAAAATTGGAGAAGGATTATCCACTTGGGAGATTACCCCTTGTTGAGGAGGTGCTTCTTGCTCTGGATTGCTGAGTGGGGCTGGGAACGAGGATGGGGCAAGGGAGGGATGGTCAGCATGTGGACACGCCAGGTTGCTCAAGGTGACTCTGGGCTCTAGATTTACAGGTGAGAAATACATTTTATCTTTAATCACCATTCCTGACTTTTCCAGGTCAGCCCAGTCCAGCAGACAGGAAGGCCAGATTCAGAATAATTGGACCAGGATCAAATCTGGCATTCGGCTGCAGTGCCCTGTGGACCCTGGCTCTGGTGAATCTGCTTCTTCCCCAGCGGGACAGACTAGGAGCCCCCTTGGGAGAAGGAGGTCAGCCCTCCCAGAGCTGTCACCCGTCACTGAGATGTTGGCATCTCAGCAGTGAACGAGGAAGAGGAAGGCAAGGAATGAGCTCTAGGAAGCAGGGTGGTGGGTGGAAAAAGCAAGCAGAGATCTGCACTCTGACCAACCCATCTTAGTTTGGGTCCCGCCAGAAGCAGAGCTTGAGGCAAGACTTCAGTGCAAGTAATACAGCTGGGAGGTGACGGCAGGAAACACAGGTAAGAGCGTGAGGATTCAGCAAAGGGCACGGTTTCAAGTCCGTTACCACTGAGGGGAACCAAATCCCGTGAGCTGAGTCCTGCTGGAGAATCAGTGTGAACATGCAATGCAGGATTATTTCATACGGTGGGTGAAGCAGTGGGTATTTATCTACTAACTCCCATCCGTCATTGGATGAAGGCATCTCCCAGGGAATGCTAATTCCCCAGACCCTCCTACCTGCCCTGCTGATGAAGAAAGCTCAGGTGGGCAGAGAGAGCTACAGGTAGAGTCACAGGTACGGACAGATGTAAATCAGGCCACAGGCACAGACAAGGTTAAATGCTAAAGGGGTGTGGGCATGTTATCAACAGCAGCTTCTATATTGTTTCCACATCCACAGAAGGAAGACAATTCCACCCAAATCTCTAAGGACTGAAGAGTCCAGTAGAAAGGCTGCTTTGTAAGGAAGGCTGCTATTTCCCTAACATTTCAGCATACAAATGGTCCCCGTAAACATCTGTTGGATGGATGAACCCATGCAGTTGTATGCTGGAGCCAGCTTGTCCGAGATCACAAGAGCAGACTGCTAAATGCTCAGGAATTTTGCAAGTCACTCGTTAAACTGTTGGTAGCTTGAAACCAGCCATGCTGGGTGTCTTTACACACGACAAAGTCAGCAAACACTGAAAATGGGCTTTTGGTTTTCCTTTTTTGCCTTGGAAAGCCAGTTTTGCAGCACAGCACTGAACGGATGTGAAATGGCAGAATGTTAATCATGTAAGAGGTGCTCAAAAAATGTGTATTTTTTTTTCTTCCATTGAATTTGAAGTTGGCGTTGAAAAAGTTACCCTTTTCACTGTTTTACTTTTCTTTTCTGGTTACCAACATGTGTTCCTCAAAGTGGGCCACAAGCCTATCTGTAAACCTGTATGCACTTCAAGAAATTAAAAGGGGGAGTTAAAATAAGTATAATGAAATGTTAAATCTGGGTGATGAATACATGGGAGTTTATTATTCCCTGCAATTTTCTGAATGTTTAAAATGCCATCAAACAAAAGGAAGAGGATAAAGTGAAGATGCTTCTCAACTCCCAGTCTGATGCCCGGGGGCCCCTGGGAGTGGATGGAATGAGAGTTTCAACAGCAACACACCGAGAGACACCTGAACAGCACAGGTGCCGTCCACGCACTGTGGGACCGAGGCAAGGCTCCAATGAAGCCTTCACCTGCATGCAAAGTTGAGCACAGAGAATTACAAGAGCTCCCCAGACTCAGATGGGGCCTTCCTAACATCTATAATCAGAGGTAAAGGGGTAGAAATGATAATTAACACATGTCACATACACCTTGTAAATGTCACCAAAAAACATACCTGAAAAATTCAAAATTATTCGTTGCTTTCGTCACAGAAAACTTTTTTCACTGTATGGTTATTAATCATTACGAATTGGTTAAACTGATGAAATCCTGCATCCTTGACTTGGTTCCTCTTCATTGTAGAATGATCAGTAAACATGATATAGGCAAGCCATTGCAGAAGGCATTTCTTTTCCTCTCATGGACCATATCCCATAGAACTTTTCAAAATAATCAATTAGTAATATCAAAAAGTTTCCACGAAGTTTTTTTTTTTTTTTAATTCACTTCCCTGTATCTCTACCAAAGAGTCATGAAGAAGACCTTAGGCAGTATGAAATTCAACGCTCGTCACATGCACACATCCCTGTTTGAGTCTCTGACAGAGGGACATATCCAAACTCTGTTAGAACCCTTCTAACTTCAAAGGCCTGACTTGTGATCAGCTGCCTGGACAGACCTCTTACATCTCCCACCCAAGCATCAGCCCATCCCTTTAGTCTGGCCTCTTCAAACGCTTCTCAAGCGAGAAATTTTCTGGGTACTCCACTCCTCTGGCCTCTGTCCCCCAGACGTTCTAAGTCATCACGCCTTTTGGAGAAGCCAGCATCTGTCCTGAATAGAGCTGATGAAATGTGACCACTCAGGGGACACAGGACTATTCCTTTGTTTTCATGCCATCTTTCAGCAAGCCCTTAACTAACCCTGTGCGGACAATGTTAAGTTTCCAAATATGTTTAAAAAGTGACTGTAACAAAAGCAATATATCTGACTTTCATCACTCTGGTAATCTGATTTCTGTGGAGCCTCGAGGCGGGTTTTATGCTCACTGACGTAGTGGACCTCTGTGGATTTTCCCTGCCCAGCGTCTCTTCCCTCTTCTTCCGGGAAAGTACCCGACTGTGCTTTGGAGAATTGCTCTCCCCTCCCAGCTGAGTATAGTCTTGGTGGGACTGTTCCTCAAGGCGGTCACCTTGCGGATGGGTGTCAAGACCTCTCTCCTGGGAATGTGAGCCTTGAGCACAGAGGCAGTGGCTGGGAGGGGCTGAGACAGCCCAGTAGAGGGACCAGGGCTGGCTTTCTATTTGTGCCTTCACTCTTGGTCCTTGGAGCTACTGTCTCCCCTTGTTCTTAGCACTCATGTCCTCCCAGCTGATAAATCTCTGCAGCCAGTCTGTTTCTGTTTCTTAAAAAATAAGGAACCCAAGACGATACAATTGCCAAATAAGCCACAGACTACATTGCTAAAAAGAGGCCAAAAATGGCAAAAAGCTATGGCACTCTTCACTTCTTTACTCACTGAATTACTCATTCATTCAACCATTCACCCAAACACCTGTCAGTAGGTCCCCGCTAAGCACCAGAAACCAGAGACCCCTTCCAAGCTAGAACATTTCTTGGGAAGAGTTGTTCAAATGGCTTCAGATGCGTCGAATACTAGCAGCATCTGATACGTATGTACCATTTTATGCAGAGAGTTAGCAACAGAAACTGTCACAAATGTTCCTTCAAGTCCGATCTCCTTTGAAAGCAAAGTACTCCCCCACCTCCCAAAAAAGAAAGAAAAAACTCACCTAACATTTGCTTTAACTTCAGCTTTTATATATACTTATATTTATAAAATATAAATTTAAACCAAACACATATTCCCTTTCACAAACAGTGTCTGAAATAAATACTATAACACACATGGTTAGGCTTCCAGTTTCCACTTAGGTATGTGTGACTGAAAGCACCTTCGCCCGGAGTATTTCTCAGCAAACAAAATGTCCCTACCTCTCCTCACTTAGCCCCGTGACTAACATTCATCCAGTCGGTCTAGGCTTCTTGTGCTCTCTGAGAGCCTTTTCTGAGAGCGCTCTACCTCATTTAGATACACCTATGTTTCCACCGCCTGGGATTAAATTCCTTCTAGCTCCATATTTTTTCTGATGGGAGTAAATTGATTTCTCTTTTTTAACTGTGGCTGCTTTAACCCACTCTTTATGTATTATATGTAATAATTTTGTTTAACTTAAAATGTCCCCTGAAGCTTAGAGAGACTGGAGTGGGCAAGGAGGTGGGAGTTTCAGATCTTGCAGCATGAAGATCTAGTTCCTGGACCTGCCTCCGTCTGGAATTTCCCTTTGACCTTGGGTAAGTAACTTAACCTCTCCGGGTCAAGTTTCTTCATTCATAACATGCACTAGACCCCAAACCAGGCATAGTTTTTGAAAGTTTCTATGTCTGTATTTTACCCCTGATCTACTGAACCAAAAATTCTGGGGTTGGGGAATCAGGAAAGTATATTTTCCAAAGCCTTTCCTGATCCATGGAGGTGTGTTCAGGAAAAATTAAAAACCTAACAAGAATGGCTAACACGTATGGAGCAGTTGCTGAGGTCTTGACATCACGACTCTGTGATTCGCAGACTGTGGTTATCTTGCTTTCACAGCTAAGGAAATCGAGGCCCAGAAATGTTAGGAAACTCGCTTGAGGGCACACAGCCAGTCAGAAGGGAGCTGGGGTCCCAACGTGGCTAGTCCGTCCTCGGAGGTCCAGCTCCCCATCACCTCACTCGACTACACCTGGGAACCACTGTGTTAGGTGATGTAAATGATCTTTTCCAAATTTATTACCAGCTTTGATTTTACTCGAAGCTTTGATTTTACTCGAAGTTTTACAGCTTTGGAACTGATTTCCAAAGGCTCTACTTTGTGATGTCTTAAACATATTTTAAAACAACTTACAGGGAGAATTCTTTTACCATTAAAAAAGGTTCTCTGCAAATGTTGTTCCTCTGCCTGGAACACCTCCTTCCCTGTTCTTAACCATCACTGCTTTCGTCCTCCAAGGCCCCACGTAGATGCCATTCCATCCAGGAAGTCTTAATAACACTCTGTCACTATTAACTAGCATGCCGGAGTCTTAATGTGGGGAATAATGACGTTATCTTCAATGACAGTGCACATGTCCCCAGCCTTTCAGTGTCTGGGCTAAAAATCATGGACCCTGATCAGCCTCTCTTTTGGCTCTTTGCCCCGGAGGTGCAGCCAAAGGAGCCAGGGAAGGGATCAGGCCACCTTGGAGGTCAGGCTGATCCGCACAGCCGTGTGCTTTGCACCAGATCTTCAGAACCTGGCCCTCAACCTCCACTCGCTTCTCCTAGAAGGCTTCCTCACCGTCTAGAGTGTGGGCCTGGGCTCCTCTATCTTTGGCCCACAAGGTGCATGTTCTGGGGCATCAGCAGCAGCTAAGACACACACACACACAGGCACATGCTCTAGTAGGCATCATCTAATTAGGCAAGAGCCTTTCCATTAGTCCCCTCTCTTCAAAGAATATCGTACGGTATCTTCAAAATCCAAATCCAAACTTCAAACTCAAAACCCATGATGACCGCCTTTCCAAACTGATTCCAGCCCTAGTATGTACCCAGAGGTCCCAGTCAACACCGAGGCATCCGCCTCCACGCCTCTCTCACCTCCAATCTACTCCTATTCCAACCTAGGCCACCGTCATCTCTTACCTCCTAACGATCTCACTGCCTCGAATCCTGCTCCACCCCAATCCTTCTAGAAAGAGGGATCTTTGCCAGGAGCCTCCCACTGTCCCAAGAAGACAGTCCAGTTTGAGTCCTGTTTCCCTCAAAACAACTCACTCTCCAATTTTACTGAACCACTATGTACTTTCTATATATTCCCTAGCAGGGATTCCTTTTCATACACCTTCCCCATATTTCGCTCTTTTGCCAACCTCTTTCTATTTCCCATTCACTGTCCAACCTCGGTGTCACTTCACCCAGGAAGCCTTTGCTGACACTTTCAACTCTCACCACGAGAACACGACGCACCTTTTCTATGGCCCCCATGCCTCCCACTGTCACTCATCACACTTTGTTGTGACCATTGGCTGATTGTACTCTCCACACAAGCTCTTTAAGGAAAGGAACTATGCTTTCTGCGATCCTGCTTATATGGTTCAAGAATTGGCAGATGTTTGGAACTCATGAAATCTTTATTGAACTGTTTGCCTTTAATCAGCCAAAGGTCTTCGGTATATTTAATATCCAAGATGGCAGCCTGGTTAGAACATTACATGAAAAATAAATGATCGTGAAAGGATAGACACAATTTAGTCTCATGCTTCCTGGAAAGGTAGGAAGCTCTGAAACCACTAACCCCATCCATTTAGATAAATACTGTAAGGTGTAAGTAGTCTTCTATCTTTAAAATAGAGACCTTCTTTCTTTCCCTTGGATAAGGCACAATGAAATCCATTTCTAATTCTGAAAATAAGAAAAAGAACAAACTTCTTTCCAAGTTAATACCCAAGAATTTTCCGTCAAGTTCAGCAGCCATAATTTGACCCAGAGTATATCTGAATCCTTGTGATAATATGTAACATTAGAACAGGTCTGTAATTTCAGAGTAATGTGGGACTCAGCTAAATTTATAATAGGGCCACAAAACGATATAGATTTCAAAGACTATTTCTTGGGTATGGATTTCAAAGGCCACAAACAAAATATGGGCTTTTTTTTTTTTTTCCTATTTCTGTTTACCTTCTCAAATAAGTTATGAAGAATTTCTCTAAGATACAATCATCCCTACCATCTCAGGGACTATTAAGAGAAAGGATACTGTAACACAGTTAAGACTGGAGGCCTATATTAAAGGACATGGCAATTTACACAGGACTAACTCCAATTGCTTAAGAGGAAAATTTCTTTGGTGTCGTGAGTCAGATAGCTTAGCTGCACAGTTTTCTCCCCAGTCACCCGAATGACCAGTTTGAATCTCGGTTCATTTAGCCGCATGGGGACCTCATTAAATGCTGTATACTCAAAAGGTCAACAACTCCTCACACTGAAAAAAAAAAAAAGAAAAAAGAGAAACCCCTCCAGCCAAACAGCTGAATAGCACTGTAAATGTTAGCAAATGAGAAAACGCAGGGAAGTCCCTGCTGCAGGAAGACACATGGCAAAACAACAAAAGCTCAAAAGGAAATTCTCTGTCATCCACCCTGGCCCCAAAGCAGGCCTTCTGGTCAACCAATGTGTTGATTAAATAAAAATTTATCACCTATTCAGATGTCTAGCTTTCAAAAAGACGCAACAAAATTAGATATACTTAAACTCATTTACTTCCTCTGGGGCTTCAGGACATGGCAAGAACTCAGAGAAATCCAACAAGACAGATTATCCGTCCATTCTTACCATTCTTTCCCCCTAAGATCAAGCTTCCGCAAGAGTTCCGCCACCAGGAACCTCAGAAAGTTAACTACACTGGGCCTCCCTGCTGCCATTTAAAGAATGACAGTGATGGCAGGTTGGTGTCTCTCCCAGTTTTAACTCGATAAATAATATATTCTCTTGTCTAGAAAGTTATACTGATACAGGAAGAACCCATTTATTGGTTTCTGCAACCACAGTTATTTTTTTCTATGTAAATAGTGCTAAGGTCTTTTATCGTTGCTGAATTTCTTAATGGAGTTGTTAGAAAATCAGATTCAGAAGACAAGTTGTAAAGTTGTTAGATCAATTAATTCAGAGAAAGTCAGTTGGTACTTTTAAGTGTGTTGAATTTTTTAGGTATTTTCTCAAATACAGTTCCTTTATCACATCTTTGCGGCTGTCTTTAAAATTAATATTCTGATGCTAAAAAATCCACAGTGGATACAATGGGCAAAAGATATTCCATAAAGTGAAAAAAATACAGTGTCTGAGTATACAACTGCTAAGTTATTTTTATTTTTTTTCTAAGAGAAGGCTGTAAGATCCATCAAACACTATCTCAAGCAGGGCAGCGCATTTATAATTAGCCACTGAATCCAACCCTTTTCTCACATTTTCCTTATTAATGACAGCTCCTAGGGATTACTCCCATTTAGGAGGTTAGGAATCATTATGCTTTATTATCTTCCATGTCAACAAATATTATTAGGAACATGTGAATTAAATATTCAAGGCACTTAATGCATTTATTTACGAACCCCAAAAATGAATTTATTCATGTTGTCCCATTTGGAGTCATGCTTCATCAAGCATTAAGAAGCCTTCTACCAAGGGCCTTTCACACTTTGACAAATCTGTCAGCCTGGCTCTAGGCATGAGAATCAACAGGTAAATCTGTAAAGACACAAGGTGAGCTAAAATAAAACCCTAGTCGTTTTCAAATGACTGTGCTAATCATTCCAATTGTGCTTTTGCTGAAACATCTTCTCCTTAAAGAACTCCAGAATCTCATGTCCACTCTGTCCAGAATAACAACAAATTCTCCTTCCACATCAAGTTCAAATTACCCATAAGTTTGCCATTCAGTTTGTCCCTTCTTTTCAAATCCGTGGATGATTTCTTTAAAACAAGCCACTCAAAAGAGGGCCAAAATATAAGGACAGTCATTTTTCAAAACAGTTATCTAAATCACTGAGACATTTTTGCCTTGTAGAAAGGTTGACACATACAGTGTCGATTCATTTTTATTTCTAAATTTGATTTGTTGAATGGGTTGGAACCTTGTAAGGCAAAAATTCTCTTAGGCACCTGAGATGTTTTCAAAACAGCATAGTAGGGCCAGATTGCATCAAATAGAGAAGAACAGTGAACTATCAGTGTCTCTAATGGAATTTCTGGGGAACCCTCTGAACAAGGTAGACCACTTGACTGCCCTAGTAAGTGGAGACTAAAGATGACTTTTTAAAAAGAGCTGAGATTTTGTCAACGGTGGACATCACAGAGTACTGCAAGGATGATCTGCATTTACACATTAAAAAAATTCTCAGTGAAGAGGAAAAATCAGACTGAAGACTACTTACCTGCCAATGGAAATGAGAAGTTTTGGGAAGTATTTAAGAGGTGCACTAAGATTTATTAGATAAAAGTTGACCCTAAGGGCTATGAGAAAAACCTGAAAATATTCAGGCAAAAAAGGCAGGAAAATGTGGAGAATCAATGAGAGAATTCAGGAAGACCAATTTTTCATTACTTCTTTTCTAAATAATGCTAGTGATTATTCTCTCAAACTGTGCTTACGAATGACCCACTTTCACATCCTAATGTCCCATTTCCTCATGACACCTCTAGTAGATGAATTTCTGAAAAGCTTCCTTACAGATCGAACATATAGCAAACATGTGACAACAAAAGACAGATCTGGAGGGAAATCAGACCTACAGCCATGGCAACCAGAGTAATCAAGCAGCACATTTTCTGAGCTGGGAATAAGGAAGATTCCAAACATTACAAAGGCAGGGTTGGGGTAGGGGGTGGAATTCTTTCCTAGCTCACTATGGGGTGAGCGATGATGGAAAACATTAAGTTGGGATGAATTTGTGTTGGATGGGAGAGTCAAAAGCAGTGCGACAGAGCTCATGTAGGACGTCAGTATGTTAGGCAGCCCACGCTCACCCACCCATGTAAGGCACAGAGTCACATGGGCTGTTTTCCTTCAAACAAGAGGAAGATGTTCAAACCGTAAAGCCTCAATGAGAATGAGAGAAAAGTAATGCTTGGCAAAGGGGATGCTCTACTGAAACCAGAGAGAAGGTGAGCACCAGCATTCTTGTACCCGGTCTTTCACCCAACGTATATACCTTAGGCACCTGCATCACTGGGACAATCCCTCCAATCAGGATGATGGCTGCCTAAATGGGAGAATGACCAGGAGGTGACCAGCAAACCAAAGAGATCCATCTACAGAGAACAGGAGTCCTCTAAGTATGTAAAAGCATACAACTGTCCTCTGGCATCTTCCTCCAGCTCATCAGAGCATGCTCTCCTCCTCTCCATCATCAAATTCCTCTGCAACATGGGACCCTACACGTATGAGACTCTATCACAGCCAAGAGCCGTGGTTTTTAAACATTAGCATGTCTAAGAATGACCTGGGAAGTCTGTTATATATTTAGATCCTTGAGTCTCAACCCCAGTGGTTCTAATTTACTAGGTCTGAGGTAGAACCCAAGAACCTACATTTTTAACTGCAGGGAATCCTTGGACCTCAGTTTGGCAAACACTGGCATAAGGAAACCATTCTTCCTTCTTGGAAAGATGCATCCTTGGAAAATCCAGATAATATCAGACAGAATCTACTTCTTCCAGACTTTGTAGAGGGAACAAAGGAGAAAGACAAACCTGTGCTTTCGTTAATAAAAGGTAGTTAATACATGGACTAAGGGTTAAATTTTAAGTCCTGCTATTATGAACACTTCAAGCTTATCCTAGAAAAACTGACCACCTCCTATAATTAGTTACGGTAATTGTCCATAAGAGGTCTTGATCTGATAAAATGGTGGTGGACATGAATGGGACTTCGGGAATCATGCTTGATCTTAAGAAAGCCCTCCTTGGTAAGCAAACCATTCCTAGTAGAAAGGGTTTATATACACAGTGGCCAAGTAGACTCTCTTCCTTTGTGTATCAAGAAATCATCCATGGGGATGGGTCTGAATTCTAAACTAGGGCATCCTGTTATGATCATGGCATGGCCAGTAGAAACAAGGAGAATATCTTAATGCTGGAAAGACAAGAGATGCAATAATAGGTTTCACTCTGTTATCAATCATAGGGAATTGTCTTTGCAACTATTTTTCTACTTTAATTGCTTTAAGGAAACCTGTGGATATCTGATATGTTTCAAGTAGAAAAAAAAAAAAAAAAGGAACTTTTACACCATTAAAACAGAGAAAGGTATGCAACTATCAAATTATAGAAAGTCAATAAGATTTTAATTCACATGTTCCTATTTCTAAATACTTCAGGAGAGTTGTGATTTGGCTGATTTTTTCTGCAAAATGTGAGTATCCAGCCCTGACCTGCTTTGTTAAATCTGGCTTTGCATATAACAGAGCTTAACGCTCTGACTTCTGAAGCACCGAGAAGAAACAGAGAAATGTGTAAGGACACTTTTTAAAACTGAGAGCTTTTTATACACAAGGGATTATCCCTCTCTCTTTAGTAGATTCATTATTGTTGCCCTACGCTCCAGGCAGTGTTATTCTGACAGTCTTAGATTCTGAACTCCTAGAAAATTGAAATTACACCGTAGCCTTGTATTTTATCTTAAAAGGGTCATAAGAAATTTGCGCTAATGATCAAAATACCCCAGACTGATTTCCTTTCTACAGTTGTGCCCTAGACAAGTAAGCTTACCCCTATACCAGGGGATTGGAGGAGAAACAAAACAAGCATCCACTTCAACTGTCAGCGGAATATCTCATTTAGCTGCCTTCTGTTGCTTCCTAGGTTAACTTCAAGACAGCTGATCTTGCTAGTACAGCTAGAAAACAAGTTTACTAGCTACAGAGGAGACTAGCTGATATTTTCCAAAGTGCACTTATACTTTTTTTTCTCCACTTACTCTAAAGCACTATTCTAAGGGAGCTAGAACAGAAAATAATATTCAAACTGGAAACAGAGGAAGCTTAGAGTAAAGGAAATGACATGTTTTGTGTAAACTAGTGATGGTAGAAGTGGATCTAGAACTCTGATCTCTGGATCCCCTGCAAGCCCTGGCCAAGTCTGTTATTTTCCCACTTCTCTTGTCAAAGTTCCTCGCCCCAGAGATTTATCATTAAACATGTATTGAGCATTTACGATGCGGCAAACACTTAGTTTAGCTGTACACGTCAAGATCTCTTCTTGTCTTTGACTTGCCCTATCCGAGAAGGCCACCATATCCCTCATCTGTGCACATGGAGGGATGGACTAGATTTTCTCTCAGGTTTCTTTCTAGCTGGGACCAACCCTGTAGTTTGTCTTCAATATACAGCAAAAAGGAGGAAGAGACAAGTTACTCAGATCATCATCAAAAAGTTTGCCTAATCAATTCCCATTTGCATTAGCAGAGAAGTTGAAAGACCTGGCATCCTCACCTATTTCTGGTGGGTTAACAACTTCTACATTATATGAAACACTGGGCTGCTTAATGATATACCGTAATAAAGGGTTGTAATCGCCAGAGTACGTGCTGGTTCTGACCACTGGTCACGCTGCTGGCTTGAAATCATTTATTTCTCTTAGTCACCATGTTAATGCCCAGGTTTGTACTTGTCCTGTTACATAAATCAGTAGTTTAAATGGAAAAGAGATCAGATCCTTATTGATTGCAATCAGCCTTTGAGACAACCTCCCACAAAAAACAAAACAAAACAAAACAAAAAAACCAGACATAGTCTAGTCTCTATCTGGTCCTCATCTCAATCATTTCAGAAGAAATTGCTCTGAACTAGTACAATTCTGATATCACATCCATTTGTATATAACAAGAAAAGTTAAAATATTTTTCCAATAAATGCTTAAGAATGAAAGCTTGTCTCTTATGTATTTGCTGTCGTGTAAGATCTGGCTTCAGAAGGTCTAGCTTGTACCTCTGAGAAGGTTGATTGCCTACCCTGTCAAGTATTCTTTACTTTTCAAAATGTTCTCATGCTTTTGATCTCACCAGACCCTCACCACAACGCAAGGAGGTAAATGGAACGCTTGCAAACGAGGAAGATGCAATATTTATATAGGACACATAGGGTCCATAGGGAACAGTGTGTATGTAGTCTTAAGTCAGACTGTCAATGATAGAGACAGAAGTCAGACTGAGCACTCCTAACTATCTTCAACAGGGCCATGATTTTACCCAAAATAGGGTGCATGTTACACAGGGCACAGGAGCTAAGTTTCTGGGCTCTGACTCGGTCCTCTCCGTCAACCGATCACCCCTACCTTTTCTCTTCCCTGGTGTCACCCCATCAGCCATCTGATTCACACTCTGGAGCTGGGCCCTTGGCCAGATGTGAGTAGGATGTTTAGAGTCTGAGGCAATGCCAAGGTTCCTGTACACACTTCAACCCAACCCAATGACAATCCAAATACTAAACCAGAAAAGAAGCATGAGAACATCCAAGATGGTTCTTGGTTTTCCTAGAACGGCTACTTGGATGCTTTCTTTCACATATTAAAACTTTTCCAAGAACACTTTGGAGGGTTGCCCCTGCTTTGTGGATACCCTACCCATGAGCCCACGGGGGCATCAAAATCAGCCACTTGGAAGTGAATGGCAAAGAATACATGTACACACTTCTCACCTACGAATAACCAGTGCCCATGGCAGGGCCTCTGCCACACCAGTGCCACCTCAGGCCCAGATCCCTGCAGGGGTCCGCTGTCTGCTCTCTGACGAAACCTTCCATGAAGAAGCACAATAAACAGTGAGCTTCCCTGAGGTGCCACGTTGTCGCTTCCGTTTCCTTCCACCAGGGCCAGAAGCCCAGGTGCTCTTCTAACTGAGTCAGAATCATTCAGCTCATGAATAATCCTGTCACAACCAGTGACACGCTCCATAGAATCATTCAAAGTTAATACAAGTCTAAGTTTAAGAACTTGATGGAATCCAAACACAGCTTCCTCGCTGGGGACGGCAGCAGTGGCCAAGAGAGGAGGAGTCATGGGCCCAATAACTTCATAATAAACACGCTCCTCAAATTGCCAGTGGGAGGGTGAAATTCCCATTGTATCCATCAAAACTCAGGAATAGTTCCTTCCATTTGCAAGTGAGTTTTAAAAGGAACAATTTGCATTTCCAACCACGGTGTCTGGAGCCAGAGACAAGATTTAATTCCATACCAAACTTCACTTTGGCAACTGGGTATTATCCTGTCCTCACTCTTTGATTAGACACTTAGTTATGAACCGATTTCCCTGGCAGTAGTTAACACTGTGCGGTGGAGGAAAGGTAATGTACTGTCGTGTAGCCCCCCTTGTTTGCAGCTCTGATTTGCTTGTCCAGACACGCAAACCATATGTGTGTTTGCGGCGGCAGCCGAATGGTCCAGTTATGTTTAAATTCCAAGTACAAACTTTAACACAAATTATTCATGGTTTACTATGGAAGAAAGCCAGGGTGACAGTTAGCCACTTTCTTTGTAAATAAGCAAGATAATGAGCGGGGCAGCAAATGCAGACGATAGCCGCTGCATATTTTAAGCCGCTATGGTGTCACTGCTAAAACAATGCTTTAAATTATGTTTCATCTGAGACCAATATATGGGGACTGAGTCATTAGCCTCTGTTCCCCTCTGAAAAGAGCTGATTGTCTGATATGTATTCTAAAGACCTACCTGTAGTTAAAGCCAAGAGCTGCTCTCTGAAGCCATCAGGATGCTCACCTGCCCCAAAGAACGGTCCCCACAGACCTGGTGTTAGGTGCCTCCAAGGAGTGGGCACCCACTGAAAAGCAAGGTCCGCACATTTAGGAACAGGAAATGAGCACATTGTAACCTCATCGCATGTTGGCTGAGGGCAGGGTCTTAGGATTTTGAGAAAGAAGGGAGGGGCGGTTTGACGCTGCCTGATCCGTCCCTGTGCACATTTGTCTCCACGCGTGGATCAACCTCACCTCTTGCAGCTCCTTCTCACTCAGGCCTCTTCCCCCCATATAGACACTTCTGCATGAATCCCGATTTGAGGATAAAAAGAGGAAGCAGTCGGGCCCAACCTTATCCTCTGAGACGCAGCACCTTCCCCCGTTCTCGCCCTACTCTCTTTTCACTCCTGGTCTGAATGGTGAACTGATACCATCATGAGATGGAAAGAGCCTGAACTCCTGAAAAACCAAATGAAGAAGAATTTCCACATACTTGCAATGAAACTTACCTGAGAAAAAGCAAACCTGTCCTGTGATAATTCACTGAGGAGGGGGATTTATTAGTTGCTAACAAGTGATAAAAGAGAACACCCCTCGCTCCCTGGACCCCCACCAAGCACCGTCAGTTAGCCAGCGTGCAGATATGCTGTCATTTCAAATGCCAATCCTACCCTTTAAAATCTACCTCAGTCGTTAGTCTTCGTTTTACTTCTGGCAGGTCGCCACCGCCCACTGAAATGTTGGCCGTCCCTCCACTGTGTGACGGGGTCAGTAAGAAATGAAATGAATCAGAGCTTCTGGCTGTGCCCCAGCAAGTCGGCTGCAAGTACAGCCAGTCTTAATTGATGGAGCAACTTTGTGAGTCTCTAAATTAAAATATTCGATTTGAGCCACATGACAGCCCCAGGATCTGCCTGACCTCTCTCTGGAGCTCAGACGTGGTGACACCAGAACACAGCAGGCAGCGGTAAGTGCATCTGCTCTGTAATTAAGGTACTTCCCCACCCTCCAGCGAACGGTGCCAAAGCTTTGACTTGAGACACAGGGCAGATAACATGTTAATTGCAACCGTGTAGGAGGAGGTATAGGGTAGGAGTTGCGCTTCTCACCTGGATCAGTCACATTTCAAGAAGGCAGCATCTGAGGTTTGATCGCTCTATTAGCATTCTGAGTGTGCCTTCAAAGCGTGTAATGTTTGCAAAAATCTCTCCTCCAAATACTCGGTTAAGGAAGAGAAAAAGGTGCCTGCTAGGTAACAGCAATGGGGCTTACAAATGGTGATAACTTACAGGATTGGGGGTGTTATACAGGCAGAGTCACTACTATTATGCTTCCTACCTTAAGCCTGGATGGGCTGGGTGACTGTTACCTAATTCTATCGTACACAGAACATCAAAAAACATATGCTCTCTTCAATATGTTCCCTTAGAAAATATCCACAGGAAGATATTTTCTCAATAACTGGTGAGCATTTTGTCCCTTAGTATATCCGTCAATACTGACGAATCGGCAGGTCATTCTGAAAAGGCTACCTCTGCTAGCCCCTGCACCCTCAGGGGAGAATCAAGCCAGGTCTTCTGACAGCAGCCTGCTGGCTTTCCCCATCCCCTGCCGTGGTCCCACTGTGGTCACACCCTTCCTATCAATAAACTAAGGACGTCAAATATATGGCATTTGGGTAGCCACCCTATCTTCACTACATCAGATCTAGCGAATCAAACTCAGCACCGTTTCTCAACCAAGTTCTTCCGATGGCTACTACTAACTGGCCAAGGTTAATAAAAGAGATGAAACCAATTGTTCATTCAGATACTAGATACTGCATTTCTTTGTCTGCTAATAACTGCTTGAAGCTAGCCCACTAGCCTCCATCTCTCTCCCCACCTGCAGGATCTCCCCCTAGTCTGCTCACAGGAAGTCAATCCACCCTCATTATTCACTCAATTCAACTCAGTTCTGACACTATCTACACAGAGGTAGCATCAGATTGCACAGGTTAAAGGTTCAGTCCTACAATACTGCTCCCCCGCCCCTGATGTCAGCAGCCGGTTGCAAGTCTAGGTTGTTAGCTGCGCGTCTGGCCCTGACCAACTGGCTATAAATCAGAGGTTCCCACGACCTCCTCCTTGAGATCAATTAATTTGCTAGAGAAGCTCACAGAACTCAGAGAAGCAGCTTACTCACTAGATTTACTGGTTTATTATAAAAGGATATAACTCAGGAACAGCCAGATGGAAGAGATATATAGGACAAAGTATATGGGAAGGCATGCAGAGCTTCCTTCTCTTCTTCGGGCACATGACTCTCCCTGAATCTCTGTGTGTTCACCAACCAGGGAGCTCTCCGAACCCTGTCCTTTTGGGTTTTTGTGGATGCTTCCATGCATAGACACATACATCCACTACACAGTCATGGTTGATTAAATCACTGCCAATTGGCAATTGATTCAACCTCCAGCCTCTCTTCCTCCCTGGAGGTCAGGGGGTGGGACTGAAAATTGCAACCCTCTAACCACACGGCTGGCTCCCCTGGTGACCGGCCCCCAGCCTTAGGTGCTTTCCAGAAGTCACCCCATTAGCATAACAGATCATTACTGCTGTGGTCACTTAGGAAATTCCAAGGGTTTTAAGGAGCTCTGTGCCGAAAAGGGGGAGGAAGACCAAACACATATTTGTTATAAATCAAGTTCCTAATAACGTTGGCCGACAAAGTTGGTAGAAGCCAAAGGGTCTCACACATTGCTAAAATGATGTTAAAAGTTTCTGCATTTTCTCCATCGAAGTTAAGAGACTAAGAGATGCAGGTTAGAATCTTCGGCACGCCTTGACTTACTACATAAGCTATGCTGGGAAAAACCTGAGAAAAGAAGAAGATGAGTCTCTTGTCTTCCTAGAACAACAACTGGAATTCAGAGCCCGCAGAACTCTGCCTGGAGCATTGTTGACGCTTTGAAAGGAGAAGAGAAGCAGGAAGCCCGCAGGACTGGCTCTCCGTGGGCTACAGCACGGCAAGACTGAAATCCCTGTGCAACAGATGATGTCAGCAGTTTTCAACCAATGAAAATCCTCCAGCACTACAGAGGGGACCAATGACTTTGGAGCAAGCCAGGTAGATCAAGACATGAGAGACTTGTTGCCATCAGATAGGCACTTTAGGGAAGGAGCTCTGGAGGCCAATTTACTGGCTCCCATAGTCTTTAAGATGAAGTCCGCACTTCTACGCGTGACCTACAAGGTCACGATTCCTTCATTTTCTGGAGTCTTCTCTCTTACGATTCTCCGCACTGCTTGTAACTCCGTGCATGCCATGGTGTTCCTCTTCCCTGGGCCTCTGCTCATGCTGTGCCCTCTAACTGGAACTCCCTCCCTCCCCCTTTTCCAACAGCCTCCAATCTTCCTGCTTGATCCCTTGTCTTTTAAAACTCAGTAACGTCAGGGAGCCTCCCAGAAGCTGTGTTCCGGGCTCTTCCCAAGGCCCTATAATTTATTGAGCATAAGCTCTGTCACTGCATTTCCCATCCTGCTTTCTGACTCTCCATTTGTGAATCTGTCTTCCAGTCTAGACTATAATCAACTGAAGGACACGGACCACTCCTGTGCCTTTCAGTGTTGTAGCTCTTACGCCTAGCACGGTGCTTGGTGCAGAGAGGGTAGAAATGGGTTACTGGGTGAATGGATAAATGAATGAGGAATGACTGAATAATGTATGTGTGCCTCAGACATGGGAAGCGGGAAAGGAAGGACAACCATAACTTATAGACCAACTAATACCCACTCCGACCAGCCCCACCCAGAGAAAGGAAAGGACCCAGGTGACTATAGACAGTAAACCAGTAAGACCAGGGTCTCTGGGGTTATTGCACCAGCCCTCCTACTACACACAGGGGCACCTGCCCTCTCTGGGCCTGAGTACAATCCAGTTTATTTTTTTTCCTGGCCTTAAAGTTACATTTTTTTTTTAAATCTCTTTCGATATGGAAAATTCCCCAGTGCTCAAACACTAATCACGTTAGACTGTTTGTCACTTCAGTCAACACCAACGGTGAAGCTATGCCCACGCCAGCCTCAGCTCCCCATCAAACCTGACAACACTGCACTGATAAGAAGTGACATGAGACACGGCTAGCAGACACACGCCACCCACTCTGGGCGACACATGAGATTTAGCTAAAAAGCATTACAGGAGCAGAGGGGAGGAGGGTTCTTTCCCAGGATTTATGGCTGGAATGGGAAGGGTAGGTGCAAACTGCACTCCGGACAACAGTGTGATACAAACGCTTTTAAGTCATGTCGTATTCTTCTTCAGTCACTGAACCCATCACTCTTTCCTCCCTGACATGATAACCGCATGTCACAAACGCGCAGTTCACATTACGACCTTGCTTTCCAAAGACTAGTTGATCCCTTACTGACACCACGCAGCAGTCAAAATGGGGGCTACAGGAAACTGAAAGACATCTATTCGATGGCTCCTCAAAAGCTTGTCAATTCAGCCTATTTGCCATAACGCCTACTTTTCTGTTGTTAATATATTTAACAGATATTTGCTGTGCCCATCCTTGCAACACACGGTGGAGGCACTGGGGGCACCGTGGAGTCAACAGGCAAAGGGGAAGACGGGGCTGGGAGGGTGACCTGACACCTGAAATGGAAGCCCACAGGATCCTTAGATGAACTCTTCTTTGGCAGTTCTTTAGGAGCGTTCCCTTGAACTTTGTGGCCGCAAACCGGGCTTGCAACATTTCGCACAGGATGTGCCAAGTTCATGTTCTGTCTTTCCTGAGAGGCAGGTAGGAGCAGCTCCCGGATACAAGCAGAGACCTTTACCCAAGATGCAACAATTGGTTCATTCATTAATGAAAGATACGGCATCCACAGTAGCACTGATCTAGACTAGTCTGGTAAGACAACTAGGAGAAATGGAAAGGTTATGAAGGACCTTTAGGAGCGTCAGAGACTTCACAGTAATGAGAGACGTTGGAAAGGTACATGAATAATTAATGTGTGATAAAATTAATAGTGACTAATAGCAAAGTGACATTTCATCCTTACACCTGGTACTAGATGTCATGCTGAGGAGAGAATTAAAATTGTTGGACAAATGCTTTATAAGGACTTGAGTGAGTGACGCAAGCCTAAGGATGTAGGACCAGGATGTCTGAGAAGGGCAAAAGAAACAGGAGGGAGTTCATGTTTCCCCCAAAGGCAGAAAAGATGAGTGAGAAGAACAGAAAACGGGGAAGGGAGTAGTGAGATCGGGCAAGGGAGCGGTGAGATCAGGCAAGAGCTGGTGGGCCCCAAGAGCCACCTGGCAGAAAGCTGGCTCCAAAGAATTTGAGGAGAGAGGAAATTCTAATATTCAATATTAAAGTTGTTTCATGTGAAAGCACGGAATGCAAATCTCTCCACCGTCCCTCTAGAAGACTTTACGCTGCTGGAGTTTTCGTGGGATTCAAGGAGTTTTATATCCAATTACACAGAGAAGCACAGAAAAAATAGGTATGAGAATGGAATCCCTGGAGGCATACAAGGGCAAGGAGATACAATCCTTGCAAAGAATTAGCTGGAATCTAGAGAACCCCCATAGACTCTTTAGCCGTAGAGAGCCAAGCCAATTTTACCTAGATCTTGAGGGGCTGCTGACTTCTAGGTTACTTTCTGCTTTGTTTCATGTGACAATCCCCGCCTTTGGTGGTTAGGTGAAAGGCAAGTTGAGACTATTTCTCAGATCTTTATGGCCACTGGCATTTGGTTCCAGGGGCACCACTGTTGTGCATATATCTGCAGTGTTACGATTGTGTCAACTGGCCTTCCAACAGTCAAAATCTGCAACGGCATCTTTCTGTCTCTGCCGAAAAATAAAAGTTTCTAGTCGAAAACAAAACTTTGCAATTAAAAGTACTGTTAAATCTTAACCAGTGGAAATGGTCAAGTAAATGCTGCATTTTTTTCCCTAGTGTGCCACTGTGTGCAAATAGATGATAAAGACAAATTGATTTACATATGTCCATTTAATCTGACCACAACTTTCAAAGGGAACTTGAAATCAGCAAGTGAAATAAGCCTCAGTTTTCTCATCTACAAAATGAAGTTACCGATGGTGAGATTTGAATTCGATTTGTAGTCTAGTTAATAGCCTTGTATCATTGTTACTTCCCTGGTTTTGATATTGGACTATAGTTATGTAAGATGCCACGAGAAGCTGGGTGAAGGGTACATGGGACCTCTCTGTACTAGTTTTACAACTTCTTGTGAGTCTATAATTATTTGAAAAAGTTTAAAAGCAATGAGAAGAAAACTGTAATTCAAAAAGATGCATGCACCCCAATGTTCACTGCAGCACTATTTACAGTAGCCATCACACAGAAGCAACCTAAGTGTCCATCGACAGATGAATGGATAAAGAAGTGGTATATATACATATGGTGGTGTGTGTGTGTATATATATATATATATGGGGTGTGTGTGTGTGTGTGTATACACACACACACACACACACACACAATGGAATACTACTCAGCCATAAAAAAAGAATGAAATAATGCCATTTGCAGCAACATGGATGGACCTAGAGATTATCATACTAAGTGAAGTAAGCCAGATAGAGAAAGACCAATATCATACGATAACGCTTATCGTATGATAACGCTTATGTGGAATCTAAGGAAAATGATAGAAATGAACTTATTTACAAAATACAAATAGACCCACAGAAAACAAACATATGGTTACCAAAGGGGACGGGCGGGGGCGGGAAAAATTAGGAGCTTGGTGTTAACATATACACACTACTATTAGAAAACAGATAACCAACAAGGACCTATCGCATAGCGCAAGGAACTATACTCAATATTTTGTAAAAACCTATAAGGGAAAAGAATCTGAAAAAGAATATATATATATTTATATACATTAAAGAAAATGCTGTATTCATCCTCAGCTCTCCTTCCTCTCACCCCACGCCTGGGAGACCTCCCACTCTCCAGAGAGACCCTCATTACCAAACTGGTTATTTGGATTTGTCAGTGCATAATTCAAGAATAGGCAGAAAGATGTAAGGCTGAGAGGAAGGAAGAGGTAGGACAGTCCTTTATAAGAAAGACTAAGTCCAACTACAGAATTAAAAGCTGGCAGAGAAAGGAGAGATAAGAGAGAAAAATGTATGCAAACTGAAAGCTGAAAATAGGGGGGGGGCTTAGAAAATGAGATACTCCAGAGAACAGGGGATGAGAAGAACGAGGAAGAAGAATATAAAATATATGAGGAATCGTACTTGAGAGTTCCAACTGAGAGATTAGCATTACAGGTTAGAATTCTTTAGGACAGTAATTACTCTTGGCTATTTGGAGATCATACCATACAGATACTATGTGGGTCTTACATGAATTTTTCCCCTAAATAATGTATACTCTGTATTTTAACCTCTTCGAGAAAAAAACCTTAACTCACTGTAAATAAGTGCTCTTAAATCTGTGAAAACTATAAGTGAAATTGTGTGTGAATATACTTTTATTGAAAAGTATTCCATAACCTTCCTAAGATTCTGAAAAGATCATTTGATTCCAAAAATATCATGGGAGGGGTACCATGACTATGGAAAGATCATCAGAGGAGTCCCACATTCCTCTGGAGAAGACAACCAGAGGGTTATTTTTATAGTACAGGACTCAGACAATCACAGGCGTACAGATCCCTGAAGACTTGTCACCAGCTTCACAGTCACATGCGCCACGACATACCTCGCCGATACGTCATAAAAACGTATCCAATCTCTGATGATTAAAAAAGCTGGCCTTAACAGACATTCTATTGTCCCTTTTTAAAAAATTTTTTTTTATTTTTAACATCTTCATTGGAGTATAGTTGCTTTACAGTGTTGTGTTAGTTTCTGCTGTATGACAAAGTGAATCAGCTGTACGTATACATATATCCCCATATCCCCTCCCTCTTGCGCCTCCCTCCCACCCTCCCTATCCCACCCCTCTAGGTGGTCACACAGCACCGAGCTGAGCTCCCTGTGCTATGTGGCTGCTTCCCACTAGCTATCTATTTTACATTTGGTAGTGTATATATGTCCATGCCACTCTCTCACTTTGTCCCAGCTTACCCTTCCCCCTCCCTGTGTCCTCAAGTCCATTTGTTACTTCTGCATCTTTATTCCTGTCCTGCCCCTAGGTTCTTCAGAAACACTTTTTTTTAGATTCCATATATATGTGTTAGCATACGGTATTTATTTTTCTCTTTCTAACTTACTTCACTCTGTATGACAGACTCTAGGTCCATCCACCTCACTACAAATAACTCAATTTCGTTCCTTTTTATGGCTGAGTAATATTCCATTGTATATATGTGCCACATCTTCTTTATCCATTCATCTGTCGACGGACACTTAGGTTGCTTCTATGTTCTGGCTATTGTAAATAGTGTTGCAGTGAACCCTTAATAACAGTTCATGGTAGCCTCCAAGATGGCAACCAATGATGCTTGCTTTCTGGTTTTCACACCCTTTTGTACTCTCCTTCCACACCACATCAGGGATGGCCTGCGTGACCAACAGAACACAGTAGAAGCTGTTGAGGTTAGGTCCTGAAAGGCACTGTGGATTGCTCACTCTGAAGAAGCTAGCCACTGCGGCAAGAGGGCACTCAGGTCGCCCTGCAGAAGGTCCATGTGGAGAGCAACAGAGGCCTCCCATCAAGAGCCAGCATCGACTCATTAGTCACGCGAATGAGCCAAACTGGAACCAAACCCTCCAGCCCCAGCTGAACCTTCGGATGATGGCAATCCTGGCTGACATCTGACGGCAACCACACGAGGTGCGCAAGCCAGAACTGCACAGGCACGCTGCTCCAGGACACCTGGCCCACGTACCTTGTAAGAGGTAATAAATTATTCTTCTTTAAGCCACTGAATTTTGGTGTAACTTGTTATCCAGTATTTAGCTAGTTAACACATAGGTCAATGTGCAGAGTTGGTGCTCAACTATCAATTACTAACATTGATATCTGTTGGGCTGCACCCCGCAGGCCTACAAGGCCTACACTTGCCCAGTTTCAAGACCGAAGAAAGAGCCCACAGTCAGCAACAGAAACATCCATGGTTTAATGGATGGGGGGCATCTTACACTTCTGAAGCAAGGTCCTGGAGCAACACCCCACCGCGTGTGGCAGACTGTGGGCAGGACATAGCAGCACTCTTCCCTCCCAAGGGGAAGGGGAGATTGCCAGTTATAAGGGAAACTGACATCAAGTTGACTCATCGGTTACCAGGGAAACTAGCACAGAGACACGGCCCTCACTAACCCTTTGATAAGAACCATCACTAGCTGGGACCTGGGGCAAGTATGTAGGAAGGTCAGGCAGGTGAGTTGGGTGTAGGGGAAGCAGGCACTGGTCGAGCAACGGATGTACAGAGAGCAAGAGAATAGCCATCTTGAGTGGCCTGACTATACGATATTCAATCCAATGTAAACAAAACGTAACATCTAATCTAGTAAAAAAAAAAAAAGTGGGGTGAGTCTACTAATACTGGATAAAAATGGTGCCCTAACTTACAGACATATAGTAGCACACTTTTACCATTTGCTGATAATCATGTTTATTCTCTTCCGGTTACTGTGGGAAATTGCAATACTTATATTTTCTCTTGATATATTGATATAAGCATAGATAGGTCCCTCTAACTCCTACTACCTCCTTAAGAAAATCCATATCCTTTTCACATTACTTGTCTTTATAATAACAAAGGGAATAGCTTATGACAATCCTCAGCTGGATTTAAAAGCAGAACTGAAATTTGGCAGTATCTTTAGTGACATAATAATGAAAATCATCAAATTGTTATTAATACTTGATAGAATGTGTTCAAGTAATAAATTGAAATGAATTCCCTGCATACCTTAACATGATATTCACTACAATCAAAAATTAATAAGCATGAAACCTACAATGTATTTATTCCTGAAAAGAGTAAGCATTATGGCCTCATAAGAACAACTGAATGATCTCAATAGTTACCCCCTCAAACCTACAGCAATTAAAGATGAACCAACGAGGAAGAAATATAAATAATTTAAAATTATATACACTGAAGAGAAACTCACAAATAATGGATTGTGTAAACTAGATGACTGGTCATTACCAAGGTCTTGCTTGCTAAACAGATAAAATATTACTTACAATATGAGGAATTATAGTCCTTCACTGTTGCAGTACTCTGCTAATGACAAACTGTGTCATTTGGGATATTTCTAGAAGGCAAACTACAAATGTCTAGAAGTAAACTAGATCTGGATTTCAATGAGAAGTTCAAGAAAAAAAAAAACTAAGGTGATTGATGAGCTATTGTTAATAATCTTTTCCAAAGTCCAATAGCATGGACGATCATGCCTACAGCAAGTGACAGAAAGTAAGTTAAACCTGTTTCGGCAATAATAACAGCAGCAACACACAGTAAGATTTATTAAACACTCACGGGAGTAGACTGAAAAAGCGGCCATAAGTGTCCATGGCTCTCCCTCCATTTAGACTTTCTGCAATGGGACTGAAGCTCTCCCCATGAAGGGGTAGAGTCCTACATTCCCCGCTTCCTGGATCTAGGCTGCCTTCATGACTTGCTTTGCTCAATAGAACGCAGCAGAAGAGAGAATGTGCCAGTTCTAGAGGCCTCGCGTGCTCCCATTCTTCCTCTCGGTGCTCTGTTCAGCCACCATGGGAAAAAGGGTGTGAGCGAGGCTGCTGGACCATACTGGACCACTCGCAGGCAAACGGAGCCACCCCGCAAACTGACCACAGACACACGAGTGAGCAGAGCTGAGGTCAGAATCACCACCCAGCAGGAACCCGCCCAAACGGCCAACCCATAGAATTGTGAGCTCAATGAACAGTTGTTTTAAGTCACTAATTTCGGGGTAGTTTGTTATGCACCAAGAATTAACTGATAAGCACTAGGTTTAAGTATCTTACACACATTACTGAATGTCATCCTTGCTACATGCCATGAGGTAGGTAGCAGTATTATTCCCACTTCAGAGGTGAGAACCTGAGGCATAGGACAACAAAGCGAAGTCACTGCTTAATGTAACTGGAGTATCCCAAGGGGATGATCTTGCTGAATTCAGGTATGACTGCTCTAGCACTTTAGGCAGTATCACCAGGGCTCTGCTTTCGTTATTCTCCATTTTTTTGGCTCCACTTGTCCCTGCATGGATTTGTTCTCATATGGCTTCTCTCCATGTGGACACAGGCTGGCTCTCTGCAGCCCCAAGTTTACTTGATCCTTATTGCTCATAATCCAAAGAAAGAAAGCTCAGACGAAGCCTAGGGAGCCTCTGATTGGCTCGACCTAATCATGTGCCCTATTCAGGGACCAGGGGGCGGGCGAAGCCTTGTGATTGACAGTCCCATCGGAACCACCTGGTGGGGATGGGTAGGAGGGGCGTCAGTTCTGGGATGGACAGAGGACTGTTGGGCAGACAGGAGCAGTATGTCCTCCACCATGGCTCACGGATGCAGAGAGCGGATTTCAGGACTCCTCAGTGGTGAAGTGACTTGAAAACCTCTGAACCAGAACACCAAGCCCGTCTAGAAGCTGGTGTGCCCTCTAGCGAGCAAAGCTAAGGACCCTGCTCTGCTGGTCCCCTGGCTGCTTTCTTTTTCTACATCTCACCAGGCCACCTCACCAAAGCTCCTCCCCCCTGAATAAGAAAAACATTCTCTGAGGCTTTTTAGTTTTACAGATTTACCTGAGGTTTGAAGGAAAGCATTTGCTCCACAGTTAAATTGGAGAGTGGATTGTTTGCTTTACAAAAGGCTTCTCCACTTTACATAGGATTTCCCAGGATAGGACTTTAAACAGCAAGCTCCCCTTAGTGCATTTACACTGTAATTCCATTTGCAAGCTGCTGCTTCTCAATACCTCAAATTCAGTGTACTTGACGGGTTGGGCTAGGCAGTTTCTAAGAGCCTTTCCAACTTAAAAATTACATAAGTCTATGGCACATACGGAAAAAAAAAAAAAAAGATCAGGATACTGGAACGGAGTGACATGGGTTCTGCCTCTGGCACTGTCGTTGATTTACCAGCAGTGGGATAACTTTTATTAAGTCACTGAACCCCTCTGAGCCTCGGTGCCCTCACCTGTAAGAGGTGTATAAGAATGTCACCCACCTCAAAGGTTTGTTGTGAGGATTAAACGACTGAAGACATATAAAATGCGTAGCACATTGCTAGGAACATATTAAGTATTCTGCTTGCAACTACTGTGACTCGTTTCAATCCATCTGTCCTCTGCAGCAGAGGGATCCACTCAAAATGGAAATTCTGTCTTGTCAAACCATTCCACTCAAAATCTCAATGGTTTTCCACGGCTGTAATAAAAACCCAGTTCCTGAGAATGTCCTACTAGGACCAGATGCCTGGCCTCCCCTATGGCTGCCCAGTATTATTACTCACCATGTTCATTCCCAACTTGACACAAACCTCCTGCTATTTCCTATTTTCCCCAAATTACCAAAAATTTTGTTTCTTCTCTTGATCTTGCTTCCCCTGTGAGCCTCAGCCCCATTTCTCTGCTCTCCTTTGCAATAAACCTTCTTGAAAGCTTTGCCCATGGTCTCTGTCCTCAATGCCTCTCTCCCACTGCCTGCTGGCATCTCCACCCGGATACAAAATATAACCCTCATCTCAGCCTGTCCAGAAATGTACTCCTGGCTTCCTCCTTCCCCAGCCTGCTCCCCCGGGGACTCTCTCTCACATCAGGTGATGGCAGCTCCAATCTTCTGATGGCTCAGGATGGAAATCTCACAGAAATGTCTGACTGTTCTCACCCGCCCTCCAAATCCACCAGCTAATCCTGCTGCCTCGCCTTTGGGGTAAAACTGAAAGATAACCGTGCCTCACTGCCTGCGCTGCCTCCAAATGGCCCAGGCCGTGACTCTTTCATTGAAATCACAGCGACCGTCTCCTACGACTTTGGCTTCTACCCTTGCCGTCTACCCCTTTATTTCCAGTAGGGTAGTAAGAGAAATCCTTTCAAAACAGAGGTCAGATCATATCCTGACTCTGCTCAAAACCCTCTGCAGATGCCCACTCACGGAGAGCAGAAGCCAAAGCCCAAGAAAAGCTCTAAGACCCTCCACGATCTCCCCAGCAGACGTTTCTGGCCTTGTCTCCTGCGGCTCTCCCCCTGTTCACTCTGCTTCAGCCACAACGGCCTCCTCTCTTTCCTGAACCTGCCACGCACACTCCCGCCTTCCTTCGGAACTGGCTCTTCCCTCTGCCCGAAGCACAGTTCAGCCAGGTACCTGGAGAGCTCACTCCCTCACCTGCAGGCCATCACTCAACCATCACCTTCTTCACCTTGGTAACGAGACCCACCCTTGATCATTCTGTTCAAATGTGGGAGTTGCCCCCAACCTGGAGACACTGTTCGTTCTCTTTGCTCTCCACTCTTTCCCATGTCACATGTTGCCTTCTAATGTACTATATAACTTAATTATTATGTTTATTCCTCATTGACGACTGCCCCCCCCCCAGCTTTTCAAATATATAAGCTCTTCAAGGACTGGCATCTTTGTCAGTTTTGCTCATGTATCCTAATCAACCAGAAAAATGCATGGCAGGTAAAAGATGCCCATTAAGTAGTTAACTAAGTATACGGTCTTGCCATGCTGGTCTTCCATCCTCTCACCACTTGAGGTCGTAGCTCCTATGTCACTTCCTCAGAGAAGCCTTCCCTGATCTCGCCGACCAACCTCCTTAATTATAGACCCAGTGTATCTCTCCTTCATAGAACTTTCAAGAGATTCAATTTTATATTTGCCTTGTGACTACCCAAGCTCTACTAAAACACAGAAAACTCTGCTTTTACTTACCATCTTATCACTAACACCCAAGAGTATCTGCATATAGTAGGCATTCTATAAATAATTATTTCATAAATGAATATTAGATAGTGATTTATATTACTGTAAGGAGTTAACATTCTTTCACCTACCAATGGCCCCCGAGCACATACACAATTAGCATGATTAAAATCAACTCCTTTATTTGCCACTTGAATAACTGTTAACTTGCCCCCAAATAGACCAGGGTTATCTGCAAGGCTCTTGTAGATACTCTGCTTTCTACATTATGGGACTAAAGGATAGTACCAAGTGACCTACCTACCTTTTATTCGATTTTACCTCAGTATTATTTGTTCGCATCTGAAGCAGGCCCTTTGATTTCCATCATAAAGACATGCAAACATTTTTATTTTATGTGAGTGACAAACTGAAATTTGCAGATTACACCCCCGAAAATCCATTTTTTAACCTTTCCAACAAGAAGTGTTTTGTTCCTAATCTACTTTATGAGAGATCAATCCAAGATAAAGCACTGTTAGAAAGATTAATACAATAAGTCCATTACGAAGATGATGGTATATTTCTGATCTTCCAATAACTATGTAACTCCCATAACTCCGTGCACATAGAATTATGACTAATTGAATCAGGGCTAACATCATCTATCCTGGCTTAGTTGGTTGCATCCGTTATTTAACACAGAAAAGTATTCGTATAATACTCTGCTTACTAAATCTAAATAGAGCTTCCTTCTTAATACACAACAGCCATTTTTGTCTGGGCCTTCAGAACGTTCAGAATGAAGAGACGTGGGTTAACTACTTATATATTCCTAGCTTTCTGCTCAGAACATTTACACAGCGTGTCCCTGTTGGGCTGTTCGAGATTGACTGCTGAGCCCTAAATAGACTGGGCCCAACCGCAAGAATAGATTAGTACACAGTGACCTGACGGAATTTTCCTCTGACGAAGGGCTCCACCTCTCCTTCCCACCCCACTCTTAGCAGACACTATAACTCTTGTGTGTGTCTGAGGCCTTGGTAAATAAAGCAGCAGTAAAGGGGGAGGGCTGGACATCTTACCTTCGCCAGTGACTCTTGAGGGAAAAAGGAGACGCTTTAACAATTTTACTACCAAATACTTTAAGCATATAAAAATGTATGCAAAATAATAAAATGAACACACTGGCGCCCACCACCAAACTTCGTCCAATCTTACTATATTTCACCTTATATCAAATCCACTAGAAATAGGAAGGAAACATCAGAATGTGGGTGAAGCCCCCTGAGGACCCCATCTATACCATTCATGACCAGCTTTCTTTCTCAGAGGCATTTACTCTCTGGACCATGTGGTTTACATGGACATAACGCTTTTATTCTTGTCACTCGTAAACTCATTTTTTAGTTTTTTAAAAATTTCCATAATGTTATATTCTGTGTCTCCTTCTGCAAGTTGTACACACGCACACACACACACACACACACACACACACACACACACACACTCTCTCTCTCTGGCTCACAATTTCTGAGATGTATTCATGCTAAACCATAAAAAAATAACATTCTATTTCATTCACTTTAAGCTGCTGAATTGCAATACAGCATTTAAATGCACAGTTGATATACTCATTCTTATGGTCGTGGGTGTTTACGATGTTTCCTTTTTCCCGGTGGGGCAGGGGTGCTGGTGGCAGGAGTGAGGGGAGGGTAAAGAGCTGCTTTTTCTTCCTGGCAATTCAACTCTGTCCCCTGCAAGAGGATCTGGTTAACTTTATGTCAACCTGGCTGAACCACGATGCCTAGATATTTGGTCTAACATTGTTCTGGATGTTTCTGTGAGGCTGTTTTATGGATGAGATGCTCATTTAAATTGGTGGAATGTGAGTATATCAGACTGCCCTTCATAACGTGAGTGGGCCTCAGTCAATCAGTTGAAGGCCTTAAAAGAAAAGAGACTCAGGTCTCCTGAGAAACAAGGAATTCTGTCAGCTGACCACCTTTGGACATGAAATGCAAGTCTTTTCTGATTCTGCAGCCAGCCAGCCTATGCTACAGATGTCTGGCTTACCAAGCCTCCACAAACCCATGGGTCAGTTCCTTAAAATAAATCTCTCTCCTATATATGTACACTCTCTCTCTCTCTCACTCACTCACAACACACACACACACACACACACACACACTGTTGTTTCTGTTTCCCTGGAAAACCCTGACTAATACAATGTCAAAATACAACTTGCATTGGTTTTCATTTGTGGACCTTTGGTCTCTGGAGATAAAGAAACTTACCGCAAAAGGCAAGAGTTTCAAACAGGCAGGGAGCACAAATGAAGGAGACATGTTGCTTAGAGTAGTCTTTTCTAATTCACCAAAATTTGTACTTTCTACCCTGAGCCATGCCTTATCTTCTTTACCTACTGTCTGTACTTTATCAGAAGCTTTGAGATTAATCTCTCTACCCTCAATACACACTCAACTGATGTCTGTTGAATTATTAGGTGGAGAAATGAGTGGTAATTTCCGAGAGCCAAACACAAACCCCGTTAACCAACAAATCCATCAATAAAAGCATATCTTTGGGGGATAATCATATATGTAACACTGTGCTGAGAACTGATGGGTAATGGAGGTTTACAGAATCTTGGAAAAATAATTGCAACGCTGGCATTTAAGGTCAAAAGAAATAAATGCAATCAGAAAATGCTGGATCCAAAGGAGCAATGATGAAAACAGATATAAAACCTGTCATAAGAAAGTAATGATGAAAAGTAAATACGATGGGAGTAAGTATGAGAAGAAGGAGAGGTAGCATGATAGAATATGAAGAATGCTGGATTGGAGAACTCGAAGTCTGCATTCAAATCATAACACCGTCCCTCACTCTCCCATATAACCGTCGGCCAGACAATTAGCTCTCCATCCTTGGGTGATTCTTGCACAGAATGGCTTTATACCATCCTGTGTTGTGTTCCCCCTCTTGATTACCCATGTATTATCTAATGATAGGTTAGTTATTATACTAACATCAGGTACTAACTGGTTGATTTTTCTCCTTACCCACTATTCCCCCCAAAACAAAAGCTTGTCAGTAATGCAGACGTCGTAGCATTCAATACTCAAGGGTGCCATCTTTAAAAGAAATTATTGATCTCTGTCAACATCCAGTGACATGACCAAATGTAGGGTGAACCACCCCATCACCTCCTGCATGATTGCACATTTCACATCCTGCTCTGGAAACTCTGAAATCCTGTGACACATCAGATTACTGGAACATGGTCAAGTAAGTGCCAACAAGTTGCTCAAATCAGCAATCCCGTAACAAGATAGGCAGTCAGATGAAATTATCAAAAGCACAGATGGCACTCAATTGTGTTTATTGCAGGAGAATTCCTTCTCAAAACACAGAGGTTGAGTTCTCCTTTATGCTGCCCCCTTGGTGGAAGTGTTTTATGTTTAATCAACCTCACTTTGCCCACATGCCTGAGAAATGCAATTCCCTTTTCAATAGGGAAAATTGGCCCCTGACTGATTTCCATTATATTTATACATACTTACCCTTGCTGAGCATGCATCAGCTGGGTGTCTGCAAAGACAAGTGATGGATGAGGCTCTCCAGGGTAGACAGGAGATGGATTCCTATAGGACAAGCTTCTTCTCTCATCTATCTGCTCGGAAGGTATACCATCTCACAGCCGGCGGTCACAGAAACACAACACAGAGATCCTGAGACACAATAAAATGCTTTCAGAAAGAGAACTGCGAAATGCAAAGTACAGTAAAAGGGGTCAGAGTATTGCATTACAGTCCCAGCTCTGCCACTAGCTCAAGAGGCAACCCTGGGTAAATCACATTAACACTTTGGTAAAATGGGATTCTTTCTGTCTCACCTATCACAGGGAACAAGCAAATGGTGAAAACGATATTAGGAATGCAGCTTTTTTGATAAATATTATCATAAACAGTCCTTGAGGGATAAAAACTCAAGATGCTCCCTAGGGCATCCCCAGTGGGCACACAGTAGTGGAGCTTTGAGGTCACACACAGGAAGGGTGTTGGAAGCGACCAGCTGGGCTTAAATCTCCCCTCCAACTCTGGCTGTATGTGTGACCTCAGGCAAGTTACTGTAACTCAGCTTCAAGCTTCTTTCCCTTACCTACAAAATAATGAACAACAAAGTTACTGTCAGGTCAGTTCCATAGATGACAGCATTAACACAGCTAGGTTGGTTCTGATTCTGGACATTCTGTTAATTCTGGACATGCTGATTCCATTTGATACAGTGTTTGTTTAAAAGATTCAAAAGAAGTCAACTCATGGAATGTTAACACGATAAAGCAGAAAGGAGGCAAAGTTCCTTTCTGCACCCCTGGGCCAGCATTCACTGCCAGACTCGCCTTCCTTCTCCTACCATCCCTTCAGTGAGCTCGAAGTGTCGTGTGTTTATACAGCACATCTTCCCTCACACTGCCCAACAGAGGAATAAAACTTAGATGCAGGACGCTGTCTTCCAGAATGTGCATCTCATGGGGCCAAGAAGAGGACACCAGGAAATCGAGGGGGAAAACTCTGCTGTGTACATAAATACGCTCAAGATGAAAGAAGTCAGCGATGAGGAAGCAAGAGAAATAGCCGGCTGGAGTACTGATCACTGCGGCTATCTTAGAAATAATCACAGCTGGGACCTCCCTGGTGGCCCAGTGGTTAAGAACCCGCCTACCAATGCAGGGGACACAGGTTCGAGCCCTGGTCCGGGAAGATCCCACATGCCGCGGAACAACTAAGCCTGTGCGCCACAACTACTGAAGCCCACGTGCTCTAGGGCCCGTGTGCCGCAACTAGTGAGCCCATGTGCTGCGACTACTGAAGCCTGTGTGCCTAGAGCCCATTCTCTGCAACAAGAGAAGCCACCGCAATGAGAAGCCCACGCACCACAAGGAGGAGCAGTCCCCGCTCGCCGCAACTAGAGAAAGCCCGTGCACAGCAGTGAAGACCCGACGCAGCCAAAAATAAATAAAATAAAATAAAATAAACACTGGGATGGGGGGGCTGATTCTCAACCAAGTGAATCAAGACCCAACGCAGCCAAAGAAACAAAATCACAGCTATGTTTATTGGATCTCTATTGTTCAACATACTTTAATATCTATAATCTCATTCAGCCCTCATAAAGCTCCTTCAGGGTAAATATTATTGTTTCCCCTTCACAGAGGAGAAAAAGGCTCGAAGTGATACCTCCTGGCTGAAGCCACACAGAAGTAAGTTATGGATGGAGAATGAGTCTGTGACAGGCTGTGCCTTAGACTTCCCTCTCCCACTCCCAGTATTTTAAAAGTTCACTTGCGGGGGGGGTCACAAAAAAACAACTCACCCCAAAGTGGCCAGGGCAGCCGTCTAGATTGTGCACTGATGTTTTCCTGCCTTCACGGACCCACTGGAAGCTTCAGTTCCCAAAATCTCTAGATAGAGTGGTTCCAAGGGCTCTCTGGGCCAAAAAGGGAGAAAGAAATAATAAGTAGAAAAGATCTCAATGACACACGAAAAAACTGATGGTAGAAAAGAGCACTAAAAATGGGAACCAAAATTTCCTAGAAAATGGGTTAAGAAAAGGTTTGGGACTTTATCTTGAAACAATAAAACTAAAATATATTAAAATAAGTTAACTTTATATTTAATAGAAGCATAGATTATACTGCAATTATTGGATGATTATTAAAATTAACAAAGACTTTTTTAGATCACTTTCCAAAGAAATTACATAATAGTATGATATGATACCCTTCAATGCACAGCTATAGAGACTCATTTTTGCCAAAAAAAAAAAAAGTTGAAGGTTCATCAGTTTCCCAAAGGCCTCCCTACATCTTTTGATATGCAAATACCTCCAATTATTCTCTTCTGAAGCCTGTCGCGTCGTCATCCTTGTCGACTGTGCTCTTCTTCCATTATTAACTGGTCTAACTCTGTCAGATCCTCATTTGTCAATTATTTTGCAAGTGATCAGAGAAATTCTCCATCATCCCTTTCAACTTTACGAAATCCTGCATCTTTTTCCAAGATTCGCAGTTTCCTTTTGCCATCAGGTCGCAAGACACTTGTGCTGTGTTGTCAGGGAAGGTACTGATGTGGACAGAGAGAGAGTGTGTTAAGTGAAGATGGATACTCCAATGGAAACTAATTTTAATGAGTGGACAGTTTATGAAGCACGTGCTGTCATGCAACGATGTCGTTCATCCTGCTCTCCCATACAACTGCAACCTTGGAGATGATGACAGTTCATGCTGGGATAAGAGGACTCTCTGTAGTAGAAAGAATAATAACTCCTAAGTCCCCGATAGCTCTTCACCGAGGGCACGCTACCCTCACATCCATCACCTGGTGTGATCCTAACAGCATCCCTCAGAGAGAGGTGGGGCGAGGATTTCACATGCATTTCAGAGTTGAGGAAACTGAGACTCAACAAGGTGGACACTTTTTTCGACTTCCTTTCTAACTCAGTGTCTTCATAGCAGTAACTTTCATTCATTGTTCTCTTGTTTGATATTGAGTAGTGTGCTAAGTACATATATCAACCTGTCTATTCCTGATAACTGGACTACTGGGCGATTATAACTAAGCACTCTTCACTGCATTTTTTGAAGAACAAAACTGAAGGTAATTAAAGTGAAGGAACTTGCTGTGTTAAGTCATTTATTGCCACAATAATGCTGCATAACAAACTACCCCAAAATCTCAATGGCTTCCAACAGCCAACATTTATTTCTCACTCAGAGGATCCATCGGAGGGCTGAGTTGACTCTGGTTCAGACTGTGGGTCACGTTCCGGTCTGCTCCCAACCTGCAGGTGCAGTAGTTACCTGGGCAAGGTCTCCCCGTGACTAACGGCAACAGTACCCGAGGCTACGCTCATGTCATATCCACTAAGCTGTCACTGTCCAAAATGAGTCACTGGATAAACACAGCATCAATAGGATAAAGATGCAGAATCTGTCTACTCTGCTGGGAGGCACTGAAAAGTTACGTGACTCAAAGTAGGGGCGGAAATTTTTATATTACAGGCGTAGGGAGCCAGCGAGGGTGAAAGTTAAGAGCCTTCGGCAATAGCCCTATCTGTTCCACTGGCTCAAACGCCCACAGCAAGTGCTGGCTCCAGAGATCATGCTGTTAACCACCGCACTGTACTTCCGTGAAACGGCCCCTAGTACTCAACTGTGAGTTCTCATGTTCATGTTGGTATTACATCACTCCTTCCTCTGACCAAAGTTGCTTGGCACCTGCTGGCTGAACCCTCTTGATCCTGTTCTATATGTTTGGCTTCACGTAGCTCTGGGACCAACCAAAACCTGGATGATTACTTTCTGTATCTTTAAGCCAGCAGCTAAGCAAGAAGAAACGATTCCCTCCTGGCCCTGCTCTGACCTTCTAAAAAGTACATTTGAATAGCAATTTTCAGTTCACAAAACATTTTCATAGATCTTTTCTCAACAGAACCCTCTCACCCAAATTCCATGGAGTAGACATTATTATAGCTATTTTACAGATTTAGAAGTTGAGGCTTAGCAAGATGAAATGACTCGCTAAATACACAGCTCACGAGCTTCATAGTTCTGATGTGACCTGCAACCTTTTGTTTGATGTACTTTTACTGTTCACCGAGCATTTCCTCTGGGCCAGTCAACTTGCAGGGACTGCTACAGATGAAACTTTATTTAATTTTCACATCAGTGCAGTGGGGGACATGTTCTCATCCCTTTTCGTACATGAGAAGTTAAAACAACTTTCCCAGCTTGTAAGCTAAGAGGTGGCAGAGCCAGAGTCCAACCCAGCTCTGTCTCACTGCAATGCCTACGCCCCTAAACCCTGCACTAGACTGTTTCTTTTCTTTTATTCTTGTCCACCTCCTTAGTAGTCAGTTGTCAAGAGCTGGATGATCTCTGGCCTTGAACCCTGTGATGCAGCCCAACCATGGTTCCTCTTCTCCAGGCTCTGGCCTTGGCTCCACGCCCGAATCTCACTTTTGCTTTCTCTTCTGGGATCCTGGTACTCCACCCTGTTGTCGTGTCCATCTGGGAATAGTTGTTTTCTGACCCTCAGGCCCACTGGCAAAGTCCCAATGTCTGTTACCTCTCATCCCGCCACACAGAAATCCCCCTTCTTATCTGCTGTCCCTTGCCAAGGCTGCCACTTTTGCATAATGTCCTATTTTCAGGCATTTCTGCATTTACAACTCTTTTTTTCAGTTTGGATTGAAGCTGTTCCAAGTTCAACTTTGGGAAAATAGGTTGTCAATATCTACAAGCATAAATCTATCACTGAAGCGTTTATCCGCAATATGTCTCACATATTTAACATACTGTAAAATGTGCAGTTTTGGGGTGTACGGTTCTGAGTTTTAACACATGTATAGATTTGTGTAACTATTAGCATAATCACTGCACAGAATCATCCCATCACCCCCCCCCAAACTCCCTCCTGCTATCCCTGTAGAGTCACACCTTCCTGCTATCCCTGTGTAGTCACACCTTCCTCCACCCCTAATAACTGATAACCACTGATCAGTTCCCCATCACTACAGTTGTGTGCTTTCAAGAATGTCGTATAAATGGAATCATACAGCATGTAACCTTTTGAGAATGGCTCCTTTCACTCAGCACAATGCCTTTGAGATGCATCCAAGTTGCTACAGCATCAATAGTTGACTCCCTCTTATGGCTGAGCGGTACTCCATTGCATGGATGTACCAGAGTTTGTTTATCCATTCACCTGTTGAAGGATATCTGGCTTCTTTCCAGTTTGGCATTATTTTGAATAGAGCTGCTATAAACATTCACACACAGATTGTTGTATGAACATAAGCTTTTCTTACTCTAGGATAAATATCCAAGAGTGGATTGCTGGGTGATATAAGCATATGCTTAACTTCATAAGAAAGCGCCACACTATTTTCCAGCGTTGTAGCCAGTTTCCATATTTACCAGCATGCCATTTTATAGAGTATGCAGATTCTATCACAGTCCTCATGGGGGCTGTGTGCTCCTCCAGTTCCACTGTTGGCCCTTCTCTACTCTTCTCCAGGCTTCAGAAGACTGACATCCATGGGCTACATCAGCAGGCTCCCTTGTCCTCTTGCTTCCAATTGGGTTTGGCTTGTGGGAGGGACTGTCAAGAGAAAAAGGATGTCTGAGGATTGACTTGCTGCTCCCTTCCTGCTGGTTGCACAGTGGCCGCATCCCTCCAGCACACCAACTCCCTGTGTCCAGCCACGTGCTTTCACCCTCCTCACCCCCGCAGGGCTGCTCTTGGTCCCCATAGGTCACTGCACTGTCTCCATTTAGTCATACATTTGGTATCTTACTTAAAATCTTTCCAAAATCACTATGACACAAGAAGACAGATGAAGAAACTGAGGCACGAGGATAACTCGTCCCAGGTCACACAGCAGGGAAATAGCGAAGCCGAGACTAGAACCCAAGTCTTCTGACTCTTAAGCCCATGCTCTTCCCAATTAAGTCTGATCTCACCCCATTTGTCTCAATGCTCTTGTTACGTAGTTCTATAAGTAATTCATTGCACATGCTGGAAAACTTAAATTATGACCCAGTTCTTCCGAGCAGGTTGCCTGCATTAGCACAGTTTCCCTTATTCCTGCTTACTTGATTTTGTTCCTTAATTCTTAATAGTCATGATATCTTTCATATCAATTCTAAGTTTCATAAAAATGATCAAAATTCCTAAATAAGACATGGAAAGGCTAAAAACACATTTTTATTCTTAAGTGAACACTGCATAATGCTAATATGCTCTGTATTCATTATTTGAATGAATTATTGATTAGATTAATAATTTCTTTTAAACTTTAAATATTTTAAAATAATCTTCTACTGACATAATTACCATTGGTGAAGCTCAAAGCAACTGATTTTGTTTAAAAAAAAAAAAAAACCAACCAATGCCTATATGGGGCTCGCCTTTCCACCTTAGGGAGAAGCATGAATACAGGTGCCATGGACAACTGTATATGAACATTCATCTATTTTTCTTTGCAAAGAATTACTGACTTGACTTAAACCCTTTCCTGAAGGTCCCACTGCTAGTCAATAGAGGAGCTAGTTCTCTTGATTTTCAGGTCAAGAGTCCGCTTGCTAAGTGAGTATAATTCTAATTGGGGCCTGCAGATCACCAGGGGTCCCGAGATGCATTCTTAGGGGTCTGCTAGGTTGCTCTAATTTGGGGTGACTAATTTGTCCAAGAAAGAGGTTTTCCAAGCTGTAGGAGTTTCGATGCTAAAACTGGGTAAGTCCTGGGCAAACTAGGATGAACTGGTCGCTCTAACTAGATAGCATGTGTCTGAATTCAATTATAAGAAGGTCACCCTTCTTATAACTGAACCCAGCATATGCATTAACATATAGATAATATACGCACACACATATATACTCATATTATTATCGGAATTCAAGCAAACAAAATCGTGTATAGCTTCAACTGGCTTCCTTACTGCCCTCCTTCCCCCTCACCCACAACTCTACCGGAGTCAGAAGTAGCAGACTGAGTTGGGGAGAGCATGAAGAGAACGAAACATCCTTCTCCATCTGCCCTTCCTGATCTGCCCAATCATGCTATCTACCACCTACCCTTGAATTCTGAATCTTTAGAATTATATCTGGACTTAATGTTGGGTTGCTGGGCTTATGTTGTCCCTCTCCAAACTGACTATCAGTTCCTTAAATGTGAATGTTGGTTTGTCTATATTTTGTTTACCCCACAAGACCTAGGATGTGGATCAATTCACAACTGGTGTCAGTGAGTACACTGTGGCTCTTAGTGGGCTTGTGAGTCCTACCGGGGGAGTTACCACCATCTCTGTCATCCTTGCCACCTCCACCCAGGGGACCATTTAGCTCTAAACTTGATGCCAACTAGTTCTCTAATTAAAAAAAAAAAATACTCAGATTTTCTGAGAAGGTCTCCCCAAGCACATGGAGCTCTCGAGTCCTTGGTCCAATGGTTCTCAAACCATGTACCTCAGAGCCGCAGGGTTCACTGCAGTATCTCAAGAGCTGAGCGGACATGAAAGCTCAGTGGAGAGCCCAAAGAGAGAGTCTAAGTTTCCTCACCTTTCCTTTAAGCCAGGCAGCTCTGCTCTGTGTTTTGTTTATTGAGGTTTCAGGTTAAGATTTCACTGGTTGAAAACAACTGCTCTAGTCCAACCTTATCATCGTACATATGACAGAACAGGGGAGGGAACTGGCTGCTGAAAACTCACAGTGGAATTCTACACATGAGAAGAATAAAACAATAATCTCCTCCAACTGGAATAGTTTCCAAGTTTCTATGTGACCTAAACCTCACTTTCTATTAAAACCACAGCCCCCAAGGTCCTCTGCGTATCACAGAGTCTACAGTTAGGCTGATTTGGCAGCATTATTAATAACATCACTTAACAGTGTATAATTTAATAGTCATCAATAGTGACTTGCCGAGAAACTCAATGTGTGGGCCCGTGTCACTCTCTTCACGAGAGTGGGCTTAGGTGTCTCTTCCTTACAAGTAATCATCCTGTCATTAAGTCTGTGTATAGCCACACTTGTCAGCAGTAATCACTGCAACATTTATAACCGGCATGACGCAGAAGAGATATTTTGGGGAAAATGGACACATTCAAGACTTTACAAAAATAGAACGATCTCTAGCATTTGCATTTGTCATTTTGTGCATGTGGTTTCTATTTTCATTGACGTTGCTTTCTTTCTCATTTATTCTTTTTGGCTTTTCCATTGCATACAAATTTATAATACTGTTTTTCCATGTCACAGTCCTACATGGGGATTCACTGAAAACAAAAAATTAAACCAGCAGAAGAGAAGGAGATTATTTGGGGAGCTATAAGGCAGGGAATACAGAAAATCTTCTGGCACAATGGACTTTTTCTTGAGAAAAACTGCCATGAATCTAACCATGAAAACCTATCTTCGAGACCAAAATACTTATAACGGAAAGAGACAAACAGAAAAAGAAAGAGAGAGACACACACACTGAGAAAGAGATGACAAAGGGAAAAGTTCAGAAATAATGGAGAAAAGTTGGTTAGCAAAAGGCCCCTCTGAGTCTTAAGAGTTTATTAAAATGGGAAGAAAAAAAAAAAAGCTCTTACATGAGTCATTCTCAAACTCTTTTGGTCTCAATACATCTTTACTTATATTACATAAATACATCTTAAAAATTATCAAAGACCCCCAAAACCATTTGTTTATCAGAGCTCTTTCACTATTTACCATATTTGAAATTAAAATTGAGACATTAAAGGATATTTACTAATTTATTTTCAAATAACAAAAAGACCTCATTACATGTTAACATTCATAGCATATTTCCATGAATAAAAAAGCTGTATGTATTGGAAAGCTGTCAAGCTCAGGTTGGCAGACATGTTTTCCGAAATTCTAGAAGTGTTTGCATGGACGCTCAAATTTGTCATTAGCAACAAATGCTGTCAGTTGTTTTTCTCAAAGTGACAAGCTCACTTCATTCATGTTAGAGAAAATGTCTGCCAAATGCCCACGACTCAATAACCATCATTTGTCTGTCAGTTGTTCTTTCAAGTAAAAATGGCGTTCGTTGAAAAAAAGCAGTTAATTCTGCTCACGGCTCGAAGGGCAGTTAGTTTGCAACAGAAATATTTCGTGTGTGTTTCTTCCTCTTCACACAGAATAATATTCAAGGGTCAAAATTCAATGAAATTAATGATTTTACTGCTTCATCAAGAACATTCCTAAGTGAAACTGGCTTTTTTTTTTTTAATACTGTAAATGCGTGCGTGAGGAATACAATGGCAGCTCAAACAATCTGACGCTGCTGTCTTGATTCGTTCTAAAGCAGCAGTAGTTTCACTCCCATTATTTTTGCATCGTCCATGCAAATGTCAGTGGAAAAGGCATATCCCATCTTAGTATTACCGTGAAAATACTTCTGACCTCTCAGAACCCCTGAAAGGATCTCAGGGACCTCCAGGGGGCTACTAACCAAATTTTGATGACCACTGTCTCAAATCATTTCCTTCTTCCCTCTGACTGTGAACAAAGCAGGTGGAGGCTTGCAGCCAAATACTAACGGGCAACCACGGATAAATGTAACAAGCCTCCTCTCCCCACAGACCCCAGTTGCTTCCCTGGTGGCCTCATCTCTCAGTGGTACACCCTCGTTCCTCCCTGCTCCTCCTAGTTGACTTGACTCTGTCATTTGCAAACAAAAATTTCCAATCAAGCAGAGCATTCAGGAAGCCAAACCTGGAGCCCTGGGTCTGATTCCATGTTTAGACCTTATGAATTTTCCGCTGCCTGCTTAATCTGTTATCTAGACCTATAATCTATTAGCATTAATTAACTGATGAGTATTCAAACACTCATTCTCATTATCTCCTTTTTCTTATACTTATTCTGCAATGTGTTCATATATCTCTTAGATTGAACCATTTCATACTGCCATTCATGGTGGGTCAAAAATGGCTGAATACCATCAATTTCATGCAGTTCGACCTAATAATGGTCAAACTGTTTTCTCGTCCATTACTAGAAAGGAAGAACCAAAATACATCAACTGAAAGAAGATGGACTGATTCCAAGCAGTTGGTGGACATTTACTCAAATAAGAGGGAAAGCCAGTGTGATAAAGACCACATGACCTAAAATGTGTCTTAGTTAAAACCAATAAAGCAATTTGGATCATACTAGCTTTGTTCAAATACTGAACTGCTATGTGTTTCCATGACTCAGTGTTATTGAGGGGAACAGATTTTATTACTGAACTTGGGTCCACTCACAGCTGGCTGTGGTGAAGGAAAGTGCAGCATTTATTGCAGGAGCCAAACAAGGAGTGCTGGCAGCGGTCAGCTCAAAAGACCCGAACTCAGGGGCTTCCCTGGTGGCGCAGTGGTTGAGAATCTGCCTGCTAATGCAGGGGACACGGGTTCGAGCCCTGGTCTGGGAAGATCCCACATGCCGCGGAGCAACTAGGCCCGTGAGCCACAGCTACTGAGCCTGCGCGTCTGGAGCCTGTGCTCTGCAACAAGAGAAGCCGCGACAGTGAGAGGCCCGCGCGCTGCGATGAAGAGTGGCCCCCACTTGCTACAACTAGAGAAAGCCCTCGCACAGAAACGAAGACCCAACACAGCCAAAAATAAATAAATTAATTAATTAATTTTAAAAAAAAAACAACAAAAAAAAAACCCCGAACTCATTTCTCCGACTGGCTGCTGGTGAGGTAACAGGGTGGTGTCACAGGAATTAACATCACCAATCCTCAGGCTCCAGCTGGTCTGCGGGCTACATGCTCAGAGTCATCATACAGTTCAGTTAGCGTCTTCCATTCGGTGAGGGTTTAAGTATCTACAGAACAACACAAGAATGTGCACCATCTATATCCTTCAGGGTGGAACTAAAGACTCCGCCCTACGGCTGATTACTGTTCAAATTGTTACCAGTTTTCCTGGCCCAACTTCTATTTTTTGTCACTACATGGTCACATCCTTTAAATCATTCATTTTGAGCCAGCCTTTTGCGACTCAGGGGAGGCCTGGGAGATGAAAACTTTTCTACAGTAAGAGGCAGGCAGAGGACATGGAGGGAGGGGGTCTGTGCTGTGAAGGCCCCATAGGTCCTGCTCGGTTATAATTTCCCTCTGCTGATGTCCTTCCATGTGACTATCTAGCCTCTCTCCACACATCACCCTACTTGCTCCTTCTCTGAAAACTCTGAGCAACAGGGCATGTGTGGCCTGGCCTCTACCTTTCTTTTCTCCGAAAATGACATTTCTGGTCTCCTCCTGTGTGTTACACAGGGGCAGGCGCCTAGGTAGGAGGGGTGTGGGCTGTCTTGATACAGCACTGTCTTCAGGTAGAAACGTTTACAGTATTCCGGGGTTCAGAGTAAAGATTCCATACATCTAACAGTGCTTTCTGACTCCTCAATGGCCTGCTCTCCACTTGGCAGGAAAAGGTAGATTATTTTTTCAGTTCTTTAAACACCAACATGGTGTTGTTCATAGTTGTTTACCCAGTCCGTAGCGTACTGCCTAGCACACAGAGCCTTTCAGTAAGTATTTGTTGAATAAGTGAATGTTTGCAAATATAGAGCTTCTTACGAATTAGACTCTCTGGCTTATCCATGCATGAAGGCCATGGAAAGAAGTTTACATTTCATGTTAAGGGAGTGGGAAACTATTGGAGGTGTTAGGCAGGATGGTGCAGGATCAGATTCCTGTTTAAGGTGTTAATTAAATAATCATGAAGGCAAATGGGAGTTTGTTTCTAGTGGAGATCCAGACAAGGATAGGTGGTGAGAGGAGGAGAGAGGGTGTCATATGGGTCTGTTTCCACCTCATTACTTTCATGGTCTTTTTTCCAGACGTGAAACGGGGAGATTTGCATCCTGCTTGATCTCTGTGGGTGGATATTGTTACTTCCGTGACATACTTCACGGTATCTGGCTATTTGTCCTTGATACAACCAGGCCTCTCTGGGACTTATGATGACAATGCCAATATTTTTCCCAGTGTGAAAATAAAATTGGCCATGAAATTTTATTGATGAGTTTAGGCTATCTGCTTCTCAGAGATAAAAAGCCTTCCACATATTATATGACTGGCAATTTAGACACTCTTTCATAGCCCTTGTAGTCTAGTGATAGTGGTGTCAACTGGGGACACACCATAGATTTGTCTTTGTTTCTGTCTCTGAACTGCTCTGTAAGTTCAGAGAGATGGAACATCCTAGAAATGGCAAGGGGCCCATAGGACCTTTTTTAAGGTTTTAAGGATAACTTTACTGCTTGCCAACTAGAGAATGGGTCTCTCTTCTTTGAAAGGTCACCATCTTTAGTAAAAGCCACAGCATCTACAGCAGAGGAGGAGACAGAGAATGCCAGCCTAGTCGACTATCTCAGCTGAATTAATCTTGACCATTTGTAGGGTAACAGATATCAGAGGAAGCCCTTCTTCAGACAAACTGCAATGGAAACTTGAAGTTGGAATTAAAGCCAATAGGGACCATGAGTAAATGAAAATAGGTTTGACATTTTCACAAAGTCATGAGGCTATGTGTTATAAAGTAAAAGGTGAACAGGAAACATAATAGCTTTTGACACTGTTTTTTCCCCAAAGTCCCCAACACTTTGTCCTTGGATTCCTGCTGGGAATTAGCAGTGTTTAGATCATCCCTGCCAGAGAACACCTTGAACTAAAACCACCCCACCCTTCCAATCTCTGGCACAGCAGGGCTGGGTCTTCTCCTTTACTGTGGCCATATTCTCCCAAGAAATGTTAGCTTACAACTTCAGCTGTATGGCTTTTTGCATGGATAAGCCATGGAATCTAATTCATTACATTCATTACATTCAAACATTCATTCACTTGACAAATATTTACTGAATAGCTGCTGTGTGCCAAACACTATGTTACGGACTAGGTAAACAAATACGAACAGAATAGAAACAGCCTGTGACTAAGGCACAAGTTTACTGAGGGGTCTTTTCTAACCCACTGTTCAAGTAACCCAACAAGGCTATAATCAGATAAACCAGGGGCAGGTTATCAACCTTTACAGTTTCAATGAACAATGTAGACAAGCTGGGGTTGCAAGCCTCCTGAGGAGTTTTGATCTTTAAGCATAACATTAGAAATCACTAGTGAGTGCATCTTATCCCTTTCTTGGTCAAGGGTAACTACCTTGGTTCTAGGCATGGTTCCAGGTACCCCCCAAGATACACAGATCAGCAGCAAATTATCCCTACACGATGGCATTTCTGGAATTACTATTATTTTCCTTATACAAAGAGATTGATTCAGCTGGTATATTCCTGTTCCTTTCCCATTTTTTTCTTCCTGGAATGCAAACACAATGTCTGGAGTAAAACAGCCATTCTAGGATCTTGAAGATGGAGTTCACATTAAAGAAGGCTGAAGAGAAAGACATAATGAGTCTAGGTTCCCAAGACATCTCTGAGACTCTTTCCAGATTTGTTAAATGAGAAAAATGGACACTCTTTCTTGAGGCGTTGTTCCAGCAGATGAAAACAATCCTCAAGGAAACAAAGAGATGAGTCAACATTTATTAACATTTTCTTCTTTGCTATATGGGCACGACAACTCTTCTCCTCCCAAGCACCCTATGATGTCAAGAGTGTATATATTCACTTAATAGACGTAGAAGTAGAAGTTCCAAAAGATAAATAAGTTACCCTCACGTCTGGTAAATGGCAAAGCCAGAGTTAACTCTCTCTAAAGCCTTGAGACATACTTTTATACTGGGGTAAAGTAGGGACAGATGCAAGTTTTGACAAGTCTGAAAGTTATAAAATTTCAAGGCCCCTCTTGAAGACGAATTAGAGGATATTATGATTAGAATATTGTTAACATCCTCCCAGGGCCTTGGGAGGGGGTCTGGGAAAATGAAGGGCACTTATCTTTACAGGGAATCAGCCTCTATTTTAACCTCTATTGTCAAGAATAATCATTTTCTAGTGTCTGTATCCCTCCTACATGAAAAATTAATATAGCAAAATACCAGAGAACAAGATTTCAGGCATGTTCTGGGAATCTCAAAGCTATTTTTATTTTCTCCTGGCTGCTACTGGCTTTCAGGCAAACAAATGGAAGAGGATACTAAAGAAGAGGCTGGTTTTTTGGCCAAGGTTTTTTAAACCCACCTCAGAAGTGAAGAGTGAGACACATTTGCCAACTGCCATAGAAACAACAGAGAGGAAAAAATGACAGATGAAAGCTAGGGACAGCCAGTTCTGAAAATGCTATTTTCCACTGTGAAAATATGGTCAGAGAGACCATGTGTTCAGGAAGCCACCAAGCTGGAGCAACAGGAAAAAGAGGGCAGTGGTGTTCTTAAAAGAGATGTTGAGAAAGGATGTTCACAGCTTTGTGCCTCAGGTCTTCCATCTCCTTCAGCAGGAAGAATGTCTGCACCCTGGGTTACCATGCAAAGGTCTGGGGCTTCCCGACCAGCCATGGGAGCCAGTCTCTAGATCTAGCCTGGCTTCACTTGACAAACGCCTCACCTGTCTCCTGCCTCCTGAGTTCTGATGACCCATTTACCTGCATCTTGTTTGATAAAGGTTCACAATCCCTTAGAGTTTGTAACTCATTTATGGTGGAACTTGACCTGATTACATTTGGCAGCAAACCCTGATGTGAGCTGAGTTAAAACTATTCATAGTCTTTAAATTTTTCTTATTTGGTGTGAACAGTTATACATTTCACTGCAGAGAAATTAACACACTTGATTATGAAGTCCTGCCCAGACATGCTGGCGGATTTTACGTATTCAGTGGATTGTGCGTTACGTTACCTCTCAAAAATAAGAAAAATTCTCAAGCCTGAAACACGTCTGGTCCCAGAAGTTTTTAATATATTATTGTGGAACTGATCTTTGCTTTGCTTGTGCATCCTTTCCCAGATCTCCAAGTACATTCCACTGGACACTTTTTCAACAAACCCAGATACTCTTGAGTCCCCTAGCAACTGGGGATTGGATGCCACCAGCCCTTGGCTGAATCATATCTTGAACTCAGCATTAAGCCTTGTTCATGAAGTCCATTCTCACTGACTTGAAAGTCAGGAGAGGAAGTCTCAATGTCCTGACTCTACTGCTTACTTTGGGAAAATCAACTTAATAGTTTAAGCCTCCAATATCTCTCCTTACACTGCATCCCATTCCATCTCTTTGTACTGAACAGGAAGAAATCAAGGCTCAGAACAGTTAATCAAGTTCTTATACTACTGTCCCAACATGATTCTAAGACACAATGTTGTAAGCAACTTGAGGCAAGAAACAGACTCTGCCACCTTCTATTCAAAACAAGCGGCATAATTTGCAGAGACCCATGTAAGTAAGGTTCACAGCCCCTTATCCAAAATGTATTAAGAATTTCAAAATGGCAACATCAGAGCATTAAACCAAACACAGGATCATTTAAGTGTCAGGTCCTGCTTGACTGCCCAAGTCACACGCCCATGAAGCCAGCACTGCGTCTCTATTTTCCACAGCACCTAGTATAGCATGACTTGATGAAGTATGGCTTTAATTGAATGCCATCAACAACAATGAATGGGAGGTAATGCCAAGCAATAACATCCACAAAATGTGAGAGAGCTGACTTCACAATATTCCTCCCCACTTTAGTACTATCCATTAAACAGTCTGCTTCACTTGCTTTTTTATGCCTTGAAGCAACACTTCTGTAGCAGGCATATTGCCCAGGAGATGGCAACATGGCTAAAAACCTATGTGTGCTCCAAGCAATTGATTATCCTCAAAGCTTTTCCCCTCTTTCTATGCACCAAGTTGTAACCTCTTTCAGAACCCATCACCCATCCCTTTCTCAAAACACTTTCTTTCGGACGCGTTCCAGATGGGATGCATGTCCATTTGTCATGGTGAGTTTACAGATATCCAACTTCACTTTCAGTGAATATTCAACTTACTCCAGCACTGCTAACTCATGACCTGAAAAGCAAGCGAAGCAGCCAGGAAGGCCAGAATCTACACAATCACGTCTAATCGGTAGATAAGGTTGGTCTCATTATGGCTGACCCAGTGACGTTCAAATATCTGTACAAATGAAAAGGAAGTATGTGGAATATGAAACAACACACAATTCAAAAATCTCCTTTGTTAACTGTGGGGTGCCTGTGGGGTTCTTCTTTTTCCCCCCAGTGTTCTCATCAACTATGATTTGTGTTTATGTATGAAGGATTCCATGTACACAAAGTAAAGATGCATGGAGCTGAGTCAGAGACTTGTCTGGTGTCCCTATTTTGTCACCTGGTAAAACTCTAAGGACAAAAATATCCGGGGGACCTTCATGATAAACTGTTCCAGCTTCCTCACGTCACAGAGGGAGAATCTGAAGCTCAGAGAGGCTTCTTCCTGCAGTTCTATCCGCACCAGAAATGGAATCAGATTCCCGTCTCTCCCCGCTCTCCTGAAACTCACAAAGTGGCCAAGGGCTTGGCTTCTACCATACTGGTCTAGAGTCCATGTCAAAGATCACGTTGAGATGTCAAGGAAGCTGTTGAAAGCACATCAGGCACCATAATATTTTGACTCCTGCAGTGTCCACAAAATAAGTTTCTAAGGAGGGTAAATGGTAACTGTCAAAAGCTCAAGCCAGTTACTGAGTCAGTAAATAGCACCAAACACTGGCTAAACACTTAGCACTCACTCTGCCAGGCACGGAGGGAGTTAACAACAACAAAAAAATGAGGTAATAATATAGCAATTCCCCTCATGAAAGGAGCAAACAACCAATCTGGGAGATAAAAGTGAGTTCCCACTGGATCCTAAGCCCCTGTGGGGCATGCACCGTCTGTGTGACTTTTATCTCCATGCAGGTGGATCGATCCTTCCAAAATGGAAACCTTCACTAGCTTCCCTTGCTTTTAGAATAAATCCCAAAACCTTGATGCTGTTTTTGAGGCACAGCACAGTACAAACTAGGAACTGGAAAACTTTTGTGTAAAGGGCCAGATAGTAAATATTTTCGGCTTTGTGGGCCAAACAATGTCCATGGCAACCTCTCCGTTTTGTCACTGCAGCATGAAAGCAGCCACGGACAACCAGTAAATGAACAGGCATAGCTGTGGTCCAATAAAATATGTACAAAAACAGACTGTCGCATGATCTGGACTGCAGGCTGGAATATACGGACCCTTGGTATAGACTATGCATCTCAGCTTGGTGCCCAATTATCACCTGGGGGTCTTGTTAACTACAGACCCTGAATTTTTAACAAGTTTGTAGGTGATGCTGGCGCTGCAGGTACTCTGCCTTGCTGGCCTCAGCTTATACCCAACTGCCCCTCACTTTCTGTGATGGTCCCCACTGGCCCAGTCAGTTCCTCCTTCATGTCATGCTTCCTCCTGCCCCAGGGCCTTTGTGCATGCTGTGTCTTGGGGCTGGCTTGCTCTGCCTCCTTTTCCCTCATCTACTCACTTAAATCTCATCTCAGGATGCCTTCTTGAGAAAAGACGCTCCAGACTAGGTCAAGGACACTCCTTTCCCATTCTCACTGCTCCAAATACCTCTCCATCAGAGTGATTATCACAGTTATAATTTTATATTTGCTTGTCTCATTCCTGATTAATATCTACCGCCTCCACTGGAATGTCAGCTGCTTGAGAGGAGACAATATGCCAGTTTTGCTGATCGTTTTACATTGTGTCCCTGGCACAGTTTCTCAATCAGTTACTACTCCATAAGTACTGAATAAATAAATGAAGCAACGAATTAATCAATCCCTATTGTCCAGCCTGACCCATAGTATTCAGACAGACTCTCAGTAAAGATTATTAGGTAACTTTTAGAAGGTTTCAGAATTCAGAAGAGTTTATAAATTTTGGAAGGTTTTTTTAGACACCTTTACTGTTCCCCTTCCCTTGTGTTCTCTAGTCATCTCTCCCTAAGCCAGCATGTCCAAAAGAACTTTCTGTGACAATGGGACTGCTCTGTGCCATCCAATATGGTAGCCAGATGTGACTACTGAGCATCTAAAATGTACTGGTGCAACGGGGAAACCATTTTAATTTAATTTATTTTGTTTGTTTTTAATTATATTTTCTTCTTTTTTTTATTTTTATTTTTTTGGCTGCGGTGGGTCTTCATTGCTGCACGCAGGCTTTCCCTAGTTGTGGCGAGCGGGGTCTACTTTTTGTTGGGGTGCGTGGGCTTCTCATCGCGGTGCCTTCTCTTGTTACAGAGCATGGGCTCTAGGCGCGCGCGGGCTTCGGCAGTTGCAGCACATGGGCTCAGTAGTTGCGGCGCACAGGCTCTAGGGTGTGCGGGCTTCAGTAGTTGCGGCGCACGGGCTTCGGTGCTCCTCAGCAGGTGGGACCTTCCTGGACCAGGGATCGAATCCCTGTCCCCTGCACTGGCAGGCGGATTCTTAACCCCTGTGCCACCAAGGAAGTCCCTATTTTCTTTTTTATTATTAATTTTTATTGGGGTATAGTTGCTTTACAATGTTGTATTAGTTTCTGCTGCTCAGCAAAGTGGTGAATCAGTTATATATATACATATCTCCACTCTTTTTTAGATTTCCTTCCCATTTAGGTCACCACAGGGCACTGAGTAGAGTTCCCTGTGCTATACAGTAGGTTCTCATTAGTTATCTATTTTATATATAGTAGTGTGTATATGTCAATCCCAATCTCCCAATTCATCCCACTCCCCCACCCCTGCTTCCCCCCTTGGTAACCGTAAGTTTGTTCTCCACATCTGTGACTCTATTTCTACTTTGCAAATGAGTTCATCTGTACCATATATCTAGATTCCACATAAAGTGATATTATATGGTATTTGTTTTTCTCTTTCTGACTTACTTCACTCTGTATGACAGGCTCTCTTATGGAGGATCCCTTGTACATGATGATATGCTTCTTTTTTTTTTTTTTTTTTGCTGCTTTCAAGATTGTCTCTGCTTCTGGCTAACAGTTTAATTATGATGTGTCTAGATATTAACTCTTTGAGCTTATCCTACTTGAAATCATTGTTTCTTTGTTGTGTAGATTACTGTTTTTCATCAAATTTCAGCTATTATTTCTTCAAATATTCTTTCACTTTCTCTCTCTTCTCTCCTTCTCAAACTCACATTGAGAGTAGTATGTTGATATGCTTCATAGTCTCCAACAGGTCTCTTAGGCTCTATTTTTCTTTACTCTTTTATCTTTCTGTTTTTCAGACAGAATAATTTCAATTAATCCATCTTCGAGTTCATTGATTCTTTCCTCTTCCTGCTGAAATCTGTTGTTGAGTCCCTCTAGTAAATATTTCCTTTCAGTTATTATACTGTTCGACTGAAAATTTCTGTTTGACTCTTTGTTTTAAATAATTTATATTCCTTTATTGATATTCTCTATTTGGTGAGACACTGTCTTAATCAGCTCAGGCTGCCATAACAAAATACCATACACTGTGTGATTTAAACAATAGAAATTTGTCTTCTCACAGTTCTGAAGGCTGGAAGTCTGAGATCACTGTGCCAGCATGATCACGTTCTGATGAGAGCTCTCTTCCTGTGTTGCAGAGGGCCATGCCATGTCCCCACACGGTGGAGAGAGAGGGAGAGTAATCTCTCTGGTATCTCTTCTTTTGAGGGCACTGAGGGCCTCACCCTCATAACAGCATCTAACCCTAATTATCTCCCAGAGGCCCCATCTCCAGATACAGTAACATTGGTGGCTAGGGCTTCAACATAAGGGCACTGAAAGCAGACAGTCTGGAGCTGACTGCCATTCTGAACACAAATCCGTACCTCATTTCCAGCCCACCTCTCTTTGTCCTGTGCTACTGAAGCTTCAAAACAGTAATCTGTTTCTGACCTATTTTTTTTTTTAAATCTTTAACTCTTACTTTTTAAAATCTGATCCAGGAAGATTCAAAATGGAAATTAAATAAAGACGTAAGAAATAATGTCAAAAATATGTGTTACGGAATTCAATCCAAGCCAATGAAGTTGATAATGAAGCGTTTCCATGGGTCTCCATGATCTTCTCTGTATTACTGTCCCTCTGCCCCACTGATTTAGCTTCTTCCCACTCCTTATTCCATCACCTCCTTCTATATCATTCAAGTTAAATAAGGACCTTCCTTTCCCACAGGAAACAGCCTGTAATGTGCTCATGATAAAGTGTTAAGTGATGGATGATACAGTAAAAAGAAACACTGGGACTTGGTTTCCAGAAATTACTTTTCTGTCCAGACTTGATCCATAATTTATGTTGGAAAAGTTTTCTTCTCCCTCTTTGTTCCTCAGTTTCCTCATCTACCAAATGAAAATGCTGATCTCCATGGTTTTACTTTGAATGTCCCCATAAGTCTATGACTATTAAGTCATCACCCCTGGGCACTACATTTTTAAGAGTATATGCATTTAAAGGAGAATACAGAAAAATGGCAATGTTGTATCTTAAGGCAGGACTCACCTTAAGATACAACAGTGGTGATATTTTGCGCACATGTTTATTATACAAACATTTATTGAGGGTCCATATTTAGGGCTCTCCTTATGTGTTAGTGATACAGAGGTGAGTGACTACTGCCCTAGGAATGCACATAGTCTCATGAAAAACTAATTCTTGAAGAAGACTTAGCCTAACCAAAGTTGGTTAAAAAATTATCTCCCTTGTTAATCACTCCATTGGTAATGCTCACCTGAAAAATTGTTTTGTCTCTTCAAAATACAGTGCTGAGATTTACAGGTCATGCCTGCTATGCATACCAGTGATTCCATGGTACAAATGCCATAGACTTGCGATCCCTACTCTAATGCATTATTACCACACAAGGTAGTGACTGCCTTTTTGCATTGGTTTCCCATCTCTTTGCATCAGTTTCCTCCTTAGTCACTATGCTTCACCTCCTTGAACCTTATCTCTCAACTACATGATGGAGATAATAATAGCACTCATTTTATGAGACCTTGTGAAGATAAGTTAGATGATGTATGTAAAACAATAAACACAGAATCTGACACCCAACATTGCCCATTATCCTTTAAATCACTGGTTCCCTATTGGGCAGCAATAGGGCTATGCCACCCCCTAGGGGATATATGGCAGTATTTGGAGACGTTTTTCGTTGTTACAACTTGGGGAGGCGCATTACTGGCATGTGCTGAGTTATAACCCGAGGATACTGCTGAACAGCCTACAATGCACAGGACAAACTCTCACAGAAAGAATTCTCCAGCCGAAAATGTCAATAGCGTCAAGGTTGAGAAACCCTGCTCTGCATTAGTGCTAAAACAAATGCTGAAGCAAGTTTTGAATGAAAGTCATTAATTCTTGCTACCTTTTCAAACTATTTCTATTTTATTTTCTTAAAATTATAATACACAAAACTTAAGAAAATTTATTGTCCGCTTAGTACTGGGTACTGGTTAAGACAGAAAAAAAAAAAAAAAGCCTATCTTCCCTCCCTCCTTCCCTCCATCCCTTCCTTTCTTTCTTCTTTGCCTCTGTCTTTCCCTCTTTCCCCTCTCTTTCCTTTTTCCCAAGCTCTATAAAGATGGTTGCCAGCTGCAAGCAAAGATTTGCAGAGAGAGTCAAGGCACATAATTTGCATCTCAAGTTCACCATGAAAATTTACGCTCCTGCACAAGGCAGGAAGCTCCGGAAGCTGATTCTCTCCGGTGACATATGCACTCCACAAAGCAGAAACTGTTGTTGTCAGAATAACTGACCTAAAACATCAGGATGTTTGCCTAAACTCGGAGAGCCTGTCCTATAAATTGCCACTGAGCAGGGACCGCATATGGGATTAGAACCTGCCTTCTGGAGGGGTGATTTGTCAGCCTAAGCGGCAGAACCAGAACCACAGTAAATAACACTAAAACAAAATGAGCTACATTCTCAGAAATGCTGTCCTTTATGTTGCAATGGACAGTGAGGGAAAAGGAGATAAGTAATGACTGCCCGCTGCATTCTCACATTTCTACCCAGCCACGGCCTCCTCAGTCACAGGCACTGTGTACCACTGTGAAAACTGACCATGGGTCTTATGTCCTTGATGGGGAGGAACACGTGCATATAGCTGATAACAATATGGCCAGGGAAAAAAACATGGACCTTTGAGGGAAAAAAAAAAAAAAACGAACACAGTTCCGTGTGGGGATAAAAGTGGTAGGTTAATTCCAACTGGGTGAAATTAAGGAGGACTTTGACAAAGCATATTTGAACTAGGCTTTAAAATATGAGTAGGATCTGGGTAATGACGTCTTTTTTTTTTGGCCAGGCGGCATGTGGGATCTTAGTTCCCCGACCAGAGATCACACCCACACCCCCTGCATTGCAAGCACGGAATCTTAACCACTGGACTGCCAGGGAAGTCCCTGGGATAATGACTTCTTAACTTGAACTCCATGAACCTTTGAGTGGAGTCTGCGAACTTGAATGGAAAGAACAAAAACAAAAAACCTTTATTTTGACCAATCTCCACCTGACATTTAGCACTTCCCTCAATTACTAATATAAGCCACACACACAAGAGTACCAGTAGAACCTGTCACCGGCAGAAATCACAGGTATTTTCATGGCATGTTACTGCACTACAGATAATTGAAATGTTATTTATGATCCCTCCTTTGAAATTGCAGTAACTATTAGACTAATTGTTAGATCTTGTTATGCGTGAGTCCATTAGAAAAGCAGACACATTACTGTATCACAATTTAAGTTTTTTAAAAAATTTGTTAACTATTTTTAAATAGTTAAAACTATTTTTAAAACTATTTTAATCGTTAAATTGCTTTATTGGTTTTCTTTGTAAATTTATGGATTTTATGTCATGAATTTTAAAATGTTGTTCTGACAAGAGGTGAATAGACTTCTCCAGATGCCAGATGGATCACAGCACAAAGGAAACTAAGACCCCATGACAGACAGAATATGGAGACTGGACAGCAATCTGACTTCATGATTAGTTTGAGAATAACAAGAATAAGGCCTGACGTCTTTACAGTGCTTTACTATGGGTCAGACGCTAGAAAATTTGATTGTCCCAACAACTCTATGAGGCAGTTATGATGATTTTCCCCATTTTAGAGATGACAAAACTGAGGCAAAGAGAGGTTAAGTGACTTGCCCGTGGTCACACAGTAAGAGGTGGAAGTGGGTGACTAATTTAAGAGGCCAAGCTGATTACAACTACATTACACTGCTGCACAACAGTCAGATAATGAGTAAGTGGTTGAGGGAGAGTCTGAACTCAGGTCAATACAATATCAAGCCTGGACTCTTGATCCCTGCCCCAAACTGTATGACAGCTGAGGTCAGAATCCCCATAGTACAAAGTTGAGGCCAGAGTATAGGTGACCTTGAATGCCATGCCAAGAAATCTGATTTAACTCTGTGGTCATGGGGAGTTACTGATGGCTTGTGAGCAGGGAACAAACACTGTATGATCTATATTTCAGGCAGATCATCATGGCAACAATATGGAAGATAAATCAGAGGAGCAAAAAGTCAGAGGCAATGGGACCAGTTATGCAGCCGCTGGAGAACCTGTCCTAGGAGAAGTTGAGATAAAGGTGAGGACAGACAGGAAAGACATTTGGGGAAAGAATGGGATCTGGTACATATCCGAGATCATGGGGGGGGGGCTATGTGAGGAAGTGGGGATGTCAAACATACTACCCAGGTGTCCAGCTAGAGTGATTACGCTGGGACCAATAAATGAAGCAAGGAACAGAGAAGGAAAAGCAAACTTACTTTTGAGGGGCAGGGACAGTAAAAGTCAATGAGTTCTTCCTTGAATATATTGAGTTTGAGGTACCCATGAAATACCCTGGTGGCTATATTCAATTGAAAGTGGGAAGCTTGGGTGTGGTCCTCTACAACTGAGATGTCATTTATGTCCTGGGGACGCTCCTACATTTCAGAACTAGACCAAAGTAGTGGAGCCAATGGAAGAGCTAAGAAATGGATAGACAGGTAAGGGATGTAAAAGCCAAGGGGGGAAATTGTGCTTATGAGCGCAGAGAGGTAGTGGAGACAACAGAAAATTAAAGAGTAATAAAACACTGAAATAGAACCCCAGAAATATTTTAAATTTTATTTTCTGGAGGCTCCTTAAGGCAGATAGGAGTAAGCTGCTTTGGGGTTTATTTAAGTTTTGATTTTGCAGAGGGCCAAGAAAATGACATTTCTAGCTCTTGCTGACCCATTTGAAGATTGGAAGTTCTAAGATAAGTAATGAAAGAACCATTTGGGTTTCCAGTCACAAGGAGGAGAGGTGAAGGCAAGGAGAAGTTTTCTAAGGAATCTTCTTTTCACAATTGTAAAACGGAACAATAGCGCGGCATGTGTGTGGGTACGCTGGGAGTAGCCTTGAGTTGTTCACAAATGTATATGCCAATGTTACAACATAGTGTAAACCTGGAAACAACTTTCAGAGGAACTGAAACCATGGCAAATATAAAAAGCACCTGTATATGAATGTGGCAATATCTATAAAAGAGTTTTGTGGGGATGGGAAAATACAGAGTGGTGGACAATAAACTAGTCAAACAGCTGAATCATTTAAACACCTGGGAAATCTCATTTGTCCAGGAGGTGAAAGAATCCTGAAGCGAAGAGATTAAAATTTATTACAATAAAGAATATTAAAGGAGATTTATAATAAAGTCACAAAACCGATTATTAAATCTGGCAGGGCAACTTAGATATGGAAAGAAGAAGATAAAAAGACGATATGAGAAGAAGATAAAAAGACGATATGAGAGAAGTTGTTAAAATTTCCCATTTCACTGGAGACTTGGATAAGATTTAAAGGGTGGAATCTTTAAATTCAGGCAGGGTGCTGAATATTAACAATCAGTGACCAGAATTTACTTTTACAAAAAAGAAAAAAAAAAAAGGAAAAGATCAACTAGAAAAACATGTTGAGAGAATGAATTAAATTCAAAACTACAATTAGTAGGAGAGAAGGAGGTAGAAATCACTGCATGGAAAGAGATCTTGCAATGCTAGTTAGTCCAAACCAAATAAGTGATGCCAGATGAAGAACACCTGTCCATTCATATATGGGTCCCACCAATGCAGAGGGTGTGTGCTAGTTTTCTTGGTGCCTGACTCAATTAGAAGTCTACTGATTTGCCAGTTACAAAAAAATTGAACTCTCCTTGGAGGAAAAGTGAAAATGCTCAACTTCCAAGCTGGGAAGTTCTAGGGCTAGCAGTATATTTAAACTCAGCTTAAGACAGAAGCTCAAATGGTTTCCCTAGAACTCTGCTCTCTTTGTTTCTGAGATCAGCTCTGCTCTCTCCCTCATGTGATTTCTTTCTCACTCAGACTCTCTCCTCCTGGTCTCAAAGTGGCTGTCACAGTTCCAGACCTTACCCCCTTTCAGCTTTTCACCAGTGGGATAAAGCACTGCTCTCCCCACAATGGTCAAGCATGAGAATGGGATATGATCATTGGCTTAAGCCAATCTGGGCCCACCCCTGGAGTGGAGGGGACTGATGGAGAATAATCACATGACTTAAGAGTGAGTGAGGGGTAGTTCCCTCACTTCCAGTGAAAGAAGGGAATGGTTTTTGTTTGTTTGTTTGTTTTTACAAAAGAAGGGAGAAGGATTACAAAAATAATAAATGTTCACTACAGTTAAAAACTTTTAGTTCTGAAAGTCCTACTCTTTGTCTCACATAAGCTTCTTGTGCTAAAGTTTTAATCAATTCCCTTTTGTTTTGATCAATGGTGGTGTCAAGTACATATCAGTAAGCAAAAACCCTCATTATGACAATGGAGAAGAGCCTTTGACCCTTCATAGTGGTGGTCTGCCTAATCGGGGTAATTCTAGTTATTGTAGGTGAGCTAATCTTTTATTTTTCAAACAACTGAAGGAAGATGATGAAGAATATACATTTAGGAAGATAAAATGACCTGTGCACACCGTCAACAGGCTACTGTCTTGCTTATTCTGTAAACAGCTATTCATCATTTATTTGCATCCGTCTGGCTATCGTCTGTGCCTCTGTATTGTGAGATGTCCTCCCTTCACTCACTCAAGCCTCACAGAGGAAGGTCGGAACGCATTAATTACAAGCTATTAGACCTTGGTGCAATTAATGCTGTTGAAAACATCAAATCACTTGGAAAATAACTAAGGAGGAATGGCTGTGAGCGCTGCAGGGGTTCTGGGCAGCACACGACAAAGCATCACGCACTCTTTTTTTTTTTTTAAGTCAAGAGAATGTGATTATCGTACAGAAGAAAGAAGTCAAACGGAGCTTGATCTCCTGCTCCTCAGGTGGGAGGATCTGAACACGTTAACACGTGAAACTTTTTTTTAAAACTGGGAGAAGAGTTAGACTTTCTCTCTCCATTATATTTTCACAGTGTATAATTACAAATGCCAATCCAGACACAGCAGGGGCTGCCCTTGAATATATTAAGGCAAAACCACACATCTCTGGAGGGGAAGAAAGCAAGAGAAGCAAATTGCATCGTGTCATCCGTTAGGCTGGGGCAATTCTCGGCATAGCAAGTACAGGAGAAGAAAATATATACATATGGGAAGGTCCCTAAGCATGAAGATAAGTATCAGGAGTGGCATTTTGTTTTCTCTCATTAGTCCCACCTCTATCGACCCACCTCCCCATCCCCCTTGCCTAAGAAAACCTCTATACAAAACAGCTAAGAGAGAGGAGTCATTAGAGAAATATGCTTCTTTGTTGAAACCAAGGTCTGATTCCTTAGAAGCTTACTTAAAATATGAGAGACTTTTTTTTACAAAAAACAGAAATCGCTCTTTCCAGGCGTCCTCATAGTGTGTTGTCATGGCTTTCAAGTACAAAATGAACTGCAATTCTTTTTGTCACAAAAGGCAAAGCAGAATGAAAATCTTCCAAGAGAATGTATTCAAGGAACTCAGCAAATCATGTAATACAGACAGACAAGAGAGAGGCTGTCCCAGAAATATACATTCCAGTTCTTTGTCACTTTCTACAAGCGCGAGAGTGAGGTTCAGGGCCACAGTCTTCCACAGGGACTGCAGGTAGTTCTGAAGCTATTCACTCATTTGCTGAATGAGCACTGGCTGATGCCTATTATGTGCCAGACACTGTGCTATTTACCTCTATATGTTATTTCATCCAATCATCACTTTATCCTCATTTTAATAATGAAAAAAAACTGGGGGCTCAGAGAGGTTAAGTAACTTTTTCAAGTTCAGAAATCCAGGCAGTGGTAGAACTGGGTTTTGAACCAGTGTCTGTCTGATTCCGAAGCTCATGTATTTCCAGTGCACCATGATGCCCTATATGTAAACAAACCAGAGAAGTTTAACTTCCTACCCTGGTGCTAGGGATTCACAAGGATGATGCCACCTGCACTGCAGCGTGCCAGGATGAACACGACTCAGGTGAGACAAAGCGCTGTTCCAGGACCTCTGATCATCATATGTTCAGCACTGTCTGCATCTATGACCATGGAGAGGAGAGAGGGGTCTTCCTGCAGGAGACACATCACTACCCAGCAAAGGGTAGGTCTGAAGGGACCAGCAAAGCTTCTCCCGGACTCACCCTCAAGAATATAAGCAGAGATCCCAAGGTTGATGAGACATCCATTTAAGAAAGAAAGTCGTGGACTTAACAGACCATGGTCAGTGGCTCTGAGGATGCTGAGAACTTACAGAAATTGCCCTTTCCCTTTGCATCTTATTAATATTAAATCTATGCTGTTCATTGCATCTCAATGATTAGAAATAAATACCCTGAAATGGGGCGGGGGGAGGAGGCACAAGCACATGCTTGCCTGAGCAACCAGGGGAGGGAGGGCCATGAAATGGCATTTACCCCCCAGCCCTACAGCCCACTCAGGGGAGGGCAAGGCAGCTTAAAAGCATGTCTGCAAATTGATACTCTTCCTCCAAGAGGTAGAGCCTACTGTCCTTACCTCCAAGTGCCCAGTCAGCTGGACTTAATGACTCACCTCTAAGGACTAGTAGAATAAAGCAGAAGTCACAATGTGTGACTTCAGAGACCAGGTCATAAAAAGGTACTGCGGCCTCCGCTTCAGTGGCTCTCTCTCTTGAATCACTTACTTGGGGGAAGCCAGCTTCCATGGGGAAAGTAGCCAGATGGAAAGACTCGTGCAGCAAGAAACTTAGGTCTCCTGACAACAGTCACATGAGTACGTCTGGAAGTGAATCCTCCAGCTCCAGTCAAGTTGATGGCTTGACTGCAACCCTCTGAGAGAGCCTGAGCCAGACCACCCGGATAAGCCACGCCCAGATTCCTGACCTCAGAAACTCTGTAACGTAATAACTGCTTGTTGTCTTAAGGGGCTAAACTTTGGGATAATTTGTTACATAGCAAAAGATAAATAATACGGAGAGATTTAAATATTCAGAGAAGAGAAAGGCAGCTTTAAAGAGTGAAGGCAAGCTGGATGATTCTGGAGGCTTCACTGATTCTTGAAGCATGGCTCAAAGACCTAATCTGAAAGGAAAGAGCCTTCCTGGGTCTTCATCTGGAAAGAAGCTGGAGAGGTTCCCAAAAGGCAGCAAAGGGAACTTGTCTTTTTTTTCCTGGTGCACATACGACATACAAAGTCAACTTGTTTAAAGATCTTCCAAGCGTGCCATGTGGAATGATAGGAAAGGTATTTAAATCTATGTTACAGAAGTGTCCACGTAAAGAAGAGTAATCACGTATTATTTGCTGTTGGAAAATTACATTAAGCCATCACAAGAAGTGCCACAAACATGTATCGGTTGTCTAATCTCTGGAAGGTGCTAACTAGACGTTGTGGGAGAGAACAGGTGGTTCTTGTCTTCAGGGAGCATGGAGTCTTCTTAGAGAGCAGAGAGATACAAGGATTCAGCATCTCTTCAACATATATTTCTACACCAGTAACTATGTGCCAGGTCCTGCATTTGCCTCTGGACAGATGACATGAAGTCAGATACAGCACCTGCCCTCAGGATCTTCAAGTTCGTGTGGATACAGACAGGTGTACATGTCTGTATACATGTATACAGATAATGGCATGATACTATGTGTGGTAAAAGATAAGCCCTGGAGGTTCACAGAAACACACCTAAGAAACATAAAGCAGAGGGAGCTAACGGTCCCCCAAATATTCCATGTGCCCCACTAAACCTCACAGCCTTGCTGGCAGTTAGGTTGAGATCTTGGGGCTAGTTGGAGCTGTCAGAAGACGGGTACAAGGCTGTATGTCTAGATGATGCAAATCCAAGGTGGCAGAGCTCCTCTCAGCCTGGGCCCATAAGGACTGTGAAGCAGAGCTGCCTCCCCTTCCTGCCGTCAGCATCACAGACATGAATATGGGAAACACACCTTTGCTGGTAAAGCCACGGAGACTCTGGTGCTGGTATGTTTCTGCAACACAGCATAGCCCACCTTTACTGAGACAAGAAACATCATCCGGCCATAGGGTGTAAGGAAGAGTTTCTATAACTTAATTTCAAATATATATGCATTCAGGGGTGTGTTTAGGAGAGAGGAGTGGAGGAAAATGTGGTCCAGGCAGAGGGAACAGAATGTACAAAGGCCCAGAGGCAAGCGAGAGCATACTGTGTTTGAGAGAATGCAAATTACTCGATTTGGCTACAGCAGAGTCTGCAGCAGGGGGATAGTGACAAAGGAGGCTAGAGCTTCCTGGTAAGGAGCTTGGACCCTGTCCTGAAGGCCGTGAGGTTTCTTGGGAGGATTCTGAAGAGGGAAATAACATGTTATGATCAAATACATGCTTCCGGATAACTAACAATACCGGACCAAATCTGAGGTGAGACACAAAAGACGTGGGCACTGCGTAGTCTGAAGAAGGGAGGTTTCCCCATGAGTTGTGGTCAACACAGAAGAATCTACTGGAGAGAAAAGATATGGGGCCTTGAAGGGGAGGGAGAAGGACAAAAGGGGAGCAAAGCAGCCAAAAAAGTGAAGGAGAAACGCTCTAGAGACCACTTCACCAACATCCAGTCTTCATATAGGGGAGTATTTAAATGATGAGAAAGGGTGTTTGAGAAGGTCTTGAACATCTGTGTATTAGTTTACTATTGCTGCACTAATTCTGTGTAACAAACAACGCCCAATTCCCAGGGGCTTGACGACTAATTTATTTATTCCTGCTCTTCAGTCTTCAGTTCAGTGAGGGCAGCTCTTCCTCAGACTGTGGGCTGGGCTCAGGTTCACTCATGTGTCTCTTTCTGGGGCCAAGGCTAAAGGGATGGCGGCTACCTGGGACATGCTCTTCTCAGGGTAGATCACAGAGAGGGAAAGCCATGCAAACAAATCTCTGGTGGCATCATTCTCACTACTCTTCTCTCACCCAAGGCAGGTCACATGGTCAAGTTCAATGTCAGTGGGGTGGGAAAGTATACTCTGCTCACATGAGAGGTAAGGCAAAGTTACCCAGCAAAGGCTGAGGTTCATGGTCCTACTGTGAAGAACTGGAAACAGGAGCCCAACCCATTCCAGCCAGTCAGAGAATTTTAACTTCATGGTCCACTGAGGTGTTTGCACATCAGAGTGGCAGGAAGTGGAAACATTTTAGCTGGGCAGAGATGAGAGGTCTGAAGATGTGGGAAGCTAGTGCAACTGTAACTCTAATGGAACAATGTAACTGAGGAGAATGAAGGGGGGTGGTGTCTGAAGGGTGGAGTAAGAGGACGTTAATGACTGCAAATGACGATGACAGACAGGAAAGGCTAGAAGACAAGTCAAAGATGATTCTGATGCCTCTGGTTTGGATGAGCAGAGCTCTGGGTGGCACTGATCATTTAAAGAAGTGGAGCTAATTTGGAAGATGTGAAAAGAAGAGAGTGTTGTGTATGACATGGGGTCCTTATGGTATATTTAATGTAAATGTGGAACAGCCGAGCAGAAACATCTGGAAGTTGACAAGGTCTAATGAACACTTGGAAGAAAGGCCAGATATGAATATGTAGAACTGAGGGGCACCCACAGCAAGAAGCAGTTGAGGTTCCCAAGGAAGTGAGCGTAAGGAGAAAGGGTTTAATTTTACAAAAAGGGGAAACGGGGAAGGAGTGGAAAAACAAATATTGTGAGACAAGGCTAGTGACACGACTGCATTTAAACAAACAAACAAGTAAACTCTGCAGATAATAATACCTAGGAAGCAACCCTCTCAATATAATTCTCTGACATATGCCTTTGTCCACATTAAAATTACTTTGGAATTTTAAAAACAGATGGCATTTCTGTTGCTCTGTAGAACATAATCTATACGACTACAGGTAAAGATATGAATTTACAGATGTTAAAATGCTACAAGAGAAATGCAGCAGCTGGAGTGTTAATGAAAACATAATCTCTCATGTGTGGAAATAAGCAACATACATTTGCTGTGATGGGGCAACCCTTATGAAACTTCACTGCAGCAAAGTGAAAAATCTGAGCAGAGAAACTTTTCCAGCCAAGAGGAGAAATGTGATGAATTCTTTTAATTTTCTTTAAACTCAAATGTTCCCGTGCATATGCCAGCATGGCAAGAAGGAAACAAAATTGGCTGTGTACTGGCATTGTACACTTCTTTAAAAATTAAATGAAACCGCTTCATGTATTACTCATCCAATCGTTTATTAATGACCACATTATGTATGATGTCAGGTCTGACATATATAATAGAATCTTAATTGAATCACGGAAACACGTACCAACAAGACAACATCCATCCATTATATGAGAAATGCACACTGCGGCTGACAAAAGACTTCTGTACACATGATGGTCGATGACTAGACATAATACCTATTACACAGTCTCGGCCAATTTACAGCTGAGAAAACAAAGTGTAAAACTGATTAAATGACTTGCCCAGGACGGTGCAGCTGCAAAGTCAAAGTGCGTTACTGAAATCCAAGTTGGATGGATGTCCTTTCAACTACATCAAGATACTTATCTACACAAAAAGAGAGTTCTCCTTCCTACATCCACCTCCTCCCCTCCATTAAGACTTCTGTAGGCTATTTATTGCCTAACAGTCAAAATCTAGCATCCTTTGCAGAGCATATCAGAGTCTCTATAATCAGTCCTTCATTTATTATTATCTCAACCTCTATCGCCGCCTTCTCACCCATTTCATCACACCCGTCCCTGAGGACTACAGTTGAAGGATGCTCAGTGCCAATATGGATAATATTTAATATCAGAAATATAAATATTTTACAACATTTATAGTTTCAAAAATTCACATTATACTTATGTTTTGAAGTGTTTATAAATTTCTGGTTTGAAACTATTCAGTTTTTAATTTCCCTTACTTATTAAATTTGTGAATTCTAAACCATTTAAATTACAATGCTAGGGCTTCCCTGGTGGCGCAGTGGTTAAGATTCCACCTGCCAATGCAGGGGACACGGGTTCGAGCCCTGGTCTGGGAAGATCCCACATGCCACGGAGCAACTAAGCCCGTGCACCACAACTACTGAGCCTGCGCTCTGGATCCCGCAAGCCACAACTACTGAGCCCGTGTACTGCAACTACTGAAGCCTACGGGCCTAGAGCCCATGCTCTGCTACAAGAGAAGCCACCGCAGTAAGAAACCCGCGCACTGCAACAAAGAGTAGCCCCCGCTCGCAGCAACTGGAGAGAAAGCCCGCATGCACCAACGAAGACCCAACGCAGCCAAAAATACAATAAATAAATAAATTTTTTAAATAAATAAATTACAATGCTACTATTAGCACTTTTATTTTAATATTATGTGGAATAAAAAGTAAAATGCTGGCAATGACACCTTCTCCAGTACAGGAGTCACTAATCACACATCACATTGTTCTTTGAAACATGTCAACATCTAGATATTTTTGTCTTCATTTATTTCCGATCTTTTAACAAAGAACTCTCTTCTGGCGCATGTTGAGCAGGACAAAAACCACCCTTGACCACTGAGATACTACAGAAACTTGGACGCTATAGAGAAAAGCAAAGTTTGGCATGCCCCCAGGCTACTGCTCAACACGACTATCAGCAAGTCATCCTGGCACACTGTAAATGTAATACTGTAGAGCCCTACACGTTCACAACAAAATCAAAGATACAAGTTAATGGAAACCCAGGGGGTTCGGGGATGTTGAGTGGGTCAGCAACATGTGTCAGAAATTGCCACACTGCACAATGGAAAACATCCAGACCCACTGCATAGAACAAAGACATCGCACCGTTTCCAACTGCTCTTCTAAAAATATAGATACTGTCATTTCAGCAGGTGGATTTTATAACCACAGGCTATGACTTTTTTTGCCATGAAATACTCATTAAATCTACCATTTTATTTTTGTGTTTGATAACAATTACTTGAGAAAAGGTAAAAGGTGAATTCTGAAAGAAGCTTCTACGGTTTCCAATTGCCCCACTTGGTGATGATGGCTAATCCACAGTGATAATAACAGAAGTAATTCCCTTACTATAAACATATATGTAGCTCTTACTCCATATTGCTCATTCCAGCTGCACTGCTGTGTCCGCAGAAAACTAACTGGCAGGGAGAAACAGCTGCTATTATACCCAACCCAAGCAGGTTACATCCAACATCATCTTGGTTTTTTTTTTTTTTTTCCAGAATTCTCTTTAAGTCTTACCTTGCTAGAAGAAGACTGCATCTCTGACTTTTAAGACCCACACGTTTGCTCATGATGTCATCTGATGAAGAAGAGAGGCTCCATATTCTCCCCTTCCTCAAAGCCTTCCTGGTCACTCCAGCCACCAAGAAGAGCTCTCTCCACCAACTCCTAGGCATTACTGTCATAAAATCAAGGAATCTCCAAATAGGACAGGATCCTAACTATTTTTACCTGTCCTCAGATGCTTGAGTTCATTTATTTATCCATTCACCAAGCATTTGTTAAGCCTTACCCTGCTGCCAGGCACAGTTCTAGACATGAAGATGTAACAGTGGAGGAGACACACAGCCCATTCTGTAAATCTTCTCTGATCATCTTCTCTGGAGCTGAAGTCTGTCTGCTACTTAGGGTCGCACTTAAGGAATCCTCTCCCTCTTTCACATGACCGCCTTTCAATACATAGCTCATGATGGTGACACTTTCCTTCTTATCTTTTTAGTCTAAGTGTCTCCAACCCTCCTGAACCGCTGCATTGTATTTTTAATATCTGCCTACATGTCTCTCTCCCCAACTAAACTGCGAGCTTCAAAAAGTCAAGGTTCACATATTCCCTCTATCCATCTAGAACAGGATTTCTCAACTGCAACACTACTGACTGGATAGTTCTTTATTCTTTACTGTGGGTGGCTGTTCTGTGCATTGTAGGATGTATCACAAGCATCCCTGGCCTCTACACACTAGGTGCCCACAGCAATCCTTCTTCCAGTTATGACAACTGAAAAAGTCTCCAGATATTGTGAAAGTGGCCTGGAGACAAAAATCACCTCCTACTGGGAACCACTGCTCTAGCACTGTATCTTGTAATGGACCACACACTGGTAGACAATTCACATTTACAGAGCAATTTACCATTTGCAAAAATGTTCAAGTACGTTGCCTCATTGATGCTCATGATATTTTTGAATTACGTTTTCATGCCCATTTTGGATTTGAGATTCAAACCTGGGTGGTCTGAATCCAGAGCCAGCACTCGGAACCTAGCTGTGTAACCTTGGGAAAGCTACTCAATAGCCACAGTTTCTTCATCTATAAGATGGAGGAAAATGGGCACGCCTATCTCAGAGTATTGTGATGAGGAGTAAATGAGAGAAACCTGGCACACAAGGGCTCAATAAATCTTGGTTCAGAAATTTTGCCATTTGCAGCAACATGGATGGACTTGGAGAACATTACGCTAAGTGAAATAAGCCAGTCACACAGACAAATACGGTATGACCTCACTTATATGTGGACTCTAAAAAATACAATAAACTTGTGACTATAACAAAAAAGAAGCAGACTCACAGATACAGAGAACAAACCAGTAGTTATCAGAACAAACCAGTAGTTATTAGTAGTTACAAGTAGTTACCAGTGGGGGCTATATAGGGGTGAGGTCCAAACTATTGGGTGTAAGATAGGTTCAAGGATGGGGGGGATATAACAGGGGGAATATAGCCAATATTTTGTAATAACTGTAAATGTAAAGTAACCTTTAAAATTGTAAAAAAAAAAAAAAAAATTAAAAAAAAAACTTGGTTTACATTACTCCAATCAAGCACAGATTTTTTTTTTTTTTTTTTTTTTTTGGTGGTGGGGGGAGGTTGAGGGGTTTTTTTTCCATTAAATCCAGAGGAGGGCAGAAAACTTATCAGGAAAGACTCTCTTTATGGAGATTCAAAAGGTGTTAGGACTAAGGACAGTCCTTGATACCACAGGATAGTCATCTTGCAATCACATGAGAAAGGCCTGTCTGTGACATCTGAGAATTAGGCTACATACAAAGATAAACAACAAGTTAAGAAATGAGAAAGAGAGACAAACAGGGAGATGGAGAGTGAGAGAGAGGACGACTGACATCAAATGAACCTCTGGTTCCAACTATGCATGAAATTAATTACGCCCATGGACTCCTTGGTACCTCAACTAATAAATTACCTTCTATGCTTAAGCTGGGTAAAGATGACTTTCTATCTCTATCATCTGAAAGGAGTTTAACTAAAACAGATCTTCAGGATGACTGTCTACACTCACCCAAAGAAAACTGTTCCCTTACAATCACAAAACCATTACAGAGACAGTGTATCGTTTAATCTGGTTCAAATCAACAAATGTTTGTTGAGGGGTAACCATACACTCTGATTTTCCCTCTATAGTCTTTGTCTAATTCTGGTTTTCTGAAATTTATAATGGATAAAGGTGTCTCAGTTTGGATAATAAATTATATGGCCCCACAATTTAATTAGCACTTGTTATATACAAAACAATCTTCTGGGTCCTCTGATGGTATACTGAAAAGATGAAGTCTTCTCTAACCTTATATGTATTTTCTAGGCAGATAGACAGGTAAGCTTAAGCAATGACATAGTGAGGCATGAATGCAGTCCTTTGGAACTGAATTGAAGGGGAAAAGAAAAAATCCCAGGGCTTGACTGATGACAATTTTGTCTCCCAATGTAGATGTTCATGCATGTTGTATATCACCCTCCTGCAAGCACGTGCACACGCATCTAAATTTTAATACTCTCCTGATCAAAAGGACAGATAGAAGTATACAAACATCAACATGAAACCATGAAAATTATGACCAACAAAAACAGTCAACACAAGCTGTGCGAAAAAGTTCATCACATCATTGTCACCTCAAGTGCAGTATTTCATTTGTGGCCACAGTTATCATTTTTTGTTTGCATGCTGGAAGCTTTCATTTCAACCAGAATGGAGCTGGGTTGAATATTAAAACCAGAGACTTACTTTAATACAGCAGAGAAAATTCATCTTCACACCGTAAAATCATTCAGCCAGAAGGTAAATTTGGGACTAGTAAGTCTCCTGAAATTATACAAATATATTTTTTCTCAGGTTATAATTCCCTTGCTTTCCAACATTCTGTCTTTTGCTACACCTCTGTTGTATCCATATTAAGTTCACGTTTCTTTTTAAAACACTGACTACTGTTTTAAGGCTGTGATCCTACAGCTTTCTAATTTACCACTTCTCAGCTTGCAAGAAAAGAAAATCAACTTAGGTAAATATCTCAAGAAACAGATTAACAAGGTAAGCTACTGCTCAAATTTATACACTTATTGCGGGAAGGAGCACATGTGAACACTGAAAAAAAATTTGTTCTCAAAACTGAATGTGTCTGTTATCCTGACCCACCTATTCCAGGGGAGCAGGGTGTAACGCCATATGGAAATGAACATTTTTACAGAACTTCCGAGTTAAAGAGCGTTTCCTCACCTCCATTATTTGATTCATTTCTCTTGCAGGGTTGGGATTTTTTTTTTCCAGATGAGGAAACAGAGGCGCAGAAAAATGAAAGAACTTGACCCAAGTTACAAGCTACAAAGTGATAGAGTTCGGACTCAGATCCAAGCCCACTGAGCCTATATTCCATGATCTTTCCATCACACCTATTTACATCTGAGCCTTAATTTTGAGACAGCAGGTGGTGTCACCCCCGGGTGAATTTCAGAAGTCAAGATGGATAGGAATGGGGGAAAGGAGATTGAAAAGATAGAACATCCGTAGCTACCGCCCACCTGTATAAATTAGGACAAATCATATTGGGTTGGCCAAAAAGTTCGTTTGGGTTTCTCCGTAACATCTTACTGAAAAACCCAAACGAACTTGCTGGCCAACCCAATATTTTGATCCCTATTCCTTCCCTTCCCCACCTACATCCTCTCCCTCAGATCAGTTGTCACATTCACATGCATTCTTCCTACACCCATATGTGTCTACATATAAAACTGCTTAAGTCATATATACTAGTCCTCATCTCATTTTGATGCACTTATGAGCTGACTCTGCATGAAAATGCAATACTATAGTAGAAGAATTCATATCCAGCCTGCATTTAGCAGGTAGTTTTGTTGCAACGACAATTAGAGGAAACAGACACCTTCCATCTGAGTCTGACACAGTGCTCATCTGCTCCATACCTTGTGTCTCTCCCCAGAGGAGACACCGCACTGGGCCCTGCACAGCCCATGAGCATTTCCTTCTCTGCTTTGTGGGTGAGTCTATACAGGGCAGGAGGACTTTGCCTCATGAAGGCTAATGCATTAATAGTCAAGAAATCCCAGGGCTTCCCTGGTGGCGCAGTGGTTAAGAATCTGCCTGCTAATGCAGGGGACACGGGTTCAAGCCCTGGTCTGGGAAGATCCCACATGCCGTGGAGCAACTGGGCCCGTGAGCCACAACTACTGAGCCTGCGCGTCTGGAGCTTGTGCTCCGCAACAAGAGAGGCCGCGATAGTGAGAGGCCCGCGCACCGCGATGAAGAGTGGTCCCCGCTTGCCACAACTAGAGAAAGCCCTCGCACAGAAACGAAGACCCAACATAGCCATAAATTAATTAATTAATTAATTAAAAAAAAAAAAAAAAAAACAAGGACTTTCTCTTATTTAAAAAAAAAAAAAAAAAAAGAAATCCCAAAAGGGAACCCTGCTGCACTGCTGGTGGGAATGTAAATTGATGCAGCCACTACAGAGAACAGTATGGAGGTCCCTTAAAAAACTAAAAATAGAACTACCATATGACCCAGCAATCCCACTACTGGGCATATACCCTGAGAAAACCATCATTCAAAAAGAGACATGTAGCACAATGTTCACTACAGCACTATTTACAATAGCCAGGACATGGAAGCAACCTAAGTGTCCATCGACAGATGAATGGATAAAGAAGATGTGGCACATATATGCAATGGAATATTACTCAGCCATAAAAAGAAACAAAATTGAGTTATTTGTAATGAGGTGGATGGACCTAGAGACCGTCATACAGAGTGAAGCAAGTCAGAAAGAGAAAAATAAATACCGTATGCTAACACATATATATGGAATCTAAAAAAACAAAAAAGGTTCTCAAGAACCTAGGGGCAGGACAGGAATAAAGATGCAGACATAGAGAATGGACTTGAGGACACGGGGAGGGGGAAGGGGAAGCTGGGACGAAGTGAGAGAGTGGCATGGACATATATACACTACCAAATGTAAAATAGCTAGCTAGTGGGAAGCAGCCGCATAGCACAGGGAGATCAGCTCGGTGCTTTGTGACCACCTAGAGGGGTGGGATAGGGAGGGTGGGAGGGAGACGCAAGAGGGAGGAGATATGGGGATATATGTATATGTATAGCTGATTCACTTTGTTATACAGCAGAAACTAACACACCATTGTAAAGCAATTATACTCCAAAAAAGATGTAAAAATAAATAAATACATAAATAAAAGAAATCCCTCCACAAAACTGGTCAAGAAGTAATGAGTGTGGAAGGTACTTCAGGCCAATCATAATACCATAGGGAAACATCACATTTGATAATACAATTAGATTCAATATAAAGAACTGAACGTGAAAATAAAAACCAAGACCTGTGTCTGCATGCTTTTGTCTCCATCTTCAAGGGTGAGACACAGGCCAATAAGTGAGCAAAGGGAGACAGGCCCCGCCCAGGAGAAATGGGTCACACAAACTATCTCACCTGCGCCAGACGCTGGGCAGAAGAGGCAACCACCATACACATAATTAAAAATAAATCAGCTAAAATTTTAATTAACTCGTTAAAGGTTAATTGTAAACTAGAGCCTCCGTCTGCGATACCTAGAGGCCCCAGACACAAGGGGAATCCACACTTTCTCACAAGCTATTTCTCACAGCCCTCCACTGGGGGCTCACAAGAAATACTGGGGATAAAAAAAGGATCCCAGAGACACTCCCACTTGGTACAGAATCCCAAAGCAGGGGATGATCAGTGGCTGCTGGGAGAAAGGAACAAAGCCCTCCCACTTTCCCAGACCCCTCTTTCCTACAAAGCAAAAGTCTTAAGCTGCTGGGGGTGAGACAACCAACTTTGTCACTGCCAGGCCTCAGACAAAGAACCAGTACAACTGGGGTACGGGTAGAGGAAACCCCACCCCTAGGGAAGGGCTGAAAACTGTCCTGGGCCAAAAAGCCTAGAGCAAGGGGAGGTCTGCTGTGATTGAACATGAGGCAAGAAACTCCCACGTCTACGTCCAGCAAGAGATCCAAGTCAGAGTTCTGTTCCCATGAAAAGAAAGGAGGAATGTGAAGAAAGCATCATTCCTGAGACCCAAGTGCTTGGGGCCTATGTAAATCTGAGGCTGGGCCAGGACAACAGAGAACCCTCCTTACGCCACCCCCATGAGGCTAAAACTGAGTATGGAGCAACAAGCAGTCTGAGCCTGGAGGAGGGGCAGAGCCTGGGATGCCATCTCTGCTACCAGTGCGTGGGAACAGGCAAGAGCTGAGGATGGGTGTATAAAACACGTATCCGTGGGTCCATGCTGGTAGAAATCCATGGTTAAATACACACAGAACTAATACATGGGGGAGGGGGAGGGATAAATTAGGAGGTTGGGATTAACATATACACACTACTATATATAAGATGAATAACCAACAAGGACCTACTGTAGAGCACAGGGAACTCTACCCAAAATTGTGTAATAGCCTACAAGGGAAAAGAATCTGAAAAGGAATATATATATATACACATACACACACACACACACACACACACACACACACACACACACACACACAGTATATAGAAAAAGAACAGATATACATATATACGTATAACTGAATCACTATGCTGTATACCTGAAACTAAATGTTACTGTAAATCAACTATACTTCAGTTTAAAATAATAATGATAATACATGGGGGAGAAGAAAGAAGTCTCAGGGCAGAATTCTAAACCAATTATGTGGATACTTTACCCTCAAAGGGTGGAGCCTAATTCCCCACTCCCTAACTGTGGGCTGCACATGGTAAGTACAGTATGTAAATGGGGAAAACAGAAGTAGCTTACAGCGTTGAAACCTGGTAAGCACTACCTCAGCCATGATGAAGGTCAAAGCAACCACAGTAAGTCATATTAACAGCATGTACCCTTGGTGGGACATGATATGATGAGAATGGCACTTTACCTCTGTGCTGTCCCTCCCAAGAATCCACCACTCCAGTCTAATCATGAGAAAAAAAAAAAATCAGAGAAATCTCAGTTGTGGGACATTTGACAAAATAACTGACCAATATTTCTCAAAACTGTCAATGTCATGAAAATCGGGAAAAGTCTGAGCAACTGTCACAACCCACAGGAACCCAGAGACATGTCAACCAAACATAATGTGGTTCTGGACAGGATCCCAGAAAAGGAAAAGGGCACTCCATAAAAGCTAAGGAAAGTAGTCCAGAATAATCATGTAATTAATATTGGTCCATTAATTTTAATAAATGTACTGTAGAGATGTAGTAATGATAGTAAAACTTTTTGAATTCTTTATATTCTACATTTTACAGGTAACTTTATATGCAAATAATGATAATAATACTGTTTCAATATTGTACCAAAATGTACCCTACTAATGTGAGATATTAATAAGTGAAGCAGGGTATAAAGTATATGGGAACTTTCTGTACCATCTTTGCATTTTAGCTATTTATCTAAAATTGTTCTAAAACTAAAAGTTTATTAAAAAGTAAGGTCAACATAAAGGATCAGTCAGACTAACAAATAAACAAACATTTTTACTGCCAGCAAACATGTGCTCTAAGAAATGGCAAAGATCCTCTTTGGGCAGAAGTAATATGGTCCCAGACAGAAACCTGCATTTACAGAAACAAAATAAGAGATCTGGATATGATCCAAATTAAGGTAAGCGTAATTTTTTTTCTTACTTCTAATGGCTCTTAAAAAAAATTCACTGTATAGAGCAAATTTTATGACATTGCTTTGCAGTGTTTATAACAAAGTAAATGTATAGTGACAGGAGCACTAAAGATGGGAGGGAGGAGTTTAAGATTCTTGCACTTCAGGTCCCATAAGTCTACCTGAAAGTAGACTGTGACAAGTTTAAAGAGTAATGCAAAAGATTAAATTGCAGAATTACAGCTGCCACCGCAAAGTCAACTCATGACTCAAGGAGTAAGTCATGAAATAATTCAGAAAAGCGTTTGAGGAAAAGACCAAGAAAGAAAGGAAATGAAGAAAGCAACAGTCACATTACTTGTCTGGTGAGGTTTTTTTTTTTTTTTTTTTCTTCCTGGTTTTTATAACTAGAGAGATAATAATGTTTAGAAGTAACAACCCCCAAAAGACTAATGATACAATGATTTTTACCCATAAAGCTTTAGGACTATGATTTTGCTTAATGCCTTTTTGCCTCTGCCTTGCTTGGGGCAGCAGGAATTAAAAGAGTTAAGCTGAGGTATATACTTTTACAAGACTTCATAACTCTGGACCCTCGTGAGAAGGTAGGGAAAGATTAGGGAGGTGATCATTCAGGAGAGGAGTGAAAACAACATAAGCCACCAGGCCTGGTTTCAGCTCTTAACCTCTTCAGGGTGTGACTTCGGGCAATACTGGACTTGACAGAACCCTTAACTGCTCATTATATCCTGAGGCTAATACTCTCTACTTTACAGGAAAGTTATAAGGATGAAATGACTGCACACAGTAGGTTATCAACAAACAAACATTAGCTGCCTTCGCTAAGAGAAAGTGCAGATGAAGTATATTTTACTCAAAACTAGGGATGAGATTGAAAACATGTAATAGACAAGACAGTACAGGCACTGTCCAATCAGATAGATATCACAACCCATCCAAAAAGATTCCACCATGAAAAATCTCACCAGGACTTCGCCAGGTCAGACTGTCTGATTCTCAGCTGTGCCTGAAACTACCAGTGACTGATTTCTAATGCTGACCCAACCATCCCGCCCTCATTACTGTGGACTACTTCAAACAGAATACTTTACTATTTTTAATTTGTTTCTGTGACAAGGAAAGCAAACACCATTAAAGAACCTACCTCTATATAAAGGCTGAATTTTAAGTGTTTGGCAATAAATGAACTGTGGTGTCATATTATGCTGTGCAGATATTTGTTATTTCTCTCTTAACTGGAAGCCCAGGGTAGGATGTGGGCCTATTTCTAAATTTTATTATTAGTCTTCTCTTGTACTAAGTTCCTCCTCTCCCTCTTTCCCCTCTCCTTCCTCCCCCTCCTCCTCCATCTCTTTCTCCTTTTTTCTCCCCCTCCTGCTCTCCCTCCCCCTCCTCCTCATCCCTATTTTTCCTCCTTTTTTAAAAAAATCTCTTCAAGACGTTAAAGCTTTGACTTATATGGTAGGTATACATCCACCAGCTATTTAGTCTAATTTTTGTCTGTTTAATTTTTTTCTTTGCTTGATTTTAATTAATTTGTCCAATTAACAATTACTGAAGATCAACAAGATACAAAGTGCCAAACCACAAAAGTAAACCTATAAATACACATATGGAGTCTTGGAAGAATTTCCGGTAGTGGAGACAGATTGGGTAAGCCGCTAGAATGGTCACCATCCAAAGTGAGACACTGACACATTAATGTCTTCGCCCGTATGAGAGGGTTGGCAACATGGTTGTGAAAAGGGAAGCGTGAGTCAGAAATCAAGAGAACTAAGCAAAAGAAATGCAAAGCCCAGGAGGAGAGCAGAAGAGAGCTCTCTCCTAAGAGGCCACCCTGAGTTCCTGGACCACAGTCCAGGCTCTGAGCCTCCGCCTGGCCAAAGTCGCAGAGTTCCCCGACATGGGAAAGCTGGCTTGTGCCGATCGAATGGAAGGGATGGGGCACGTGGACCACAGGCCACCTTGGTTTCCAGTGGGGGTCACCATGTTCTAATACCTAGAGATCTCAGTCCCCCATCTGGGGCCCCTCCTTCCCAATTCAGAAGACCGACACATCGAAAGGTGGCTATGTCACAGACTGAAAGTTACATTTCCAATGCTAAGTGCCCACAGAACTCGGCAACTGCAATTCTAAATGCGTGGGATAGCATGCCCCATGCTCAACAATGAGGAGAAGCCACCTTGGTCCCAGCAATCAGGAAAGCACCTTGTCCCAGGCCAAGGAGGCACCACTGGAGACTCAGTAAAGACAGAAAACAGAAATATGTTGTTTTCCTTTAAAATACACATATATTTTCTTTGCCTTCAGCCACCTTAATTTCTTGCTTCCTACAACACCTGAGATGCTTAGTAACGCTCGAAATACCTGAATTTTTCCGCTGCCTGAGGATTCATCAGGAGCTGGTTTAATCTTCATCCCACCCACTCATCCACGAGCAACTGGAGGAATATTTCTGTTTACATGAATGGACTGGCCAAGGTAAAAGGACCTGCCATCTTAAATGACTTCTGTAGAAACCATAACTCTGGGCTATACAAAGAAATCTGCCGATCTCATCGGGGTCATGGATAATAAATCCTCATGTCACTTCATCATCAGAGCACCAGCCTGCAGCCTGCCCTTCTGGCTGCACTCTGAAGATTTCATGATGAACCACTGACAGATATACATCAAATATCAAATAAAGCCAATCTTAGGCTGGATCCTGGCCTCTGAAGGCACTAAAACCTGGACCCTATTTCTGCTGATAGCGTATTCCCCAAAAGATAAAGATCCCTTTGGTTCAATCATTAATGTCTCCTTTAAGAGTCTGGTTTTGTTACGCTTGCTTTTGGCAACACCATAAATGGAAAATGGGGACTCATATGGTCTAGAATGGAGGTAGTTGGTCCGGATTCCTCAGCAGTCGAGCCACAGACAGAGACATTGAGGGGTATGATTCAAGAAAAAAAAGGGTGGACATTTTTCAGGGAAACTTCATTAAGGCCACGGTAAAAACTCACGGATTATCCCCAACCTGCAGTAAGAACTGATTTTTGCCAATGGAAGGTGCTGGACACACTCTGCCAACATCTAGCTCTTGGCTTTCCAGACTAGCTCTGTTCTAACCGTGCCCTTCTTACGATCTTTTTCCACCCGGATATAATTGCTTCTATTTCCACTTACAGTTTTACAGTCACTGTTCTGTCCTGTCCCCTGAGAAATGCAGGCTACCTCGAATGTATTTCTGCAAACTTCCTAGTCACCTGTATATCACTTTTTGGTCTGCTCCCTCAGGTGAATAATTTCATCCACTCTGCATATATTTTAGGTTGACTCTGAGAAGGCCGGTGCTCTACTGACCTCAGGAATATGCATGTGTAGTAGTTTCAACTCAATCCAATTATTGTGGATTACTGTGCAAATAATTTCATCTGTCTCACTCTGGTTTCCTCATCAGTACAATAAGAGGACTAAACTCAATGACCTGAGAGCGCTCCCGTCCCGTCCTTCTGTGACTACATGTATTCTTTCTCCTTTCTCCATTATGAGCACTAAACAGAGAGAGATGGAGTACGTAACCGTGATATGATGACCATGTATTATTAAGAGGTAAAAGTTCCATATGTGCATTAAAAAACAAGGCAAACATTAAAATATCCATAGGCCAAAGAAACAGAATTCTTTCTACAAATGTATAAAATGACCGCCTTACCACAAATCCAACTTAATGCAAGGTGCAAGAATATCAAAGACGTATTCAATATGTTCCCTTTAAATACTGCTGTTAAAACTGTTTATACCCTTGAGCATCATTTTTATTGCTCTAGGAGCCACTGTTTTCCTGAGGGAACACATCTCTGAAACCCTTGTCAAGAGGAAAGAAAGGTTCAATTTACAAAAAACTGATTTACAAACAACTCTGAGATATATATTGCATGCAACCCCTTTCTGAATGTGCTCTTAGTCGTCCCCTGGTGGCCAACTGGAGCCAATGCAAGCTTTATGAGAACACAAGTCCCACCACCAGCTATGCAGCTCCAGCCCATCTTAAGACCTGATATCATCACAGATTGCATCTGAAGCTAAATTAGATATCATTCATCTCCACTTACTTATTGTGAACCATGGGACTAATGGCAAAAGTCTCGAGAGTTTTGCCCAAGATCACAGAACCGGTCACAGGCTGAGCGGGAACCATTTGGGAGCCAAATGATCTGACAACCAAAGGTCCCACGAAGCTTTTCAAGGACTCCCAGCTCTCAGCACACCAAGAAGCCTGTGCTTCCATGTTTTCTTCTTCTATTGTGAAAATATACAAAACAGCAAAACTGCAATTGCAAGAATTGTATACCCTCACTGAGCTCATTTGGTTTAAATGCAGAGTGCTGTGATCCTTGTCATTTATTATCCAGAACTAAAACTCCTTCGTGTGTTTTGAAAGAAGGAAATGAAACAGCAGAATGAGGATGTGTAAGTCCATTTAATTACTGTTCACAAGTCTCAGCGGGACAGCGTGCCAAGGGTTTCTCTGACCACCAGCCTGTGTTCCAGACACGGAGCCCCAGCCTCAGCACTGCCAGGGATGCTGAACAGCCCTGCCAGGTTTTCAGCAAGTCAATCCATCAAACTAGAACTGAGAACGCGCCGAACACTACAGTCCCTACAAATACAAAGGAAGGATGACACAGGCAGACCTCATTTTATCGCACTTCACTTTACTGCACTTTTTTTTCAAATTGAAGCGTTGTGACAACCCTGCATCCAGCACGTCTATGGGCACCATTTTCCCAATAGCATTTGCTCACCTTGTGTCTCTGTGTCACGTTTTGGTAATTCTCACAGTATTTCAAATTTTTTCATTATTATTATATTTGTTCTGGTGATCTGTGATCTCTGATGTTATTACTGTCATTGTCTGGGGATGCCATGAACTGTACCTGCATAAGACGGCAAACTGAATGGATAAATGTTTTTTTCTGACTGTTCCACTGACCGGCCATCCCCTGGTTTCCCTCCCTCTCCTCAGGCCTCCCTATTCCCTGAGACACAACTATATTGAAATTAGGCCAATTAATAACTCAATGTCTTTTAAGTGTTCAAGTGAAAGAAGAGCCGCAAGAAGTGAAAGAAGGTTCAAGTGAAAGAAGCCCACTTTAAATCAAAACCTAGAAAGGATTAAGCTTTGTGCAGAAGCCATGTCGAAAGCCAAGACAAGCCGAAAGGTAGGCCTCTTGCACCAAACAGTTAGCCAAGTTGTGAACACAAAGGAAATGTTCTTGAGGGAAGTTAAAAGTGCTATACTCCAGTGAACATGTGAATAATAAGAAAGCAAAACAAACTTACTGCTGCTATGGAAAAAGTTTCAGTGGTGTGGAAAGAGGATCAAACCGGCCACAATGTTCCCTTAGGCCAAAGCCTAACCCAGAGCAAGGCCCTAACTGTCTTCAATTCTGTGAAGGCTGAGAGAGGCAAGGAAACTACAGAAGAGAAGTTTGAAGCTAGCAGAGGTCACTTCATGAGGTTTAAGGAAGGAAGCAGTCTCTATAATACAACAGTGCAAGGCAAAGCAGCAAGTTATCCAGAAGATCTAGCTAAGATAATTAATGAAGGTGGTTACACTAAACAAAGATTTTCAACGTAGACAAAACAACCTTCTGGTCTAAGCAGACACCATCTAGGACTTTCATAGCCAGAGAGGAGAAGTCAATGCCTGGCTTCAAAGCTTCAAAGGAGGGTTGACTCTCTTGTTAGGGGCTAATGCAGCTGCTGACTTCAGTTGCAGACAATGCTCATTTACTATTCCAAAAATCCTAGGGCCCTTAAAATATATGCTCAATCTACTTTTCCTGTGCTCCATAAATAGAACAACAAAGCCTGGATGACACCTTTTTACACCATGGTTCACTGAAAGTTTTAAGTCCAGTGTTGAGAGCTACTGTTCAGAAAAAAAGATTTCTTTTGAAATACTGCTGCTCATTAACAATGTACCTGATCACCCAAGAGCTTCGATGGAGAGGTGCAATGGGATTAAAGTTGTTTTCATGCCTTCTAGCACAACATCCATTCTGCAGCCCATGGATCAAGGAGTAATTTCGACTTTCAAACCTTATTATTTAAGAAATACGTTTTGTAAGGTCAGAGCTGCAATAGTGATTCCTCTGATGGTTCTAGGCAAAGTAAATTGAAAACTGTCTGGAAAGGATTCACCATTCTAGATGACATTAAGAATACTCATGATTCATGGGAAGTGATCAAAATATCAACATTAATAGAAGTTTAAAAGAAGTTGATTCCAACCCTCAGGGATGTCTTTGAGGGGTTCAAGATTTTAGTGGAGGAAGTAACTGCAGATGTGCTGGAAACAGCAAGAGAACTAGAATTAGAAGTGGAGCCTGAGGATGTGACTGAATTGTTTCAATCGCATGATAAAACTTTAACAGGTGAGAAGTGCTTTCCTACGGATGAGCAAAGAAAGTGGTTTCCTAAGATGGAACCTACTCCTGGCGAAGATGCTGTGAAGACTGTTGAAATGACAACAAAGAATTTAGAAAAATTACGTAAACTTAGTTGATGAAACAGCCGCAGGCTTTGAGAACACTGACTTCAATTTGAAAGAAGTTCTACTGTGGGTAAAATGCTATCAAACAGCACTGCATGCTACGGAGAAATCATTCATGAAAGAAAAAGTCAATCGATGCAGCAAACTTCATAATTGTCTCATTTCAAGAAATTGTCTCCAACCTTCAGTACCTACCACCCTGATCCGTCAGCAACCATCAACATCGAGGCAAGAACCTCTACCAGCAAGAAGATTACAACTCACTGAAGGTTCAGGCGATGGTTAACATTTTTTAGCAATAAACTGTTTTTTAATTAACGTATGTACCTTTTTTATTAGACATAATGCTATCGCATACTTAATAGACTAAAGTATTAAGTATAGCTTTTATAGGCACTGGGAAACCAAAATATCTGTGTGACTCACTTGATTACAATATTCACTTTACTGTGGTGGTCTGGGACCGAAACCTTAATATCTTCAAGGTATGCCTGTACTTGGGTCATTTGAAATGGTTTTCTCAATGCTGGACATCTTCTCATGGGAGATGGTTCAAATCCTAGGACTGTTCAAGTCTTGAGTCAGGATTACATGCACCAGAATGGTTCTCGTGACCATCCTAATGGATTTCCAAGTGATCCCAAACTGACAGATCAGAACACAAATGCCATGGAAAACAAAAATGATAGAGATTGAGGAAAGAAGATGTTAGGATCACCAAGAGATCTAAGTCTTACCTATTAGATCCATGTTCTTTTTTTTACTGTTGGGTCAAAAATCTAAAGCTCAGCACCTACCCTTCCTTTCAGATCATCAGGTTACAAACAGGTTCCTTCTACTCATTCATTCCAATTAAATGTTTAATACTCTTGAACATCTCTAAGAATTGGGTGTTTTTTTCCAATAATAAAATCAGACAAGGGCCACAGTAACAAGCACAGAGGGGATTTACAGATTCTGAAAAGTTGATCAGGTAGTTGAAAAACCTTAACACACATCTCACCAAAGAAGATATACAGGCGGCAAGTGAGCATATGAATATATCATTCGTCATTAGGAAATTGTGAATTGAACGAGTTGCCACTACACACCAATCAGGATAGCTTTTTTTTTAAACTTGACAATACTGACTGTTGGCAAGGATGTGGAGCAAAAGAAACTCTCTCTCACTCATTGCTGGTGGGAATGCAAAATGGTACAGCCACTTTGGAAGACAGTTTGGCAGCTTCTTGCAAAACCAAACATCCTCTAACCATACCATCCAACAACTGTGCTTCTAGGTACTTACCCAACTGAGTTGAAAACTTATCTCTGCACTGTGAAATTCACAGTATCTTTATTCACAGTTGCCAACAACAGAAAGTAACCAGGATGTCCTTCAATAGGTGAATGGATAAACAAACTATGGTTTATCCATATAGCAGAGCAGTATTCAACGTAAGAAAGAAATGAGCTCTCAAACCATAGAGACACAGATGAATATTAAATACATAATGCTAAGTAAAAGTAGCCACTGTAAAAATGCTCCATACTACATGATTAGAATTATATCACATTTTGGAAAAAGCAAAGCCGTAACAACAGTAAAAAAAAAGATCACTGGTTGCCAGGGGTCCAGAAGGTGGGGAGAAGGGTTGAATAGGTAAAGCATAGGGATCGTTCAAGATGGTGAAACTGTTCTGTAAGATACTGTAATGGCGGGTATGCGACTCTATGCATTTGTCAAAACCATGAAACTATAGAGAACGAGGAATAAACTTTCATGGGTACAAATTTTTAAAGAATCATTTAGTATGAAACAACCTAGGGTAGAGGAGAAAGGTGCTAATCTAAGTAACTTTGGAAATGAGTGGAACCTGTAAGACTAAAGACAAAGTAAATGGTACGTAAGCTCTGTACTCCTGTTGATAAACTTCCTTCCCACAAGTACAGGTTAACAATTCTGACACTGCTACACGTGTTATACTGGAATTAAACAATTTAGTGAACTGTTTATTTAACTCAGATGGCAGATGGTGGGGGCAGGTGTCTCACTACTGGAGTGGGAGTTTGCAGATAAATGTGGGGAGAAGGCTAGAACTACCCATGTGGTAATGGATTAGATCTGGAGACGTCAGTATGAGCTCCTATTTAGATTAATATAGATACAGTGACATAGAGAAATGTTTATAGATATGCGCATAGACACAGGTTAGCATACACACACCTAAGTCCTTGCTGTCATCTGACAGGGCCTAGATGTGACAACACCCAAGAGTTAGGGCACTCCTAGCATCCAGATCTTGGTTTCTTACACCATTCTCCAAGGAAAGGAACCACGGCTCATTGGAGCAATGGCTAATTCAGGGACTGGAGCAGGAAATAAGCAAAAGTTGAGCCTGTAGCAACATCTTGTAGCAAAAAAACAGTGATAAAATGTAAGGAGGTACTTAAAAAAAAACAGCCACACTGATGATGGAAAGTCAAAGGAATTCAGGAATCAACTGAAAGAGCTCTTGATGGAACAATGTGAACAAGAAAATTAAGTAATATTGGATCAGAACCCAAAGTATAAAATAAATATCCATGAGTCCATACTGATAGAAATCAATGGCTGAATACACAAATAAATAACACATGGGGGAGAAGAGGCAAATCTCTGTGCAGAATTCTAAATAACTTACACAGATACTCTACCCTCAAAGGGGTGGAGCTTAACTGCCCACACCTTAAGGTGCACACAGTGACCTCTTTAAAGAGAGGACAGTATGCAAATGGGGAAAATAGGAGTAACTTTACAGTGTTGAAACGTGAAAGACACTACCCCAGCCACGATCAAGGTCAACATCAACAGTAATAAATGTTGATAGTACTTACACTAGATATGATGTGATGAAGATGGCACTTTACCTCTGTGGTCTAATTCCCCAAATCCCAAAACCTCAGTCTAATCATGAGAAAAATATCAGAAAAATCCCAACTGAGGGACATTCTTCAAAATAATTGACCAATATGCCTCAAATTTGTCAAGGTCATCAAAAACAAGAAAGGTCTGAGAAACTGTCACAGCCAACGGGAACAAAAGGAAACATGAAGACTAACTGTAGTGTGGTTATCTTGGATGGGATCCTGGACCAGAAAATGGACATTCATTAAAGACCAAGGAAATGTGAATAAAGTATAGGCTTTAGTTAATCAGAATGTGTGAATATTGGTCCATTAATTATAACATGGACCATACTAATGTAAGATGCTAGTAAGAGGGAAAACTGCATGTGTGGTATATAGGAAAACTCTTTACTATCTCCACATTTTTTCTCGAAATATAAAACTCTTCTAATATAAAAGGTTTAAAAAAAAAAAAAAAAAAGGTGATCAGTGGAAGCATTCCCTGTAAATGGTGCCATTTGCCTACTTGATTTAACGATACCAATCAGCTCTCCCAGCCTCTCCTTCCTCCTTCATTTTCTAAATTGTCTGTTTACTCACTAACACACACACCCCAGCAGAACCACCACCACCACTGCCTACTTCTTTCTTTCTTTACCCCAGAGAAAGGAAGAAGAAATGTGAGACAATGGAAGCACAAACGCACTGAACATGTATGTTGATTTGGGCAAGGGTCTGAAACAAAATACAATTTAATCTAAGAGAAAAAGCCCAAAGACCGTATCCCTGTTCTCAACAGCTCAAGGCTTCACCTAGGAAAGACACCTTAGCGCATTACTGTGACAGAGAAGAACAAACCTGACTCCACACTGGATCTATTCCTTTAGTTCTAACCCTTGTGCTCTGTTGCCTGTGCTTAGTCATGTGGGCTCTGCACTTCTGTAAAAGAATGCTGCCTATGGCCTGAAATATACAGAATAGCCCATTCTCAAGGCTCTGACCTTTAAAGGTATAATGCTTTTCCATTCATACAGAGATTAAAAGCTGCAGAACAGAGAATAACATTTGTCTTGCTGGAGGTTTATAGGAACATTGTGACCAGACCTACACAGACAACTGCAAGAACAAAAAATTCTGGAACCAAGTCTGTAACAACCAGCCAGACACCCCCTGCCCTTTTAGTATGAAAGAAGCCTGAATTCTATCTCAGGGAAGATGGTTCTTTGGGACATCGGTCCATCATGTTCTTGCTCTGCTGGCTTTCCAAATAAAGTCACTATTCCCTGCCCCAACGCCTCGTCTCTCGATTTACTGGCCTGTCATGTGGCGAGCAGGACGAGCTTGGACTCGGTAACATTACCAAGTGGATCAAACCAGCTTATAAATAAGAGTCAAAAATTTAATTATTGCTTTTTCACGAGCCAGTCAGAGGTGGATAGGGCAACGAAAGATGGATTTGTTAGGTTTATTTTGGGCTATAATAGAAAACCCAAAACAACAGGGACTTTAAAATGGTACAAGTTTTTGGATGTCCCTGGGGGAACAGTGGTTAAGAATCCACCTGCCAAGGCAGGGGACACAGGTTCCATCCCTCGTCCGGGAGGATCCCACATGCCGCGGAGCAACTAAGCCTGTGCGCCACAACTACTGAGCCTGCGCTCTAGAGCCCGCGAACCAGAACTACTGAGCCCGTGTGCTACAACTACTGTAGCCTGTGTGCCTAGAGCCCGTGCTCTGCAACAAGAGAAGCCACCGCAATGAGAAGCCCGTGCACCACAACGAAGAGTAGCCCCTGCTCACCGCAACTAGAGAAAGCCCGCGTGCAGCAACGAAGACCCAACACAGCCAAAAATAACAAATAAAAGAATAAATTTATTTTTAAAAAGGTACAGGTTTTTTTTTTTATCTCTCCAATATAAAGACAGGAAATCTAAGACGGACAGGGCTGCTCTATTACTACCATCAAGAACCCAGATTCCTTGCGTCTTGTAACTCAGTCATCCTTGGCAAATGGCGTATACTCATGGCCCAAGATGGTTCCTCCAGCTCCAGTCAACACGGAGGGAAAAAAATGGGAGGCGAAGGAGAAGTACATCCTCTCCATGGAACTATCCTAGAAGTGAAAGTTAGTATACACACTATATTGTATTGGTTAATACCATGTGACGTGATCACTTCTGGCTATAAGACAGGGCAGGATATGTCACGTTTATTCCATGTGGCCATGTGCTGGTCTAAAAATCTAGGGTTCTATTAACAGAGAAGAAGGGAAAAACATGTATTAAGGAACTAGCAGTCCCTGACACAGAAGGGAACCAGTCACGGTCGACTAAGAGATACTATTCCTTACCGCCAACACTGGTCAGGAGCTTAGTACATATTGTTCCTCTGTTTAATACACACCTCTATCGTCTCCATCCCTCTTTTTCCTAGACCGATTTTACTCATTATTCTGCTCTCACCATACACATCAATTCTTCTGGAAAGCCTTGATCGACCTTATGACCTAGGACCTTAAAAGCTTACTGACTAGGGGAGTTGCCCTCTTCTGTACTCTCATTACACCAGCTCATGCTCTCTGGCAGCACATAACACATTCAGTGGTAATCACTTCTCCCACTCAACCATAAGCCCCACTAAGGCAGAAACCATGTCTATTTTACTTATCCTGACAGCCTCAGGCCTGGTCTACGGCACTGAGTAAACACTGCTTGAACAACTATGTACATGGAAGTTTTGTTAGCTCTTCTAATGAACCAGTAGCTGCTGTGAATACTCACAGTTGCCTCAACCATTTTGTCTCCCCAGCATGTACCACAATGCCTGGAATAGAGAGCTGAAAATAATACAGTTGAGTTTGAAATCACAGAGATGATATCACAGAGAACTCAGGGAGGAGAAACTTCCCCAAAGACGTGGCTTTTTAGGGCTTACTTCCTCCGATTCACTTGCCTCAGAAGCCACGTGTTCAGGTCACCCTGTGTGATATGAAAATTCACATAAACACGAATTACCTATTTACAAAAAAACAAGGGCACTGCTGAGATGTTAAGGAGCAGACATAAAAATCCTTAAGGAGGAATATTTGTGGTCAATTTTTGTAACCATATCAAAGCCATAATCCATGTGGCCGAGCTCAGAGTAACAGGAAGGTTTTTAAAACTGTTCAACAACCGAAGCATGATCTCACAATAATTTCAACATCTTTATCTGTGTTTCTTAAATACCATAAAAAATACTTATTAGTGCCGTCTCCTTTCATTACCTTCCCTCACACATCATTACTAGTCCTGTGTGCTTCTCTCCAAAATGTCACTAACAAGTCCCTGCCCCCAGCTAACATGATTAACTCCCGCTCTTCTGCTTTCTCGCCACTTTGTGAAAATGACGACCCTGTAGCCAAGTTATCACGTTCCCAGGCCGAAGGGTCATTCGACTCCCATTACCGCAATTTAGTCACATAAGAACGGTGGAAAGTACACTCAGTTGGATTATTCATTTTCTGTGTTAATATGTTTTTGGGAAAAAAATCAATCATTAATATATGTGTCTCCAGTTCCTTTTTCCTTTCTCTTACCCACTGAAGAAGGTAACCCCTTGCCCGTCCATTTGGTGTCCTCTCCTGCCCTTCCAATTAGTGGCAGGAGAGGACACCAAAACTGTGTGTTTTTGACACTATGGTCCTGGGAGTTATACCTCCAGGCCCAACCTTGGATCCCAGGCCCTCCAGTGAGGCTGTTAATACCTAATTCCCTGAATTTCTGCCATATAAAGCCAGAATAGTCTGTATTTCCTAAAACTCAGCTTGACTTATTCAATCCTGATCTGAATTTTTTTTTTATGAATACTAAGTGCTGGAATCATAAAGGAAGGAACAAAGGGAAAATCTATGTATAGATATGCAGACCCTTAAGGTAACTATCAAGCCTCGACTAATGAATGGGGAAAGAAAGAATTGTAAGGTGTCCCGGGCGCTGCCAGGTTTAATGCGTGCTGTTCACAAGTAACTTGTGATGCTAAGAGAATTGTCTTTACACGTGAACACTGAACAGAACAGCACAGCTACAGCTGTGCATTACATAGATTTAGATTAATTAAATTAGAACTTCTCTGAGGCCTCTTCAAAGTACCTAATGCAGTACTTTGTTGCCCAGTGAACTCCTGGTGAAATAAACAATTCAAATTGTGAAATAAACAATTCACCTTGTGAAATAAACAATTCACCTGGTGAAATAAACAATTCAAAAGTCTTAGGAACAAATTTAAACCTAAATTAATTAATTAATTAATTAATTTATTTATTTATTTAGCATGTAAAAATGCTTTCACGCCCCTTTACACCCCTCCATACGCACAGAAAGCTTTTCAAATCAAAACACTACTTACTTCCTGCCAAGTTTTTTTTTTAACTTTTAAGATCTTTTAAAATCTTATTCCAAATATAGTTATTACATTTCCAGTAAAAAAAAAAAAAAATTTTCATATTTAAACTTTCAAAAAGAAAACGAGCCCAACAGGCACCCACCAAAGAAACTGCATGCTGAAATAGAACAAAAAGATAAATATTTGCACATAAAATATTAGATTTATTCTTTCCTACAAGTGAGAAAGTTCCGTTGATTTTTCTCAAGTCCAAGCCATCAGGTTAATTAAAGGTCTAATGATGTAATCTAGCTCACTTTTGATGAGCTCTCTTCTTTCTTTGAGCCTTTTATTTTTTACATTATAGATGTTAAATCTGCTTTAGCAAGTCTGGGAACAACTTGGGTTACTGATCTTCTGAAACCCATTAGCTGGGAGCTGGCCTTTTAGATCCATGGCAGAATATGCAATGCCTACCTGGGAGCTGTTGAAAGCCCAACCCACCACTTGAAATGAAAATCAAGGTGTTATGCAAGTGTAGAGAGGAAGAAGTTGTGAAAGAGAAATAAGAATGAATGGCTCATGGACCTCCTTTCACATCCTGGCTATGCCAAGTGATGAGGATCCCACATCCTTGCTCCCATTTAGGACAGGGCCCCTGCGCTCCTCTTTTGATGGAAAGGAAGGAAAAGAGGGGAAGAGTTTTCTGTCACTTCTTCTTCAATGTCCTTATAGCACTAGCTCCCACTCCAGTTGGAGCACAGTACTTACACGATGGATTACTGTCACGTGCACATCTATTTCTACAGCCCGACTGTGAGCTCCTCAAATCAGAAGGTCCCTCAACATCCCATTGTTTCAGTTTGGGTTCCCCAGGAAGCAGACCCTGACACAGATATTAGCATGCAGGAAGGCTACCGATGAGGTAGCCTTGAGAACACCCCCCGAGGAAGGAAGGGGGAGGAGGCAGAACTGGGCAAAGGGAACAGTTGGGCTGCAATGCAGTCTCAACAGGGCCTCAGCCAACCCTGTGGGGAACTCTGAAGCTGGGATGGCCCTTCAGGGTTAGACCTTCAGACCAATCATTACATATGGGCTGCCATGGGATGGGGATGTGACCTTGGGTGAGGCAACCTGCTCTAGCTGAGTCAGCTCTGGAAGAGCGTTGACAATTGAAGTCTGTCAGCCAACAGCAGTCAACAACAGCTGGAAGTTAGGTCCTTAAGTCCTGAAGGGGGGTCAGAGCATCCACTGTTATTTTGTTTATTGTTTATATCCCTAATTACCTAGTACTGGGCATAGAATGTTAACTGTTCAATGAATATTTATTCAAATGAATTATTCTGCACTGAAGTGAAGATGGCCAGAGATGGGCCTTGGTATGCTCCAGCCTCAGGTACCCTGCTTCTTGTGCCTACAATTTCTCAGGTATTACAGTGCAGTGGTTATAAATGACCTGGGCTAATACCTTTTCAGCAATTCTGAGAGGCCGTGGAGTGCTCCAAGAATGCTAATCATCAGGAACAGACACAGATCTGATGTTGATGGTGTGCCCTTTCGACTAAATCTTAGAGAGTAAGGTATGTTCACAAGACAGAAGATCTGGACAGCCTATATGGAGACTCTCCGAGGGCTGGGAGAGTCACATTCAAGCAGAGTCGGATACTCTCCAACCTGCCACCCAGCTGGATGGCTCTTTATGCAAACAGATTGCCTGGCTTGAGTGTCCAGTTCTTCCTTCCCCATGCAAACCCCAGAACGTGTTTGATTCTGAGCCAGCCTCTGTGATCAAATGCGGACACCATTAAGAGACCCACCATATAATAAATCTTCCTCCAGATAAAGGAGGAACATGTTGAGAGCTCCTACGATTTCTGTGGGCATGTTAAAATAAAAAGCCTTGGGCTTCCCTGGTGGCGCAGTGGTTGAGAATCTGCCTGCCAATGCAGGGGACACAGGTTCGAGCCCTGGTCTGGGAAGATCCCACATGCCGTGGAGCAACTGGGCCCGTGAGCCACAACTACTGAGCCTGCGCGTCTGGAGCCTGTGCTCCGCAACAAGAGAGGCCGCGATAATGAGAGGCCCGCGCACCGCAATGAAGAGTGGCCCCCGCTTGCCGAAACTAGAGAAAGCCCTCACACAGAAACGAAGACCCAACACCGCCAAAAATATAAATAAATACATAAATAAATTTTAAAAAGGACACACTCATCTTTTTAAAAAAATTAAAAAATTAAAAAAAAAATAAAAAGCCTTAAGCATCCACATGGAATAAAGCCAATAACTGTCTACACATGTTGTACCCGTGATATATGCTTTTTGTTATTTCTAATGTGACATAGAAAGGATTGCAGAGTTGTGGTGTGGTGCTGGGTAACTGTGTTCCTTCTATGACCCAAATGACCCCAGAGTACAGACGAGAGCCCAAAGAGCACAGGGAACATGTTAAACGAGAAATTATTAAAATGTGCCTCCCACCAAGAAATCCAGTTCCTCTGTATCAGGATAATTTAGCTTCCACTGGGGACCTAGAAGAGAGCAACCTGGATCAAACAGTCCACTTTCCAGAGAAGATCTAGGTGCAAAAGTGATCTGGGGGCCCCATGAAATCTTTATCTGTGGGGTGTCTTCAGAAGTGGTTAAGACCCACACTAGGGGAAAAACAGGGTGACCTGGGAAAAGTGACCTCCACTGGCCAAAGAAGATTTGGGGAGACAGTATGCTGAGCACTGCTTTGCAGACCTGAGCCACACATACATGACCTGGCACCTGCGCGTCTCTCCACCTATGGGCAAGATGGGTTAACTGTTCCCCACAGACTCAAACTCACTGTCCAAAGTGTAGGATTATTGCTGGGAAGTACGTGCCCAGCAAGGGGCAACATTTCTTAGCACCCCTTGCATCCAGGAGGGACCAAGGGAATAACAAACGGCAAATGAAACATGGGTGGAAGTGATATATGTTACTCCAAGCCTCGCCCATAAAAATCTCCCACACAATCCTCCCTATTCTTTCCCCTTTATTATAACTATGATACTGTTAAGCCACTGAGATTTTGTGATTACTTCTTGTGGCAGTTAATCGATCCTAACACCCCGAGAGAGTAATCATTCAATGAAGAAGGAATGGTAGGTGTCCAGTGCTTCTGAGGGCAACTAACACGGGAATAGCCCATCAGATCTGGAAATACGGAAAATGTCCAGTTCTTTGTCAAAGACAGTTTGAGCAGAATGGAAAGAAGAGAAACCAATGTAGACTGGATGGAGGAAAGAACAGGAGGTGAAATGGAAAGCAACACTTGTGGACAGTTCTCTCAATAAGGTTTTCAGTGAATGGGGAGCAGAAAACAATGTGGCGGAAGCTGGGAAGAGGCAGGAGGTTACGGGTAGAGAGATGGAAATTGAGATAGAGATAGAGAGACAGAGAAAGAGACAGAAAGAAATAGAGATAGTGAAATAGAGACTAAAACAGAGATCAAGGTATAGAGTTGGAGAAAGAGAAAAAGAGATATAGAGACAGAGAAAGTGATGAAGATAGAAACATTTAGAGGAAAAAGAGACAGAGAGATGGAGAAAGAGAGAAAAAGACAAAGAAAAAGACAGAGGTATGGGACTTCCCTGGTGGTGCAGTGGTTAAGAATCTGCCTGCCAATGCAGAGGACATGGGTTCGAGCCCTGGTCCGGGAAGATCCCACATGCCGTAGAGCAACTAAGCCTGTGCACCACAACTACTGAGCCTGTGCTCTAGAGCCCGTGAGCCACAACTACTGAGCCCGCATGCCACAACTACTGAAGCCCACGTGCCTAGAACCCGTGCTCCACAACAAGAGAAGCCGCCACAGTGAGAAGCCCACGCATGGCAATGAAGAGTAGCCCCTGCACGCAGTAACAAAGACCCAAAGCAGTCAAAAAAAAAAAAAAAAAGAGGTAGGGAAAGACACACACATACACACACACACACACACACACACACACACACACACACACACACAGATGGGAAATCCTAAATATGTTACCACGCTGACAGAAGTGAGGTGCCAAATCCACCCCAGGAGACCACCTCCAGCTAGGAGAGCAAACCGCAAACAGATACACTTCAAAGATACTCACTTTCCATGTACGATATACTACTGCTCTCACCCAGATATGCAACATCTTAGGTGCTCCTTTCCCTGGCCTCTATGAACAGAGAAAATGAATATATCCTTAAACAGAGCTCCCTCTCTCCCACCAATTACTCAAGTATAAGTTTAACTATTAAAATGACTATTTTTAGATGTTCAGACACTTCTGAACGAAAACTTGTTGAAACAGAAAGATCATCAGGTTTCAAGTCGGAAAGACCGTGTTTTGACCCGGCTTTGCTGATTCAGAACAATTTGTGATCTTGGGGACAACACTCACATTTGACCTCACTAAGAAAAAATGGCAAAATATAACTTCCTACCTTAGGGCTCTGTGAATTTCAGATAAAAGTTAAAAGCAAGGATGGAGAAAGGATTTTGAAGCACCAGAATTCCCTAAGATTTATTGATCATTCATTCAGGAAATCAATACTGTGCATTTACTGTGCTTCTAGCTATGTGTGCACTGGGGAGATGAGAGCTAAGAGAGCCATGGGTTTCATGGAGTTTTCACTCTAGGAGAGACGGACAGAAAAAGCAAGCAAATAATTACGAGTTGTCAGTTGTATGCAGTAAAAGAAGAGAATGCTAAGAGAAGGGGGAGCTATCTAGGAAAGATGGTCAGTGAAAATCTCTCTGAAAAGATGATAGTTAAGCTGAGAATTCAGTGTTGAGAAGGAAACCCGGCATGCAGAGAGTGAGGGTGGTGATAATAAAATTCCCCGATGTCATCAAATATCTGGTCAGCCTTCAAGTTTCTGTGCCTGCCTCATCGTTTTCTTTTTCATGGTTCGTTGCATCAGTTCAGCATCCAAAAGAGTCCCATCACCAAGATCACGTGTCTCTTAAGTCTTTTAGAATCCACACATTGCCCTCCTTCCTCTCCTTTCCTCCCAGTGATAAATGACTTGTTTGTCTTGAAGAGTTCCCCACAGCTGGGATTTTGCTGTTTGCATCCTCGTGGAGACATTGTTTACCTTACTTCTCTGTCCCCTGTACCTCCTATAAACTGGTAGCTAGATCTGGCTTGACTGATTCGGGATCAGTATTTCAACAGTACTCACAGGTGGTTTTGCCTACTTCCATCGGGAGGTATACACTGTTTAGCTGCCTCTTATTTTGTGACATTAATTCACTGATGATCACTGCCCACATCTGGTATTTCATGAAGGTTTGCAAACCGGTGACGCTCTGATCCAGTGATCCTCAAAGTGTGGTCCCAGGACCAGCAGTAGCAGCATCACGTGGGAACTTCTTAGACATGCAATTCTCCAGCCCTACTCCAGACCTCTGAGTTGGAAATTCCAGAGCAGGGTCCAGCATCAGTGCTTTAATAAGCCCTCCGGGGGATTCTCATGCGCACTGGTATTTGAGTACCACTGTTCTAATTTTACCACTTCTTTTTTATTGAAACTTCCCGTCACCAACTCTTTGGTTACCCTGACACAGTTCATACAGCCAAACCAGTTAGATGCTTGATTCTTTCCCTTTACATACCAGCTTTCAGAATAATGATTTGGTTCCCCAGCCATCATTATTTTATTTACTTTGTTTACTTCGATGGTACCGGTAGAAAGATGCCTTTGGAGGGGAGCTATTGAGTTTATTTTGTATCTGTGGAGTTGTGTTGGCTCCTACAAAATCAAGGATGCTAGGGTGCTAGAGAATCTGAGCCTAAGTCCCTGAAAAGGCAGCACCCAGGAGTATCAGCAGCCTGGACACCCCAGGAAGTCAAGGGCTCACCATTTCTCAGTACTTGCGCTTTGTCTTCCCTGCCGGCGTGTGTTACACAATACGTTTCAGGCCTTATTAATCCCATTTCCCCGTCCCTCTCCACAGGAACGGAGGGTCCTGGTAATGATCAATACTTTTACGGAGATGATAAAGACAGATGAGCCTGGGAGGCCCGGCCGGTGTTGGTAATTACCTCCTCTGTAGGCACTCAATTACTGCTAATGAAAGGGTGACAGGGCTCCCCCCAGGTGACAGAGGAGCAGTATGCAGGCTGCCTGGCCTGGCGTGCAGCTGACAGCCGGTTTCTCTCCTCTCCTGACTGCAGTTCACTCCGCCAGTACAATTTCCCCGGTATATGGAAACTCTAAATGCCATGACACTTCCCCTAATGGAATTTTCAAGGAGGAAGTCCATTTTGCTCATCATAATGCTATCTTGCAGAGCCACTCCGGGGCCTGCACACGGGCTGTCAGCACGATTCACCGGCGTCCTGGGACCCAGGTGGGCTGTGCGGGAGCGAACCCAGGTGAGCTTGTCCACGACGCTCGGCTAAAAGTTTTACTTCTCAACCAGGCAGCAAGAAGGCAGCTCAGGCAGCTGCTTCTGCTTTTCAACATTCCAGATGAGGATATATGAAAGTGTTTGTGTGCGTGTGTGTGTGAGATATATTTTCTTTGCTAAAATAGCTGTCATTAAGGGACAGTTAATTCCGTTTCCTTTGCTGAGGAGCTAAGTGGAGAGGACATCCCGTAAGTGCTGAACGGATCCATTTCCCTTTCTGGGAACAGCATCTTTCAGGACCACCCCTTGTACTGGACACTGGTGGGGCCCTGGCCAGACCCCTGACTGGCCCTTGCAGCCAGCTCTGGCTCCCGTTTCTTGGCTGATAATAATTCACAGCTGCCCAATTTGCTAAGTGTCCTCAGCTGGACGGAGCTGCCTCCCTCCCCGACTGCCAGGCCTCAGCCAGGGACTGATGAGCAGGAGGGCACAAAAGGTGGGCTCCCTGCTCCCACGGAGTGACATCACACTGAAGGCGGTCTTACCCTGAAACCACACGTTCATTTAGCAATCTTCCACTTCCTCACCCCCCATCTCCGGAGCACAACTCCTGCCCTCTCCCCAAAATCACCTGAATACAAATCCCTACTTCAGGCTCTGCTTCTGGGAAGCCGTAAGTAAGGTGTCCCTCCACCACGCTCTGCTCTCAGCAGCTGGAAAGGGACCTGATCCCACTCCCCGTTCCAGAGTCCAGTCAAAGCACTGCACTGCTCTTCAGCACTGCAATGGTTCAGGGATGCGTGCGGGGCCAATGTCAGGCCAATGACAGCCCTGCCTGGTAGAACTACTGTGAAGGAAACTCTTTGCAACTGGTGGAGGTCATTCTTCAGGACTGGGGCTAGGGTGAGGAGAGGGGAGCGTGGCACTTGCTTCAGCTGCAAAACCTAAGGAGGGTTACCAAAAAGCTCTTAATCGTGGAATGTAAACTGGTACAACCACTATGGAAAACAACGTGGAGCTTCCTCAGAAAATTCAAAAGAGAACTACCCAATCCCACTTCTGGGTGTATATCCAAAGGAAATGAAAATAGGATATAAACAGAGATCTGCACTCCCATGTCCACTGCAGCACTGTTCACAATCACCAAGATGTGGAAGCAACCTAAGTGTGTCCATTAATGAATATATATATATCCTACATAACTGAATACATATACACACATATATTATAGAATACACATTATTCAGCTAGGAGAAAGTAAGAAATCCTGCCATTTGTGATAACATGGATGGACCCTGAGGGCATTATGCTGACCTAAATAAACTAGACAAAGACAAATATTCTATGGGATTCACTTATACGTGGAACCAAAACAAAAAAAAAAAAACTCAAAGAAACAGAATAGAAAAGTGGTTGAGTTGTTGCCAGGTATTGGGAGGAACTGGGGGAAATAGGGTGAGGCTGGGAAAAGTAACAAACATTCCAGTATAAAATAAATAAGGTCCGAGGATCTGATGTAAAACATGGTGACTATAATTGATAACACTGTATTATGTAACTGAAATTTGCTAAGAGAGCAGAATTGAAAAGTTCTCCACCCTCAGAATAAAAGATAAATATGTGAAATGACAGGTATGTTCATTAACTAGAGGGGGGAATCCTTTCACAAAAACCTTTTTAAAATCCTTTTAAAAACTCAGTAATCACGATACTTTATTTTAAAAATCAAAAATAATGCCAAAAATAATAAAAAAATATACCAGATTTTACCAGGAAGGCAGGATTAGTATTATACTGATTATTCCCTTTGCCTCAGACTCCAATTAGGCTTCCTACTCCACTGTAACTCTGCCACCACTCTGGAGACTCTACCGAGGATCTAGCCAAGGCGGAGCAAAACAGAGCCAAGAGATGTGGAGAGACAGACTCCTACTGGCATAGAAACTACCACATGGAATAGTGGTGAGGATTAAGTAAAGTATGCATGTAAAGCCCTTAAACACAGACTCGCTTATAATAAGCCCAATATAAACGTTGGTTATCGTTTTGCTACTACTGTCTCTCCTACTGGAATCAATCTCTGCCTTCTCTGAACAAACACGGTATTCTCTCTCCACCTCTTATGTTCTCATTATCTATTCAGTAACAAGGGAGTATAAGTTGATGGATGGACAGATGGATGGATGGATGGATAGACGGACGACTGAATGATCAATCAACAGATACATTATCTCCTTAATATAGAGCATAATTTAACAATTTGTACTTGTACTTTCCTTCCAAGAACCTAGGACTCAGTCCAATGCCTCACACCTGCAAGATACCATTTGTGTTTGCAAAAAGAGGAAGAGAGGTTTGGAATAAGAGGCTGAGAAAACATCAGTAAATAATAGGTTTGCATCTTCTATTGAGCCTACATCAAATTATAGTATTAAGGTGGTGTGATTTTTTTCAGCCTCTGAACTTGAGGTCACACAGTTTTAATGACATGGAATGTATCTCCCTCACTCCTTCACTTACTCAAATCTCGCCAGTCCTTCGGCTCAGTACAAGTTCCACCCAGCAACCCAGACCCCTGTGCTTCCTTCTCCTTGATGATAGAATCTCAAGATACATGTCATTGGTATCCATCATACATCAATATTCCCTTCTTCATTAGTCCTAACCAGCTGTGTGACCTTGGGCAAGACACTTAACCCAACTAGTTTTGCATTTTGGGCATGTTTCCTCATTTTTTTTTAAATAAATGGTTTAAACTGGACACCTCTGAAGGCCTCCCTGCCTTAGATTTTGGTTCTACATTTCTTTTTTGACAGCCTCTCACATCTCACTGTCACTGGGAGACATTTAACCTTATTAAATTGTTCAGCACTTGTTGATTTTTAACACAACCTTCGTGTTACTCTTTAAAGAGGATTTCTATTTAAAAACTCAGTACTGACTTATGTAGGGGAATAATTCCTTGCACTTAAATCTCTTGGCTCCCCAGAGTTCAAAGCATTTTGCAGGCAACTGTCTCATTAACCCTTGTGCACTTCGCAGAATTAAAAAAAAAAACAAAAAACTGTCAAAAACAAAAGTTTTCCTCAAAGATCACCTGCTAGTCAGGGTGAATCCAAGAAGGGCAAAGAAAAAGATTTCTGATGTTCTCTGTCTCAACAACCCAAGACACTGCCAACCTAGGGAATTCTGACATGACTGAAACTTGCTACTTGGTCAATTTGTAGAAAGTTATTCTGAGGGCAACACAAAACATCAAATCATACAAACTTTATATTCAATTGTCTTTGAAATACAGTATGTGAGGATGATACAATGGCATAAGAACGCAATTCTGTGATCAGAGTATCTGGGCTCAAAATCCTAAAGTTAATCACTAACCAGCTGCAGACTTTGAAAGTTACTTTCCCCTCTGTTCAAAAAAGAAAAAAAGAGAAATACTACTTGAATTTACTTCATTGGTTTGTTTGTGAGATTTAAATAATAAAATGGATTAAACTACTTATGCCAGCATTTAGCACATAGTAGGGACTAAGTCTATATATACAACTGTTATTTTTAATAGTATTATTTCTTTATAACATTTTCTTCCCCTTACCCCTTTTGTACAGGTTAATTTGAGATTGTAGAGAATAAACTCAAGAGACCAGAGCGTGACAGGTTGGGAAGAACCAGTTGAGAGTTTAAAAGGTCCTCTTTGGGGCACAAAGATTGAATGTGCAGATCAAGGTAACTATTCATTCATCAAACATTCATTGTATCTTACCCTATGCTAAGTATTGAGGATACCAAAATGACTAGGGAGGTTCCCAGCCTTGCTGTCAAAGAAACTCAAAATTTCTGGGAAAGTCTGTCCCTCATACTGATTTTGATGGACAATGTGTCTACTATGGAGAGAACGGGACAAAGGAAAAAGAAGTTTTATTTGTTGGTATTCTTTGGTATATTAGTCAGTTTTTGCCAAGTAACAAATATCCCAATGTCGCAATAATTTACAAAAATACACATTTATTTTTTGCTCATGTTAAAAAAGGGCTACAGCTATGGCTCTGCTAAGCTTAGCTCCACTTGTCTTCTCATAACAGACTCCAGCCTGAAAGAAAAGCCAAGTTCTAGAGCACGCTAATCTCATGAAAGAGCAAGAACAAGAGGTACAAAGCCAAATCACTTAAAGCTTCTGCTCAGATAGGTTCCTTTGGCTAAAGAAGATTATATGGCCAAGCTTAATGTCAATGGGTGTGGAAATATACTAAGGCTGTATGGATGTGGGTCAAAAAGGGAGCACAAACAAATAATTGGGAATAATACAATTTACCACACCTACAATGAGAAATGGTGGTAAGCTGTTAAAATTAAGAAAAGGAAATGGAAGAAAAATAAAAACATAAGGGGTATTACTAAGTAACTAGAGGCTTTCACTTACAGAATCTGTAGTGTTCTAGAATCAAACTATCCTAAGACTATGTGGCTCCTTGTATGAAGCATGGAACAGGTTAGAAAATAGGGTTTTGAAGTATAAGTGTGTTTGCTGCTTTTTCTAGTTAAAATTCTGGTTGTAAGAGACATACTCTTAAAATAGATTCCTTTCAAGTTTAAAAGGAGGAATTACATGTCACCACTTGAGCACAACCGTCTTACCCTAGTGGCCAACTATGAAATAATATAGATCACAAACTATAACCTAACCCTCCAGGAACTACATCTAGTTACATAGTCATTGTCCTATGTCATATTCATTTGCCAAATAACAAGATTCATAACGAGGTATAGTTATTTTTTAACTGTACACATCATTATATATGAAGTGAATAATAATTTTTAAAGGTTGGATTTTCAATTGAGATGCCTTTCAGCTTTTGGAACAAAAGAAATCAATTGGAAAAATTACTACTTTGTGGGGGACAATGTATGAAGGAGTCAGATTTTTCTATTTTTTGTTCTGAAGAAAAAGTTAACAACCTCATTTAGAGATTTCATGTCTAAGAGTAATTAATTTCAGTCTGCTACAGAATTCAATAGTGCATATTTTAAATGTGTTATTCTTGCTTTGATAACAGCAGCTCTGCATCTCATTGTTCAATATTTTCTATCACCAGTCAGAATGTAACATATGGCTTCTGGTGAGAAAATAAAAGAATGTACATAGCATCTGTGCAAACTAAATGTTCAACTTCAAAATAACAAATGTTGTTTGATCCAATGACAAATTTTTTGACTAGACACCTGATAAAAATTTGGTAGTTGCCTGAGCTAGAAGGGACTCAGGGATACTTTGAGACTCTTCAGCCTCAAATTCTGCTTTTCCTTTAAGCCAAGCATATGAGTGCATGATCTGTGTTTAGGAATCTAAGGCAAGATTTATTGGCACAGAAGGTAATCTCAAGAAACGACACTAGTTTCTGAAGGCTCAACCCTGGAAACCCAGATGAAGATACTGAAGACTCTCTTTGATATTATTCCACTCTAATTTTAAGTTTCAAGCAGCCTAAAGTAAAAGATGTTAATGCATTAAATTTACTAGTTTGAAACAGAGGCTCAAGACCAGCTGTAAGGCCTTTTGTGGGTTGCAGCAGAGAAAGGAAACACCCCTTCCTTTAGAGAGTTCTGTAACATCCTGATGAAACCTCTTAGACTCATGCTATGGATTATTTAATTTCTCATTATCTGAACCCTCTTGATATTGAATTGTCATGAGGTCTAGTTTTCTGACTGGCCACCTGGCTTTAGCACTACCTTTTCATTTATTATTAACATATTTTTATTAAGACACTGGACATAGTTATAAAAGCTACTTTGAAATCCTTTTCTGCTATTTCCATTATCTTTGGGTCAGTCTCCACTGATTGTATGTTAGAATTTACCAATGTAACCATTTCGAACTGTACCACTCAGTGGCATTAGTACTTTCACAGTGTTGTGCAACCATCACCATTTATCTAGTTTCAGAATTTTTCATCACCCCTAGTGAAAATCTTGCACCATTTAAGCGGCCAATCCCCATTACCCCTTCCTGACAGCCATAACAACCACTAATCCACTTTCTATCACTATGGATTTGCCTATTCTGGATATTTCAAATTAATGGAACATACAATATCTGGGCTTTGGGGTTTGGCTTCTTTCATTTAGCATAATGTGTTCAAGGTTCATCCATGTTGCAGCATGTCTCAGTACGTCATTTCTTTGTCTTTTTTTGGCTGCATTGGGTCTTCGTTGCTGTGTGCAGGCTTTCGCTAGTTGCGGTGAGCAGGGGCTACTCTTCGTTGCGGTGCGCGGGCTTCTCATTGCGGTGGCTTCTCTTGTTGTGGAGCATGGGCTCTAGGCGCACAGGCCTCAGTAGTTGCGGCATGTGGGCCCTAGAGTGTGCGGGCTTCAGTAGTTGCAGTGCGTGGGCTCAGTCGTGGCAGCACGCAGGCTCTAGGGCATGTGGGCTTCAGTAGTTGTGGCGTTCAGGCTCAGTAGCTGTGACTCGCAGGCTCTAGAACGCAGGCTCAGTAGTTGTGGCGCACGGGTTTATTTGCTCTGCAGCATGTGGGACCTTCCCGGACCAGGGCTCGAACCTGTGTCCCCTGCATTGTCAGGCAGATTCTTAACCACTGCACCACAGGGAAGTCCCATTACTTCATTTCTGTATATAGGTGAATAATGTTCCACTGTATGGACTCTTTGCATAGAATATCTTTTCCATCATTTTAATTTTTTTTCTTTGGAACTAAAGTGATTCTGTTGTAGACAACGTATAGATGAATCATATTTTTTATCTTTTCTGCCAACCTCTGCCTTTTAATTAGAAAGTTTAATCCATTTACATTTAAATAATTATGGAAGAAACTGACATTTTGCTATTTCTTTTCCATATGTTACATATTTTTATTTGTTTCTTAATTCCTCCATTACTGCCTTTAATTGATTTTTATAGTATACCATTTTGATTCTCTTCTCATTTCCTTTCCTGAATTTTTAAAAACTATTTTCTTAGTGGTTACCTTTGGACTTGTAATTAACATCTTAAACTTATGTAACTTTTTTGAACTGATACCAATTTAGGTTCGATAATATACAAAAACTCTACTCCTACATATCTTTGTTCCTCTTCCCATATATTGCTATTGTCACAGATTACATATTTATATATTACATGCACATTATGACAGATTTATAATTTTTGTTTTATGCATTTCTCTTTTAAATAATATAGGGGGAAAAAAGAGGAGCTGCAAACCAAAAAAAAAAAACCAAAAAACAAAAAACAGTAACACTGGTTTTTATATTTATCTTTTATAAATATTTTTCCAATTTTTTTTATTTCTTCACATGGCTCTAAGTTACTGCCTAGTGTTCATTTATTTAAGCCTGAAGGATTTCCTTTAGCATTTATTATAGGACAAGTCTACTATTAATAAACTCCATCTTCTGTTATCTAGAAATGTCTTAATTTATCCTTCATTCTTGAAATAGATTATTGCCATATGTAGAATTATTGGTTGCCAGTTTTTATCTTTCAGCAATTTACGTATGTCATCTCACTGCCTTCTGACTTTCATGGTTTCTGCTAAGAAGTTGGCTATTATAATGTGTCTCAATGTGTATATCTTTGATTTTTCCTACTTGGAGTTTACTGAGCTTCTTAGATGTGTAGATTCATACTTTTAAAATCAATTTTGGGAAGTTTTAGACCATTATTTCTTCAAATATTCTTTCTGACCGTTTCTCTCTTTCTTATTCTTCTGGGACTCCCATCGTGTGCGTAGGTAAGAGGGTGTCCCACAAGTCTTTTAGGCTCTGTTCATTTTTCCTCATTCTTTTTTTTTTTCTTTCCGCTGCTGAAACTGGTCAATTTAATTTGACATATCTTCAAGCTCACTGATTCTTTCTTCTTTCTGTTCAAATCTATTCCTAAACCCCTGTAGTAAGTATTTTCATTACAGTTACTGTATTTTTCAGCTCCAAAATTTCTATTTGATTCTTTTTTATACTTTCTCTTCATTGATATTCCTTATTTATTGAGAAATGGCTCTCTTGGTTTTCTTAGTTATTTGGCCATAGTTTCCTTTAGTTTTTCAAGAATATTTGAGAGAGTTGATCAAAAGTCTTTGTCTAGTAGGTCCAATGTCTGCTTCCTCAGGGACAGTTTCTGTTCATTTTTCTTTTTTTTTTGCAGTGAATAATTCATACTTTTTTGTTTCTCTGCATGCTTCATCTTTTTCATTTAAAAGTGGACATTTTGGATATTCTGATGTGCAAAGAGAAAGAAAAAGAATAGGAAAAATTTCAAAAATTTTTAAGTTAAAAAAAAAAAGTATATTCCCAGTCTTTGCAAGTTGACTTTATGTCAAGGCACTCCTTCAACACAGGCCATTTACAACTCTGCCTTAGAAGTCACTTACTCTGATCCTAAAGACAAGCCAGGAGTAAAAACTTATGGTCTTCTCAGGTCTTTTCTGAGCATAGGTCCTGCCCTGAGCATATGCATGTCCTTCTGGGTTGCCCAAATACATGGTAGCTTTTCAAAGCCCCTATTTCCTTCACAAAAGGTTAATCCCTGGCTTTTCTTTCCAGGATTTCAGTGCGTTTATCATTTTCCTCAACTGTTATTTTTTCCTCAGGTGGCACCAGCTTGTTCATTTCTTTGCCTTTTTTTTTTTTTCTCGAAGACTATGCAGACACTCTTCCCAGGTAGAGTTAGGTGAAACAAAAGGAAGCCCCTTATGGCAATCCTACAGGAAACCCCAGTAAGGTCAAAACGGAAAAGCACAATTTCTTTGGGACTAGACCCACTCTGTTTCCTCCAGAATCATGTACTCACAATGGAAATACAAGCTGCTGTCTTCAAGAATACCACTGTGCCAGGGGCCAGGGGAGGGAAGGGTAGGTAAAAATGCAAAAAAAAATAAAAAGGAGCTCCTACTCTGTTTCAGTGGCCTTTCTCCTGGCTAAGCATTCAATTGGTTGCTATCAATCCTTGACTGTCTTTCAGAGTTCTGATAAGCTTGATTCAAGTAGGTTTTGCCAAATTTTTGGTGTTGCTGGAGAGGAATAACCTCCAGAGCTTCCTACTCTGGCATTTTGGCTGATGTTACTCCTAATTGACTTTTTAAAATTAATATGCTTAATATTTTAGAGTAGTTTAGTTTTACAGAAAAAGTTAGTGTACAGACAATTCCTATGCTCCCTTACCTCTCCCGCACCACACACACAGTGTCCCCTATTAATATCTTGTATGGTACATTTTTATAATTAATAAGCCAATGTTGATATATCATTATTAAGTCCACAGTTTACAAGCCACAGTTTACCCCTAATGTATTAGGGTCACCCTTTATGTTGTACATTCCATGGGTTTTAACTAATTTTGAGAGACACATATCCACCGTTACAGTTAACATATAGAGAAGTTTCACTGCCCTAAAAATCCCCTGTGCTCCACCTGTTTATCCATTCCTCCCTCCCCACAATCTCCTGGAAAACACTAATCTTTTTACTGTCTCCATAATTTTGCTTTTCCAGAATGTCATATAATTGGAATAATCCAAAGTGTAGTTCTTTTTATGCAGGTTTCTTTCACTTAGCAATTTGTGTTTAACTCACCTCCTTGTTATTTTGTGGTTTGATACCTCATAATTTTTTTTATCACTAAATAATACCTCATTGTATGGATATACCAAAGTTTGTTTATCCATTCACCTACTGAAGGACATCTTGGTTTCTACCAAGCTATGACAGTAATGACTTGGGCTACTATAAACATTCATGTGTAAGTTTTCATTTGGACATAAGTTCTCAACTTATTTGGGTAAATAACAAAGAGAATGATGGCTGGATCTTATAGTAAGACTGTGTTTAGTTTTGTAAGAAATTGCCAAAATGTCTTCCAAAGTCGCTGTATCATTTTGAATTCTACCAGCAATGAGAGTTCTTCTTGCTTCACATCCTCATCAGCATTTGACGTTATCAGTGTTTTGGTTTCAGCCATTCTAATAGGTGTGTAGCAGTATTATGTTGTTCAAATTTATCATCCCCTCATAGTATATGTTGAGCATCTTTTCATGTGCTTATTTGCCATCTGTATATCTTCTTTGGTGCTCTGTTCAGATAGCTTACCCATTTTTTAAAATCAAGCTGTTTGGCTTATTGTTGAGTTTTAAGAGTTCTTTGTATATTTTGGGCAACAGTCCTTTATAAGACATGTGTTTTGCAAATATTCTCTCCCAGTGTGTGGCTTATCTTTTCATTCTCTTAATGGCATCTTGCAGTTTTTAATTTTAATGAAGTCTGACTTAATTTTTCTTTCATGGATCATGCTTTTAGTGTTACATCTAAAAAGTCATCACCAAACCCAAGGTCATCTAAATTTTCTTCTACTCTGTCTTCTAGGAGTTTTTTAGTTTTGCATTTTACACTTATGGCTATAATCTATCTGATTTTAACTCAACTCCATTGAGTTGCCTTTGTTCTTTTGTCAAAAATCAGTTGACTGTATTTGTGTGGATCTAGTCCTGGACTCTCTGTTCTGTTCCATTGATCTATTTGTCTACAATTGTCTTATCTTTTTAAAATGGATCATACTTTTCAGTTTTTTAATATCCTGAGTAACTCTGGATTTATCCTGGATATTTGAAATCAGGCAGAGAGTCTATATTTGTTATGTTATGGAAAGCCTATATTGTGTTTTATTTCTCTGAAGAGTGTTGGATTTTTTTTTTTGACTGTTTGAGTTCAAACTGCAAACACTATGTCTTAGACATAATTCAAATTTCAGTTTAATTATTTTATCCTTAGCTTGGTAGTTTGAAGTTTATACACTCTATCGGTACACTCCCTTTTTCCGCATCTCTCTTTCCAGGATTATTTCCTCATGTTCAAATGCCTGCCATTGCTTCCATCCTCTGGTTCTTCCAGCAAGAAACACTGAGTTTTCTATCCTGCCTGATGCAGACTGGAGCCTGCCCTCAGCCTAGAAGCTATGAAAAAAGGTAACTCACCCAATGCTGTTCTCTGTTCTAAGTGTAAACTCCCATCTAGAATCTGCTTGTTTTTGCTCTTTCTCCAATGCCTTCAGGTAGTTACATCTTGTATTTTGTCTAGATTTTATGGTTGTTATCTGTATGAGGATTATTTCAAAAAGAGCTTACTTAGTTATACCTGGGTCTAATACTTCTACCACTACCACCACTATCATGGCTACTAGAGACTGAGTGTTTACTACCAAGACATCAAAATCCAACTTTATTTGACTTGTAGTTTTATGCCTGGAGGCTTTTGAGCCTGAATACTAGCTCACTGGGACAGATGTTGTGATCAATTATTTGTGCCTGCCATGAGCATCAGAATGAGAGCTGGGTAGCATGGCACACATGCCACATGACTGCTCTCACTTGACTAGTATGGATTAGGGATGGGCACTAAATGTCATTCTAATTTAATCCTCATATTCCTCTTATGAGACATTTTCTGTTCTTATTATACGTAAGAGGAAATCCAGACCTAGGAGTGATAACTAGGGACGGACTCATTTCAAAGTTCACTATGCATGCCTTCTCCCATGAGCTACACATCAACCACAGTATCTCGCCATCTCCTCAGCACCAAGATACCCGTATTCTTTTCTCAAATAGTTAGAATAACGTCCATTCTTGGTATTTGTAACCAAGATATAGACAGACAGCTCTGCTTATTTCTTTTTAAGTATTTTAAAATTCTTTCTATTTAAGTAATCTTTTTTTTTAAAAAACAGCTTTTATAGTACAAAAAATACATATTTAATTTAGAAAATTCAAAAGATACGCTTAAGCAAAAAGATGACGATATAAATCACCCAAACAGGTGGCCTTTTTTCTTAAAGAATACTGTTATGTAGAGTTGTAAGTGCTTGCCTAGAGTCTCACTAATCTAAGAGACTTTAAAACTGAAACTAAAGGAGAGAGGGAAATGGGTAGATAAAGCTGTAAATTACGGATGTAAGGAGTCATCATGTATAGTTTGGGATTAAATACAGAGAGGTGCTGGGCAATAGGAGAAAATGACAAGAAAAGAGGCAGGGAGAGTCTTTATCACCTTAGATCTCTTCAGACTTCTGCACAGAACATGGAGCACCAGTTAAATCTAGCAAGGTGTCAGGCTCAGAAATCTCCCTCTGTCTGCTAATAGCCATGATCAACAAAATTCATTCAAAACCCCAATAAAACTCAAAGTATATGTGTTATAACAGCTCTCATAACCCAACCATGGAAAGAGATATTCAGGAAGGAGAGAGACTCAGTCATTAAAGGCATGGCCTTGACCTAAGGAATCTTTGCCACAAAGCCGACACAAACGCACTTTTTGAAGAATTCATGCTTCAAATTCAAACTCACATTGGGGCTCCCAGGCTAACCAAAGGCAAAATTCTTCAAGAGTAGACAAGTAGTCTAGGAATCAGACAACCTTTCCCTCTACAGGGCAACCCTGTTTCAAGTGCCAATGCTTTTTCAGACTACTGAGGACCTGTTCCAAGTCTATTCATGACCAGATGTAACCCACTACAATACAGATTCACAGCCAAGTTCAGCTTTCCTGGCTGTGATGCTAGAGCAGACCAGGCAGATATACATCTATCTCCAACTAACATCTGTTTGCCTCTGAAATAATTTTCTAAATATTGTGTGATGGTTGATTTTACATATCAACTCAAATGGGCTAGGGGATTCCCAGATAGCTGGTAAAACATTATTTCTAGATATGTCTGTGAGAGTATTTCTAACAGAGGTTAGCATCTAAATTGGTAGCTTAAGTAAAGATTGCCTTCACTAATCCCATGGGCATCATTCAACCTGTTGAGGATCTGAATAGAACAAAAAGGTGGAGGCAGGGAAATTTACTCTTTGCTTGAGCTCCTGCCTTCAGGTACCGATGGCTCATGGTTCTCAGGCCTTCAGACTTGGACTAAATTATACCACCAGCTTTCGCGGTTCTCCTGCTTTCAGACAGCAAACTGTGGGACTTCTCAGCCTCCATAATTGCCTGAGCCAATTCCTGTAATAAATCTCCTCGTATACGGCTGTTTCTCTGGAGAATCCTAACACATATCATTTGCATACACAGCGCTGCATAACAGTACACTGTTGATATGTATTTTTCTGATGCTCTGACCACAGCTTTATGCCCTCAGCCAATGGAAAGCTAGCCTGCAAAACTGCCCTACACACTCTCAGCCAATGAGCACTGTGACATGCTGTCTTGAGCAAGCAAGTTCGTAAAGCATGGTGTGCCCTACACCACAGACACATCTTCTATTTGCTTTCTATCTGGTGCACAGTTTTTCCCCCAATGGCTGACAAAAAGTTGTATAATAGTAGCACTGGACTTACCGTAAGGAAACCAATATCTAATGTATGGGTATGAAAATGTAGGACAACTCAACGGGTCTTTCAGGAAATGGTCAAGGAAACAGAGGCTAAAGATCTGGTAAGCTGTTAGGGAACAGTGGCAGCCATTGGGCATTTTGAAGGTTAATGTGAACCTAACTTCAGCCTGCAGAATGGGCCAACCACTGTATACAGAGTAGCAGGATGAACCCATCACTCAAGGCATGTGAGAACTTGAGATTGGAAAGAAATGGAAGACTTATTCCTAAGACAGAGGGCTGTGTCACAAACTGTCAAATACAATGCTGATAAGTTACTCTACTTGTGTCTAAATAACACATATTCGCTAAATAACATAATTTTGTATTGTCAAGTGCCAAAGGAAGAACTGCATTTTGAAGCCTATTCTAATTAATGCTACCTGCTACAACAAACAACCTTACGACCTTAGTGTCTTAATCCAGTAAGAATTTCTCTCTTGATCATGCAAAGTCTAATGTTCACACTCCTGGATGAGTGGCTCTCTTGTTTGGCTTTCTTCCAAGCAAGGATGAGGAGCAGATCTAGTTCCTCCCATTTACATGCTACTGTCTTCTAAGCTTTGGAGCCCTTTGCTTCCAGCCATGCAGATGGCGATAGTAAGAGAGCATGTGGAAGGTCACATGGGATGCCTTATGACTAGACCTGTAAGTAATGAACATCACTACCACCCGCACCCCGCTGTCTAGAATTAGAGACGTGAACTCACGTAGATCCAAAGGGACTGAGAAATACCCAATTCCTTTCTTCCCAGTAAGAAAATGAAACAGTGGGGTAAATTCATGGTGTTATCTCTGTCGCAAAGCTCCAGTTAATTCCTCCTTCCTACTTTCAAACATTTATTGAGTGCCCGCTACCTGCCGGATATGATGCCTGGTGCTAAGGGCTATAATTAGTAGGACACATTTCCACATTGGGTGACTCCCAGCTTTCAACGTTAGTTGATTGTTAAATGGTACTACCCCCAACCATGGAACAAAATAAAGGAGAAGGAGCAGTTTAAGAGGAAGGATGTAAATTCAGTTTTAAAAACATGCTCAGTTTGAAGTCCCAAAGGGACAGCCACATGGTGCCTAAAGCTAGGAAGGAAAGTTCAAATGGAGCTCCAAACTTGGGAGACATTAGAAAATAGGCCATTGAAGGATGAGGGTTGATGAGGTCACCCAGAGAGAATGTGGCAGGTAGAGGGGAGAAAAGTAGTGACCTCAGGACAGAACCATGAAGAAGCTCATGGAAGGGGTGGGGGGAGACACCAGAGGGCTGTGAGCAGAACCACCCAGAGAAATAGGAGGAGATGGGTGTCCTCAGAATGCACTGATGAAATCAGAGCAGCTTCAGCGGCACAGAGGCTAAAAGGCCAGATGGGCTTGGGTAGAGGACCAAATGGGAGGTAAAAAATCAGAGACTCTGAATGTCCATGACTCTCCCCAAAACCTTAGGATGAAGGGAAAGGTAGAAGAATAGGTCTGTAACCAGAGGGACTTAAGGATAAGGGAGGATTTTCATTTACTTTAAAGTCGGAAGAGAAACTGCTGTGTTTAAAGTGGAACGGAAACATCTCACTGAATGAGAAAAGTTGAAGGTACGGGAGAGGGGAAACTCTTTCCCCTCCCCTTAAAAAGTAGTGAAACTAACATACTCATTTGAGCAATACAGAAGTAAAGTAGAAAATGAAAGCCCTGCCCATTCCTCCAGGACCCACCACGTTCAGCCTCAGAGGTTTACCTGTTCACTCTATACTTCTCCTTAATGCTTATTATAAATTTTACCATACTAGGTACTCCTACTGATTGTGTTTACTATTAATTTCCCTGGATGAAAATGTAAGCTCCAGAAAGGCAGATTTTTTTTTCTGTGTGCTGTCTGGCACACAGTATACACCAATAAATATTTGTTGAATAAATGAATGGGGCATGTGCTTCTGGGTTTTTCTGTAGATGAAAATAGGCCACATAATATACATTATTCTACAACTTCCTTTTTCAACATAATAGAACTATATCCCTGCATAGAGATCTACCTTATTCATTTTAACAGTTACATAAAATGGCTATGGCAAGATTTATCTAAGTAATCTTTTAGTGATGAGCATTGCAGGTATTTCTAATTTCTATTATTACACATAAGCCTATGCATGTACTATACGTTTCACTTTCTTGAAGGAGAATTTCTACAGGAGAGATTCCTAAAAGTGGAATTAGTAAGTCAAAGACTAAGCTCATTAAGATGTTGACAGTGCATCTTAAAATTCTCCTTGAAAATACGTCGAATCAGTTTGAACATATGGGAGTGGAGAGGAACCATGGACAGAGCCAAGTTCTAGAGGATACGAGCACTTTAGACCAGGAGAGGATTTGGACAAGGTCACAAGGAGAGGTACTAAAAAAGATACTTGGGCAAGAAGGGTACCTGTGGAATCATCATCAGGGCAACAGGGATGAAATATCTCTCCAGATGAATAAACATCACCATTACCTTTCATGAATCCTCTGCCTTCCCAGAGTTACACAGAGAGCTGGCAACTCAAATCAGAGAAAGTATTTAGCATTCCTTCCCTGGGCCGTCCCTCTCCCCACTGCTTTGTGCTAAAAGCAACCAGGGCTCCCTGTCTTCCTTTAAAAACATAATTAACATTCTCAGTGGGGTGGGCTGTGCACATTACTTGCACATGGATGCTTCCTGCCTTGTTAGCTCACACTGGCTTTGGAATAATACCCCAAGCAATGCTCTTAGTTCCTTTTTCTTTAATTAAGGGAACCTTTTAACTCTGCTGCATTCTGACTCTTCCCCTCCCTAATTCAACAAACATGCATTGAGTATCTACTATGTGCCAGACACTGTGCCCACCCGGAAAAATAAGACCAGGTCCTGCTTTCAAGATCTCGCATGCTTTCAGGAATTCAGACCCATCTCTAACCACAAGGTAATGTGGTAAATATCACAGAAACAGTACATACAGAGCACTTTACAAGGAGAGGAGAAAACAGGAATTGATTCTGCCTTGGATGTAGAATAAGGATGCTTTTGCAAAGTGCTGACCGTTTAAAACAAGGGAATGAGCAAAGGATTTGGTGTCAGAAAAAAGCCCAGTTCCTAGTTCCAGCTCCCCACTGACCAGCTGAGGGCTCCATTTACAAGACGGAGATCACAGTCATCCTTAAGCTCCTGCAGTGATTGGGAGGATCCCTTATTAACCACAAGAGAGCACACAGATTTGAAGTAGCACAAGCAAAGTCATCGTTTATTTAGCATCTACTAAGTACTAGGCATCATTTAAGCGTTTTATATACTTTAGCAACTCCAAGGCACTCTCTTACGGTGGATGTTGTTAGCTTCATTTCATAGCTGAGAGAGAGTCAGTCGTTAAATAAATTCTAATGGGCAGAGTCAGAATGTGAACACACAGCTGCTAAAACATGTGCTCTTTCCAACGTACCAGACTGCCTTCTACTCATATTACTAGGCACTGGAATGGCCAAGATGCTGTTGGCTAAAAGTGGATTCTGGCAATTAGAGGTGTGCTACAGGAGACATTATAAATCTACACATTGTGGGTATTCTCATCAGCGCCCCGCTTGTATACACCACTTGTTGTTGCCACCACTGTTTTCCAATCAATAGGAATTTGTTAAGTGTGTACTACACTCCAAGGCTTGTAAGAGAATGATGATGAAGGCATGCTGCCCTCAAGAAATGTCTACTATTGCTGGCAAGGGAGAACTAGCACCTGTACAGTAGAAAGCAGTCTCCTCAGTTTGGTCCAGCACAAACTGTGTATGAGACCCTCAGATGAAGATATCCAGCAGACACACAGAAATCCATACTTGCAGCTTTGGAATTTTGGAATCATCAGCATGCAAGTAATATTTGAAATCAGTTGTGCAAGTATTGACGTGGTTACCAGCCTCATTCTGAATTCCCAAGTCCAGAGCAGCCCCAGAGGAAGTACAAAGGAAGAAAGAAATTCAATCTCGAGCAACTGTTTACATTCAGTTACCGGGAGGAGAATATCATATGGCTTGTCTTCCTTTTCTCCATGTTCTCCAAACATCTCATCATCATCCTCAAAGAAAAATCTGCCCTGAGAATGGAAATGAAAGAAAATACATCTTCCCTCTGGCTTTAAAATTATAAATAAATAATTATGAGGCATACTGGATCTAAAAGGTAGTATGTGGAATCCACAAAGCCATGAAAGCAGCATTACTAAGAACCATGTGATATATATTTAGCCCTATACAACTGGAAGTGGCATACGAATCAAGCTGCCAAGTATTCATTCGCGCTCCAAATGCAGTTGGTCAAATCCCGTAAGGCATTTTTATAATGACAGTTTTCTACATGCCTGATCTCGACCAGAAATTATGGGTTCCATAAAAAGTAACAGCAGGATGATTTTAGTCAAAACCCAATTTACATTCTGCACTTCTGTTCAATAGTCTAGTTGACTGAGGCCCTTTGGGAACAACTCTCATCCTGTGGTACTAAAGCTCATTAAATAAAACCATGAATTGTGCAAAATGGTTACACACTTGGCTTACAAGTTCCTTAAATATTATTTACCTTTCTCCTTGACTTAAAATATCAAGCAGAAAAACCACAGACACATTGTGATTGATGTGACACATAGCAGGAGGAAACCACCTTAGCTGACTGGAAATAGCAACCTCGCCAATGTGTGCGGGTATAACTTGATGTAATTGCCTCAGAGACTGGAAACAGCACATACCCACATGTAGCCACTAAATCCACTACATGTGAACTGAGGCTCATTTACCTGAAAGTTCAGTGAGGTGCCACCCAACCAGGCAGAAGAAAGAACAGTTGGAGTGCGGACCTGGTTTTAAAGCTAAAAGCGTCTGCGGAAGCCCCACGGTTATTCACCCCCTCCAACCATTACTCAAACGTCTTGCTAACTCCATAACTTCCCCCACATTGTGCTAGATCGTTCCCCATCAACCTACGATCATGTCCACTCTCTCTGAGTTTCCTGTGTGTATTTCAGAAGAAAGCTGATAACTGCATTTCCCATCATCTCCTCCCCCATAAGGTTTCTGATTAGACTTAGTCAATGAGAGCCACTTGCGTGAGATTTGGAAGGCAGAGCACTGACATGGAGAACATGGGTCAACACTGGATTGGGAGCCGCTCTTAGGTGAGTTTCATGGGGACCCCTTGTACTTATGCTACAGACCTATGGTTCTCTAACTTTAGCATGCATCAGAATCTTCTGAAAGGCTTGGTAACACACAGATTGCTGGGCCCCAGCCCCAGGGTCTCTGACTTAGGCAACCTGGGGTGGGGCCTGAGAATATGAATTTCTAACAAGTGCCCAGATGACACTGATGCTGCAGGTTGGGAGACCACATAGTGAGAACTACTTCTGCAGACTGAGACACCTGGAGGAGCATCCGCAAGTAGCTTCCAGAGGGACACTTGAGAGCTACCTGGATCAGAGCTGCAAGCTGAGATCATCAGGTCTCCATCCAGACCTGTGTCCCCGCCCCTCCTCTCCCAGTGGCCACGTAAGCCTCTAGTTCCGTGTGTGTAAAAGGCTTCACGTACCTAAGATAAAGACTGGCAATATACAACTCCTCGAATCCACAGCCACTGCCTTATATATGGTCCTTTTCCTAACTGGTCACTCCCTAACCCAGTCACCCTTCAAATGATAAGATAGTTCAATTCTCCTCTTAAAAACCTTTGATGCTCCCAAACTGGAAACAGGTCAAATGACTATGAACGGTGAATAAACCAATAGTGATACAATGAAGTACCACTCAACAATAAAAGACTACTGATGCTGCCACAACATGAATAACTCTCAAAGGCAATTTGTTGAGTAAAGGAAGCCAGACTCAAAGGCAACCAACTCTACGGTTCCATTTCTACGGCATTCTGGAAAAGACAAAACTCTAAGGACAGAAATCAAATCAATGTAGCCAGAAACTGGGGTGAGAGATGGAGACTGACTGCAGTGGGATAAAGGGAGAGATATCCTGCATCTCAACTGCAGTGGTGGTTATGCATCTACATACATTTGTCAAAATGTATAGAACTGTATACCTCGATAGGGAAAATTTTACTGTATGGAAATTATACCTCAATACACTTGACTTTTAAAAAATGGATGCTCCCTATTGTCAAGAGCACTAACTCCAACTTTCTGAGGAAAAAAAAGGCAGACAGGACGAGAGGGTTTGTGCTTACGAGTGGTGCAGAAAACAGAAAAGGCTCAAGTCCACACTAGCACTCAAAGTCCTCTGTATATTCAGAAGGGCTCTCTCTCAGGACTGCTAACAGTGACCATGAAAATCTATAGAAACCACAACAGTGTGGCAGAGGGACAAAGAATAGTCGAATCTTGCCATCTCATTTGACAACCCCTGAGAAAAGCTAAATAACCTCATTAAAGTTATAGCTATGGCACTTTCTTCTAGTTGCCCCAAAGAATCTGGCAAAAAATGGAAGCCTGATACAGAAGTGAAAATCCAGGTTCATAAAAGCACAGAATTTAACTCTTACTTATCTCATGAGCTGGCAGAGTATTTCTGGAATGATGGAAGTCTGATCCCATTACCAACAGTGCAATATTCTTCTGGAAAACATCACCCATTTGGCTCTCTGGAGACCTACACATCTAATGTATTTGGTTAAAAATCTACTTCCTGCACTGTGGTAGAGGCATCTAATGTCCTTTTATATCTAGGTATCCTCCCCTTCTGGATGGATGGATTACACTTCGCTGACTCCCACCTGCCTGCCAGCCTAGGGGTTGCGAGAAGAAGCAGCATGTGCCACTTTCATGCTGGAGCACTTACTTGATGATGTGTAATGTTCTAGCACTCTTCTCTTGCTGCAGTAACCAGGGAAGAGACTTCATGTGGAAATAGAAGGCAGCCTCGATTACAGAAAGTGCAGAACCACTCGGGATGCCACCAGGACCCCGAGAGAACTTGCATCAAAGAGAAATGGGGTTTTGTTAATCTAGGCACTGAGACCATGGGGCTGTTTGTTACAGCAGCATCACTTGGGATATCCTGACTCATATACCCACATCCAACCCCCAAGTTTAATGTTAACTGAGAGAGGTTATTATCCTACTCAGTTTTGTCTGGGGAAAGGATCATTCAACCTACAGGCCTTGTAAACTCTGATATAAAGAAAAGAAAAAACTCATAAAATTTTTCTTTTCCTAAGGTTGCACAAATAGTAAGAAGCAGAAAAGGTAAAGATTTGAATCCAAGTCCAAAGTGCGGTCTCTTTCCTCCAAGCCACACTATCTACCAACACAGTGATGAAGAATTAGCATTGCTATGGAATACTTGTAAAAATAAAAATATTTGTTATATGTTATTGCCATACATATTCATCAATCCAATAGATGTAGACATTGAGAAACTGTTATGTACCCGAATATTTAGCTGTCATGGAGTATCCAAAAAAAAAGGAAATCATCATCTTTATTTTTTTGTTTGTTTTATTTTATTTATTTTTTTATACACAGCAAAGGAAACCATAAACAAGATGGTTGTTTATACACATCAGGGTATACATGTCAATCCCAACTCCCAATTCATCACACCACCACCACCACCACCCAGTGCCGCTTTCCCCCCTTGGTGTCCATACGTTTTTTTCTCTACTTCTGTGTCTCAATTTCTGCCCGGCAAACCGGTTCATCTGTACCATTTTCTAGGTTCCACATATATACATTAATATATGATATTTGTTTTTCTCTTTCTGACTTACTTCACTCTGTATGACAGTCTCTAGATGCATCCACATCTCTACAAATGACCCAATTTCGTTCCTTTTTATGGCTGAGTAATATTCCATCGTATATATGTACCACATCTTCTTTATCCATTTGTCTGTCGATGGGCATTTAGGTTGCTTCCATGACGTGGTTATTGTAAATAGTGCTGCAATGAACACTGGAGTGCATGTGTCTTTTTGAATGATGGTTTTCTCTGGGTATATGTCCAATAGTGGGATTGCTGGGTTATACGGTAATTCTATTTTTAGTTTTTTAAGGAGCCTCCATACTGTTCTCCATAGTGGCTGTATCAATTTACATTCCCACCAACAGTGCAAGAGGGTTCCCTTTTCTCCACACCCTCTCCAGCATCTGTTGTTTGTAGATTTTCTGATGATGCCCATTCTAACTGGTGTGAGGTGATACCTCATTGTAGTTTTGATTTGCATTTCTCTAATAATTAGCGATGTTGAGCAGCTTTTCATGTGCTTCTTGGCCATCGGTATGTCTTCTTTGGAGAAATGTCTATTTAGGTCTTCTGCCCATTTTTGGATTGGGTTGTTTTTTTAATATTGAGCTGTTTATATATTTTGGAGATTAATCCTTTGTCCATTGATTCGTTTGCAAATATTTTCTCCCATTCTGAGGGTTGTTTTTTCATCTTGTTTATGGTGCAAAACCTTTGACAAACCTTTGCTGTGCAAAAGCATTTAGGTTTCATTAGGTCCCGTTTGTTTAGTTTTGTTTTTATTTCCATTACTCTAGGAGGTGGATCAAAAAAGATCTTGCTGTGATTTATGTCAAAGAGTGTCTTCCTATGTTTTCCTGTAAGAGTTTTATAGTGTCTGGTCTTAAATTTAGGTCTCTAATCCATTTTGAGTTTATTTTTGTGTATGGTGTTAAGGAGTGTTCTAACTTCATTCTTTTACATGTAGCTGTCCAGTTTTCCCAGCACCACTTATTGAAGAGACTGTCTTTTCTCCATTGTATATCCTTGCCTCCTTTGTCACAGATTAGTTGACCATAGGTTTATCTCTGGGCTTTCTATCCTGTTCCATTGATCTGTATTTCTGTTTTTGTGCCAGTACCATATTGTCTTGATACTGTAGCTTTGTAGTATAGTCTGAAGTCAGGGAGCCTGATTCCTCCAGCTCTGTTTTTTTTCCCTCAAGACTGCTTTGGCTATTGGGGGTCTTTTGTGTCTCCATACAAATTTTAAGATTTTTTGTTCCAGTTCTGTAAAAAATGCCATTGGTAATTTGATAGGGATTGCATTGAATCTGTAGATTGCTTTAGGTAGTATAGTCATTTTCACAATATTGATTCTTCCAATTCAAGAACATGGTATATCTCTCCATCTGCTTGTAGCATCTTTAATTTCTTTTATCAGTGTCTTATAGTTTTCTGCATACAGGTCTTTTGTCTCCCTAGGTAGGTTTATTCCTAGGTATTTTATTCTTTTTGTTGCAATGGTAAATGGGAGTGTTCCCTTAATTTCTCTTTCAGATTTTTCATCATTAGTGTATAGGAATGCAAGAGATTTCTGTGCATTAATTTTGTATCCTGCAACTTTACCAAATTCATTGATTAGCTCTAGTAGTTTTCTGGTGGCATCTTTAGGATTCTCTATGTATAGTATCATGTCATCTGCAAACAGTGACAGTTTTACTTCTTCTTTTCCAATTTGTATTCCTTTTATTTCCTTTTCTTCTCTGACTGCCGTGGCTAGGACTTCCAAAACTATGTTGAATAAAGTGGTGAGAGTGGACATCCTTGTCTTGTTCCTGATCTTAGAGGAAATGCTTTCAGTTTTTCACCATTGAGAATGATGTTTGCTGTGGGTTTGTCACATATGGCCCTTCTTATGTTGAAGTAGGTTCCCTCTAAGCCTACTTTCTGGAGAGTTTTTATCATAAATGGGTGTTGAATTTTATCAAAAGCTTTTTCTGCATCTATTGAGCTGATCATATGATTTTTATTCTTCAATTTGTTAATATGGTGTGTCATAATGATTGATTTGCATATATTGACAAATCCTTGCATCTCTGGGATAAATCCCACTTGATCATGGTGTATGATCCTTTTAATGTGTTGTTGGATTCTATTTGCTAGTATTTTGTTGAGGACTTCTGTATCTACATTCATGAGTGCAATTGGTCTGTAATTTTCTTTTTTTGTAGTATCTTTGTCTGGTTTTGGTATCAGGGTGATGGTGGCCTCATAGAATGAGTTTGGGAGTTTTCCTTCCTCTGCAATTTTTTGGCAGAGTTTGAGAAGGATGGGTGTTAGCTCTTCTCTAAATGTTTGACAGAATTCATCTGTGAAGCAATCTGGTCCTGGACTTTTGTTTGTTGGAAGATGTTTAATCACAGTTTCAATTTCATTACTTGTGACTGGTCTGTTCATATTCTCTATTTCTTCCTGGTTCAGTCTTGGAAGGTCATACCTTTCTAAGAATTTGTCCATTTCTTCCAGGTTGTCCATTTTATTGGCATAGAGTTGCTTGTAGTAGTCTCTTAGGATGCTTTGTATTTCTGTGGTGTCTGTTGTAACTTCTCCTTTTTCATTTCTAATTTTATTGATTTGAATCCTCTCCCTCTTTTTCTTGATGAGTCTGGCTAATGGTTTATCAATTTTGTTTATCTTCTCAAAGAACCAGCTTTTAGTTTTAGTGATCTTTGCTACAGTTTTCTTTGTTTCAATTTCATTTATTTCTGCTCTGATCTTTATGATTTCTTTCCTTCTGCTAACTTTGGGCTCTGTTTGTTCTTCTTTCTCTAGTTCCTTTAGGTGTAACATTAGATTGTTTGAGATTTTTCTTGTTTCTTAAGGTAGGCTTGTATAGCTCTAAACTTCCCTCTTGGAACTGCTTTTGCTGCATCCCATAGGTTTTGGATCATCGTGTTTTCATTGTCATTTGTCTCTGGGTATTTTTTGATTTCCTCTTTGATTTCTTCAGTGATCTCTTGGTTATTTAGTAACGTATTGTTTAGCCTCCATATGTTTGTGTTTTTTACATTTTTTTCGCTGTAATTCATTTCTGATCTCATAGTGTTGTGGTCAGAAAAGATGCTTGATATGATTTCAATTTTCTTAAATTTACTGAGGCTTGATTTCTGACCCAAGATGTGATCTATCCTGGAGAATGTTCAGTGCACACTTGAGAAGAAAGTGTAATCTGCTGTTTTTGGATGGAATGTCCTATAAATATCAATTCAATCTATCTGGTCTATTGTGTCATTTAAAGCTTCTGTATCCTTATTAATTTTCTGTTTGGATGATCTGTCCACTGGTGTAAGTGAGGTGATAAAGTCCCCCACTATTATTGTGTTGCTGTCGATTTCCTCTTTTATAGCTGTTAGCAGTTGCCTTATGTATTGAGGTGCTCCTATGTTGGGTGCATATATATTTATCATTGTTATATCTTCTTCTTGGGTTGATCCCTTGATCATTATGTAGTGTCCTTCCTTGTCTCTTGTAACATTCTTTAAAGTCTATTTTCTCTGATATAAGGATTGCTACTTCAGCTTTCTTTTGATTTCCATTTCCATGGAATATCTTTTTCCATCCCCTCACTTTCAGTCTATATGTGTCCCTAGGTCTGAAGTGGGTCTTTTTTAGACAGCATATGTATGATGGGTCTTGTTTTTGTATCCATTCAGCAAGCCTGTGTCTTTTGGTTGGAGCATTTAATCCATTCATGTTTAAGGTAATTATCGATATGTATGTTCCTATGACCATTTTCTTAATTGTTTTGGGTTTGTTTTTGTAGGTCCTTTTCTTCTCTTGTGTTTCCCACTTAGAGAAGTTCCTTTAGCATTTGTTGTAGAGCTGGTTTGGTGGTGCTGAATTCTCTTAGCTTTTGCTTGTCTGTAAAGCTTTATATTTCTCTGTCGAATGTGACTGAGATCCTTGCCAGGTAGAGTAATCTTGGTTGTAGGTTCTTCCCTTTCATCACTTTAAGTATATCATGCCACTCCCTTCTGGCTTGTAGAGTTTCTACTGAGAAATCAGCTGTTAACCTTATGGGAGTTCCCTTGTATGTTATTTGTCATTTTTCCCTTGCTGCTTTCAATAATTTTTCTTTGTCCTTAGTTTTTACCAATTTGATTACTATGTGGCTCGGTGTGTTTCTCCTGGGTTTCTCCTGTATGGGACTCTCTGCACTTCCTGGACTTGGGTAGCTATTTCCTTTCCCATGTTAGGGAAGTTTTCAACTATAATCTCTTCAAATATTTTCTCGGGTCCTTTCTCTCTCTTTTCTCCTTCTGGGACCCCTATAATGCAAATGTTGTTGCATTTAATGCTGTCCCAGAGGTCTCTTAGGCTGTCTTCATTTCTTTTCATTCTTTTTTCTTTATTCTGTTCCACAGCAGTGAATTCCACCATTCTGTCTTCCAGGTCATTTATCCGTTCTTCTGTCTCAGTTATTCTGCTATTGATTCCTTCTAGTTATTGTATTATTCATCTCTGTTTGTTTGTTCTTTAATTCTTCTAGGTCTTTGTTAAACATTTCTTGCATCTTCTCAATCTCTGCCTCCATTCTTTTTCCGAGATCCTGGATCATCTTCACTATCATTATTCTGAATTCTTTTTCTGGAAGGTTGCCTATCTCCACTTCATTTAGTTGTTTTTCTGGGGTTTTATCTTGTTCCTTCATCTGGTACATAGCCCTCTGCCTTTTCATCTTGTCTACCTTTCTGTGAATGTGGTTTTTGTTCCACAGGCTGCAGGACTGTAGTTCTTGCTTCTGCTGTCTGCCCTCTGGTGGATGAGGCTATCTAAGAGGCTTGTGGAAGTTTCCTGTTTTCCTGCTAGTGTTGGAGGGTCTCCTGCAGAGGTGGGGGGTGGCTGTGTCTCACCGTGAGGACAAGGACACTGGCAGCAGAAATTCTGGGAAGTACTCCTTGGCGTGAGACCTCCCAGAGTCCGCCATTAGCCCCACCAAAGAGCCCAGGTAGGGAAATCATCATCTTTAAAAAAAACTTAGCTTAGCATCTGTTGATGTCCATCAACAGATGATTGGATAAAGAAGATGTGGTATATACATATACAATGGAATACTACTCAGCCATAAAAAAGAATGAAATTTTGTCATTTGCAACAACATGGGTAGACTTGGAAGGTATTATGCTAAGTGAAATAAGTCAGACAAAGACAAATACTGTATCATATCCTTATAGGTGGAATCTAAAAAATATAACAAACTAGGTAATATACAAAAAGGAAGCAGACTCACAGATACAGAGGACAAACTAGTGGTTACCAGTAGGGAGAGGGATGTGGGGAGGGGCAATCCAGGGGTAGGGGATTAAGAGGTACAACCTATTAGGTATAAAATAAACTACAAGGATATATTGTACAACACAGGGAATAGAGCCAGTATTTTGTAATAACTGTAAATGGAAGGTCACATTTAAAAATTGTATAAAAAAATAAAAAATTTTTAGTTTTTTAAAATAATAAAATTATGTGACCATAAAAAAAACTTAAAACTCTCTCAAGCCTTCCAGATGAAGAAATAAAAGACTAGTCCATATTCCCAGCCTATGGGATGCTGCACCCAGACCCAGGATGGAGATGACTTACACACGGAACTCTGATCCAGGCTGTGATTTTATCACAGGTGAGGAAAACTCAACACTGCCAGACACAAATCTCCAATCTCATGCCCAGCAAAATATTCCCACTTCCTTCCTTTGTCCTCATCAGCCACCCCTTCAAGACATCAGCATTCCTGTCAGGCGTGACATCTCATGACTCAACAGCAACATTCTTCCCATTCTTTGGTGTAAAATTTTATTTAGACAGTGACGTGCATTTTGACATTTGATATTTTTTACTGAAATGTGAAACACAAAGGCAGCGAACTGCTGCTAGCTACTGAACAAGCATTTACCACACATTCCATAATAAGATCTCATCAAGACATACAGACAACCAGGGTCCTAATGGAACATTTTTACCTGTATTTTTAATATTTCTGCCAAAAAGTTTGATGGCTGAAGCCAGTGCATTTTCCACAAATCATTTTTTATTCAGCAACATTTCTGCTATCCTGGGTAATCAGGGAAGGATACAATGAACACAGATGCCTGATTCGTGTGAGAACTGCAATGGATGTTCTCACCAAAAGGATGTGCAGGTTGTGTCCTGCTCAAGGATGCCCTGCTGAAGGGTGCATGGGGGCAGAAACCCCTCAGCTAGCTGTGGGAGCAGAGCTGCAGAAGGATAAGAGGGCTACGTATTCTCATTCACACAAAGATGACTCTGGGCCGGCAGGGTCCTGATGGAAACCTTTCTGAAAACAACCTTGCAACTTCTCTCTGCTCTCCTGTTCAGACACCTAATATTCCTCTCCCATCCTATTCCCTCTTCCCAATTTACTCCTGTATCCTCTGCTCTGAGCTAGTCTTCACTTTTCAGCTCATTACCCTACAGCCCAGGATTTTTCATGGCAGGCAGGTGTGTGGTGAGAGAGCAAGGGAAGAAAAATTCTCAGAGCTTTCCTCTGGTACCCCTAGCTCCCTTAATCTAAGCCCCGGTGGTCTCCTTGATCAAGCTGGTCCCCAGGCCCTGGGAGCCCCATGCTTCAGAATCCCCACCCCCGCTCTGGTTGCCATGAGAGATCTCGGAGAGCCCAGAAAGCACTGGGCTCCCACAGGACAGTTCTCTGTGGTCCATTAGCCTCTTAGAGGGAACTCTGTCTTCCGCAAAAGAGTGTGTGTGAGAAAAGGGTAAAGGGCAAGTTGCAAAAAAAGTTATTTACTCCCCTCTGCCTGATATCTTGCTTTTCATCAGGAGTGTAAAACATCAAGGGGACTGCCAAAGGGAATTTTGGGGGGTGACGTTCTGTACCTTGATTTTGATGATGGTGACAAGACTATATGCATTTGTCAAAACACATAAAACTATGCATTAAAAGAGTGAATTTTACCGTATGTAAATTTTTAAATAAACATTTTTTAAATTGAAGCAGAGCTGATTTAAAATGTATTAGTTTCAGGTGTACAGCAAAGTAACTCAGCTATATTTATTTATTCATAAACATATATATATTTATAAATATTTTTTCAGATTCTTTTCCATTATAGGTTATTACAAGATATTGAACATAGTTCCCTGTGCTGTACAGTAGGTCCTTGTAGTTTATCTGTTTTATGTATAGTAGTGTGTATGTGTTAATACCAAGCTCCTAATTTATCTCTCCCCCCACCCCTTCCCCTTTGGTAACCATAAGTTTGTTTTCTATGTCTGTGAGTCTATTTCTGTTTTGTAAATAAGTTCATTTCTGAGTTTTTAAGATTCTACGTGATATCACCTGAAAACATTTTTTTACTCTACAATAAAACCACTTAAGGAAACCTCGAATGAGCCTAGTGCCTGTACGAGGAGCAGGAGCGCAGTAGTAAACCCTGAGGTCGCCTTCCTTAGGCTCCAGCGGAGACGAGTTCTCACGGAGGATCCGGGAGGCGCCCAACCAGCATCCTGGCTGGCGAAGGAGAAACGCAGTGATGGAAGCGACACTCAGATTCGACCCAAGGGCACTCCGCCTACCTGGCCAGGCCACCAAAAACGTCTACATCCTGAGATCCCCACCCTGTTCTTTTACTCCCCCAAACTCAGCTCCCCTGGGACATGTCCCCCAGACACGGGGAGCCACCATCCGAGACTGTGATCCGGGAGAACACTGGTTTCAGAGCAACACCGTGCAGGACGGTGTGTTCCTAAAATCTGGAGTTGAAATTCACCTCATATATTTTCCACAGAAATGTTGATATATTTGGTACAAATAAGCGTAACGATAGAAGAGTAGGCCCAAGCACGACTGATGGAACAGTTACTGTGGGCCAGACATCACTTCATCTCTCCAACAACCCCACAAAGAAGACATTTTCATTTTGATTTTGCAGGTGAGGAAACTAAGGTTTAGAGAAGCTGAGATCCCAAAGCTAGCAAGTGACAGAGCTAGAATTTAACGCAAGTACACTGGCAATTATATAAGCCCAGTGCAGGTGAATTTTACACTGTACATTCCAAGGGCCTTATGTGTTGAGTGGGCGTCTGTGGCCTATGCTGAGCAACTAATCCAGGCCTCACAGTGGTTCTATGGGAAAAAGAATCCTGTTATCCAGCAGCCAACCGCCGCGGGCTATGGTACCTTCCCTGGGTTGGGAATGACCCCATAATCTGAACAAAATTACCAGATCAGCCTACACAGGTTTCTTGATGCGCAAACGCTCAAAGGCTTATAACAATGATACGTTATATTTGAGACCAGCTAGATGTAATTTAATTTCTTCTCTGAAGATTCAGAAGGCACTTTAGAAGTTTGCAGGACCTCGGGACTCTCATTATAACGTATAACCCTCGCCGAACAGCGGGCTCTGAAGCATGAATTTGCAGAGACCCAACGAACGGCAAGGGCTGGCTAGTCTCCCATTCTACAGCTGAGGACAGGAGGCTTAGCAAGGTCAAGTCACTTTGCTTACAATGTCGGACAGCTCATGGTGCGGCTGAGTCCAACCCTATCTGACACCAAAACCCTGGCTCTTTCCATAAGCCCACCCTGCTTTGCAAAGGCAAAGCTAACAATGACCTCTGCATGTAAACATGAGAAAACCCAATGAGCTAAGTTACATGAAGAGTTATTTTTAATAGCTAAATTCCATCAACATTACGGTCAAGAGGGGAAAAGAAATTAAGCTTTAATTTCATCTTCCAGGTCTTACAGGAAAAGACACAGACTCTTTGTCATGGGTATTCTTTCCCTCAGTCTCAGCACTGTTAAAGAAGAAGCCTTCTCTCTGGGGTTTCTATGTTCTGGAAACTTCATCAGAAAATCAGCAGTGCTGACATAAAAATGAAAATTACTTTCTTCTCCTCTTGACTGAAAAGGGAGATAAGTGGACAGCCTTGGAGATTAAACAGCAGCCTCCACAGAACACTGGCTGGTGGCAAACAGTGGGTGCTTGATACAGAGTAACGTGATTTGAGTATTATAAGAGCTAATGCATCTCAGTCTACTTAGGTACCAGGCACTGCCCTGAGTACTGCAGATGTAGCACTCATTTAGTTCCCATGGCAACCCTGGGGGGCAGACCCTCCCATCCATTTAACAGCTGAGGAAACCAAGCCACAGAAAAACTGAATAAGTTGTTAAGGGTAATACAGTCTGTAAGCGGAGGTAAGTTTAGCTGACAACTGAATTCATTTGAGAATGAGGGTTTGGAAGAAGGTTAAAGGGGATGAATGCTAATACTCATATTACTCACCTTTTGGGATTCATGTATATATGTATATAAATCTGGGATACATTCCTATGTATGTTATTATATAGTTTATATTATATATATTTTTACTTTATATGTTATAACTACAAATATGAATATATCTGAATATATTCCAAGCTATAATAAAATACCATATACAAAATATAATATAGTATTATATAAAATAATAGGAAACTTTTATTACCCATAGAAAACTTGGAATCTCTGCAGAAACATGGAACTCTACACCAGTCTCGCAAACACACGCCATCATCGCCTACTCAATATTCACAGCAGATGTTACTAATAATCTCTGCTCTCTTTTTCACGGAAGCCAAAGAAGAACTCGGAATCCTTTTTAACACAGCTCTTCAGGCAGCCACAGTCAACCAAGCAGAGCTACCTTGACAAATTCAAAATGATATGCCAGACTCTCTCTAGGCAGCTGAGACTGAGGACTGCAGCCAAGGGTGGTCCTGCAGAGCCATCAGTCCTCAAGGGTCACCCATGTGGTTTCTGGTCACCACACCAGCCATGGTGGCGGAGCAACGGGCCTTGTCAACAAGGATGGGACAGGAGAGCTGGATCCAGGGCGAAGGTGACCCCAGGGACGACGAGCCCTTGCTCTTCCCCACCGATTCCAAGTGAAGACCCCGACCACCAAGACCCCCAGCACAAAACACAGTTTAAAAACTTAGTGAAATTTACATTCTTAAATATCAGGCACTTTCGCTTGAGCAGCATGTGAAAATGAGCCAGCTTCGTCTCCAATTAGCTTAATTAGTTCAAGAGGTTCTTTATAAGGAGAGGCTATCAGGAAACTCAATATACAGAAACTCAAAAGAACACTCAGGACCTTTCCTTCAGGGATTTCCTCATTTCACACTGAAAGAAAAATAAAAAGTGCAGCCGATACTTGCGACTGAAGCTGAAACAATGCAGAAAGAGGACCTCAGGTGTAGAAGGAGTTTTAAGTCCAATCAGACAGGATGCAAAGCTCACACTTTTCAGCCAAAATGAGGCAGTATCTGGCTCTTCTAGCCAAAACCAGAGAGCATTACTGTTCAGTTAATAACAGCTGTCTTTACTCAGGACTTACTTTGTCCTGGGTGTGTTACAACAATCCCACACATTCATTGTCACTGTTGTGCTTACTCTGCAGATGAGGAAACTGAGGCTTAGAGAGGTTCAGTAACATACTCAAGGGTCACAAAGCGGTTGTCTTGGATCTATTTCCCCAGAACAGACAAAGCTGACCGCAGAACTCAGGAGAAAGTGAGTTGTTATGAAGCATTTCCAGGAAAAACAAAAAACAAAAAACCAGGAACTATCTGAATGGGGACATGGGACCCAGAGGTAAAGGGATGAAACAAGAGGGGTCATCAGGCAAGTATCCATCCCATGGAGGGGACCATGGCTCAGTCCCAGTGGGGAGCTGTGGAGACAACTTGGGTCACACTTCACAACGGTCACCATGGTAGTGAAAGAAGCCGGGTGTTTGTGTTCGTCATTGGTTAGGGGCTGCCCTGGGGTATGTAGATTCCCAGGCACTTCCGGGCTTTCTGAAGGAAATGGCAAAGGGGGTCCAGCAGCCTGAGGGTCTCTTGTCTCTTTGCTGAGAGAACTCAAGTGCTGGCTGCTGGGGGCTATAGTGGGTGCTGCACTGTCCTGCCCAGACAACCCCCCCACTCCCCATCCCCCCTTTCAGGTTCAAAGGTCTCATTCCCCAGCTGCAATCCTGCCCAGGAATTGCCCTTGGCCAGGGAAGAATCCTTGCCCAAGGTGATGCACCCCTCCCAGGGAACCTCCTGCTCTCAATTCCTGCTTCAGAGTCTGTTTCCTATGAAAACAAACTTGGGTCAGGAGGGAAAGCGCCCTGGAAGCCAGTGTGGTCAAAACAGCAAAGGGCTCTGAAGGAATGACAGAGGGGATTCACTCCCAGCATTGGCCACCCTGGCTCAGGATCAAAGCAGCACCAATAACCCTGAAATGCTACAAGGCAAGACACGGCGTATTTTTTCACTTTGTGAAACCAAATTTAATCAAGCTCTACACTCACCCAACTGGTTTGACGTATGTTCAAGCTTAGTCACTTTTCGAGAACCTGTCCCTAGGACAGCATGAAAAATCTGGGAAAGCATGAAAGAATGATGTTCTCTGACACACCTGGTCTCAGGCACGGACATTCCCAGGAGTGGGAACTGGAGGGAAGCGTTATCTGCAGAGGTGATGGCGGTGGTGATGGTTCAGGGCGGAGAAGGACAGAAGGACAAGGGTTACAGGGGCCCACGAGGAATAACTCTTCTTAAATTCTGCCCCTTCAATGTGCACCAGGGCCTGACCAAGCCAAGCTTTCTAACTGGTGCCCTGGTCCTACCTCTAACCTATCAAGGAAGAACAAGCCCTCCTGGGAAGAAACAGTAGCAAGTGGGACCCTTGGCTCGGTTACTGCAACTTCTCCAGTCATCTTCTAATGATGCTTTGCCCTCTGACCCCTTTTACCCTCTCAATCTCCCCAACCCCCCCACCCATCCCCTGCTGCTTCCCCAGCCACAGCCTCTGAAGCAACGGGGCAGGTCTCATCCCCACCCTGACTGCACCTCTATTCATTCAGCCCCAACAAGTCTGTCTCTTTCCTCGTGGCCAGAAATGCTCTGCCGTTTCTTCTCCATCTATTTAAATCCGTCCCACCTCTCTGGCTTCAAAGCAAGCTCTTCGAGATGCATCTAAGATGGTGACTGTGGAACTGGAAACCACCCCTACTCCTAATCCCACACCTACAGAAGAAGAGAAAACAGAATCTAATCAGGAGGTTGCTAACCCAGAACACTATATTAAACATCCTTTACAGAACAGATGGGCACCCTGGATTTTTAAAAATGGTAAAAGCAAAACTTGGCAAGCAAACCTTCGGCTGATCTCTAAGTTTGATACTGTTGAAGACTTCTGGGCTCTGTACAACCATATCCAGTTGTCTAGCAGTTTAATGCCTGGCTGGGACTACTCACTTTTTTTTTTTTAAATAATTAATTAATTAATTGTTACATTTTTGGCTGCGCTGGGTCCCCGTTGCTGCGCACGGGCGCTCTCCAGCTGCGCCGCGGTGCGCGGACCTCCCACTGCGGCGGCCCCTCCCGCCGCGGAGCACGGGCTCCAGGTGCACGAGCTTCAGCAATCGTAGCGCGCAGGCTCAGTAGTTGTGGCGCACGGGCCCAGCCGCTCCACGGCATGTGGGATCCTCCCAGACCAGGGCCCGAACCCATGTCCCCCGCATTGGAAGGCGGACCCCCCAACCACTGCGCCACCAGGGAAGCCCACTACTCACTTTTTAAGGATGGTATTGAGCCTATGTGGGAAGATGAGAAAAACGAACGAGGAGGACGATGTGTAATTACACTGAACAAACAGCAGAGACCAAGTGACCTCGATCGCTTTCGGCTAGCGACACTGCTGTGCCTTACTGGAGAATGTTTTGATGACTACAGTGATGATGTATGTGGAGCTGTTGTTAATGTTAGAGCTAAAGGTGAAAAAATAGCAATGTGGACTACTGAATGTGAAAACAGAGAAGCTGTTACACATATAGGGAGGGTATACAAGGAAAGGTTAGGACTTCCTCCAAAGATAGTGATTGGTTATCAGTCCCATGCAGACACAGCTACTAAGAGCAGCTCCACCACTAAAAATAGGTTTGTTGTTTAAGAAGACACCTTCTGAGTATTCTCGTATGAGACTGCGTCAAGCAATCGACATTTGGGAGCTGAACCAAAGCCTCTTCAAAAGCACAGTGGACTGCATTTAAATTTGATTTCCATCTAAATGTTGCTAAGATATAAGAGAAGTCTCATTCGCCTTTGTCTTGTACTTCTGTGTTCATATATATATATATATATATTTTTTTAATTTTGGCTAGAGTGTCCACTATCCCAATCAAAGAAGTATAGTACACATCGTCCCCAGAATCCATAAATGTGTTCCTGGCCCACTCTGTAATAGCTTAATAGAATTAACCATTACAAACACATCTGGCCCATCTACAATATTAAAGAAAAGAATCTGCATTTCTATACCTTACAAGAGAACGATTCTGTTTATGTTCCATTGTATGCAGGAGCTTATTTTGCTGGTTTGAAAGAGTATGATGCATGCAGTTTTCTAACAATTTTCCTTGTTTCTTTTTACAGCATTGTCTGTGCTGTACTCTTGCTGATGGCTGCTAGCTTTTAATTTATTTGTTTCCCTACTTGATAACATTAGTGATTCTGATTTCAGTTTTTCATTTGTTTTGCTTTTGTTTTTTTCCTCATGTAATACTGGTGAAGGATCCAGGAATATGACACAAAGGTGGAATAAAGATTAATTTTGTGCATTCTTTGGTAGTTTTTTTGGTTTTTTTGTTACTACAAAGCTTTACTACAAATTTATGCATTTCATTCAAATCAGTGATCTATGTTTGTGTGATTTCCTAAACATAATTGTGGATTATGAAAAATGTATCATAATTACATTCCTAATTAGAATTAGTATGCCTGTTTTTGTATCTTTATGCTGTATTTTAACACTTTGCTATACTTAGGTTATTTTGCTTTGGTTAAAAAATGGCTCAAGTGGTCCCATTCATATTAAGACACTGTAGAAAACTGTAAATAGAATGTGTACAGTGAATTGTCTTTCAGACAAAAAAAAAAAAAGCAAGCCCTTCCTCCTCCAGGAAGCCTTTGCTGGCCGCTTCAGTGCACACAGACCCCTCCCTTCCCTGGTCACCAGCGCCACCCACAGCTGCGGCGTGCCTTTAGGCGAAAAGCAGCCACCTACTGTCATTGTGTACCGACGCTTCACCTCCCCAAAAGAGACTGTCAGCCAAGACCTTAACTAATGAAACTCCTTCTGAATCTTCCACAGCACGGAACATGGGGACACGGAGGAGAGTCTCAGAAAAAATAATAAATCCACGGATGGTTTATTATATGAAACTTAAGAGCCAACAGTGAAGCCTAGTTGCAGCACTCCTTCTTGGAACAGCAATTACAAGCTATGGGCTGAACTGTGTCCATTTTTTTTCATGCATGTTTACTCTTCAATATTGATTGAAACACACATCATCCCGAGAAAAAAAAGACCGGCTCCTTCTCCCATTCTCTTCCCCTGCACCCTCTACCACATCCTCCCCCGAGATGAGACACACATGTCCCCCCAGAGCGGCGTCTCCGTCTGCTGAGCGCTGGATCCACAGCTGCTGGACCTCACGGTCCATCCCGCATAAACCCCAAGAGTGTACGCTGTGGGCCTGGATGCAGCAGACCCCGAGGGGGGGATGGGAAACGGTACAGGTCTGGCCACAGAGGGGATAATGGGTCCTGCCACGCTCAGAGACCACAAACACCTGCATAGAAGGGGATGCTTCGACAGAGACCCCGGAAGGTTTACTGAGCATGCTCAACAGCGGGAGCCTGACGTGAGAACCATTTTTCGCAATCTGGGAGATGCCTCAGAAGGAGTAGCGAAGAGAAATGTTGCCTCGTGTATCGATGCCAAGGCAGCTTTCGAAAGGCAGAGAGACCTGGGTTCTAAACCTGGTTCTGAACTTTCTAGCAGGGTACTTTCAACAAGACACTTCATCTCCCTTCTCCAAGTTCCTGACCTCTAAGAGGAGAATAAAAACAGAACCTGTCTCATAGGGTTGTTACAATGATCACAGCGTAAATGGCTGGCTGTGCACCAAGGCTCAGGCCCCCTCTCCATAGAGTACAGCCGTGCTGGGAGCACTGCTCAGCCAGGGACCCTGCTTCCCAGGCCTCTCTGCCCCGAGATGGGATCATGTGATCAAGTTCTAACCAATGCACTGAGCGGAAGTGACTCCCACCACCTCAACGCCTGGCCCACCAGAGTCTGCACGTAGCTCTCCACACTCACAAACACAACAAGCCTCTTGATGCAGAGGACCCAGCAAACGGCGTTAGGCTCGACCTGCTGCCGTACCAGAAAGTGCAAGACACCTGGTCTTTCAATCATTCTGGAGAGGAGAACTGCCCATCAAATTCAAATACTGGACTTGCGAAAATGCAAGAAGTAAACCGCTATATTAAGCCACTGAGACTCCAGGATTTGCCTGTTAGAGAAGTTAACCCTATGTTAGCCAAAACAAGAATTACATGCTGTATCTCAAGCATTATGCAATGCCTGACACAGAGAACACACAAAATAGGGTTGCTCTTGTTTTTATTACCCTGAACTCTTTACAGCACTTTATACCTTCTAGGGTATTTCTATATCAGAGATGCTAATTCAATTTGTGTTGCCAAGCATTGAAGACAGCACAAAGTTAAAAGTTTTTAAACGCAGAGATTCCATTCTTCAGGGATTCATATGTGCAATTAGACCCATAATGTAAGTAATTACATTGCAAGGCAAATTTTATTAAATGCTTTGACAGAGGCTCAATGTGCAACGAGAAGATTCATTTTAGCTGAAGCGTTTGATATATTCCTGGAGGAGGGAAGTTACAAATGGGGCCGTGAACACCATTTATATTTCGCAGATGGACACATTGGCCAGGGGACTGGGGCAGGGGTAAATCTAGACAATGGGCAGCACTAAAGGTCCCAGTAGAAGGTTCCAAAGCACTTTCTCTGTCCTCCTGTATAAGGCAGGCACAGCAGAAGGAGGCTAGCTGTGTCACACGGAGTAGCAAGGTGCTTTGGGGATACAGTGAGAATTAGGGCTGCAAATGCCAACTGGGACCAGCTTGAGAGAGGTCTCCAATGCCAGGCTCAGGAGTCCAGACTTTCCTTTATTAGTCATGAAGTACATGAGTCAGGACTCGGACTGGAAATGACAGAAATCCAACTGGCACTCTTTTACGCAAACAAAGGGATTCAGAGGTCCTGCTCATAATCAAACTAATAGTTACAGCTTGTCCTCAGGAACAAATGGAACCAGGGACTGGAACACCACAAAGAATCACAGGTAGCACCTCTGTTCACTCTTATAATCCTGTTTTAAATTACTTGTACTGTTTTTCCACTATCTGAAATCATCTTATGTACTGACTTGTCTGACCTCCTAGGATATGAGTCCCAAGGACACAGGGCAGTCTGTTTTGTTTACCACAAATTACAGCCTCTAGCATGGTCTCCTGCATGGCCAGGGCTCAGCAGGCACCCAGGGAGTATTTGTTGAAAGAATGATGCGAATGGGTCAGAGATTTTAAGATATGCTGGTTTAGGCAAACATGAGTATTCTCCTTCACTGCTCCAATTCCCCATATAAATCTGTACATTTGCAGTAATATCTGAATGGCTCAATATCTCTGTTATTCATGTCCCCATAAATCAGCAATAGGAGTGAACTTCCGGTCCTGCAAGGCTGAAGGTCGCAAGCTGGACTCCCGTGGAATCACCGGATGAACTGTCCCATAGTATGGCATGGAGGTAGACCAGCTGACCAGCACTGAGATGTTCTAACACTCTAGTAGGCTTTTTTGAAATGCCTTCAGTCTCTACCTCAGAAACTCATACCTTGAACCAAACTCTATGCCTGAAGGCTCTGAGGGGATTAAGAGGGCTTTATGTCACAATAAAGGGTCACAAGTGACATTTTTTAGACCTCATTCCTGTTCTCTTGCAAATGAAGTCACTGCAAAAGTTTTCTAAGGAGCCTAGGCATAACCAAGACACATTTAATCTCCTCTTTGACCTCAGCCAGATGCTAAAACTTTCTCATCCTCTCTCTTTTCTGAGGTCCTGCCATGTCTTTCAGTTTTGCCAAGGCAGAGATGGTTTGAACATACTGGAGAGTTCCATATCTGTTCTCCTGGGTAGCACCTGACAAGAGATGATCACAGCTCTACTTTGAGCCTTTTTGTTCTGTGATAGCCTTTCCTATTTTTACTACCATTTGACTAAAAACAGCCAAAGTTATTTCAGGATCAAACTAAGAATCATCACACCATGTTCTGGGTGAGTTGACTTTTTTTTAGCCACTCCACCCCCATGTATCTTTGACCTGTAAGATTTCTGCCTTGATCTGCTCAATACTTTGTGTGTTACTCCAAGAATAAGCAAGGTACCATGGTGCTCTTTTGTATTTTATTTCCGTTTTTATAGTTTGATATACATTTTTGTTAGAACAGTTAAGTCCCACCAGAAATCATACAGCAACACGGGTGTGGCAGCATATTGCATACCAATATGTCATGCTTTTGGCCATTTTAAGGAAACCTATTTGACTAAAACCAGGAAATGAAAAGAGTTACATTACAGAAAAGAACACTCCCCAATTTTCTCAGTAGACAAGATGGCTTTCTTGGGCAAGCAGAGAACACTACCTGTAAACTATTTTCATTTTGATACAGTCTTTTACTCTAATCACAAACCCTTTCAGATGAACCCAGAAATACCTTTCACCATGCACTAAGGTGAGATAATGGGGAGACCATTAGTGTTAGAAGAAAATTACTGTGGTTCACCTCACTATTTCTGCTGCCACGTCTAAGCCCTGTCATTATTAGGGAGATGAGTTTGTGCCAATCCATTTCTAAATCTCATCTGGTTCCACGTGAGACCAGTGATGTCTATTTACCAGCAGATAATTAGGACATAATTTCCATCTGTGGCTATCACCACCATGAGCCTCAAATTTACCATTTATCCAAAATCTGTCTTGAACAGCAATAAGGTACAGAGATTTATGCTAGGTATGGGCAGGGAGATGGCAGAAATGAATTTTCTGTCCTTCAGGAACTGAAGGTCTAACAGGAGGAAGAGAAAAAAGGCATCAGTATGCTAAGACAAAAATAAGTGTCCTTAGAGGCAAGAAGAGGGTGTGGCACAGAAAAAAGCAAGGGCTGTGGGCACAGACTGGGTTTGACCCTCAGCCTCAATGTATCAGTCAGCTACTACTGCAATAATAATGTGTAACAAGCATCCATGAAAGTTTAATAGCTTATAACAACAAACATTTTTCTCATTCTGCAGGATACCTGAGCTTCAACTGATCTAGAATGGGCTCCTCCTACACTCCTCTGGATTGTGAGTTGGATTCAGATCTTCTCCACCTTGGACCAGTGACTGCCTAAGACGTTCTTCTCATTGAAAAAGAAAGGCACATGATGCCTGATTTTGGCCACATGAGCCTTATATACTTTACTGATAATGTAGTGAAGTTTTCTTTATAGGAAAAACCATTTATGAAGACTACAATTTCTCAATGTAAGAATAATATGCATTCTTATTTTCATTTTTAATATGCATATTTTATTAAAAATGCTTTTAATGCATATTAAAAGCAAATAATGCTTTTTAATATGCATTTTCATTAATGCATATTAAAAAGCATTAATGCATATTAATGCATTTCATTAATAATATGCATGTGAAAGCAAATAATATCCTTCCCAGTCCCCTCCATGCCCCTTTCCTTTCTCCCTTCTGCTACAATCATTGTGACAATGGCACAGTACTTTCAAAACTCCCTTTTCTGAGAGACTTAATGAAAGCTTCCTTTCCAGCTCATTCATTAAGTTGATGACCTTGGAAGGATACATTTTGTTTCTCACAGATCCTTAACAAGTTTGGGGGGTAGAAATTGTTCTGGAGCCTACTTTGAGGCGGGATAGAGACAGTAAAACCAGTCTGAGCAAAATACGTCACAAACTTTGAGATGTTGGAGTTTGGAGTTGAGTGAGAAGAAAGGTCTTAAGGGGAAGAATTGATCAAGAATATGGTGGTGAGCTGGGGCATTAGAGGGGCACAGGGTTAGAAAAAAATACACTATGGTGAGGAGTGGTTATGTTTTCTTGGGAGTAATGACTGACGTTAAATTCTGTCTTTGCCATACTGTGCTGAGTTATTTTTGCCCTCAAATACTGCATGCTCACGGTAGAGTCTGCACCATACAAAAACCTTCTTTAATTGAACTTGGAGGCAGTGAAAGAACAGACATTATGAGCAGCACAGACCAAGTAGTTACAGAAGAAGATAGGGGTTGCAAGGTGCAGGACAGGTCGTAGAGGTGGAAAATTCAGCATCTGGAAGAAATCATGCTGAGAGGTAAAATAGGACAAATATAAGCCTCTCAAGAATTCTTAGATTCTAGGCTCTCTCCAAATTTTCTAACAATTCTTCATTTCCCTTTGATTCCTATCAGAAACCCCTCTTCCCCCAGCTGGTAGGGCTGCAAATGCATGGTCCTTCTTTTCCCATTCCATAAGTAGAAGATGGATCTACAACACAAATGCTCACTCAGTACAGATCCTTCTATCCTCCTGAGCACAGAAACTGGTCCAGGTTGGGCACCCAGCTCAATCAGAGTCCTATGGAATTGGGATGTGGGTTACAATAGATGCTGGACCATGTAAGCCCAGATCTGCTGTTGGCTATCTTTTATACCACTTAAAGAAAGCCTCCCTAAGAATAAAGCCAATACAGAAGAAAGCAGAGGCAAGAGGTTGAGAATGAGAGTCCTGATGACATCCTTGAACCCATGAATCTAGCCATAACTGAAGCCCCATCCACACCTGGGGTCTCCAGACCCAGACTCCAGGAAGGATCCTATCACAACCAGAAGAGTTTCTGCCCCGTACCCCCAGTTTATGTGCATGCCAATTTACCCAGTCTACTCTCTACAGTAGGAGTCAGAAAACTTTCTCTGTAAATGGCCAAATAGTAAATGTTTCAGGCTCTGTGGGCTGTCAAGTCTTTGCTGCAACTACTCGACTCTGCTGTTGGAGCAGAGAAATAGCCACGGACAGTATGTGAGTGAATGAGCAGAGCTGTGTTCCAGCAAAACTCTATTTACAGAAACAGGTCGGCAGCACAGATTTTGCTCTCAGCTTGTAGCTTGCTGACCCCGGCTCTACAGAAACCTTGGACGGTCAGTTTCAGAAATGGCCACTGAATTTGCGCTTCAGAAAATTCCTTAAGGAGAAAACTTTACAGGGATGGCTCTAAAAGTCACTGCCATGGTGAAAAAGCTCTGATTTTGCTGCAGTGGCTGACAAATGACATCAAAGATTATGAGGTGATTACACAATGCCCCTTGCATTCGCTTCATCTGTGGATTCAAACATATGAAACGTCAAGTGTTCCTAAAACTTAGCTGCTAACGCTGAACTTTCTAAGGTCAACTCCAGTGAAACTGAAAATTAGGTGACTGTCTGACCAGTACTGACCAAATCAGTGAACACCAAAGCTGCTTCAATCTTATTTGTGTATTATATTTTTGATGATGACTTGTGCCATCCTGGGATACTCACCAAGCTTTACTTAACCCTTTTCTGAGAGACTTAATGAAAGCTTCCTTTCCAGCTCATTCATTATTTCACTTCCAAGTATTTTTATTCTCTAGGAGAGTTTTTCTCCTTGAAATAGGTCTTAGAACTTGGTGCCCCACTGATGTTAAGTGGACAAAACATTTATCTAGGTTCTTTTTTGTGAAATGCAATCAGAATGGCCCCCAGCAACATGTATGAATCAATTCAAAGACACCTTTGAGCATCAGTCACGATCAGAGAAAAATCAGGTGTGCAGGTATCAACCAGCCACAACTGCAGAAAATACCGACACAAGGCTTCACCTTGCCACCATCTAGCCATGCTGTCTACTGTCTCCATGAGTTCCAGAAGCTTCTGTTTGGGTCACGTGCCACTGGATTGAATCCGACCAAGTCTTAGAAATCTCTGAGATGGCAGCCACCTCTCTGGGGACCTCAGAATCCTGGCAGCTGATGCCTGGATCTGACAAGGCTCTGGTTCTAGAAATCATTATCTAGTTCAGCCAGTCTCCCTGACTCATTCTGAACTCAGGGTGTGAGACACACATATTCCCTCTAGACCAGGAAAATCTTACCTGCTATCTCTTAGAAGGCCAGAGGCTGGTAGAAAGAACTCAGTCTCTGGAAAACGGGAAATATCAACTGTATTCACTGCCCCTAGCAGGCAGGATCTCCAAGATTTAAACTGACTCCCTTCCCAAAGCTCAAGAGCAAATCTGTCTCTCTCCAGCCACTCAGATCAGGCCTCTGCTCGGTGCCCCAGCAGGATCCCAGGATCTGTGTGCTTCAAATTTCCTCTACGTCTTTATTAATACAACCTCAGTGCTTAGCACAATGCCTGGCACATAGCATGGACTCAAAAACTGTTAGTTGATTGCATAGGAAAATAAATGAATGTGCTGAGACCTTGCACATGCCCCCGGAAATGATAGGTGATTGTGGAAGAAGAGAATACTGTCCAGCAAATATTCATTCCCTATTCCCCTCCCACACAAGAAATGTATGTACTTGCTACACTGATATCAGGTTTGGCAACATGATTCACTTTTTCTCATGATGGCAGATAATGCTTCCCCATACCTTGAACTCGGGTCTAGGCATGTAACTTGCTTCATCCAATAGGAGGTAGGCAAACTTGATGCAATAAAGATTGTGAAACCTAGCTTACCTTCTTATACTTCTGTCATCATCATGAGAAGAACTCCCACTCTCCCCGAGGTAGCTGCTGCTCTTCCAGTCTGGGATCTGGAATGAACACATGGAACAACCCTGGTAAGGAACCACGCCCAGATGGATCTGTACCTTGAAGCATAGTCTCCCAGGAGCCCAGCCTAGAAGAGTCAACCATCAGGCAACCCACTGACAGGTAAGCAAGAATAAATGACTGTGGACAAAGAATGCCACCTACCATATCAGTAAACAAAGGATGCTGTAGCCACCAGGCCATAAGCCACTGCAGCCCCACCCCCTCACAGGTGCACCCTAAGGGACTCAGGATGGAAAAGAACAGGATACTGGGCCAAGAGAGTTAAGGTGCATATCAAAGGAATGATATCAGTAGGCCCAGACTCTTGCGTCTTCCCAACTAGAAAAGTGCTACATTCATTAACCTGAGATGCCTGGTTTTCTTTTATTAACAGTAATCTTTTGATGTTCCTACTATCTGTTTTGTTTGTTTGTTTGTTTGTTTAACTCCTATATATCCTGGCTCCTCCCTGACCTCTTCTGAGCTGTCTCTCAGAGCTATCTGAGAGGCTGTCTCCTGGGCTTACGTCCTTAAGTACGTCCACCGAATAAAACAAAATTCTGAACTGCTAGGTTGTGTATTTTTTTAAGTCAACAGGATTGTTATTTTAAGTCACTGAGTTTGGAGTGTTTTGTTATGCAGCATTATTGTAGTACTAAGTAACAGATACACCCACTACCACCAGCAAGAAGAACAGCACTGTCATGACTCTATCATCACTATCATCACAAGAAAGACCCCAAGAACGTGACATTGTCCATCTGCAGCAGCTGTGCTTATGTCGGGAAGACAAAGGGCACCCTGGCAGCCCTAGTGCCCAAAGGAGACACTAGAGAAGAGGAAGACCCAAAGACATGGCTTATTTAGCCCACAAAGGTTTAGAGGACCTGCCCTGAAGGTAAAAGCTATCCACTGGAGAAAAGCCTCTCTCAGCTGAAAGGAAACACACCCCATATTTTCTTTGCACTTTCACATGGAAGTTCCTTATCTAAAGGTCCTCACAGATTTGTGTGGGCATGACCAGTTTAACAATAGCTGCCCCGATGGACGGCAGTAAGATGCAAATGCCGTCATTTATCAGGGTCCTTGACCTTCAGCCTTTCTGACTATTCAGTGTAAGCCCAAACTCCCCATCCTTCCAATCAGCATTGGTTTTCAGGCTCATATAGATTCTTGCATATCCATTTGTTGCCTTTCCCTGAGAAGTTTCTGAAAATGAAAAGAGCAGAGAAAAGAAAATGGCTTTTTGTTTGAATTTCCTTAAAGAGTCATTTGGCGAAGCAAGCATCATCAGCTCTTGTACACAGGCAAAATTCAGTTAAGTGATCTCTGACTGTTCTGCAAAATTGGAATCTGAAGCCTTGTAGCAAATTGTCTCTAATGGATCATGGAATGTGAGAGGCACATATAGGCAGGACTGCCCTTCTGACAACTCAGTGAAGAAAACAACTGCTGGAGCTCTTAATGCTCTAAGCTAGGGCTCTGCTGTCTGCCATCTTGATGCGAACATCACCCCAACTTGGGATAGATGCTGTAGACAGGATTCACGAAGTTGGGGCAAGGATGATTGGAGGACACAGGAGCCTAGGAAACAACCCAAGCATTACACAGACTCACCCAAGACTGTGTGACAAAACCCAAGACTGTGTGACAACCCAAGCATTACACAGACTCACCCAAGACTGTGTGACCCAGCAAGGTTCTTACTGCACAACAACTCACTGGAGGACACTCCTGACCCTAGTGAAAGCCACAGAAGAACTCACAGATCTTCTTGTTTTGGATACAAAACAAAAACCGTGGTAAGGCCACTCTGGCTTGATGCAAACCTTGTAGATTCAGCAGGGATTGACATTATTCTTTATTCAAAAGAGATTTACTGAGACCCTGGCTAGGCACTGGAGATATAAAAACATGTAAGAGCTAGCCACATCTCTACTGATCTCAGGGTCTAGTTGGCATGATACTGAACTTAGAAGGTTACAAATACTAAAATCTCTGCTGCTGAGGAAAGGTGATAGTTCGAAAGAGTATTCCAATATAAAATAATTTTACATTTGTAAGATGCAAAAATCATTCCTGTTTCTCATACTCAAAATGGAAGGAAATTATGAATGAGGCTACATGGAAAGCTGTCCTAATCCTCTGGTTAGGAGCGGTGGGAGAAGCTATTTTAGGAAGAGTAATCACAGGAGGCTTCTTGGAGGACGTGACATCAAAAGTGAGAACTGAGAGATAGAAAAGCATCAGTCATGTGAATGTGATAAGATTACCATAGAATTTCTAAATATTTACTTAGGTCAAGTCGGCCAAACCTCAGGAAGCCTCTGAATGTTTTATTTGACATCCGTTACCTTCATTTTCAGCTTCCTTTTGTCCCCTTGTACCTCCTGAGATTGAGGTGACCCTCCAATCAGAGGGGTAACTGTCCTGATAAATGCTGGAGACTCAATGGGTTAATCAACCAGGAGTTTCTGCATGTCTTAACACTACCAGCAAGACACAGAAAAGTGAATATAAATAGTATGCATACTGTGTGTTTACAAAAAGGAGGGTATATACAAATATGCTTATGTATGCATATAATATCTGAAAAAATATCCAAAGACACTGACATCCATGATTAATTCTGTAGAGAAAACTGGAGATCTTAGGATCTGTACAGAGAGAGGAGAGTTTTTCACTAGCTACCCATATGTAATGTGTGGTTATTGTTGTTTGTTTGGAACAAACAAAAGTAACAAACGCCAAGAACCAGCTCCACTCAACGACCAGCAAGCTACAGTGCTGGACACCCTATGCCAAACAACTAGCACGACAGGAACACAACCCCACCCCTTAGCAGAGAGGCTGCCTAAAATCATAATAAGGTCACAGACACCCCAAAACACACCACCAGACATGGACCTGCCCACCAGAAGACAAGATCCAGCCTCATCCACCAGAACACAGGCACTAGTCCCCTCCACCAGGAAGCCTACACAACCCACTGAACCAACCTTAGCCACTGGGGGCAGACACCAAAAACAATGGGAACTACGAACCTGCAGCCTGTGAAAAGGAGACCCCAAACACAGTAAGTTAAGCAAAATGAGAAGACAGAAAAACACACAGCAGATGGAGGAGCAAGGTAAAAACCCACCAGACCTAACAAATGAAGAGGAAATAGGCAGTCTACCTGAAAAAGAATTCAGAATAACGATAGTGAAGATGATCCAAAATCTTGGAAATAGAATGGAGAAAATACAAGAAACGTTTAACAAGGACCCAGAAGAACTAAAGAGCAAACAAACAATGATGAACAACACAATAAATGAAATTAAAAATTCTCTAGACGGGATCAATAGCAGAATAACTGAGGCAGAAGAAGGGATAAGTGACCTGGAAGATAAAATAGTGGAAATAACTACTGCAGAGCAGAATAAAGAAAAAAGAATGAAAAGAACTGAGGACAGTCTCAGAGACCTCTGGGACAACATTAAACGCACCAACATTCAAATTACAGGGGTCCCAGAAGAAGAAGAGAAAAAGAAAGGGACTGAGAAAATATCTGAAGAGATTATAGTTGAAAATTTCCCTAATATGGGAGAGGAAATAGTTAATCAAGTCCAGGAAGCACAGAGAGTCCCATACAGGATAAATCCAAAGAGAAACACGCCAAGACACATATTAATCAAACTATCAAAAATTAAATACAAAGAAAAAATATTTAAAGCAGCAAGGGAAAAACAACAAATAACATTCAAGGGAATCCCCATAAGGTTAACGGCTGATCTTTCTGCAGAAACTCTGCAAGCCAGAAGGGAGTGGCAGGACATACTTAAAGTGATGAAAGGGAAAAACCTACAACCAAGATTACTCTACCCACCAAGGATCTCATTCAGATTTGACGGAGAAATTAAAACCTTTACAGACAAGCAAAAGCTAAGAGAATTCAGCACCACCAAACCAGCTTCACAACAAATGCTAAAGGAACTTCTCTAGGCAGGAAACACAAGAGAAGGAAAAGACCTACAAAGACAAACCCAAAACAATTAAGAAAATGGTAATAGGAACATACATACTGATAATTACCTTAAATGTAAAAGGATTAAATGCTCCAACCAAAAGACATAGACTGGCTGAATGGATACAAAAACAAGACCCGTATATATGCTGTCTACAAGAGACCCACTTCAGACCTAGGGACACATACAGACTGAAAGTGAGGGGATGGAAGAAGATATTCCATGCAAATGGAAATCAAAAGAAAGTTGAAGTAGCAATCCTTATATCAGAGAAAATAGACTTTAAAATAAACAATGTTACAGGAGACAAGGAAGAACACTACATAATGATCAAGGGACCAATCCAAAAAGAAGATATAACAATGATAAATATATATGCACCCAATATAGGAGCACCTCAATACATAAGGCAACTGCTAACAGCTATAATAGAGGAAATCGACAGTAACACAATAATAGTGGGGGACTTTAACACCTCACTTACACCAGTGGACAGATCATCCAAACAGAAAATTAATAAGGAAACAGAAGCTTTAAATGACACAATAGACCAGATAGACTGAATTGATATTTATAGGACATTCCATCCAAAAACAGCAGATTACACTTTCTTCTCACATGCACACAGAACATTCTCCAGGATAGATCACATCTTGGGTCACAAATCAAGCCTCAGTAAATTGAAGAAAATTGAAATCATATCAAGCATCTTTTCTGACCACAACACTATGAGACTAGATATCAATTATAGGAAAATATCTGTAAAAAATACAAACACATGGAGGCTAAACAATACACTACTTAATAACCAAGAGATCACTGAAGAAATCAAAGAGGAAATAAAAAACTACCTGGAAACAAATGACAATGAAAACACAATGACCCAAAACCTATGGGATGCAGCAAAAGCAGTTCTAAGAGGGAACTTTATAGCAATACAATCCTACCTTAAGAAACAAGAAACATCTCAAATAAACAATGTAACCTTACACCTAAAGCAATTAGAGAAAGAAGAACAAGAAAAACCCCAAAGTTAGCAGAAGGAAAGAAATCATAAAGATCAGATGAGAAATAAATGAAAATGAAATGAAGGAAAGGATAGCAAAGATCAATAAAACTAAAAGCTGGCTCCTTGAGAAGATAAACGAAACTGATAAACCATTAGCCAGACTCATCAAGAAAAAAAGGGCAAAGACTCAAATCAACAGAATTAGAAATGAAAAAGGAGAAGTAACAACTGACACTGCAGAAATACAAAGGATCATGAGAGATTACTACAAGCAACTATATGCCAATAAAATGGACAACCTGGAAGAAATGGACAAATTCTTAGAAATGCACAAACTTCCGAGAATGAACCAGGAAGAAATAGAAAATATGAACAGACCAGTCACAAGCACTGAAACTGAAACTGTGATTAAAAATCTTCCAACAAATAAAAGCCCAGAACCAGATGGCTTCACAGGCGAATTCTATCAAACATTTAGAGAAGAGCTAACACCTATCCTTCTCAAACTCTTCCAAAACATGGCAGAGGAAGGAACACTCCCTAACTCATTCTACGAGGCCACCATCACCCTGATACCAAAACCAGAAAAAGATGTCACAAAGAAAGAAAACTACAGGCCAATATCACTGATGAACACAGATGCAAAAATCCTCAACAAAATACTAGCAAACAGAATCCAACAGCACATTAAAAGGATCATACACCATGATCAAGTGGGGTTTATCCCAGGAATGCAAGGATTCTTCAATATACACAAATCAATCAATGTGATACACCATATTAACAAATTGAAGAATAAAAATCATATGATCATCTCAACAGATCCAGAAAAGCTTTCAACAAAATTCAACACCCATGTATGATAAAAACCCTCCAGGAAGTAGGCATAGAGGGAACTTACCTCAACATAATAAAGGCCATATGTGACAAACCCACAGCCAACATCATCCTCAATGGTGAAAAACTGAAACCATTTCCACTAATCAGGAACAAGACAAGGTTGCCCACTCTCACCACTATTATTCAACATAGTTTTGGAAGTTTTAGCCACAGCAATCAGAGAAGAAAAAGAAATAAAAGGAATCCAAATCGGAAAAGAAGAAGTAAAGGTGTCACTGTTTGCAGATGACATGATACTATACATAGAGAATCCTAAAGATGCCACCAGAAAACTACTAGAGCTAATCAATGAATTTGGTAAAGTTGCAGGATACAAAATTAATGCACAGAAATCTCTTGCATTCCTATACACTAATGATGAAAAATCTGAAAGTGAAATTAAGAAAACACTCCCAGTTACCACTGCAACAAAAAGAATAAAATACCTAGGAATAAACCCACCTAAGGAGACAAAAGGCCTGTATGCAGAAAATTATAAGACACTGATGAAAGAAATTAAAGATGATACAAATAGATGGAGACATATACCATGTTCTTGGATTGGAAGAATCAACATTGTGAAAATGACTCTACTACCCAAAGCAATCTACAGATGCAGTCCAATCCCTATCAAACAACCACTGGCATTTTTCACAGAACTAGGACAAAAAATTTCACAATTTGTATGGAAACACAAAAGACCCCGAATAGCCAAAGCAATCTTGACAAAGAAAAACGGAGCTGGAGGAATCAGGCTCCTGGACTTCAGACTATACTACAAAGCTACAGTAATCAAGACAGTATGGTACTGGCACAAAAACAGAAATATAGATCAATGGAACAGGGTAGAAAGCCCAGAGATAAACCCACGCACATATGGTCACCTTATCTTTGATAAAGGAGGCAAGAGAATACAATGGAGAAAAGACAGCCTCTTCAATAAGTGGTGCTTGGAAAACCGGACAGCAACATATAAAAGAATGAAATTAGAACACTCCTTAACACCATACACAAAAATAAACTCAAAATGGATTAAAGACCTAAATGTAAGGCCAGACACTATAAAACTCTTAGAGGAAACCATAGGCAGAATACTCCATGACATAAATCACATCAAGATCCTTTTTGACCGACCTCCAGGAGAAATGGAAATAAAAACAAAAATAAACAAATGGGACCTAATGAAACTTCAAAGCTTTTGCACAGCAAAGGAAACCATAAACAAGACGAAAAGACAACCCTCAGCAGGGGAGAAAAGATTTGCAAATGAAGCAACTGACAAAGGATTAATCTCCAAAATTTACAAGCAGCTCATGCAGCTCAACATCAAAAAACAAACAACCAAATCCAAAAATGGGCAGAAGACCTAAATAAGACATTTCTCCAAAGAAGACATACAGACTGCCAACAAACACATGAAAGAATGCTCAACATCATTAATCATTCAAGCAATGCAAATCAAAACTACAATACGGTATCATCTCACACCAGTCAGAATGGCCATCATCAAAAAATCTACAAACAATAAATGCTGGAGAGGGTGTGGAGAAAAGGGAACCCTCATACACTGTTGGTGGGAATGTAAATTGATATAGCCATTATGGAGAATAGTATGGAGGTTCCTTAAAAAACTAAAAATAGAACTACCATACAACCCAGCAACCCCACTACTGGGCATATACCCTGAGAAAACCATAATTCAAAAAGAGTCATGTACCACAATGTTCATTGCAGCTCTATTTACAATAGCCAGGACATGGAAGCAACCTAAGTGTCCATCGACAGATGAATGGATAAAGAAGATGTGGCACATATATACGATGGAATATTACTCAGCCATAAAAAGAAACGAATTGAGTTATTTGTAGTGAGGTGGATGGACCCAGAGTCTGTCATACAGAGTGAAGTGAGTCAGAAAGAGAAAAACAAATACCGTATGCTAACACATATATATGGAATCTAAAAAAAAAAAAAAAAAAAAAAGGTCATGAAAAACCTAGAGGCAAGACAGGAATAAAGACGCAGACCTACTAGAGAATGGACTTGAGGACACGGGGAGAGGGAAGGGTAAGCTGGGACGAAGTGAGAGAGTGGTACTGTATATATGGACTTATACACACTACCAAATGTAAAATAGATAGCTAGTGGGAAGCAGCCACATAGCACAGGGAGATCAGCTCGGTGCTTTGTGACCAGCTAGAAGGGTGGGATAGGGAGGGTGGGAGGGAGGCAGACACAAGAGGGAAGAGATATGGGGATATATGTATATGTATAACTGATTCACTTTGTTATAAAGGAGAAACTAACATGCCACTGTAAAGCAATTATACTCTAATAAAAATGTTTAAGGGCTTCCCTGGTGGCGCAGTGGTTGAGAATCTGCCTGCCAATGCAGGGGACACGGGTTCGAGCCCTGGTCTGGGAAGATCCCACATGCCACGGAGCAACTAGGCCCGTGAGCCACAACTACTGAGCCTGCGCGTCTGGAGCCTGTGCCCCGCAACAAGAGAGGCCACTATAGTGAGATGCCCGCGCACCGCGATGAAGAGTGGCCCCTGCTCGCTGCAACTGGAGAAAGCCCTCACACAGAAACAAAGACTCAACAGAGCCATAAGTAAATAAATAAATAAATAAAATAATAATAATAATAATTTAAAAAAAAAAAATGTTTAAAAAAAACCCCAAAAAACTAAGTAAAATGCCACTGTGCCGTTGCTTCTGGAAATTGCTTAATTGATTGTACACCAGAAAACAAAGCGAAGCTTGCTTCTAATTCACTCAGCTCGGTCCCACCTCAGGGGTCTCAAAGACACTGGGAGGGTGTATTACACCTAATTTGGAAGTTTAAACTCTTCTTCCTGCAACAGATTTGATTACCTAACATTTGAAATATCTCACTGCAGTTATGAGCCCATCTAGTGAACACACCGCCTTGGTTACAACCTGGCTTGAAAATCCTCACTGCCCTGGAGTCTTTCTATTCCTAGCACGGCTCACAGATAGAATATTGGAGGCCTGGTGTATTTCTCTTAACACATTTTCCCCTAGTTCCATAAAGGTCCCTCTTATAAGAAAGGTAATGTGTGTTTTCTGAGAACGGAAGGGAAAGTTACATACAAAGAGAAAACAGGATGGCAACTATCTAGAAAACTAAACAGGAACTTGTTTTATTGCAACTCACTCCTGAATGCCATTGAAACCGACAGGCCTGAGATCAATATTCCATCAGCGGAGGCCATCTCAACACCCTGAGAATCAACTGGCAACATGCCACCCTCCTACACAATACAACATTGACCCAGGCAGTGCCTGCAGCAGATATGGCCATGCTCCCCTCCGGTAATCCGCACGCTCATGATAACCCGTGCTTGGCAGTCAGAAAGATCTCTTATCACTTCATTATCTGCCGGGTAGAGAAACCTTTCACAGCACAATTGGTGCTTCAAAATATACACAGAGTCATTCAAACCAAGTTTTGAGACCCTTAGAATTCCAACGTTCTTCTATTGATTCTATTTTACTAAGTACTTACTGCAATCTGTGGCTGCACTACCAAGAAATTAAATATTTTGATTCCTGATTTAGAAGGTGTATCTCGAGGGTTTTAAATCTTCAGCTTCAGGAAGAGGTGAAGTCTTTTTCTTCCCAAGGGGCCTGTTTCGACTTGTAACTGTACATGCTATCCTTGGGGCATGCCATGGCACAAATTGTTTTAAAAACAGAAAATGAGAAGGCCAAAAACAAGTCACAGAGCAGATAACCCAAACCTGCAGAGCAATAATAGCTACCTTGTAGTCACCCTTAGTATGTAACAGGCACCGATCTAAATGCTTTACATATAACCACTCATTTCATGCTCACAGCAATGTAGGAGGTGGGTACCACTTTTACAGATGAGGAAACTGAGGCACAGAGAGAGTAAGTAACTTGTACAAAGTAAAAAGGGCTGGGGCATACATGCCAAGGAAGCTTCTGATTAGTTTTAACCCAAATACCAGCCCCCACTTAACTTTCCCTTTTATGATTGTAAATTCACACACTGTTTGTTAATCATCTTAAGTATAGGAAGTTTTATTTGCTTGTTCTCCATTTTTTTAAATGTATGCTTTTTTACTGAAGTAAACTTAATTTACAATGTTGTGTTAGTTTCAAGTGTACAGCAAAGTGATTCAGTTTATTTATATATATATATATATATATATATACACACACACACATATATATATTCTTTTTCAGATTCTTTTCCATTATAGGTTACTATAAGATATTGAGTATAGTTCCCTGTGCTATACAGTAGGTCCTTGTTGTTTAGCCCATTTAACTTATCAAATAATTTGGGGGTGGGGGGGATAAAAGGAACCGCCCCTCAAAAAAATAAACAAACAACAACTGAACATGGTACCCCTGAAATTCTTGGTGATCTCATGGACGTACAATAGCGACCCCAATTCCCCACCTATTCTGTGTAAGTGCCCCCGGTAATCCGGTGTCCTTACACAAAGTAGATATTAATGAAAGCTGGTAGAAGGAAGGAAAAGGAGGGAAGACTCCCAGTGCTGTTTCTAAACCACTGTAGTCTCCGCAAAGCCCCTCCCAGAGATATGGCCTCTGTTGAGACAGAAAGAAAACAAGGTGTCTTCTAAATACTGTATGATTTCACTTATATGTGGAATCTAAAAAACACAACAAATATAACAAAACAGAAACCGAGTCAGACACAGAGAACAAACAGGTGGTTGCCAGAGGGGAGGGGGGTCAGGGAGGAAAAAAAATAGGTGAGGAAGATCTAGAGGTAGAGACTTCCAGTTGTAAAGTAAGTGAGTCACAGGTATGAAATGTACAGTGTGCAGAATACAGTCAATAACTAAGTAATATCTTTGTAGGGTGACATCGTCTCTAAACTTATTACAGTGATTGGTTTGAAATGTATAGAAATTTCGAATCACTCTTTGTGAAATAGGAACGAACAGTGTTGGAGGTTGATTATACTTCACAAGCAAAACAAACAAACTCATAGAAAAAGATCAGATGTGAGTTTTCCAGAGGCGGTGGGGGGAGGGTGGATTGGATGAAGGCTGTCAAAAAGGGACAAACTTCCAGTTATAAGAGAAATAAGTACTATGGAGGTCAGGTACAACTTGATAAATACAATTACCACTGCTGTATGTTATATATGAAAGCTGTTAAGAGAGGAAGCCCTAAGACTTCTCATCACAAAAAAATAAAAATCAGTGAGAAAAAAAGCACAGGGCACTGCACTCCTTAGAAACTCCACGACACTGCTGGGCAACATCAATACAGCACCGATTTCAGGGTTGTGGTAGAGACTGCGAACAAGGACTCTGGGGCCAAATTGGTTGGGTTCAAATTGTGGCTCCACCACTTACTGACCTTGGGAGAGTTGGTTCCATCTGTAAAATGGGGACAATAATTGTTCCTACTTCATATGGTTCTTTTAAGGATTAAATTGATTAACAATTTAGAACAGAACATGGCTCTACATCACTGCTTGCTAATCCAACGATTGCATATGTAATTTAATCTTATGTATACGGACTTTCTACCAAGGTAACCCTTTGTGATGCTACGTATGGGCTGTGAGATTTTTTATTTGTTCATCTCATCTGCTACCAGCTCAGTTTGTATGGGGAGTCTGTGGTTAGAATTCAAGTCCCTGTGAAATTTTTTTGAAGTGTCTTCTCTCTAGTCTCAAGACTTCCCTAGATACCCCCCTTCCTCCCACCCCCCCAAAATCAGTGCCTGGCTGACTCATGTACTTCTTATCTATGAGCTAATCTCATCCTATGTCCACTGATCTACCTTCCTCTTGCCTCTGCATAGCCTGCACCCCCAACCTACTCTAGCTGGTACCCCCGCCTCCCCCAGGGTCCAGGCAGTCAGAGCAGTGTCCGTGGGGTGGACCCACAGGCCCATCAAATGGGTCAAGCTGACTATACACGATCACCCCATCAGTGACTATGTCACTGTCTCCACCTCTTAGACGAAGTTCTCTTCCCACTGCTTCTGTCTCCCCCAACAAGAGGGATCTTCAACTAACAGTCACGTAGAGGAAGTGGGCAATGTGACAGAAATAAGCACTTGAATTGAGTCAAGACACTTAGATATTCCATCTGGCTAGTCCTCGCCACTAACCTGCTGTGTGACTTTAAGTAAGACTCTTCCCTCCTATGAGAAGAGGGGCCATTGGAATCCTCAGGGATAGCGAATCCCTGCCATGTGTGCCACCAAGCTCCATTCCCAGACCCGAGGCAGACATCGCTAATCAATCATTTTCCACTGAGCCAAAAGTAAGTGTCACAATTCTTCTCGATGGACAAGCATTATCACTAGGCCAGAACTGGCACCCCAGCTTAAACCTCTTTGCTGCCCCCAAGTTTGCTAATACTTAAGATCTTCCCCATTAATAAATCTGTTCCATACTAAGCTGATAGCAAGGACGGCTAGTCAATAGCTCTTTTCTTTTTTTTAATCACAACATATTTGCTTATCTCATCTCTGGCACTCTTCTCATTTTCCATAGCTCCTCGGAGTGTACCAAAAGATTTGTCTACATAGAGCCGCAGAACCTAGAAACGTAGTTTGTCAGGATCAGGAAGTTTGGAATATGTTAATTGATTTATTGATTCATTTATTCGTTCAAACTCACAAATTTTTTGAGTAGCAGCAGCAGGCAGGGCCCAGCCAGGTGTTCTCTTGTTAATTCCTTACCTGCTTGGGTGGGGATTCCCTACTCTGGTTTGGTTCTTTTCTTTCCAGTGAAGGACATTTTACCGAGCAGAAGACACAGCACTGCCTGGGTCCAGCTGGTTATCCCCTACACTATCCTTTTAAGCAGCTCATCTCCCAGGGCAATGTCCCCACTTAGCCCCCAATACCTCAGAGGAAACAGATGGATTACATGGGGTTTGGCTATGCCCAGCCCCAGCAAGATCAGAGAACTCTGAACTCAAGATAGAAATCTTGGCAGAGGGAAGGGGACCCAGAGTGTTACAAGGGACGCTTAAGTCTAATTTTGCTGGCTTTTACATTTTGTCAGCATGAAGGCCCCTCACCTGCCTATTCCCTGCCCACCTCACTCACCAAAAGGAGGGTTCATAACGTTAGGGGAACCACTGACGGAAACCGCCCGCCCTGGCCAGACACCATAGTAACCACTTGCATGAGTTCTCTTACAACAGTAGTCCTGGTGAGGAACGCGGAACTAACAAGCTACCGCCGACCCGAAGAATTCGGGAAAGGTCAAAAGGAGAGAGGAGACGCCAGTTCGTATGTCCTACCAACCTCCCAGAATCCTTCTCGCCGGAATCCATCTTGGCTGAGCGATGCACACGCCAGCAGGAAGGACCCTGAGTCACAGTGACTGTCCAGAGACAACCCGGAAACTAGCCCCCATGCCCGTAAGACCCGAGACTGCGAGCCACGTGGCAGAGCAGTTCTCCTGGGTTCCCCTACCCTGCTGCTCTCCGCCTGGACGCCCCTTCCCAGCAAAGTCTCTTGCTTTGTCAGCACGTGTGTCTCCTCGGACAATTCATTTCTGAGTATTAGACAAGAGCCCACTCTTGGGCCCTGGAAGGGGTCCCCCTTCCTGCAACAATAATCCAAAGTCGGGACTAAACAAGGATGAAAATTAATGACTCAAAGAGGCTCAATCCCTTTTCTTCAAACATCTGAAGGGAACTCAGGGGACAAAAGGCCCAGAGGCAGTGCTCATAGTTATAATGTTCTAGGTACAATTCTGAGACAAAAACAGGAATCAAAGATAGAAGGTATCAGAGAAGAGTTTCTGATTCAATGCAAAGAACATTTGAGCCTTCAGAGTAGCCCAAGAGCAGAGAATCCTCAAGCAGTAAGGAGCTGCCCGGTTTGGGGAGGTAATCTAGTGAGGCTGTAAGCAAAAAAAGGGGAGAGTTCATGATTACCTTGTTCATCTTTATAACCTCACTGCCCGGCACACAGTAGGTGCTCAGTGAATATGTCTGAGAAAGGAAGGGAAGGGGATATAATAGAGCAACCTTGGTTCTTGAGGGAGTTTGTGCTCTCAGAGTGGCTGGACTAGATGACTTTTGGTCCCTCCTACCTCTATTCTGTGACTGTAAAAAGAAGGAGAAGTTTATGAAGATCTATGCCTAAGTTTTTAAACAGGATCAATGTGACTAATAAGTGCCAGAGCTCCCCCTACTGGACAGGAACCTTTTCAACTCTGCATTTTGCGATTTAATCAGCTCTTGGAACTGGAGGCAGGAGCAAGGCTTCTCACCACCGCCTGCCTGCTGGACCTAAAGAAGCCACTGCTCAGTGTTCACCCCCTGATACGAAGATTCCACTGTGGGAAAGTGACATGGTCAGAAGCAGTGAAACTGCTATTGGTCAGAATCCCCTGGTGTAGCCTCTATGGCTACCAATTTTCTTCCCTCAAAGAATCAAGCGTTCTTACCCACCACAGTAAATCCACATCCATTTCACCGTATGCGGCCAGTCGAATAACCTGTCTGTACTGAACACCTACTATGTGCCCAGCTGCTTGGCACTGAGGATGCAATGGTGAACAAGTAAACAGACCAGCGCTAAGAAGCAGCACAGCACCCTATGAGCCCACACGCCTGTGTGTCTAGAGCTACGGGGAGAGTGGTCCAGGAAGGTTTCCGAGAAGAAAATGCTTTTCCTGAGCCGATGTCTGAAGGGCGAATGGATTTCATGAGGCACAAAGTAGGTGCTCACTGTTTATAAAAGTTTTCTGACTAAGCTACACAGCCCAGCATTTCTCTTTCAGTTTATTTAATGGTTTTTGCTCACCTGTTCCTGAACAGACTGAGTGCTTTGAGGTCCACCTGGGAGCCCTTAACCTGAATTATTTAACTAGAGGATACCAGGTGATTTCAAGTCTCCACATTGAACTAAGGAATTATACCAGAAACCTGTGTTGGCTGTATTTTCCGCAATATCACCTTTGACTTGGAAGTAACTGGAACGTTAATAACATTGAAAATTTAATGTCCAAATGTGGCTCACAGATGTCACATTAAAAGAGCTTTGATAATACGAACCCCTCCTTACCCACTATGAGAGGTTAATGCATGGAGAGTCATGAATAACCACTGGGGTTGGAGGAAGTAAAGAATACTAACTGCTAAGCCATGCAGCTAAGGTACAGACAATGTCTGCTCCTAAGGAGAAGGAATTGGAAAGTGACATTTATTGAGCACCTACTATGATCCAGACAGAGGTTCATGCTACTGCGTTTCGTCCTCATATATTTCATGTGAAATGGATATGGTCAAATTCAACTGACTGATAAATTGACATTTGAGGCCTTGGGTCACAGAGGTTGCTTACCAGTCACTATTAAATTTCTGCCAGTCTCCTCCAAATTACAAAGCAACAAAAATAGTTTTGGAGCCATGACCATGCACCAGGCTCTATGCCCAGTATTTTATATAGCTGCATCACTGACTGAATTCTGGGTGCCACTATTATCCTTCCCGGATGGGTGCACCAGGGCTCTAAGAGATCCCATAACTGGCCCGGAGCCACACAGCTCCTGTATGGAGGCAAGACTCTTTATCCAGGCCTGTCCGACTTCAAAGGTCAGGTTCCTGGACACACAGGCACCCCTGGGCACCAGACAGACAGGCCCAGAGGACTCAGAAGGCTTGGTTCACACAGGAAGTCATCCACAGGGAAACCCTGCTTCAGCCTATCGTAACTCCTGAGCACTCATTAAAGAGCAAAATAGTCACGCTTCTGCTCAGGCGAGAAAACAGAAGGGGGCGAATTGCACTTGCCAAGCAGAACACCTTCAGTTATAAAACTCTAACGGGAGAAATCCAGCTTTTTAGATGATGTCTATGTACACAGAATTGCTAAATGCATTTGGCTTTTAGATTCCTTGCCATCATTAAACCCCTCAGAAAGGATTTACTGAAGCAGGACTTGGCCTGGAAGAATACAACCAGGAAGGAAGTTTAAAATACTCACAAGGTCAGGCAGACAAGACCAAGAGCAGACGTTGAACAATGCGCTGGGGAAAGCTTTTCACCGTCTTCTGCTCCAGCCCAGCCCAGGTTCACCTGTGTGAATTCCTCCCAGCTCTCCTCTCCCCTGCAGGCGCCTGTTCCGCGCTCTGGGATGTGAATACATCTGTGTACTCACCTCCCTGGACACCTGGCGTAATGGTCAGGGGCAGAGACCATAGCTCATTCATCACTACGATCCTCAGCGCCCCGTCCCATGGCTCACCCACAGCCCGCCTGAAAGTAGGTGGCTACTGTCAGAGTCGGCTCAGGCCGCCAGGACAGGCTAGGGGGCTTAAACAACAGACGTGTATCTTTTCACAGTTCTGGAGGCTGCAAGACCAAGATCAAGATGCCAGCAGGGTTGGTTACTGGTGAGCCCTCTCTTCCCGGCTTTCACTGTGTCTCCATATGGCCTTTCCTCTGCGCGTGCGTGGGAACAGAGATCTCTGGTGTCTCTTCCTCCTCTTATAAGGTGCGTTCTTATTGGATTAGGGCCCTGCCCTCATAACCTCATTTAACCTCAGTTACCTCCTTAAAGGCTCTATCTCTATACAGTCACATTGAGGGGGTCAGAACTTCAGCATGTGAATTTTGGTGAGACACAATTCAGTCCGTAACAGCTGTCATCTATTTCCACTATCGTCTTACTCATGTCTGTATTTCCAGTGTCAGTACAGCCCTGACACAGCGTAGAAACGCCAGTGAGCATTTACTAAATGAATCCCATTGCACTGCACCCACCAGCTAGCAATCATTGGGAGCAGCTGTGCACCATATGGAGCGAGGAAAACAGCCACAGAGCAGTGAAGATGTAAGTTGCCAGAGTCTAGAAGGAGGCAGTCGTCCACTCAGTCAAGCTCAAGATATTTATGGAAAATGCAAAAAAATGAAAATGAGATTTGCCAACAGAGAAAAAAATGAATGTGAATGAATCAATTAATTAACCAATCGAGGTATGCCATATGGGATTCTGCTGGTATGTCTGCAGGTCCTAGACCTTATAAGCTGAAACACTTGGTAGTTTCGCTCTCTGATTGGCTCATCAGACCCACCATTTGGGGATTATAAATCATAGAAACTGGCTCTTACTATTACAGTGACAAAGGCTTTTCATGTAGATCATGGTGTTTGCAAAATAATCGGGACAATAGACATTAACTGTAATTAGACATTGATTGTAATGTCAATATCATGTACATATAACATAAATAGCGTTTTTCACACATAACCTCTAATTCGTCCAGTTACTGTAGGCAGAAAGATAGATGCCTGCTCCTGGAATTAACTGGACTCTGACTCTTCTCCTTCATGAGTTCAAAAAATTAATGTCTTGTGAGAAGGAATTGTGTGATAATTGGTACAGGGCCATTTCAAGGCATGTTCTTTGGGATCAGATGAAATGGATTCAAATTCCACTCACTACCTATCTTTGGAGAAGACATTTGCTATCCCTGTGCCTCAGCTTCTCATTTGAAAAAAAAAAAAAAAAAAAGGGCAGAATAAAGCCAATGATCAGATGCAATGGCATACATGAAAGCATCCTGAGTTTTCCTTGTATCTGAGAGTTGACATAGCCTCTATCATCTCCAAAACACCTTTCTTCCCAGAGTTACTACATCTGACTGGGGGAGCCCACGTATACCAGTCTTAAAAGAAAATAAAAATCATCAGTTCTTTTCACTCTAACACTGGCAGTCTATGGTGAAAATTAAATTTTAAATGTGAATTTAGGCTGTGAGTCAAACAAGTCCCAATGACGTGAAATTATGGCTCAAATCAACACAGTTCACCTGCACGGAATAGTTCTTAACTATGGCTTCACCTACAAGAATGGGGCACATGACATTAAGGTCACCATCAGCAGTGGGCCCAGCAGTGGTGCTCTGAGGAAAATGGGACTCAGAGAGGTTAGGCAGTGAACCCAGGTCACACAGGTGTAAAGGGGTGTAGTCCAGCTCTTTATGAAGACAAAGACTAAGGGCTTAACCATTATGCTACAACATTTGCCCATCAAGTAAACATCACCCTGCCCTTGGGGCCTTTGTCTAGTTCCAAGAAGAAACTTAAAGATGCTCTGAACAAACTTCGGACAGAACAATGGGCTCCTACATCACTAAGTACGCTTGGAATGCATGTAGCAAGTAGCTGAAATCCAAGCAATTCGTCCAATCCCTAGGCTGCTATTTCCCAAGATGTCAAACAGCCTACCTGTGGGGGCTGAAACTTTCACTGTGAGGATTTTCAGTTTTGAATCACATCAACCCAGCTCTGGGTCACAGCTCTGTAAACATAATGACCAACATCTGGAGACAGATGAGATCAGCTGCCCCTCATCCAGATGTTGTGTTCATTAATGTGACATCTTATTAAGGATGTGTTGTGTTCACGGCACTGCATGGGTTGGCTATCCAGTAGGGGACAGATTTATTTTTCTTATCTTCCAGATGTCTTGTATGATAGGAACGGAAACATTATCTCAAATCCTCACAGAGGCGAAATGAGTGGGGGAAAATGACGGAGATTATAAAACAAACGTCTCTGACTAATTTGCATTGAATTAGCAGGATTTAGTAATAATAATAACATAATGGGGTAGCTTACATTCATGAAGAATGAATGGCATGTCGGGCAATATAATGAATGTTTTATGTATATTACTGTCCCATTTAAGCCCTGCACCTATTCCCATTTGAGACACAAGGATTCAGGGATTGGGAGAGGCTGGTCACATGAGGAAGCGGGGAAGCTGAATTCAAACCCGCGACTGTCTGACTCCAGAGCCCTAACTCCACCGTCACGTTAGTGACTTTTCTGTGTCCTTGCTGCTCAGAGTGTGGTGTGTGGACCAGCTGCATCTCCCTTCTGGCAGCTTGCGAGAAATGCAGAATCTCAGCCTCCCTCCCTAGACCTACACTTTACCAAGATCCTCAGGTAACTGGGTGCTGAGCATTCCAGGTGTAGTTCCCAGATGGCTTACCTCTGATCACCCGAGTGCTTATGAAAAAGGCACTCATCTGGGGTCCATTCCTGGTGTGCTGAATAAGATTCTCTGGGAGTGGGACCCAGTGCTTCAGGTTATCCTGATGGCACACTGACACCTGAAAACCAATGCTGTGGGATATTCCTTCCTTTTAAGGTCTAGATGTGGGGTTCTAGGCTTTCTTCTAGAACTGGAAGAGGTAACCAAAAATGGGAGGAAAGGGGTCCTTCGAGGGATCCTAAGAAGACATTCCCTTGTTGCTGACCTGGAATCCCAGGGAAGCTTTCAACTTCCCCTCCACAGCCACCTCATCGATTCCATACAGTTCAGCAAACATTTGCTGAGTCCCTACGCTCAGCATCAGAATCACGGGTACAAAAGGCTGGGCTCTGAACAAGGAGGGTGATACGCAAAGACACAAGTAAACACAACCCAAAGCACAGGCTCTTGGCGACACAACAGACACACACCAGCCGAGTCAGTTCTCCCAAACTAGAAACCCCCGTGCCCTCCCTCAGCCAGCTGGCCCCATCTGGCACCAGAGCCACCATCCTGACCAGGACAGTAGACTGCCCGTGACCTCAGCCCCTCTTCTGGGTGCTGCCTGAACTGAGGCTGGGGGACAAAAGCCTCTGGGCCTCCATGTGCCCCCAGCGTGCACCTGCAGACCAGCTATGCTGGTTTTAGTGTATTCACCTCGGTTTTGGCTTTGGTTTCCTTGTATAGCTGCTAAGATTAAAACCCCTGCTCTGTCAGGGTACAAACCTCTTGCTGATGTCCAACAATCTCCCTGTCAGCTCCCAGAAGGGGGCTGCATCTGAATTTTGAGCACGTGTTTATTTCACAAACGTGTGCCCAGGATGGAGATACTACGGCGATACAAGACCGATGCTGTATCTACACCCAGAAACCAGACTGCAGGCCTCACCGGGAAGGAAGATAACCATTAATTAATTACAAACAGGGATCAATGCCATGGCGGGGAGGTTCAGAGTCCTGTGAAAGTGAATAACAGGGGAGCCAAAGCCAATCAGGGGTGCGTGGAAGGCTTTCCTGAGGAAGTGATGTTTCCGTGGAGACCTAAAGATGCACTGAGATGGGACTGCTTATCTGGACCCCTGCTGTCATTGCGGATCAAGAAGACTTACACCTAAACATCCACTGCTCGGCAACATCAGGACCACTTAATCAACACTGAACGTTTACTATCGTGAACAAATGAGCCTTTGGGAGGTGTTATGGGCTGAATGTGTCCCCCCACAAAATTCCTATGAAGCCCTCATCTCCCATGTGGCTGTATTTGGCGATGGGACCTCTAAGGAAGTGGTTATGGTTAAGGGTGGGGCCCTGATCTGACAAGATTCGTGTTCTTACAAGAAAACTCCTCTCACTCTCTGCCCCTCTCTGGATGTGAGGACACAGCGAGAGGGTGCTGCCTTCAAGCCAGAAAGAGGGTGACCACCAGAAATCAAGCCCCACCGGAAACTTGACCTTGGACTTCCAGCCTCCAGAACTGTGAGAAAATAAATGTCTGCTGTTTAAGCCACCCAGTCTCTGGTGTTTTGTTACGATGGTCCGAGCGGACTAATACATGCTGTATTCTGACATGAATCTATTAAAGGCACTTCTTCATTTACTTACTATTACTTGCCTTAAAGAGAAAACTTAGACCTAGTGGTTTAAGGGTTTCTTTTCTTTCCCTTTTTTCTGATCAGCAACAATATCTCCATGATATGTGTAACAGTGGGCTAAACTAAAATAAGACCAATAAGTTCATTTTATAGCTTAGGGGAATAAAGCCCATTTCCTATGACAAATATGTTTTATAATTTTAAGCAAACAAAGTTTCCAAACAATTTACATGTTTAAATGGTTAAACTGATACTTCAGGTTTGCTTTGTCTCATTAACTCATTAAAATGAAGGAGAAAATATTATATTGAGGCTAAGAAAACGTGCAGTGATTCTTTGAGGTTTTGCCCCAACTGGTCCTTTTTTTTATATAGTACTTAGGGATGAATACTCTCTAACATTTTCTTCCTTATTTTTAGTGAGAAAGGCAAGATTAGCCCAAAATATTTTGGATTTCACAAAGGTTTCTGATTTGTTTGCTTCTTACAATTATAATTTACACTTTAACAACTCGTTGGTCTAAGAAATCAAAGCTGCTAATTTCCAATTTCCACACTATGCCTTGACCACTGTGCCCCACCCTTTACATATACACAGATCACTGAGGTTAGCATCTGCTGTCTATTTAGTAGGTAGGAAATGAGGCACAGGGAGGGGCCATGAAGATAAACTCAATGTGCCATGGTCAGAATGTGGCAGAGCCAGCTTCAAATGCAGGCCTGTCTGACTCTCATCTACACTGCCTTCTACACTTAACCACCTAACCTCTCACCTACACCGCCTTCTCTTCTGATTGGAACTCCCCTCTCTGTCACGTTCCTGACCCGGTCCCTCAGAGGCTACACTGTCCAGAGGACCCCCTCACCGTGTGTGTAGGGGGAGGTGGTCAGTGAGTCATCCATCCTTCCCCATTCTGCCAATTCTACCATACCTCACACCCACAACTGGAGTGTCAAGAAACAAAGGCTGCAGGAGTTCAAAACGTGCAAAACCCAACCAGCTGCAACTGGAATCTGCAGGGCTTTGTCAAGAAACAAAGGCTGCAGGAGTTCAAAACGTGTAAAACCCAACCAGCTGCAACTGGAATCTGCAGGGCTTCAGAGAGGAGACAGCACTTGACCATGGTGCTTTGGAGACGAACCAAGTTGTGGGGAAATGTAAACATTATGGACAAAGGTATGGAGTAGGGACGTTATCAAAGGCAGGAATATGTCCCAAATCAGAGTTCAGGTTTGATAAAGAACAAAATACACGTAGTAGAAGAACAGAGTAGACGTAATGGGTGCCTATCTATCACCTGGCCTGGGTGAGCCATGGAGAATACTGAGTATCAGTTGGTAGTGGCCTTGCTTGTGGCCCCCAGCATCTTCTCTTCTGCTGGTAGCACATGCCAGCAAGTACCATGTGACCCAGCTAAGCCAATTCTAGTACCTCTACCTGACCACAGTGATTGGTTCAAGGTGGAGGGCAAGGCCCTTGACTCAAGCTGGACCAATCAGATTCTCTCTTCTGGGAATCCAAGTGTTCTTCAGACACCCAACCACTGCGAGTGGTTGGACCTGAGTCACTTGCTGGCACTTTTCTAGAGAACAGGCCATGAACTCTGGCCTCTGAGACCCCTGGGGGCATCCCTGGGTCCTATCGTTCCCAAGGCTTGATTATCTGTCTCTTCCTTTGGTTTACTCAGCTATCCCCTTTGCTTGAGTCATACTCTGTTGCTTGCAACCAATATCTTTAACACAGGCTAAGGAGTCTGTGCTTAATTAAGTAGAAAATGGAGGGTCATTAAATGATTTTAAGAATAGGGAGATTATTGTCAGACACGCAGAAATAATTCAAAGGAATAGATACAAAACAGCACAAGACATGCCATCTACTGAAACGCTTATCAAAGATAATTCAGAGCCATATTCACCCTCCCCTGGAAACAAGGGGCTGAATGTAGGTTTGAAATATCTACAAAGAAACCACAGAGCTCAAAGCTAGGCGTCCCATAAGGCAAAGTAAATTTCATTTCAGACAGTCAGAAGCACATTCTTCTTTAATCCTGGTGGTTTCAGATCTGAGAACTGTAATTTCACGAAACCAGAGAGCATTCAGGTTACACGTGGCATTCTATTACTTGGCCTTAGAAAATCGGTTTGTATTGTTTGTTTGTGTTTTTTAAGTGTGTGGTTATTGTTATTGTATTGTCTAAAATAATCCAGTCCTCTCAAAAATCTAAAGAGTCCTGCAATTCAATAGTATTCCTGACAAGACAGCATGATCTTCACCTCTCCTCACTCCCCACCTTTAAGGAGACTGAACTTGGATGAAATGAACTCAGCCTAACACCAAGAAACTCGAGTATTCCTCAGGAAAAGGAGGAAGAAATGAAAGCATCCAATGATTATGCCTTATTTTAGGTCATTCTGGGCTTCATTTTATCTGGGATTTGATGCTGAGAAATGAGAGCAGAGAGTAATGGGTTTTAGCGGCCTCTCTGCACATGCAAACAGGTGGGATTACCTGTCAAACAGCCTGTCAACTCACACAGCTTAGAAGGTCACCCAGGTGGCATCAGATTCCACACCCTCCTAAGTGGGACTTCATTCTCCTGCACTCTTGCCCCATTCCTCCATGACGTCATCCCTGCCTCTCAACAGACCATACGGGCACAATGATAAAGTACGAGTCCTGATGTATAGGTTTTCGTGCATTAGAAACAGTCATTTTCACTCTTCAGTCACATATGATAACAATGTCATAAAGGATGAGGAAATTTTAAGGGACTTCTTACGTATACAGAATTGTCTAATTTGCTAAGACTTTTCACATGTATTATTCCAGCAATTATCTTAAAAAGCAGAGTTTCTCCACCTCGGCACAGCTGACATTTGGGGCTAGGTACTGATACTTCTTTGTATATTTGGGGGACTGTCCAGTGAACTGTGAGATGTTTAGCATGATCTCTGGCCTCTGACCACTATCTATCAGTAGTATCCGCTTCAGCTGTGGTAATCGTAAATGTCTCCAGACATTTGGGGACAAAATTGTCCCTGGTAAGAACCACTGCTATCAGGTATTACCTCACTTCTAGATGTCCTTTTCTCCACTCTTTCTACCAGCCTTCACCTGGCAAGCTCCTACTCATCCTTTCACGGTTGAATGAGACATCACCTCCTCCTGAAAGTCCTCCCTGGTCTCGCAAAGACAGTCAGGTACCCTTCTCTGGCTCTCTTCAATCTGCCTGTTCACCAGGGTTATGCACCTGTCATACTTTATGACAATCACTTGCTCCTCCATAGACTGTGACTCCCCCAGGGACATGGCCCACTGACTATTCATTTCCTGTGCCCCATGCTTGGCAGGGTGAATTATACCCAGAAGACATCAGAAAAATCTTTGGGGACAAAGAAAGTAGGGCAGGTAATACCAGCACCACTGTGCTCTGGAGGAAACAGAGATCAAGGTAGTTAACCGACTTCCTTGTCCAACGTCATGAAGCTAGTTAAATAGTTGAGCTGCTTTTCCTTCCTAAATTTCTCTGGATTCCAAATATTTGTCTCCATCTCCATTGAAATCACCCAGGTCAAAGTCATCATTCTCACCTGGCTGCACTGCAGCGCCAACCACCTGTTCTCCATGCGTCAGGCTGGTGGTCTTTAGGTCGTGGCTCTACCCTGCCCACGTGTCCACCCATCTCCACTGCCTTCACCACTCCCCACGTGCTCTCTCTGGCGTCCTTGCTGTTCCGTAGGTAGGAACAGCTCCCTTCCACATCAGGGCTTTGGCACATACTTTTACCTTTTTTGTCATGCTCTAGCCCTTCTTTCCACCTAAAAAACTCTTCCCTTCCTTCTGCTCTCAGCTCTAAGGCCACTTTCTCTTCCTTCCTCCACAACAAGGACTAGATCAAGTCCCCCTGCCGAAGGGTCCCATGGCCTCAAAACCCTTCCTTCATAGCACCTACCGTGATTTATGACTATTTACTTGTGGCTTTATGTGTTCAATAACTGTCTCTGCCACGCTTTCTCCAAAACTGAAGCTCCGTGATGACAGGTCTATGTTTATTTTGCTCACTACTGTTACACCGTTACACTGCCCAGTGGCCTGGCACATAGTACGCACTTGATAAACATTTATGGAAGGAAGGAGGGGAGGCGAAAGGAAGGAGGAAGGAAGCAAGGGGAGAAAGAAGGTAGAAATAGGGGGAAGAGAGGGAGGGAGGATCATGCAAAGCCGTGATGGGTGGGCAATGAGTAATACACAGAATTATACACGTGGCGGCATTCTTAAAGAAAGTGCCAATTTCTCTCCCCTTTGACAAGAACACCCAGACCTGCTTTCCCCCTTTTAACCATCCACTGATCTAATCTGCAACGTAAGCAACTGTTGTTTGGAATCGGCTACACAAAAAAAGAATCAGAGATCAACAGAGCCTGCGACCTTCCAAGGAAATGACAACTGCAGTGTGACGCTAAGATCAAGCCTCCTTCCTCCCACAGATAGAGAAGGCCTTCCAAGGTGGCACAGCCCTCTGGCAGGTTGCCACCGGTGGGGCAGAGGGTGGGAAAAGGGAACGGGAGCCAGTTACGGACGGAAGGTACTGGAGAACAGCAAGGGGGGCGCCACCTCGCTCCCCTTCCTTTGTGCTTTCTCTGATCAGAGATGAGAAGCAAGAACCTGACTCGTCCCAGGGCTGTAAGATAAAGTCTGGTTCTCAGCGAAACGAGTGCTTCAGGACAGGCCTGACATTCTGCAGCTGAGCCTTGTTGGCTCCTCCGGCCCTGTACTTCTACACCACCCCTCTCCTCCTTCCCTTTCAGGCGGTCCACGCTCCATCCCCCAAATGCTCCAGACTCTGGAACTCTCCACCTGTGATGGTTAATCTTATGTGTCACCTTGGCTGGGCCATGGTGCCCAGCTTTACGTCAGACACCGGTCTAGATGCTGTTGTGAAGGAATTCTCTAGATGTAATTAACGCTGAAATCAGGAGACTCTAAGTTAAGCAGCTCACCCTCCATCATGTAAGTGGGCGTCATCCAGTTATTTGAAGGCCGGAAGAGAGAAGACTGAGGTTCTGCAAGGATGGAGGAATTCTGCCTTCCAGACTGCCTCGGGACTCAAGCTCCAATATTAACTCTTGCCTGCGTCTCCAGCCTGCCTGCCAGCCTAGCCTGCAAACTTGGGACTCAACAGCCTCCCACAGTCACATGAGCCAATTCCTCAAAATAAATCTCTCTCTATAGATACATACATCCTATTGGTTCCATCTCTCTAGAGAACCCTGATGAATTCGCCACTCCCTTTTTATTTATTTATTTATTTTAAGTTCCATCATACACTACACACACACACACACATACATACATACATTTGTTTGTTTACTTTCTGCACCGCGCGGCATGCGGGATCTTGGTTCCCCGACCTGAGACTGAACCCGCACCCTCTATCGTGGAAGTGCGGAGTCTTAACCACTGGACCGCCGGGGGAGTCCCATGCCACTCCTTCTAATCACAATGCATGGCTCTGGGGCCTGGGCTTGCTAGGACAATCTGATTAACTATTTCTGGCTGCAGCATTATTAGATATGAATAGACTCAGAGATTACTCCTCTGGGAGAGCACGCGTCGTAACAGGCACCTACAAGTGTGTCCACGGGCTGATTTTAATATCACATCCTCCCAGACAAGCAAGGTGAACAAGCATTAGTATGTCCTTTTTTTTTTTTTTTTTTAATGAGGATGTTAAGTTTCCGGCAGTTAAAGTGGAATGCCCGACTCACGTGTCTGATAAGTGTCAGCGACTTGAACTCATGTGGGTCTGTCTTTCGTTCTGGGCTCTTTCTAGAACTGTGTTGGTCTGCTTGGAGCCAGGGTCTTCACCCTGCAGAGTCTAATGCTAGGACCCTGAGACCCCGTGCTGGGCAAGGGGCAGAAGCTGAAGAAAGGGGCAGAAGGAACTTGGATTTCAATTGGCTCAGACATGGTTTGAGCATCCCTTTGGTGCTGCAAACCCCCTGTGGGATCGTGGGCAGTTATTTCATCCCTCTTGGCCTCATTTTATCCAATGAGGGAACGGGCGTAACTAGATGATTGATTTCTAGGAAGCGTCTCTCTTATGTAGCTTCCCATGACTGGGGAGAAATGGCCAAATACCCAGAATAAACTATCCCAAAGAACGCACAGCGGTTTCTGGTGTGTGTGTCTTGCTGCTGTTGCTGTCATCACTTCTCTCTGCTGCCAGGGTCTGTTTTGAGTTTATCCACCCTTGACACCCGTGTCTGACACATCTCTCCAGCTCATAATGAGCCTTCATTCAAGCCTCTGATCAATAGCAGGAACCAGCAGGTCTGTCTCCCCCATTTGTTTTCTCTATCTTCAATGTCCCAAGACAGGTTAGGCTACTTCCAAGGTCACTCAATATTCGAGGAGAGAATGGAAAGATATCTGGTGGCCTATTCGTAGAACGAGGCTGCACGCAGACAAGATGAGAGCTCAGCTGTGTGTTCCATGACAGGTCACAGGTCAAAGAGGGGACGTCTTCTTGCTGAACCTTTCCCTACCTCATAGGTGCTGGCTCGCCCACTAGCTACCAAATCGAGACCCTCCCTAATGGAACACTGACTTATAAACACAGGACCAGCATCACCAGTCAAAAGATGCTGTGTAATTTCATGGTCCGAGGTGACCCCTGCTATGCAATCTGCTTTATCAGTCTGCTGAAACAGTCATCACAGGGCTAAAGTGCAGGACACGCACAGAACCCCTTTCCTTGCCAATGGAACCCTGACGTTTTGGCTGGAATGGCTGACATCTGAGCTCTTGATGGGCACCTATACTCACCCAATCAGCTGTAGACAGTGCTTGTAAAGAAAGAAACCGTCCAACCCCCACCTGTGAAGACATGCACAGAAGCTTCCTGGTTCAGGAAAACAGGACAACAAGCATATTCCCCCAGTGATATAAATCACTGGGGGAATATGTCACCATATTCCCCCAGTGATTTAGGAGGAAACTGGAAAAATAAAACATGGAAGATTGTAAGTGAAAAAGGTTTTCCATTTCAAACCTATAAGTTCTGGTTCAAAAACTGGCAAGATGAAATGCAGGCAGAAAGCTAGGGAACTTGAGCAAGGATCTGCCTTGACTCTTGTTCTCAGTTGAACTGCGTCCCTCCCAAAAGTCAGATGTTGAAGTCATAACGTCCAAGAACCCCAAAAGAGAACCATATTGGAGTTAAAACTGTACCTTTCAAGGGTAATTAAATTAAAATACGGTCATGAGGGTGCATCCTAATCTGATATGACTGGTGATCTTATCAGAAGAGAAAATGTGGACACATTCACATACAGAGGGAAGATGATGTGAAGAGACACAGGGAGGAGATGACCACTGATACGCCAAGAAGAGAGGACCAGGAAGGACCCCTCCCCGAAGGCTCTCAGAGCCAACTCTGCAGACGCCTTGATTTTGGACTTCCAGCTTCCAGAACTGCGAGAAAATTAATTTCTGTTGTTTAAGCCACCCAATCTGTGACACTTTGTTACAGCAGCCCTGGCAAACTCATAAAACTCTTCAGAGACATGGCAACATTTGCCCAAGAACTGAAGAAGGAGATACAGGTGTAGGGTTCCCTCTCTGAGCAGGTTTACAATGCCAATAAAAATGGTCAGTGTTTCAAAGCAGATGCTTTCTAGAGGGGGGGGAAATGTAAATATAATGTACATATACATGAGAGAACAAGAGAAGAGAAAAAGGGAGAGACTTTCTCCTGATGCTTTATTTTCTATGATTCTTTAAAGCTGTCAAGTTGGGCTCCATGAACCACAGAAGTTTCCAGGAGTAGACCTTCGGTGCTGTGAAGGAATTCATTCATTCATTCTACAAATATTTACTCAATGTCCCCTGTATTCCAGACAACGTTCTAGAAATGGGGGTACAAGTGTGAACAAAATCACTGCTGTCATCGAGCTAACATTCTAGGAGAGGAGACAGGTCATAAACAACAAAGTACGTAAATCATATGTTAGGCAGTGACACAAGCTATGGAGAAAAATAAAGCAGGGAAAAGGGATGGATTGTGGAGAGCTGCCAATTTATACGGAGTGGACAGGACACTCTGATGATTGACTCAATGTGTCTCTGCCCTATTCTAGTCCTTCCAGGGTCAGCTCTCTGTAGCAAGGGGCTGGAAGCTTACAACCTACATTTTCCAGATTCCCTTGCAGCTAGGACTGGCTAGGTTCTGCCAGTGCACCCCCCGCCAACAGGAGGCACCAGTGGGAGACTGGAAAGTGGGAAGGAGGAGAGCGCAGTATTCTTTCTGGTTCTGGTGGTGCTTCAAGAACCTGCAGCTACCAAGGTTGAGTAGAGGGCTCTCGGGTCCCTGATCAGACAGAGTGGTCCATTAACAGCAGCAGTTAATGGCTCTGGCTCTGGCAGTGATAACATCAAGTGCAGGTCCCTTCTAGAGCCCAGGCACCAATGGAAGTGAAGAGTCTGGTCTTCCTGCGAGGCACTGGTGGTGGTGAGTCCAGCAGCAGCCGGCTCCGTGGCACAAGGAGCATGGGCTCTGGGTTACACCATTTCCCCTTTCCTCATCCAGCCCTCCTTGGTCACGGATCTCTGTATAAGCTCACCTATCCCTTCTGCTCCTCCAAGCCTTTCATTTCATAACCAATCTCCTCTATTAAATTCTGTATGAAATGCCTAGCTGTTCCTGTGTTTCTGACTGGACACTGACCAAGACAATAGGTCTCGCTGAGAAGGTGCCATGTCAGTAGGGACTTGAAGAGGATGGAGTGGTATTTGTGGTGATCTGGGGGAAGACCATTCCAGGCATAGGGAACAGCAGGTGCCAAGGTCCTGAGGCAGGAGCACACCTAGTATTTTCAGGGAACAGCAAGGAGGCCAAGGGAATCAAAGCAGAGTGATGGAGGGAGAGAAGAGCAGAAAATGAGATCAGAAAGAGCCAGATGATGAGGCCACTGAAATGATGCTATTACCCTAAAAAGATTTCAAGATTCCCAGTTGACTATGTAGAAAGGGAGAGAATGACAAGTAAGCTGGAAATTATCCTAACTGTGAAGACATATCAGAGCCCAGTGTATGCCTGTTTCAACATCATGAGAAGAGAGAAACTGTGGGAGCTATGATTTAGAAACAGGGTCAGCAGACTACAGCCCACAGGCCAAGTCCATCCCACCACTCGTTTTTATAAATAAAGTTTTATTGGCACACAGCCACACCCATTCACTTACATATTGCATAAGGTGGCATGTGCACGTCCATGGTAGAGATGAACAGCTGCAACACAGACCATATGGCCCACAGAGCCTAAAATATTTACTCTCTCCTTTATAGAAAAAGTTTGCCAACCCTGATTTAGAGAGTTAGTCATCTCAGGGATGAAGTGGAGGTGATTTCAGAATAGGAAAACTACCATATATGGTTAGTAAAAAAATTGTGGAGCTTTGACCTACATAATGTAGAGTCTTGGTACAAAGTGAGCAGACGGATGATTAGACAGGAATCTCCAAGCACATCACAAAATTGTGGACCTAAAAGCAGGCTGGGCATTGTCAGGAAAGTATCAAGGAGTACCAGGCAGGGATTGAGTCAATGCAGGGGGTCATGAAAATCAGCCAGTGACATGATCTCTCGAGTAAGATGATATCTGCTTACAGTAATCAGAACAAAACAAAAGCCCAGGTCCAACATGTGGTGGAAATTCAGGGATGCTGGACAAGAAGGGCATCAGAGTTTTGGAAATCTGATGCTAATCCTAAACCCTGGGTTGGGGGGTGGGGAGAAACGAATGCATCTCCAGTTGTCACTTGATCCTCATGCCCCAAACCTTCCCTGAACGAGCGCCCTCCCTGCACTTCATCCTTCCTTCCTTTTGCCGAGGTTAATGCCCTAATCTGAGCACTGGAGTAGAACAGTAAAATGCATCTTTGGATACGGAAAGTTAGCTCCTCGTTTTCTTGAAATGTACAGAACCCTAAACTAACATTTGCATTTCCCCATCTCCAGAGTCCCACAGACCTTGATGAGCCATGAGGCAGTTAACACAAGCATCGCTGGGTAAACTCAGCTTTCTATTAGCAAATGCATCTTTTTATATTAAGGTGAAACAATAATAATCATTTTAAACAATCATGTGGAGTGTGATTACAAAATAGCTCATTTGGAAAGAACATTATCAGCTTATGAGATCCTGGGAGATTCTAAGACAGAAGGTGCTACAGATAAAACCAACTGTTTCGGGACTTTGTTATTTCCACAGCACATGGAGGCAACATTCACACTTTAATACCATAATGAACAAAAACAATGCAAATTCTGATTAAGTAAAAACTGAGAGCACTTGTTACAGCCAAACCCAGTGTCTCTCATAGCCTTGCTAGCACTGAGGAGGAACTGCAGGAGAGCTTTCTACACTCCTGGGGCTCCTCACGTACCACTCAGCTCTGTGCCCTCACATTCTGAGCACGCTCCCTTTATCAGCTGGGTAATAGCAAGGGTGTGCTAGCAAATGCAAACAAGCACCTTTTGCAGTACTCCACTTACTTGCTATTTACTCAAGGTTTCTGGAAAGCAGAATTCCATCTGGCCCAGTCGAAGTCACGCTGAGCTTGTTTCAATGGTGAGTTTTCCAGAACAGTATAACCTCCCTGACTTGGGCTGATTGGTAAAATGTCAAGCCTGAACTACTCAACTGTCAAAGAGGTCAGACGCATTGAGTATTGTTGCCTAGGTACCACTGTGTTTCTTCTGAGTGCAGAGTAACTCCTAGAATCAGAGAGAAACACCTAGTATCCATTCACTCACCAAACAGTAGCTGAACCCCTTCCTTGCACCAGATGCTGTTCTGAGTGATAAAGACCCAATTATGAGAGAATAGGCAGGATTCTGCCTGTATGGAACTTCGTATCCAACAGAAATGGGAAAGACAGGTCATCATCATCAAATCAATGGTTGTATGAAAAGATGTACACAAACCGTTTCCTTCCAAATATGGCAACCATCCCCATTAATCTTATTTATACAAAGACAAATATTATTATAACAAAATTATAGGCAATTCTGAGCAAAGCCACTATCCAAATCATGAGTTCTTGACATCTGAACCAATGCAACTTAACTATAAATTACACTGGTAAAGACAATGTCTACTCTTTGAGCTATCCATCAACATTTTTTCAGCTCATGTAGGTCTTTTCCTACTGCCACACACATCAGGCTTGCCTCTGCACGAAACAGAAATTGTGAGTGCTTGGAAGCTATGTTCTTATTCTAATCAGCTTTCTCCCTCTTTACGTTCTTACCTCTATTCCCTCATTAACCCACTATAACCTGGCTTCCGCCTCTGTCTTGCCAGGTGACTACTGCCAAGTTTATGAATGACTTCCCTGTTGCTCAATCCAACAGACAAGTGTCACTGCTCAGCTTCCTAATCTTCTCAACTGCATTCAGCAGAGCTGACCCCTCTGTCCTATCCTTATCTTCCACGGCACTGCATTCTTGTGGTTTGCCTCTTACCTTCTTGGCTTCCTTTGCCCACTAATCCTCCTTTAAACTGTGATACTCCCCAAGGATATCTCTACCACCTCTTCCCCTGGCTTCATACTCTGTCTCCTGGCTTCCATATGACCATCATTATGCCAATGACTTGCAAATTTATGTATCCAGCTCATGCGTCTCCTCTGCACTGAAGAACAATATGCTCAGTTGTCTACTTGGCAAGTCCCCATATACCACAAGTACCTCAAAGTCAACATGTCTAAAACTAAACTCTTGACCAATTCCCGACTCATTTTTCTCCAAAGTCCTCTGTCTCCGTGAATAGCACCACCAGTTGTTACAAGGCAGAAACTCAAAGGCAATCTTCCTCCTTCCTCATCCACCACATCCCAGTTAATGTCAAGAACCATCGATTCTACTTCCTAAATATCTCTAGGACCCACCCAAAGCTTTCCACATCTACTAAAACCATTAGAGTCCAAGCCAACATTTTCTTTTTCCTGGATCACTGCAAGAGCTATTTTCCATTTTTACCCCTTTCCAACCCATTCTCCACGTCGCATCCTGAGTGATCTCTTAAAATACAAATCTAATAATGTTGCTCCCCTGCCTGAAACTCTTCAGTTACTCTTGATTGCTCTTAGAATACATCCCAAACCCTTAACCTGGTCATAGCTGATCACGCACCTGCCCACTGTCCGCTGTTCAGCAAAACTGACCGCTTACTTCCTCAAATAAGCCATCCATCGTCCACCTTCAGGGCCTTTGCATATACTGTCCCCAGTGCCTAGATGTCTCCTCCTGCTCACTTCAGATTTCAACTTAAACATCATTTTATTCTCAGAGACACCTTCACTGATCCCCAGACTCCATCAAGTACCCATTCTTTCCAAGCACAGAACTCACTGTGATTCCCCCCTTCTAACACTTACAACAACTGTCATCAAACAATCAATGTATTTCTTCCCTGCAGGACTATGAGCTCTATGAAGGCACATAATAGCTTCACAAGCACATCCAAAAGAATGAATGAGCTAGTAAGCGAATTACTAAAGCAGTTTCAAGAATGTCCTATACATGGAGTGGGCCAACCCAGGACTTACAGCCCAAGTACCACCCGCCTAGTGATTCAGCGAAACCCTCATGCACTGTCTATCAGTTACATGGAAGAAATGTTGTTCTGTCATCACAAGCAGACGAGCAACATGAGAAGATACAAGTTATTCAGTTAATTCATTCTCACATTTAGTCAATGAAGTGTTTTCTCCCGACCCTCTTTTTCTCTATCTTTGCTCCATGATACAAGCAGTCCAAGAACTCAACAAGAAAACAGTATCCTGTTGTGTCGGGTCTAGTCCTGGTTGGCTCAAAACAATGTCCACCTATCTCATCTCAGCTCACCTTTACGTATATCTCACCAATCCATGCAATGATGCACCAAAAATCTTTCAAAAGCCAGCGGATGGCATTAGCTGGAACTCCATTCTGTTTCACCTGCTTTGACCTTCTGCTATATCTTTTCTTGCTTTTTCTGGATCTTCAGCTCCTGATCTGGCCCCCAGGACCTTACCACCCACCTCTAGCTATGCCCTCCTGTATCAGACACACTACTCCAGTGAGTCAGGAAGCTAATGCTGTGTATCAGACCAACTCAAATTTGAGTGGCTTAAAACAATGACCACCTATAGTTCAAGTATCTGAAGGTTGGCCACGGTGAGCTGATCTACACTGAATTCAGCCAGAGGTGGCTATGTTCCACATGCCCCTCATCCTCATCCTGAGGCCAGGGGGCTCACCGGTGCACGGCATTCTCATGGCAATGGTAAAGATGCAGGAGGTCAAAGTCTCAATGTACAAGTCCAGTTGAACCTCTGCTTCTGTCATATCTGCTAACACCCCATTGGCTAAAGTCAGTCACATGACCAAGCCCAAAGTCTAGTAGGACTGCCACCACTCCACTGCAAAGCTGTAAGGAAAAGGGCACGGATACAGGGATGGTTAAAAACTGAGGCTAAGGATGCAATGTACTCCCCCAGACTGACCTGACATCCAGCTTGAACACAAACCCAGTATCCCATACACAGCACAGGCTGGAGACAGACACTCTATCATCCCTGTCTCTTTACTCCCTTTGGCCCTTTAACTAGCTCTGCCTCCTGGCTGGTGTCATCTTTCGGAAGAGCATCAGACAACATGGTTCATGATGACGACTTCATAATGAAGACTTAAAAACTGGTCGACGTTTTGAATGTTCTACTTTAAACATTTTCTAAGTTGAGGAATTTATTGTAAAAGCAAATGAATAATAGGAGGGTTGTGTGCTATTGGGTTGGCCAAAAAGTCAGTTCAGGTTTTCCATAACATCTTATGGAGAAAAACCCACATGAACTTCTTGGCCAGCCCAATATTTTGGTGTCATCTACGCCCTTGTTATGCAAAGGGCGCTCCATACACGAGCAGCCTGAGCAACACTCAGATGCTTGTTAGAAATTAAGAATCTCAGGCTCCACCCTGGCTCTACTGAATTAGAACCTGCCTTTTTAAAGGACCTTCATGTGATTTGTATGCATGTTAATGTTTGAGAGACAATGAACCATGCCATGACTTCTTCAAATTCAGAGAAAGACCAAGAGGTAACTTTGGTCATGATGATGACCAAAATCGGATACAATCAGTTCCCACTCTTTGTGGGCATAGAAATGCACAGCAAATCGCAAGGCTGCTGTTGCCATCGGATTATTAGACTCAGAGCTTTGGTTTCCCGAATCTCGCATGGGGAAGGGGATGATGCATTCCTCAAGGAACAGTCTATTTCTTTTGAAATCATGAAATTTCAAACAAATTACAAGAGAGGTCAGGCTGAAAATTAAAGATATAATTTTATTGGGTGGCTTCTCTCAGGCACACAAAGCTGTTTTTCTTCACTGCATCATTTTTATTGAATTTCTGGGTCATTTAAAAGGGGGAAGGATAGTTTTGCCCAGATTGGTTAGGCATATACAGTGTGTTGAGTAAAAGAAAAAGTATAAAAGATTCTCACTAACTGTGAACTACCCATTTATGATGGATGACAAAAACAACTCAGGAACCATGGAGAAAAGACAAGCATCCAAGCAAGTTTCTTATATAGAAATAATGTAGATAGGAAATACAAAAAAGAAATATCAGTTTCAAATATGTCTTCCTCATCAGGAATGTAGGGGGAAAATGCACTACATGTAATGTGGACAAAAGCAATATTGGCAAAAGTTCCCTGCGTCCTTCTGTAATTCATTCCTTCCTCCATCCCTGTCCCCAGGCAACCACTGATGTGCTTTTTCCATTTTTATAGATTAGCTTGCATTTTTTAGAATTTTACATAAATGAAATCATACATTATATACTTTTTTTTGGTCTGGCCTTTCTCACTCAGTGTAATGATTTTGAGATTCATCCAAATTGTTGTATCAGTAGTTGACTCCTTTTTATTGCTGCTTAGTTTTCCATTATATGACTAAGCCATTGCCTATTGATGGATACTTGGGTCATTTCTATCTGGGCTACTAGAAATAAAGTTGCCATGGAAATGTGGGTACAAGTCTTTATAAGGACGTGTTTTTACTTTTCATGGGTAAGTACCTAAGAGTGGAATGGCTGATCACATGGTAGGTGTATTTTTAACTCTTTAAAAAAGCACCATTAAACATTTGCTAAAGTGTCTGTAGCATTTTATATTCCCTCCAGCAGTGTATGAGAGTTCTGGTTCCACCCATCTTCACCAGCACTTGGTATGGTCAGTCTTTTTCACTTTAGCCACATGGGCCTGGAGCGTTATGGCACTGTGGTTTTAACTTGCATTTCTCTAATGAATAATTACCCTGACCATCTTTTCATGTTCTTATTGCCCATTGGTAAATCTTACTTTTGAAGCGTCTATTCAAATATTAGCCCATGTTTACTGGGGTACTTTGCTTCTTATTATAAAGTCGTACAAATTCTTCCTATATTCTGGATACAAGTCTTTTGTCTGATATATGAAACTGCCTAGATGTCAGTTTATGGCATAGATATATGGTGTAAGAAAAATTTTAAGGTCCTTTGTGACTCTCACAATTAAATATTCTGTGGTTTGGATGTATTCCTGAATATTCAGATACTTGTAGTTATGGAACTGAATTGTATAATAACATGTATTTTACTTTTCACTCAATTATTTGTATTTTATGCAGATGTAATCCACTCAGCATGGATAGATACAATTTAAAGGATTTCAATGCCTATTGTTTATTTATGCTGTTTTCTAGGACCACAGCAGTTTAAACTGCACAATGTGACTTTAGTTGACTAAGAACAACTATTTTGTCCACTTTCCAGCAGCTGTGGAAGAAATGGGAACTGTTTTGAAAAAAGGAAGAAAGGAAAAATGTCATTAAAAAAGGAATCTTGTTCCTTAAGAGCCCAAACAAGCACGTGCCCAAAAAGGCCAAAGGAGGTATCTAAATACCTTCGTAAGCCTTAGTAAAAGGGGTCATGAGGGGATTTATAAGATCACAGACACGTCACTGGAAGATAAGGCCAGGTCTCACTTGGAGACCAAACGGATAGGTTTGGTTACTGGTCAGTGTGACCAAGGGGCCAAGTAAGTCCAGAGAGATCGTCAGGCAATGTCAATATCTCTGGGTTCATGCAGCCAAAACTGAGGTCCCTCAGAGCACCGGGGTTCTGATGCCTCCTTCAGTAGTGGAAATGTGCCTAGCGCTACTTCTGAGCTTGAGGACAAAGAAGGGGCCAAGGCAGGATTCCTGTCTTCAAGCAGCTTACACTCTAGGGAAGGCAGATAACTTAAAAAAAAAAAAAAAAAGAAATAGCCTAGGAAGAGAATCCAAGGGCAGCTCAGCTTAGCACAACCTGCCACGCAGAACACGAGATATACGAGCCCAGTACAACTGAGCACTGGGGTACGAAGTGTGATTGGCGACACTCACGGTTTTTTCGGACAACCGAGAACACATGTGCTCCTCAAGCAGAGGACTCAAAGCAGCAGGGCTGGGGCAAGGCCCAGGGGCAGCACCAGAAAATGCCGCAACTTCAGCGACACTGATGGCACAGAAAGCCTCAGTCGCCAGAAAATTAACTTAAACCACAAAGAGACACAGCTCCCAAGCTGCCTTCCTGTGATCAGCCTGCTTCTAGACAGAGATGGCCAGCAGCAAATGAAAGCACGCCAAATCAAGGGTGGAGCCTAAGAAATGAATGACCCCCAAAGAGCCAAGAGTCACACATGGAGATGAGCCTCTCGCTACCTCCCTTGGCTAAAAGACTTTACCTGTCCCAAGTGAGAAGGCTGTGCTATAACTGTTATAATTAATTACACACATGTCCAAGTTCACTGCTCAGTAAAACTCTATGGAAGACTGTTTAGATTCTTCTCACACCAATTCCTTTATGTGTTTTCCTATAAAAGAGCCATAAAAAAGAAGGAAATCCTGCCATTTGTGACAACATGGATGAACCTGGAGGACATTATGCAAAGTGAAATAAGCCAGCCACAGAAAGACAAATACTTTACGATCTCACTTATACGTGGAATCTAAAAAAGTCACCCTCATACAACCAGAGAGTAGAATGATTGTCAGAAGCTTAGGAGTGGGGGAAAGGGGAGATGCTGGTCAAAGGGTAAAAATTTTCAATTTTAAGATAAGTAAGTTCCAGGGATCTAATGTACAGCATGGTGATTATAGTTAATAATGCTGTACTGCATGCTTGAAATTTGTTAAGAGAGAAGATCTTAGGTGTTCGTGTCACAAAAAAAAAAAAAAAAAAAGGTAACTGTGCTGTGACGGGTGTGTTATTTAACTTGATTGTGGTCATCATTTCACAACGTATACGTATATTCAAAACATCACACTGTACACCTTAAAAATAAAATCACGTTATACAATCCAAATGTAAATACATTTTTAAATAAGTTAAAAAAAATTATATTTAAGAGGGCAGCTGAGAGGCTACGGAGCAGGTAGTTAACTGGTCAGAGCAGGTAGTTAACTGGTCTAAAGCTCATTTCAGAATTGCCCCAGTGAAGGTCCACGGCCTCTGGGGGACACACACTGCATCCTGTCCACTGGCTGGACCGTGACCACCAGGAATCCTGCCCTACAACTGTCCCCAAAAGCCAGCTGCCTCCACCACAATACTCCCCAGAAAACGGACTCTGTGTCCAGCTTGCTTCCTCTTGCCACGTCACCTCAGAGTCTCTCCTGGGTCTGCATCTCAGTGACTGAGCCTGAGTCACATGACTCTCCACCCAGCAGCAAGAAAGTCTAAGAAAGTTAGTATTCGACTCCAGCCTTGGATAGGAAGTGTTCATAGTGTGAAAATACTCCTAAGACTTTGCAGAAGATTCTCTGTGGCTACAAAACATAACAAATGTCCATGCTACACGTGGGCTCATCTATCCACCCATTCAGTCCACCAGGCCCACAGTCAGCCATGCTAGCGTGGGGATGGGGTAGGGAGACAGGAACTACCCAAGACACAGGCATGGGACAGAGTGTCCGGTTTTATTGAAACTGCACACTCATCCCCATATGTATTTCCTTTCCTCTCATCTTCTTTCTGAGGTTCAAGTCAAGCTTCAGCCTCAGTTGCTGCCATATAATGATGGATAAAACTGAGTCCGTGAATTACTGTCACTGGAGAACAAACCTACACTCATTTTAAAGAGCTTTTATCTGCTCAGCACACAGTAATGATTAGCTAATAATTGCTATTGTATTTTGGCAAGTACATTGAGACTTGCCAAAAAAAAAAAAAAAAGTCTATACTTCCATGGGGGCAAAGCTAAATGTCTGAACAATGATAAAAATACTGGAGGCCAAACAAAGTGGAAAAGTTCCAAAGAATAACAAAGGCTATTTTTCAGATAATAGCAGGCTGAAAAGAAGGTCAGGTTGTCAAGACAACTCTCTTAAAAGAGAAGATCAAACCAACCTACTGAAATGAATCTACACTATTAGTATCACAGAGATGTCATTCCGTTCTCTTGCTTGATTTCATGAAATCAAGATTAATGATTAGAAACCAGGAGAGAAGGGTCAAATTACCCAGGTAAATAGATATCTGTAATATGAGATAAGTTCTGATATCATAACGAAGTCAGTCCAAAACTGCTCAAGTAAGTATTTATCTTTGCCAAAAATGTAACACATTTTTTAAAGTGTGCGCACACACACACACACACACACACACACACACGCACGCAGAAGTGAACTGCTTTATGGGCAACCACACCAATAAAAACAAGAGGGAATTAACTCTATCAGGCAAAGTTAGTTGTAATATTGCAAATAACTTTTTTGAGAGGAAAAAAAAAAGCCTCAGAAATTTTTTTTTTCCTTAAGATTAACCCATTACTTAAAATGCAGCAATTTTATTTCACTGTCTTAACAGTTCCAAAGATATGAACATAAGCCTTTAATATCCAGACTGACTTTATGATTCTGAGTAGATATACTCTGCATAAATACCAAAGCCATACTTAATATGTATTATGAACTATAATATAATATAGATTCTATTTTAGATGAAACTTTGTTTTAAAAATATGAGTATATTACAGAAACTGGGCACTTGACACATGAGATAGCAACCAAAAAAGTTATTTTAGAATTAAGTTCTTAAGGTCTTAAGTGGGCTTATACACACAAATTCAAACTAGTAATGGATTTCTCTTAAGTGAATTTCACGTGTCTAAAAATATTTTGATCGAAATAAGTATGCTAAGTCTGACAGCTTTAAAAACATGCCTAGACTTAGTTTCAGAATTGTCAAAAGCTTAGAAAATTTAGGCATTCAGTCCACATAGTTTCTAGAGTCACTTCCTGAAAAGCTACTCGCCTTCCAACAATTGGTGGCTGTCAGGCTGGACAAAGTCCTGACTAACATCCAGCAGCCGCTTGCCTCCCAAATCAGCACTGCCCTGCCTGTGAGCAGCAGAAGGACCCCAGATACCACGGCTTCGCAATGGGTCCTCTCGAAAGGAAGGGGGCTTCGCACTTCCCAAATCTTAGTATAAGAACTTTTCAAATAAACTTTATATACTGCACTGCAGGAAGTCACACATCCACCTCTTTCCTACCTCTGTTGACCTGGAAGCTCAGCTGGATCCATGAGGGTTGCTTTCATTATGCAAGGAACGTTCTCCAACCTCCAGCTGCCATTCTCATCACCTGCAGAGACAGAGATGAATAGGAAAGGTGGATGCACCCCAAGGAGGTGATTTCCCTGATCCAGGTGCTAATCACATTGGTGACATTCAGCCCGGACACAGAAGAATGACACTCAGAGCTAGATGGAGAGAGTGCCCCTTATTTGCAAGTTTCTGGGCGGGGAGAGCTGGTCCTGAACAAAATACTGTACTGAGGAAAGTTTACCCCAACTTGGCCCACTCTCTTCCCCACCTCCATGTGCCCCAGGTTCCCACAATGCTTCCTGAAGGGAGAACATCCCTACACATCCTTCAATGGCTCTGAGCCTTGAGTTCTCCATCTGTAAAATGGGGATAACTATTTCAAGTTTTGGGTTTGTTAAAGGAGCTTCTATAGGTAGCCAGATCCACGTGAGTGTAAGATACTGTTCTTTTGTATTAGCAAGGTGATATCAGTCCTGTACTATTGATCATAACTTCCAGGTGTGGTTTTAAGCTAAATCGAACAAGCCTCGCTAACATTAGTCATATTAAGAGCATCATCTTCTATTCCCACGAGCTCTGGAGCCAGTAGTGAATGAGTGAGAACAGTGGCTTGATCCATTTGTGTAGGTACGATCCTTTTAGCTCTTATAATACGACGCACCAAGTGCTGTGGTAATGATCTGACACACAGAAACTCACTTAACCTTTGCAACAATCTGAGGATCAAGGTGTTAGCACCCAGGGTCGAGGGAGGAGAGCAGGGAAGGAATAAGAGCTTCCCAGCGCTCCTCAAATACCATGAAGACAGCTACCTACTCCATCCACATGCAGGACTGTCTTGGAAAGCAGACTTCCCCCAAATGGGATCATCATCACCCTTAGCAAAAAGCACACCGTGCTTGCATGCGCCCCTCCTGAAGACGGGTGTACAGTTCTATTCACATCCTCCCTCCAACCTGGTCTGGCAGCTTGAGCAGGTAGTCTTTTCATTTTTCTTAGACTAAGTTTTCTCAACTGGAAAGCAAAGGCTAGATGATGTCTACAGTTCCTGAAATCTCTAACACTGTAGACAGTTACGCAAATCAGCATCACGCTGTTGCAAAGCACAGAGGTCCATTTGAGCCAGCTCATGAGGAAGGAGTTTATCATGGTGTGGTCAAGGCTAGAACTGGGAAGTGGTCCAGCCCCAAGGAAGCCCTGAGGCCAGCCATTCTATCACGGAGTCTCTGCTTTTATCTGGGCCTCACTGTTGCTGTCTTTACTCTATCCACCTGGGCTCCCCATCTCTAATCTCCCTCTCTTTTATTTTTCATGACCCTGATAATGTCAGGTTGCACATCGGTTTACACACTTCCCTTCTGAGGGCATCCTATGGCCTTCTGCCCGCCCCCCTTCAGCTGGGGGACGTCTCCACCTCCACACCAGCCAGCCTGGACCAAGCTGACCATTTACCATCCTTTTCCCCTCTTCTCTCTTCTCTACAAACTGGCAAAGATCCAGTCTGCATCGCTCTACAAGCCCCACAGACAGGAACCAATTCCTCCTCTCAAACTTTCCATTTAAATGGAGGTGAAAAGTCATCCTAATGTGTACTTACTATGAAGAGTTGCTCCTATAAATGGAGTACTGAATGACAGAGGTAATAAAACATTGAAAAAGAGGCATTTTCTCACCTGAGAACTTAATTGCTACAGCAAATTTAACAAGGAGCTCTTGACATTTGATTTCATAAAAAGTGTTTTATTCTCAAATTGTACCTTTGATTTATAAACCGCAGGGTGAGGGCCCATCAGTGGCCTTGGGCAACATTTCTCTTCCTAAATACCAAGGTTTAATTTACGCCCGTCAGGACTAAAACTAATTTATCTGGCTTATAATATAACTCAAAGTACCTTTAATTTATGTCATTATAATTTTGAAAATAAATTAAACCATTGCCCACCTTTACAAATACATATATCCCTTGAGATTCTGTACAGACCAAGGGTCCAAGTTATCACTATGAACAGCAGTTGGAAAAGACGCCACCTTACCCCCTCTGCCATGGTTTAAACCAAGAATATGAATAACAGAATTCTTGTCTCAATTCCTTATAAATATTTTAGGACTTATTTTTCTTATCAAGGCTAAATGGGGGTTCAAGTTATCCATCTCAAAAGAATTTTACCAAAGGATTTTATATGATAGAATGTGGGGAAAAAAAGGAAAAAATAAATAAAAATTTTAAAAATACACTAGAAAGTATGTGTATACCTTGTTTTCAACAAAAAAATAATTTTGAAAAAGTTCCAATTGCATTAAAAAATATTTATTAGGTGTTGATTCTACCAATCAAGTCTCCGCTAGAAATAAATGATGCGCTTAAAATAAATACTCCTGGAGGGCTTATTTACAAAGGGGCAGGTTACGAAGGTGTGAGCATAGGGTAATGACAAGGGGTGGTGGTGAGCACCGGGGCTACAGCAGTGAAGCCACGTGGCCCCGAGGCCAGAGGGGACCAAGGCAGAAAACAGTTCCCAGACCCTGAAAGAAGAGTCCAATGGTGCTCTACCTTTAGAGGAGCAGTGGCCTGGGGGATGGGGGCAGGGGATAAACACCTGGTCTGAAAGGCACTCACAGGGAAGGGGCCAAGGGAATCAAGACCTTGACCTCGTTTTTCTCTCTTCTTCCATGTCTTGTGGGGGGGAGGGGGACCAGAACTGTCCATGAGCCAAATCCAGCTGGGAAGCAGAGGATGGCATGACCCACGGATGGGATGCACAGAGATCGGCCTTCGGGGACAGAGTGCAGAGGAGGACGGGGAGTGGCTGCAGGGCCACAGGGAAGACGCCAGCGCCCCGACCGCACTGCACCAGGAGAACACACAGCCGAAGAGCATCCCTGAGGGCCCTCAAGAAGTACGCAGTCTATGCGAGAGAGGACATATGGGTGTAAAACAAACTATAAATAGAGTATTGTGGGATTCTAGGGAAAGGAAAATTTTAAATCCTCATAACATCTGTCTTCTTTGCTTCTATAGGAGCCCTTCCCCTCTCTCTGGCATGAGCATCCTTGTTTTCCTTATGGTGGTGGTTCTCAAGCTTCAGCAACATGTGAATCAGTAGGAAGGCTTGATGAAACATAGATGACTGGGCCTGACCCCAGCGTTTTGTTGTTGTTGTTGTTGTTTGTTTTTGTTTTGCCACACCACGCGGCATGCGGGATCTTAGTTCCTGGACCAGGGATGGAACCTGTGCCCCCTGCAGTGGAAGCGTGGAGCCCTAACCACTGGACAGCCAGGGAAGTCCCAGCATTTTTGAATCAGTAGTTCTGGGGTGAACCTCGAGAATTTGCATTTCTAACAGTTTCCAGGTGATGCTAAGGCTGCTGGTGTCCAGGGACCAGAGCTTAAGAACCACTTCCTTAAGGAAATTACCTGTCCTTCGAGCTCCAAACCTCAGTCCCTGTGACTCCTGTCATGCTGCCAAGTTCCCACTTACCCCCTACTGGTCCACAGCCCAGGCCTGACCAGTCAGCATCGCCCATCACCCTGAACGTCACCCAGGGGCTGTCTGCGGCAGCGTGAGTCTGGGTGAGGCAGCGTGACCTCAGGCGCCCCCAGCTCCTCTTTTCTCTTCTTCCCTGGAGACAAGCCCAGCTCTCACATGCTCACCACACTGTGTTTACTCAGGGAATTTATCTTCAGGAAACAACTCAAAGTCTGTGCCAAGATTTAGCAATAAGGATGTTCATCACAACATTATCAGCTACCTAAATACCCAGTTATAGGGATATGGTTACATGAAGTATGATACATCCACACAATCGGATACCACAAAGCCATTAAAAACGTGAATGCAAAAATATATTCCTCTATAGAAAATGACGTTCACAATACATTAAGCTTAAAAAAGAGCAAGTCACAAAACTATTTTTTGGCTATTACCCCCTTTTAAATATATATATATATATGAAACTTAATGCACCACTGTATTAACTGATTGCTTCTAAGTGCATGAAATGATGGGTATATTTAATTTTCTTTTTTGTTTGCCTATCTGTTCTTTTTCAAGTGAGCATGTATTGCTACTGTAATAAAAACAAACAATAAAAGAAATTTCATTTTGAAACACATACGCATGCCATTCTCATCCTGACTGTATCTAATTTAAAGGCTCAAAAAGTAAACATGAGAATGGATAAAGAAGATGTGGCACATATATACAATGGAATATTACTCAGCCATAAAAAGAAATGAAATAGAGTTATTTGTAGTGAGGTGGATGGACCTAGAGTCTGTCATACAGAGTGAAGTAAGTCAGAAAGAGAAAAACAAATACCATATGCTAACACATATATATGGAATCTTAAAAAAAAAAAAAAAGGTTCTGATGAACCTAGGGGCAGGACGGGAATAAAGACACAGACATAGAGAATGGACTTGAGGACATGGGGAGGGGGAAGGGTAAGCTGGAACAAACTGAGAGAGTAGCATAGACATATATACACTACCAAACGTAAAATCGATAGCTAGTGGGAAGCAGCCACATAGAACAGGGAGATCAGCTCGGTGTTTTGCGACCACCTAGAGGGGTGGGACAGGGAGGGTGGGAGGGAGACACAAGAGGGAGGAGATATGGGGATATATGTATACGTATAGCTGATTCACTTTGTTATACAGCAGAAACTAACACACCATTGTAAAGCAATTAAACTCCAATAAAGATGTTTAATAAAAACAAAAGTAAACATCTATATTAGTTTTATTTTCTCAGACCTCCGTGGCTCCATAAAATCCAGATGTATTAGTTATAATTAGGTTTAGTGGCATGTGACCTCAAGCCCAGATTAAAAGCTTAGAATCACGAGGGTTTTGTTCTCTCCCATGAAATTTATAGAGACGAGCAGTTCAGGGTCTACATGACAGCTTACAAATCCCAAGGGACTCTGTCACCTCCCAGACATCCACTTCATTGTTGCTGGAATGCGGCCTCTTCTATAAGGTCCAAGGTGGCTGCTGGAGTCTTAGTCATCACATCCCTAGTCCAGTCAGCAGGTAGAAGAAAGGGCAAAGGGAAGGAAATGCTCTTCCCCTTAAAGACACTTGCTTGAATTGTGCATACACCCCTTCTGCTTACATCCCGTCCACTGCCTGGATTTTAGCCACATGGCCACACCTAGCTGCAAGGGAGGCTGGCAGATGCCTCTATGGAGGGCAGCCATATCCTCAACTAAATTTGGGAGTTCTATTACAGTGGAAGAAGGAGAAAGGGATATAGGAAACTGACCAGCAGCCCATGCTATACCATGTCAATTAAAAGGTAGGATCTACAAGAAGATGTGGTACATATATACAACAGAATACTACTCAGCCATAAAAAAGAACGAAATAATGCCATTTGCAGCAACATGGACCTAGAGATTATCATACTAAGTGTACAGAGAAAGACAAATATCATATGCTATCACTTACATGTGGAATCTAAAGTATGACATAGATGAACTTATCCACGAAAGAGAAACAGACTAACAGACATAGAGAACACACTTGTGGATACCAAGGAGGAGGGGGGCTAGGGGAGAGATGGATTGGGAGTTTGGGACTAGCAGATGCAAACTATTATATATAGAATGGATAAACAACTAGGTCCTACTGTATAGCAGAGGGAACTATATTCAATATCCTATAATAAAACACAATGGAAAAGAATATGAAAAAGAATATATATATAATTACATCACATAATTAACATAAATTAACATAACACTGTAAATCAACCATACTTCAATGTTTTTTTTTTTAAAAAAAAGGTACAATCTAGTTAAACACTACCCAGTAACTCCGCCAGACAAAGCACTCAAAATAGTAAGAGATCTTCCTGAAATATCTCCTGGTAAACCTGGGTCTCAAGTTTTCCCCTAAGCTTATGCTACTGAACTGCCATTTTTCAGTGGCTTTATTTCAGGGGTAGCTGGGCCAAAAAGAGAGTGTTTAAGTTCGGGAGGGTTTGTAAAATCTCTACTTCTCCTCCATCGTCATGACTGGAGAGTCTTACTTCTGAGATGCTGGTCACCAGACAGTGTTGAGGCTCATCACCCAGAGAATTTCCTGAATCCACGCCGTCTGCGTCTTATTTTAGACCTAACATCTGATATACAGCTGATTTCCACCACAGATAGGGTTTACTGGTCACTCCACTCCAGCTACATCGGCCTCCTTATTGTCCACGGATGTTCCAGGCAGCTCAGTGCCCTTGAACTGACTTGCTCTCTGTTTGGAATGCTCGGATATTTACTTGGCTCACTGACTAACCCCTCCGCCTCCTTCAGCTCTCTGCTTAAAATGTCACCTTATCAGCAGAACCTTCACTCTCCAGTCTATTCAAAATTGCAATTGCCTGCCTCTCCCCCCTGCACTCTCTACCTCCTGATTCCTACTTTATTTTGGTCCTTTGATTTATGTGTAATACAATATACGTTTTGAGTATTTAATGTCTTCCCCACCCTTGTCCCCAACCAGAAGGCAAACTCCATGAGGGCAGGGATCTTTTTCTCTTTTAGACAATCCTTTTGTCCCCTGACCTAGAGCAGAGCCTGGTGTTCAATTAATACTGAATTAATGAATGAATGACCAAACAAATAAATCTTATATCGCAGTATCTCTGGCAAGTAAAATGATCAGACTTGCAATTTGCTATAACTCTGGCTGCAGTGTGAAGAACAAGCTGTAGGGGGCGCTAGATTGCAAGTGGCGGGGTCAGTTGGGAAGCTGCAGCCCCACCAGAGAGATGATGCCCTTTGAACTCGGGATAATGCAAATGGCTATGAAGACGGATGCAGGAAACCCGCTGAAACATCCAACCACCACACCCTTGCTTCTCTCCCTAAACCTCACCAAACTTCAGTTTTCTTTTAAGTAAAATGGGGATAGTAAGTCACAGATTCATTATGAAGATTAAATGATAAAATATATATGAAGCACCCAGCATGGTCTCTAACACAAAATAGGGACTCAACTAGTAGGCATTCTATTCTTGAGATGCCTTTTCTTTTTCTCCAGCTCCACCCTCATTCCTTCATCTTGAACAGCTCTTGCGTCCACTTTGGCCGATCTACAATACGATGACTCGGAAGTAGGGAATATGTCCCTATTTCCTTTCATCTCTAGCAAGATTGGGGTCCACCGTTATGGTGAACTTTAAAATATATTATCAATAGCCATGAAAAACTCATTCATCCACGACGTTGAGCTAATTAAGGAGGCCCAGATACGGTCATGAGAAGGAAATTACTTTTTAAAGAAAATAATTTTTCTTCATTCATACCCCGCCTTATTCCAAAAGGGACTTAAGATTGCTTCTCCAAAGGCACATGCCACAGAAAAATAAATTAAAAGGAAGAAAAACGAGACAAAAGGAAAATAAGGGAAAGAAAGTGATTTAGAGCCAGGAGCAAAGCCAGAAAACTCCCTAGGACTCTGCCACTATTTGGATCCAAGTTGTCCAGAAGCCAATACGTCAAGGAAGCCCCAGTGGGTTAGGGGACCCACAGTGTCTATGAGGCTAAAGCACACAGTGCTCAAGAAAATCCCTTCACACAGAGGCCAGAGCAAGATGCTTCCCCTAGGCGTCCAGAGTGAAGACACCGAATAATGTAACAAACACCATCCTTGGCAGCCCCCACAACAGCCCTGAACAATCGCTTCTTATTTGCAATGTTGTGTAAAGCCAGGATTCAACTTAGCCTCATCTGTAACTTAAGTGGTTCCCTTGAGGGCTGGGAAATTTTTTAAATTTATTATTTATTTATTTATTCATTTATTTTTGGCTGCGTTGAGTCTTCGTTGCTGCCCGCGGCCTTTCTCCAGTTGCGGCGAGCGGGGGCTACTCTTCGTTGCGGTGCGCGGGCTTCTCGTTGCGGTGGCTTCTCTTGTTGCCGAGCACGGGCTCCAGGGCACGCGGGCTTCAGTAGTTGTGGCTCACAGGCTCTAGAGCGCAGGCTCAGTAGTTGTGGTGCACCGGCTTAGCTGCTCCACGGCATGTGGGATCTTCCCAGACCAGGGATCAAACCATGTCCCCTGAACTGGCAGGCAGATTCTTAACCACTGCGCCACCAGGGAAGTCCCAGGGCTGGGAAATTGATGCCGCTATTTCACACTGCTGTACTAGTCACATGCAAGGAGAACATGGAACTGAAAAGCCAGAGGTCTTCCAACCCAGAGGTTCTGAGGCTGTTTCTTGGATTCCTTGGGTTCCACAGAGATGCCTCAGAGGAAGTGTGAGGGTCCGAGGAGCACTGAGAGGCCAGCAGGGCAGGGCAGGGTCTTGCGGTCCACGGCCCTGGCTTCAACCAGAGCAAAGTTTGGAAACCACAATGGCTCGAGTCAAGTGCAGCAATTCAAGGAGTGGACTTGGGAGTTATTTGGAGGTGAGGGTCCTGGACAAGGATTCAAACTCACTCACTCACCAGCTATGGGACTTGGGGAAAATTACTTCACCTCTCTGTGCCTCAGTTTCTTCATCTGTCTAATGAGGATATTAATAAGACCGACTGTATGTGATCATTTGGAAGGTTAAACTGTTTGATAAAGACCTGTGATATTGTGATTTATAATAAACATGTAGTTTGGTCTTCTTCCACAGTTCTCGGCTCACAGCTCCCAAAAGCCTTGGAAAAGAGCAATGGGAGCCTCTGTTCTTTTGATATTTGGTCTCTTGTCCTCCGTCCCTGAAGTGGCTTCAGGGCCATAGAGGGGAAATGGGTGTCTTGTTATTGGTAACAAGCCCCTTTCCACCACAACTGGGTTTATGTTAATAAGGTAGCTTTTGGAAAGCACCTAAGGATGGAGGCTGGCTGCCAGGGGAACCAACCAAGAATAGAGGGGTGGAACTTTCAGTCCCACCCTCTGATTTCTGGAGAGGTGGGAGGGGCTGGAGTTTGACTCAATCACTAGCGGCCAATGATGTAGTCAGTCACGCCTACGAAATGAATCCTCCAGAAAAACCCAGAAGGAGGGGGCTTGGCGAGTTTCCAGGTTGGAGAAGTGGAACACTTCCTCCAAACTCCATGAGGACAGAGCTCCTTTGTTTGTGAACTCATCCTGTATATCTCTTCATCTGGCTGTTGATTCATATTTTTTTAATAAATTTGTTTGTTTGCTTATTTATTTATGGTTGCGTTGGGTCTTCGTTGCTGTGCGAGGGCTTTTCTCTAGCTGCAGCAAGCGGAGGCTACTCTTCGTTGCGGTGCGCGGGCTTCTCATTGCAGTGGCTTCTCTTGTTGCAGAGCATGGGCTCTAGGCATGCAGGCTTCAGTAGTTGTGGCACGTGGGCTCAGTAGCTGTGGCTCGCGGGCTCTAGAGCACAGGCTCAGTAGTTGTGGCGCACGGGCTTAGTTGCTCCGTGGCATGTGGGATCTTCCCAGACCAGGGCTCGAACCCGTGTCCCCTGCATTGGCAGGTGGATTCTTAACCACTGCACCACCAGGAAAGTCGCGATTCATATTCTTTAACATCCTTTGTAATATATTGATGATCAAGTGAGTAAACAGGTTTCCTGAGTTCAGTGTGCATTTTAGCAAATTAATCAAACCCAAGGAGGGGGTTGTTGGGAAACTCTGATTTATAGTCAGACGCACAGGTGATAACATGGACTTTGACTGGCGTCTGCAGTGGGGCAACCTTAGGGAACTGAGCCTTTAAACTGCGGAATCTGATGCTATCTCCAGGCATATGATGTCTGAATTGAGTTGAACTCTAAGACCCTCAGCTGGTATGGGAGAAATGCCTGGTGATGTGGGAAAAACTCCTCACATACAGGTTGGAATTTGGTCTACAACCCGTAAGTCCTTCAGCAGGACACCTGTTACAGAATATGTGTTCAATAGTGATTTCACAGCAGATGTTTGGGTAAGAGAAATATTAACCCCTGAATTAGCCTAGCTCCTACATATGAAGAAACAGCTGCTGTAAAAATATTCTGTCCACATAGGGTTATCCAAAAGAAGAGGTCCTGAAGTTGAAGTGATTTGTCCCAAATCACATTTCCAGTAGCAGAACGGGCACTGGAGCCAGCACTCCTGACTTCTTGCCCAGTGACCCATTCACTGGGCCCGGAGACTGGTTTCCATTTCTCACAGCTGTGCTCCATTTTACTCTCACTGCACCTATGTCATGAAATCCAGCATATGAGACAGCCAACAGCTGTCATGTCATGTGTGAGCTCCAATTATCAGTGGCTTCCTTGAGAAAGACTTTAGAACACGCTCATGATTAGCAACATGGAATGTGACAATCAATTAGTAATGTCCACCACTGAAAAGAGCAAGGAGATATTTGCAGATGCCATGGTATGTAATAATTTCACGAGGATGGAAACCACATGTAAGCGCTTTGGACTGTCCAAAGCACAATTCCCTATTCTGAACACACAGTAGGCCATTTGGCAGTGTTTACTGAGTGACTAACTGATTGAGTGTTTGTATAAAATATTTACTGAGCATAAAAGAGCAATGGTGATTGATTCCATTGACCTTTTACAGAACATAAGGTAGGTGATATTACTTGAGGCTAAGAATTATGAGCATTCAATTACAGTATTTACTTTCTCCAGATCCTCCCAACACATAACAATGCCTAACTGGTTTTAGAAGGTCCATTGGCTGAACAATGGGGAGGAACATTGCACTGATTTCTATTAGGAAGATGTGCATCGGTGAAAGCCCTTAAATCAATTCGGGACTCTTATACAATAAGCTGTCTTCAATATGGATGGCCTCTGAAACCAAAATTGCTTACTTTCAAATAATTTTGACACTGAAAACTGTTAATGGGTTCTTCCTTTACCCAGACGCTGCGTTGTTAGCTGTAAGCCATAGGAAAATGAAACCATTGCTGGCTTCCAGAAGAGATATGTATGCCAATTAATCTTAACAAATTTAAGAATGCAGACTGATACTAATATAAGAGCCAGAAAAGTGTTAATAGAACATGAGTCTGGGTCAGAGGTGGTGAGTGGGAAGGTTTCTTGGAGAAGGTTCCTTCGGGGAGGCCATTCCCGGTGGAAAGGAAGGCTTTAGCAAGGGCATAGAGGGAGAGAGTTACAAAGCATGCCTCACACAGCCACTGTGATATACGGAAGTGATTATAGAACTTTATGTATAGTGGGCAAAGGCACCTGAAGAGGCAAATGTGATTCTTTGTTTGCCACCCTCCGAAACTGCTAAGTCTCCAAAATTCAATTTACTATATACCTGGTTCAAAACTCATTTTCAAAACAAACTTATGGTTACCAAAGGTGAAAAGTGTGAGGCAGGGATAAATTAGGAGCTTGAGATTAACATATACACACTACTATATACAAAATAATCAACAAGGACCTACTGTACAGCACACGGAACTCTACTCAATATGCTGTCATAACCTATATGGGAAAAGAATCTGAAAAAGAATAGATATATGTGTAAGTGAAGCACTTTGCTGTACACCTGAAACTAACACAACATTATAAATCAACTATACTCCAATATAAATTTTTTTAAAAAAAACAAGTTTTTAAGTACCAAAACTTAAAAAGAAAAAGCTCATTTTCAAAAAATGCAAAGTAAAACCAGATTGAAATAAATCACTTATTTTTATTAAAAATATGTTGACTAAGAAAAAAAAAAATATGTTGACTATCTGCTCTGAGGTGAATAAGACACGGGCCCTGCCTTCCAAAGGCTCCCAGTCTAATGTGGGAAAGGAACACGTGAACTGACCCTTGTATGACAGTATGGGGTGTGCAAAAAAAGGGCTCTACCCTGAAGAGGCTCGGAACCCAGGGCAAGGGCGTCCAATCCCACCTTGAGGTGAGGGTCAGGGGAGGGAATGAAATGGAGGGAGAACCAGAAAGGGCTTTCTGGAAGAGCCAATACCCAGATGAACACCTAGATGAACTTAGCTAGGTGATTCTGTTCATCTTCTCTTCTCTGCTCCTCAAAATATTTCCTCTCTGGGTTGACTGGAAACGACACCCTCACCTGGTTTTCCTCCTACTTCTCTGACTGGGCCTTCTCAGCCTCCTTTTCTGACTCCTTTTCTTTTCCCTAAATTGAAAGTGTTGGAGCGCCTCAAAGCCCAGTCCTTGAATCTCTTTTCCTCCATATTAACACACACGCCTAGTGATCTTATGCAGCCCCATGGCTTTAAATACTAGCTATAGACTGATGGCACCCAAACTTCCATCTCCATGCCTGGCTTTGCCTCTGAACTCCACATTTGCATATCTAGCTGCCCACCTGACATCCCCACTTGGATACCGAAAGGATCTCAAATACAAAATGTCTCAAATCTATTTCTGGTACCCCTTCCAAACCACTCCTGTCCAGCCTTCTCATCCCATCCCACTGCAGCTCATGACAGGGCAAGTCCATCCATTCAAGGCTCATCAAAAACACCGGTTCCTCTCCTCTGCTCATAACTTCTGACCAATCCACCAGGAAATCCTCTCCACTATGCCTTCATTTTACCCAGAATTTAACTCCTTCTCACCACCTCCACTCCAGCACCATCATTTTTCACCTGAAATAGTTCTACCTCCTAATGGATCCCCACGCCTCTACCTTCAGTCACCTGTATATTTCAAAACAGCACCCAGAGTGATCCTGTCAAATGTAAATCAGATCATTCAGACTAAGTCCAAACCATCTAAGGGCCTCCCATTTCACTTGGAGCACAAGCCCAATTCCTTACAATGACCTATAAGGCCTCACATGATTTGTTCCACCCCCATAAGCTCTCTGACCTTGTCTCCCACTACTTTCCCCTTTGTTCACTGGACTTCAACCGCACTGTCTCCTTGTAGGGCCTCAAACACCCCAGGCACATTCCTGCCTCAGGACCTTTGCACTTGCTGTTCCTCAACCTCAGATGCTCTTTCACCAAATAGCTACATGGCTCACACCCTCACTTCCTCCAGGCCTTCTACCCAAAGGTATGTTCTTCAAGACATTTCTTGGCTACCGTGTCTAAAATTGCAAGCCCTACCCTCAAAACTTCCTATGGTTTTTCCTTGCCTTATTTGTTTTTCTTCTTAGAGTTTACTATTACCTTGTATGTTTTACTTAATTAACGTGTATTTTTTATCTCCCCCACCAGAATATAAGCTCCGTGAATGTAGACATTTTTGTCTCTTATTTACTATTGTGTCCCTAGCACCTCGGACCCTGGTTAACACATAGAAGGCATTCAATAAATGTTTGTCAAATGAACAAAGGGAAGGGAATTCCATTCCAGATTGGATAAAAGCTGAGAGAATGACATGATCATAAGAAATAGTTCATATTCCTTTACTGAAAATAACTAACATATTTTAAATGTATTATTTAACCTTAGAAGACAAAATCTGGAAGAAAAAAATATTTGGAACAGTAAAGCTATATAATAAACATGCTTTGCTTTTTCTGCAATTTACAATCATGCTTATTTAAAAGTTTTATAAATATTTTTAAAAGCTCAGTGAGTTTTCAAATGCTTCAAAATATTAGGAAGTTATTTTGGAACATTCAAATTGTTAAAATGTAGAATGTAAAATCATTTTCAAAAAATTTCAACTTGTCAGCAACCTTAGAAAATAAACTAGTTTAATATTTAAATGTTTTGAAACTGTGTGTTAAGATGTTTGGATCTAAAATGGGAAAAACAGTTTGGAAACAGTTGTGAAAGCCAACAGTTTTCCAACTGATCATGTTTGAAATTTAAAGTCTTTGTTATCTCGGCGAAGAAGGAGAGAGAATACATCAAACATTTCAAAGTCACTTACAAAGCAACATTTCCAAATTTGGGGGGAAGCAGATTGAAAATTTTCAGGGATACTTTTTGTAGCCCTGTATTTAATAGTAAAAACTGAAAATGTGTCTTCCAATAGGAAAACTAGTAAATAAATAAGGTATTTAAAATGGAATATTAGAAAATAATACCAAATATACTCTGCAAAGGAAGTACAATTTTTGTAATATGTAAATCATAATCCCATTTAGATTTTTTTCTAGGAAGTTGAATGTATGTGTCTGTAAGACATACCATGCATATGCATGTGTAAAGGGTTACTTCTCCCAGCTGTTAACAGTGGTTGCCACTAGAGTGACAGGTGGGGAAGGTTAGAGAAACATGGAAAATTTAACTTATCCCTGTTTTAAGATTCTTTGAAATGTGATGAGTTATCTATCAGGGTTTTTTCTTTAAAAAATAAAAATAAAAACTCTGAAAATGGTTTCAAATGTTTTCAGCATCAGAGGGTCTGAGATACCGAGATGAATTAAATCTGTTCCCAGCTGCTAATGGACTGAAAATATATTAAAATAACCAGAAATGGTAAGGAATCACTGTTCTACAATACAATAAACTCTAGAGCAAGAGCACAAAGCTCAGGAGATGTACAGATGAAGGAACATTTCAATTTGTTAGGAAGCCTTCCCAGAAGATAATTGGGCGAGTGCTTGAGGGACAGATAGAGCTGGGTCAAGATATTTCGGGCAGATTAGAGGAGCCACGGCATGCAAAGGGCACACTGTGAGGACAGGTGGCCATTTAGCTTGACTGGCAGATGGGCTCAAGACTCCACCATGGTGATTGCTCTGAAGGCTGGGCCCAAATTGGGATGAGCTTTGGAACAAAACAAGACATAAGTAAGTCAACACCTCAGCCTGCAGAATCCATTGTGGTCCAATTCCAAAACCTGTGGGTTTTCTACTAAATCTCGGACCTTTTCTCTGATAAAAACATCCCTGAGTGTGGAATCCTCACACAAAGCCTTCTTTCTAAAGGTGAAAGTCACTTATACCTAGCTTATCAAATGGAGAGAATCCCAAATAATAAACTTAGGTTCAGCTTTTAAGCTTTTCCTACTAAAGCAACATCCATGATTGTGTTTGACCATCCCAGTGACCTACAAGAATAGATGATCTGGGGTATTTTTGTCTCCATTTTAGAATGAAGGTCATGGAGACCCAGAGACACATGCACTCTGCAAACTGGTGGCTTGGCTGGAACTCAAGTTCACATGCCTGGCGTCTCCAGTCCAGAGTGCCTCCCATTAGATCACGCCATAAAATGATGATAGTCTTTAAAAACTTAAGTAAGTATCTGATGGCACATGCCACCATTCTCTACTCTCACCCCTTACCACCAGCTGTCAGCAGTATGTCAGAGAAAATACTGGAAAGAGATATTCATTTCTCTATGAACAGTCTTTCAGTGATCTTTTCTCCTCACTTTTGAATGAGGTAACACTTAATTTGTTGCTGTTTAATCCCCAAAGAAGTCAAAATCTGTAGAAATCTATCTCAGGTAGAAATCAATGATTCAAAAAGAATAAAGCAAAGAAGCTAGTGCTCTAGAAGGGTAATAAGAAAGATGTAAGTCACCTTGCTTTGATCAGGAGTGAATTTATCTTTGAGAAGAAAGAAGGATAAGTGACAGGTCACCAGCAACTGGCCTTGTTGTCTGCCTCTGCTCTGTAAATTCACTTTCATGATCACTTGCAGTCACTCTGAGAAAAAACTCAGTGTCTTAAACTACCTTTGCTTTTATATGACTTAATGTCTCTGAACTTCTAATTCCTTACCTAAAAATGATGACAATAATCATAATATTGAGTGATAATAATAAAAATGATATGGAAGGCTGACCACAATTCTGCTCCCAGCCAAGCTGGAGAAACAGGGATTAGATTTACCCTCTCACCTGAAACAAAAGATGGACAGAAAATCTGAAACAATGGCTTTCAAAACACTGGACAATAGGCAATGAAGGACACTGATACCTAAAAGATGAAAAACAAACAAGGTGAGTCCTAGAATTCCCCTAGATTACTGACTTGAAGGAGTTTCCTGTCTAAAAAAATCTTAAACACAAGGCACAAAAGGATCAAACTCTTTCTCAATAATGTAACTGCATAACAGAACAAAGTTTTAAAATATTTATAAGAATACAAAAAAATCCAGCAAAAAAAATGACATAAAATTGATAGTGTCTGGCATGCAGTGAAACATTACCATGTATTCAAAAAGCATAAAAATATAACCTATAATGAGGAGAAAAACCAATTACTCAAAACCAACCCAGAAGCCACACAGATGTTAGAATGAGCAGATAAGAACATTAAAAGAGTTACTATAACTCTATTCTATATGTTCAAAAATTTAAGTAGGAAGTTACTTTTTAAAAGGCCAAAATAGAATATCTGAGGTAAAAACTAAAACATTTAAAATATACTAGTTGGAGTTTACAAAACAAAATATTAGTGAACTTGAAGACATAGCAATAAATATTTAAAAAACAATGGCCAAAATGTTCCAAATTTGATTAGAACTATAAACATATCGTTCCAAGAATTTAATGACACATAGCACAAACAAGTAAAATAAATAAATAAATTCGAGGCACAGCATAATGAAATTGCTCAAAACCAGTGAAAAGGAGAGAATCTTAAAATCAAAGAAAAAAAGTTTTATCCCATACAGAACAAAGGTAAGAAAAGGATGATAACAGAGTTCCTGTTGGAAACAATGCAAGCAAGAAGACAATGGAACAGTGTTAAAGTAGAGAAAGAAAAACCGCAAACATCAAACTGTACACCAAGTGAAAATATATTTCAAAAAAGAAAGTGAAATAAATATATGAAGAATGCCAAAAATAGTAACTACATGGGTAACTATGTAAGATTGTCTCTTATTTTAATTTCCTTAGAACATAATTGTTTGAAAAAAGCTGTGTGTGAGATTTTTATAACATATGTAAAAATAAAATATATGACAAAAGTAGCATAAAGATGGAGGGGGGAGGAATGGAAATATAAGGTTCTACTACACTTGAGGTAAAATAATGGCACCTGAAGGTAGACAATGATAAGTTAAAGATGTATGCTATAAACTCTAAAACACATAGCAAAATTTTAAAAAGAGTTATAAATATAAAGCCAACAAAAGAAATAAAATGGAATCATAAAAAATACTCAATTAATCCACAAGAAGATAGAAAAAGAAGAAAAGAGGAACAAAGATAAGATGGGACAAACAGAAAACAAATAGCAAGATGACCGTTTAAACGTTACCCTATCAATTATGACATTAAATGTCAATGGTCCAAATATCCCAATTAAAAGGCAAAGATTGTCAGATTGGACAAAAATGTAAGACACAACCATTTTCTACCTTCAAGAAACACACTTTAAATTCAAAGATATAAATAGGTTAAAACTAGAAGTATGGAAAAAGATGTACCATGCTAATCCTAATCAAAAGAAAGCTAGTGCGGCTATATCAATATCAGAAAAGGTACATTTCAGAGCAAAGAAAATTATCAGAGATAATAAAAGTTATTTTATCATGATAGAGGTATTATTCATCAGAAGGACATAACACTCTTGAATGTTTATGAATCAAATAACAGAGCTTCAAAATACAAAGAGCAGAAATTGACAGAACTGCACGAAGGAATAGATAAATTCACAAATACAGTCAGATATTTCAGTATCCCTCTCTCAATAATCAAGAGAATAAACAGAAAATCAGCAACATAATACAGAAGATTTGAACACTATGAACGAATTTGATCTAACTGACATTTATATTTATACACACTCCACTCAATAACAGATGAGAGGTATTGTAGTAGGTTTGCCTTCCCCCAAAAAAGATGTGTTAACGTCTTAGCCCCCTGTACTTGTGGATGTAACTTTATTTGGGAAAAGGACATTTGCAGATGTAATTAGTTAAGATGAGGTCATCCTGGATTACAGGGGATCCTAAATCCAATGACTGGTGTCCTTATAGGAAGACCATGTGAAACACAGAAAGACACAAAGGGAGAACATCTTGTTATGATGGGGGCAGATTATCCACAAGCCAAGGCACACCAAGGATTACTGGCAACCCCCAGAACTAGGAGAACAGCAGGGAACAGATTCTCCCTCAGAACTTCCAGAAGGAACCAACCATGACATTGATTTCAAACAAAACCTTGATTTAGAATTTCTAGCCCCCTGAACTGTGAGAGATTAAATTTCTGTTGTTTTAAGCCACCTAGTTACGGTAATTTGTTACAGCAAATCTAAGAAACTAGCACAGGTATAGCTCAAAGTACAGTGTAAGGGGTGTGAATAAGAAAAGTCAGGTAGAAGAGGTATTTAGGAGAGAGTAGAGTGTCGTCTATCTTATTTTTTTATTTAAAGTTTTTTTGGTTTTTCTTTTTGATGTGAACCATTTTTTTAAAGTCTTCATTGAATTTGTTACAATACTGCTTTTGTTTTATGTTTTGGTTTTTTGGCCATGAGGCATGTGGGGTCTTAGCTCCCTGTCCAGGTATCGAACCTCTATCCCCTGCATTGGAAGGTAAAGTCTTAACCACTGGACTGCCAGGGAAGTCCCACGTTGTCTATTTTCTAAGCTTCCTGATTTGAAATGAGTTGAAAGTTTTGAAAATGATTTTAAAACAACTTGAGATATTCCAAAATAGCATTAAACAAATTTGGGTTCAAATTTTGATACTTGTTAGCTGTTAGACTTTGGGTATATCAAATTTTCACTGTACTTCATATCCAGAAAACCCACGTCAATAAATAAAATGTCCTGGCTCAAATAACCAAAAAGTTGGATAGCTCTGGCTTCAGACACAGCTAGATTCAGAATCAGTGTGGTCAGGCCTCAGTTTCTTCCAATCTTGGCTCTGACTTCTGCTGTCCTGGCTTTTTATGTAGCCTTCACAGTTTACCCTGGCAATGCCAAGACCACTGCCACCATCTCAGCCTCCCTTCCCTAAGTCCAATGGGAAGATGTTTGTTCAGTTGATTTGAAGAAAGTCCCCTAATTCCTTCTGATTGTACTTGGCTTAGATCACATGATCGCCCTGATCCAATCTCTGTAGATTAGGAAATGGCACACTCTGATTGGTTTAAAATCTGCATCTCATATCCCATTCATGCAGTTGAGGTGGAATTCCATCCAGAGAGTGTGGGAGGAGTTAATTTCCAATCAAACACTGGGGGCCATTTCTAGAAGCAAGGAGTTTGGCTTGTGGGGAGGCAAACAACAAATCCCCACTATGAGCATCAAACCCAGTTTCCAGCATGTGATGAGAATTCAGGAAACAGTATCTTCAACTTTAATTCTGGATCAGAAAGTGGCTAGTGATGCTATACCATATAATTGTGGACATAAAGCCAATAAAGCAGAAAGAGTTTTACTCAAAGTTTTGCCAACTTTTTCCTCAGGAAATTAAGTCAGACAAGACAAGAAACATTGTTCAAATAGGATACACCAGGCTATAATCTCTAAAGGTAATGTTAAGGAAAACTGAGCTTAACGATATTACAGCGGCCATCTGCTGTTTTGAGGGATGTCCATAATCTCTTTTCCTGGTCACAGGACCCATCTCTTCATCTCCAGGGATGGAAATAAATTCAGTCAATTGAGGGTTCATGTCCCCTAGCCTACAATGATTGGTTCTAAAGAGATTCATGGCCCAACCTATGCCAATGAGACAAAACCCAGAACTTTTATTCTATTTACTGAAAATGCAATGTTCTTCCTGATGGGGTTACTAAAGCTTGCAGGTTATGAGCCTATAGCTGCTGCTGATTACCTTTCTCACCGTTATGGAAGGCTTGACTGAGAAGACAACACAGAGAACAGCAAAGCTCAAAGAGAAAGAGAGAGATTTCCCAATGACCATATTTAAGCCCCTGGATCCAGCCATACCTGAATGCAGTGGTACCCCTAGACTTTCCAGTTACGTGCCTCAATAAATTCTTGTTTTGCTTAAGTCAGGTTTCGTTGGCCAGTAGAAATCAAATCTTTCCACTCACAAAATTCCTAAACTCCAACACAGCCCATTCAGTCCAGGACCCTGACAAGGCTTCAAGTCCCAGAGGAAAGTAGACAGCAAATGCACTTTTTGAGGCTCAAGCTTCAGATTTCTTGCTCCTTGGTTGTCTACTCCTTGCATGTCTGACTTCAAGCACTTGAATTGTCTTGACTGTCAGGTTATTTGGACTTTGTCACTGTTCAATTTACAGCTGTGTCAATGTAGAATTTGGAATGAGAAAATGTAATAAATGGATCCTATTTGCTGTGATGCTGGAGCTTAGCCAGATCTAATCATCCTGCAGGTGATGCATCCACAGCTGGGGCCAGGATGAAAGGAGCATAGGACAGGCAGGTGTAGGGACAGGAGGTAAGAGTTTAAAAAGGTAAGGACGAGAAAGTAAGGAGAGGCACTGGATGCTGTGGAAAGAGCCCTGGACCGGATGCACCCAGACCAGGGTCTAGGTTATATCCTAACCCTGTTCTACCTTGGGAAGCCTCTTCCCCTCTTGATACCTCAATGTACCACTGTATAAAATGGGCACAATAATGTCTGCCAGGTCCACTTCCCCAAGGTGATCAGGGAAAAAAACAAATGAAGTAACACACGAGCAAGGGGCCCTCAAAATGGTATGGACATTCTTGTTATTGCATTGACCACTTCCATGGGGCATGGCCAGGTGTCCAAGGTATTTTCCTTGTCACACTGGTAAGAAAATGGGCTCAGGTGAGGAAGTCACTGGCCTATAGTCACACGGCTGACGAACAGGAAGACAGGCAGGATTTCAATCCTGGTTTGGATGAGCCCAGAGTGCATCTTTGTTTTACTGCTTCTGCTGGGCATAAAAATTCAATTACAAAAATAATATTAAATAATGTGAGGAAGAATAAACATTATTGAGTATCCACTCTGTGTTAAGGACCTCAAAACAGTATCGCATTTAATACTTTTGACATCCTTATGAAATAGATCCTAATTTACAGAGGAGGAAACCCTGAAAGTTGCAGTGACCTGCTCAAGGTCGCAGAGCTGGCAAGTGGCCAAGGCAGGATTTGAACCTAGGCAGTGTGGCAGCAGAGCCAGCAACCTGTGAACCACTAAGCAGTAGCGCCTCCTATGGAACAGAACTGGGGAGAGCAAAGTGAGGTCCCCAGTTCAGACAGAGGTGATCCTGGGCCCTGAGCTTGATGGGGGGGCTGCTCTGGACCCATCCCAACTGTGAGGTCGTAAGCGCTTCTCATTTACTTGAGCATCCTGCAGCTGCAAGCTCCATGCTCTGTCGCTCTGCCGGTCCTGGACCAGACAGAGGCGTCCATTCACCCCAAGCTTCTGCACCAGGTCTGTCTGGACTTCTCCCCTCTGCCTCTAGGGTCTTCGATATGCGCTCAAGTCCGTCAGTGCCTGCACCCGACAGAAACTCCAGGGCACTTCAGGGTTCCCAGCTCCTCCGTTCCCAAGTTAGCCTGTCAGCCAACTTCTCTGCTCCTGCCTGCCCTCCCTCCCTCCCTCCTTCCCCTCCACAAATATTTATTTAACAGCAGTGAGTCTGGGGAAGGCAGAACGAAGCCAGGAGGTTCCAGGACCACCCCCACCACCACCGGCAATTTCCAGGAGCATTTGTTTGTGACCCCGCAGGCCATCTTGGAAGCCACTCTCTGGCCCCCTGGACTTTCAGATGTCCGTCAGGACAGGCTTCTCCAGGGCAGCTGGCTCTCAGCCACTGGCCAAGTGCTCAGGTATCTACTGTTGTTCGCTGATGGCTTATGCCTACTGTTACATGTCAGCACCCCAACAACCCCAGGAGACAGACACGATTACCTCCCAGATACGCCACTAATGAGAGACCTCACGAGTCCCACGAGGTCTGAAAGCCACACAGCAAATGGTGCAGCCGGGCTCCCCCCTGCTGCACCATCGTGGGCTCCGTGTTGGCTCCTTGGCAGGGGCACAGCAGGGAGAAGGGACTTGTTCCTGGAGAGCAGGAGACCCGGGGACTAGCCAGGTCAGCTGCCCTCCCACAGGGAACCTTACCAAGTCCTAACCCTTCTCCCAGCTCTGAGCTGTTCACCGTCTGTAAGCAGGGGCTTCAGGCTGGATACTATTAATAACAATACTGCTGGCAGCCCCCCTTTCCCAAGTCCTTATGCAACATGGGGCACTCTGCTAGGAGGATTGAACTGGCTGGGAACAGGGACTCTGGATTCAAATCCTGGCTCCACTACTTACTCATGAGTGACCCTGGGCAAGTGACTTCAGTTTTCTCAGTTTCCTCATCTGTAAAATGGGGGTAAAAACAATACCTACTTCAGAGTTGCCCTGAGAATTTAGTTAGTATAGATAAAGGTACTCAAAGCTGCATCTGGAGTTAGATTTTGTTGTTGCCTTTTTGCAATCTTTGCCTTAATTATCTCATTTAATACTCTCAGCAACGCTTTCAACTAGAGACTATGATCTCCATTTTACAGACAAGGAAACTCAGGCTCAGCAAGGGTAATTAACTTGCCCAAAGTCACACAGTGAGTTAAGTTTAAGACTGGAATTTGAACCCAGGTTTGCATGTCCATGTTCTCATCCCCTGCTACACATCATTGCACTACATCATGGATTCTCAGCTCCAACACTATGACATTTGGAGCCAGGTAATTCCTTATTGCGGGGGCTGTCCTGTGCATTGTAGAATGTTTAGCGACACCCCTGGCCTCTATTCACTACGTGCCAGTAACCAGCCTAGTTATGACCACCAACAATGTCCCCAGATATTGACAAATGTCCCCAGGGGGCTAAATTGCCCCTGGCTGAGATGCAAGATGCTCCCTGGGGTCAATTTCACTTTAACATTCTACATTTCTACTTCTATTAGAACTTCAACCAAATGACAGGAGAGCAGAGAGGGTGGTGATGCTGTTTATGCCAGGAAATAAACAAAACCTAGTGGAAACCTCCTTCTCGGGACTTGCCTACCTCATCCTTATAGGGCGGCAGCTAGTTCATCTGGCACCTTTGCGCTAATTAAAGAAAGGTGCACCCACTCAACAGATAAATTACTGCACTGCATCTTTTTCACTTTTTGTCATCTTTGAAGTCGGCATGTGTCTTATAATCAATGGCCTATCAAGATGTGACTGGCAGCATCTCATCTTAGTTGTGCATCTTACAACCAGCAGCAACCTAAACGTGATGATACACAATTTGCAAAGATCCCCCACACACAATCCCACCCCCTGGAGAACACAAATTAGAAAAAGGCCCCACCTCTGCACAGAGGTGGCCCAAAGGCCGTGGCTTGGCTAAGTGGACGGTGCATCAGCATGAAGAAGAAGATGCTCCTTTGTCCAGGCGGACACAGGGCCCAAGGTCAGGGCACAGGGCTTGGGGGAGAGAGCACAGGCTTCGTTTCAGCCCCAGGGGCATTTGTGTAACATACAACCTCACCACAATACGTGGTGAGCCGGCCACCCCTCATGATTCACTGACTAATTCTATCCAACCCCAGGGGCTAAGAATTAACACATCATCAAAGACCACTGGATACTACATGGCTTCTCAGAGCCAGAAATAATTTCGAGTTACAGTTTCGTGAAATGGTTTTCAGTTTTTTTTCAAACCCCAACAAAGCAGGTTGTTTTACAGACTGAGAATGGCAACCAATTACCTGTGACTCAAAGGCGAACAAATAAACATCCACAATATGATATTCTTTTTTACAAAAAGGGAAATGCTCCCTCAACAGGAGACAAATGTAGCAAAGCATCTGTTAACATGGTTCCCCAAAGAAGAATGAGTTAGTCTAAAACTGACAAGGACAACAGCCATACACCTTTCTCTGCCTTCATAAAATACAGCCTTCTTTGAAATCGACGTGATTACTTGCAAAGCCAAGGTTCCTCTATTTTTTTCTTCTTTGAAGCTGTGTGTGCCTTAATGTGCTTTAAATGTGTAATAAAAATAGAATAAAAAACATTCGTTTATTCATTGTGGCTGCTACAACATATGCTATAAAGCCCGACTCCTATAAAGTTGAATTTTATGGCATTTCTTACACCTGTTCCTTCAACTTAGAGCTGCCCTACAATATTGGTCAGAATTGAGTGTTTCTCTCTCCAACCTCTATATCCCAAGAAAATGACTGAGCTTGAACTTGGAGTTCCCATTCCTGCTTCTTTCTTTTCCTTCCAGCATCACTCCCACACTGTCCCCTAATTGCCCTCATCTTCCCAGGCTCTCCCACCATATTCCACCATGAAGACATGCATGCTAGGCACGGCTAGTCAGAAAACCCATACCAGATACCCCTAACCAAATCCTCTATCTATCTATGGCCATGCCACCGGCATGTGGGATCTTAGTTCTGACCAGGGATCGAACCTGTGCCTGCTGCATTGGAAGTGCAGAGTATTAACCACTGGACCACCAGAGAAGTCCCCAAAACCACCTTTTATATTAAAATATTAAGCACTGGAGTTAGATCAGGGCTCAGCAAACTACAGCCTGTGGTCCAAATCTGGCCCTCTTATATTTTTACAAATAAAGTTTTATTGGAATACAGCCCTGCTCATGTGTTTGGGTAGTATCAAAACCAAAGGCTCTCTAAACCTAGCACACTCTCATGCTACAAAGGCAGAGTGGAGGAGTCAAAACAGAGGTTGTATAGACCACAAAGCCTAACACATTTACTATCTGGCCCTTTATGGGAAAAATTCACCAACCGCTGGGTCAGAGCCAGGTGTCCAGAGCTAAAAGCCTGGGTTCACACGCCACCTCTGGGCTTTACAGCTCTGAGCTCTTGGGCGAGCTAATTACCCTATCTGCGCTGCAATTTCCTGTGAGTCAGATGGGGATAATGAAAGGAACCTATATCGTGGGACTGTGAAAATGCACAGCACTTAGAACAGTTCCTGGCACGCGCTGTGGCAAGAACTCAAGAGTTGGGTGTTGTTACCGTCCCAACCTGCATCCTCTGCTCTCTAGCATTTCCCTGCCTTCATTCCCCAAATGACAGAAAAGTCAGTCCACCGCTCGTCTTCCCTTCCTAATCCTTCCGTCTCCTCAATCCACTGCTTCACCCCACACCTTCAGCACCCCAGTAAGACCTCTCAGATGTGCATGCAAAGCCTCCCACATAACCAAATCCTCCCACTTCTGAAATCTTTATTCCTTTCCGCTTTTCAGTGGTTTCTGATACCAGAGACCACACTCCTCTTGGGGAGGCACTTCCTCCCTGGGAATATCCATCCAAGGGCATGGACTGACTGTCACAGTCGCTCTAGGTTCTCATGCTTTAGAGAAAATTAGTTCTTTTCCCTGAGCTTACCCCTCATGAAGCCACATGAAGACAGCACGTTCTTACAGAGGCCTACCCACACAGAGCGAGCCTTGCAGGCCCCAGTCTTCACTCCAACATCTGCCTAATGACATGAAGATCTATAATCAGCCCTCTCTGAGGACTAAAGATAAACTTTTCTTCCTTGAAAACAATCGTTATAGTTTGGGTTTCCCAAAAAAAGCAGCCCCCAAGACAAGACTGGAATGCAAGTAGTTTATTTGGGAAGTAATCTCGGGAATGATTGGAAGAGGAGAGGGAAGTAAAGCAGAGAAGGGAAAAAAGAAACAAGAGAAGGTGTGGAATCAGGAAACTTATAGGGGTGGCAACATGGGCTTAATTCTGATAGGGATCTCGCCGATATAGCTCAGGACATGTGTCTCCAAGGGATCCCACGAGGACAAGGAAGTACCCTTTGAGGCTCTATCCACCACTTCTGATCAGTCATTGGTTGAGGGATGCTCCCTAAGGTGTTAATTACCCGGCCCTTCCAGCCTGCCAGGCATGAACAGATGGCAACTGGAAATGAGACCAGAGTGCACTGAAAAGGTAAAGAGGCAAGGGGATGGGGCACCTACAGCATCAGAAACAACACTGCATCAAATAAATTGCCCCCAGTGGAAGGAGAGGATGGGTTTGGGGTTAGGGGAGACTGCGATTTTTTTGTAGAAACTGAAATACGCTTGTTAAATAAAGCTGCTGTGTGAGAAAACAATTTCCTTAACCAAAGGCAACTAAAAGTGTTAGGATTTGGAACAGAGAGTATTTATTCTTCTGATAGGATTGCTCTGGGATGTGTGAAATAAGAGCAGCTCTCTACCTTCAAGGCATTATTAATGTTACTAGGCTGACAATCAAGCTCTGTTTTCATTTCATTTGCCCTAGAAGAAAATATTCCCCTTTCTCTGCACTTAGGATGTATCATTTTTCCTCACCTGTACTACAGAGCACAACTGTCCTTGCCGTGACATATCAAGCTTTTTCATACTTTTATTTTCCTTTACATAAACACAACTGACACTTTTAAGTTTTCAGGCTGGTCTATATTTGACAATGCAATAAGTGAGAGACAAAGATATTTTAACATTAAGCAGCTATTTCAAATTCACTCATTTTGTGGCTCTTTCTGTTCAGGCACTCATTCAGTCAACAACTAGTTTTCTGAATAGTTACTGTGTCACTTGTTAAAGGTGGAAGGAAGGTGTTAAAAAATTAATAACCCATAATGTCTGCCTTCAGAGAGTCTGAAGTACAATTGTGTTGCAGAGAGCATGTTATTTTGGGTCTGCCCAGCATCCTTCCCTCCTTCTGGTGATGGCACCCTGATCTCAGCACACACAGCCCACCCCCCAATTCCAATCAGGTCATGTGACCCAGGCCAGTCCATCAGCTCGCTGACTACTCTAAGACACAGTGATTGGTCCAGAAGTGACCACATGATCAAGTGTGTCCTACCAGAGTGAACTCCAGGACTTGGGTGGGACCTTTCAGGAAGAGATGCTTCCTGTTTGTCCTGTTGAATCTGAGCCAAAAATGACTTAGGCTGGAGCTCCTGCAGCCATTTTCCTTCCATGAGGGGAGAGGCTATCTAAGAATTCAGCTAAAACAGAGGAAGTGGAGCTGAAGGATGAATGAATGGAAATGGAATCTTGATGACAACCGGACCAAACATTCACCTCTCTCTGGACATTTTGGTGATGGGACCCAATAATGTCCCTTTTATGGCTAGGCCTCTTCACAGTAGATTTTCCAATAAACAGAAAGAGGCTTTACCAACCCTAAGTCAAGTAAGATGGTATTTTCTGATGAGCAATTTCACATGTCCATCAATTCCACGAGACAACAATGTAATGTGGCCGCTGAGAGATTAAATGTTTCCTTAGGATGTAATGACAGAACTACAGAGTACGGAACCACAGAGGTGTAATTCTTGATCTTGATCTTCACTGGTCAGACCCCACCTAGAGTATTCACAAATTCTGGCTACATCACCACATAAAACGAAGATATTCAGAGGAGGAAGAGCAGGAGGAGGTAGTTTCTGAAAACCATGTTATAAGAATGACTGAAATACTTGAGATGTCTACCTAGCAGAAGAAAAACAGAAGTTATAATTTTATATTTATTTGCACAATTACTTGACTTATCTGAATGACTGGGACATCGTAAGGACCACCAAATCAGTAATGCCCTCCTGGTGAATGTGTTTCAAGCCAGCCTTTGGCTGAGAGGCTGAAAATCTGACAACATGCTTTGCTGGTCTGTGAAAGTAAGCCTAAAAGCTGAATTCATCGATGTTACTTGAAAGTTAATTCTGTTACAGGCAGTACTGGAGTACTGGACGTCATCCACTCATCCAGCGTTGCCTGGTCTCATTTATCACCAAAGGTAACTGAGCAGATGCAGTTCGCATGTCGGCAGAGTCAGACACTGAAACTGAAACTTAAAGGAAAAGACACTATAACATAACACAGGTGCCCTATCAATGTATTCCCTGATTCAATGCCCACATATCTTCAATCTTATGTAACTAAACAGCATATTCCAGCATTAGGGGATTTACTTAACAAACATAGTTGGAGCGTCTAATGAGAATAGGACATTGTATAGGTAAATTTAGTTGATGGGTATATAATTCAGCAGGATACAATTGATGCCCTTAAAGAACTTATCTATTAGTATAAGAGATGTTGCATACATAAGAGAAGCACAATCGTAGAACAGCGAAGACATCTAAAAAATAGTAATGTCCCCAATGGCATCAATTCCTCGTTTTTTCCCTCTAGACAGACATTGCTAACGACCATGACAGTGTTTCCCACTGAGCCTAGATACAACCTCAGAATCCTTCTCAACACCACTTTTCAGGGAGCAATTACTAACCAACCAGATTCCATTTCTGAGATGAAATCTACTTGTCACACCTGAGTTGGAGTTTGTAGGGAGAACAGAAGGATTCCTACTGCAGAGATTTCTGGTACTAAAAGAATAGCGAGAACGTCTCCACATAGAGATCTGAGGCACATTCTCGCCACACAGAAGAAAAAAACATATGAGCCGTAACTGAGGCGGGAAAGAAAGAGTAGCGTGTTTTGACTGAAGTCTCTGAGAGTGGAGATGATGCTGGAAATGGAAGATTGAGGGCTTAGATGCTACACTAGCAACTGGAAGTTACTTGGAGGACAAAAAGAACCATCAAAAAAATTATATAAGAGAAGTGATATGTTTTAAATATCACTGGCTGGACTCTAGGAAGAAAAAGAACAGGAGTCAAAAGCAAATTAAAATACAGAGAGCAAACAGTCAAAGCATACAGACAGAGTATGAAGGTCTGACAATGAAAGTAAAAACAAAAAAAGACAGAATTAGAAGAATTCTTCTAGAGAAGAAACAGGAATAATAATGGTGTACTGGTCCCGACAGTGGGAGGATGAGGAGGGGGAAACGCAGATCATGACTCCAGATTTTGAATTTGAGTGAATAAGAGGATATGGCATCATTAGCTAAGATACAGAAGACTGGTCCCCTATGGCGCACGCTGAGCACTGAAGTACAGTAGGACATCCTGTTAAGATGTCCAGGTAGAAATTGAGAATACAGGCCTGGAACTTGAGGAGAAATAGAGGGTGGAGTTATGGAGATGAGAGCTCCAGTAGTGAGAAAGTAGGAGGGTGGGTGGACGAGAGGAAGGATGGCCAAAGGGCTATGGAAAGAAAGCCTATTTTTAGGAAGCAGCCTGAAGGAAGAGCCACATAAAGAAATCAAAATGGAGCACACCGTTTTTTAAGATAATAACTCCTATCGAGGGCTATAGATGATTTTCAATCAACTAGGATCTTTATTTTTTCTTTTTAGCAAAGCAAGTCCCTCTAGCAGCCTTGCACTGGCTATTGGTGTGGTCATCTAGAGGCCACCGCTGGAACCACTCACTCCCTGGACCTATAGCCCTCAGGATGGACAGAGCTGTGCACAAAGCCGTGAAGAGACTGCTTTAGCTACGGACTCAGATCCAAGGAAACAGGCCTCCCAGGGTCGGGTGGAGAAAGCATCCCCTCGTGCACCCCAAATACATTTATGGCAGCCCCTCAGAGTCAGGCTTTGGCTTGACCCTAGGGATTACACACGTGAATAAAACTCAGGCCTTTCAAATCCAGCACTTGTTAACACTTGAAAATGTTAACAAAAATATGATGGAGGAAACGGTTTGTCTATCCAAGGTGAAGCGTAATCAGAAAAGGCTAACCAGGTGTGAGAAATTCTCCTCTGACTTTCAAGGGACCTGTACTAGACCTAGTACCCACTAAATCTGGATAGATGGATGGACGGATGGGTGGATGGGTGGGTGGGTAGATGGACAGAGGAAGCATATATTTGTTAATGATAGTGATGTGGAAAAAGTGTTAGCATACTAGAGTAAGCTATCTTTTTCCTCTCCCTGGTAGCTAAAGAAGATACTAGTTTAATTGAAGTAAGTCTGAAAGAGAAAGACAAACACCATATGATATCACTGATACGCAGAATCTAAAATATAACACTAATGAGCCTATCTACGAAACAGAAACAGACTCACAGACATAAAGAACAGACCTGTGGCTGCCAAGGGAGGGGGGGTGGGGGGATGGATTAGGAGTTTAGGGTTAGCAGAGGCAAACTATTATATATAGAATGGATAAACAACAAAGTCCTACTGTATAGCACAGGGAACTATATTCAATATCCTGTGATAAACCATAATGGAAAACAATATATATGTAATTGAATCACCTGCCTGTACAGCAGAAATTTACACAACATTGTAAATCAACTATATTTCAATTAAAAAAAAAAAGATGATACTGGTTTAGTTCTTTCTCTTTCTACACCCCTACTTAAAGGATACAGCAATTGTCACAGACCTCCTTTTCAATTTTTGGAAAAAGGGACAAAAAAAAAACCCACGTACATGCTGATTCCCATGAAGAAAAAAGATGGAGAGTTAATGATGAACTACACCACTCCTCTCCCCACCCCTGTTCTATGTGGGTGGTATGTGGTGGGGACAGAATATCTAAAATGAGGGTGAGAACTCTTCCTGGGCAGAGGAGTTGGCAGTTCCAAAATGCTGCTGGACTCAAGGGCTAGGAAACAACAGGGCACTGGATGCCTACCGTGCCGTACATGAGGTCCCGGGCGAGACCAGAGTCCCTACTTGGACTGCACTTCCCTGAATGTAATACGTGGCAAAAACAACTAGTCTTCACCAAGATTTCACGGGCTCTCTTGCATTTCCAGACGTCTTTTGAATTTAGGATTTGGACCATGTGACTAGCTCTTGTCAATGAACTGTAAATGGAGACAACATATATCCCTTCTGGACTAATGCAGTTAAGAGCTGGTGTGCATTTTCCAACTCTCTCTGCCCTCTCTGGTGATCTATAAATCACACGTTCTAGATATCATAGTTAACAAGACGGAAGAGGCTGCCAGAGCAAGAGATCCACCTTTGATGAGTTACACCAGTGAGACGTAGGGGTTTATTTGTTATCGCAGCATAGCCTAGCATTGTTCTAATATCTAACACCACTCTGACCATGAACTACATGGGTCACAAGTTCATTATAGTTATGACAGTGATATTGAATAAATGTTTTTTTAATTCCTCACACTCATTCTCATACTACCTAATTTCCCAATTCATTGCCTATAAAATACACAAACACTCACACACTGTTTTCTTGTCAGATGCACATACCAAAAAGATAAGTAGGTAGGTAGGTAGATAGATAGATAGGTAGGTGCTTTTAATACAACTACAAGGCAGAAAATACAAAGAAAAAAAATTTAGCATCCGTATCTATCCAAATCAACCACTGTTTGTATTTTCTTACTCACATTGCATTAGATGAAAATATGTTTCAAGCATGCTTTTCAAAGGAACAAAACACAAAAGTAATAACAGGAGACACCACTGATATTACTTGTATGTATGAATAGCAAACTGGCATAGAAGTTATTAGTATCCTGTTTTCAAGACAGTCCATTTAATTCAAGGAACACTTATAGAGGTGGTTTGGAAGATGAATCATTTTTATTTCAGTAGCTTCAGGGGTAAATTTTAACTACCCTCTCAGTTTTTCTGTTAAAAAAGGATATAGAAAAACATGACAAGCAATTTTTTTCAACCCTGTAGCATAAGTATTAGGGACAGTCAAAAACACAAAGAAAGAAGAAGGAAGGGGAGAAAATGAAAAAAAGCTTTTTGCTATTATATTGTTACAATTTATCAATAGTGTTCCATAAATTTTTTATGTGACATCTTGAGATGTGATAAAAAAAAGTCGTAAGCTTAAAATAAAACTGTACCTCTAGTTCCCTTCTAATCAGTCTATTTGTGAAGCTGTAGCAAATACTAAACCTAAATTCTGAAAGAAAATAGAAGGTAGGCTCATAGGAAAAAGACAAAAAATAACGAAAAAAATATTGTTTTTTCCTTTAAGATATTAAGTTTACTTTATATAAATAAAAATAATATTAAATACTGTATTTATTTATTTTATTTCAATTTTTATTTTAAACAATACCATTACTTATTAAACCATTCTCAAGGTCTGTAGAAACATGGCAAAGTCTCCCTCAGACTAATTTCTGTAAAAGAATTATTTTTCACTTTTCTTCACTGACCCATCTGTCCATCCTTTCATCCATCCCACCATCCATCTATTCATCCCCCATCCATCCTTTCATCCATCCCACCATCCATCCATTCCTTCCTCCCATCCATCCATTTATTCCCCTATCCATCCTTTTATCCATCCCACCATCCATCCAGGCATCCATCAATCCTACCATCCACTTATCCATCCCCCATCCATCCTCCCATCCATTCATTCATCCATCCACCATCCATCCATTCATGCCCCATCCACCCATCCATCATCATTTATTTGTCCCCCCCATCCCTGCATCCATTCATTTCACTCACCAAATGTTCAATTAGTGTATGAAATGCAAAGTGCTAACCTCGAAGAGCTTTGTAAACTATCATATATACAACTTTAGAGAAAGGCTGGTAAAGATATGACATAGGAGAGGTACCAAAAAGTACTGAGTTTGAAGAGAGGAGCAGTCTCACAGTGGAGATGGAAACGTCTTCATGAAGGAGAAAGTGGAAGGTGGAAATAAAGTCAAAGCAGCATCTCGTTCAGGGCCTTACAGATGAGGCTGAATCGGAAAGCAGTACCGTTAACAAACAACTACCCATCTCAAAGCAAGTTTATTGGCTGCCAATGAAACACTTAACATTCTGCAAACCACTCCTGGAACGTTCTACCATTTACTAAAAAATAAAAATATAGAATGAGGATCAAGGTGGCAGTTTTGTTTTTTTTTTAAACTTTGTTAAGCAGAAAGTTTCACAATGCCTTTCCTAGTGGGGCCTACAATCAAAATGTCATCAGATTGCCTCCTCCTGTTTTTCCAATCTCTCAGGGAAATTGCTGTTCAAAAAAACAGCCACAGCAGAACATTTTGACATTATTTCTATGCCGCTGTCCAGAAAGGTGGCATTTCGTTAATGTCGGCATTCAGGTGTCATTCACATCAGACGCTGCGATTATATTTTTTTTCAACTTAGGGTTTTACTTTTCTAATGACAGGTAAGGTTATACCCACCCCCTCCATCTGCCCCCTCAAAAAAGACCCAAAATACCCTTGGTTATATAAAAAGGGAACTGAGCAATATCTCTGGGGCCCTCTCATGGGATTGATGAATTGGAAAGTACCGAGTTGCTGGTGAAGCAGCCGCAGTTTGGTCTTCTATTTCCCACTTCTCTTGTCTTAATTCCACGGAGGCTCAGAGCTGGGAATTCTCTTTACAGGACTGGCAGCCTCCTCTTCTGTTTTCCCATCAGCTGCACCACTATTTAATCAAGGGAGCTAATCAACTGTGGAGTTCATAATGGTTGTCAGTCACATTTCCTGTGTTATGATTGATGAATCTAACTTTGGACTTAATGCCTTTGTTCAAAATTAGATGACAATAGAATCGAGATTAATACTATATTTTTTTAAAGCTGCATTACGGCAGCTAATAAAAGTAGTTCTCTCACCGTTATGGTACCACACTGGTGGCACTGGAGATGATTTTAGACCGTTTTCATCCTAATAACTACATATATTTTAACGTGCATTATGTGAACTTTCTGCTTATGACAATTGATACTGTTTTCTCATAAGGGTTAGTGATCAATTTTTTCCTTTTTGTAAAAATTTAAATAAAAATGAGTCCGTGTATGACTGTGAGTGTGTGTTGAATAAATAAATCTCGATCCACCTCCTTTTCTGCCAAAAATCAAAACCATTTACTAAGTCACCTTTCTCCTGTCTCTCTCTTTTCCTACCTCTCCAATCCATTCTCTCCCTTAAAATAAAAGTTAATAAAATTCAGGGACTTCCCTGGTGGCACAGTTGTTAAGAATCCACCTGCCAATGCAGGGGACATGGGTTTGATCCCTGGTCTGGGAAGATTCCACATGCCGCAGAGCAACTAAGCTCGTGCACTGCAACTACTGAGCCTGCGCTCTAGAGCCCACGAGCCACAACTACTGAGTCCGTGTGCCACAACTACTGAAGCCTGCACGCCTAGAGCCCGTGCTCCACAACAAGAGAAGCCACCACAAGGAGAAGCCCGTGCACCGCAACGAAGAGTAGCCCCCGCTCGCCGCAACTAGAGAAAGCCTGCATGCAGCAACGAAGACCCAATGCAGCCAAAAATAAATAAATTTTTTTTAAAGTTAATAAAATGCAGATTACCCATAGACAATTGCCTGGGGCAACTGTCCCCATGACCACTTAGGGACACAGTGTGAAGAAAGTGAAGCTTCTCTCCTAGAACTGGTCTAATCTAACTACTGAATCCTGAACCCATGAGGCACTTACTTGCTTCATTTACAATGTCTTCTATATTCCCTCCTATTTTCCTTCATTTTTTGATTACTTAACAATGTTTCTTAGTAATAATCTCAGAAGAATGTCTTGATAGACTGCAACCATTAAAGACTTTCTCCACAGAGAAATGTACTTGAAATGTTCATCAGATAGGGGGGATGGCGTGCGGGGGGGCTGTGGGGGAGTCCATGGAAGTCATAACAGGAAAAACTAATAAGACTAAAAATGTTTATTTCAACTCAATGGGGAAAGAGGGGTTTTTCTTTAATTATTAAGTTCTTAAGACAACAAAACCACATTATCACACTATAAAATTGAGCAAAATGCAGAACGATCTTCTGCATAATAAGAAGTAACCTTATTATCTTGATTTTTTTTTTTTTAATCTTCCCTTAGCCCCTAGCCCTTAGTTATCTCCTGGGATTACAGAAATCTCAACAATTATCCTTTTCCGTAAATCCCTTTTCTGTTTGCTTTACTTAAATTTCATAGGCTGCGCTATAACCTATTGAGGAAGGGGTTCTCTGTTCTTTGGAGTTTAAACATGAACTCGTTTTATCTTCTCCAAGAATTGCCACCAACTGTCCTCTGTAGAAGTCCCATGGCTGCCCAGGATAGAGTCTCTCTCCTGACATCTCCATCTGACTGTATAACTTGTGGTCACCTTTGGTTATTAAAGCAGTTTCAGGTTGGGCCTTTGGGATCCATCATGTTTGTTTCAAAGCATAAATTTCATATTCATTCCAAAGTAGCCTCTTTCCCTTCCCTCCCCAATACAGGCTACAACGGCAGCTCATGATCCCAGAGAAGAGGGAGGCGGGCAGCGCCTGCAGTTTCCTTCCCAGCCCTGCCTTCCTTGTGAATGGTGGTAAGGTGAAGAGGAAGAAGGAAACAGACATCTTTCGTGACTGCCCCAGGGCTGTGCTGAGACCTCTCCCTGACTGGCCGTAACCACTGATCTATTTCTTAGTCTATGGATTTCAGGACCATGAGTGGAGGCTCCAAGAACCCTTCTGTTGGGAGTGTCTCTCCACTCCCTGCCTAACAAGCAAAGCCTCAACTGCTCAGCAGAACATTTAAGGTTCTTCACAATCAGATTCAAAACTCTTTTTCCAACCTCATTTCCTGCCACTCTGCTTCAGAAACCCTATACTTCAGCTCCCTGAAACCTTCGTCAGTTTGCCCGTGTCATCCTCTGTCCTGGCTTGTCCACTGCTTCTCCATCCCTCAAATTAGACTACCCTTCCCCCTCTCCTCAACTCTCTAAATTCTTATTTATCTACCAGTCTTGGGATGCGTCAGGCTCCAGACAGGTTGGGGGCTGGGGACAGGCCTGGTTCACTGAGTTCTCTGGAATCCTGACACAGAGGACTCCATAACTACAAGATTTAAAACCAAAAGAAAACTGAAAATATCCAGACTTTCTTTCATAAGTCATCTAGACATACAGCTGGTATTTTCCCTGTGCTTTCAGTTCTTTCTATAATGCTGCTATAATTTTCTATAGCTAAAAGTCAATTTGAGGGCTTTCCTGGTGGCACAGTGGTTGAGAGTCTGCCTGCCAATGCAGGGGACACGGGTTCGAGCCCTGGTCTGGGAAGATCCCACATGCCGCAGAGCAACTGGGCCCGTGAGCCACAGTTACTGAGCCTGTGCGTCTGGAGCCTGTGCTCCGCAACAAGAGAGGCCGCGATAGTGAGAGGCCCGCGCACCGCGATGAAGAGTGTCCCTCACTTGCCGCAACTAGAGAAAGCCCTCGCACAGAAACGAAGACGCAACACACCCATAAATTAATTAATTAATTAATTAATTAAAAAAAAAAAAAAAAAAGAAAATAACAATAAGCCAGGGACTTCCCTGGTGGTCCAGCGGTGGAGAGTCCTCCTTGCAATGTGGCAAATGCGGGTTCGATCCCTGGTCGGGGAGCTAAGATCCCACATGCCACGGGGCAGTTGGGCCCACGCGCCACAGCTACTGAGCTCGTGCGCCACAACTGGAGGGAAGCCCACGCGCCGCAACAGAAGATCCCGCGTGCCTCAACGAAGATCCCGCGTGCTGCAGCTAAGACCCGACGCAGCCAAAACGAAATTAAATAAATAATAAATAAATCTTAAAAAAAAACAATAACCATATAAAAAAGCCATCAAGGAAACAGTTAAAATTTCTTTCAAAAGCCCCATCATGACTCCCACGTAAATGATGCTGTTTTCTTAAAACAAATAAATTATAAAAATGACCCAGAAAATTAAAAACCCTGATTGTTTCACTGAATGTTACTTCCTTGAGAACACACACTCACACACACACACACACACACACACACACTAGGGAATTTCATTAAGACAGCTGTTTATACATTGTCTCACATATAGTTCTCTGAGAGAATAATACAAAGTGATTCTTCACATCAAAAACAACAAAAGACAAAAAGCAGGTAATGTTAAAACACGATATTCTCTGTGCCAAAGAATAAAACAGTAGAAAAGATTTTAACTTTGCATCTATAAATCAATGATACTTTTTTCAGGAGGGAGAAGACTTATAATTGGTTATCTGGAATAGAATTTTCTACTGTGTCATTTATCTCCTTCTCCTCTCTCCAAAATAAACTGTATGTATGGGAAAAATCTAAAAGTTTAGGAAGAATACTGGCTTTAAGTGAGTAAAATACTTCTATTTCTTTTCTGAAATGACCTTTGTTTGAGGTTTCGTTATGCTATATTCAACAGAAGATATACAAATTGAAAATTAGTTTGGGTTTTTCCTTCCTTAGATGTTTGAACACAATTTCCATAATGGACTCCAGGGGGCAGTCAAGCTGGGCCCCGAGAGAGTCAGTGTATGGGGTGGGTAATGGACTGCCTTTACCCCGTCAGACCTCCACCGACATGGAACTCCAGGTCTGGAGCAAGGCACATCCGGGCTCATAAAACTAGACAATCTCTGCTCTCCAGCACTCAGGCTTTCCTTGCTGGAAACTGAGCAAATGAAGCACAATTTCTTCCATCAAGGCCAAAACCACCACAGACTTTTTTTTTTCTATCTGAAACAAAATAGTTTCCTGTTTGTTCTTTTTTTAAATTTTTGAATTTTATTTTATTTATTTTTTATACAGCAGGTTCTTATTAGTCATCCATTTTATACATATTAGTGTATATAGGTCAATCCCAATCTCCCAGTTCATCACACCCCCCCCACCATTTTCCCCCCTTGGTGTCCATACGTTTGTTCTCTACATCTATAGACTTTTAAATTTAATTTAAAATTTAATTTTGGAGTTGAGGCAAACAGAGTCTTAATGGAGACATAATGGCCGGAGGATCTATATGAAGCAGGTGAACGATGGAAAAGAAACACTGGCTTCCCGAAAATGACATCACAGACCTTTCCTTACCACCATCTGAGGTGTGGATGTGATCCTCTGGGCCTTCACTCACACAGTCACAGAGCAAGAGTTCAAAATCTGTTGTAAAACACTAGACCTAGTATAACCTCACACCGGTCAGAGTGGCCGTCATCAAAAAGTCTACAAACAACAAATGCTGCAGAGGGTGTGGAGAAAAGGGAATCCCTCTACACTGTTGGTGGGAATGTAAATTGCTAACAGCCACTATGGAGAACACTATGGAGGTTCCTTAAAAAACTAAAAATAGAGTTACCATATGATCCAGTAATTCCACTCCTGGGCATATATTCAGAAAAGACAAGAGCTCTAATTCAAAAAGATACATGCACCCCCAATGTTCACTGCAGCACTATTCACAACAGCCAAAACATGGAAGCAACCTGAATGTCCACAGATTGAAGAGTGGATAAAGAAGAGGTAGTACATACATACAATGGAATATTACTCAGCCATAAAAAAAGAGTGCAATAATGCCATTTGCAGCGACATGGATGGACCTAGAGATTATCATACTAAGTGAAGTAGTCAGACAGAGAAAGACAAATAACATATATCACTCATATGTGGAATCTAATTTTTTTTAATGACATAAATGAACTTATTTACAAAACATATACAGACAGATTTTGAAAACAAACTTATAATGACCAAAGGGGAAACGTGGTGGGGAGGGATTAAATTAGAAGCTTGGGATTAACATACACACACTACTATATATAAAATAAATAACCAACAAAGACCTACTGTATAGCACAGTAAACTCTACTCAATAGTCTATAATAACCTATATGGGAAAAAGAATCTGAAAAATAATGAATATATGTATAACTGAATCACTATGCTGTACACCTGAAACTAACACAACACTGTAAATCAACTAAACGCCAATAAAATTTTTTTTAATTTTTAAAAATTTAAAAAGAAAGACACTAAACCTAGAATTGTTGGAGTCCTCCCTCACTCCAGAGAGAGCTTAGATCATCTCTTGAAACTGTGAATTCTGTTCACACACTGCTCATGCTGATAAGTGGCTATTATGAAAAATAATAACAACAGACACAGTCTCTCCTCTGATGGGAATCTGGGGGCATGGCAGCAGCACGGAGTCGTCTGCACTGAGAGTCTGGGAATCGCCGTGCAGAGCAGACGTCCCCGCTCTGACAGTGACTAACCACTTAGTTAGTGGGGGGAAATCCCAGCTTCTGTCAGCCTCAATTTTTCAATTGTAAAGTCAAGTCGGATGAGAACTGGGGGGATTTCAAAACTTCTAAAATGACTTAAGAACCCTTTGCTCAAGTGAAATCTTAGGCAAGATTTCATAACATAAATGGATTAAAGGTTACGTTACTCCAGTTGAAGAGAAGAGGTGAGGCAGAAACCCAGCCATCACAAGGAGACCCTGGAGATCTAAGGACCATGCTTTGAAATAGCCTGGGCTTTGGAAGATGACTTCTGAAAACCTCTCCTGCCCCAACACCCAATATCAGGGTTCTGCAAACTACAGCCCCTGGGCTAAATCCAGCCCACTGCCTGCTTTGGTTTAAAAAAATGCTTAATTGGAACACACCAATGCCACTTGTTTAAGTGTTGTCTATGGCTGCTTTTGTGCTATAAAGACAGAGTTGAGTGGTGGTAATAAAATATTTCTTTCTATCCCCCAACAGAAAAAGTTTGACAATCCCTCCCCTAAATACCTTCAGCTCTGTACCCGGCAGCACACAGCATCCAATCAATGCTAGCAGCCTTCCCATCACCCCATTCTATACTTGAAGAAAACAGGGTGCCACGTGACTGGTAAGAACACTTCTCCAATAAGAAGCCAATCTAAAAACATTACACGGACAAAGAGAATGGAACACGCTAGACTGAGTTTCAAATAATGTGATTCAATCATCATTCTGACCATGCAATTGAAAAAATAAAGCAATGGTGTCACTTCCTTTCTAGCTGGGCATTGTCCCAACACAGAGACCTTCAGAAAAAGTAACGGGAATCTCAGGTGACTCATTTCCCATACTACCTATTGAATGAGGAACGGGAGAGACTATAAAGAGAAAAGCAGTTGCAATGGGTCACTTAGTCAATAAAAAGCAAAAAAAATAAAAAATCAATATGATTATTTGAAAGCAAAACAGTGAAGACACTAAGAAAATATAAAACTAGGGCTTCCCTGGTGGCGAGGTGGTTAAGAATCTGCCTGCCAAGGCAGGGGACACGGGTTTGATCCCTGGTCCGGGACGATCCCACATGCCGCGGAGCAACTAAGCCCGTGAGCCACAACTACTGAAGCCCACGCACCTAGAGCCCGTGCTCCGCAGCAAGAGAAGCCACCGCAATGAGAAGCCCGTGCACCGCAACAGAGTGGGCCCCGCTCCCCGCAATTGGAGAGGACCCATGCACAGCAACAAGGACCTAATGCAGCCAAAAATTAATTAATTAATTAAAAAAAAAAAAAGAAAACAAAATACAAAACTAAAGTAAAACATTAATGATTCCAGCAGTATGGGAGATCAGAGCTCTTAATAAAGCAAATAGTTTTTACATTTCAACTTGGGCTTCACTACTGTATGTGGGATTTTCTAATCCATCGCTCAAACATGAGAAACACTGGCTTTGGCCACTGGTTAATTATTGGATTGTCATAACCCTTTTCATGCTCACCCACCTTTTTTTTTTAATAAGCTGATTTTGTTAGTGCTTTTTATTTTGTAATTACTGTCTCCTGACAAGTGCCTCTCCCATACCTGTCATTTTACAATGGAATCTACTGAGAGAAGGAAAAAAATTCCCTGTGTACAGAGACTCCAAATGTCTTACCATCTAGCCTCACATGTAGTTTTGAAACAGTGGAGGAGGCACACTGAACAGCCATTGTGATGCCATATAAGGCTATCAAGAGCCCTAAGGAAATATATAACTTCTTTTTTATATATAACTTCCTTTAAGTGTGTGTGCAGAATTAATAACCCTTTTTAATTCACTGATGCATTTCAATGAATCCTGGGATTAGCTCTCTATTCGGGCCAATCAGTAGTTATTTCTGAGCTCCTACAGTCATGAGGATGACTAATTTAATGACTGCCGTGACCAGTGTTCACAGCCCTCACACGGGGTGTGTGGTGGAGGCTTGCTGAGAACAAGAGGGGTGATTCCACAGCCTCTTCACAAATAACATGAAAATAGGAATTTTTTAATCACTTCTACCTTGGTCATATTTCGCGAACCAAAAGATGATATTCTTTTTAACTCCTCTGGGTCCACAGAGCCCTTTGGTCACCGAGCCACAGCTGTGAGCACCTACTATGTCACCAAGTATTGGCTGATGATGGTGTCAGCTACTTACCTCTCTGTATGGCCACCCTACTAGACTGCAAACACCTTGGGGGCTGAGAGAAAGTCTTATTTATCTAGGAGTTTCTTATCCCTAACAGAACACGTGGTACCTTCTAGGTTCTGTTCAGTAAATGTGTGTTAACTTAGACGTGGCTTTGCTGGTGCGACAAAGCTCACGCAAGCTAAGGACAATGCCACCAAACTATGAAATCCTATAGGGCACAAACCATATTTCTCCTCCACGTATCACCAATGCCTATCATCTACAAGGCCTCGCACATAGTAGCCACTAAATGAATGCTTGTGGAAAGAAGGAAGACTTTTCACTGGAAAGTAAAAAGCCCATTTGGTGATATGAAAATACAGCAATGTGACCAAGTATACTGTGGATCTAAATCAGGAGTCAACAATTATTTTCTGCAAGGGCCAGTAATAAATACTTAAGGCTCACAGGTTTTCCTGTCTCTGTTGCAGCTACTCCATTCTGTTGTAACATGAAAGCAGCCACAGACAATATGTAAATGAATGACTATGACTGTGTTCCAATACAACTTTATTAACAAAATCAAATGGTGGGCCAGATGTTCCTGCCAGCCGTAATGGGCTGACTCCTGCTATAAATGAGAAAGGCAAAACCATAAAGCTTTTAGAATAAAGTATCAATATGACCTCAGCATAAGGAGTGTTTAAAATACAAAAAATGCAGTTACCCTTCCAGAAAAAAATTACAAGTGGACTTACTAGAATTATGAACGATGGAATATGACACGGCCATGAAACAAACAACTTGTAGCTAGCAGCACAACGTGAATAAATCTCACAACACAATGTTGAACAAAAAAGGCAGGACACGAGTGTATACACAAAAGCATCGTTTAGAGAGGGAAAAGGTAAGCTATAGGGTGGGAAAGAAATTTGCCACTTATATAACTAACAAAGGCCATATACCCATGAAAGAATTCTGGAACCAATTCCAATGTGCGTGTGTTTTTTTCCCCACACCAACAAGCAATTCCACGACACCAGTGCAGCGTTCTACAATTTAACTCAGTTCTGACACTGTCTACCCAGAGATAGCATCAGATTCCACATGTTAAGGGCTTAGTCACAAGACTGTCCCCCCTCCAACTTCAGATGCCAGTCATAAGCCCAGGTTATCACCTGTGCTTCTGGATGACTGGCTATAAATCAGAGGTTCCCATGACCTCCTCAGTGGGTTCAATCAATTTTCTAGAGTGACTCACAAAACTCAGAGAAATATTTCACTTACTAGACCACTCGTTTGTTACAAAAATATGTAATTCAGGAACAGCCAGATGGAAGAAATGCATAGGGCAAGGTATGGGGGATACAGCAGGGAGCTTCCATGCCCCCTCCGGGCACACCACCCTCCCCAGACCTCCACATATTCACCAACCCAGAAGCTCTCCAAACCCAGTCCTTTGGGAGATTAATGGAGGCTCCAAGACATAGCCACGATTGATTAAATCACTGGCCACTGGCAAATGAGTCAACCTCCAGCTCCTCTCCCCTCCCCAGAGGTCAGGGGCTGGGACTGAAAGTTCCAAGCCTCTCATCACATGGTTGGGTCCCCTGACAGCCAGGCCCATCCTTAGGTGTGGTCTAAAACTCACCTTATTGGCATTAAAAATGGCATCTTTGTTGTTCTCATCACTTAGGAAATTCTAAGAGTTTTAGGAGCTCTCTGCCAGAAACAGGGACAAAGACCCAATACATAACTCTTTTTATCAATCACAATATCACAACCTATAATACATAAAGAACCCCTACATACCAGTGAGGGAAAGACAAGTGAGAAAGAAAAATGAAAAAGGACAAGAACAAGCATTTCACCAAAAAAAGTATGCCCAAATGGCCAGGAAACATATGAAAATATGATCAACTTCACTAGTAATCTGACAAATACAAATAAAAATCACAGTGATGCACCCCTACACGCTCACTAGAATGGCAAAAATTCTAAAGGCTAGAAGTGGTCCAAGATGGTGACGTAAGAGGATCGTGAACTCACCTCCTCCCACGGACACACCAAATCTGCAACTACAGATGGAACAATTCCCTCTGAAAAAGACCTGAAAACTAGTGGAGCAGCCCTTCACATCAGGCAGACAAGGGAAGACCCACATCAAGCATGTAGGAAGGGCTGGGACAGAATCTCACCATAACCTCCATCCCAGGCTGGATGGCCCAGAATCGGTGGAGAACTCACAAACCCAGAGCTTCTCCCCAAGGAACAGATGGTCTGTACCCACATCAGGCACCCCAACCCTTAAGATCTGCACCTGAGAGACATCTGGCCAGACATCCCAGAACATCTGGCTGTGAAAACCAACAGGGCTCACATCCAGGAGACCCAAAGGCCTGCGGTGAACTGAGAACTGCCTCTAAAGGGGTGGTGCACACTCACCCCCCCCAGGGCCCAGCACGGAAACAGCCATTGGAAAAGTGCCCAGACTTTATGTGAAAAAGAATCATTTACTCATCTTGAAGCATCAGCCTGAGAGACAGGGGCCTGTTGAGATACTCTCCAGAGACAGAGGACTTGATGGATGCCTTGTCCTACTTTCCCTCTACCTTGCTAAAGTCACTGGGTGCCATCTTTTGTTGTTTTTATTCTAGATTTTTTTCTTCTCTCTCTCGGCCAGCATCATCCTTACCCTCCAACCAGCGGGCACCAGCTTCACATTCCCCCTCTGCTGGCTCCACGGCACCAGGGGGTCCCAGAGGGGAGCTTGACATGCGTCTGCTGCCCGGGTTTTGCAGCTGCTGCCCAGGGGTTGCCCTTGAACTCCTGGCTCTGGTGGCCATGGGGGCTTGCATTCCTGGGCCCCTCGAAACTGTAACAATCGGAGAGACAGTGCTTGGCTAGTCACTACGCCAGGGTTCAGCAGAGACAGCTGACTCAAACACATACTGCATCTTTCTGTGAAAAAAGACTTTCTGTTTGTTCTGGAGCTGCAGCCTGAGGGGCAGGCTTCAGGTCTGGCACATGTACAGAGGCTACGGACATGCCCCAGGGAATGTAGGCAGGGGGCTGCCATCTCTGCACCGTCCCTCTGCCCCACGACAGCTCACCCAGTATCTCTTAGACACTTAGGGCCTAGATACTTGTCTGGAGCCCTGATTTTTGTGACTGTCACCCAGGGGACATGTCCAGATCACCAGATCTGGTGGCCAGTGGGGCTTACTCTTGCAATCCCACAGGACCGTATATATGTGCGTACTTTAAAAGCTGCTGCCTGGGGATCTGACTTCCAATCAGCCTGAATCTAGGTGCTAAGATCCCTCCCTCTGGGACACGGACAGGTCTTAGCATAGCCTGGATTGCTGGGAGCTGTTAAAAATAAAAGAGGCTGCTAGGACAGTCACAAAGGTGCAAGAGACAACAAGAGCAGGGACACGGCTGAGTGGTTAAGTTTTGTCTCCTATATGAGGCCTCTCCTTCAAGACTGGGAGAAGTAGCTGTTTCATCTAATGCACAGAAACCAACACAGAGAGTCAAACAAAATAAAGAAACAGAGGACTACGTTGCAAAGGAAAGAACAAGATAAAACCTGAGGCAAAAAAAAAAAAAAAACCCTAATGAAAAAGTCTAATAACCTTAATGAAAAAGACTAGTGATACCAAGTGTTGATGAAGATTCGACCAACAGCATTCTCTTGTGTGGCTCTAGGAGCATGAAATGGTACAGTCACTTTAGAAAACAGACTGTCACTGTCTACTCATACCCTCCTAGGTGACACCTTAGAGACATGCATGCCCAGATGCAACGAAATACACACTTAAGAGTGTGCATAGCAGCGTGACTTGCTGGAAATGACTGGAAACAACCCATGTGTCCATTAACAGTGGAATGGATAAACGTTCATACAGCGGAATATTCTACGCCAATGACATAAGCCACAACTACACACAAAGCATGGACAGAGTTTACAAACTTAATATCGAGAAGAAGAAGAAAAAAAAAAGCCAACCATGAATGAACACATACAATATTAGCTCATTTATATAAAGTTCAAAAACAGGTAAAACATAGCCAGTGATTTACCAGAGAAGGTGGCCTTGTGGACGCGTTCATGGTGCAGAGAGGGGTTGTCACTGATATGGGCGTCCTGGGGGCTCTGAGTTCTGGCTATTGGTTTCTTGACCTGTAATTACACAGGGGTTTGCTTAATAATAATTTATTAAGCTGAATATTAATATGTGTGCACCTTTTGTGTTGGTAATAGTTCACAATTTTTAAAAAAGGATTTAAATGATTTGAGGCCTGCCATCTGTGAAATGAGATTTTTTTAAAATAAAAAAAGCATCTCTAGCAGGACTTTTTTCTTTTCAATGATACCACTGCATCTTAATGGATATGTCGTCATCATCATGACAGGAGTGATATTATGTGATTTCACTTTTTATGACTTTCACTAGCTCATAAAAGGTATTGCAGTTCTGTCTGGTTCCCTTGACATGCTGGTTGCCAGGGCACTTACTTTGAAAATGCAGTAAGCCACACGGAGACGACATCTGGCTGTTCCCTGTTGAGAGCCCCAGCTGACCCCAGGCCTGGAGTTACCCCAGCCAGGCACCACACAGGTGAGTGAGGAAACCTCAGAAGATCTCACCGCCAGCCAGTGGAGTCTTCCCAGCTGAGACCCAAGCATCCTGGCTCAGAGATAAGCCACGTGCCATACTCCATCAAAGTCCCCGACCCCCAGAAACCAGGGGCACAATGACACAGCTATTGATTGATGCCACTAAGTTTTCGGTGTCCGCCCAGTCAGAATGGCCATCATTAAAAAGTTTACAAATGACAAACGCTGGAGAGGGTGTGGAGAAAAGGGAACCCTCCTATACGGTTGGTGGGAATGTAAGCTGGTGCAGCCACTGTGAAAAACAGAATGGAGGTTCCTCAGTAAACTAAAAATAGAATGAGCATATGATCCAGCAATCCCGCTCCTGAGCATATACCCAGACAAAACTAATTCAAAAAGACACATGCGCCCCTATGCTCACAGCAGCACTATTCACAATAGCCAAGACATGGAACCAACCTTAATGTCCATCAACAGATGAATGGATAAAGAAGATGTGATACATATATATAACAGAATACTACTCAGCGATAAAAAAGAATGAAATAATGCCATTAGCAGCAATATGGATGCAACTAGAGATGATCATACTAAGTGAAGTAAGTCAGAGAAAGACAAATACCATATGATATCACTTATATGTGGAATCTAAAATATGACACAAATGAACCTATCTATGAAATAGAAACAGAATCACAGACATACAGAGCAGACCTGTGGTTGCCAAGGGGGAGGCGGTTTGGGGAGGGGTGGGGTGGAGGCTGGGGTGAGCGGATGTGAGCTTTTATATACGGAATGGATAAACAACAAGGCCCTGCTATAGAGCACAGAAAACTATATTCAGTATTCTATGATAAACCATAATGGAAACGAATATTTTAAAAAGAATGTATATATATGTATAACTGAGTCACCTTGCTGTACAGCAGAAATTAACACAACACTGTAAATCTTCAATAAAAAAAAACATATTGGTTAGATTCTAGTAGGAGAAAGAAAAAAAAAATGTTTGCGGTATCCATGACACAGCCAGAGCTACTGGGATGACCACCTTACTACCATTATTTCTAATTTTTATAAGATGAAAAGAGGTATTTCATTAGCATTTTCCAGGGGGTGTGGGTAAGGCTTAGAGCAATAAGATGAGCCACCCAACATTATATGGAGGGACCCCAATTTAAACCTGAATCTGTCCCCAAAGTCTGGGCACTGTCCATATGCCATGCTGCCTTTCTTTCAGGGAGGGGTCAGTCACCACAACAAAATACCTCAGGAATGTGTGCAACAGAGATAAGAGAGTTTCCTCGGTGTAACCTTTAATGCTGAGCCCAACCATCAGAATTTCCATGAGGAGATGGAAAGGGGTTAACATCCACACAATAGCTCCAGAGCACAGGCAATTCACCCAGCCCACAGCTTCTCACCTGTGAATTATCACTCAAGATACTGGGACATACCATGGGAGAATATCTGCTTGGGGCTACCTTTGGGGTTTTGTTATGAAGGTAAAAATGAGGCAATAATGGAAATGTTAAGAAATAATGATGCCCTTGGACACATTGCTTCTTGGCCAATTGACTCATCTTAAGAACGTGGAATTCTTACACATATCTGCACAGCACTTAAAGTTTTCAAAGTGTTCCTACAACATACCTTGGGTGAAAGTCCTTGGTAAATTGTAAGGCATGATGAGGGACAGCACCATTATGACACACAGGGGACAATACAAGTTAAGGAGCATCTATCTGCTGTGGCCACGGAAACAATGAAAGAAAAGAGGAAATAAAAGTAGGATGGGCACATGCCATGGGAATGTGATTTTCCTCTTCTGTATCCTCCGTATCAAGAACAGAGTCAGATACACATATGACACCCAATTTCCAGCATGGTATCTGGATATCCCCTTTTAAGCCAGCCACTGAAAGTTCTGCAGTCTCACAGGACAAGTGTTCCTTCCCACTCTGCTCCCTCCATGGAAGAGCTCAGCAAAACTTCATCGCAGCGACGAGGAGGAAAAGAGTGAAAGCCCGTCTGCGTATTAATGGTGGCCAAGGTGAGTTTCCCCTTTACGAGCTAAAGGACACTAGTGTAAAAGACAGAGGTCTGTAGCCCTGTGAAGAATCCTATTCCCCATAAAAGGGTGTTAGAACTCCATTTGATGGTCTCCATTCAAGGACTTCCTGCTTTTCTAAACTAGGAGAGTTTAAAATGTGCTGGGTGACTCAGTCTGACCCCTTTTTTTTTATTTCCACTGCAGCGCATATAATGGAACAGAACATGAGGTCAAGAAAGAAGTAGAAGAGAAATTCACTTTCTATCTCAGAGAAGAAATGGAAAGAAGAAAGATCATGTTCCGAAGTGGTTTCCGCTGCTCTCCAAGGAGCAAAATACAATGAAAGATCCAAAAAGGAGGGTGAGAAGCCATTTCCTTACACAGCTTTTGAACTGACGTATTTTACACTCGGAGGCTTTTGTTATATCCTGCTCTTCAGGGGTGGAGAAAGTCACTTCAGAACTTGCTCGGCCATCTTCTGCTTTTTATGGAGTTTGTAATGGAGTTGGGGGTTGGTCTACCTTCAAAGGACAAAGGATTCTTTGCTGATTCTAAGTCTTTGTGGAACTCTTCCTATGTGTTCATACCATGGCAAGCTCTGGGCCTGACCTTGTGCCCCAAATATAGTTGGTGATCAAGAGGTGGTTGGTTAGTCATTCAGATATTGACTGCACTAGGCCCTCAGCTCAAGTTGATGAAAGAGACCATCTCTGCCCTCATGGAGCTCCCAATATAATGAGAGTGGTGGTGGCACTCGGCTACTGAATGCCACCTTACTAGAGGCAGAAGTGACTAGCTATCTGCCACAAGTTCATGCTCCCCTTCATAAAGTAGTCACTGGGAAGTAGTTGCCCACTGTGTTTCTAGGCCCTTTAGACAGGGTCATACAAGGTCATCATGTGCTAATCAAAAAAAGAAGTGATGTACACTACTTCCAGACTACAAAAACTGACTTCCTGCACAATCCTCCATGCTCTGTCTCTTCCTCCTTCTATTGGTTGGATGTCAATGCCTGTGGGACATCAAAGGTAGGACAACCTCTGTCAGCCTGGATCTCTGAATGACTCTGTGGAACCGAGATTCTGCCCTCACTCTCTGCACTGCCACCCCACCATCACTTATTGGACTTGACATTAGCGAAAACTCAATTTCTATTCCATTAAGCCACTGAGATTGAAAGTTTATCTATTACTAATGCTAGTATTCTACTAACTACTCATACAGTACCTTCCAGTTCATTCATTCATTTTTTAATTTATGCAACATACCACTGAAAGCCTACTATTAGCCTGGCATAGTTCCAGATAATTGGGGCACCTTAGGTGGGGAGGGTCAGAAAATAAACAAAAAGATAAACACACAAGAGAATTGACATTGTAATAACGCTATGAAAGTGTCTTAGTCCATTCAAGCTGCTATAACAAAATATCACAGACTGGGTAGCTTACAAACAACGGAAATTCATTTTCTCATTTCTGGAAGCTAGACGTCCAAGATCAAGGTGCCAATACGGTCACACTCTGATACAGGCCTTCTTTCTGGTTCATACCAGAGTCTTCTCACTGTGTCCTCCAATGGTGGAAGGACAGGAGCTCTGTGGGATCTTTTAATAAGGGCACTAATCCCATTGACAAAGGCTCCACCCATACGACCTAATCACCTCCCAAAGGCCCCACTTACTAATACCATCACCTTTGGAGGTTAGGATTTCAACACATGAGTTTGGGGGAACACAAATACTCAGACCACAGCAGAAGGAAAAACAAACATTACATGATAGACAATTGAGAAGCACCTCTGAGGAGATGACTATTCGACCTAAGACCTGAGGATATAAAGGAGCCAGCCATGCCCATATATACGAGAAGAACAAATGCAAGCTGAAGGAATAGCATATGCAAGGGCCTCGAGTTAGAATATCACTAGGCTTATTCCAGGAATCAGAGATGTGTGGGCTATCCCAGCTAAATCAGGATAGGAAGCATAAACCAAGACAGCTCCTAGTGAACCAGGAGGTATAGTCCACTACTCATGACCTTCTGACCTTTCCAATCACTGTGCCAAGGTCAATCACTACTGCCCTGTAGTCCCAAGGCTTTGCTCCCTTCCCAGTGCTCCATGCTCTGGCCGTGGCTATCGCTAGTGAGCACTGCCTGACCCCAAAATAAAGTTTTTTAGCAGCTGCAGCAGCAAGCATGATTTTAGAACACCACTTGGAGTCATCTCCTTCAGTCAATGAAAAAATGTTAATTTCTAAATTTGTTTGTAAACTGGGAAAAGATCTATTGGCTTGAATGTCCCCAGGAATCTCGGCCTGAGGGTTTCAAGAAACCAATACCACGCAAAATGCTAAGTATTTCTTTATAAGATAAATTGATAAAAGGCAGGGCAATCACAATAACCTCACTATAGAATGGTTTTTTTTTGTAGTAGGGAAGAGGAAATTGTTATAGTTCCAATTCAACACATGGGACCACATTTGATATGAACTCTCCTGCCTTTATATGAAATATTGAATTAATTTCTATTATCAATTGGAATATGTTGCTGCCTTATTCGCTGTGAATTACACTGGCTGAAAATATTGGCTATTTTTCCTCCTTCAGATTCTCCTGTGTCAGTAACCTGAGGGATAAACTGTCTGATTTAGATACAGAGAAAATCACTGTTTTTATTTGATGCCTTTTTTTCCCCAAGGGGACAAGAAAAACATTCTCACCACTATCAACTTGTTTCTAAGAAAAGAAGAAGGTGTCATTTCACTAAAAATCTATCACACAGTCCAATAATGAGGTTGCTCTGAGCTAGGATGGGGAAGATTCCAGAAGATGATTTAAGTAGAAAGGAACAAATGAGGCTGGGGTGAAAGAGAAATACTGAGTAGTTCCAGATGTGGCCTCAACCCTGGGGGCAAAGGGAAGCAGAACCTTTGACATACAATCGTCTGTACATGAAAAGAAGAGCTGGGAGAGAGAGAGGTAAATGGAATTAGGAAGCTGGATTCTGGTCCTGACTGTATTGGTCTCTTCCAATCCTAATGGTTCTATGGTTCTTGAACAATGTTCATTGAGCGCTGTAATGGATATTTTTATGTGTCAGCCTGGCGGGGCCACGGTACCCATATATTTGGTCAAACACTATTCTAGATGCTTCTGTGAAGGTATTTTTTGGATGGGATTAATATTTAAATCAGTGAATTTAAGTTCCGTTGCTCTAATGTGGATGGGCCTTACGCAGTCAGTTGAAGGCTTTGAGAAAAAGACTGACCTCCCCCAAGAGAGGAAATTCTACCAACAAGTGGTCTTCGAGCTTCAACTGCAACTCTTCCCTGGGTTTCCAGCCTTCTGGTCTATCCCACAGATTTTGGATTTGCCAAGTCTCTCCAATCACATGAGCCAATTGTTTAACCTAAGTATTGGTTTTCCTGTTGGTTCTGTTTCTCTGGAGAATCTCAATACAAGCATCTACCATGTAACTGGCATCATCCTAAACACTTGGGGTTTATAGGGGTGGAAAAGAGGTAAAGTTCAGAGCCTTCTTGGAGCTTACGATCTTGGCCTGTGCAGTAAACTCAGAGAGCGTGGGATCCTCAAACCCTGTGCAGTCCAAAGAAAGGACTGGCCCTTGACTGCTCCTGGGAGATAATCTCTAAGCCCTTGGAATATCCTGTCTAATAAGTATGTCTTTGTACCACTGGGGCCTTGGGCCATTCCTGATACTTTATGCTAACAATGCGATCTGTGGTGAAGGCCTGCTTTTGTCTACCTGGGACCCTGGGCCACACGGCATCAGTCTGACCTCTAAGGGGTCCTGGAGACTGAGTAGCTAAGGTCAGTCGTGCAGGTGATCCATGCCGAGGTGAATGAGCCCCGATAAAAACCCTGGACACCAAAGCCTGGGTGAGGTTCCCTGGTTGGCAATACCTCATACATGTTGTCACATATTGTTGCTAAGAGAATTAAGCATTGTCCCTATGACCCCACTGGGAGAGGGAAGCTGAGGCCCACTCTCTCCTGGACTCCGCCTTATGTCACTTTTTCCTTTGCTTATTTGTATCCTTTCTCTGCAATGAACCATACCCTTGAGCATAATAACTTTTCTGAGTTCTGTGGCTCCTTCCAGCAAGTCAGCAAACCTGAGGGTGGTCTCAGAACCCTTGACACATTCAACAACATACACCGAGCATCTACTGCGTGCCTGCCACAGCCCTCAACACTTGAGATTTACGAGGAAGCAAAAAAAGGCAACAACGCCTGCCCTCTTGGAGCTTATGACCTTGGCTATGTCTTTGGGGACTCTAAGAGAGGTCAAGGCTGTCATGTTCATTTCCTAATCACAGTGCTCAGGAGTCAGCACTGACCAGGGGTAGAGTGAGAATCAAAAATGTGTTGAGGTGGTTAAAAATAAACAACTAAAAGAAAATAAAAGCCTAGTATGATCATGGGCTGCAAGGGAAGGAGATGTCTCATTTCATCCTGCTCCTCTGGTCATACCTGGAATATGCCCAACTGCGATCAGCTCTAAAGACCTTTCCACACCATTAGCAAACCACTGGCAAATGAGAACGAATGGAGGCGAGACCCTCCCAACTGGTAAAGTTGGCCAAAAGCTTCAAAGGGAACAGTGGGAAATTTTGCGGACGTTTAAGTAGTGGTTGTCACCTGGAATGATTCTGCCCATCACAAGACGTTTGCCAAGGTCTGGAGACATTTCTGGTGGTCACAACTGGGGGCATGCTACTGGCACGGAGCCCACAGAAGCCAGCCCACCATGCACAGGGTGCCCCCTCCCAATACGGAATGATCCAGACCCAAATGGCAAGAGTGCTGAGGCTGGGAAACCCTGAATCAGAGCCAAAGAAGACAGAGGTCTACTTAACGAAATGAATCCTCTTCTTTGAAAACTATGCAAACATGGAAGCTGGCGATCTGTAAGAAATGCAGGACATTTCCAGAGAGAAACTATACAACCAGTCATTAGGGATATTGCAGAGGAGACCCAGATCCTGAACTACATGTGGTTCCTGAACGTGCACAGGAAGCTGTGTGGAGTGGCCCATGAGTCCTCAGCCAGTTCAAGCACGAAGAAACATCGGAAGTCAAATGACTTCGATATAGTCTATGCTATCTGCGAGCAGAGTCAGAATTAAAACTCTAGCTATGGAATCTAGCAAGGCAATGGCCAAAAATCTCTCTCCTTCGGCAGATACAATAACTTAACTGAATGGGAAATAAAAATAATGTGATTGTTATCTAGAATGATTGCATCTCCATTTTTGAGCACTTCCTACTAACCCCTCTGGATGTCTTATCTCCTTTAATCCTTTCAAACAAGAGTGGAAAGCACCAGCAAGAATGAAATGACAACCTCTCAGGCAGCTACTATTATTACACCCGTTTCTCATATAAGGCCACTGAGGCTTACCGAGATGAAGTAATTTGCTCAGGGCCATTCAGCCAGGACGCGGCAGAGCTGGGATGTAAGCACAGCCTGTCTGATAACCAAGTCTGTGTTCTATCCTGTGTGCTCCAGCTACACAAACAAAAAGAAGCATCTGGAATACCAAGTAAAGCATTAATGAGCTTGCTTGAACAGTGGATCACAGTTAAATGCTAGAAATTACCTTTCTTGAAGAATCCCAGGTAATGCAATCTCACCACCTTTCATCCTCTATCAGTGCAACCAAAAGACTCAGTAGAGGTTAGACTCTGGGTCTCCCTGAGCCTAAACTTCCTGGCTTGTAACACGGGATGATGACCTGTCATCATTCACAATCCGTTGCAATTACTAATCAGATCATTCTTACCAGGCAGGGTCCCAACAGGAAACAGATGCCACACTCAAGAACAATCCAAGGAGGCCTTCTTTACCAAGGAATTCATTCCAAACCTCAAGGGACAGTGCAGGAACCTCCAACAAAGGTGGAGCCATCCAGATCATAAGGAACCAAGGAACTAAGGGACCAAGGAGCGAGTGGGTCCCAGAACATGGAAGGAAACGCAGTGTAGAACACGCCACCTTGGGCACACAAGAGACTGGATCTGTGTCACAGCTGACCATACAGAGAGGGAGGGAGTCGGGAAAACAAACACCTTGACCTTGCTCTCCTCCCCCACCCATCCCGTCTCTTGCCGGGGCTCTGCACTGACCACTGGTCAAACCCAACAGAAGGGACAGGGAGGGGAGCCCGCTGGTAAACTTTCCACAGGTCACCGCCCAGGGGTAGAGAGAAGAGAGGAGATTGGAGGGTGGACCAGGAGGCACAGAGAGACACAGTCAGGCATGGGATATCACAGAGCCACAGACACGGGAAAACTCTGCAACCACACTGAGATCAGAAGGAAAGATACAATTTTAAGTATTTTTCACATCAAATTTGGAAGAAGTATTTTTAAGATCATATCGAGTGTAAATGTAGATTTGACGGAACAGGCATACTTATTACAGCTGATTCGGGTCAAGATGTTCATTGTATCTGGAAGGCAGTTTGGAATAAGTAGCAAGGAGTGGTGAATATCCTTGCCCTTTGACTCAGTATTGCCACTGATATACCTACAGCTATTCCTCTACTAGAATATTCACTGTGGCATTATTTATGAAAGTGAAAAGTTGGAAAATTGAATGTCTAACAATAGGGACTTGGTTGAATTAATCAGAGTATGTTCCTCTGACAGAAAACTCTACAACCATGGAAAATCATATTATTGAAGAACATGTATTGATATAATAAAATGTTCATAATGTAGTATTAATAGAAAAAATCAAGTTATAAAATATATACCGTGAAACCCAATTCTGTTAACATATTCTGCCTGAATACATCTGAAATCAATCAAGAAGGAAGGATATCAAAATACTAGCTGTAACTACTTCTGGGTCATGGGATTTGGGGTGATTCTTATCCCCTCTTAGCTGAGGAAACAGGAGAAAGAGAAAGGAAAACAAATGCCAGACATCAGGGTGCCTCCAATCAGCAGGAAAATGAAAGTTTCAAATTTCAGGTGAAATGCTGTGCCATCCCCAAATGCCCTCAAGTGACATCAGAGAACCCCAGACAGAGAAGGGAAAAGGGAGTGCTGCTAGAGTTCTCTTTCCTGGTTGGGAAAGACAAGAGTCTAAAAACAAATAAAAGTTCCAAGTCAAATATTTATTATTTCTTAACGTGGCGATTTAAAGTCAAGCTTTAGTTATTTTAAACAATAAGCCCTAAATTGAATGGTCCTATCAGAATCCACACTTCCCATTCTCATTAAGTGACACCATTTACTGTTTGCTGGTTCCCAAAGCTTCAGCAACTGTTTCTTAGAGACAAGGAAACCCAGTTTACCAAACTCTTTCCCATACATCACTTCCCATATATTATCCCATACTCATTTCCACATTTACATGTTAGGAGCTATGCAAAGGCCCTAGCACAACTGCAGGCTGATAGTAGATGATTCTTGAGCTCAAGAACAATGGGGCGGGGGGAGCGATGCCATTGTTCTAACCTTGTACATGAGGAAAGTGAGACTCAGAGCAGTGAAGCTTCTTGCCTAAAGTTACACAGTAGGTGATAACTTGAGGCCAAGAATCCGGAGGCACTTCCCCTCAACCAGCTTCTCTCCAGATGGCTGAGTATGCCTGAGCCAAATGCAAGGCTAAGAAGGCCCCTGGGCATGGAGACCCTGATACACAGCTGCCCACAGGGCACTGTGCGTAAGACCCTTAAACGGGGTTGTTCTCGATTCTGCATTTCATTTCTCAAAATTCACCCCAAAGGAATCCTCAAAGAGGCACACAACTTTTGATGCACAGAGATATTCCTGACTGTTATTTATAAGAGCAAAATGGCAGGAAACAACATAAATGTCCAGCAATAAGGCAATAGTTAACTAAGGATGCTATGTAATGGAATACCACGAAGCCATCTTAAATGCTTCCGAAGAATGTGCCCCAATAATATTAGAAAATGCTCACAATACGATGACCAGAAAAAAGAAAATAATTTGACACAGACAACAAACTGTAATCTAAAAGGAAAAGTATAAAATGATGATTTCAAAGAAAAATGACTGCTTCTCGTAGTCTCTAAGTAAATACTTCCTGGGAGGACTTCTTTGTTTTTCAAAATAAAACAGCCTGAACTCATGAAGAATCTTTTCTGCTGACCTCTATCCTCAACGTAGTTCAACAAAACTACATTTCTTAATAGCTTTGCTTCTAATCTCAACTCTAATACATACACGAAGCAAAAAACTTGAGAAAATAGAAAAACAAAAAGAAAACAAAAGCACCAATAACCTTCACATTTACCCTACCCAACCTGTGCCCCCAAGACAGCCACCCAACAGTTTTGTCCAAAACTCTCCCATTTTGCTCCCAAACTATGGTCACTCTTAACGAAGTCTTTAGATTCTGTAATTAATATGTGTACAATTGTGTCAACAAAAAGCAAAATATTCCTTAACTCTACAAGTATACTTTGTGTCTTCTTCTCTCTTTTGTTGTTCAAAAATGAACTAAATTTTTAAAAAATAAATAAACCCTACCAACTCACCAAAACCAGCCTTCCCTTCCCCAAGCATGGGAGGTGGGGGAATTCTTTACAACTAATGAATGAGTAAATGAATAAATAAAAGAAACAAGTCTGAAATAATGAATGCATGCCGAGTCAATGTTTCCCAGCCTGGAAGAGAGCACACAAGACCATCTGCAAAGCTCTTTCCAGCCCACAAACAACTAATGGGACGAAAGGCGGAGGAACTTCCCTGGCGGTCCAGTGGTTAAGACTCCTGAGCTTCCACTGCAGGGGGATGCAGGCTTGATACCTGGTTGGGGAACTAAGATCCCACATGCCCATCCCTCTTGGCACAGACAAAAAAAAAAAAGGGGGTGGGGGGAATGCCTAGCAGCTCATGACCACCTACTCTGTGCTAGCACCAAGAAGCCCTTCAGGGTAGGCATAATTATCTTCATGTAGCAGAGAAAACAACGGGGCAAAGAGAGAGCAAGAAAGTGGCCCAAGTATACACAGATAGTTAAAGAAAGACCAGGGATGTGAATCCAGGTCTCCTGGCTCCACAGTGAATTACTTCCTCTAAGTATTATAAATTATGATATTATAACTATATCTTAAATATATTCTTACTCTATGTAATGACAGTATTGTATGAGTATCAGTATTATAAGACATTATATTGCTTGTAAAGCCAATGAAAAGCACAGGCATCTAAATGACCAACTGCTACCATTCTATACAATCCCTGACCCTATAGAACAGCTGAACTTGCCCACAAATCATCACTGATCTGAGAGGGAAAAGGAAGAGGCCAAATGGTACCCAATTCTGCCTTGTGTCCTGAAGAATTCCTAGCAGCTCCGCTCCTGGTGTATTCCCCCCAATAGAACATTTCATGAGAAGGGCTTCCCCTCCCCACACAAGCCGATGACTGCAGGCGTGAATCCATGGTGGGTATCAGTCCCATTACCAGCCAACTCTGACTTCTTGATGTAACCTGCAATTCCACCCATTGTAATTCGGTGTAAGTGGCCGAACTTTCAAGAGTGTCTCCCTCTGCTTTCCCTTGATCAGGAACAAAACAGCAAAGTAAATGCATGCCACTGAAGGGCATTTGTAGCGTGGTGATGTGAACGTTAAGAGAACGTAATTTACTGCCTTCTCCCCTCCTCCCAAGGCTGGCACAATGAAGATTTCTAACACAAATAATGTAAAAGGACAAAAGGCAAGACGAATGCTCCTTCTTCTCAAAAACTTCTGGGAAAAACCAAGGTCCTTGATGCACTATATTATTTCAGGCAGAGAGATTCCTGTGATAACATGAAACTGCACAATAGGAGAATTCCAGGCCCACCTAGCTACCAAAGAAATCCAGTCAATGCATGTTCTTTTTTCTTCTAGACAGTATTATACCCTCCCCCCCTCCAAGTTCTGCTTTTGCTGTCTTTTGGACAAAACTGCACCTAAAATCATGAGCAGGCCATGGAGAAAGCAGAAGAAAGATCTTGTGGTCATTACAAAGTTTCAAACAGTTTCAAAATCATCCTTAATTATGGGGAAAAAAAAAAAACCCCACTTGAGGCAGCTTAAAGTAGAATATACACAAAGAGGACAAATCCAAAAAATCCTTAGAAGAGTGAGCCTTGATGTCAGCGGCTGGATGCAGGAATGGGCCAGTGTGTGAGAGTGAACTAATGTTTGAAGCAATAACATCAAGGGAGTTGTGTACATGAAAATCCTAAAAAAGGAAGTGATAACATCAGGAAGCATAAATCCATTTTCTATTATTTCAGCCGCGTGGCTGACAGGATCTTGGTGCTCCAGCCTGGTGTCAGGCCTGAGCCTCTGAGGTGGGAGAGCTGAGTTCAGGACACTGGTCCACCAGAGACCTCCCGGCCCCTCGTAATATCAATCGGAGAGAGCTCTCCCAGAGACCTCCGTCTCACCGCTAAGACGCAGCTCCACTCAACAACCAGCAAGCTACACTGCTGGACACCCCATGCCAAACAACTAGCAAGACAGGATCACAACCCCATCCCTTAGCAGAGAGGCTGCCTAAAATCATAAGGTCACAGACACCCCAAAACACACCACCAGACGTGGTCCTGCCCACAAGAAAGACAACATCCAGCCTCATCCACCAGAACACAGGCACCAGTCCCCTCCACCAGGAAGCCTACAAAACCGACTGAACCAACCTAACCCACTGGGGGCAGACGCCAAAAACAGTGGGAACTACGAACGTGCACCCTGCGAAAAGGAGACCCCAAACACAGTAAGTTAAGCAAAATGAGAAGACAGAAAAATACACAGCAGATGAAGGAGCAAAGTAAAAACCCACAAGTCCAAACAAATGAAGAGGAAACAGATAGTCTACCTGAATAAGAATTCACAATAATGATAGAAAGATGATCCAAAATCTTGGAAACAGAATAGAGAAAATACAAGAAACGTTTAATAAGGACCTATAAGAACTAAAGAGCAAACAAACAATGATGAACAACGCAATAAATGAAATTAAAACTTCTCTAGAAGGAATCAATAGCAGAATAACTGAGGCAGAAGAACGGATAAGTGACCTGGAAGATAAAATAGTGGAAATAACTACCACAGAGCAGAATAAAGAAAAATGAATGAAAAGAACTGAGGACAGTCTCAGAGACCTCTGGGACAACATTAAACACACCAACATTCGAATTATAGGCGTCCCAGAAGAAGAGAAAAAGAAAGGGACTGAGAAAATATTTGAAGTGATTATAGTTAAAAACTTCCCTAATACGGGAAAGGAAATAGTCAATCAAGTCCAGGAAGTGCAGAGAGTCCCATACAGGATAAATCCAAGGAGAAACACGCCAAGACACATATTAATCAAACTATCAAAAATTAATACAAAGAAAAGAATATTAAAAGCAGCAAGGGAGGGCTTCCCTGGTGGCGCAGTGGTTGAGGATCTGCCTGCCAATGCAGGGGACATGGGTTCGAGCCCTGGTCTGGGAGGATCCCGCATGCCACGGAGCAACTGGGCCCGTGAGCCACAATTACTGAGCCTGCGCGTCAGGAGCCTGTGCTCTGCAACAGGCGAGGCCGCAATAGTGAGAGGCCCGTGCACCGCGATGAAGAGTGGCCCCCGCTTGCCGCAACTGGAGAAAGCCCTCACACAGAAATGAAGACTCAACACAGCCATAAATAAATAAATAAAAGAACATGAATTTCTAAAAAAAAAAAAAAAAAAACCTGCAGCTCGTTCTGATAAGAAACCTGAATAAGAAACCAATATATGAATAAAGCTTTAAAAGTTCTTTAAAAAAAAAAAAAAGGCAGCAAGGGAAAAGAAACAAATAACATACAAGGGAATCCCCATAAGGTTAACAGCTGATCGTTCAGCAGAAACTCTGTAAGCCAGAAGGGAGTGGCAGGACATATTTAAAGTGATGAAAGGGAAAAACCTACAACCAAGATTACCCAGCAAGGATCTCATTCAGATTCGACGGAGAAATTAAAACCTTTACAGACAAGCAAAAGTTAAAGAGAATTCAGCACCACCAAACCAGCTTTATAACAAATGCTAAAGGAACTTCTCTAGTCAGGAAACACAAGAGAAGGAAAAGACCTAAAATAACAAACCTAAAACAATTAAGAAAATGGTAAGAGGAACATACATATCGATAATTACCTTAAATGTAAATGGATTAAATGCTCCAACCAAAACACATAGACTGGCTGAATGGATACAAAAACAAGACCCACGTGTATGCTGTCTACAAGAGACCCACTTCAGACCTAGGGACACATACAGACTGAAAGTGACAGGACTGAAAAAGATATTCCATGCAAATGGAAATCAAAAGAAAGCTGGAGTAACAATTCTCATATCAGAAAAAATAGACTCTAAAATAAAAGGCTATTACAAGAGACAAAGAAGGACACTACATAATGATGAAGGGATCAATCCAAGAAGAAGATATAACAATTGTAAATATTTATGCACCCAACATAGGAGCACCTGCTAACAGCCATAAAAGGGGAAATCGACAGTAACACAATCACGGTAGGGGATTTTAACACCCCACTTTCACCAATGGACAGATCATCCAAAATGAAAATAAATAAGGAAAAACAAGTTTTAAATGATACATTAAACAAGATGGACTTAATTGATATTTATAGGACATTCCATCCAAAAACAACAGAATACACTTTCTTCTCAAGTGCTCATGGAACATTCTCCAGGATAGATCATATCTTGGGTCACAAATCAAGCCTTGGTAAATTTAAGAAAACTGAAATCGTATCAAGTATCTTTTCCGACCACAACGCTATGAGACTAGATATCAATTACAGGAAAAAACTCTGTAAAAAATACAAGCACATGGAGGCTAAACAATACACTACTAAATAACCAAGAGATCACTGAAGAAATCAAAGAGGAAATCAAAAACTACCTAGAAACAAATGACAATGAAAACACGATGACCTAAAACCTATGGGATGCAGCAAAAGCAGTTCTAAGAGGGAAGTCTATAGCAATACAATCTTACCTCAAGAAACAAGAAAAATCTCAACTAAACAACGTAACCTTACACCTAAAGCAACTAGAGAAAGAAGAACAAAAAACCCCCAAAAGTTAGCAGAAGGAAAGAAATCATAAAGATCAGATCAGAAATAAATGAAAAAGAAATGAAGGAAACGATAGCAAAGATCACTAAAACTAAAAGCTGGTTCTTTGAGAAGATAAACAAAATTGAGAAACCATTAGCCAGACTCATCAAGAAAAAAAGGGAGAAAACTCAAATCAATAGAATTAGAAATGAAAAAGGAGAAGTAACAACTGACATTGCAGAAATACAAAGGATCATGAGAGATTACTACAAGCAACTATATGCCAATAAAATGGACAACCTGGAAGAAATGGACAAATTCTTAGAAAAGCACAACCTTCCGAGACTGAACCAGGAAGAAATAGAAAATAAAAACAGACCAATCACAAGCACTGAAATTGAGACTGTGATTAAAAATCTTCCAACAAACAAAAGCCCAGGACCAGATGGCTTCACAGGCGAATTCCATCAAACAATTAGAGAAGAGCTAACACCTATCCTTCTCAAACTCTTCCAAAATATAGCAGAGGAACACTCCCAAACTCATTCTGTGAGGTCACCATCACCCTGATACCAAAACCAGACAAAGATGTCACAAAAAAAGAAAACTACTGGCTAATATCACAGATGAACACACATGTAAAAATCCTCAACAAAATACTACCAAACAGAATCCAACAGCACATTAAAAGGATCATACACCATGATCAAGTGGGGATTATACCAGGAATGCAAGGATTCTTCAATATATGCCAATCAATCAATGTGATAAACCATATTAACAAATTGAGGGATAAAAACCATATGATCCTCTCAACAGATGCAGAAAAAGCTTTCAACAAAATTCAACACCGATTTACGATAAAAACCCCCCAGAAAGTAGGCATAGAGGGAACTTAACATAATAAAGGCCATATATGACAAACCCACAGCAAACATCGTTCTCAATGGTGAAAACAAGACAAGGTTGTACACTCTCACCAGTATTATTCAACATAGTTTTGGAAGTTTTAGCCACAGCAGTCAGAAGAAAAAGAAATAAAAGGAATCCAAATTGGAAAAGATGTAGAGCTGTCACTGTTTGCAGATGACATTATACTATACATAGAGAATCCTAAAGATGCTACCAGAACACTACTAGAGCTAATCAATGAATCTGGTGAAGTAGCAGGATACAAAATTAATGCACAGAAATCTCTTGCATTCCTCTACACTAATGATGAAAAATCTCAAAGAGAAATTAAGGAAACACTCCCATTTACCACTGCAACAAAAAGAATGAAATACCTAGGAATAAACCTACCTAAGGAGACAAAAGACCTATATGCAGAAAACTATAAGACACTGATGAAAGAAATTAAAGATGATACCAACAGATGGAGAGATATACCATGTTCTTGGATTGGAAGAATCAGCATTGTGAAAATGACTCTACTACCCAAAGCAATCTACAGATTCAATGCAATCCCTATCAAACTACCAATGGCATTTTTCACAGAACTAGAACAAAAAATTTCACAATTTGTATGGGAACACAAAAGACCCCAAATAACCAAAGCAATTTTGAAAAAGAAAAACATAGCTGGAGGAATCAGGCTCCCAGACTTCAGACAATACTACAAAGCTACAGTAATCAAGACAGTATGGTACTGGCACAAAAACAGAAATATAGACCAATGGAACAGGATAGAAAGCCCAGAGATAAACCCACGCACCTATGGTCAACTAATCTATGACAAAGGAGGCAAGAGAATACAATGGAAAAAAGACAGCCTCTTCAATAAGTGGTGCTGGGAAACCTGGACAGCCACATGTAAAAGAATGAAAATAGAACACTCCCTAACATCATACACAAAAATAAACTCCAAAAGGATTAAAGACCTAAATGTAAGGCCAGACACACTATAAAACTCTTAGAGGAAAACATAGGCAGAACACTCTATGACATAAATCACAGCAAGATCCTTTTTGACCCACCTCCTAGAGAAATGGAAATAAAAACAAAAATAAACAAATGGGACCTAATGAAACTTAAAAGCTTTCGTACAGCAAAGGAAACCATAAACAAGACAAAAAGACAACCCTCAGCAGGGAAGAAAATATTTGCAAACAAAGCAACTGACAAAGGATTAATCTCCAAAATATACAAGCAGCTCAGTATCAAAAAAACAAACAACCCAATCCAAAAATGGGCAGAAGACCTAAATAGACATTTCTCCAAAGAAGATACACAGATTGCCAACAAACACATGAAAGGATGCTCAACATCACTAATCATCAGAGAAATGCAAATTGAAACTACCATGAGGTATCACGTCACACCGGTCAAAATGGCCATCATCAAAAAATCTACAAACAATAAATGCTGGAGAGGGTGTGGAGAAAAGGTTAACCTCCTGCACTGTTGGTGGGAATGTAAATTGATACAGCCACTATGGAGAACAGTATGGAGGTTCCTTAAAAAACTAAAAATAGAACTACCATATGACCCAGCAATCCCACTACTGGGCATATACCCTGAGAAAACCATAATTCAAAAAGAGTCATGTACCACAATGTTCATTGCAGCACTATTTACAATAGCCAGGACATGGAAGCAACCTAAGTGTCCATCAACAGATGAATGGATAAAGAAGATGCGGCACATATATACAATGGAGCATTATTCAGACAAAAGAAGAGACGAAATTGAGTTATTTGTAGTGAGGTGGATGGACCTAGAGTCTGTCATACAGAGTGAAGTAAGTCAGAAACAGAAAAACAAATACCGTGTGCTAACACATATATATGGAATCTACAGGAATAAAAAAAGGTTCTGAAGAACCTAGGGGCAAGACAGGAATAAAGATGCAGACGTAGAGAATGGACTTGAGGACACAGGGAGGGGGAAGGGTAAGCTGGGACGAAGTGAGAGAGTGGCATGGACATATATACACTACCAAATGTAAAACTGATAGCTACTGGGAAGCAGCTGCAGAGCACAGGGAGCTCAGGTCGGTGCTTTGTGACCACCTAGAGGGGTGGGATAGGGAGGGTGGGAGGGAGACACAAGAGGGAGGGGATATGGGAATATATGTATATGTATAGCTGATTAACTTTGTTATACAGCAGCAACTAACACAACATTGTAAAGCAATTATACTCCAATAAAGATGTTAAAAAAAAATCCTTAAATCCAAATAAAAAGGCAAGAACCAAGAAATAACCATATTCAATTTGCTGAGACTTTCTGAATATATTTTCACAAGTTAGTTGATAATTTCCTATTTTTCCAGAAACAGCAGATTCTCTGGTCCAGATGGGCACTTTCTCCTGGGCTGAGCAGCTCTTGTAGAAGTATGCATATTTTATTTAATCAACGTTCTTAAAGGTTATTCACCCAACTTCAATATATTTGCAGAAGAGTATACTCAGTAGAGTCTATCAGCTTCACAAAATGAACATTCTTGTGTTACCAGCAACCAGATCAAGAACATGATGAACTGCCCCACTCCCAGTCTCTACCCTCTCCCACCTCTTCCCAAAAGGCAATCAATACCCTAACTCCTATCACCAGAGGTCGGTTTTCCCTGGGACGTTATATAAATGGGATCACGGTTCTTGTGCTCAACACAATGTTTGTGAGGTTCAGCCACGTTGTTGCATGTAACGGTAGTCTACTTGCATTATTACAGCACACTCCCTTGTATGACCATACAATATGTGCTATACTGTGGGTGCACACTTTGTTCATTCCTGTCCCCAGCTATCATGAATAGTGCTGCGAGGGACACACTTGTACATCTTTTGGTGTACAACTGCACACATATCTGTTGGAACTGAACTGCTAGATCATATGGTCTGTACTTAGTCAGCTTCAGTAGATACCGTCAAACAGTTTTCCAAAGTGATTGCACTAATTTGCATTCCCAGTTGATCAGCCTTCCTATTGATCTAAGAAGTTTTTCCAAGGTTTAACTGGTTTTGAATTTTTATCAAGTGATGCACATTCACAGTTTTAAGAAGCAAATAATCCCATAAGGGATTATAATGCAAAAGATCAGTGTCGTGCCCCACCCTGAAGTCCTATTCCCCAGAGCTAAGCATTTTCAATTCCTTTAGTGCCTTTTCCCAGCATTTATCTTTATTTTCCTATACATTCATATTTTCATTCCTTAATTGATTGTTTTTAAGGATTATCTATTGATTTCCTCCTATAGAAAAAAAAGTTTTAGCACTCTTCATCCTATGCCTCCACCATCCCCACACACATTTCACATCTACCTTCTTCATAATACAGCTTTATCAAGATGTTCGTTGTATCAACAGAACAAGATGTTATTGTTTAAATTATTGCTATGCAACTATTATTCACAAATGAAACCAATACTATACTATAACTGCACTTCCTTTCTTATGCAAAATTTTGTTTTCCCTGAAGTTAGTGATTGCCTTTATTTTTCACCTACTCAATTTTCTGACTATCAGTTTTTCTCAGACTCTTTGGCGGAAATAGAAAATCCCTTCCAAAAGGGTCCAACTCCTTGGGAATCCATCCGTACTGCATTTTCCCTCTGAAGTTTTGTGGGGTTTGGGGGTTTTTGGTTTTTTGGGAAAAGACCTCTGTCTTCCTGCTGAGAGTCCTGGACAGCTGTCATACTAGGAAATTCCTTTATCATTATCCTAAGAATTCCTTTACTGCTTCTCAGAGATGGATTCCCTGTCTCCAAAATCTTACATTTTCTTTCTTGATATTTTCTCTTGCTTACTGGAGCAAATCATCCAGTAGCTCCCTGAAGGTACATCTTCTGAGACCTCCCATCCATGTCTGCCTTCTTCCTGCACATTTCATTGACAGTTTGGAGGCATTTGAATGTCTAGGTTAGAAGCCAGTGCTCAGCTTTGAAGACACTGCTCCCTTGACTTGCTTCATGTTTGCCGCTGAGAAGTGGGATCTCATTGCGATTCCTGATACTTTGATGTGTGACCCATTTGCTCTTCTCTGGAAAACTTTAGCCCTTTCTCTTTTTGTCCTGGTGCTCTGAAATCCCATGGTCACGTGCCTTGGTGTAGACTCATGTGCAGACTACAGTGAGTCTTCTCCATTTGGAGATTCAAGTTCTTTGGTTCTCAATACATATAGGATTTTTTTTTTTTTAATTCTTCCCTTTCTGTGTCTCTCTTGGTTGGTTATTGGACCAACTGTACTGATTCTCTGATTTTCTCATAATTATTCTTCTGCTATCCATTCCTTTGTTCTTTTGTTTTACTTTCTAGGAGATTCCCTCAACATTAACTTCCAATCTTCTAATGATTTCTTTTCATTTCTGCTATAATATTTTTAATTTCTAAGAGCTCTTTTTTCTTCAGTCGTTTTTAAAAAATAGCATTGTATTTTGTCTCATCAATGAAATATCTTCTTTTCTTTGTGAGAATATTAATTATAGTGTATTTAATTAAGTTACCTTCTGTTCCTTTCACTAACACTGTGTTCATCAAGTACATTTTCTCAGAGGCTTTGCTTTGGTTTTTCTCATTTGAGAACAGAAGCTTTCCTCAACAGTCTGGGGACTCCTTCCTATATATCCATTGACACTTAAAAGAGAGGCAGTAAAAAGCTGATTGGCAGTTCTCTGTGAGTAGGCAGGGCTTTACTGGAAAGTGAGTGGGTAGAAATTTATCTAATTCATCAGAGATCTTTCCCTTGGAATGGTCAATTGCTACCAAGAAAAGTCCTCCCTTCTCTGCCTGGGGAGTGTGTACCAGGCTGCCTATATTCTGGGAATTGAGAACAGGAAAAGGATTGGAATGAAAACTCTCTTCCTTTATTTCATTTTAATGTCTGAAGCCAGACATTGCTCCTGACGTCCTCAAAGTGGGTCCCTTCTGATGGAGTTTCTCCAGAGACAAACTTCCTTTCTCCAGATGCTGTGGGGAAGGAGCCATTATCTGGCTCTTTGGAGTAAGAAGGGGCATCTGGGAATAAAACTATTACATATGCAGTATGAATAGGGCTGTTTTTTGCTTTTTTTTTTTCTTGAATTGCAATCAACAGAAATAGACTCTGGCAATTTAAATGGGAAAGGAGTTTGTTAACTGGTGGGTGGTTCACTGAATTCTTGGGAGGGCTGAAGAACCAGGCTCCAGGCTCATCTTATAGAACTATGCCCACAGAACAGGCCTGACGAGGAAATCTTCACAGACTCTGCTACCCTACTGAGCACCAAAGTAGATCATCACTGCTCCGATCCCCACTGACGCCAGAGCTACTGAGTTGGCCAAAAAGTTCATTCCGGTTTTCCACAGCATCTTATGCAAAATATATTAAGAAACTTGAACTTACAACCACTGATTACTGCTTCCACTAAAAGCCTGAGTCTCCTGCTTAAAAAATGAAAATACACATAGATCCTCTCCCTTCAGTACTCTTTTTTTTTTTTAAAACATCTTTATTGGAGTATAATTGCTTTACAATGGCGTGTTAGTTTCTGCTTTATAACAAAGTGAATCAGTTATACATATACATATGTCCCCATATCTCTTCCCTCTTGCGTCTCCCTCCCTCCCACCCTCCCTATCCCACCCCTCTAGGTGGTCACAAAGCACCGAGCTGATCTCCCTGTGCTATGCGGCTGCTTCCCACTAGCTATCTATTTTACATTTGGTAGTGTATATACCTAGTCCATAGTCATGTGACCTGACTGTGCCAATCAGATACACATAAAATTTTAACACAGAAGAGTACTGACAGAAGGAGACTCAGTACGTTTCTGTGTTAAAATTTTATGTGTATCTGATTGGCACAGTCAGGTCACATGACTATGGACTAGCTGTAGGAGAAGCTGGGATTTAGAGTTCAGATTGAGGAAGCAAGACTCATAACTTTAGGTTTCCCTAAATATGAAAAAGTTACTCAAAAGATGATGGACAGCCAAAAATATGAAGGCTAGCCTCTACTGAACTGAATCCTTCACATCTGTCTTTAGAGGTATCTGTGGGCCCCAATTTTCAAGTCTCTAGGATTCTGTGGGGGAAGCTGGCTTGCTTCTTGTTGGGATTTCACTCTCCAGGCCCTTAGTTCCAGCTTTCTTGCTCTGCTAATCTAGTTGCCATTTGTCCATTTGCCTTCCGTCTTCTCAACTCTCATTGAAATCCTTAATTTGCTATTGTTTCTTCTCCTATGCTCTTTGTCATTGTAGGTTTCTAATTTTTTAATTCCTTTTCCATCATTTTAGTGGGGTTCAGGAGGGAGCAGAAATCAATGTGTGCTATGTTTAATCAGAATTTCAGCTATCTTTTGTGCAGCTATGAAGAAGAATGTATGTCCCAAGGTGATTTATTGATTATTCAATGGACTAGAATAAACTCTTGAAAAATTTAAAATTTCTCCATGGGCTCAGATACATCAAGACTGCCACCCTCACCTGCTGACATTCTTCTACCCAGGCAAGAAGCCAGGCCTGTGTGTATTTGAATAATGAACTTTTCTTGCTGGGAATTTTATGTATTTCAGGAATGAAAAAAAAAAAAATTAGCAAGGTGAGTCCCTCTTTGTTTTCACCACATGGTGGAGAAAGGCAGCTCCATTCTCCTGAAATGAAGGCATTTCTCTGCCTCTCTCTCTCTGTCTCGATTCAATTTGAAAATCTCAGGGAAGGATTCCTATTGGCTGGCTTGGATCATGCACCCACCACAGTGAGGGAGCGTGAGGATCTGGGACTGATCCAGCCTGGCTTCGTCTGTGACTGGAGCGTGGGTCTGTCACCACAAGAGGTTAGGGGAGTGATGCAAGGCAATCACAGGCAAGGGCAACCTAATATGTGTACACGGCACTGCTGTACAGTGGAACTTCCCGAATATCACATCACCATTGCAAGATGCAGACGGGGAAAATAAACTTGCAATGAGCTGAATGATGCCCACAAGACATATCCACACCTGCATCCCTGGAATCTATGAATGTTACCTTATATAGCAAAAAAAGGAATGTGCAGATGTGATTAAGGATCCTGAGATGGAAGATTATTCTGGATCATCTGGCTGGGCCGTTTAGGCTGGGTGTAGTCCTGCTGACACCTTGATTTAGCACCATTAAAGTTAGTTTGAATTTCTGGCCTCCAGAAAGAATGAACTTTTGTTGTTTTAAGCCACCAGGTTGTATTTTGTTACAGCAGCCATAGAAGACTAATACAGACTTAATACAGACTCAATAATCTCTGAGAACAAAGCAATCAAGAGGAAGGGAGTATACTCAGTAGAATGGGAACTAACCAGGAACTAGATGCCCTGGGAATCCTCAAGTCCAAACACTGCCACTGATACTTCTGTCACCATAGACGAGACACAATCTCAGAGCCTCGCCTTCTTTACCGATAACGTGGGCTAATAATACCTGATTCACAGTATTCCGCTGAATAATGAAAGAAATAAGAAAATAAAATAGGAAAGAAATAGAACTGACACTGCTTTGTAAATTTAAAAGTGCAATTTAAAATGTATAATGATTACATTTAATAGATAAATTCATCCAAACCATTCCCATAAGTTAAAAGACAAGTACTACTGGGACTTTTAACTTTTAAAATGTAGGACATGGGGGATCTCCCTGGTGGCACAGTGGTTAAGAATCTGCCTGCCAGTGCAGGGGACACGGGTTCGAGCCCTGGTCCGGGAAGATCCCACATGCCACAGAGCAACTAAGCTTGTGTGCCACAACTACTGAGCCCGCGCTCTAGAACCCACGAGCCACAACTACTGAGCCCACGTGCCACAACTACTGAAGCCCGTGCGCCTAGAGCCTGTGTTCCACAACAAGAGAAGCCACCGCAATGAGAAGCCCGCACACCGCAACGAAGAGTGGCCCCCGCTCACCGCAACTAGAGAAAGCCCACACGCAGCAACGAAGACCCAAAGCAGCCAAATATAAATAAATAAACAAATTTAAATAAATTAATTAAATGTAGGACAATGACTTGCACTGGAATTCACTGGATGGAACAGGAAGGCTTGGGAATTTGGCTAACAGAAACCTGAGTTCTGGGGAAAGAACTGATTTACTTTCTTCATCTAAGGTCAGCAATTTCAACCACCTAGGCAAGCTACCCACCCATTCCAAGCTAAACGTGCTTTGCCATAAAGACTAGACACAATATATCACATCTACCAGGCATGATAAACTGCAACTTTGAAAGAAATTCAGTCCATTCAAATGGCACTGTTGCTGTTCCAAACATCTGCAGAATGACTCTTTGAGAATTTTTTCCAAAGCCAATTTTACCAGCCAAACAAGCAAACAAATAAACAATTCACTAATTCAAGCTAAGCCTTTGATTTGACTCCAAAATGGTGTTCCCCAGCATAACTTCCCACCTTATTCACAAGACTTGGCTGTGAAAGTATTTAGGAAAGTTCCAAAAATGAACACTATCCTCAAAGGACCAAGATTTGCTAACATCAAAGATGTTCTGAAAAGAAAAAAATTACACCAGAAGGTCATTCCAAAAAAGGAGATCCAAGAGTGTTTCAAACAATGGTAAATCACTCCAGTGAGTTTCTAGTTCCCCTAGAGAGACTAATTGTGAGGCAGATGTGCTCATTTCTCTGTACTGAGAAGCACAAGACTCTGGCAGGAAAGACTTGGGTATTGGAGACAGACTGACCTGAGTTAGAATCCAGCTCCATCACCCACCTGCTGGGGGGAGCTCGAGTGAGTCATGTATCTTCTCTGTTTCCTCTTCCATAAAATAAAGATAATATCTTGGGTGACCATTTAATTTATTGTCCATCCAGGGCACTTTGGAAAGTGAAACAGGGCTCTTTTAATATTTGCATCAAGACAACAGGCAAACCAGGATGCTAGTCATCCTAATAGCCAACTCCTTTCAGGGTTTTTGTGAGAATGAAGTAACATAAGAGATGCACAGAGTGTGCTTAAATGAAAGCCCAATAAAAGTTACACCGGGTTTACAAAAAAAAAATCCATTGACTTGCTGGTGAGGCCTGTTTGCTCCAACAGGTCTTGGTTTCAAATGCCTTTTATTTACAACTCTGTGCAGGTCTGGCCCCTTGCCAGGTCCACTATGATAAATGGGTGTGTGTTTTCCACTGACTGCTTGGCAGGGCTGCTGACACGGCCTTTCTGCCCACCATCTGTAGGGCATCACCAGTGAGTGGCAGGCTTCCCTGTGAGCCCAACCAGGGAGGTGGCAGCACAAGGCCCATTGATCATTTGCTCTGCACGCAAGAGCTGACCGGACGGTGCAGTTTCCGGGGTTGTAACGGGCTCAACGTGGACGCTTGCGCTTGAACGGCTGAACTTTCTCAAGAAAAGTCAATTAAGTCCAAGTGCATCTGCACATCCAACAGTATACAGTAGGCACTCACACTTCTCCATTTCACCCTGGGATGACAGAAATTTCTTTGGAGAAAAAGGTTGTTAATAATCCAAGTCCTATATAAGCTGTTCTACTCTTTAAGGTTAGTACCTACTTCGGGAACAAATATATCTGATTATCTTAACAGGAAGTCAGGGTTCTCTGAAGAGCTCCAGCCATGTTTAGTCTTCTGTCGGCTCCTTAGACCTCCCTGAACAAACTGCGGTCATAATAACACCAATGAAAACAGAATCCTGTAAAGATGAGGGGCACAGACTCAGGTCACGGTCTGCCTGGATTTGTAACCTGCCACTTATTAGCTATGTGAGCTTGGGAAGGACCTGAACCTCCTGGTGCCTCAGTTTCCTCATCTGTTAAATGGAAATAATAAGAGTAGCTAATTTTTGAGCAACTGAGTTAAGTGAGCCGCTTGTAAGTAGTAAGCCCTATGCAGATTTTGTTAAATTTTGTGGGTTTTTTATAATAAAACAGCAACAGCATCACAATAATATAAGCTCCCGTCTCCTAGGTCCTTACTATGAACTAAGTATTTCAAAGGCTCCGGCCGCTTTTTCCTGACATCATGCCAACCCCAGTTCTCACACACCAGCTGGGAGTCCTACAAGTCAGTTCAATTCCAGCGCTAACTCACCGGAGACCGCCCCCCACTTCACACAGCAGCCGCAAATGGGGTCCCCAGACTACCCTCCCTTCTGCCCAGCTGACTACAACCTCAGGGGTTCCCAGGACCCCTCCTTAGGTTTAGTCATTTGTTAGAATAACTCACAGAACTCAAGAAAGCGCTGTACTTATTGTTACAGTTTATTATAAAGGAAACAAATGAACAGTCAGGGGACGAGGCACATAGGGAGCGGTCAGAAAGGGTCCCGAGTGTAGGCGCCTCTGACCCCGTGGAGCTAGGGTGTGCCACCCTCCTGGCACTTCAGTGTGTCAACTTGGAAGCTCCCTCAACCTTCATCGTTCCCCGTGTTTTTATCAAGTTTCATTACGCAAACACAATTCATTAAATCATTGGCCATTAGTAACTGAACTCAGTCTTCAACCCCTCTCCCTTCCCTGGAGGTGGGGGGGGCCGAAAGTCCCCCCTCTCTAATCGTTTGCCTGTTTTTCTGGCAACCAGCTCGCTAGGAATGCTACCATGAGTCACCTCATTAGCATACAAGGCACGTTCCTCTCCTAAGGAAATTCCAAGCGTTCTAGGAGCTCCATGCCAGGAACTCGGGTCTTATACAAGTTCTTTGAGCATGTTATCTCATTATTATTATTCCTTTCGGAGGATGAGAAAACTGAGATTCTGAAAGGTTGAGTTACCTGCCCCAGGTCACACGGCTGTAGGTGACAGAGCTAGGAATGGCCCCGCGTCTGTCCAACCTTAGGCCCTTTTGTTCCTTCCTCTACACCAGACACATGGCCCAAAGTCCAGCAGTCAGAGAAGGATGTGTCCAAAGGAAGCAGGCTGTCTCTCACTCTGATGTCCCGAATTCATCCCTGTGGACTGACAGCTTGTCACCACGGAGCGGGAGAGCTGTCACTAAAAGTGAAAGAGCTGATTCACTCTGGGAACCCTTTGGGGGGACAGCAAGATGGTGGTGGTCCCCTGTCAGGTGCTGAGTTTGATGCAAAAAGAGGAAAGCAGCTTCTTCCTCACTTCACGGAAGTACAGCACCCAATTTGGAAAGCAAGCAAGCCCCCAGGCCTGGCTGCAGACAAAGAAAGAGCCAGCACCGCTGGGCCTGGCGAAGACCACAGGCCCTCATGGACGTGCTGAAACCGAGCAGGACCCCGTGGGGCTCCTGGGCACGGAAGCCTTTCTGTGTCCCCCGTTTCTTGTTTGGAGGGAGCAGAGTCCAGACTCCACGACCTTCCCTGAGTTCCAAAGGGCAGATCCGAACAGCTGCTAATCAGGGAAGGGAGGGGACGCAGAGACAAGGGAGGAGCGGTCAAGAAACAACAGTGCAGCCTCGGGGCAGGGTCCTGGTTCCGCCTCAAGGGATACACATAACAATATCTTTGAGCTCTTTTACAGAACTAAAACCCCCAACAAATGGCAGATGTTAGCATTCTTCATTCCAGAGAAGCTCACAGTTTGATAACCTTGAAGAGCTCATCAGGGAGACCAGCTGAAGGCAGACTGAAGGAGGGCAGCCCCTGCACACACCCTGATCCTTACCAGCAACCCCACCCTTGAACCGCTGCTATAAAACCCCTCACCAAATCCTCCCGGGTTGGGACCCAAAGATTTTCAGGGCACGAGCCCACTGTATCCCCCTTTGCCTGGCAAAGCAACAGAGCTACTCTTTTCTATTAATACTTCACCCAAAACTCTGTCTCCGAGATTCAATTCGGCACCAGCGCACAAAGGCTGAGCTTTCGGCATGCAAGTCAGCAACCACAGCAGAAGACGGAAGAAAGAGAAAGTTCCAGAAGTCCCTGACCACACAAGTGACTGAATGGATTTGTTCACGGGTGCATGAAAATTCCTGGCCAAGACCCTGCAAGATGCCTGCGGGTTACTCTGAAGGAACAGGCACTGCGTGTGCAAAAACAGACAGCTGCCAGGCCAGTTAGGGCTCCACTGAGTCCCACAGGCACATAGATGCTGGGCTAAGATAAAATCCAACCTCAGATTCGATTTCAGAAGGGTAACATTTGACACATTCTTCTCTTATTTCTGTAAAATTTAAGAGCCAACTGATACGTGATTAATGCAAATTTTTTTTTTGCATTCAAGTTAAGCCCTCCAAAAATGTGTCTTATTAAACCCAGACAACTGGTCTGTATGTAGAGATAGCATGTGATGGGGGGATGTGAACGACCAAGATCTATTTTAATTACAGTAGGACCACAAGCGGACCTTCCCAGTTCACCGTCACAGCTGCCATGAAAGTCTTCATCCAGGTAAACCTGACCATTTTCACACTGAAACCCATAATAATGATAATAAAAATGCCGCTCCAGATGAAACAATAGAACAATGAGAGGTTTATTAGTGCTCCCTCTGACATCCAAACTGGAAAGTCCGCCTATGCTGATAGATCAGTTAGGGACAAAAAAGAGCTGCTCATTTAACAGAATTCGTTTTGCAGTCTCATCACATCAGAAGGGGGCTAAAAAAAAAAAAAAATAGTCACCTGGGGGAATATGTGAGGATTGCGAATGTAAACACTGTTGATGGTTTTCTCAGGTTCAATTTTATCTTGACTTAGCAGCCACCTTCATTAAGCAAACATTTTTCAGTTCAATTGCACTTTGAGTGAAGCCAGCTGCCATCATCAGGCAAACGTTAGATTTGGGACACGTGTCCATACAAAAATGATTTGCTCTATTGACTGCCACACCGACAGAACAAACTCTGGACCAGCTGAGTCTATCAGAATCAGCTTCTTTTATCCTCACCTCGCCACCCCCTCCCCTCAAATCCCCTGTCCGTCAGAGAAAACTGTCAGTTGCTACGGGTCTCTCTCCGTCTCTCCAAGGGCTGTTATGGCCCCGAAATGCAGGACCTCACACCCACTGCCTCAGAAGAGGACTCTCACTCCAGCTGGCTCAGTCATCTTGCTTCAGGGGACAAACCGGATACATCAGACACTCTCGTGGCTACTGAACAGTGTAAACTTACAGCTGTCTCATGAACTAGTTCAGGGTCAAACACTCCTAGTCTCTGAACTGCAATCCTGTGTTGCCTTTGCTCCTACTCCTCTAAGATTATCCCAGAACTATTGTGCAAAGGAAAAATCCTACACAGAAGCTGGCATCTTGCTTCGTGCTTTCCATCCCAACCTCCAAATCCAGAGTTTTGCAATCAAGACTTAAGAAATCTCCTAGACACTGAGGTTAGTGCCGATGACGATGTTCGCTGTGGGCAATGAGCAGGGTGGATTCTGTTCAGGGCAGACTTTCCTAGCTATGGGTCTGGACCCCAAGGAAAACTCCTCACAGCTGTTGGCTGATCTTCATGCTACAGAGGGACCAGACCTGTAGTGCTGGCCTGTGGAAGTCTGACCCCCAGACACTTGAAGGGAATTTCTGTTAACTCTGTAAGGATCTGTGTCAACTGAAGGTGGCTACAAATTCTTTGCCACTCCTTCCATCAAGAGGTGGGTCCACTACCTTGAGGGCATCATGCTGAGTGAGTTAAGTCAGACAGAGAGAGATAGATACTGTATGACCTCACTTATATACAGAATCTTAAAAAAAACCAAAATGAACCCCAAAAACAAACAAAAAAGATACATGCACCCCAATGTTCACAGCAGCACTATTTACAATAGCCAAGACATGGAAGCATCCTAAGTGTCCATCGACAAATGGATGGATAAAGAAGATGTGGTGCATACACACAATGGAATATGACTCAGCCATAAAAAAGAATGAAACAATGTCATTTGCAGCAACATGGATGGACCTAGAGATGATCAAACTAAGTGAAGTAAGTCAGGTAGAGAAAGACAAATATCATATGATATCGCTTACATGTGGAACCTAAAAAAAACGATACAAGTGAAATTATTTGCAAAACAGAAACAGACTCACAGACATAGAAAACAAACCTATGGTTACCAAAGCGGGGGGGGGGGGGGGGGGGGGGATAAGGAGATTGGAATTAACATATACACACTATTATATACAAAACAGATAAACAACAAGGACCTAATATATAGAACAGGGAACTGTATTCAATATCTTGTAATAACCTACAATGGAAAAGAATCTGAAAAAGAATCTGAATCACTATACACCTGAAACTAACACAACACTGTATATCAACTATACTTCATTTGAAACAAACAAACAAACAAACTCGTAGAAACAGATCAGATTGGTGGTTGCCAGAGGCCGGGGGTGGGGGTGGGTGAAATGAATGAAAGGGGTCAAGAGGTACAAACTTCCAGTTACAAGATAAACGAGTCCTAGGGAGGTAATGCACAGCATTACATAGCTCACTACAGTTAATAATACTGGATGGTATATATGAAAGTTGCCAAGAGAGTAGATCTTAAAAGTTCTCAGCACAAGAAAAAAAAAATTGTAACTATGTGTGATAACAGATGTTAACTAAACACTGTGGCGAGTGTTTCACAATATATACATGTATCAAATCATTATGCTGTACACCTGAAACTAGTAAAATGTTATATGTCACTTACAGCTCAAATAAAAAATAATTAAGAAGTGGGATCCATTTATTCTCCCTGTAAAGAAAAAGACTGGGGCTTCCCTGGTGGCGCAGTGGTTGAGAATCTGCCTGCAAATGCAGGGGACACGGGTTCGAGCCCTGGTCCGGGAAGATCCCACGTGCCGCGGAGCAACTGGGCCCGTGAGCCACAACTACTGAGCCTGCGCGTCTGGAGCCTGTGCTCCGCAACAAGAGAGGCTGTGATAGTGAGAGGCCCGCGCACCGCGATGAAGAGCGGCCCCCACTTGCCGCAACTAGAGAAAGCCCTCGCACAGAAACGAAGACCCAACACAGCCATAAATAAATAAATTAAAAAAATAATAATACACAGGTCACTGAAAACGATGAAGGTTGGGGACAGTTCGTTATGCACTAATAGATCATTGGAATAGAATTCATTTACCGAAGATGCTTATCTTGATCATGGCAAGCATTTTCCCACATCAGGGCCTTTACACTTTTTTTTTTCCTTCTGCCTGGGATGCTGTTCTTCTAATTGCTTCTGCCTGGGATGTCTGTCTGCCCAGGTCCTTCTAAGCGCTCAGGCTGTACGTCAAACACCTCCAGCTTAGAAAGGCCTTCCCTGACCACCCTTTCTGAAGTGTGTGCTCCCAACACACACAATCCGAGTCTCCCTTTATCCCAACACCCAATTGAAATACCTTCCTTGGCTCATTTTTTTACTAGTTAATAATGGGTGTCCCCATTCCTTAAGAATATGGAGCTTTGTCTTCTCTGTTCATGGCCATGATTTCAATCACCCAGAACAGTGTGTGGCACATATTAGGTACTCAAGAAATATTTGCCGACCAAACTAAACATTCCTTTAAAAAAAAAAAAATTGAAGACTATGTATATCACCAGAATACTTGAGGAAACAAAATGGACCTCCAAGAGGAAAAAGTTGTAAATTGTGACAAAATTACATTGTAATAAAGCAAATAAAAGCTTTTACCCCTCACTTAACCAGGTTCTTGTGGTTCTTGTGTTTCCAAATTAAGAATCTAAAGGAATGTTTTAAAATTTTCCGTCCTGATTCTCCAGAGTAAGACGCTGGACATTAAAATATCATTTACAACAGACATTACTCCATTATCGAGCAATGCTTCCCTCTTAAATGCAACCCATTTTTCTCACCTCAAGATTTCAATTTAACATGTACACGAAGGTGCAATTTTGTTAAGCGAAAACCGTGAATTCAAAGGTATTGCCACAGTGCCACCTGGTGGTGAATGCTGATTCTGCACATTTGTCTCCTGACGCAGCGTGGGAATAAGGAGGAAAGGGAATCTTGCACCTCAGATTACAAAGTGTGTGACATATGCGATCTAATTCGAGATGCAATGGTTTGACACGGATAATATTATTCCCGTGTCATGGAGGCTGAGAGAAGGGAAAGGACAAACATTTATTGATACCTAATACGGACTGTATTAGGTAAGGCCTTTTGAATCATTTTTCTCGTTTAATACTTGAAATAATCTCGGGATATTGATACTACCCTCATGTAAATAAGCAGACTTGCATGCGCACCGTGATGTTCAGTGTCTCGTCAGACATCTAGTCAATGGAGGTTTGGATCCAGGAATGCTGGCCTCTGAGCCTGTTTCCACTGTATTGTACGCTAAACAGCTTCACCAAGTTTGCCAAGCCGGTAAATGTTAGAGACAAAACCAAAGCCCCAGACTTCTGGCTCCAAAGTTAACTCATTCTATAAACATTTATTGAGTGCCTACTCTATGCCAGAGATTGTGCTGGATGCTGGGACATCCCAGTGACCCGTATCTATCACTGTGTTCTTCCTACAGCCCCAGAAAGCCACTGATTGCCTTTTCTTTCAAAATGTGACCAACACATCAAAATCCAGCAGGCTCTAGTCAACTCTGGATAATAATTTCATCCACTCATTCATTCATCCAACAAATAGTCATCAAACTAAATTTCATTGTGGGCAAAAGCAGAAGTAGTTCCTGCCATCATGGAGCTTATAGCACAGTTGGGGAGACAGATATTCATCAAATAATCACAATAAAATGTAAAATACCCATCGTGGCAGAGTTGTGGGTAGGAGAGATATGGTACATAAGGGCATATAATAGGGAGAGTTGACAGTTCAGATCATCAGGAAGTCATGAGGAAGCCAATAGGATAAGTAGGAGTTATGGAGGCAAAGAGGAGAGGAAAGAATTCCAGGCGGAGGAACCTGCATGTGCAAAGGGCCTGAGGTACTTGACGGATCTATATCATCCTAAATACAAAAATCCTTTCCACCAGGCTTCTGCCTTACATCAGAAAACAGAAGTACATTCTAAGGACCTCAGATGCACTCAGAAAACCTAAGAAAATTGAAACAATCCCAAGATGCCCATTTTGCAACTATCAACTAATTAGAAGAGCCTCAAATTTGTGTACTACTTTCAATTTCCAAAACACTTTTACACCCAGATTATGTTTACTCTTTCCCAAAGGGAAACGTATGGTTATTCTTGCACACACAGAGGAGAGGGAGGCCCAGAAAAGCCAAATGAGCTGTCCACATTAGCCGGTAGCCCTCACAAAACTTCACAATCCCAATCCAATTATGTTTTCACCACACTTCCTGGTGTTAAATTACAGTGTAACTTATTCCATGGTCACTGCTAATTTACCACGCTGCAATCTGAGAGTAACCATTTGACAACTAAATCAAAATCAATTCTGATTTTCACATTATTAATGTTCTTAGCTTTCTAGACAACAATTTTGCTACACGTAATTCATTGATCAGCAGTACTTCGGTTAATATTCTGGTCTAAAAAACAGATACCAGTCTCACGTTTTCTTGGCTATCTGATCAACACTCAGCTGGGGAATTTAATCAACCGATCGATTTCAAACTAGTTTAGTTAATTTTTTCCACTGAATTGCTCAATTCTTTAATGGATTTTTAGCAAATTGATCATAAGAGTTGGGAAGATATAACAGGATAAATCAATTAACTTTAAACTTAGTACGAGAGTGGGATAGGAGGGAATAAAAGCTGTCATTTGATAAAATAGATAAAATTCAAACCCGTGGTAAACTGCATTCACCAAAATAGCTACCAGAAAAAAGCAAACCCTGTCATTCATTTATTCGTGCATGCACACATGCATTCATACCTTCTTTCAGTCATTATCATTAACTTTGTATCTACTAAGAGCCAGACCTGGGCCAAGTAGAATGGTACAGAAATGATTAAGAGGAGGGTACAATACAAGAGTATGCCAACTACCAACGTATTGCCTTTCAGCTCCAAATCCATCTTTCACTGCCAGCTTGGTGAAAATATCTTTCGAAGATGACAAGATGCTAAATTTTGTCAGTAGAGGGCGCTGGAGAAACACTGCAAGAAGAAGAGGTTTCTCTTTCCACTCCCACGCTTTGCCATTTGCTGCTTCTGGTTTCTACCAAGAGCTGTTGCCAGCAGTGTTGGGGGTGGGGGGCGGGGGAACAGCTGGTGACGCTCATCCCCATCAAGTTTCAGTGACATCCCCAGGACGGATCTCCAGTGGGTCACAGGCACCCAGCAGGCAGCTCCCAACCTCAGCCCACCTGCACCCGGAAGGGGTTTCTCCTGCTTGCTGGTCTCTGCCTCTCCTCCTGTTGTTTCCTGCTTGCCCTGCAACTGCAGACACCCACCCACACCCACCCCCGCCCAGAGAACATCCCCGCACAGTGGCTGCAGGGTTGAAGTTCAACCCAGTCTGAATCCCCCCCCTTGGGAAGGGGGTCCACCTTCTCATTATGTCCCTTCCTTCAGACTCTCCCTTGGCCCTACGGTATTCTTTGAGGTTCTCTTTACTCCTCTCTCGATAATCTCTGATATAGGCAATAATTCTTTTACCAGTGGTGATCAAGCAGGGGTCACTTTCAGACCAAGGGACAGTGGTGATTGTCTAGACATGTTTTCAGTTGTCACAACAGGGGAAGGAGGAAGCAGTGTTCCCAGCAGCCAGTGTGCAGAGGCCAGGGATGCTGTTAAACATCCTCAGGGCAAAAACATTCCCCTGAATTCAGAATTACCCAGCCCCAAATGTCAACAGTTGCTGAAGCTGAGCAACCCTGCTTCATGGTCAGCTTTCCTTGTTGAGATGACTGTGTGGGTTTTTTTTCTCCTCCTGGACCGTGACTGATGCAGAGGTTGAGAAAGAAATGCAGGCAGATAAATTAAATCAGACCCTGGGAAGTTTCCTCACCAGGCTTTTGTCTTAGCAGCTCTGGCTTGTCTAAAGAACACTGCTATGTTTTTAATTGTATTGTTTGACCTGTTGTTGCTGATGGAGTGAGAAAAACACAAGTGCTGGAGGATGAAAAGAGGAATCCCGGGAATTTTTTTGTCCTTTAGCTTCGCACGGAATTTTCTTACTGATGAATGGGGAACACGTACTCCACACACTCCAACTGCTATTCCCTGCCGAAAACAGATGGTGGGAACAGTGAATAAGGACGCCACGAGATGGCAGCTCAAGCGCTCATTAACAAAGAGAATTTAAACATGAAATACTAGAATATAAAATGTAACGCAAAATCACCTCCTATTAGAGTGAGAAAGGGCATTGAAAGACCACCAGTCCAATGGTACCCAAATCAGGAGGAAAATCAGAGACATCTGGAGATTTTCTGAAGAATACAGCTTCTGGGGCCCCAGCCCATAATAATTAAATCAGAGTCTCTAGGAAGTAAGAGAGTCTAATGTTTTTATTTTAAACAGAGCCACTGCTGGCCTATACGGCGCCTTTATGAAAAACAGAAAAGGCATTTTTCTCTGCACCAGGTACATGACTTGGCAGGTAGAGAATCTGGGTGTTACTCCCCTCCCATCCTCTCAGGCAAGTTCACTTGTACAGTGCACAACCTGCACAACTCTACATGGGAGCCCTGATTTGCAAAACGAAGAAACTGAGGCCCACAGGATTCAATTTCATTCTTTTGCTAATTTATTCTCTGGCCCATTCATTCACTCAACCATTGAGCGCTTGATACAGGCCAAACTCTGTGGGAATAAGATGAATAAGACATGGCCTCCACCCTCAGGGAATGTACAGTCCACCTGGAAAATAACTTGAACAAAATGCTTTTGTTTATGTTATTGCATCTGATCATCCAACAACATAGAGAGGTAGGGAGTAGTATTATTATCCCTGTTGGACAGGTTGAGAAACAGAGGGTGTGAGACGTGCAAAATCACACACAAAATCCGGTCCTGAGATGGAATCAGAACCCAGACCCTCAAATCTCATGGGAGCTCTTGTCCCTTAATTCAGTGTCTCCTGCTCTAGGAAGCCACAGTGTTGCCCCAGATCCCAGCCTCGCACACAGCCTATCCCCCAAAGGCGGGCTGTCAGGAGTCATCTTCTTCCCTCGTCTCACATCCTTGGGTTTTCTCCCTGACGAGGGAGACGTGTCTGTCAGATAGACATCCATGCACACGGATGCCCTCTCAGTTCCAATGACTGGATCTGAGAATGAATGAGAAATTGCAGGGGAAGGCAGGACCATGTGAAGGTAGTAAATGGATCTCCTATTCCTGGAAAACGTACCCAGGGTTCATCTCTCCTCTAACAATTAAGTTTTTTCTTCACAGCGCTAATCACTAGATGACACTAATGCTTAACTCTGGATTTGCTTCTGCCATACAAATGTCAGTGCTTGGAGGGTTGGGATTTGCCTGTCTTGTTCGGTTGCATCTCCCAGAAGGAGGACAGTATCTGGCTCATAGAAAACACTGGCTGAATAAATGCATGAAGGAAAGAAGGAAGGAATACATTTTATAGAGCTCATGAAGCCGGGCCAACCAAGCCTTTAGGAGAAAAGCCAAAAGCAATGTGACTTTGTAATTTCAACAAGAAGCCATAAATCCCTCTATCTTTAATAATGCAGTGTCTTCTTTGTCAGGAAACTTGAGTATTTCCTTTCCAAACCCGTACGTTTATAGCTAAGACATTTTTTGCTTCACTGTCAGTAAAGGAATTTTCTTCAAGTGGCACTAGCCAGTTTATGGTCTCTTTCTTTTTATGTGAACAGTTAAAAAAAAAATCCATCTCGTCATTTTGTGCCACTCCAACGGTCCAGGATAAACCATCCAGATCAAATGCGGACAGGATGAACGCCATGCTAGTGGTGCATCACAGAGCCACAAAACACTAGAGGTGGGACAAGCCTTACAGAGTACGTGTGTCAGTCTCATATTCTTCAGGATGCAAGGAACTGCAGCCCGGACTGGTTCAAGGAATTACTGAAAACCACACGGCAAGGTGGTGTCGGGGCTGGGACCAGATCACAGCTGTCACTGATGGTTCATTTCTTCTGTTAAGGTGATCAGATCAACTACACTTCAATAAAATTTTTTAAAAGATAAAAACAGTTTAAAATAAATAAATAAAATTTGTAAAAAGATGATTAGAAACAGAATCACAGCATCAGGCATCTGTGACACCAACCTGCACTTTCATGCAAAGAAAAGAAAAATGTGGCTCTAATTCAGCTGCCCTATCTTCCATCTCTAGTCTCACTACTCAGTTCTGGGATGAATGGGTGTGACTTGAAGCTGAATGCGTCAGGTAGATTTTGTGGCCTAACAAACTGCAAACTCAAAGCCTAGTGGCTTAAAGAAGTGACCATATATATAGCACATGGCTCTATGGGTTGGCAACTTGGGCTGGGCTCAGCTGGAAGAGTCTTCTGGCCTCAGTTCACTCATGAATCAGCCATCAGTGGCTGGTTATAGGAAACTCCATTTCTATAGGGGCTTCTTCCAGAGGGCAGCTGGTATATCCGCTGGGGTAATCACAGAGGTCACAGAGATCACGTCACGTGTCTGTCATCCCCTGGCAAACTAGCTGCACTTGTCAACACGGCAGTGGCAGGGTTGTGAGAAAGAGAAAAAGCCTGTGGGGCCTCTTGAGGCCTAGGCTGGAGCTGGCATGCCCTTCCTCCCAGTATTCTACTGGCATGTCAGACCACAGGCAGCCTACCTTCAGGGGCAAAGACAAGACTCCACCTCTTTATGGGTGGAGCTTAAAGTCACATTGCAAAGGCATGGGAACAAGGCAGGAATGAACTGGGGACCACTTTTGCAATCTCCCATGTCAATCAACAAGGTGAAACACCCCTCCCCCACTGCCCTAGAGTCTGGCACACCCTGCTTTACAGGAATCTCCCAGCCAATCAGGACATTCATGCACATCTTTATTGGGTATAAGCTCACATCACTATGAAGAGATAGTAAGAGGACAGGATATTTGAAATGGAGAAAGTCACCAACCCCTTCGGGGAAATTGGGTGCACAGAGCTACCTTAAATAGTTACGTTACACACAGGAAGTTTACTTAAAGAGTAGTTAAGTGTGTGGGTCCTGGAGACACCAGCCTGGGTTTGAACCTCAGGGCGACCATTTACCAGCTGTGCGGACAAATTACTGAACCTCTCCAGACGTCAGTTTCCCTGTCTGCAAAATGGGATGACCGTCACCATATGGTTTCACAAGCCTGGAGTGAAGATTAGGTGGAATAATGCACAGGCCTCACACACAGGAGGCATAATAAACACTGCTGACCATCAGCTTTTCTATGATCATAATAAAAGGAGAGACAAACTTTCTCTCCTGCACCCCTGGCATTTTTGTCTTCTGGGTCAAGGCAGAATTTGGTGCCTTGTAGCTCTATCATCCACAAAGGGGAGAGGCCTCAGGGCAGCAGGAGAGGGCAGTGGCCCAGCCCAGGAGAGCAGGCAGATACCCCAATACTAGAGGATGGAGGAGAAGACAGCACTGGCCTCTCTCCCGCGCTGCATCCTTAGAGGGGGCAGGACCACCCAAAAGGTATAATGAGTAGAGACAGGCTGTCCACCCTAAGCTCTACGGCATTCAGACCTGCAGAAAAGGTCCCAGGAGCAACCAGCCCCCGAGAGGCCTGGGGGACCACGACAGCCAGCAGCAAGACCACAGGGGCCTTCACACGTCCTCGGGCCACGGGACTCCCACGGGGCCTCACACAGCCTGGGGCGGGGAGGGGCTGCTCGAAACATAAACCAGTCTGAAGGCCTTGCCCTCTCTGACAAACGGGGGAAGGGTCAAGGCAGACTGATCTGGTTTAGAAACACAGAGAATGTGGATTGTTTCTGGCGTCTTCTTCTCCCAGCTCCCCTCTCCCCCCTCCCCCCTCCCTCCTCCCTCCCTTCTTTTTCTTCTTGTGATATTGGCGCATGAGTCCATTTCACCCGCCCATAGAGCACAAGCTCAGCTAACAAACAAACGCCCCGGCTGGGGTGCCAGCTAAGGACCACGGCGAGGCTCCGAGGCATCTCTGGGCGTCTTCTACCAGGGCCATGGCCAGGCCACACCCAACACAGCAAGAGAAAGCCGAGGCCACACACCCACTGGTCCCGCTTCAGGGGGCAGCCCCCTCAGGCCACACGGGGACAGAAAGGCCTGGGAGGCAACTGAGAGGTCCCGTGCAAGACCTGTGTTTGGGGGTCAGGGAGTCCAAACCTCAGCTCTGCCCCTTGCCCACATCAGCCTCCACTCTGGGCTCAGGTTCCCCTTCTGTCCAGGGGAGACTGAACCTACCTTGAAGGACCACAGGGAGAACTAAATAAGAGAATTCATGTCAGGAAGTTGGCACATCTGGGCTTGTGATAAATCCCATGGGTCTCTAAGTAGACGTGAGTCCCAGTGCTGGTGTGAGCAGAGCTCCCTCCTCTGCGCCCCCTTCAGGAAACCAGACTCATCCCCAGCGCAACCTTCACCCCTTGGCTTGCAGACCCGCCTCCCCGACAAACTGCACTCACATCCTGAGGCCTGGCTATACTAGGTGCTCAGTAAGTGGTAAAAAAGTCAAGGAACAAATGCTCATCTGTCGGTCCAGGATTTCAAGGTCATCGTCCACAAACAGAAAATGTTTATTTTGGGATCATCCCCTCCAACTTCATAGGGTTGATGTGATGGTCAAAAGAGAGGACGTCCAGAATGAGTTTGGCACTGACCTTGGGGCCCTGGAATTTCCCAATAAATGGTAGCTAACATTATGAACTATTAATCATTCATTTTTAATGTCATTTTCAATATTGTTATGAATTAACATTGTCATTATTAATACTCATTGCCCCCTCCCTTTCACACCTCACCCCCACCCCTTTTGTGAACATTATTAACCTCACATCCTGGTGTTCAGGACATAAAGATGCACCTTAGGTACACAGAGGTCAAGTAAAATTGACCCTCAGCTTCTAATACCTTAGTTTTTTTATCTACAAAATAGAGATGATAAAGGGTTGGAAGGCTTAGTCATAAAATATGGGAGTGCCCAGACAGCACTCCAGACACGTTCGCTCTCAGCATCCGCATGATCCTTTTCAATCACTGTGACTCATCCACCAGGTACCACTTGCCACGTCCCTATGTTTCACTCACGGGCAAGCCCTCCTCTCTGGGCAGTGGCTCTGTGACTCCCTGTCCCACCTCGTTTTGCTTTTCCATTATTAAAATAAGCTGGGCTCGGTCACCCAGTAGAACCCTAACGTCCCCCACGATCTCTCATAAGCCTGGCAGCGTCTGGGCCAGCCATGGGCACAAGTGGAGCAGGAAGAGAAGTGCCGAGATCGTGGGGTGTGATGGGGAGGTGGGGATGGCCAGCAGGGACCAGTTCCAGGAGTCCCAGAGCGAGCGGGGCTGGGAGCCACCTGGTAGGGTGTGTAACCAAAGAAAGGAAAACTGGTGCACTACCTTGGAAATAGCCATTCTCTGGAAAAGTCTCAGGCTGATCTGACTCCTCAATTTTGCCAGAAACATCTTTCTGGCCTGGGGGGAGTTTTCAAAGCCCCTGAAGGCATGTCTCAGCTTTCTTTTGTTGACTGGCTCCTAAGAGGACTTCACCCAATCTTCTCAACATCACCAGTGCAATTTTCCTGGACTCCAGGTCTGATTTTTGTTTTTCAGGCTTGAGTAGGAACTAACGCTTCCTCCCAGGCTTGCACCCATCAGCCCCTTGAGCCCCTCCCCGAAGTAGCTGGCTGCCACCCTGAAAGACCCATCGTCATAAATCCATCAAGAGCCCCCTGCCGAGCCGGAGCAGCTTTTCACAAGAACGAAATTAAGGCACTACATTCTGCTTCAAAATGAGAAAATTCTCATTAACAAAAAGCATACCCTATGTTTTAATTTTCATTCGTTAATTTGTTCTTGTTAATTGTTAAATAAAACGAGATGCAAAGGGTCACGGGATGCAGATTCCCCCCACCTTCTTTCACAACACCTAGTTATTCCACTTGGTATTAAAATCATAGCCTCTGCACTCAAGGTTACAAGGCCACAAAAACCCAACAGTCTAAGCTAACATGAGACATCGACATCTCCTAGCTTCAGTTCCTGGAGTTGCACGTTTATTTATGAGGGATAAGATAATTAAATATTTTAACAAACACAACATGCGTTCTATGTGCAAGGCACCGCTCAAAACGCTTACAAGCACTAATTCCTGTAACCCCCGTAATAACCCTACGAAGTCAGTATTATTAGGATTAGTCACCTTTTGCAGATGATGACAGCAAAGCACAGAGAGGTCGAGTTACTGACCCAAGGTCACACAGCTGGTCAGTAGCAGAATAGGATTAAAACGCAGGCAGCCTGGCTGGCTACAACATTTGTGCGCGTCGCCACTGCACTATGCTGCAGATATTGTAACTAGAACTTTCCACTACACCTGGGAAAATGGGAATGGCCACCAGGTCAAATGGTGAAATCTACCATCTCAAGATACCGAGGTCTGAGCGACCCCTAGTGGCCACTCTGAGGTAGCACAACCTCAAAGTTGGGCTTAGCCTTGAACCTGGGGTTGACCCCTGTTCTTGATCTTGGCTGAGTGACTTCACCCCTCTAAGCCTCAGCTGCTGCTGCTGTGAGGATTAAAAGCGTAAAACTCGCAAAGCATTTAGAGCAGTGCCTGGTGCGACTGAAGAGTTCAATAAATATTGGCCCCCGTGTTACTATCACCTTGCAGATGAGAACACTGAGACACGCAGGGGACTCTGCCAAAGCAGAGCCACGCTCGTGCACCAGGAGCCAAATCAGATCCACGTGTCCAGCAGATTCTCCTGGGGCAGCTGTGGGTGCAGTTTACCACATGCCCTTCCTGCCCCACCAGCTGGGATACCCGCTTGTTCTAATGACACATCAGGGCTCTTCCCTGAAGGCACCCCGGAAACCCATCAGAGAGGAAAGGGATTTGGAATTCCAGCCTCGGCCCACAAGCCCCACTCTGGCAGCTCCTTAGCGAAACAGTCTCCCCTCACACGCCAGTGTGCTGATGGGTGCTGGTTTATTTCAAGGTAGAGCTGCGGCCAGCGCCGTGACGGCTGGAGAAAGCGAATGGGAACCAACAAGGGAGAGATGGCCCCAAAGGCAAACAGACAGCCAGCGATCGATAGAACTAATCTGTCGGCAAGCCGGACACCAAACTCAAGTGGGTCTGCTGCCAGTCTGAAGCATTTATCTTGAAGGCTGAGATGCAGTGGGTGTGCCGAGAGAACAAGTTTGCATTTCAAAGATGTCTCGAGGAGAAGTGGTACCTGGCCTGCCAACAAGGTCTCTGAAGGTTTGTAACCCCTCAGCATCCAGCAAAACAATCACTTTATAAAGGCGGCTTAACTCTGTCAGAGGCTCAGCTGGGTGACGTGGGGCATCTTCTCACGCTTCCCCCCAGAAACCCCGCGAGTTTCTCCACCCACGTGTTAGAGGTCAGCGGATCACCCCAGCAGGAAATCAGATGGTAACCAGAAGCTGATCAGTCACCCTTCCCTCCCGGGTACATTTCTACAAGGCCAACTTACCCATTAGGCACAAGAGGCAATACTTTTAGGGGACCTGAACATGTTTTAATTTTTTTTAAAGAAAAAATGAATTTTTAGGGTGAAGAAAATATTTCACTACAGGATGTTAATATGTTTGTCTTTATGCCAACATATTTTTTTAATTAATTAATTAATTAATTTACTTCATTTTTGGCTGTGTTGGGTCTTCGTTGCTGCACGCTGTCTTTCTCTAGTTGCGGCGAGCGGGGGCTACTCTTTGTTGCGGTGCGCAGACTTCTCATTGCGGTGGCTTCTCTTTGTTACGAGGCACAGGCTCTAGGCGCACGGGCTTCAGCAGTTGTGGCACTTAGGCTCAGTAGTTGTGGCTCGCGGGCTCTAGAGTGCAGGCTCAGTAGTTGTGGCGCACGGGCTTAGCTGCTCCGCGGCATGTGGAACCTTCCCGGACCAGGGCTCAAACCCGTGTGCCCTGCATTGGCAGGTGGATTCTTAACCACTGCGCCACCAGGGAAGCCTTATTTTTCTTTCCTTAATGGAGGAAGGGACCAGTGGCAGTGAAAGTGCCTGGACCCATGACCTGGGTTAATCCAAAGGCCAAATGGACATAAAAAAATGATGCTTAGGGGCTTCCCTGGTGGCGCAGTGGTTGAGAATCCACCTGCCAATGCAGGGGACACGGGTTCGAGCCCTGGTCTGGGAAGATCCCACATGCCGCGGAGCAGCTAGGCCCGTGAGCCACAACTACTGAGCCTGCGCGTCTGGAGCCTGTGCTCCGCAACAAGAGAGGCCGCGATAGTGAGAGGCCCGCGCACCGTGATGAAGAGTGGTCTCCGCTTGCCAAAACTAGAGAAAGCCCTCGCACAGAAACGAAGACCCAACACAGCCATAAATAATAAAAATAAATAATTTTTTTAAAAAATGATGCTTAAAAGGACAAAGCTTTCACTTTGAAATGTTGAAGTGTCCCAGGAAGCAGCGAGCTGACGGAGAAATGGCCCTCAGCGACTCAGGGTCAGGCTCCCTGCTCCCAATTCCTTGGTTTTCTTGAGCTCGTCAACGCCCCCTCACGTGAAGGCTGGTGCCACGTGGTGCCTGGGACTCAGGCTTCGGGACAGTGGGCGTCCAGCTTCAGTGAGCATCAGAATTACCTGCGGAGCTTGCTTACAAAGCTCCCACCTCCAAGAGACACTACTTAGATTGAACCATGAGTAAGTTCACAAATGGCCGTTTCATAAGGTTCAATCTAATAATTCAGCAGATCTGAGGTGGGACTGGGTAAAACGCTTTTCTATCAAGTGCGCCAAGTGATCCTGATGCAGGGGATCCTTGAACCCTTCTCTCTGGAGTCCGACAGACACGCCTGAGTCTGGTTTCCACTGTCATCTCTTACCAGCTCTGTCTTGCCCGAGTTACCAGGTGCAGCAAAGATTTTAATGGTCAAATGTCCGTGTGCTGCTCTACAAGGTCAGCAGTCTCCCCACCTGTCTCTCCCTTGGCCTTCACCTTCAGGGCCCCATCCTCCAGATGGCAAGGCCACAAGCTGGGAGAGGACCACCCGACCGACTTGCCGTCTTTGCTGTGTTAAACAACGGGGATTTCCAGGCTTCCTTGTGGCTGCTGCCTAGCCTGGCCCTTCTTAACTAACGCAGTTAGTCTCTTCCCTGCACGCTGGGTACGGTGTGACTGTATTTGGAGAAAGGGCCTATAAGGACGTAATTAAGGAGGTAGAGGGCACAGCCCTAATGTGTTAGGATCAATGCCTGTAAGATACGCCAGGAGACGGCTTCCCTGGTGGTTCAGTGGTTAAGAATCCGCCTGCCAATGCAGGGGACACGGGTTTGATCCCTGGTCCGGGAAGATCCCACATGCCGTGGAGAAGCTAAGCCCATGTGCCACAACTACTGAGCCCATGCTCCGCAACAAGAGAAGCCAGCGCAATGAGAAGCCCACTCGCCACAACTAGAGAAAGCCCACTCGCAGCAACAAAGACTCCACACAGTCTAAAATAAAATAAATAAATTTATTTTGAAAAAAGAGAGACGCCAGGAGAAAGCTCACATTCTCTCTGTCCCTGCCACACGAGGACACACAGCAGCCCTCAACAGGCACCGAATTCAGCTGATGCCTTGATCCAGATTTCCAGCCTCCACAACTGTGGGAAATAAATGCCTGTTGTTTCAGTCACCCAGTCCAGGGCATTGTGATATGACAGCCTGAGAGACCAAGGCTGGGGGACTGTCCTGGTGGGCTCAGTGTAACCACAAGTGAGAGAGGAGGTGGGAGGGTGAGAGTCAGAGATGGAAGCAGAGGTCAGAGAGATGCGATTGCTGGCTTTGAGGGTGGAAGGGGGCCCGTCAGCCAAAGAACGGGGGCCGCTCCAGAGCTCTAAACAGCAAGGCTAGGAATTCTCTCCCAGAGCCCCCAGAAAGCATCGCAGCCCAGCCGACACCTTGATTTTAGCCCAGTCAGCCCCATTTTAGACTTCTGACTTCTAGGACTGTAAGATAATAAGTTTGGGTTGCTTTAAGCCATAAAGTTTATGGTAATTTGCTATAACAGCCACAGGAAACTAGAGCAGAAACCAACCTGAAAGAGATCCCAGTGGCCAAAACTGGGAGCACTGGGACCAAAACAAATCCATAGCATAACCCTGGATTACAGCTCCAAGTGTAAGATAAATACCCGAGTTACACGCATCCACACTGATACAAGCGACTGGATGAATGAATAAATGGGAAGAAGAGATAAATCTCCATTTATGGAATAATTTCAAACAACAGAAGTAGATATTTCAGACAACTGCATCACTTTGCTGTACACCTGAAACTAACACAACATTGTCAATCAACAATACTCCAATATAAAATAAACGTTTTTAAAAAAGAAGAAGTAGATGTTTCACCCTGCAGGCAGAGCTTGACCATGTGCCTCGGGTAAGCAGAGACTCCACCTACTGACTTGCACCCAGACTAGGGCTATGAGAAGGGGGCGGCGGCGGGGGGGGGGGTGGCGGGGAACAGAGACCTAGCAAACCTAAACTCCACACGCTCAAGGGTGCCTCAGGAGGGGGGTCACTCTCGCTGCCGCCATGGGCCCCCGATCTCATCATGAGAAAGATCAGACCCAAATAGAGGGAAATCCGACAAAAGATCTGACCGGTACTCTTCAAAACCGTCAGAGTCATGAAAAGTAAGGAAAGACGAGAACCACAGCTCAGAGGAGACACACTGCTGAGTGCTGCGTGGGTCCTGGATTGGATCTAGAACAGAAGGGGGCACTGGTGTGGAAACTGACGATATGGGAATAACGTCTGGAGCGTAATTAATAGGGGAGGAGTGGGGAGGGGAGGGAAGAGATGCAGAGGGTAGAGGAGAGGAGAGATGCAGAGCGGAGGGGAAGGGAGGGGAGGGAAGAGATGCAGAGGGGAAATGTGATTACTTCTTACCAACCTGAGTTCGTGGTTACAATGCCCCACCAGCCACATAAACAACAAGGATGGGGTGAATATCATCATTTACTTCATAGCGCTAGTTAGAAACACTGACACACAGAGAGCCCCGCAGGCAGAGATACGTAAGCGTACAGTTACCTTTAGTCTACACCCGAGGGGCAGTTCACTAACACTGGAAATTCCCTAATCAGGAATCCACATCGAAGTGGTGGGGGGCAGTGTCTAGTGGACTCTCATCGGGGGGGTCCAAACTCCAGAAGCCGCCACCTCAAGCATTTCAAACCTCTCTGTCTAAATCTGCTCTAGAGGGTCATTAATTAGCAGATGAGGCGTTAGAAATAATTTTTCCCTGATTAAATGAGTGAAGTTCAAGGTATATGTGAGGCTGGAAATACGATGATAAAGACACTGCATGCTGGTCAGCACAGGACAAGCATCCGCCGAGCCGAACGGCCTCTCACATCTGGGACCCCAGGGGTCCTGTCTCCTCTCCCACCTTTGTCTTCTGGCTTTCTCGTCTGTCGCCTGATCTGATTAGAAAGCTTAGCTGCTGTCTCACTAATCCTTTCAGACAAAGGGCTTGTTGAAGCTTCTAAAAGCACCATGGGTCCGTTTCTGCTTTGTAAATAAGTTCATTTGTATCATCTTTTTAGATTCTACATAGAAGTGATATCATATGACATTTGTTCTTCTCTGACTTATTTCACTTAATATGATCAGCCCTAGGTCCATCCATGTTGCTGCGGGTGACACTGTTTCATTCCTTTTTATAGCTGAGTAATATTCCACTGTACATACGTACCACTTCCTCTTTATCCATTCATCTGTCGAATGGACATCTAGGTTGCGTCCATGTCTTGGCTATTGTACATAGTGCTGCAATGAACACTGGGGTGCATGTATCTTTTCGAATTACGGTTTTCTCCAGATATATGCCCAGGAGAAGGACTGCTCAATCATATAGCAGCTCTATGTTCAGTTTTAAGGAACCTCCATAGTGGCTGCACCAATTTATATTCCCACCAACAGTGCAGGAGGGTTCCCTTTTCTCCACACCCTCTCTAACATTTATTGTTTGCAGACTTTCTGACGATGGCAATTCTGACCGCTGTCAGGTGCAACCTCACTGTAGTTTTGATTTGCATTTCTCTAATAATTATCAATGTTGAGCATCTTTTCATGTGCTTTTTGGCCATGAACTTATTTACAAAACAGAAACAGACTCACAGACTTCGAAAACAACTTATGGTTACCAAACGGGAAGGGGGGTGGGCGGTAAATCAGGAGGTTGGGATTAACATACACACACTACTATACCTAAAATAGATAATTAACAAGGACCTACTGTATAGCACAGGGAACTCTACTCACTACTCTGTAATAGCCTACATGGATAAAGAATCTGACAAAGAATGGATACATGTATGTGTATAACTGAACCACTTTGCTATACACCTGAAACTAACTAACTGTAAATCAACTATACCCCAATATAAAATGAAAATTAAATTTAAAAAATACAAAATAAAACAAAAGCACCGCAGGCGGCCAGTTCATGAGCCCACAGGACAGTGTGGGGCTGTTCCCGTGGCCACCTGCTCAGGAACAGGTGCACGTGTGGCAGAGCTCAGCGGGGACAGGATACACCACCCAGAGGCAAGGCGGCGACGGGACACCTAGAGCCCACACTTGCCTCCAACACGTGGACGCTCCTGACAGTTGCCAAACAGAGCTGAACAGTCGCCAGAAAGAGCTGGCCAAATCAGCATGTGCCCAAGTGGGGATGGGAGGGAGAAAGGAAGGAAGGAAAGGGGGAGAGAGGCGAGAAAGGGAGCAAAGGTGGAGATGGGGGAAGGAAAGAGGAGGAGGGAGGGGACGCTGAGCAGGAGCCGGGCTTGGGATGAGAAGGGGACGAGGGACAGGAGCGGGTTAAGAAGGACGCTGACGCAGCTACGGCTGGCCCAGATGCTTGGCCAGCAAGTGAAAATGCGACCTGCTTGCTGAGCAGCTTTTGCTGCCCCTGTGGTCCCTTCCGCTGCCACGAGCTGTCTGTTTCCCAGACCGAGCTGGCTGCAGGAGGAAAAATTCCAGCCTGTGACTAAATAAACACAGGCAGGAGAGCTGAGTGGGACCAATATGAACCGAGGTCCGGGGCAGAGAGGGAGACGCAGGCCCTGGCAACGGCACAAGGGGGTCCTGAGTCCCAGGGAGCGGAATAAAGTTAAGTGTTACACCAACCAGGGCCCCTTCCTGCCGCGGCAATTGGGCACCAGGGACCCTAATAGCAGAGAGGAGGCCAGCCACCTCTTTCCGGTTTCTCCAGGAAACAGCAGCTGGAGTCTCTCCTCCTCCAGGAAGCCATCCCTGAATGCCTCGTCCTTAATAATATTTTCCTCCACCATTTGCCTTCTATGCTGCTGACATATAACACTTTCAGGCACTGAGAACAGCACAGGGATTTGGAGACAATACGACAGTAAAATACGAATAATAACGGCGATAATTACAGGTGACCCAGTATGTGTGAAGCACTTACTCTGTGCCATGCTCCTCGACAAGCCCTGTACACATTGTCTCAGTCAATTTTCACAACACATGACACAGGGACTCTGAAAATCCCCATCTTAGTAGTGGGAAGATAAGGAAACTGAGGCACCAAGGAGCCAAGCATCTTTCCCAAGGTCACAACCAGTGGGTAAGGAAGCCAGGATTCAAACCCTGAACCTGACCCTAGCACTAGACACAGTAAAAAAGAAAGGCAAGGACACGGGCTACGTGTCAGTTAAATACAGGAACACACGTGGGCACAGGCGTACATAATGCCTCATTTAAGCGTGATAAGAATTCTGCCAAGCAGATACTCTTGTCCCAATTTTACAGACAATAAAACTAAAGTACAAAGAACGTATTCACTGTTATGATCATAAGAACCACTATCATTAGTCAAGTGTTGGCCATATGGCCGGTGTTGTACTAAATGCTCATATATATTAATTCAGTATATTTCACTGATTCTAACGTGCCATCACTGATAAGATGAATCATTAATTTAAAAGAAAAAATACTGCCAATTATAATAGTAAGACTTGTTATGGGTGGAATCGTGTGCTCCCCAAATTCCTATATTGAAATCCTAACCCCCCGGACCTCAGAAGGTGATCTTATTTGGAAACAGGGTCACTGCAGATGGAATCAGTTAACATGAGGTCACAACGAAGTCCAGGGGGGCCCCTGATCCGATATGACTGGTGTCCACAGGAAAAGACCACCGTGTGAGGAGACAGACGTGTACACAGGGAGAACACGATGTGAAGATTGGACTTAACGCTGCTACAAGCCAAGGAACTAACAGGAGCTGGGAGAGCCACCTGGAACAGATCCGCCCTCCAGCCTCCAGAGGGAGGACGGCCTGCCAACACCTTGATCTAGGACTTCTACCCTCCTGAACAGGGAGAGAATACACTTCTGCGGTTTAAGCCGCTCAATTTGTTGCACTTTGTTGCAGCAGCCCTAACACACTAAGACAACACTGTTGCTTGGAAGATGCACTCGAATTATGAGATACTGAAATGTCAGTTGTCCAATCATGAAATAAGATAGTTCGGTCTTCAAAACAAACCCACAAGTTATCCCCAATTTATGGATGGAGAAATCCAGGTACTAAGTATCTTACCCAAGATTCGTGTTATGCATTGGTGGAGCCAGGATGGAATTCCCCATAGCTGCACGCACACACACACCCCTCTAGATTTATACTTAGGTCCTCAAGTTTTAGACCATTTACAATTACTGACAAAGTTCCATCCCCAAAGAGGGAGGGCCATCTGCCCAAGGGGACTGTTCACCAACCACTCCTTTTCTAACCTCTGCGGCCAAAACCAAACCAAAGTCTGCTCGGTGCTCAGGCTGATGTGTGCCTGCAGCTCGGCCTCTTCATCGAGTCGTGGAGATTCTCCAGCCGTGCCTGGTACACTTCTAACCACCACGCATCAGACGGGAATGGAGGCCTCCTCGAGGCACCCAGCAGGAATGCTGACCGAGGCCACGGCTCGCCCCCTCTGCACAACGAGTGGGATACAAAGTCCCCAGAAGGTTTCTGAAGTCTCCCAGGTGGCCTGGGGGACATGACCTGGTGCAGCCTAAATAAATAAATAAATATTAAAAAAAAAAAAAAAAAGAGTTCATGATGAAGTGCCAGGGCTCCACGCACACAAGGGGGTCAGAAACTGGCATTCACCAGTCTGCCCGCAGGAAGGTGGGCTGTTTCTGTTTGTTCCCTGCAGGATCCCTGGTCCCAGCCCAGAGCCTTGCACATAGCAAGCACGCAATAAACCTCACAGAATTAATGAAAGGGGGAAGTCTCTGTCTCAGAGGTTTTCCACAGTCCCCTCACTGTGTCTAAAATTTTGTCATTATAAATTCATTCCTTTAGACTTAAATAAAAAGTCACCTAGTAAAATGCACAATTCCCAGGAAAAGACAAACCTTCAGCACTGAGGAGGTACCCTCTTAGCCAGGATCAAGTCAAACACCCTACAAGAAGACAGAGGGAAGAAAGAAGAATCAAGGGTGCAAGAAAACAGAAGCCTAAACAGAGAAGCAGGAGATGGAAACAGCCTTTATGGGGCACCTCCTACATGATAGGGCCTCTCCAGGCAGCCTTCCTACATTTAAGGTGACCGAACATTTCCTCGACTGATTGGGTTTCTAGGATGCAGGACTTTCAGGGCTAAAATCAGGGAAGTCCCAGGCAAACAGGGGCAAGTCTGTCATCCCACTTTCATCATCTCCTTTAATCCTCACAGTGGTCCTATAAGGTAGACACTAGATGCCCCAATTAACAGATGAAGAAACTGAGGTTCAGAAAGGTAAGTCTCACCTAAAACCATATAGAAAGTTGGTCGTTTGGGCTCTGATTTACAGAGGAAGAAACTGAGGCTCAGTAAGGTAAGTCTTGACTAAAATCATACAGAAAGTCAGCTGTCTGGGCAAAATTTAAATCAAGACTCCTCTGGTTTCAGAGACCAAGCTTACCCAGTCAGACCATGCCATGAAATCCAAGTGACTTCATACTTTATTCAAATATCTTTTCAGCCTCCAAATACTTCAAGGGCAGTGAAGCCTAGCTCGCCAACCTCTGAGAATTCCCTAAACCAGAATGGAGCCAGGTTCCGTGCCGGGCACGGTGCAAGTCTTAGATAAATACCTGTCGCGTGAATGAATGAAGAAGCAGTTGGGATACCTGGGTCCAGCCCATCCCCCACCCCCAACTCCAACCCGCACAGTAACCTACTCTCTCGGGTCTCCGTTTCCCAGAGGTCTTCTGAGATGGAAGGATCTAGAGCCAGACCTTCAAAGGTGGTAGATTTTGACTGGGCAAGGAGGAGAGGGGAAGGAGGGTTCCGGGAGGGTGGAATGGCATGAACCAGGGCAGGCAGATGGGACAGGGGGTGTGAGTCAACCAGATGGAGACTCCAGAAGACAGTCTGCATCAGAGCGAAGGGCCCAGGTGACAGAAGGCTCTGGATGCCCAGGGGGATGGAGACAGAGGAAAGCAGTAGATGCCTACTTATGTTCACTTTTTCTCATTATTTTTCAATTTCTCTCTCTGTATGCTCTTCAATAAAAATAACACATTCCTCAAGTAGGGCACATAAATATCTAAGTACCATCCATGCACTGGGGATTTTCAGGGTTTTTCACAGCTGGGGCATAGTCAAAAAAACCTGGAAATCACTACATTTAGCATAGGGGAGCCTAATTTTTTTTTTTTTTAAGTAGGGAAATGAAGCGGTCCAAGTACCTACTATAACCTCCTATTCCCCTGGGCTTTACACTCCTCGAAAATACATTTTCCTTTCCCTCCAATTATCCAGTTACTTACTTTGCTATGTTGTCTTAAGTTGAACAAGCCATAGATTTGTGTCCATTCTGATTACTGGTGAAATACATATCAGCTGCGGGATAATTTGAAGACCAGTTCCAACTGGACGAAAATATTACCCATCTCAAGTGCCAAGGGAACTGACATTCTCTGTATTCATGACTCTTGTGTCTAAAACTGAACAAGGGTATTAAAAAATAGTAATCTAGAACGTGCTGTGTGCCCACTGTATGTTGGCGCCTAGAACATAAAAGAGAAAGAAAGTGAGTGAGGACAAAGAAAGCGGGGGGAGGGGTGTCTCGCTGTTTAATGGCAGACACGGGCATGTGAATATATTTCTACAATTCCATGTAATGAGGGCCTGGTAAGTACTGGATTTTCAGTAAATAGTTTCAACTAAATGAGAAGACGAAAGAAGAGCTAAAATAAAGAGAAATAAGAAATGTCTGGAAACCCCAGAGGAGTGAGTGCCCGGCATGGCCGGGGCAGAGCAGGGGTGACTCATGCAGCTGGTGGCTGTGAGTGGTGATGTACGAAGAATGACCTTGCCCGGCAGAGAGGATGATCACAGGGCTCCAGGCAGAGGCGACACTCAGTCTCCCGGCATCGAAACCTTAGCTCTGGTCCTCCTGGCGGTGCCCTTCTGGAGAAGAGGGGATGGGACGGACCAGTTCGGTTTGACTGCTGAGGAATGTTGCAGGAAAGATGCTGCCCGACTCCACAGAGATGGAGGAACAAAGACAGGAAGGTGGCAGACAAAGGGATGGAGGGGCGGTTGGGGAAAACAGCGGGGAGGGAAGAACAAATCTGAGGGTTCGCAATCAGTTTTGACAACTACCTCATCCAACCACTAGGTGTCACCAAACGCAAAATCTGCTAGAAACAGGGCTAACGAAGCCAGGGAATCTCAATCCTAAAAAAATTCCTGAACTAAGTCCCAGAAAAGTCTTAAAGCTAAGGAATGCTATACCCAGATCACTCGAGGTCAAGGAGGCCTGATTTTCCTAATGATGCCAGAGGAGATACAACTCTAGGGTCCGGCATCTGCATCTCAGATACACAGGGTCTCAGGGAAGCCTCTGGACATCCTGAGGGGCAGGACCACTACTAGCCCACTTTACAGGTGAGAACACTGAGGGCCTGAGAGGATCTTACCGACTCAAGTTCACACAGCTAGGAAGTGCCTCAACTAGGACTGAATCCAGGTCTGTCCGAGTTTACATCTGGGCTCTTTCACCTGTACGATGACATCCATCCCAGGGACATGACGCATTGTCACCAGCACAGTGAGTCACCAGGCACGAGGCTCAAAAGACAGACTCAAGCCCTTCTTTAATTCACTAACTCCATTATTCTAATACAATCTCTCTCTCCTTGATTTTACAACAGTTAATCGGTATAGCTGGCAGGGGGGAATGGTAGCTTGGATGATCCCAAACAGCAGAACTTTATTTTTTTAACTTTTGACATATGTGTATATGTTGCACTTTATTTGGAGAAACGAGGGGGGGTTTGCGTCCGTTTTCTAAATCAACCTATTTATCTTCCCCATGCTGTTCAGGTGGGATAACATTCATCTGAGTGGTAGGTTGTCTGATACAGGAAGTAGATGAGAATTCAGATCGAAAGAGAGAAGAAACGGCATGTAAAAGGCCTGGAAAGCTCAGCAAGGGTCACGCTTTGCCACTCACACATCACAAGTCGAGGGACAACAGAGTTTGGAGTGGAGCGAGATCCCGCATGTACAAGAAGAGGAGCTGGAAAATCTCAACGATGTACTCACTCCCTGTTTTGAACATTTCCTGGGAGCCACAGAAGTGGCCAAGGCACGCCTTTGTCCCTTCAGGACCGGTTCCCACAGTGAAGACCTCTAAGTGAGTAATCACAATACAACACACCCAGTGCTACATTTGAGATACACTCAAAGTGGAGGGGGAAAAGACAACAGGGAGGAGAGAAGAGGCTTGCAGGGAATGACATTAGAAACCATGGGATCTGGGTTTAAAAGATGAATAGAAGTTCAGGTACAGAAGGGGACGCTGATCAACAGGAAGGGCAGGTGCAAAGGCACAGAAGGTCAAGGGCGTGACAAGTTCACAGGATGGCAAAAGTCTGGGGGGGCCTGGGAAATGTGAAGAAATTGGGAAGGTGGACCACAAGGAGACTGGCGGGGGAGGCAGGGGCACTAGACTTGGTGCCACTAGTTGCTGAGAACCTGAAATGTGACTGGTCCAAATTGAGATGTGCTGTGTGTAAAATCCAGAGCAGATTTTTGAAGATTCAGCAGAAACAGAGAAAGCAAAAGACCTCATTAATATTTTTATATTGTTTGCCTGTTGAAGTAATACTATTTGGGATGCACTGAGTTAAATAAATAAAATATATTACGGAAATTAATTTTGCCTGCTTATTTTTACTATTTTCATGTGGCTACTAGAAAATTCGAGATGGCAAATGCAGCTTGCCTTGTAGCTCCCCTGGACAGCGCTGGGCTCATTCGAGCATGAGGGCATCCAATGCCATCATAAAGGCGTCGGGGCTCATCTAGTAGCAAAAGGGAGTCACGAGAGGTTTGCAGCAGAGGAGCGATTCAATACGCTGAGGGTTTAGAAACACCGTGCGTGGGTGTAGACCAGAGGGGGAAAGCTGTGGTCTGGGAGGGCTCTCTGGGGGCCATTACAGTTTCCTAAATCAGGAATGCTTAGATCTGAAGAAAGCAGAGAAGGGAAACTTGGGAGAGCTATTCAGGAGAAGAGAAGATCCCTGGCAGGTGAACTTCAGATGACTGCACTGTGAAAAGACACACGATCCAATTACGGTCCTCTGGAGGGAAATTCTTTCTCATCACCCAATCACATCACCAAACCTCCCTGGCTGATGGAGAACACAAAGCTGAGAAGGTAGTTTTCACGGCACAGGAAAATACAGCCGGATGCTGAAGAGCAGGACCTTACCCATTTTCCTTGTTAAGGATCCAAGAGAAAACTGCGACCCCATGAGTCCCCAGAGAGCAACGCCTAACAGTGTGCTCTTTTATACCTCCCTTCAAGGCTGCTGAGAGGAAAGGCCGTTACCATGGAAACAGGCCCAGCCAGGAAGCCCAGTGGAGCAAACACAGACAGTCTCACGACCTGCTGTGTCCACAGAGCCGACTAGTTGGTAAATATTACACCAGGCACATACCAGAGACCCAAAGCAAACAGTAAGTCATCCCAACGTTGTGCTGGAAGAGTTCCAGGAAGAAATGTTGAACTTGGAAGCCGTGTGGCTTGGTTCCCAGGCTACGAAGGACCATCTTCCAATACAACGGGGCTGGCGATGGGACATCTTGACAATTTACTATAGTTATAGTGAGTATCTCGTAGCACGTAGCCGTCCCAGACTAGAGGTACTGATGGCAAGAGAGATGCCAAGGTATTCTGTACAGAAGGAGGAAATCAGTGGGCAAGTTACTTCCCCTTTCTGGCAGACTCAATTATGCTTACCTGTAAAATGGGTATAATCTACATATCACAGGATCACTGGCAGCATGCGTGGGGACAAAATAGGCTAATAAATGAGAAAAATGTGTAGTTGGCATATAGTAGGTGCTTAATAATAAATGTTAGCTTCACTTCCCACTCCAGTGTATCCATATAACGTGTGGCATCTAGAACTAAAGATAGTCTCTGTATCGTCTGCACACTATATTAAGTATGGGATTATCACTTCCCTCATTTTAGAAACAATATTTCTCTTAAGGAAGCCTCAAGCTGCCTTAGCTTTCTCAGTACTTACCACTGAATAAAAGCACAAAGTGATTTTTTTCCTTTTTATTTTTTTTACATCAACTGCAGCTCAGCCACGTGTCCTGCATTTTCTACTGATGTAACTGAAGATTCGGATTCAAGTCCTGGACTTGTCAACCATCCCAGTTAATCCCATCTATTAGACTGAGGCCAAAGCTCTAGCCCAAGAAGATCATTTAAAAGCTGTCATCTGTTATAGAGAACAAACTAGTGGATACTAATGGGGAGGGGGGAGGGGCAATACAGGGGTGGGAGAGGAGGAGGTACAAACTATTAGGTGTAAGATCCACTCAAGGATGTATTGTATAACACAAGGAATATGGCCAATATTTTGTACTAACTAAATGTAAAGTAACCTTTAAAAATTGTATAACAAATTTAAAAAACCTTTTTTAATAACAAAACATTTTATATTTGAAAAAAAAAGCTGTCATCTGTCCTCAAAGAGCTGTGCGGAGCAGTGTTTTTCAAAATGTGGTATCCTAATCCCCTGAACCAGAATTAACGGAGGCGACTGTTTAAAATGCAGGTTCCTCGGCCCCATGCAAAAAACAAAGAACACCCCCTTTTTTGGAGAGGAAGAACTTTATCTGAGGCATGGAAGAGACAAATCCTGGAAAAAAATTCCAGATCTATGTCTCCTAGGAAGATGATGTCTCCTGAAGCAATAGATTGTTCTGTAGCCAACGCCCAATGAAGTAAAGAAAGAGGCTCTCCTCAAGGGGATTGTTGACTCTTCCAGTTAACGAATCCAAGAAACGCTGGAATGACAGGAAACTGTGAAACAAATCTATGCGAAGGTTGGAAAGAGGGAGAAAGTGGAGGTTTAGAAACAAGGAGAAGTGATCTTGGTCTAACAGAGTTTCCTACTCCATTCTGAGTCTACGGACACTTTCTATTTCTTGGTTTAGTGTTATCATGTCATAAAATTTAACCGATTAATCACTGCGTCCCTTAAGAGTCTTTCATCAGAAGCTACAGAAACTGATTCAGGTTAACTTCATCAGAGAAGAAATATATTAAAGGATGTGGGGTGACTCATAAAGTCAGAGAAAAACTGGGAGGAAAGAAAGAGCCCTCAAAAAGCCAGAAACCAGGGCATCTACGAGCATCTAGGTAGCAAGAAAGAAGCCAGGCCCAGTCTCTTCAGGACACAGCATTCTTGATTAATCAACCCCAAACACATGTGCTCTTGCTCCACTCAGCAAAACTCCTGGGAGGGAGAGTCTGGGTCCAATGTGCATCCCCCAGCCAGGGGATGGCAGACCATCCTGACCAGTGGATTTGGCACACCCACCCCCCATCCCCCCCACCCCGAGACATCTGATACTGTCTGGAGACATTCCGAGGCATCCACGGGTTGTCACCCTAGGGATCTGCTAAATAACCCACAATGCACAGGACAGCCCCCTACAGCAAAGAACCCCCCTCCCCAGATACCAGTAGTGTCAAGGCTGAGAAACCCTGATCTTGACTGATGGTCCAAGAGGAATGCAAAAGGGACATTTCCTTAACGGAGAGCTGAGGGTGTGGCGGCCCCATCCACCGTCTGCTCCACCCAGATTCCCCGAGTCCCTTCGGCCATTTCTCTTTTCCCCTTGCCCAGCATGCCTGCTTCCACCTCCCACCTGCAACCTTCTTCAAAGGACAGTCCCTGGATCGTTGGAGGCACCTGTAGGCTCAGAAAGCTGAGAGTGCCTGGGAATTTCCGTCTCCCACGGACGACCCTTAGCTGGGGTGGGAGGGGTAGGAAAACCCAGCTCTCTTACCTCAAGTCAGGCGCAGTTTACACCCCAGAGCACCCACAGGACCAGGCTGAGGCTGGGGCCTCACGTGCTTGGCGCTGTCTACTTCCCCACTTTCTTCCAGGGTCCCCTGGGAATACTCTCTTAACAACTCATCTGTACCCAAATCCCCTCTCAGGGTTTGCTTTCAGGGAACCTGGCCTAAGACAAGATGCGTTACCAAAAGAAAGGGCGGGAAAGACTGCCGGACAGTCAAAAACAACAGCGACCTACTAGGAGCCCTCCTGCAGAGGTTTCCAGCTCTCCCCTCACTACGTGACAGGTTACTGGGTGGCCAGGGGGCAAGTGCGTGAGCTTTGCAGTCAAACCTGGGTTCAAACCCTGATTTTCCTACTGTGTGGCTTGAAACGAGTCATTTCCTCAATTTTTCCCTTTTCATCTGTAAAACGGGCATAATGTTAATACCTACTCACAGGGTGGTCTTGAGGATTAAAAGGAAGAAGAAGTGTTTATTCTGACGTGGAATCCTTTATGAATACTCATTAAAGGCAGCAGCTATGGTTACTAATAATCAGATCAAGAATCACATATATACGGAATCTAAGGGGGGGAAAAAAAAAAAAAAGGCCATGAAGAACCTAGTGGCAAGACGGGAATAAAGACACAGACCTACTAGAGAATGGACTTGAGGATATGGGGAGGGGGTGGGGTGAGATGTAACAGGGTAAGAGAGTGTCATGGACATATGTACACTACCAAATGTAAAATAGATAACTAGTGGGAAGCAGCCGCATAGCACAGGGAGATCAGCTCGGTGCTTTGTGACCACCTAGAGGGGTGGGATGGGGAGGGTGGGAGGGAGGGAGATGCAAGAGGGAAGAGAAATGGGAACATATTGTATATGTATAACTGATTCACTTTGTTATAAAGCAGAAGCTAACACACCATTGTAAGGCAATTATACTTCAATAAAGATGTTTTAAAAAAAAAATCCAAAAAAAAAAAAAAGAATCTTTAATTTACAGAACAATGAAAGCTACTCCTTTAAATTAATTACAGCTAAAGAAATTCACCTTTGAATGGGAATCCAGAAAGTGGGGATTTGCAGGAAGGTAAGCGAGACCCTTACAATTTATGAAGTAATGAGTGCCTTTATCTTATTGGTTTTATTTATAAGGTACACGGTAGCCTTTTCACAGCCAGTAATAGTTTAGAGAGAGAGAGAAAGAGAAACGGGGGGGGGGGGGGAGGGAAGGGAGGAAGGGAGGGAGGGAGGGAGGGAGGGAAAGAGGAAAAAAAAGGTCTCAGAATCTAAATCAGCTAAGAAGCATTGCCCAGAAACTGACCCAACCTTGATGGAATTCCAACGGGTGGGTTGCAGGCCATCTGCTACCTAGAATTACATCTTCATCTTCACGAGCAGAACCAGAGACTTAAGGCTCCAGGACACTTTCTAATAATGAATGGCAGGCTGCCCCTTTCTGATCATTACTGGTGCATACGGCAAAACCACCACCGCCGCAAGGCACCGGGCGTCATCCCCGCGGATGGCTGAAGAGGCGGCCAGCGCATCCAGGCAGGAAGAGGAGATTATGTAGAGGGGGAATGATTATGCTTAATCACAGAAATGAGGTGGGGGAAGGCAGGGCAGAAACCCAAGTGTGGACCCCTGGGGAGCTGAATTGCTGGGTCCCTGTGTAAATCAGGGCACCTGAGGGGTAAGGTTGCGATGGATGCCTTACGAATGGAATATAAGAGATCACTAGTCTGCAGGTAGGAAAATCAGATATTTGCAAGCAGCAGAGATGAGCAAAGGAGAGTAAGCCGTCTTCATGATCTGCAAACAAAGCCCTTCCAGGGGACTGAAATCAAACCAAGGATATGAAGAGAGATTGAGAAGAGGGGCAGAAAGCTGGTCTCAGGGCAGGAAGGGAAGAGAGTTCTCAAAACCCTTGCGTGTCTGCCTTCCTCACAGCCTGTCTGGTAATGACATTAAGGGCTCTCTCGTGAGATTAACAGGATGCCTTCTGCTAGGGCTACGGGCACCGTCTGATACAGCAGCCACTCGCCACATGTGGCTACGAAGTATGTATTACTTAAAATCAAATTAAGTTTAAAATTCAGGTCTTCAGTTCCAGTGGCTTCTAATCCCAGCTCAGGGAACTTGGTTTAGGCAAGTCCCATCCCCCCACCTCAGAGGCCCCATCGGAAAATAAAGGGGAGCTGATGAGAAGGCTGGGGGACCTCTTCCGGCTGCAGTGCTCTCTGCTCCGGGTCTGTCTTGGAAGAACTCAGGAGGAGCCCCATATTAGGTGATCAGTAGATCATGGAAACCTACAAACCCAAGCAGCACATGGCCCCGCGGACCCAGAGCTGTGCTGCCCAGATCCACCCCCGGGAGGAATTTGCTTTCTCTGGCTCCTGGCTCTTGGGGGTCTGCCTCAGCTGCAGAGCACTGTCCCCCCAACCTCCAGCCTCCTGGGAGCAGCCCAAGACTGAGAGAGGTGGGGTGTAAAGGCCTGGCCCTTTCTCCATCACAGGGAACACCTCCTGAGCCCCCAGAGAGTCGAGGGGGCTTGGGGGGCCTTCAGAGTCGTTCAGCTTTCCCTCTGCCCGTTCCCGCTTCCTGCCCATCCCTTCCCTGGTGCTGGCCCCAAAGAAAGGTCATGTGCACTCATAAACATCTCCGAGCCTGCTGCCAGAAGACCCCACCCTGTGTCAAACGGAACAGTGTGCATGGCGAGGCAAAGTCAGACAAGTTGAATGAACGGATTCTGTGAGGTTCGGTAAGATAATAATACCAATAAATAACAACTGTAACAGCTAGCAGCTATAGGGCACTAACCAAGCGCCAGGCACTGTTCCACGCGCTTCACGCGTGTTCACACATTTAACGCTCATCACGACCCAGCGAATTAGGTGCCGTTGTCACAGATCAGGAAACTGAGGTACAGAGAAAGCCCACAGCCGGGAAGGAAGCGGGCAGGGCCCGAGCCCAGGCAGGCTGGCTCCAGACTGTGTGCTCCTAAGCAGCAGCTTGTCATCATTACTCTTACTACTGGTCTTAAGTCACTGGCCTCCCTGGGCTGCACTTTCTTGTTTTGTGACGCTTGTTTCGTGATACTTGGCCACAATGAGCTCCTGGTGCTGGGTCCCCTTCTCACTGTGTCCACGGTCACCCAAGGCCAGACGCGGAGTCGGGCCCAGCACCCAAAGGCCACTGCTGCCTCCACCCCCTGACGCTCTTGGCACCTCTCTGGTCTGCCTCCAGAGAAAGGGAGGTAGAGGAGGAGGACCAGGAGAAGGGCTCTGACCCTGCCCCCTGCCCCTTCAGGGCACGAGCAGCTGATCCAAAAACCCCGCCCCACCCAGGTGCCATGTCTCCTCTCCCAGCATCGGAAGGTAGAAACAGGTAAACGGGTAGGGAAAGTCTGCTGTGTCAGGGTCTCTCTCCTCCTCTCTCTCTCACATACACACACGCACGCACACACACAATGTGAAGCGGGACTTTCTCCAACTTAGCACCTAATATGTGCCAGCCACTATACTAAGAGCTTTTCATCTATTCAGGTCTTTAACCCTACAACAGAGGTGGAAACCGAGGCTCAGAGAGGGGAAGTCACTTTGCCAAGGGCACAAAGCGGGCAAGTGTCAGAGGGAGGATTTACACCCAAGCAGCCTCCAGCACCAATGCTTTTGGTCTCTGATGAGGCAGAGGTCTCAGGACCCCCAGTGGTGTTGATTCAAAGTAAGGATGCCCTCCCCAAACTGCACCCCAGCCCCAGACACACCGGGACTCCTGCAAAGAAGCAGGAGACTAAGGTGGGGGGGGGGTTAATGAAGAGAGAGAAGGAGGGAAGGGGGGAGAGGGGAAAAGGAAGGAGACAGGGAGGGAGAGACAGACAGATGGCTGGACTTGTCAGCCAGCGGTGCCCACAAGGAAGGAACTACGTCAGCTGCTTCTCCACTCTGACACCTGCCCAGGCAATGGCTGAGTTATCCCTTACTTTTGCAGAGAAGGGAGAGAACTGAAGAGAGAGATGGCGGGCAGAGGGCTGGGCCTGGAGGACAAGGAAACATGAGTTTCCTGATGGTCAGGAGGGCGCTAGGCCCTGGTATATGCACTTCAGACTTACAGTGACTCATTCGACCCCGACAACGGCCCCACGACATAGACGCTTTATAATCCCCATTTCGCAGGTGAGAAAAGTGAGGCATAGAAGGGTTAACTGATTCCCCGACAGTCACAGGGCCAGTAAGTGTTCCCTTGAGTCTCATCTCTAATTAGTTAACTATCTTCAGTTTCCATGACTGTGAATCTCCACGTAGCACGGAGTCCAGCAGTGCTGGCCCACAGAGGGATGAAAGAGACACAGCCCTGTGTGTCAGGAGGCCTGGTTTCCGTCCCATTTCTGCCCCTAGCAAATTCGCATCTCGGGCAGGTTCCTTCCTCTCTCTCAGCCGATGCGTCCCCATTTATAAAATGAAAGGACTGACTTAAATGATGAGCTATTGTGGTAATAGTAATAGAAGAAGCAGTCCAAGTACCACTAGTAGTAATATTAAAAGTACACAGTACTAACACAACACTGTAAATCAACTATACATCAATTTTTTAAAGTACATCGTAGTAGAAGTAGTAGGTGCAGTAACAGAAGAAGGAACAGTAAACACAATAGTACTAAAAGTACTATTGATAGAAGCAGTAGTATAATTAGTAAAATAAGTAGTGGTAATAAAAGTGGTAGTAGAAGTTATGGCAGTAACAGATGGAGGAGGAGGAGAAAAAGATAAATAGTAGTGATAAAGGAAGTAGTACTGATGGAAGAAATCATCACAGTTAACAGTAGCAGTCATAGCAACAGAGGTTGTAGTAGTAGTGGTGACAGATTAGTAGCAAAAGAAATAGTGGTAGTACTAGAAAAAGCCATAGTAGTAGTAGTAATGAAAGAAGTAACAGTAGCGACAGAAGTAATAGTAGTAATAAAAGGAGTCATTGAGGAAGAGGAGGAGTAAACCTACTGACACTGACTGGCAACCTCCTCTGCACCAGGCACTGTGTGTCTCGGACACTCACTCCTAACATCTCTCCTTAGGTAGCTACCTATCCTTATGCCCATTTTACAGACGGGAGAACTGAGACTTGGAGATGTCAGCCTGTGCAAGGAGGTGGTAGAGTTTGGACTGTTCAGTCTGATGTGTCTCCCGTCACCCAAGCGCCCCCGCCAGGCCAGGCTCCCTCTCTAAGGCCCCCCACACAGTGCTCCAGAGGGAGTGGCTGGGTCCTTTCGGCTGTTACAATGCTCATTCCAAAAGTTTTGCTCCATCTCATGTTCTGACCCCCTTGCCCGCTGAATTAGAGGGAAACTCAGAACTAACTTCCCTCAGAGAAGGCCTTTTAGAACTATTTTCCATGGAATGCCCTCTTCGCGTTGTTGGAAGGATCTGCATGAGACTGGTTGTCACCCAACACTCTGTTGACATTTCCTTTTTAAAGAACATAACATACATTCTTGGGCTGGACTCAAACATTCTTACATTCTGGTGTGGTTTTTTTTTTTTTAACTATTTATGGACAAACATAATAGTTAGAAATGCTAGGTGGAAGCCCCGAGTTCTGTCTGCCTCTGTGATGAAGGGCAGAGAATGTCAGCCGTCAATAATCCTAGGAGGAACACTCCCTCTCCAGTCCCAGTTTGAAGAAAGGGCACAAAGCTTCATAATAATAACTGAGAATGTAAATTGAGCATTTAGTGTAATTCAGATGCTGTGGAAAACATTTCATATGCTTTTTTTAATTTAATTTTCACCATAACTTACGAGATCGAGTATTGCCATCAGCCCCATTTTACAGATGGTGAAACTAAAGTTCTCAAGCATTAAGAACATCTCCCAAGGTCACAAGTAAGTGACAGAGGAGGGCTCTTAAAACACAGGTCTGTTTGAATCCAAAGCAGGACTCCCAGACTGACTGGGAGTAGCTGAAATTAACCAGCTAAGGGAATTTAAGTAACTACAGAAGGACTAACCCACCAAAAAACAGTCATGAGAGGCCACTGCCAGTACCCACGAAGTAAGACTGGGGATGGCGTTGGCTCTGGGAATATCTTCACAATTATTCACTCATTCATTGTTTATTCAACAAACATGTACTGACCACCTTTTGCCCAAGCAAAGCCCTAGGAACTAGGGATATAGGGGGAACCAAGTTGAGCGGGAGACACAAATCAATAGACAATTACAACTCAACGGCAGAAATGAAACACTTAGGTTAACACAAAGGGACTATAGCAATCTGGGAGGGGACCTGATACAGACTAGGAGGAGGGAGGGTACAGTCAAGGAAGGCTTCCTGGAGGAGGTGACACCAAACTGCTATTTGAAGGACAAACAGAAGGCCGCCAGGTTGAGTGAGGCTGGCTATGGAAACAGTGTCCTAGGCAGAGAGAATGGCAAGCCTGGAGGAAACAGAGAGGGAGGCGAGAATGGGGAACTGCAGACGGGGTGGATGGACGGTGGCAACACAGGCCTTGGTCTTGGGGGCTGGGTGATAAGAGCCAGTAAAATCACACAACGGAGAACTAAGTCTCCTAGTTGTGGCTCCAACTCCAAGCTCAGCCAGCTACTCTCTTGTTATCATTGGCTTCCCTTGTAGGTTTGTCTGTAGAGAGAGAATGTCCAAACAGAAGCTACATTTCAAATGCAAATTGATAAACTGACTCTGCAATTCTTACTTATGGGTCTCAAGCAAATCTGGTTATCACCAGGAAGTCAGTACCCTGGGCTCAGTCTCCCGAGTGTCCAAGCTCACATAATGAAAACCCAGACGTAGAACATGGTGCCCTCCAGAGATCGAAATAGACATTTCTCCAAAGAAGACATACAGATGGCCAACAGGCACATGAAAAGATGCTCAACATCACTAATCATTAGGGAAATGCAAATCAAAACTGCAATGAGATATTACCTCACACTGGTCGAAGGGCCATCATCAACAAGTCTACAAACAATAAACGCTGGAGAGGGTGTGGACTAAAAGGAACCCTCCTACACTGCTGGTGGGAATGTAAATTGATACAGCCACTATGGAGAACAGTATGGAGGGTCCTTAAAAAACTAAAAATAGAGTTACCATATGACCCAGCAATCCCACTCCTGAGCATATATCTGGAGAAAACTATAATTCAAAAAGATACATGCACCCCTATGTTCACAGCAGCACTATTTACAACAGCCAAGCCATGGAAGCAACCTAAGCGTCCATTGATAGAGGAATGGATTAAGAAGATGTGGTATATATACATACAATGAAATATTAGCCATAAAAAAGAACGAAATAATTCCATTTGCAGCAACATGGATGGACCTAGAGATTATCATTCTATGTGAAGTAAGCCAAAGACAAATATCATATGATATCACTTATATGTGGAATCTAAACAAAAATGATACAAGTGAAATTATTTACAAAACAGAAATAGACTCACAGACATACAAAACAAACTTATGGTTACCAAAGGGGAAAGCGGGGGCAGGGATAAACTGGGAGTTTGGGATTAAAATATACACACAACTATATATGGAATAGATTAACCAATAAGGACCTACTGTATAGTGCTGGGAACGACACTCAGTCTTGTGATAACCTGTAATAGAAAGGAATTTTAAAAAGGATATATACATATATACACGTATAAGTGAGTCACTTGGCTAGAGACCTGAAACTAACACAACATTGTAAATCAACTATATTTCAATAAAAATTTTTTTCAAAAAAGAACATGGTGCCCTCACTCTCCACGGGCCCACCTGGTTGGGCACACTGCCGTCAATGCGTGCATCACTGTTTATGGAACATCTGCACCTGTTAGAATCCTTTTGATTGTGAGCAACAGAAAACCCAATCCAACGTCTTCAACAATAAGGCCACTTATTATTTCACCTATCGGGAAGTTCAGAGGACCCAGAGTTAATTCAGTAGAGCGGTGATGTCATTCCGTGGCAGATCTTCACCCCCCTATTTCTGCTCTGCCACTGTCTCACTATAGCTCTTACTGTCTGACATGGAAATAATATTCATCAGAAGAAAAGGGACTTTTCCTGCCCCACTGTTACTCCCCAAAGTGCCCCCTCCCCACATGATCTCCCTTCATATTTCACTGACCAGAAATTGGTCACATGCCCCTTATAATTCAGCAAAAGCTGGTTAAAAAAAAAAATAGAAAGAAAGATTTGCTTGGACTACATCCGTCACAGGAAATGGACAAAGTGTCACCGTGCCTGGCGCGCAGCTCTACGGAGAAGGGCAAGAGTGAATTATTAGGGACTCTGCCAGCCAGGAAAGGTGGGGGTGAGTCAGAAATGGATAAGGGTCATAGTCTGCTGTAGTGGCCATGCCCCTGGCATACAGCAGGAGCTCCATAAATGTTTCCTGAATGAGGAAAAGGAACGAGCAAATCGACATGGTTACCAGAGGGGGAGCAATAGAGCAGTTGCGGACACGTCTTCAACGCAACCCTTTGAGTTGAAAGCAACAGGAACCCAATCCAAAAATGTCTCAGAGAACAGTAATTATATGTACTGGTCCTCATAATTGAGAAGTTTGAGACTGTACTGGCTTCAAGACATGGCTGGCTCCAGGTATTCAAATAATATTTTTAGGAATCTGTCTCAACTCGTCTCTGGACTCTGCTTTTCACAAGATGCAGCAGCTTCAGGCCCAAGTACCCCCAGTTCAACAACCCCAAGAGAAAGGGGACCGTCTTCCCCAATCTTCCAGCCCAAGTCCCTGATCTGACACTCAATGGCCTGTCCCAGGCCATGCGTCAACCCTGACCCAAACCCTGTGGCCAGAGGGGGCTGAGTGGTCAGCTCCAGTCACATGTCCAGCAGATCTGGGTCACGTGACTGGCTCTCTTTGGCATTTTCCAATGTTCCTCACAGCTTCCACCTAAGTTTTCTCTGGCAGGTAGGAAACAAGTGACCAGTCTGTGCATTTCAACAGTCTCCTCTCCAAGGTGAACAACAAAAATTACTTCCAAGAATCATTCCAAACCAAGAGCCGGGTAGGTGGTTGGGAAAAGAAGTTCATGTTTAATTAATGGCAACTGACAGCCTTCAAATGATCTCAGTGGTAAAAACCTCATTTAGCCTAGGTTTAAAAAGGGAACACTTGGGAGATTATTAATGAAGTTTGTTTTTCATGGCCCCAGTGAAAACAGAGGGGGAAGTATAATTGATGCCATTTGGTTAAAATGTGGCAATTTAATCACTGGCAGATTTGTTCAGATGGGAAAGGGTGGGGACAGGGCCAGAGCAGAACCAACCCAGCAGGCACATCTGAACAGTGCCCTGCCTGAGGAATAATCCAAGCTGCCTGGCCTGGAAAAGGAGCTGGACTGAACAGGTTAACATGTCAGTGGGTTTTATGCAACTCAGAACCCACAGTCAGTGCACTAATCTCAGGAGAATTTCCAAAACGGGGCCGTCCTGCATAAGCCTGGAAGAGGCGATCACGTGACAAACATAAGACCACATGGCAATGTAGGTTTGGTTGGGACATATTCTTTGCCCCAATTTTCCCACCGAGAGGCCTTTGCCCTTGCTGACCTCCTCCCCAGATGCCCTTCCCCGTGATCTCTGCATGGCTGGCTCATACCTGGTCTTCAGATCTCAACTTAAATGTCACGTCGTCACGGAGGCCTGACCACAGGACCAGTTTCCCGTGGTGCTGCGTGAACCCCCAGCATCTCAGCAGCTGATATGTATGTGGTCTACTGGCATGTTCATAGACTTGTGTATGTCCTGGCTTAAGGATGGTCCCATACGGGCACAGCCCTGTCCAGTCTTGGTCATCATTACGTGGCCGGTATCCCAACCGGCGACTGGCACTCAAAATATTTGTTGACGAGATGAATGAATTATCTCTGGCCCTGTCGCCCTGACACTTAGCCCAGACAGGGGCCATGGCTGACTCATTGCTCCTCTGTCCCCTCTGCCTTCTCACCCTTGCCTATGCTGTTCCCTACGGGGTGGGCATATCCTGCCCACTCTCACGTCCTTGGACAACCTCATGCATCTTGGCTCCCATGCTTTACCAGCTATGGGTACTCAGGAAAAGGGTTCATTTTTCTGGGCCTCAGTTTCCTCATCTGAACAATGGCGGTCAGAATAGCATCAACTAACAGAATTTCTGGGAGGGCTGAACGGGGTGCCCCGGCTGAACGGGGTCAAGTACACAGAAAATGAAAGGTCCAGCCCTAGCACCTCACCCCACTGTTTTGGGATTCTAGCATTAATCACAGCTATCTGTCCGTGTGTGTACCGACAGGCTGTGAACGCTTCAAGGAGGGAAAGACATGCAGTTTCTTTGTATTCTCAAGTCTTGCATTTTGCCTCAAACACAGCAGGTGCTCAATAAACGTTTTTCGCATTAAATTGGGTGCCATTCCAACATGACCCAGGCATTCTAGTGGCTTCTGTACTCCTTGACCGTCAGCTCTCCAGAGAAGGCAAAGCCATACAGCTCATGTCTGTAGCAAAACTTTAAGAAGAAAGGCTGCCAGCCATGAGAAAGTAAGCTTGCCCTGCATTCCCCACGTCAAACAGAACTGTTTTCAGTCAAACGTCTAGTCTGTGCACTCTGCCCTCCAAACCCATGTTTATTAGGATGATCGCACAGAACGAGCAGGAAATAACATTTGGCTGGTTTCTGGGCCTCACATCTCTCTCTGAAATGGATGCATCTTCACATCCACTTCTCAAGCAGAGGCCTGTTCCCCGGCCCCCCAAAACTGTCCAGAAAACACAAGACCTAATGCCCTAGCCTTCTGCTGCCTCAAATGGCAAACCCTTCTCTTCTCCAGCCTCAAGGGTTGTGTCAACTTTAAGATCCTGACTACAGGGCCACAGAGGAGCCAGACACGCTAACAAAATATTATTTGCTTCCCTGGTTTTTGGTGCATTCGACAGCAGCCTTCAATCCCCAGAGTCCCAAGACTCGGAAAATTCCTGTCCCAGCCCCTAACTTCACCACTCACCCGGGCACCGATCATTTTTTCAGACACCTAAGGTGGCTCCAGCATCTCATTCCAAGTTCTGACTCCACTCCCTTTTTTTCCAAAGTTATGAATGTGCTTCTTTTTTAAAACATATTTTTCTTGGAAAGATCTGTATGTCCTCATTACAGTCTTTCAGATTTCACCGGAGCATAATATGCCCCTGAAAAAGTCAACCACCACTGATTAACATCTGCAATGCGTACACTTAACAGGGAAGCAACAAGATACACTACATCATCCCAAGATGGTACTGCTGTTGGGAGGGGAAGGTGGTGATGGATGTGAGATCGCAGACGTGCCATCCGGAAACCATTCTTCATTCAGCAAGTCATCATTTATTTGGAATATCTGTTCCATGGATTCAAGGCATGTTTTCTCATTCAATAGGAAAATGGAAGGAATAGGTCATTGAGACCTTTCATTTTTCTCATTCCTGTCATATAAACATGAAGAAACTGCCCTCTCTAAAAATGCTACTAAGTTAGGGCAGCCCAGGGATATTTCAAGCCTGCATTCTGGCCATTTCTCTGTTTTATGTGGCTTCCTGCTCTCACATCTGATGAAAATAGCTCTTTCCATGGCAACAGTGCATAGAGATATGGTAGGTTTGGGTTTCTGTTAAGCAATACTGTTTATCTTGAAACTGAACTGAATTCTCCCCCTTTTTCTCTCACTCCACAATCACACCAGTCTTGGCAGACTCTTGAGAGCGTGTGAGGACACATCTTTACCAAGGGACTGTAGTTCTTTCTCTAGTCCCCTGTACAACATTAATCCTGTGTACCTGTAAGTAGGTTTCAATTTTGAGTGCCAGAGTTCAAGATCTTAGCTTGATATTCAAGACCATTTACAACTGGCCCTGCCTGCTTCTATATTTTCATATCCTAACAGCGCCTACATTTTACAGTACATGCTAACAATGCCAAGCTGCTTATCTGGGACCCAAACGTACCTGGACTTTCACGGCCAGCTCACCACTGCACTACAGTCAAGTTCAACATATCACCTTCTCCCACACATACACATGCTTACACACACATACGCCCAAATACAGAGACACACAAATCCATCCCCTAGAGCGTTCAGACCATAAAGTGTAATTTTACTGATGGTCTGTGGAGAGAAGACTGAAGAAGGGGATTAGACTGTGCATCATTTGGCCAATGTCCTTTAACAATTCCTTCTATTTTCTCAAAATCCCTTTCCCTAAGACAACTGTCAACTGTCTCTCTCCCCTCTTGATGCAGAAACTGCTCTCCAACTGAAGCTAACTCCTTCTCCTCATCCCACCCTCAGCTCAAATATCCACGGAACAAAAAAGGGGCTGAGAGGTTGAAACCGGATCAGTAGGCACAGCCTGATGACCCAGCATTCCCGGTGAGTCCCAGGCTGTGGGGGGATGGGTGTTGGTGCTCCATTCACTCACACCGGACAGCTCTGGCTCTGTGAGTGCACGTGCCACTCCCTCTTCCTGGCATGCCCTTCCCACGTTGCCTAGCTGATGAAGCATTCAAGGCTTCAAGACCCAGGACAAGAATCACCACTTCTGAGACACCTTGGGGATTTCAGACTTGCCTCCTCATCCAAAGGAAAAAATGGAAGCCCAGAGCTGACCACTCTGACTTAGCACTGTTACACAATCCTTGCGTTCTGCACTTGTTGGCACACCCTTTTGCCCTATTATGCCACAAATTCCTTCAAAGAGAAGTCTTCCTATCTGAATGTCAGCTCAGGACAGTGCCTGGTACTTAGTATATGCTCAGTAAACATGTGTCAGGTGGAATTTTACTTTTACCACATAGCTGGGAGTTAGGTGGAGTGGATGTATATAAAAACAGGAATCCTAGGCAGATTCTTTCTCCTTTCTGAGCCACGGGGTATGCTGAATGCATTCTCTAAGCACTCTCCCTGCATTAATTCATTCAATCATCACAATAATCCTATGAAGTAAATGTTATCGTCATCCACATTTTACAGATGATAAACTTTTAAATTTCCCTACTGCAGATCTTTAATAGTGTTCAAAATACCTGTTGTCCACCCCTTATATAATCCTATATAAGAGGATTATATACTCATGCATGGGTATGTGACCTGCTTTGTCCTATGAAAACTAAGACGTGAGGTGTGTCATCTCCAAAGCTTTAAGAACCAGCGCATGGTTTCCCCTCTTTTCCCTCGGTCCTGTGAATAGCCTGCATCCTGTCACTCTGGGTCCCAGAGTGAAGAGGATGTGAAACAGAAATGCAGCTGACCACTGTGGCCAAATAGGACAAGCAAGTCCGTTTTTGTAAGCCACTAAGATTTGGGGGTCATCTGTCACCTCAGCATAACTTAGCCTAAACTGACTAATGAACTCCACAAACCTGGAAAAAAGCTTCCATGTTCCCACGTCAGTAAAAGAGATTAACATCCACCCAGCCCCATAAACTATAAATCTGGAATTTATCTCTGCTACCTCTTCTCCCCCGCAACCCCCCGACAAAAAAAAACTTTCAAGTCCTGTCAACATGCTTCCTAAGTCTCCCTGGGATGGAATGTCTTCAATTTCCCCCTTCATCTGCAATGCCACCATCTCAGGTCAGGCCACCATCATTCTCTCCCCTTGGCTGTTGAAAAAATGTATCTGAACTCCCCAGCCCCAGGCTCCACCCACCTGTCCCACCCTCCACACTATCCTATAAGGACAGCAACAATCACGTCACCATGGTGCTTGGAAACCTCCAATGCCTCCCCCTTAATCTCGGGAGACAGAGCAATATCCTTAACCTGGAGACAAGTCCCTCCGTGACCTGGCTCCTTCCCCCTGCCCAGCCTCAGCTTATCCCTCCCTCCTACTTAATCTCACTGGTCCAGCCACTCTGCCCTTCTTTCCACTCTTAGACAAGCCTGTTGTCTTCAACCTGCAGGCCCTGCATTTGCTGTGTTCCTTCTACCTGGGGTTCTCTCTCCACTTCAGCCGTCATTCTCCATCTTGCTACTCAAATGTCACTTCCTTGGGGAAGCCTCCCATGGCCCCCATCGTTTGGCAAATCGCCCTTTAGTAAGTGTTTTCACTGGACCATATACTTCCCTTACATACTATTTTTCACAGTTGCAATTTTAGATGTATTTATAGGATTGTTTTCTGAAGCTGCCTCCCCAACTAGACCATGTTAATGAGAATCATGCCAAATTCACCTTTTAACCTGGACACCCAACAACTTCTGAAACATGGAAGATGCTCAAATGACATCTGATGAGTGAAGGAATGAAGAAATATGGGAAGTGGAGACCCTTTCCATTTGGACACTCTAGGGTTCCTTGTAGCGCTTGAAAAATACACGGGCTTTCTTGCTTTCCCTCTTAAGCTGGAAAAAACGAACCCTTTCCATTCAATTTGTTGGGTCAGGAAATCCCAGATACCACAGTAGTAATATTTTTGTCCATGTTTCCAATGGTACTTTCTCACGTAATCTCATCCACTTAGCCCTCCGGCCACGAAGATAAGAAGTTAAATTCAGGCTTGCTCTGGACACTGGCTCTGGGCCTAAAGCAAATACATGAACATGAGTAGTGACAAGTAGGGCTGTCTCTCTGCAGTCTCGAAGTTAACTTGGTCATAAGCTAAAATGGACTGCCTGTTTTTGGAATGGGTTACAGATGGTGACCAGAAATGGAGCACTTGCTGATATTTTCCCTCAACAGTAAGCCAGAGCTCGGGGCATCCCAGGGGCATGGACTGAGCAGTTTCACATAAACAGTATCAGAGGGCCACAGCGGGGCCCCTGTATTTTTCTAGCCACCGATGGTGACATTGGCTGAGCTACTGCTCTTACTGATGGCGGTCAGAGGGAGGAGGGATGGGCCAGCTGCCACAAGATGCCTGTAGTTGGTAAGCCTCTATTTATTTCACGGAGTTCCAATCTGAGTCCCAGAAAACAGCCTTCAACAGCTGTGCTGAAATTCACACAACGGGGTGCCCAAACATGAGCAGCATGCTATGATGAAAAGAACCAAGTTTTGCCCGTGTTCTTGGGTTCAAATCCCAGCATAGCTACTTATCATAATGTAAAACTGGGCAGCTCACTGCATTTCTCTGAGCCTTAGTATCTTCATCTGTTGAATGGGAAGCACGGCAAGGATAACTCTTTCTACCTCTGGGACAACTAAATGCACACGAAGCACCTAGCAGGTAGCAGGTACTCAATAACCATCCGCATCTTCTCTCCATCCCTAACCCTTCTGCCAGGTATGTAGCAAAGTCAAACCTTCAGCTTTTATCTAAATAATTGAGAGCAATTCTTTGAACCTGATACTCTCATCTTTAACGGAAAGAATGAAATTTTTTAGTTCCTTTAGAAGTATGACAACTGGGGGGTGACTTAATGAAAACCACTGGAACGTTGTAGAAATGAGTACACATTAAGAAGGATCTCTCCTTCGGTCACAGAAACAATAACATCAATGTCTGTCTCTTCTTGAGTGTCTCCCAGGGGTCAGACACTGAACTGAGGGACTGGCATCCCTGCCGGGGGTGTGACCTTGCGTAAACTACCCATCTATGCCTCGATGGTGTCTATTGTACAATAAGGATCATAATGATACCTTCATCATAAGGTTGCTTTGAAGTTAAAGTGAAATGTTCTCTTGCACTTAGGTCAGCTTATAACTGTATGCATGTTAAGCATTCGGTAAATGGCAGATACTGCTTTCATTAGGAAACACACAGCAGCCAATATGCTGCTCCAAGAGCAGACTGTGTATATTTCTTCCCAACTCTGTGCTTAGTGCCCTCACATAGATAGCTTGAAGTCAGCTACAGTGGGTGTATTTACTCCAAAGAAATCAGCAAACTACAAATAAGGGCTCTTTATTTTCAGAGAGCTCGTCATCAACCATTTACCAGCACCCCACTCGAATTATGCTTTCTGTTTTACCAGTAAAGAAAACAATGCTTCTGGAGAATTTAAGTGACTTACCCAAGGTCACACAGCCAGTAAATGGCAGAGTTGGGGATTAAATCAATTCCATTTGACACCAAATCTCACGTTTTTTTCCCATAATAAACGTGCTAACATTTAAAGTAAAGGAAGAGGAATCAACTTGCGTTTTTAACAGATTCCTTATACATCCTGAGGGTCTTCAAGACAATTACAGCATCTGACTTACTGTTTTTAACGTAGCAAACACCTTTATAGCATTTACTTTTATTCTGTGACGGTGCTTCACAAGTGTGAATTCATTAAATTCAATGAGGTTGGTTTTATTATTGTCCCACTTTACAGATGAGATAACCGAGGCAGAGGGAAGCTAAGCAACTTGTTCAGAGTGATGTAGCAGAACAGGGATTCAACCCAGATACTCTAACTCCAGAATCTGTGTCCTTAGCCATGATGGAGACTATGCTTCTATGTTAACAGAAAGCATTGGCTTCAAGCTGCAGCGCAAAATCTGTTCCAATCCTTTGCCCTGGGAACTTAGCGGCCCTTTCTTTTTCCCTCCTTGAAGCAGAGAGGAAATATTTATGGATGTCCCACAGCCACACCACGGGGGCAGAAGTCAGTTTGCACAAGGGCCTAGCATGTGGAACTCTTCAGTCAGTGAAGTTCTAGCTATTTCTTGAGCCTCCACTTTGGAGCAAGCCCTCACGCTGGTGAGAGCGGATGGCTGGAGCCTCTGAGCGGGCAGCCGGAGGTAGTGCGTGGGAAAGATCTCCATCACCTCCTAAACTTACTTACTTACTTACTTACTTATTTGGCTGTGCCGGGTCTTAGCTGCAGCATGCGGGATCTTCGTTGCCACTTTCAGGATCTTTAGTTGTGGTGTGCGGGATCTAGTTCCCTGACCAGGGATCAAACCCAGGCCCCCTGCATTGGGAGCATGGAGTCTTAACCACTGGACCACCAGGGAAGTCCGTCCTTAACTTTTTATTATAGAAATTTTCAAACAAAGGGGAAAGGTGGAGGGAGGGCTAAATTAGGAGTTTGGGGTTAACACATACGCACTACTATATATAAAACAGATAATCAACAAGGACCTACTGTGTAGCACAGGGAACTCTACTCAATAATCTATAATAATCTATAATGGAAAGGAATCTGAAAAAGAATGGATATATGTATGTGTATAACTGAACCACTTTGCTGTACACCTGAAACTAACACAACATTGTAAATCAACTGTAATATAAAATTAAAATTAAATTAAAAAAATTAAAAAATATTTTCAAACATTCACAAAGCTAAAGAAATTGATCATTTTCAATTCGAGGACTGATTTCTTTACCGACTGAAAAACCAGAGCATGTTCGACTCACGTGTTTCAAAGGTAAATGAGGCAAGTCCAAATATATTCCAATTCCCATCGTTTCTCCCCAGGTCCACTGCTGTGACCTTAGCCCAAGCTGAAGGTCTCACTGCCTGGAAAACTGAGGTAGAGTCCTAACGGGTCTACAGTCTCCCACGCCTGCTGTGCCTGCTGCCCTAAATTCTGCTCCCTTTAAAGCAACCACAGTGAGCTTCATAAAGTATAAATTATGTTACATAACATCCCTACTGAAGCCCTCCAGTGGCTGCCGATCATACAAGAATCAAATCCAAACTTTTGCCATGGCCCTTAAGACCCCACGAAATCAGCCCGCAGCCAATATCCTCAACCTCATCTCCCACCAGCTCCAGCCAATGGGCTTTCTTTCAGTTCCTCAAACAGGACAAGTTCCTTGGAACCACAACACAGGGCCTTTGCACTTGCTCTTTCCCTACCTTAATTTTTTTCTCCAAATGGTGATACGGCTGGTTCCTAGTCATCATTCAAGGCTCAACTCAAACACCACTTCCTCAGAGCACCTTGCTTGACTACGCCCATTCAAAGCACTCCTCTGGCATTTTCTAGTCACTTGCTTATGCATTTCTTGTTTAATTGTTTATTGGTTCTCTCCTCTAGCTGGAATGCAAACTGCATGACAGCAGAGACTTTGTCAACTTCACAACTGTCTCCCCAGTGCCTGGAACAGTGCCCAGGAGGTGTCTGATCAATATTTGTTGAATGAACTAATAACACATGACGAAAATGAAATATGCAAGGGTGATGGGCTCCCACTCCTACGATTACACAGCGTCATGAAAGACTCCACCTCAGGGCTTTCCTGGTGGCACAGTGGTTAAGAATCTGCCTGCCAATGCAGGGGACACGGGTTCGAGCCCTGGTCCAGAAAGATCCCACATGCTGCGGAGCAACTAAGCCCGCGTGCCACAGCTACTGAGTCTGCGCTCTAGAGCCTGCGAGCCACAACTACTGAAGCCCGCATGCCTACAGCCCGTGCTCCACAACAAGAGAAGCCACCACAATGAGAAGCCCGCACACCTCAACAAAGAGCAGCCCCGGCTCGACGGAACTAGAGAAAGCCCGTGCACAGCAACAAAGACCCAACGCAGCCAAAAATAAATTAATTAATTAATTAAAAAAAAAGAGAAAGTGTCCACCTCAGCCGACCAGCGTGAGAGAAGCTCCCTCTCTGTTGTTGGCTGCAATGCTGTGAAACTGACGGGGAAAGTCATGTGGCAAGGGGCCCTCCAGGAGCTCAGAGGGGTCCCCAGAAAAAAGCCAGAGAGGAAACGGGGACCTCGGTCCTACAACCAAAGAGGATAGATTCTGCTAGCCAGCCAAGGGAGCTCAGAGGTTATTCCTTCCCCAGCCGAGCCTCTGATGAGACCACAGCCCTGGCTGGCACCTGGATTGCTGGTTGATAAGACTGAGTGGGGGACCCAGCTAAGCTGTGCCTGGACTCCAAACCCACAGAAGCTTTGAGGTAATTAACATTTGTCTTGTGCTAAGTCACTAAATTTGTGGTAGGTGGTTTCACGGCAATAGAAAACTAATACAAAGGAGATTAAAGTCATTCAGTCATTTACAGAAACAAAGGTGCCTTCACTAAAGGTGCCTTCTGCACTCAGGCCAAATCAGAAGCAATTAGAATTTACAGAGCCTGCAATCAAGAAAATAAAGAATATGATGCTTTTATTTTACTACTTCAGATACAAAGTTTGTAAACCAATGGCCAATATGGCTGTGATGTCCTCTGGTAGTTAGCATTAAACTAAGAAAAATGTCCCTATGGGCTTGTGTTCCGGAGCAGCAGGGAAAAGAGAGGCTTGTTGCACTCCCCAGCCAGGGCTGGGGGCAAGAAAGTCCCAAAGGATGATGTATGCTGTGGCCAAGAACATAGCCGACTGAGACCCTGAGGTCTACAGGAGAAAGAAGAAAGAAAACTTTTTGTTGTGCACAACATGGGCCCCAATTATACAGGGGTGCTTCGCCATAAAGGAGCCACTGGTGGGCCCCAGTGTAGAAGCTGCCCCCTCTTTCATCTCTCTGTCTCTCTGGGAACCGGCTATAAACATCTTCAGATCACTGACTTGCTCAGGGAGGAGCTTAAGGACATGCTGGGGCACCCATCATCTTGGTCACCGTGCACTCCAGCCCAGGAGGTTGACCTGGGCTCACTGGGAGTTAAATGATGGTGCTGGTCAGCACTAGCACTGGGTTGATTCTGAGCATGAGTTGGGTTTTAGGTCCAACCACTTCCCGAACTCCTGGGTAAATTTCATGACACACTTGTTACGGTCCCATGGGGATAATCGTCATCCCTCAGAAGTCATTACAGTCAGAACCTTGTGATGGCTGACACCAGGCACCAAACATATTTTTGAGGAGAAAAGTACAAATAAATGGTGGAGCACAGATGCAAAAAAAACAAACCATCATGACTAGAACCAAGGGACCTTCCTGGGACATTGTCTTCATACTGACTAATGATCTGCATCGAAAACATGGAGTGTTTTCCTCCAGGAGGTTGTGACTCAGCTGTCAGGCAGTGACTAGTGTGTGTGGTGGGCACACTCCAGCCACACAGGCACCCTGGGTACTAATATCCTCTAGAGGCAAAGAGAAGGGGAAAACACGTCAAGGTGTTAGGGAGCAGGAGAAGGACTGAGGAGCTCTCTGGGAAGAAAAGGGGGCACAGAATCAAGAGGGAGATGAATGGGAACGAAGAACAAAGGTGCTGAAATAGGATTGGCATGAAATCAAAGGGGAGAGGAATGACCATCACCAATGAATATCACTTGCCTTCGGTCATAACCATGTCCCTTGGGAAGTGGTCCTCACAATGTAGTTCCTTCATGAACAGCATCAGCATTACCTGGAAATTTGTTGAAAGTACAAATTCTCTACTACCAGAAATTCTGGGAGTAGAGTGTAGCAGTCTGTGTTAGCAAGCTCTCCAGGTGATTCTGATAAATGAAGTTTGAGAACCATGGCTCTTAGTTATCCAATGCCCTCACATTGTCTTCAGGTTCCAAATCTCTGCCACATCTAGAGGATAAATGGGCTTTATTTATGTTCTTCTCACCTTCCCTCATGTAATTGTATAAGCCCTATCTGCCAGGCCTTTCCATCACTACTCCCCCTGGAAATAAGCCACCTAATTCATACTCAGGTGTTAATGGTTGTCACAGATTGAATTATCAGCCCCAGTTCTTCACCCCTCCCTGCATTTGGTGCCATTTGCGACGAAGCCATGCCATTCCTCCACAAAAGGCACATTATATAACCCTTTCCCTTTTCTTTGGGCTTCGTCATGTGACTTGTTTTGGCCAACAAGACGTTAGCAGATGTGATACAATTAGGGGCTTGAAATGTGCTTGTGCAGTTGAGCTTACCCTCTGACACCTCTGCCATCCCCATGAGATGGGCTCCCCCAGGGACACATGACCCCCTCAGCCTGATCCCAGAATGAAGCCGTGTGGAGCACAGCCAACCCAGCACAACCTAAGCCAATGCACAGACCGATGAGCAAAATACTTCTTGTTCTAAGATTCTGGGTTTATTTCTTATCCAGCGATAGCTGACCAGTACATTGCGCATCAGTGGATTTTGGTGCTAGTCACCTGGTTGATCTGTTTCACCTACGACATGAGCCTCCTGAAATCCCAGTGTCTTATGGCAGAGTAGGACTTTCAGGCCCTTGAAAGGAGACAGTAGGGAATAAATTTTAAGAGGACCAGTTTGGTCGATGGCAGCTCTCCACTTCTCTCAAGCAGACTGTGAGCAGGGCTGCCCTGCAAGACACTACTGGGTCAGACGATGAGAAAGTTACATAAGGCAGAGTGGGAAACAAGACTGGAAGGAAAGACAGGAATGAGTTTGAATGGAAAAAGAGACAGCAGGTTAGAGAGAGAAGAAGGTGACCAGCAACAAGCATCATTTTATATGCTCACTATGTCCCACTGCTGAGGGCCCCCAAAGGGAATTTGCAAGTCTCAGCTCCAGGCAAACCCATCTTCATTTATTCCTGCTTCTGACCAGGCTTCCCTGTCACCTGGCTCTTGCTCAGCACGCCCGGTTGCAGCAGCGCCCAGATGAGAAGCAGCACCCTCTAGGTGGGAGGCGGCCGGGCACTGTTTGTATTGAGAGAATTATTCACTCTGGAAGCCAAGTACTCCCACCCAGATTTCTTAGACCGCAATTAATCGTTCCTGAAGTGTTCTCTAAGTTGGCTTCACAGCAGTAAAATACCACACGGGCTCTCCGAGCTGCCTGGGATCTCAGATGGTGAGAAAGGCAGCACGTGTAACATGCTAGCTGCCACAGGACAACCCTGGCCACGTGGGAAAAGCTGAGGTTCCTCCTGGTCATCGGCACACACTTCCCCACATGGCGAATGATGCTTGCTACGCGCACAGCAATGGCATTTGTCCTGTAAGTCAAATTCTGTCAAAAGGGGAAATAATTTAACAAGTACTCCCTGGATACCCAGAGGCGGGGACTTGGCGGTTTTCCACACTGGGCTGCCAGGGTCTGAGACAGGCTGTGAATAGTCTCTCTTCTCTACCCCAGTGAATTCAGCTGGTTCGTGCCATGACAACATCAGCCACCCCCACCCCCTCCCCCAGCACAGGAATGCGAGCTGACCCAGCTTCTCAGAAAGAAAGGGAGGTGAAGGGTAACACTGCCGGCTGAGCACGTGCTTTGTGCCACGCACCACGCCAAGCGGTTTACATAAATTGCTTTCGTTCCCATCTTCACTCTGCGAGGTGGTATCCTCACCCCCATTTTACAGACGAGAAGGCTAAAACTCAGGGAGGTAAGGTCACATAGCTGTTAAGTGGACAGCCAGCGTTGGAATCCAGACTGAGCTAGAAGCCACCATTGGCATTCTTGCTGTGATACACTATAGGCGCTTGTCTACTGTGTTAATCATCTTTTTACTATTAACTTCCTGAGGACAAAGACTGGGTCTGTTCTCTCCCGGGGCTAAGTTTCGCACAAATTGTCTCATGTGGTCTTCTCAAAGCTAGTGTTATCCTCATTTTACAGATGAAAAAAGTAAAGCTCAGAGAGGTTTAAGCAACTTGCCTAAGATCACACAGCTAGTAAGTGGTAGAGCCAGGATGTGAACACAAGACTGATTCCAGAGTCTGAATCCCTAATCAGATGCCCTTTCCTTAGATTGTGGATGTCTGTGCATTACCACCGAATCCGGCCTGTTGAGAAGTGCTTACGAGTCAGGAAAAGAACTGTCTAAAGAATGTAGATTTCTCAAAGCCACAAGAGACACCCCAGACCTCTTAGAGACATGTGACCCTGCTAACTTCTGCATCTATGGCAACCTTGAAGCTTCAAAAATATTTTGGGAATGAACTCTACCCCCTCACACAAATGCCCTGACCCAGCCTTTGGAACTCACCTTTGGAAACAGCAAGAATGAAAACAATGAGAGCGCTAGGTTTGAACGAGTGGCTATAAAAGCAAGGCACTTCTTGGATGAGAAACAATATTAAAAATGTATTCCAAAGGGTCACATTTCCCCAGCCTGAAAATATCCAAAAATGGAGATAAGAGAGATAAATTGGAAGAAACAGAAAGAGCCACGTTCTAGGATAGTTTTCCCCTCGTTAACCCCAGTCTCCATGAGCTTGGAAAGAGACACACAGGGTTTTCCACATGGACACAACAGAGGCTCCCTACCTGAGCTCATACCATAGTAGATGGAACCATTTTTCTCTCTCAAAAGCTGCCTTTTCGCTTTGGTTCGGCTTTGCCTGCCGACCATCTCTCCTCTCTTCCCGCAGCGTCACCCTCATTTTCCTGGAGGGGAACTACCATCTCCCACTCGGGTTCCCGGGTTTCAGGAGGGGAGAACTCCACTGTCAGTCCCAAGGGCACCTGATGTAACCAGGTCTCGCCAGTTGGCATATTCCATGGTCCCGGCTACAAGGATTGGTTCAGGACCTGCTGGCAGCTCAGTCTGGGCCACTCAGAGGGAGTCCGAGGCTTGTGGGGAAGCTCCCAGAAGAGTACCCCTCCTCCCCTGCCAGTGCCGGCAGCTGCAGGAGGGGATGGTGCAGGGGGGCACTGTCAGGGGGACCCTGCCTGGAAGGGAACCTGTGACATGGGGGGAGACTGACTCCTGACTACGTGAGCTCATTTTGCCAAATGAGGGGTAACCTCAAGTTCTTCCTGCATGGCTAGATTTGAACGTGAGAAATGCACAGCTTGGTTCTTTGTCAACAGCTACCCAAAATCCTAGCTCACAGAATAATAATGAGCAGAATCCAGGAGAGAGACACAAACAGCCTATATCCTGGGGCGCTGGACTGGCAATCCAGTATTAACTGGGTATGTCCTATGTCCCACACCCTAGGCCAATGCTCTTCTTACTTTGAGGGCAACTATACTTGCCTCTACTCAAGTGGTCCTTCCTGGAATAATCTCTGCTCATCTCCATCCAGTGCACTCCTACTCATCCTGCAAAACCCTCCATCACCGCCTCCTCTAGAGTATGACGCCACCTCCTCTGGGCTCCCACAGCATGGGTCCACATCTCTGTTGTCACCTCTGTCATACTTCCTTGTTTCATATCTGCCCATGTGGCGATTTTTTTTTATTAGCAGTGTAAAAATATTCAATGTAAAAATAAATAAAAATCCTAACAATACGAGGGAACGAGATAAAAAGCAAGATAAATTCTCTCTTTCAACCCAATGTCTCTCCCCAGAGGCAAACATCATCAAAACTCAGTGTGACTCCATCCAGGTGCTTTCAATCGCACTACGCTGAAATGTCCTAGGACATGCGACAGTCCAAGGACAGGGATTTGGCTTCCTACGTTTTGTAATGATACCATCGTGCCACTCAGCCTGGATTCCACGCTGGCCCAAACACTGACTATAATTTGTGACCTGGGACAAGTTAAGTAAACTCTCTGTGCCTCAGTTTCCTCATCTGCAAAATGGGATTTGTCTCCTGTCTCATCAGGTTCTTGTGAGCGTTAAATGAGTTGATATATTAAAGCACACAGAACAGGGTCTGGCACATGTACAAATGTTTACTGCTACCATTAGTCTCTCTCTCCGGTGTCTAGCCCTAAATAAAAAGTTCTGACTAGGTGGGGATGCATTTCTCTCAATCTGTGTGATTTCAAGTGTGCATGTACCTGGGTGACCTCCAGGACTCCAGCTCGTCGTCCCTCAGGCAGTCTTCTGGAACTTTCTCACTGACATCTCCTCCCCTTGGTAAGATCCACCTTCATCACCACTACTATTTACTGAGATCTTATGTGCCAGAGCCAATCGTATCTCACTTTACCTCCCGATATTCTTACTTATAAAAAGTACTCACCATTGTTCATGGGAGCATTAATCACCATAGCCAAACTATGGAAGCCACCCGAAATATGGGAGAACTTGGTCAAGGTTCCCACAACTAGTAAAATGCTTTCAACTCAAGTCTCTGTCACCCTAAGTATACTATGCGCCCAGTGTGCCTGGTCCATTGTCGGTGCCATTTTCGGTGCTTAATAAGTTATCTCTTGGGGGCTTCCCTGGTGGCGCAGTAGTTGAGAATCTGCCTGCCAATGCAGGGGACACAGGTTCGAGCCCTGGTCTGGGAAGATCCCACATGCCGTGGAGCAACTAGGCCCGTGAGCCACAACTACTGAGCCTGCGCGTGTGGAACCTGTGCTCCGCAACAGGAGAGGCCACGATAGTGAGAGGCCCGCGCACCGCGATGAGGAGTGGCCCCCGCTTGCCGCAACTAGAGAAAGCCCTTGCACACAGCAACGAAGACCCAACGCAGCCAAAAATAAGTAAATTAATAAATTTTTTAAAAAAAAGTTATCTCTTGGATGCACAAGAGAAGTGAAAACTATCCTGCTGATTAGCCTTAATTTTCCCTCTGCTAGGTGTAGTCAATGGCTTCCTGGAAACAGGGAGACAGCAAATGAAACCAAGGAAGAGTAAGAAAGATGTTAGCACTATCTTTGTTCACCCCGGGACCCCCAAACCCCAAAGCAAGGAAATTCCTCGGTGCTGCCAATGCAGACACAATTTTCCAAGACGAGCCACCCCATGCTGTGGACCAGACAAGCTGGAGTGTGGGCTGGCGGGGGTGGTCCCTCCCAGCGCATCCGCCACACAGGTACTACAAGCAGAAGAATCAAAGGAGCTGGAGGTAGGTCCCGACGCTTTGCTGGAAGAAGAGCTGTCGTGGTTCCGAGGAGAAACTGAAGCCCAAAGATGGAGGGACCCATCCAACGACCTCCAGCCCATGGGTGGGACCACAGGGGCTGGAGCCAGACCTCGCATTCCAGGCCCACGGACTTTGTAGTAGGAAGACAGTGTGGCCCTGAGATCCTGGATATACACTGGGTCAAACAGGTCCTCCGTGGATCGCTATGTGACCTCAAGCAAGTCACTTCACCTCTAGGACACTCGGTTTCTCCACTGATGAAATGCAGATATTAATTCTTCCATTTGGATTAGTAACAAAACCCCCCAAAAACCAGTAAGTAAAATACAACCAATGCAATAGGAAAAGCAGGGAAAAGAAACAGACAGTTCACAGGAAAGGAAACAGAAGGCCAAAAATAAATAAATTGATATTCCGCATCATTAGCGATGGAGAAATGCAAATCAATACCACAACAGGAGACCAACTTTTTTATGTCTATTAGCCTGGAAAATACATTTAAATGTGACAATTCCAAACACTGAATTGGATGTAATCTGAAGGCTCTCTTATAAATTGCTGGTAAGTGTGTAAATTGGTGCAACCGCTTTGGAAAACTGAGACACAGAAGAATGTTCAAAGGCCACAGTGTTGACCAAGAACAAAAGTCTGGCAACCACCCAAAACCCCGGAGCATAACAGTGACTGAATCAACTGTGGGCTATTCCCCAGTGGAATCTTCTAAGGCCATCTCTGTAGATATACCACGAGAAGGGCACAATACAGATGATCTCGGCCACGTCCCTCAAATTACGAGTCCCTTGATACAAAGTTAAAAAAACTACAATGAAATATACGCATGTAGTATGAATGTACACACATGAGATACAATTGTATCAAGAGGAAAAGCCAGAGGGTGGTGGGAATGGGGTTCAGGACAATGGCCACCTCGGAGCGGGTGGCAGGGATGAGATGGGGGAGGGACCCCTATATACTGAGTGTCTGCACTTGAAGTCCAGGCCATGAGTGGTCACTGCATTATTAAAATATGTAAGTTCTCACATGTCATGAACTTAGAGTCATTATTAATTTAATCCTGTGAAGCTGAGGACCAGTGACAATGACAACAGTGACTCCTTCTGGCGGGGATGCTGGGAGGCTCCGGCTCCCAGGCACCGGCTGTGGGCTGGTGGTTGGCACACGCCCATAATCCGCATGTGGCTGGAAGACAGCTTCAAGTGAGCTAAAGAAAATAAAATTCCTTTCACTCTGACTCCCTCCGCCTCAGGGCTCCACCGGTCCTGTGAATCATTACAGCCTTTCCGCTCTCCTGGGCCTGGTGCTTTTAAATATCACCCAGCTCTTGTCCAGTAGGTGACAAGACCCAGTTACTTCCAAAACCGTCAGCTGACATTTTTTTGGATAGCAACCTCTTTAAAGCTTGTGATGTGCCCGCCCTTTCCCTACAGGAAGAACTCTCACAGTCGAGTCTGTGGCCCTGTGCTTTGAAGGACTGCACCCGGCCTGGACTTGGGGTTAGAAGAAAGCTGGCTTTCAGCAGAAAAGGGGTGTGTGTGTGTCAGGGTGCTTGTTGACACTGCTCTCCCAGCGGCTGCAGGTAAGAGTTTTTCCTCCCATGTAACACAAGGGACAGAGAAGTCATTTAAGCTTTATACATACCGGCAGGCTCAAAAAGCAAGTCGCCAGCCTTAAAAACATGTCTCTGTTTCCTGTGGCTAACTTGCAAATCCAGTCATATTTTCAGCTAAGAAGGTAAACAGAGGGTTCAGGAGATTAAGGAGACCTATCTTAGGCCAGTATCTTTACCGAGAGACTAGGAGGAGAAATGTTACTGGAGTCTTGCCCTTTCAGGGAAAAGGATGGCAGCCAAGCCCACAAACAACCCCCAAACCCCGGAGTGTAGCTGAAGTAGGATATCTTTCTGCCCCTTCAAGAAAAAAATCAGGACACCGGTAAATAGGGTGGCAGGCGTATTTGTGCTAGATCCCAGTCTCAGGGCTTAGAGGCAGGGAACAGGGTCGAAGAAGAAACTGTTCTGCAGTCCACAGAGTTCTAGAATGGAATGGGCTGCCTGGAGAGGTAGCAAGTTCCCATCTCTTAAAAGAAAAAATCCATACCTTGTGATAAGCCCCTCTTAGCAAGGATGCTGAGGAATGTGGAATGTTCTGGTAGAACCAGATCAGAAGCTGGAAGCTGGAGGTAGAGAGGATGAAATAAAACCCTCTGAAACTAAAGGCAGAAGTTTGCAGAACTGGAATGCAGGTTCACAGCTTCTACAATACTCTCAAAGAAGCGTGCGACCCAAGATAGCTGTTCTCTTGCTCTCTGTACATCCCCTGCTGGACCAGGGCCTGCTTCGCCTACACCCTACTCACCTGACTGACCTTCCCTACGTACTTGTCCCAGGCCCCATATAATGACTGGTCTAACTTTAGCCACCAGGATAGCTTATCAAAGGGGCGGTGAGGGGCGGGCCCCTCTGCTGGTTTCCTTGGTAACTGATGAGCCAACCTGACATCAATTCCCCTGTAACTGGTAACCTTCCCCTCCCCGACCCCAGAGCAAAGACTGCCGCCGTGTCCTGCCCTCTGTCCGTCTCACACAGTGGGGTGTTGCTCCAGGACCCTGCTTCAGACATATAAGCTCCCCCATTCATTAAACCATGGATGTCTCTGTTGCTGACTCCGGGCTCTTTCTTCCAGTCTTAAAGCTGAGCAAGTACAGGGCTTGTATGCCTGTGGGGTGCAGCCCAAGAGACCCTAAGGAAGATAATGAACCAACAGACCAGATAATCTTTAAGGTTCCTCCCCCAACCAGGCCCCAGGTCCTGGAATCCTTTATGTCTCTGAATTCAGGCTGAAGCAAGCAGATATTTTCTTAGACTCAAACAAGTACCCTAAGTAGAATGTGGGCTCCACGAAGCCAAGGATTTCTGCATTCCCTTCACGGCTGTAGCACCAGCATCTCCACCAGTGACTGACACGTGCTAGGTGCTTGGGGAACATCTGCTGATGAATGTAGGTGAATGAACGCCAGCCAAAGCCTCTATTTCTTCTCCTAAGGTGACCCAGGGACCACGATGTCTCACCTGGCCGGCCGTGGAGGAGGCAGGGCCCCAGCCAGTGCTCATCCTGGGACCCATCTGCACGGATTCAAAGAGCCACCACTACATGTCTAGGGATGACCACATCTGGAACTTATGTCGGCTCCTAATTATTTAATCTGATGGGCAACCCTGAAATGTCTCCTCCTCCCCATCTAGAAAGGAAGGTGTTAACTGTGGCCCCGGACACCAGATTTATAAAAGGCTTCCGCTGCCCTTGACCTCCACGTTGCTGATATTGAAACCTAATTGTGTTGATGTTGGTCTCCAAGGTAAACAAAGCTTTACAGGGGAAATGTTTGGACCTAGAGATTCCTGTGTGCTCCAAGTTTGGACGAACAGCCGGAATCGTGAGCGTTTCCCTTCATTTCCTTTTAAAGGGCTGTGTTTAGCCCAGCCGAGTGGACAGCCCCAAACCATGCCTACGGGCAATTTTCAAAAACAGCCTCTGGAACACAATCAATTCTGCCCACCTCTGTGGAATTCCACCTGGAGGAAATGCCAAGGACTGTACCTCCATGAAGGCCCCAAGAGCCTAAGAGCCTAAGAGCCAGGAGAGGAGGGGAGAAGACGGCAAGGTTAGCAGAGAAGAGAGAAGAGAAGGACAAACGGCAGCGGCTAATCTGAACTGCTCACCTCCACCCTTAGAATGTGCCCCTTGCAAAATAAAGCCTTTTAATTTTCAATGTGCAATGGCTCAGTGACTCTTTTCAACAACCCTGAGAAAAAGGTTTTACTTTCCCCATTTTACTGATGGGAAAACTGAGGTCTCAACACTTGCCCAAGGCCACACAGTCGAGGTACAACCAAGCTGGGATTTATACTGAAGTAAATCTGCACTCTTACCCACCAGTCTGCACTGTCTCTCTTTGTGCCCAAATCCTGCTCCTCTCTCTCATCACTACAGATATCCTTCTACGGGATATGAAGGATGGTTTCTGAGTTAAACTGTGACTCCTCAGGCCTAGAGAGAAGAGGAAGTGACCATAGGAAATGAGGAGCTAATATATGGGTGGGTTGTAGAGGCTGGAGATGGGAGTGGAGCTTGGTGGGGAGACCAGTGAGCCTGACCCTGGCCAAATCCGGGCCAGGGCAGGGTTTGAATTGGGGAAGGAGTGTGGCCAGGACTGTGACTAGAAACAGCAAGCTGACGATGGCGAGCCAGCCCTCAGGAGGCCCCAAGCAAGATGGACACCGCTGGGATGAGGAAGTCGTCTGGCCCACGGTCCTCCCGGAAGGGGTGAGCCTGGTAGACCTCAGCCTCGTAACCCGGTCTGGGAAGCTGGCCCCTGCTGGGCTTGGCAAGGAGGCGTCTATGAGCTCAGCAGGAGAGAATGCCGAGTGTCCCTGGTTTAGAGAAGAAAAGGATCTGCTGCATCCCCATCACAGCCGGGCCCGCACACGGGAGGGCTTGGCAGTGTGTCCGGCCACCTCTGTTTCTGGTACGTGTAGCGTCGCACCCAAATTAAGACTTAGGCTCATCCTTGGCACACAGGGCTTAACAATCTGACAAGGACCCCTATGTCGTGCTACTCCGGGTGTGGTCCAGAGACCAGCGGCAACAGCATCACCGGGGAACTCGTCAGAGATGCAGAATCTCGGGCTGCACCCAGATCTGCTGCATCAGAATCTTTAAAGCCTGAGAAGCCCTGCCTTAGACGGTGCCGCAGCCTAGGATCAGGACCTCTGCCGCTATACTTTTCGAATCTGCTTGACGTACAAACTCCCCAGGTGAATCAGATACATGCTGAAGGCTGAGAACCAGGACAGGAGAGCTTCGAAATGTCCTAAGGACACCATCACTGGGGCATTCAAACCACATCTTTCAGATTCCTCCTGCACCCAGGAGCAACCCACAAGTTTCCTTTGAGATGGCAAGAAAGGTATCATCAGTTGATTCGTAGCCCATCTACTTCTGGAAAAGGACTGGTGATAGCTTATAAACAGAGCAGGCCAGCTAAGCGGCATGACACAACGGACTATGGGGCAATTCCCCGCGCCCACAACCCACTCAGCGCCTTTCTCCACACATGGGCTATTAAAGAGCCCAAAAGCCCATCACTGTGTTCTCCTTGTGCTTCTTTTTAAAATTATAAGCTTTCCCCAGAAGAAAAAGCACATCTACATTCAGACCCAGTTGGTGACGAGCCTTTTCAGAGCCTACTTCTCCCCATGGCAGTCTGTCAGCAAGTCTTGTCATTCGACCTACCTCCAGAGAGAACCTTGAAAGTTCCACTTCTCTCCACCTCCACTGCTGCGTCACAGCTCACGTGTGCTGCCAAGAGCTTCCCAGCTGGTCTCTCCGCTTCCACTTCTGCCTGCCTCTGCTCTCTGCTCCACAAAGCACTCAAAGTGGTCCCTGAAAGATGCAAATCCTATCATGTCACATCCCAGCCTAAAGTTAAGAATTGCCTGTATCCATTTCCTTTGGCTGCTGTTAACAAATTACCATAAACATGGTGGCTTATAAAAAAAATTTCCTGTCCCACAGTTCTGGGGAACAGAAGTCCAAATCAGTGTCACTGGGTTGAAATTAGTGTGTTGGCAGGGCCACGCTCCCTCTGGAGGCTCTAGAAGAGAATCTGTTCCTTGCCTCTTCCAGCTTTTGGAGGCTGCTGGCACTCCTTAGCCAGTGGCCGCATCACTCCAATCTCCCCCTCCCTGGTTACACTGCCTTCTCTTCTTCTGTGACAACTTTCCCTCTGCCTCTTTCTTCACAGGGATACATGTGGTGGCACTTAGGGCCCACCCAAATAATCCTGGATTAATCTCCCCACCGAAAGATCCTTAACTTCATCACATCGGCAAAGTCTGTTTTTGTCCTATCAGATGACATTTACAGATTCTAGGGACGAGGATGTGGATATCTTCGGGAGGATCACTATTTAGCCTACCACACTACGTTTCCATTGCCCTTGCTAAAATCCAAAACCTTTACCGTGGCTCTGAGGTCCTTTGTGATCTGGCCCCTATCCGCCTCTCAGACCCTCAGACCCCATCTTGTTCCATATTCCCCCTCTCCCAGCGCACCCCTTTGTCTGCTTTTAGATTTTCAAGGAAGCATGTCCCTGCCAAAGGGCCTTGGCTCTCGCAGTCCCTTTTGCTTGGAAAGCTACTACCCTTGGCCTCATCTGATGGATGAATGAATGTCTTATTCCCAAGAACTCAGGAAAAGTAGGAACAGCAACATGAGGAGAGACAAACTTTGCCTACCTCCCAATATTGCCTGGTTAAAGATGCTCCCACCTAGTCTTCTTTCAGGTTCCAAACGCCCCAAAACATCCACAGCCCTTGGTTACCTGTAGACTCTGTCTGGCACGGAGTCACTTTGGACAGCAAGGTCGGAACTGGGATAGGGATAATGCCAGTGGCACCAGCCCAGTCTCCATGTTCTGCGAGAAAATAAGACCGTCCAAGATATAGAAATCTATTTTGATTTCCTTTTTATGACGCGTCTTCTTTTAGTGGTCAATAAACACTCACTGTTGATTTTGTGGGAATTTTGCAAAGGCCACTGCTAATGGCAGCATCCTGCTCTGGAGACAGGAGGCTTGCCCGTGGTTAAATGACCTTTAATTTTCTCCTGACTCTGAGAACAGATCTCTCATTAAATGGTATTTCTAGTGTGCTATTATGATGAAAATGTAAATAGCTTTTTCTTGCCCCAAAAAGGAGTTTTGTGTAGTTATACAAATCAACAGCAATCAGTATATTACAGATAGTGGGTGGTTATCTCAAGTTATCACCTCACCTTGTTCTAATTTGCCTGGGTCTTTCCCATTAGCAGCGTCAATCCTGCATCCTGGGAAACCCCTTAGTCCCAGATAAACCAGGACAAACTGGTCACCCTAGTGGTAGCTAAAGGCCTATCCCTAATACTTGAGGAACCCAGGAGAAAAGGGTACAAGCAGAGGCCTATATACGGTAGGTCTAAATATACAGAATTTATAAATCAAGCTGACACACTGCTCAATAAAAATATGGTCTATCTTCCTACCATGATAAATGTCTTTAAAACCACCTGGAAGGCTAGGTTTGAATTCCAAGCTCTTGGATGTTCCTGTGACTTCTGTTTCCACCTTCTTTATCCACTCCGAGATCTGCCCCCACACTCTAAGGGATCTTGCTCACACGTATGCAGAGTCTTAGACATCATCCACATCCCGTAAAGAGCCCCCTCTTGGCTCTCCAGCAGGCCTACCGGTAAACTGTGCCAAGGTCCATCCTCGGAGGAGAATGGTCCCAGAGAAGAGGGCCGCTCTGCTCTGCAAGTGGCATTAGGGTCTTTCAAGCAGGAAATTCTGGGGTCTAAGGAAGCTAAGCCTGGCCTGGAAGGAGTGGGGGACCAGAGGGCCAGGGTGGGGTCCCCAGGACAGGAGCCACTCTTGCCCTTGGGACTCATCCCTCCCTGGAGGTCCCTTGAAACTGAAACCATGGAATACTTTCCAATGTCCAAACACGCCAGGTCCTCCTGGGCAGAGGTCAGAGTTGACCAACCCAGGGAAATAAAGTTTACACAAAACCTTTCAGATGCCCTTAGACTGTTCCTAGAAAGAAGGAACTAAGGTCCTCTGTACAGGAAACAAAATTATAGTATGATGAGGGGGAAAAAGTCATGAGGCAAAAAGGAAGTTCTTAGAGAAAGGCTCTCTCGCCTGGAGATAGATAAGAAAAGTATCGGTGACAGAGAGGAGACTGGGAACTTGCCAAGCTCTTCCTGCAGAGCCCAGGCTAATCCAGGTTTCTGCTTCCTTCAAGGGATTTACTCTGATGGGCAATGCAGACTGTAGTCCAAGTATCAGTGCATTGAAAGCAATGCACTCTGGAAATGACTCTGCTGCTTTCACAGCCTTGTTCCTCTGAGTGTGGGGACAGCCAGGCCACCACTATTGCATAAATAACAGCACGGAGGTGATTTGATATGAGGTGGTGAGAACGATCATGAAGGTAGAAAGCTCTGCTGTGTGGTGCTTAAAGGACAGTGTCAAACAACTTGGGTTCAGATAATTCCATTTACTCACGATGAGACCTCAGGTGGGTTACTTTGCTTATTTGAGCCTTGGTTTTGCTTCTTCAGCAAAAGAGGGATCCAAATAGCACCTACCAAATGTGACTGGTACAAAGATGAAATTAGACACAGCATATAAAGAACTCAACCAGTGGCTGTAACACAGTGTCACAAAATATCACCTGCTGGTACTAACAGGAGTGCTGGTGATAGCTGCAGTACTGCAGTAGCAGAGCAGTACTAGTTGTCAAGAAGAGACAGTACCATTATAATTATATGGGATTTAGGCAGAGTAGTTGGATTCTGAGTCTCACTGTTTGTGAATCTGGAAAAGAAGGAGCCGTCTTTTTTTTTATTGAAGTATAGTTCATTTAAAATGCTGTGTTAGTTTCAGGTGTACAGCAAAGTGATTCACTTTATATATATATGTTTATATATATATATAACTGAATATATATATATTAGTGATTCAGTTTTATATATAACTGAATATATATATAAAAGAATATATTCTTTTTCTGATTCTTTTGCATTATAGGTTATTACAAGATATTGCATATAGTTCCCTGTGCTATACAGTAGGTCCTTGTTGTTTATCTCTTTTATATACAGTAGTGTGTATCTGTTAATCTCAGACTCCAAATTTATCCCTCTCTAATGATGGAGCCATCTTTCATGATAATGAGACATCGGGTAAAAGAATCCCTTTGGGGAAGGGATGACGGATGAACTGAGCCTGTGGTAAATGCAGACACCGAAAAGAAAGGACAGGGAGACACGAGGAAACATGACTCACTCACGCCTCCCTGAGAATATGCCCCCGTGAGCGCAGAGTCAGCTCAGACCACGTGGGGGACACCAAGAGAAGCTGCTGGGCGCGCTCACCATTATATTCACAGTTGTACAGACTCAAGCTGAGTCATCATAGCAGTTCAGTCACATCTCAAGTGATAGAAGGCTGACCACTCACTGGCAAGCCTGAATCACCACACTGCTACAACTATCGCCATCCCTGGCCAAATTTAGGTACTACTCAATGTGTAGATGAAATCACTTCTAAATTAAGCATGAAGATTTCCAAATTAGCTCACAGTTATCCAACATCTGGACAGGAGATATTTATTACTGAATTGGACGAGGGGACATAAGGACAGAGAAAAAATAGAAAGAAGGCTATGTTCTCTAAGAAAACTATTTTCTTTTGAAATATAGGACCTATTTATGCAAAAATGACTGACTCATTTTCTTTTTCTGATCATCGAAAAGGAAAGCGAGTGTGTGTAACGGAGTGCTTTACAACCAAATAAAGATGTCATGTGGGCAGCAGGTTCTTAACTCAGTTTGTATTACTCTAGCTACATTTAAAATGCACGCATGAGCATAACATTGAGTTACTTCTGGGTTGCACTGCCTAAGGTCTTTTTACTCTTACATGTAGCTTCCCTCCAAGACTTCTCATGCCTCCTGGGAGGCAGGAACACAGCTCACACCAAGATGCTCTCTGATGGGGTCACCCCAAGTTCTTGCTCTTGTTCCCGTGGGCTGCCAGCCTCACTGCAGAGCACCTGGCTCTTTAGAAGTAAGCTAGGAAGATCCAGAGGCTCTCTTTGCCTTGAGTTCTCTGTGCCTTTGTTACAGGTTTCCCAGTTCCTGGGCACAGGGAGGAAAAAAGCATCTATGGTTATCACCATGAGCTCTGGGAGCAGACAGAACAAGGTTCAATCCTGGCTCTGTCACTTCACTCTGTGCAACTACAGACAAGTTGCTAATCCTCTTTGAGCCTCAGCTTCCTCATCTGTGAAATGGGGATAATTAGAGTCCCTAACTCAGAGTTATTGGGAGGATTAAGTATGACCATCTTTGTAAAGGACTTCGCTCAGTACCTGGCCACATACCAAGAGTTTCATAAACGTGAGCTCTAATTCTTTCTAATGGAGGGCTGTCTGGAGTCATTTATTTAGACACCCTGGAAGTTAAGCCACTGGAATCTAATGTTTTAGGTAATAGAGAACTGTAATATCCAGCCAAATTGATCTTCTTTCCCCTCAGGGCCCATGTTTTTCCTATCGCAATGATCCCCATTCATCACCTTTTGCTGTAATTGCTTGTTTAACATCTGTCTTCCCCAGGAGAGTAGATCCTGTGAATTTTTTTTATCACTGCCGCATGCCCCACACCCAGCAGAGCTTTCGGTACAGAAACAGATGTGCAATGGTTGTTTGTTGAATGACTGAAAGACTGAAAAATCAATGGACCAATGGAATGAGACCACGTGACCAACTGAACCACAGACCAAATGACTGAATGACCCACTGAGTGACTGAATGAATGAATGAATAGATGAATGACTGAAATTAATCATCTACATTCAACTGGATGATCTGAAAATACTTCCTAGCATGACAAAACACAAGACTACTAAATACAGGATTTTAACTTGGACAAGCAGGATCTTTGGGGGGATATAAAATAGTTGGTTTTCAGTATTTTAAGGAGTTCAATTCTTCCTCCCCGCTATCAGTGATGGGACGGGTGATAATACCCTACTGGAAAACATTACTCACTCCACACTCATGCAGCCCTCAAACTGCACATCCCTCCCCCACTCCGTCATAACCCAGGATCTGCCTGACAGCTTCTGGCCTCGGCGTGTCTATCTGTGTCAGATGACATCATGGCCAAACCACGTCGTCTTGGGCTGTGAGAACAACTGGGAGAATCAAGAGGAAGCAAGCCCCAGATCTTTCACTGCCTAACGTCTGAAAACGAAGAATCTTCCCTGAAATCGCCCACCCCTTCTTCTGGGTGAACTCATCCAGTCTTTCCAGAAAGGCAGCTCAGGGGCAAGGTCTTGCTGGACTCCAGCGGGGGATTTGGTGTCTTCATACCTTGTTCATCAGCCACAGAACACACGCTCATCTTTCAGCAGCTCTGGAATTCTGCCCACAGACGTCTGGACGTTGTGCTGCATTCCCAGAGAACCTCTCAGGACATACACAGTTAGCCAGAGAAGATGCAAATTGTTTTTAAATGATAACCTGCCTCACACTAACAGACTTAAAATGACCATTGGATGGTATTTTGACTATCCTATCCTCCTGAGAATCTGTGATTGTAACGAAGTAACTGAAACACTTAAGGCCATTTTCCTGCTGTGATGGAGGAAAGGACCCCCACATCCAGGCTGAGCAAAACCTTAAGGGTCCCTGGGAAGATTTTAAGTGAATGAAGCATGATGACTACCTACCTGAAACTGAGCAAACAGTAACTGCATAATAATTAAATAATAATTACACAGCCACCAGGTATCAAACACCTTCTCCATGCCAGGCGCTAGACTGCATGCTTCCTAGACATCAGCACATTTAACCTGCGTAGCAGTACTATAAGATTGGTATTATTGTTTCCATTTTACAGATAGGTAAACTGAGGCTCCCAGTAGGTGCCCAAGCAGGGATTTGACCCGAATCTGTCTAATATCAAAGCTGGTGCTCCTACCCCTCTAGAGGCTGCACCACAGCCCACCGAGATAGGAGGGAAGGGTGACTGCCGACGAAGTGAAATAGAAGGGTGGGATGTAACTTAGGCAGGATAAAGTGGTACTTAAAATCTGGAGGGGAGAAGGGAGAGAAGACCGTGAACACAAGACCACAGTTTTCTAATAGAGCAACCGTCATCACGTGAGAAAAGGGGAGCCCTCCAAAGAGATTCCAAAGGCTGGAAAGAACAGATGGGTGACATCCTGGAAGGCAGATGTCAGCCCAAGGTAACCAAGCCCCTCGTAACAATGAGCACTGTCCAAAACTGCTGGAACTATCTGGTCAGAGAATGAGCTCTTGGACACGGAAAGCATTCAAGCACAGTAGGAAACACCCTCGTCGGTGCCACAGAAGTGGGGATGGGGTACCTCGGAGGTCCTGTCCAACTCCCAGCCCCTCTGTTTGCTCTGGGGAAATGCTCACTAAGCATCTGACAATGTTACCCTTGCGTGCACCCGACCACCATCTGCCGCAGGCATGCTAGTAAAACAATCTTTGCAGAACCGGTCCATAGTAACAGTTTCATCTCTCTCAGGACAGAGGAAGCAATGATGGGGAACCATTATTCTGAACCTATTTGTGCTAAACAAGGAAGAATTGGGTGGACGTTAGAAGGGACAGGAATCCTGGGAGAGGAAGGAAACTATGGGTATTACGGTACTGCTTGCAATGGATTGGGTACATTCCCTTACTAAAGCTGGGTACCACCCTCTTGAAGTGCGGCTCATCATTTCCATCTTACAGCTAGAACAATCTAAGAGAGAAGTTCATTTGCCCATGCCTCATCACTGATAACTGCTTCAAACTCAGATATGCCTGATTTCAAAACCACCCCTCTTTTCTCCAAAGTACGTTCTGAACCCAGGGAGGGGGAGACTGGGTAGAGCCCTGAGAGCACGGTACTTAGGACAGGTAGGTTGTGATGGGCAGAAAAGGAATGATAAGTCTGCAGCATAGAATAAGACAGAGGGAGCAGGTCAGAATGGGCTGCTCAGACAAGTTAATTTATAAGCACTGAGGAAAGACAAGAAACAGGAAATGGATCAAACCAGAAATCACCTCCTTCACAATTCAGTCTAATTTTGGCCTAGAGCCCAAGCTACAGAACTGGTTCCAACTTGCCAATAATGCAGGTTCATAGAGGGGACCTCAGACACTTCAATCTGAACAAAACCCACATATGTCAACTTTGCCCTCAAAGGTAACATATAAAAGCACCATCACCATTTTTTTCCAGAGTACAGAATGATTTCAACATTTCATGAGGAGATGTTACCAGGTAACACAGGTTCACAAGGCTTTGGAAAATAAAATGCCAATATGGCAGACAGAATGAAAAACATGATGATGAGAAAGGATGTTAATGACTGTTTAACTATACTGATTTTTATCTCCTCTCTGTTCCTTAAGTTCTCCTGGGAAACCGTGGTGCTACAAGGCTCCCCCAGACTTCTTGCTCATTAGAGATTTCATGATGGGTTGAACAGGCCTGATTTTCCCCATTATCTGGTGTGTAAAAGTTATTCTAAAACAAATTTTATTCTAAACAGTTGTTATAATTAGCTTGTTGAGGGTTACCTACAACTGGACCACAGGTTTTAAGTGTGTGTTGTGGGCACAGAGGGCTGAAATGCTTTTTATGTCTACGCTAGGGATTCAGACCCTACACTGTAGGAATTAAATGTGATGAACTTAGCCTGACACATGGAGAACAGCCCAAGAAATGGTTGCTGTTGCTTTAGCTGTTGTTTTGTAGTTTTTATTCATACCATCTTTGGAGTTTGACACATGTGGGTCCAATTTCAGGCTCTGCAACCAGCTCTGTGACCTCAGGAAAATTATGTAACGTCCCTAGGGCTCAGTTTGCTCTCCTGTAAAAGGGGGACAAGACCACCGCCTCAGGAGGGTGTTGGGAGGACGCAGTGAAATCGCTCAGGGACAGACTCTGGCAGAGTTGTGCTGATGGGAGCTCAGAAAGGGCACCTGGACCCAATTATCCTGAGCCCATCCCTTGAAGCTGGGAATTCCCCCTTGGATAGGCCACTGTAAATCCTCCACCCCACCCCCTGCAAGCTAGTCCGCCCCTCCCACGACCCCCCTACCCACAAGATCACAATCATTCTCAGGCTAGGAACTCGGAGCTGCATGTTTGCCCCTTAATCCCATTCAACCGCCTTTCTCCTTAATGAGTCATATCAACACCTTGCGCCAGTGTGCCACGCCAAACACAACAAGCATCAATATTTTGCTACCGCTTGGTTGCAAACTCCATGCAGGTCAGCAAATTACAGTGATTCCAGTTTAGGAAAAGAGTCCAACTCAGCACATTGCTCCGGGTTCCCCAGCGTCTCACGCACAAGCCTCATCCTCAAAGACTCAAGACTAGCACCCTGTTAGCTGGGGCCTGGCATGGGAACGCTTCACGTTTGGAAGGCCCATCGGGGCCCGCACCCAGCTGCTGCACACAGCCCCGCATTCACTCCTCAAGCCATTTTCAGAAACCAGGGGACCGAGGCACAAGGGAGTGAGAGACCTCAAGTCACCATCACTGGCCTAAGTCACTCCACGGTCAGTCTCCTCCTCGAGACTCAAAAGCAGCCGGCAGATCTGCCCAAGAGAAGGCTGCCAAGTTTCTGTCTTGCCTTTCCTAGCATCTCTATCTGGTTTTCCTATTCTAATTAATTGCTAAGCCTCAGATTCTTTTAACTAACTCACGTGCCAAGAGCCAAAAAGACAATGTGAGAAACCACAGGGCAGCCCGTATCTCCACAACCTAGGGAAGGGGTCCTCTCTAAAGCCCACTTTAGCTTCTCGACGGGTCAGGGGGCTAGCTGGAAACACTCGAAGGGGTAACTGAAGGGAGTTTTACGAAAGGGCAAATCAACGAAGGAGAAAATAGCACCGTTCCATGAACCCACTTGGGAGGAGCAAGCAGCCCAGGGCCAGCGACCACAGGAGGCAGGGACCACGCCCGGCCTGAAGGGGCAGAGGGAGAGAGCTGTCCCCAGGCTGACAGGAGCTGTGGCCGCAGGTGGAAGAACACGACCACCTCCAAAACCCAGGCCAACAAGGAAGAAGTGGGGAGATTAAAGACACCCACCTCTGATCTCGCACCGGGGCCTCCTGCGCTGGCTGAGCTGTGCATGGAGAACGCGGGTCGGCCTCCCAGGCCCAGAGCTGGAGGCGACAGGAAAAGGGGACCTGGAAGGGTCACAGGGAACATCCAAAATGACCCCCAGCTGCCGGGAGTCCTGTCTCTACGCCATCGTCCAGGCTGAGCCCTTACCCCGAAGCCAGGCATCTCCTGAGCGATCCCTGTTGGGTTTGGATCCCAACTAGCTCTGAGGCTTGAGCAGCTCACATAACACAGCAGAGCTTCGTTTTCTCATTTGTAAATAGGATTAACAATACCTGCCACCTGGGGGGGGTCCTAAGGCTTAACCACGTAAAATGCTGACGGGCACAGAGAAAACACGGAGCACCTGTTCACTTCCTTCCTACCACGCAGACGCATGCGCACGTGCGCACACAAACGCACGTGCGCACAGAAACGCATGCGCGCGCACGCCCACAAATGCACGTGCGAGCACACAAACGTACGCATGCGCACGCACACAGACACGCCCATACACACCGAGGATGGATAGGCGGAAGGTAGCAGCAAATACTACACCTATGGACATTAAATGTGGATATGGTTCAGTCCTCCAGGACCGTAACTAGAAAGTTCTCGTTGGTAAGAGTAAATGCTGCTTTCCAAAGGACTCACTCAACTCATGTAACTTATTGCCCCAGGAAGCGTTAAGAATTGAGGGGAGCAGATGTATTTCTTTTAAAAATAGGTACCAAACATCTTCTCCCCAGGAAATAGCAGAGAAGTAAATCTTTTAACCAGATCCAAGAGTGAGGAGGATGATAGTATGTTGGTTTTCAATACACTGTGTGATAAATTACCACGAACTTAGCAACTTAGAACAGTACTCGTTTATCATCCTGCCACGTGGTTGTTGGCAGAATTCACTTCCTTACAGACGTGGAACTCGTGGCAGCTCACTTCTTTAAGGCCAGCAGGACGGAGGTAGAGATTTCCTCGGTCTCTGACTTCTGGCTCCTCCTGTGAACAGCTCACCTGATTAGGTCAGGCCCACCCAGGATAGTCTCCCTATTAGGGACCTCACTTTGGCCATAAGACTCAACATCATCACAGGAGTGGAATCCCATCACCTTTGCCACATTCTGTTGGTTAGAACCAAGTTAGAGGTACCACCCACACTCATGGGGAAGGGATTATATAAGGGCCTGGGTCACTGGACAGCATCTTAGAATTCTGACACTACAGATAGTTATAGATGAACATATGGATATGCCTTGTACAGCAAGAGGAATAAATATTGTTATCCTCATTTTTTTCAAGGACGCAGAGACTCTCAAATATGTTGCCCAAATCAGTGAGCTCAGCCCCGTGATGAAGCTGAAACACACACGGAGATTTTCTGGGTCTCAATCTCGTGCTCCTTCCACTCCCTTGTCAACCCGGCAAAGAAGGGAATGGCTCCATCGCACCATCAGGTGCAATACACATCTGATGTTCAGAGGAAACTGATCACGTGCGCCCAGTAACTAATGACAAATTTGAGTTGCAAGTGGCCTTGTGGATGACAGCAGCCACACCGCTTTCAGCAGAGCTAGAATCAAATGCAGGGCTCTGGACTCGTGACCCAGTGCTCCTTCGCAATGGACAGATCTTCTTGTGCGTTTCACTGTCCCTGTCAAAGACAGGCTCTAAGGCAGGAGAATAGCTGGGTCCAAGAATCATGTTTTGTTTTCATCCAGATGCTTTGGCCTTACAGGCAAAGCCTTTCTTGATCTAGGAGTCAGTCCATCCAAAAATCTGGAGAAAATTAGATAGTTATTCTAAAATTAAAGTTACTGTAAGCATGGCAGGAAAGAAACCAAAAAATTCAAGTTGTGAACAATTCACAAATATATGGTACAAATGATGTTCCAAGCTGATACATATTAAAATATATGATGTAGTTCATGGTATATTTATATCAATTAATACACATTAAAATATACTATGTGGTTCACGGATTATTGATATCTACCTACTCTTAAGTGTTGGGTGTTTTTAATGAAAACAATATGTTAAGGAAAATCATAACCAAATAGAAGCCATCATGCATGTTTGCATATTAAAACAACTAAGCCACATTTGCTACATTATAACAGTAAAAACATCAGCTTTGTGAGCCATGATGATTGGGGATTTTCTAAATTGGCATGGAACTAAAAGATCTGGGTTCCAGGTTTTGCTTGGCCTCTTTCTATCTCTGTTACTTTGAGGAAATCACTTTTCCCTCCCAGCTCAATGCTTGAAACACACATACAAGGCCAGAAACTCAGTTATGGGTTCCCAGCCCCTCAGCCTCAGGCTCTGATAATCAGGGGTTGTTAGTTACCTACTGGGTTTCTATTGGAAGCTCCTGGGTGTCCTTGCTGTGAGTTAACTAGCAAATCAGATACTGCCATTCCCCTACTTAAAGCTCTATAACATCCTGTCCAGTATGGTAGCCACTGGCCACGCACGGCTATTAAGTGTTTGCAAAGTAGCTGACCTTAGCTGAGATGCCCTGTAAGTATAAAACACACACCAGGTTTCAAAGATGTAGCACAAAAAAAGAATATAAAACATCTCAATAATGTTTTACATCATTCACAAGTGGATATGACACCATTTCAGATATATGGGGTTAAATAAAATATAGTTTACCTTTTTATAACTCTTTTTTAATGCGGCTATTAGAAAATTTTTAATGATATATGTGGCTCACATTATATCTCAGTGGGAAAGCACTGACCTATAGTTTCCTACGGTCCTCAGAAAAAAATTTAAATTCCTTGGGACTTCCCTGCTGGTGCAGTGGTTAAGAATCCGCCTGCCAACACAGGGGACACGGGTTCAAGCCCTGGTCCGGGAGGATGTCACATGCCGTGGAGCAACTAAGCCCGTGCACCTCAACTACTGAGCCTGCACTCTAGAGCCTGTGAGCCACAACTACTGAGCCCTCGTGCCACAACTACTGAAGCCCTTGCGCCTAGAGCCCGTGCTCCGCAAAAAGAGAAGCCACCACAATGAGAAGCCCGTGCACCGCAACGAAGAGTAGCCCCCGCTCGCTGCAACTAGAGAAAGCCCGCGTGCAGCAACGAAGATCCAATGCAGCCAAAAATAAATAAATAAAATAAATTAAAAAACAAAATTTAAACTCCTTATCAGCATCCAAAGTGATCCACTCCCGACAAGGTCTCCTCACAACTTCTCCTTGTCCCTCATTACTCTCCAACTATAATGACCCTATGATCCCTCAGACACATCAAGCCCATGCCCACCTTAGGGTCCTAGCACTCATGACTCCATCCTTCTGGAATGTTCTTTCTGTGGCAACTCTGCTCATCGCCATGCTGACTCGAACTCCCTCTTTAGGTTTCATCTCACACATCACCTCCTCAGTCAGTCCTTCCTGGACCACCTGATCTCAAGGGACCACACATCCAGTGACTCACTCCTCCATTTATTTCCTCTGAGGCCCTCATTGCCATTCTTAGTTCCCTCATCTAATGATCTGTTCACCTGTTCCATGCCAGTCTCCCCCAACCAGAATAGAAGCTGTATGAGAGCAGGAACCTTTCCGGTCTTAATCAGTCTATGTCATATCTACAGCTCAGGGCCTCACACATTAGAGTTCTCAGCTCAATGTTTGTTGAATGCATGAATGAACAGTGAAAAGAGCATGAAACTCAGAGTCAAAAAAATCCCACTTAGGACAAACCCAATGACAAGGATAACAACACCATCACCTTGCTCCGAATGCTGACTCTTGTCCTATAATCAATCCTTGACAGTCACTATAGGAGGCAGCGTGATAACTCAGACGACACAGTCTGGGGCTAAAAGCCCTGAGTTTGAATTTCAGCTCTGCCACCTGCTGGAGTATGACCTTGGATGGAGCCCTTGACTGTCCCAAATCTCCATTTTCTCCCAGAGATATAATCAGAATTATTATGGAACAATTAGAATTATACCAGGGTTGTCTTGAAGGTCAAGTAAGATAAGAGCTTTGTGAATCAAAGAGCCCCAGTGATATTTATCAGACCAAGACATTCTTGAAGGGGAAGGATTCTTTTATTTACCTGGGTGTCCCCAGCACCTAAAACAGGGCTTGGCTTAAGGCAGGTGCCCCCAAAACTACTTGATGGATGAATGAAGCTTCTAATAAGCCCCAGCACCACCAAGCAATGAACCTTGGGGAAATCAGATCTCTTTCCTATTCCAACCTGGAAAAGATACCCCATTTTCTCCCAAAGAGAAGCAAAAGGACCCCAGAGATGGAGTGAGGCTGAGATATAATGGGCCCTACTGCCTCCATTTTCCAGAACAGTCCAGATTATAAGACTCTGTCCAGGTGTCCTGTCAAAACTCTGACTATAGGTCCCCTGGAACATTTGGCTTGAGAGTAGGATTTAAAGAGCCAGAGTCAGCACCCTCAGCTGAGGACAGACTAAGCACTACAGGAAGCAGGGAGCAGCTTTCTGCCTGCGACAGGTTCTTTTCCAGAAAGGAGAGACAAGGCCATCCAAGCAGTAGCTTCTTTTTTTTTTTTTTTTTTTTTAATTAATTAATTTATTTATTTTTGGCTGTGTTGGGTCTTCGTTGCTGCGTGCGGGCTTTCTCTAGTTGTGGCGAGCAGGGGCCACTCTTCGCTACGGTGCACATGCCTCTCACTGCGGTGGCCTCTCTTGTTGTGGAGCACGGACTCTAGGCACACGGGCTTCAGTGTTGTGCCTCAAGGGCTCAGTAGTTGTGGCTCGAGGGCTCCAGAGCACAGGCTCAGCAGTTGTGGCACAGGGGCTCAGCTGCTCCGTGGCATGTGGGATCTTCCCGGACCAGGGCTCGGACCCGTGTCCCCTACATTGGCAGGCAAATTCTTAACCACTGCGCCACCAGGGAAGTCCCCAAGCAGTAGCTTCTGATACTCATATTTTGAGAAAGAGCCACAGTACCTGCTTCCTTAATTGAAACTGTAGCCAAGGGTAAAAATAAGAAAAGGGGAAGACTGTCTTGTTCGGAGCTAAACAGTGTTACCGTTCATAAAAGTCAAATTATTCCATGGAACAATAATTTCTCAAAATGGGGCAGGGAGGGTGGCTGGGAAGAGAGTGGGAAATGACTTCACTGGGTAGGCTTCTGCCTAGTTTGCAAGGGATAAAGCTTGCCTTTGTTATTCTCCTGGCTTCTGTTCCCATAGCTCTGAAGTCTAAAGGCTTCTGGCAGGACATCCCAGTTCAACACCATTGTTTCTAGGATTTGCTACTGAAAGGGCTATTCACGTGGAAACCTCTCCCAGTCCAGGCTTCCGTTGGCCACGGTTAATTTACACCCTGGTTTAATCATGCAGCCCACCTACGAAGTTTGGACAAACCAGACCAGGGGTGGCACTGAGCCGTCTCTCACAGTGCCACCTTGCCAGCTCACTGCTGGCTCAAAGCCAGAACGCAACCTCCATTCACTCCCCAGATGTGTTCTGAGCATCAGTCACGGGCTAGGTGTCGGGGCTACAGGTGGGAGCAAGCGAGACAAACACTGATCAGAGCGGAAATCCATGAAAGGAGAAAAAGATCATCCCGCGTCTTGGAAAAAAGGAGTCACAGACAGAAAGCCCTTTCCAGGGATGTGAAAAAAGAACCACAGCTTGGGATCATGGGTCAAGATTCGGGATCGCTGAGGATGATGACGTGTTAAGAACCAAATTGGAGGAGGCTTTAAGAAGGAAAGCGTCTCCAATAAGAGAAAAAGCCCTAGAATGTGACCTGCAGCTTCCCTGTCCCCTCAAATCAGTCCCACACGATGTGCTTTGAAACCACCCTGCATTCTCCTTGCAAACGGGTTTTATTTTAGCCCATTCAAGCCCTGGTTTCCAGCAGGGGTGCACTGCCAATGTGGGTTACAGGACGAAACCTCATGACAGAGTACTCTCCTGTCTGGGGAAAAAGGGCTGTGTTTAATCCTCTGTCTAGGCTGGGAAAATGGCTCTGGGAACCCAGGTCTGTGGAACTGGCTTAATAGCTGTGGATTTATAGGCAGACAGCATGACACAGTGAGACCTGGCCGATTTTGTCTTCTAGGACTTGTGATGTTAGATGTTGCAAGAGACTTCCTCCCAAGGATGTGAGAAATCCACAGATGGAATCATGCTTGTCCAGACCTGCATGACTCAATTAATCTAAAAAAATATGAATTTCCTAGTTTATGTCTTGTTATCCTGTGTCCCTTCTCCCCAGATGAGCTCTCACGCTCCCTCTCTCAGGTTAAAGCCTTGCTGAAGAGTTCACCTTTGGCCCAGTGACCCTCTCTGATCCTATTCCCTCATCTGTTAAATGGGAGTGACAATCATCATCATTATCATGGTAGCAAGAGCAATACCTGAGATAATTATTAGATAACAATGAGAAAATATGACTACAGGAGTGAAGATGTACATGCTGCCACGTATAAAATCAGGACAGTGTTCTCTTTCTCCCTGAATGGGGAGGACTGACATGAAAGCAAGTTATAAAAGGCAGATTAATACTTTACAAACATTAAGTTTAAAACACAAATCACAACTCACTGCAATCTCACCTCCTCTCCGATGACTGGAAAACTTGCCCAGGTTTGGGAAAAGCTAGCCAGTTTAGTCAAAGCTGCTGCATACCACCTGCCCACCCCTCTACGACAAGGCAGAAAGGGTGGGCAGGGGAACACAGCTCAGCATTTATTTTTGGACCCAGCTCACTAAAAATACCCGAGCCTTCCTGTTTGATCACTCTCCCTTTTGACCTGAATGGATCGCGGGGCCCGGCGGCCCGCCCCACCCTCTGCCCATTGTCCTTTAAAGGAGAAGGGCGTGGGGACGGATTCCTGCCGCTCAGGGACAGATGTGCGCCGCCCGGGCAGGCAGGGGCCGCGGCCGCACTGACGTAAGGGTAGCGCTCACTCCGCTGCAGCCTCCCGGCCGGGCCCAGACCAACCGAAGGGAGGGGGGAGCCGCGCGCTGGGATTGGCTGGCCAAGCGCGAGCGCCCGCGCCGATTGGCTGGCGAGGTTTTAGAGGGAGTCCCGCTCTCCAATTAAAGGGCCCCGCCGCGCCGGGCTGCGAGCAGAGCTCGCCCTGGGCCAGCGATCCTGGCCATTCAGCCACCCCTGTCCCCGCTGCGCGCCCTCGCGCCTCTGCCTGAGAAGCCAGGCGCTGTCTGTCCACCCCAGAAGAGGATGGCAAAGGTGGCCAAGGACCTCAACCCAGGCGTTCAGAAGGTGAGCTGCGATCTGTCTGTACTTACCCAGATTCTTTCTTTCCCCGTTTCCCTCTCCTCTGTGTTCCTCCTTACCTAGAAGTAAGGAGAAGGAAATTCATTAAATTCCAAGACTTAACAGAAAATAGAAAAGCTGGGAATACATGTTTGAGCTAACAGGCGCACACCCCAAATTTTACTCTTAAAGGTCGTCGTGTAAAGTTTTTGCCAAGGATCTTAGTTCTCTGATGATGCTAATTAAAATTTAAATAAGGTAAAACTTTTTCTGAAATGGTAATTCTCCGGTCTGTAGCGGGGAAAAGACCCTATCTTCCCCCTCCTGTGATTGAGGTGAAGGTTTGGGGAGGGGGTTATATTTACTCACAAGGAATCTCCCTTTTTGCCGTCATCCTAGCGTTTTGTGTTTTTCAGACTCACACACACACACACACACACACACACACACACACACACACACACACACACACACACACACAGAGAGAAACCAGTTTCTTTAGTTGGTGATATTGGCAGTGGCAGCAATTCCAGCACACGGGAACTAATTTCTGTCCCCAGGGTCTGCACGTTTCCCTTTCAAGAAGGGCTGGCCGGGAGCCCAGAAGGTCACGGGTGAATTACTGCCTGAGGGGCCTGCAGCTGTGCCCTAGCTCCAACCACCGCCAGTTACGTACCTGCAGGCAGTTGGGAGGGGGCACAGGCTGGAGGCTTAGAGGACCTGTGAGCTGGAAGGAAGCCGAGAGACAGCCTAGACCAGTGGAGAAACTGAGTCCCAGGGTCACAAAGAGTTGCTCCCAGCAGGCAGCAGAGCCTAAGGAAAACCTTAGGCATCGAAACCCCAGCCCTGCCACTTTTTAGCTGCATCACAATGACCGAGTCCCTTTTCTGAGCCTCAGTTCCCTTGTTTCCCATGGGGGGATGATAGGTCCCACCTCCCTCACAGAAGCAGTAACAGCGATGGTACCCTGTAGGGTCATCTCCCAAAGAGAACTTGGACTTGCAGGGCAAAGTCCTCTTTAGACATCTGCCATTACCAGAGGCGTGGGGGGGGGGGGAGGGTGTGCAGGGGTAGAATGAGAGGGGAAAAAAAAAAAAAAACTATGTCAGAATCAAAATGCAAGCCAGCCACTTAGAGGTGCAGGATTCACGCATCTGATTTACAGCTACGCCACTGCATGGCTGGCCTGCCCCAGACTCGCATACACAGAGGGCATCAGACCCTTCTGAATGTGTACACCAGGGCAGACTTCATCAGGGCATCTCTCTGGAATGTACCTGCCCCCACTGCATTTGCCAGACTATCTGCAGAATCCAGTCATCTCTCCTCCTTTGGAATTCTCACAGCATGTTAGACCTTGGTAAGATACCCGGTAATTTCTACCCACTAGTGAGTCAGGCGCACACTGCTCTCACTTCTCTACCCACCTTTCTAAACTCCTTGAGGACAAACCTTTCTCGCTCATCTCTGTCCTGACGCAGCACGCCATGCACAGCAGGACTCAGTCAACTACAAGTGAACGGGCTAAGACCATGGTGTTCTCGGACAGTACAATTTGTGCGTTATTGTTTTCTAACCTGTGGCGGCAACCGGGATATTTGTTGGCTGAACTGCCTCCCCAAATTCAGCCGAGGTGAAAGAGTTCAGAGCTAAAGGGGCAGCGTCTCACTGTCCACTGGAAGATCAGATGGTTCGGGGTGGTTTTACTACAAGCTAGTGGACGGCTAACGGGTGAAGGGAAACAGGATACACGGAACACCCCTCCTCAGCACCGGCCCCGGCCACCACTCGGAGGAAGGCTTGCTTTTATTTTCCTTTGCATGGGAGAGTGTGATTATCTGGATTAGAGGTGGAACACAGTCTCCTACCTGTCCCCCTCTAGTGCCAACTTCCTTGGCCTGCAAAGCGTTTATTTTCCATTTAGATCCAATTACAGGCTTAGCAAAAGAATGTGGTGGGTAGAGATGAAAGGGTGGATATTTTTTACCCTTTGGGACTGTGACAGTGGAGGAGGATCACCACTTGGTTGATTAACCCATGTCATCCACTCAGAAAGTCAAGGGAAGGGAAGGGAAGGGAATGGGGGGAAAGCTCCACTTGCTTTTGCGTAAGCTTGTACTTGCTGAGCTGTACAGCGGTGATTAAACACTGGGTCACATCAACAGCATGCTGCAAAACTTTTATTGCATAATTTACTTTTAAAATCTGCAACAGTGGGGGGTTTTCTAACATTTGGCTTCAGGAGGCATAATCACACTTAGGCATTTTGAAACAATTTCATGGACCCTTAGAGCTTCAAGGGACCTATTTACAAAATGAGAAATGATTACAAAGGGCCTACAAGCTGACTCCACTGCCCTGCCCCCAAAGGGATGGGCGCTGCAGGGAATCCCTAGCAGCTGGAAAGTCAGAAAAAAGTCTTCAAGAGAGAGAACATAAAATCCCAAACCTGGAGTAGGCTTTGAGACCATCTATCCAATTCCGGGCAGACAGGGGGACTGGCCGTGGGTCACATCCATAGTTCGTGGCACAGCGTAGAAATAGTTCCCTATGTCCTCTCATCTGTGCTGAGTCGAATGCTCCCATTGGCGGCTCTTGAGTCACGATCTGTTTTTCAACTGGGAAAGAGGTTTCCTAGCATGGAGAGTTTCCCTGAGAATCAGGAACTAGCCACCATGCCCTGGTAACAAAAAGCCTGGAAGGCCAAATGCCATTTCTCTTGGTGGAATCAACCACCACTGTGGATGTGTTCTTCTCTTGTTTAGTAAGCGGTTAGTATTCTTGTAACCAGATCTGGGTTCAAATCCCAGCTCCACCACTTACTAGCTATGTGCTCTCGGGCAAGCTGATAAACTTCTGAGTCTGCGTCCTCATCTGAAAATTGGGAGACACTAAAAGCATCTCCCTCCCAAGGGGTCCGTCCGTGGTCATGAAATGAGCTGATGCATACAAAGGGCTCAGCACATGAGCGCAAATAGTTTTAGCCATTGTTATTGTCAGTGGTGGTTGTGTATTTCAGTGGGTGTGTGATTGCTGAGTCTTTTGGTGAATGAAGGACGTGCTTTTCTTTCTTCAGCTGACTGGCCCATCTGACGAGTAAGTGATTTTCATTCGGCTGAGCGAAAGCCAGCTGCTCAGCCTTGATAACCTAGAACGATGCCCGGTGACCCTGTCTTCATTCTAGCCCAACAGATACAAAATCTGCTTACACAACAGAGACCATCAGTCACTGAGCATTTCACTCTGGAGTGCTGGAATGGTAGGCCTGGAAGCAGACACGGAGCTCTTTTCACTTTAGAGATTAGGAAACTGAGACCCAGAGAGGTCAAGCCCCTTCTCTGAGATTGCTAAGAAGGTGGGCCAGGGCCCATTAGGCTCCGTAAGAATACAGGCCCCTTGGCTGCCAAAGAGCCATTTGCAGGAGTTTGGAAAGGACTAGAACAAAAAGATCAGAGGGCATGTTCACTGCTGACTGTGAGTCTGCCAGTGGACCGGCTCCGGAGGGTTCTATTTCTCACCCCTTGGCACCACGTCGGAGGAGCGTGAAAGAATGGTTCGTCCTAGTGCGTTGCCAGGTTCAGCTGGGCGTCTCCCTCCACCCTCCTCCACATCACGCCCCTCCTGGCTTTCCTGTCCTCCAGCTCTGCCCTCCCCTCTGTACTCAGCCCTTCCTGCCTTCACCTCCAGTTCCTGCCGCGTGCAAAACTGCTGGCACGCTGCCTGGGCGAGCCGATCCAACATCAACACGGCTCCTCGAGAATTGGCCTTGGCTCCCTCCATCTTCGAAATATATTAAGCTGTCACTTAAAGACTTTAATAGCCAAGCCATTGGATACGTGCCCATAGGTGTATAAGCAACTTGGCCCAAAGAGAGCCATATTAAAAAAAAAAAAAAAAAAGAAAGAAAGAGAGAGAGAGAGAAAGAAAGAAATTATCCAAGTCCTTCTTAAAGATCTCCCCAAACAGATGCTGAAGCCACTGCTTGTAACTTGCAGATGCTTGTCACGTTGTGCAGACACGTCCGAATATATGGGGTTGCGGCTGACAGTTGACTTTCACCAATGCATCCACCCCCTGAGGTGGTGGAAGGCAGGGAAAGGTACCTCGCAGATCATCTCTCGGCTTTATTCTAAGCCATCTCAGCTCCAAGGCCTTCTCCCGGCCCAGGGCTTACCAACAGTTCTACAGGCAGGACAGGGGGAGAATGACTTTGGTATTCCCCTCTGGATCCCGTGGTATCCCCTACGGAGCTTCCCGAAGTTTGATCTTCTCTCCATGTTAACTGACTAAAGGTGACGAGGGAGAAAAAGAATGGGCTAGATTCAGCAAAGGCCTGGGGACCAGGAAGGAGGGACAGGTGCACAGACTCACATGTGCATCTTCCTTTCCCACCCCTGCTCCTGCTACTTCCGGTGAGGGTAAGTCAGGAGCAGAGAAGTCAGGGAATAGTTCCTCCTGTAACCCACCCACTAGGGTCAACTGGGCTCCACAAGAGGTATTCCATTTGACTTTGGCAAGGAGAATCTTTCCTTCCAACTTGCACATTCAAAATAGTGTCTGTATAATAAAGTGGAAATCTGTCCTGATAAGCACAGACCCTGGGGGTTCTTATCTCCCCAGTGTTCATCCGACACCATTGAAATATGTATCATAAGAAGAGTTTTCTGGCTGGGGCGGGGGTCGAGTCATTACAGTAACTGCAAGCACTTACCGGTGACTTTGGATAGGTCACTTTTCCTAGGAAGTGGCCGACCTTGAATGGGAACTGGACTCCATTCCCCCTGCAGTCCACTGACCTCTCCTGTATACCACACTGTCTCCCAAATCACAAATGATTATGGGAAAGCGGGACTAAAACTCAGTTCCACTGAAAGCAGAATTGGGGAACAGCTTTTCGGGACCTCCAGAAAGAAGAGACAGCTGCTGCTCTCTAAGTGCCTTTGTCTGGAAATCTCCCCCTCTTCCCTTTCATTGGCTAGTAGGAAGAGGATGTGGCTGGCAGCTGCCATGACTTCACCAGGTGCAGGGTCACCAGCCACTTGCACAGGAGACCCTCAAGATCGAACCATTTCCTTAACTTCACATGCAACACTGGGGCTATCCTGAACCCATTCTGGGAGCTGAGCACGTATCCGTGGCACAGATCTGCAGATGCTCCAGAAATGCTGTCTAGATAGCTCTTCTAGAAAGAGTGAAACAAGAAGTCAGGTCTCCTATGTGGACCAAGACTCTTTTAGTGGCGGAAACTTGTATTTGGTGTCTAAGCCTAAATATTTGATGTGGAAATCCAGTTGCTCACTGTCTGCTCTTTTATATGAGAAGTGTTTACATGTTTTCTCAGAAAGGATGTGCTGGTCTTACTTTCATCATCCATTTGGACTCTTGTCCCCTAAGGATCTGCAGGAAGACTCATCTGTTCTCTGTTAGGATGGACAAGTTGGGGGAAAGGCACGAGAAAGGAAGGAAAGATGTCTTTTGAGTACACTCAGGATGCTTGATGTTTTCTCACATCCTATCTCACTTAGCCTTTAGGACTACTGTGCAAAAATATTAATATCCTTTTTACACATGAGTCAATTAACGCTAAGAGTTTAAATGACTTGCCTAAGATCATATGATGACAAGTTAAGAACTCATACCCGGTCTTCTCTGATTCCAAAACTGAAGCTCTTTCCACTGCAGGAAGAAACCAGAAGGCTTTCATCAGAAGCAGAAATCTGGTGGTGAAGGACTAGGATTATTACTACAGGCTTCACACAGAGATCAAGGCCTTCCTACACACTGATAGTGGGATTCAGGAATGGCCCGGCATTTGCCAAAGGTAACCAGGCATCTGTGCCTCTCTGATAGTTCTTGGCCACGACCAGGTGTATACCGTCACCCACACCAAGTCAAAGCTATTTCCCAGGTAGAGAAGAAGGACTTTCTAGATTTCTCCCTTCCTGGGTTTCTAGAAGTCTGATAGAACTGTCTAGAGAGAAGGCTGGTAGAGAGACAATCCAAAGAATCATACAATATTATCCAGAAATTACCGAAGAAGCAATGATACGTGACAAAAAAAAAAAAAAAAAAAAATCCTAGAGATCCAAGTTCCAGAGCTTCCAGGAAATTCTATCCTGGGGATAAGCTTGGCCTCTGGAATGTGTATCTCTACATGCCTGGTCAGCCTGACTCACGGTCTACCCAATAACACAGGAATCAGGACCAAGCAAAACAGCCCAAGCCCCCACCAGGACATGCTTTAAAAGGAAATAAGATTGCCGAGGGAGAAGAAACCAAGGGCTGTATTTGGCAAGTCACTCTTTTGAAGGAGAAAGTTAGTGCCACGGTCCAGCCCATGGCGGCTGTTTCAAATCCACATGATATGTGTATGGACTGATTTTTTTTTCCTCCTCCTATTTTAAAACATGAGGTCCTTAAAATTAATCTTCGGAGAAAATGTGAAGGAATCATTATATAAAAGAGCTGAGACAAATCTAGTGATCTGCTTGGTCAATCCCTTCATGTGGCAGATGGGACATGGGGGGAAAATGTCACATCCAAAATTTACATGTGATATAGCAGAGATGCACTGACTCACAGCATCTTTTAAGAATGAAGGAGAAAAGGGTATCTTCTCTCTTCCATCACTTCCATGGCCATGGTACCCTGATTTCATGTCACCCTCATACCTTCAAAGCTCAGAAGGTCAGGTGAACATTTTGGCTGTGAACGTAGCTTTGGCCACATGGTTCAGAGGCCATTTTGAGAAGTGGCTAAACATGCAGCCTTTGCAAGCATGGAGATCTAGATGTGACACGTAGTTCTGACATTTTCTAGGTCTGCAACCAAGTTGCTTATCCTCTCTGGACCTCTAGTTCCTCATTTGAGAAAGGGAATTAATAATAGTGCTATATTTAAGGAGTCTAATGAGATAAAGCAGGTAAAGTGCCCGGATGCATAGTACGTTCTGAAAATAATATTGCCTCCTGCTATTATTGGTATGCCCTCTCATCAGCCCAGTGCAGAAATCCCATAGGTAGTTAAGTGCTAGAACGTGGAAGACCAAGTTCAGCTTACTGACGTCACAGGTGGCTTCTAAGGTATCAGACTGCAGGACCTTCTCTTTGTAGCTAAACTTAGACCTGGCCATAAATAGACTCTGGTCACATCGTCTGCAAAAATCATGACAATGGCAACAATTTGCCTTGGGTGTGTGGTTGCCACACTTCCAAAAAGCAGCCCTCCCCTTTGCTGAGACCACTCGTTGGTCCCAGCTGGGTGATCTGACCCAGGCACTTACCCTCGCCAAGGCCTCGGATGTCTTGCTTATAAGACAGGGTAATAGTCACCCATTTCTTCGTTTAGCAGATATTTATTTAGTACCTATTATGTGCTGAGCGCTCAGTACAAGGCAGTGAATAAGAAAGTTTTGGTTCCTGCCATGTAAACTTGAGTCTAGTGCAATGTGTTTTACATGACGGTAAGAGAAGAACCAAATAATGGCAGTGTTCTTTCACTCTGTGTGTTCCTTGACCTCCCCCATCACAAACACACACACACCCCTCTTCCTCCTCTTCTGCTGTCTACCCTCAGATTTCAGCACTACACACATCTGAGCCACTCCCAACCTCAGTCATCTCTACAGTGTAACAGTGAAATAAGTATGACAATTCTGCCCCCAGCTGTTGCATTTTAAACAGGGCATTGAGTGAAGAGAAGTCTGAGGCAAGGGGGCTACTGGCAGCTCTCAAGTACCACCGGTAAGCAGTGGCCCCGTCAGCCCCCTCGCAACTGGTGGTAGACCAGTTGTCTGTGCTCAGCGCATGTCCTCAGGCGGCTCAACACCCCAGGCTCTGTCCTTCCTGGTGCTGGTGTCAGAGGCACCAAAGGGCAGGAGCATGGGGTGAGAGCTCTGGGCTGACTAATGCCCCATAAGAAACCTGCCTTAAGAAGGTAGCGTCTATTTGGGCTATATGACTAAGAGGCATTTCCACGTACCGATTCACAAGGCTGCCCACCAAGGTGACTGACCTGGCTAATCCTCTGGCTGGAAGAGGTGGAGGGAACGTGCAGCCCAGCCCTGCCCTCATCCTGGAGGAGAGCCACCCACCTGCCAAGGCACACCTGTGCTCCCCGCCCCAGCTTTGGCCCTGTGGCCACCAGTGTCCTTGTTAAGGGGGCTGGCTCTGATGGGGGGAGGGGTCAGCATTTGAGGCTTATTTTAGAGGAAGTCTGGGAGGGAGATTTTGTTTTTAATCTTGTTAGTAGATAGAGGAGAGGTTTTTAACCCGGGATCTGTGGATAGAATTGAGGGACGTAAATTAAGAAAACTATTGCATCCTTATATACTCAACCTCTAACTGAAATATAGCATTTCCTTCCATTATAAATGAAGACAAAAGCCCTGGCAGTTTAGCATCCCCTATGCCATTTTTTTTTTTTTTTTTTTGTATATGACATTTAAGTTAGAAAATGATAACTGGAAATAGGCCCCGTTCCCTTCATACCGATGGAAATCTGATGTTTTCATAATCCTATTACAGCCAAGAGAAATGCCGGGCATACCGCTCATGCTTGTCCTTATTCTGAAATAACAGTAATTAAATCCACAGCTGGTCTTGTTAATTAATTTAACAAAGGCCCGTGTGTTACTAAATTACAGATTTGTTTTTATATATTGATATTATTTCAGTAATATTCATTTCCTTTGTAATCCTACATATTTTAATTTGTGCATTTAAAACATGGTTCAGAGAAGGGACACTTCCATATCAGACAGTCAAAAGGGCTCAAATAGATTAAGACTTCTGTCGACATAAAGCTTTAACAGTATTCTACACACACGTGTGCACAAATATACACATGTATGCAGATATAAAAACACACATGCACACACACAACCATAGTGGATTGAGATCCGAGGTCCTTAGAATGGACAAACTGGGTTCAAATCCCAGCTCTGCCACGTGTTTCCTATTTGGAGAAATCACATTACCTCTGAGCCTCAGTTTCTTCATCTATAAAGTGGGCCTAAAAATTGTCGTCACAACAATAATCTATTAAGTTCTTAACACAGTATTTGACAACTAATGAATGTGTGTTACACAAGAATTATCATCACTACTGAAAGAGCCAATAAGAGTGAAATGGTAAAGAGAATGAAAACATTATTTTGATGACACTTATTACCCACCTCTGATTTGGCTGACTTTAAGAATTTATTCTGTGCAAACACGTATTCCGTGTAATTATTATAAGCCAGGGACTGAGCTGGGAAGCGGAGAAGTAAAAAGGAAAGAAATCCCAGAGGCTGATGGTTTGAGAGACAGAACAGCCAGTTTGGCCAGAAGAGAACCAAAGCAGTGCCAAAGGCCTTGATCAGAGGTACAATCGAGGGAGTGAGGGAGATCAGAAGAGGAAGTACTTAACCTCACCTGGGGAGGTCAGGGAAAGCTTACCGAGGAGACGGCATCTGAGCTGAGTGTTGAAAGACAAGGATGAATGAGTGTTAGGATCGGGTCACAGGCCAGTTTTATGCGTTCCAAGCCTGAGACGCATATTCTCCATCTGATCTGACTTCTAATTTGGGGAATATCGTCCATCTTGAACTACAGAGAAATACGTTCCTACGTATCCATCCATCCATCAGGCATGTCTTGTACGTTTCTCGTATGAGAACTTGTTCCTCTCGCCTCTCAACCAAAACCCTTGGGGGTGATGGGATAGCAGAGCCTGCCAGCTGGCATGCTTAAAACTCCTAAGCTCAGCAAAGGAGTTCCAGCAAGCTCACCTCCAGTCAGTTTGAATTTTTGCAGGAAGATGTAGATTTGTGTTGTGATCAAAGGAAAAAAAAAAAAAGTTAACTGAGGATATGCAACATATATGGAAAGAAAGGAACACACAGAGACACAGACAGACAGACACACACACACCCTCTGCAAAATTCAGCACGCTGTCCTTGTGAGCAGAATGTGAAAACACAATTCAGAGGACCGTAGGATGGTGTGTCCACCCCGAGTTTTATTCACCTCCCAATTCTCAAGTCATTTAAATGGTAATTAGAGGAAAAGAAATCCTACAGAGGATTCCTTGATAAACTGTGAGGAGGAAAAATCAGCCTTTTGAAATATGGAGACTTGAGTAACGAGATCCAGACTCTTGCATCAAAACAATTCCTTTTGCACCGTTCTTCAGATTTCTGACTTGGTCTGAGACTGTGGGTCTCTTCTTGCCATGTTTTTGAGCAGGTGATGCCTCAAAATGAAAACCATATGGTTTGGATATCAAAATGCCACTGGGATGATTGTTGTCAGTTGATTTTTTCAGTTGCTTGTGGTACGTTACACAGAGAGGGGATAAAAATCCCAGATGATTCCCTGCCAATTATCTGGAAAATAAAATTCTGGGGACCATCCCTGTGTTTGCAAGGATCTGACAAAGAGGTGAGGTTTGATGGAAAAGTTGTGTTTCCTCAAGTCTGTCCTCATTCACAGCCAACAGGCCCAAACAGCCTGTGGAGAAAACACACCTTATACTAAGATTCACGCTAATTAGAACGGCTCTTGTCACCACCCTGTACCTTTCCTTGGACCCAGCCCAGGGCTGAGACCATCACGAGGAAAATCATCATATCCTTATTTGAATAATTATTATACTGTATATTTCAGCAATTAGAATTAATTTTTAAGAGGTAGAACAGGACTTACAGGTTCCCTGGGTCAACTTCCTTGTTAACAAACAAGGAGAGAGATCCAGCAGGTTAGGTGATGTGCTCAAGGTCACAGAGGTAATTAGTAGAAGAGCTAGGATTAGAATTCAGGGTGTCTTAGCATCTCAGGTTCAGAAAGACTTAAAAACTATTTTGTCCAAGTAGCCTATCCAAAACCTTAAATGGGAGATGAACCAGGGGGCCAGATGCTGTAAGAACCACTGACAAGCACTGAAACCTCGTCAAGAGATCTGGTTTTTTGAACCCCTTTAATTATTAGACAGCTCTTTCTTATTTTGAGCTAAAATCTCTTCTCTCTACAACTTCCCGCCACTCCCCATTGGTCCTCTCTGTTTCCTCAGTTCCTTAGTTCAAGGATGCAATGGCCACATTTTTCTAACGTTCTGATTCTGGTTCACCGACCAAGTCCTACATATTGGTCAAGACTGAGGTCAGAGCATCTATTTCCTGGGTTACTTCCTACCTGCTGGGAGGCCTAGAATATGCTTTTAACTGAGTGACATGGCACAAAGACAGCCCCCACTTTTTGTTTTGGCATCAGTTTTGGGACGTGTGTCACCTCCTCCAGCTAGGTACTTCCATCCTCACCCAATAGGGAAGGCCACTTCTGTGCCACCAAACTATCCTGTTCCTTGGAAGAGAGTTCTTTTTTTTTGAGTGGAAAGACATGTCAAGTGAGAGGAAACAGGAAATTTTAAATCACTAAGGGAAGAACTCCAACCTCATATCATAAACACTCATGAAAAATCAGCACTGTTCCACATGCAAAGTACCTGATTGATCAAAAGTAAGGGGGGGTGGGCGGGTAATAGGAAATCAGAGGCAGCTACGAAGGTAAAGAAGAACACCTTGGTAAATAGGGTAATATCTTTCTGAAAAGCTTTTAAAGATGATTTGCAAAGTTGTCATAGCTTATTACTATATGGAATGCTAGAACGGTAAGAAAGTAGTCTAAGTTTTATATCCTTATGACTCTTGCATCTGGAGGGAATGCTCAGTAAATAAATATGAAAGCTGGTCATCAAAATTAACTCGATTTCATTAAAAGATACCACTAAGAAATCGAAAGACAACCCAGAGAGAGAAAATATTCATAGTACATATATCTGACAAAGGATTGTAACCCAAAATAGATAAATAACCTCTATAAATCAATCATTTTGAAAAAGCAATCCATTTTTTTTAATAGGTGAAGACTTCAATAGGCATGTCACACAAAAAAGATGTCTAAATGGCTAATAAGCGTAGGAAAAGGTGCTCAACCTCATTACTCATCAGAGAAATACAAATTAAAGGCACAATGAGATAGCATTATACACCCTACAGAATGATGAAACGAAACACTGACAAGAGCAAGTGTTGATAAGGACGTGGAGCAGCTAAACTCACATACATTGCCATGGAGAATGTAAAATGACACACCCACTTTGGAAAACTGTTCGGTAACCTCTAATAGGATTGAACATACACCTACCCTGTGACCCAGCAGGGTCTATATCCATGAGAAAGGAGCGCAGATGTCTACCAAAAAACTTGGACAAGAGTAGTTGGAGAAGTTTTATTCATAATAGCCAAACTCTGGAAATAATTCATACCTTCATCAACAGGAGAATGAATAAATAAATTATTTTACGTCTACACAACAGAAAACTACTTAGTATTAATAAAACTACTAATATATGCATCAACATGGGTAATCTTAAATAAGTTGGACAGAAGAAGTCACACTCAAAAGACGACCTACTGTCTAATTCCATTTATGTGAGATTCAAAAACAGGCATAACCCATCTGCAGTGACGGAAGTCAGACTAGTGGCTAAGAAGAGGTTGTTATTGACTAGAAAGGGGCATGAGGGAACTTTCTGGAGCACAGGAAGTGTTCTTTATCTGGATGGTGGTCCCAGGGGATATACATATAAAGTAGTCAAGTGAATACTTGGGATTTCTGAATTTTTACTGCATGTAAATTTTACCTTGAAGCACTGTTAGAAAATAATCAAGATGATATTTGACAAATAATTGGAAAGGGTTGCATATTCAAGCAGAAGGATGTGGGGACAGAGAGGTTGAGGGCTGAGTTCTTGCTTCAGCCCCGGGGAGGTACCACTTTAACAGACAGCTTTGTCCCAGGGAGCTGCCACTAGGACACTTTAGAATCTCTCCAGTGACTTTAGTCTGGCATTACCGTTTCTACGTGATGGGGCCCTGTTCAGCCTTATCCATCAGTACAACATTCTGTTTCCCCCAACCTGATCTGTCACTTTTTCCCTGAAAACGCTTGTTCTTCCTCACTTGCACACTAAAAGGCCTTCTTCTCCATGGGCCAAAGTCCCATCCATTCCTCAGTGCCTTCCTCCATGAAGCCTGCAGTGCAGACAAAGTTCTCTCTCCTCTGAACTCCCAGCATGGATTTGCTCTCCTACTGAATGGACGTTTAGTTTCCCTAATGGTCCTGGTACACATGCTATCACTGTCCCACCCGCTTAACTCCTGTCCCGTAACATCTTTTTTGTCCCTACATCCTCCATGAGTAAGCTCCTTGAGGGCAGGGACCATGCCTTAATTCTCCTTTGTGTCACCCCGGAAAGGCTGCATACAGTAAGGGCTCAGTAATATTATGGACAGAAAAGGAAATGGGACGGAATCAGGATACAGGAGAGAGAAGGAAAGGTATCGAAAGAAGTGAGAGCAAGTTGGTTCTCCTTCCTGACAGAGACAAGGAATCCTGAGAGGATAGAGAGGGAGAGAGAGAAGATGGGGTCGGAGGACACAGACAGACATGGAATAGAGTAGGTGAGACTATTAACCTCTTCCACAGCCCCATACACGTTGCGTAATCTAAAACCTTCTGATTCGTGGGCCACGATCAGAACTGGCAAGATGATGGGAACGGGGCCAGATGAGTGGGAGGAAGACTCCTTGGGAGTATTGAGGAAGGATCTCAAGATGAAAAAGAAACGAAAGTGAGGGGGATGGGAAGGCACCGTTGCAAAGCAGACTCGGAACTTTTGAAATCTGGTCCCCAGTTTTATTCTCCTCCTTCAAACTCATCTATAAAAGGATGGACTTTAAGACGGCAGATGAGCCAAGCCTTCATTTGTTTCCTTCCTTCAGACAACAAACTCAAACCTTCATCTGAACCTGGAGGCCCCCTGTTTCTGTCTGGAAGTCTCTTGAGAACAAACTCGAGTGATTTCTCTGGTCTGGGGAGGAAGTTGGCTGGGACCTCTAAGCAACAGCAGCCGAACCTCAGAAGGGTTGGCCCTCCTGAGAGATAAGATCCAGAGGGACGACTGAAAATTGGCTGAAATTCAGTCCAAACCACTCATAGCTCAGACCGATATCTACTTTAAGTTTCTAGTCCTTAATGAATATTTATACCCAAATAGAGCCAGTGGAAAAGTTCCATCTGTGTGGATTTTAAGAGTTTTGCCTTTCCTCAGCCACGTTAGCAAACTCAGCAAAGTGGCAGAATCACTGCCAAGCACATGCTCTATGAAGTGCAAGAAATTCTGAGACGGTCCTGGACCCATCATATTTCTTCTCATCCTGAAGGCTCAGAGTTGGCATTCCCTTCTTTAAAAATGCTTAATATCAACACCTCTCGGTACTTTACAATTTTAGCCCAGCCTTTGACACTGTGCTGATCGTGAACACTTTTTTTGAAAGAGTAGATAAGCCTATTCAAAGCTCTGCTGGGTGAAACTGCTTTGTTGGCTGCTATTTTTCCCATCTTTTGAAAATCTGAATGGTCCAGTTAATCACTTTAATTCTCCTCTTTACTCTGCGAGTAGAAAAATGGCCCCAAATTTTCTCCTCACTTTTATTAGTCATTCCATACTCCTCGGAACCAAATCACCAGAAACTGGAACCAGTTCTGCTCTTGGTATGAGGGGCAAAAACAGAAGCCTTGCCCTTGCACTTGGCATATTAACTGCACTTATCAAGCACAGGCTATGTGCCAGGCATTGTGCTACATAGTTTCTTCCTAATCTTTACACAAATCCTATTTTACAGATGAGTAAACTAAGGTTCAGAGGGATGAAGTAAATTGCCACAGTGACACAGCTAATGTGATAAACATGAATTAAATGTTCAGCTCCCCCTCTTTCCTCTAAACCATTTCTCATCTATACCGAACATGTTTACAGGGTTCCAGAACGATGGGCCATGAACTTGTTGGTCACAGATGAATTGAGTTGGTACCCAGACATGCATTAACAATGTTGAATCACATTAGTCAGAATTTGTCTCCCTTTTCAGTTCTTTCATCCTTTGGATTATATCCAGGAGGAAGTCTGCACCTGGTGCTAAAATGGCTTTAACACCTGGATCCCTTGCCCAGTGTCACTTTGAACAGATGGAGAGCAGTCCTCAGGTTCAGAGCTTTAAAACGGCAAGAGTATTAGCTAGACTTTAATGTTGTTGTTTCATATTTATTGTATTTTTTATGGCTACCTCCTGTTTTTTCAAAACAAACTTTTTATTGAAGCATAGTTGATTTGTAATGTATTAGTTTCAGGTGTACAGCAAAGTGATTCAGTTATACACACACACACGTGTGTGTATATATATATATTCTTTTTCAGATTCTTTTCTATTATAGGTTATTACAAGATATTGAATATAGTTTTCTGTATTGAATATTTCTTTCTGTATACAGTAGGTCCTTGTTGTTTACCTCTTTTATATACAGTAGTATATATCTGTTAATCCCAAACTCCTAATTTATTCCTCCCCCCCGCCCTTCCCCTTTGGTAACCATAAATTTGTTTTCTATGTCTGTGGCTTAATTCCTATTTTTATACATTTTAGGGATAAAGGTTTTTTTTTAAGAAAGAGGTTTTTTAAAAGTGATCTGTTTGAAGAAAAATTGTAAGTAAACAATCACACAGATGGTATACTGAGGATAGGATTTAGGAAGAAGGAACATAGGGCTTCATAAACACCTAATACTTGATAATACCTGATCTCTACAGCACTTTCCAATTTTCAATATCTCTTACATAAATTACCACATTGGATTCTCACAACAACCCCATGACGCTGGTAGGAATTATCCACTTTAAAGACGATGCATTTAAAAAATCGAGGTTCAGAGAGCAGGAACTGCTCGCCATGGTCACACGGGCAGTGAAAAAAGCAGCCAGAGTTCAGGTTCAACTCCAACATGCATGGTGCTCCGCCAGCACTCCGCCGGCGCATCACGTCTAGGGCAGGAGCAGATGAAGGGCTATTCCGAAGCAATGGGCCAAGGCCAGAAATGCCAAGGAAAGTCTGCAGAACTTGATGACTCTCCCGACTGGCCTGAGTTTTCACAAGTTCCCCGTGCTTGTATATATTCTATTTCATGGACAAGCCTGCGTTTGCTCCATTCTGAGTTTCTCTAGAGAAGTCCGACTCTCTCTCCTTCTAGTGAGTCCCCTTCCAGAAGGTTCAGAAACTGATCCTCCCATCAGGGCAACATCTCCTACCTTCTGGGGTCCACTACAGAAGGGGTGACACAAACTAGAAATGGGCCCCTCAAGGAGGAAAAGCCAGCCTCCGCCCAGGAAGAAGAAGAGCATTTCTTCCAGCAGTTGACTAGGGTTCAGACCGCAGGTCCAGGTGACCGGATGAGCAGGGATTCCATAAACGTGGGAGAACCAGTGGGTCTGGGTGGCAAAGGAGGTGAGTTGGCGATTCCATCAGTCTATCCATAGAGAGTTTGCAGGAGCTGAACACACTCCTGGAAATGATGCCAAGAGCCGGAGGGAAGAGTTGAAGCCGTTTGAGCAGATTGATGCATAAGAGAGAAGCATCCTGAGAACCAAGGGGAGACCAGAGCCAGGGCTGGAACCTTGGAGGGGGGAGGGGAGCAAGTGAGGGGAGCAGAGAAGGGCTGCCCAGGCGGGTTGGGTGACCAGGGGAGGCTAGAATTCTGGAAACCACAGGAAACCAGGGGTATCTTCTTCCAACTTGTCCTGCAGACAGCTGCCTCAAATGGAAGATCTCTATTATGTGTTAGCTTTTACGGCACCAAGAAGCATTGCTCTAAGGCAGAACTGAAAGCGTTACCAAGGAAGCTATTGAAACCCATGTTTATTGAGGAGCTACTATGTGCAAGGCACTGCCTGAGGCACTGGTGATAGAGAAATGAACTAGACACACAGGGACCCTGCCCCCATAGAACTTACGGCCCAGCAGGAAAGAACGACATTGAAGAGTTATATCCGTGATTAAATAATTACAATCGTGATGGGTACCACAAAGAAGTACAAGATACAGGCTTTTCTAAGACCCTGTGATAGGGGTACCTAAAGGACGAACAGGAGTGTGTTAGGTGAAGGGAGAGAGATGAGGAAGATGGTCCAAGCAGAGGGAACTGCATATGGGCTGGCTTAGAGGTATAGAGGAATTTGGCGTCTTTTCTAGGGCATATGGTTAAATGAATAATTCTAAATTTACTCCAGAGATAATTTTCTGGAAAGGAACTTGGCTTCAGTATCTCTGATTTTACATATTCATTGTGTTCCGTGAGCTTCAAAGGTGGGACCTTGAAAAGTGGCAAAGTGAATGACCATCTGCTAACTTCTGTTTCATAAAAATGAAAAACTTGGCCTAAATCCTCTCTAAGGTGTTTCCCTTTCTAAGCATCAGTGATTTTCCTGTGTCAGGTTTTCGTAAACACTGAATTCAACTCTGTAGAGTATGGACAACTAGTGCTTTATGTAGGGGGAAAATCAAGGAAAGGATAAAATATTTGAAAGTGTATTAAATGTTAGTTTTAACAGCAATAAAGAGAGAAGAGAGAAGTCATTTATAAGGATACTTGATTTAAACCAAAAAAACGTCTCATGAAAAACACCGCCCAAAAACACAAGTGCTTTTTTCCTTCAAGGCACCAGTGTTGGCTGAAGGAAGCGTGTGTCTCAATGCTTCCCTTGTCCTATACGTTAACCATGAGATTCCCAGCAGGAATCGTTTATATAAGCAAAGCCTTCAGACATTTAATAACAGTGCTGTACATTTACACGCCCATTTCCTTTTAAGATATTAAGATTCAGATAGGCAAGATAAAAAATTCTCCAATTTGGTTTGCTAAGTGCCCCGCCCCCATTTCGAAAATTAACACCAATAACAGTGTGTTATCCTTGGAAAGCTCAGTGATGCTGCAAGTTCAGAATTCAGAGGCACACGACCACACCCCCCAAATTACATCCTTATAGGAAGCTGTTCTTAAGACATCAGGCCTCTAAAATCAGGAGAGTCGTAGTAAAACTGGAGAGACAGAATGAGTAAATATTGCCAGCCTCAAGCTTACAGTTTTATACTTGAGGAGGAGTCTATCAAGGGTCCAAACCTAAGAACCCCGCAGCCAGTGAGATTTTCACTTCCGAGGGTAACCTGGGGGCACCAAGCTTGCTCTCATTTGGGAAAGGGGTGGCGGGCGGTAAAGACTCCCTGCAAGGACTTTCTTTTCTTTTATCTCAACTCCCCCCGAGCTACTTCGTAAACCTGTAAATAAGATTCCCAGGAGGACTGGATAACTTCTGGCTCTGAGCGAGGCTGGTGGCTTTACTTACATCTCCCCAAAAGCTGGCAGGGCCTATCTACGAAAGAAAAAAGACAACTCCAAGGAAAAAAAGATTGTGTCGGAGCCTCTGGAAACACTTAAGTTAGGCAAGAAATGCCAGGTCAGCTCCTGCCCTGTGCAAATCCCTTTCACAGCTGAAGAAACAGTGCGCATGCTCTGGGAAGCTGAGGGTCTCAAAAGGTCCATAAAAAGTCTGGGGCCGGGGGGGAGTGGGTGGGTGGCACGAGAGGCAGGAGGACCTCTCCTCACATTGACTAAGTAAGCAGCCAGCGACATGTTCGGATAATGGGCGGGCTTTTCTAGAAACGGGCGATTCTCAAAAATGGGAGAGAAGGGTTTTGCCCCCTGGGCTGGTTTGATCTGTCTGTGCTTGACGATGCGCTATGCACGGTACCCCTGGCAGCGTCTGCAGTTGGTTCAAAGGGAGCTAGAGTCAAAGGGAAATAAGAGTTCAGTCCTAAAAATCCTATCACCTGAGTCCAGCAGGGTCCCTGACACAGAAGATTTGTGGACCTGCTTTGGATACAACCACACGTAAACATCAGCTATCAGCAAGAAGCTGGCAGCCCAAGAGGCTGGTTTGCTTTCCGCCCTGCCACTAGAATGTTAAACAAAGGAGTCAGAGTCCTGGGCCGGGGCTGACAACTCCCTAGATTTTCCATAGCTGTCACACAGATCCAGCCCCCAGCCGTCAGTGGCTCAGTTTAGGACATGGGACTTTTTTGCCCCACTCAGGACTGCTCTTTTTTCGAAGTGACCCCAGCCCCATCACCTGTGAAAGGTAATAAAAGATACTCTGCGAATATTTCAAGGCTGCTCCCTTGCAAGGGCTCTGGCGGTGCCAGCTGAGAGAGGAACCCTCCACTCCAACTGGTTCATAGAATTGCTACAGCTATTCAGTCCAAACAGCCTTCCTGTCAGGCCTTTCCATGAGCTGCCAACCCTTGAAAAATGCACTGATTTGAGTCTTGTCGCCTCTTGGATTCTTTTTTGATGAAAGTGCTAAAAACACAGAAGAGTCAATTTATCGAAAAGGCAGACAGAAAGAAGGCAAAGGAAAAAGGGGTAGATAATCCCCTATCGTGGCTGCCTGAGCATTCGGTGTCCGCACCGTCCTGCCAAGTGATGATGTGGTACAGGGCAGACATTACTAATAGACTCAGCCAAGCAGGCCAGATAGCTGAGGCAATCACGATGGCAATAATTCGTTTTTCATTGGGGGGAAACCCCCAGGATGCAGCCGGTTGAGCATGGGGTCAGCTCTGGGGGTGGAGTGCGGTTTTACAACCAGCCACCCCAAAGGCAGGGGGTCTGGGCATTCGTGCTTTTCTGGAACCAACCTCAAATCAGTGAGGCTTGTCTGACAAGGGCTGGGGGAGGGGAGGCAAAAGCAGGGTCTTAAACAGAGAAGGCTTTCATTTTATATCTCCCTGTCCACATATGGATTTGTTTTCCTACTTGGTTTTCATAGCCAGATTAACCCTTTTTGTTCACACATGGTGCGAACCATGGGGATCTCCAATCATTTCCTCCCGCGGAGGGGAACAGAACCAAATAAGTGATTACAACTATTAGAAATGTTCCGTAAACGGTTGTATATGGCGGTCAGGAACTTAACGGGGGAGGGGGGAGGGAACCTAGTCTAGGAAAATCAAGGAAGTGAGAAGAGGAACTGGATGGTGGTTTCTAGAACTTTCCTGGAACATGCTCATTGAGGAGCCTGAGCAGATGATTGGGACCCACTTCAGGGACAGCTGGTGTGGGAGATACAGGAGCAGCAGGCCCCTCACCCCACAAAGGGTCTGGGCCCACCATGCTTCCTGTTCACCTTTCACGCGCTCTAGAGCATCCGTGAATTCCATGCTCCTTCCTGGCCACCCTGATTTTAACTTAATTTTACCTGTTAAACATGATGTATTGAGAGAAAGCAGACAGTTCCTGGGGACATATCCAGAGAAAACTCTAATTCAAAAAATTAATGCACCCCAATGTTTATAGCAGTGCTATTTACAATAGCCGAGACAGGAAGCAACCTAGGTGTCCACTGACAGAAGAATGGACAAAGAAGATGTGGTACATATATACAATGGAATACTACTCAGCCATAAAAAAGAATGAAATAATGCCATGTGCAGCAACGTGAATGGACCTAGAGATTATCATATGAAGTGAAGCAAGTCCGAAAGAGAAAGACAAATCATATGATATCACTTGTATGTGAAATCTAAAAAAGAATGATGCAAAGGAACTTATTTACAAAACAGAAATAGAGTCACAGATATAGAAAACAAACTTGGGATTACCAAAGGGGAAGGGGGTGGGGGGGATAAATTAGGAGTTTGGGATTAGCAGGTACAAACTACTGTATATAAAATAGATAAACAACAAGGTCCTACTGTATAGCACAGGGAACTATATTCAACTTAAAAAAAAAAAAAAAGGACAGCAAAGGAGAACATGGTATATTTTATCCCAAACCCAAATTCTCCTAGAGCTGAACCTGTACAAACTATCTTGATGGACAAAACCAAAACAAAACCCAGATGAAACATCATTTCTCACAGGAGTGAAAAGTACTCTTGTTGGGCATTTGTTAACAACTTTCTTTGGGACACCAGACTCTCCTAACATCCTGAGCTAAATCCATCAGACTAACTCTGCCAACCACAGCCAGTCCATGGGATAAATTTCAACACACACGTAACAGGAAAAATAATTGAGTCTTTACCCTAAAATACTAGCAACTCAGCCACTTCTGCAATCCGTTCGTCGCCCACCCAATGTTTTCCTTTTCTGTCACTTGAAATAGGATTGGTCTTTAAAACCAGAAAGAAAAAAGAAACAGTTTTCCATGCACAGAATTCTAAGCACTAGATCAGTAGGGCTCATCTGAATTTGTTTAGTCTGTGCATTTTTATCCTCATTGCACAATTTACGAAAAGAGAGTCTCTTTTCCTAATTGGAGAGATTTCTTCACATCCGTGCTTGTCCAGACAGAGGAAGAGAAATTCCCAAGGAGCAAACGTCGGGGAGAAACAGTAGATTTGGACGCACGCACACGCACACACACACACACACACACACACACACACACACACTCTGCCCCCAGATATGACCTCTAATGTAGACGAGGATGTTGCCCCTGCGTCTGGGACTCGCTGTGGTTTTAGGGGGCACTTTATCCAAACCTGTCTCCGTGGCTGACTTACACGTCATCATAGAGAGCGTGGGTCAGACGGCGCAGGATGGAAATTTGGCAAAGGGGAGAGACTGCCAGCATTCGCTTCTGCACACTCTTGTCTGTTGCTACCATGTTCTGAGCCAGTCCTCTTAAGGCGGAGGGAATAAAAGACAGAACCCGCCAGGGTCTGGGCTACACATCCCAGTCTTTCCTATTTGGGGAAACAGGGTTCTCTTGGCCAAGACCTGAAGCCATAGCCAGGTTGGGCTCCTCCGTCTGGCACAACCCCTCAGCCCCTGCTTTGGCCCCGGGTGGGCAGGGGGAGGACCACCCCTGACCTCAGGCCTGGTAGAGGATCTCAGGATCCGTGAGAGCCCCCGAGGGGCTTCAGGCAGCCAGTGAAATTTAAAGGAAGAGGAAGGGTGTGGTTTCCTTTCTGCCTCGCTGTTAAGAAAGTTACTGCATCTGGCAAGGAAGCCTGTGACGCAGGCCTGTGCCAGGGCAGATGGGACCAAAATGCAAGGACAATAGCAAAATTCAGGCGGCCTGTAAAAACTCACAGTGGGGTGGGGGGTGGTCTGCGAGTGGAGTATGGGAGGGGGAGACATTAAGCCAAGGATCTGAGAGCCTTCAAGCCCACGTTGGACAGCTGAGGGCCCAGTGGTGAGGCCTCGATGTTCCCAAACTTGTCTGCACATTAAAATCCCCTGGGGAACTTCCCCAAATGCCTACAGCCCGTGGTCCATCCCCAGAGACTGGAGCTAAACTGCCCTGGGATTCAGCCTAGGCTTTGGAAGTGCGAAAAGATCCCCAGGTGATGCTAATGGGCAGACAAGTCTGGGAACCACTGATGGAGTCCCTGGCTACTCAACGTGTGGTCCCCAGACCAGCAGCATTGGCTTCCTCTGGGAGGTCGGGAGTACTATGGAATATCAGGCTCCCCCCAGACTTGCTAGACTAGAATCTGCACACTAGCCAGATCCCAGGTGATCTGTATGCTAATCAGAGTGTCTGATTAACTTGAGAAACGCTGCTTCACACACACACACACACACACACACACACACACACAGACTAGATCAAATCCTCCTACTCAAGTACAATCTCATGGCACATGCCTTTTCTCCTTCCTGGCATGGATTGCATTTGTAATTGTATATTTATGTGAGTTATTACAGAAGTCAGTGTACAGGCCCCAAAATATCTAGAAAAGGTTTCTTAACATTGCCTATAGTGCATGGGTTAAATTAAAATGCAAACTTCAGTCAGAGTTTCAGTGAGTGCCAGCTCCCTGGCCTGGTCCTATGCATTCGTGACCAGCAGTCATTTCAGGCTTCCAGGGCAGGGCAGATAAACTAGGTGAAGCCAGGGTCTGGCTTTCTCTCCCATAGGCACTGCCCGTGGTTCTGATTCTCTTTCTCCTCTGGCTGCCACCTCTCCCACTGAAGCCTGTCTGTTGCCTTGAACATCTACACTTTATTTGGCAGAACAGGGTTAATTGGTAGAAATCCTGGAACCAAGGTGATCATGACCTTGTCCTACCCTTGCCCCTAACCCTTCCAGGACCTCCCATCCGTCCAGAAACGCTGCCCACCCCCTTGGACCCAAGTGGTCCGAGGCCCCGAGTCAAGGCTAGGCTCGTGGGAGGCTGTCTGGGGTCTGGAGACGCCCAGTGTGGTAAGAAGTCACAGGATCTAGATTCCAAAGACGTGAGTGTGAAATCATGTCCTGAGCAGCGTAGCCTATCAGTTCTGTGAGCTTGTTTTTCTCCTGAGCCAAATGCAAGATACGGACATCCTAGGGTTGTTGTGAAAACCAAGTGAGATAAGGGATGTGAATACACTTTATAAACTCTAAAGTGCTGCACCTGTGGTGGAAAGCGCCACAGAACAGTAGATGAGAGCATAGCAAAGAAGCAACACCTGTGCCTGGTTTCACTCCCGGGCTCCATCACTTACTGGCTGTTGGATCTCAAAGCGGAGGCATAACCTCTCTGGGCCTGTTTCCTCACCTGAAAATGAGGTTACTAGAAGTGCCTCTCTGGTGGGCTCATCAAGAAGCTTAAAGTAAATATTATGAAAATGCTTGGTGTACGCCCAGCACCTAAGATGTACTCAATCAATGTTAGCTACAATCATAACCATTAGGAAAGACAAAACAGTTTTGCTTAAAGTTGTAATACAAGTAAGGACAGACTAAGCAGACCGCCCTTCCCAGAGGGGCTCCGGTCCAGACCATTCTGAAGAGGCAAGGTGCTTGTCCTCTCTCAGACTCACGGGCTGACGTCACCTGTTGACTGGGAATAATGACTACACCTCACAAGGGCTGTCACCATCATTAAGGAAGAGAATGCTTTTGTGAAGTGAAATCACTTCGTGGACTGTCGAGCGGTTTTTATTTTGGGGTTGTTGAGGGTAGTCAGGTAATTTCGGGATCATTTTTCTGTATATGATCTCAGCTCTCTTCTGGACCTTCTCATAACTTCACCCCTCCCCCACCCATCTCCATCGTCTCTACACCTTCTCTCCTGGAACCCCCGGGGGGAAAAGGGACGTTTTTAAGTAACAAAGCACATTGACCAGTAACACAGGTATGCTTATAGAGTTTACCTGTAAAAGACAAGTCGGAATGCTTGGCTTGGAAGAGAATTCAGTGTCAGTTCAGAACACCCCAGCTCAGAGAGCAAACCCATGCATAGTCAGGAGGGCATGTGATGGTGTTAAGATACAGTTTTCAAAAGGTAAAAGCATGATTCTTGTGCAACTATAAAATGAAGCTTAGCAAAGATTATATTCAACTCATTATATAATGAAGGAACCAGTAAGCTACTTAGAGCAGTTCAAAAAGCATTTGAAGAGTTAGGGGTTCCTAGGCAATTTAATGTTAGGACAAGATTGATAGGTTAGGTATATAACTAGTTAATGTCCTACAAGACAATCAACCATAACCCTTGGGGTTATCTTTTTCAAAAGGACAAAAACTATTTGTATTGGTATCTCTACTGGACAAAAATCTACACGTTAACATGGAACTTCACCGAGTCTAAGAATAGCAAGAAGTAAATTTCTCTAGATAATCCTTGCAGGGATGGGGTGGGGTGGAGAAAATGTCATATTGCCACCATATGACACTGAAGGATGTGCCACCCACCTTTCTGCCTTCCATCCAAGTTTTGGACTTTTTTTTTTTTTTAAACAATGGTAAATACTTACCTCACTTCACAAACAACCTTTCCATCTTACATGATACTTACAACCGCCCTATTGAGGCAAAAAGGGCAGAGAAGACTCATTTCCAGAGGAGAAAACCGAGTCACACGAGGAGAGAGAGAAGCTGGGCTTGGAGGAGAATCCCGTTTTCTAATTCCGAGTCTCATGCTCGTCCTGAAACTCCATCTCACCCTGGCCCTTCTCTGCTCCCCTTCATTTCAGCCCCCCATTGCTCTCGGTGGCATTGTCCCCCTTTCAGACTTCCCTTGGGGTTCACTGAAGGTAAATGCTCGAGGAGGGAGGAGACCCTGCCGCTCCCCACCCTTTGTATCCCAGGGGCTCCTGGGCTCATCCAAGTCCTTTTAAGCCCCCGACACCATTCGGTTCCACAGCCTCAGATGAACCACATCCTACTACCCTGAGCCAAAGAAAATTGTCCAAACGCTTTATCCTCCCCTCGGGAAAAAGGACAGAATGGATGCTGTATTCCAAGAACCCATTTTTTTAAGTGGTTGCTCCTTTAAAGCGCTCGTCTTCTCAGCTACTGTGAGCCACTTTGCCGTCTTTCATCTGAGACGGCATCCACATCAGAGAAACCCACTGTTTACAAACCGGAATATCTCATTTGAAACACCTGTTCTGGTTGATGTTTTCCCCTCGTCGATAAACAGGATGGTCATTTTCTGTGTCGGGGAGAGCTGGGTCTGTCTGCCTCCTTGGTGAATGGCACGTAGTGGACAAATGGCTGTCTACTGTGTTAAACTGTCAGCCAGGAAACCGGCAGCAAGTGCGGCCTGATGGCCCAAATCGGTTTCTTCCTTGCAAGGCCATTTATTTTTCTCACCCACAGACTTCTGTTGCCATGGAAACCGTCCCACTAGCAGGATAGAGGCTCAGCCCAACCCTGCTTCCTGCATCCAGTGAGAGAGGCAACATTTATAACGATGAAACAAAGTAGACAATAAGAAAGTATATGGGGTGTGCAGTTAGAAAAGTAGTTCCTCTGAAGTTGCCTAGAACTCTGCAGCTGGGAAAAAAAGTTTTTTGATAACATCTGATTCAGAGTATGTTTATATGAGGTATACTGACAACAGCAAACACTCAGTGCATGATAAGTGCATGCTAAGCCCTTTCCGTGCGGCAGCCCATTGAACCCTCTCAGTGACTCCACGGGGCAGGGTGGTTCTTATCGTCCCCATGACACAGATGAAGAAACAGCCTCCACGATGCAGGCACTGGCCCAAGTCCAGCAGAAGAAAGGGACAAAACTGGGACGAAAATCCAGACCTCTGACCCCGAAGCCCGGACCTCTTGACTTGAAACAGCTGCCTTCTCTCTATCTCTCTTCTTGCCTCTGTCACAAGCTAGCTCTTGAAAGGCGCTGGACGCCCCTGTCTATCCAGCGTCCACCATTTTCATTTGATCATATAATCCTTCCCACCTCCGCCATAAGCCACTTTGTAAGAGCCCACAGAACAAGGATTCCACGCAACAGGATATGGGCCACCCTGATCCAGGCCAGTCTTCCCATTTCCCAGGGGACCACCTTGGGCTGGGCAGGGAAACGACTCGCCTCTAGCTGCACAGCTAATAAATGTCAGAGTTGACACCAGAGGACCAGCCCCCCGACCCAAGGGCCCGAGCTCGGCTGTACTGGGCTGCCTTGCATCTAAACCAAACCCTGAGCCAGCAGTTCAGCTCTCTCGACCAAGCATCAAGGCTAATCCCCTTGTAGGATGGCTGTTAAATCCGACAGTCGTTAGAACAACAGTGCTCCAGTGGGCGGGGTGATATGCCACTTAGGAAATTCTCCCACGTAGCTCTTCTGTTTCAGGCTTTGCTGCCTCCGGGTAAACCTAAAACCATCCAGTGATGAAGCCTGATTCATAAAACATACACCTCCCCGCAAAACTTCAAATCACTTAAACATGAAGTGTTATGGGATCACTGTATTTCAGCTAGTAGAATCCAGCGCGTCAGGAACGAGAGGCAAGGTTTTCTATGCCAACAGCTTCAGGGAGCAAAGTTCCGCCCACGGATGAAAGTTCCCCAGCTCAGACCACGAGACGGTGGTGAGCATCGTCTCGGTTTTCCATTTTAACATGAATCTAGCACTGAATAGGCACAAGTATGAACATGCATCCCTTCAAATATGTGCCACATGGCTCTTACTCCCAAGGCTGTGAAGGTGTATTAGACAGAACAGCGAAGTGTCTGAGGACGTGGTATAAACAACAGTCAGCAAGCAGGAGGTGTGGAGCTGCGTATTATCGCGGGAAGACTTGGGCGGGAGAAGAGAAATACTGTGAAGGATAACTGTTTCTTCCTATGTCCTTCTTTGAATTCTGACACTAGCAATGAGGACGACCTCACGACTTGTCTTCTCCCCACTTACAAGCAGAGAGGGTAGAGGTGTCATGCCCCACAGAGCATGCTCAGATTGCGACACCCTACCCATCGAGCCCTTTTGTACCCTTCTGCCCTTGCATACCTCCTCCTTCTGCTAGGACCTCCTTCTCCTCCCTCTCTGCCTGCTCACCTTGCACAGCCCCAATTCTGAGTCACCGCCTCTGAGAAGCCTCTCTGGAATTCCCATTCGGGTTAACACCTTCCTCTGTGCTCCTAAAGTCTGTGTGCAAGATAATAGCAGCTACCATTTGTAGTGGCTAAGGTGGCTGGGCACATTACATGCATTATCTCTGTACCCATTTGACAGGTAAGGAAACTGAGGCTCAGTTTGTCCAAGGCCACACGGCTGTTAAGTCACGAAGCTGGGTTTGGAATCCAGGTCTCTCAGGCTCCGAAGTCCATGTCTTTCTACTACACAACAGGCAGCTGTCCTTGCCTCAAACTAATCCCTTCCCAGGAAAGGGAATAGGTATGTGTTTCTCCATCTCCCCCTAGACTGTGCATTCCTCTAGGGCACCGCGAGTCTTACCAGGTATCCCTGTGCCTGGCACATAGCAGATGCTAAATAAATGGTTAAATGAATCAATAGTTTGTTGAATGAGAAGCTTATCCCTTTATCTCACAAGTTGATGGAACACTGCTTCTGATAAATTCCTGGTACATGTGGTTCCCATCCCAAGTCAGCGCCCACCCCCAGTGGAGAGTCAGGTCAATTTCTCAGCTGGCAGATCCATAGACTAACCCACTGCTTCTCCAAGTTTCACGTCATATGAATCTCCTGGGAACTGTGTTAAAGTGCAGATTCTAATTCAAAAGGGCTGGGACCCTCATGGGTGGGGCGTTTCCTGCAGGCTTCTGGTGGTGCTGCTGGTTTGAAGACCCCATTTGAGAGCCAGCTGGGTCTAAATACATCAGCCAGCTGCAGCCAATGCACTTTGGTTACCTTTGGCTGGTAATGAACAATAAAACCTGTCTCATGCGTTGCTCTCCTTCCAAAAGACGACCAGATTTCAAATGCTCCTGATTTTCCATGATTTAGCAAAATATTTAAGTTATGCTTTGAGCTATAAACATTTGGCAGCATGAACCTTTGTTTGTGCCTGTAGCTTTGGTTTAATCACACCCTATCAATAAATCACAAATAAATGAGAGAGAGGAGGCACTCACTGGAAGATTCCATTCCAGTGACAAGTGGATCAGGGGAGTGGGTGAGGGTGGGGGAAGGCGCGGATGAGCCCCAGGGCATTTTTACTGGGAAAGTTCCACCCTTCCACACTTGCCTACCCCATGGCCACTTTCCCGACTGCGCTCCTCCATTCCTGGTAAACAGTAAAGTGATGGCTTATTCATCTCGAGACCTTTGAACCCCACACAATCGCTTTGCTGGCGTGCCAAGTCTTTAGAGGTCAAGCATCCCCGGTCCAAGACGTTTGGAAGGAAAACACCCTCTTTTCTGTCTCCTTTTCCAGATGTCCCTGGGCCAGCAGCAGTCAGCAAGAGGTGTGCCTTGTCTGAGATGCAAGGGGACGTGTTCGGGCTTCGAGCCACATTCATGGAGGTAACGGAGTTTGTCAGGAGAGGCTCTGCCTGCCTTCAGTTCTTGGCTGTCCTTTCTGGGAACCCTGGTCATTCTCTGCTGGGACTGCTTAGGATGCGTGTGTTGTTGGTGGACTGGCTCCGGGGTGCATGCCTTCTTGCTTGGCTTAATTCAGAAATGACAGGAAAGCCCTTGAGGAGCCAAGATGAAGAAGGCGTTCAGGGCGTTATAAACCATTTCCAGGTGGAGGCGGCCACGCTCAGCCCGGCAGGGTGCTCTGGGGAGCGGTGGGCAGGTGTTAGCTGGCGCCTGGTCCACGCCGGGCAGACCCGTCTGTCCTGGGGTTTGGTGTGTGGGCTTCATCTCCCCCCTCCTGCGCCATCATCCCCCTGGGGTTCTGACCGAAGAGCGCCCCTGGGACAGAAATAAAAGTCACTGTAGTCCACAGTACTTAAAAACCAGGACCTGGTATATTCACATCCAGGCAGGAGGGCTGTGAGATCCTGCTGCACTTGGACTCCCGGCGCTGTTCTTCTTCTTTCATCGGGGACTCTGAAAACGAGAGGTAGGGCTGCCTCTCTGCACAATCCCCGGGCACGATTCACATCCCCATCTGTGTGGATCGTATGCCCCGGAGGTGTGCAGGGCACAGCCTGGGGGACCGTCCCTGCAGCCCTGGGAGAGAGAGGCTAAGCCCTGTAGGGCACGAGGGCTAAAAAGGAGCTTTTGTCTCCACTGCCAGAGGGTCGCCTTGGGCACTCAGCGGAAGAACAAAACTGGGGAGATGTTTGTCTCAGAGAAGTTGATTTCCACTGTGAGATAGCAGTTACAAAAAATACTTATTGAGCTGAGCTAAATCTTTTCTACTTAAATGCTAAAATAACCCTAAGCAGGAGGTATTAGTATGTCCACTTTACAGATCAGGAAACTGAGGGTGGGTAATGGGGGAACGGCTACCGGAGGGCAGAATTCGGACTCAGGTCTGTATGAAGCCCCATCCCATGCTGTCAACCATTCTGCATGCAGTACTGTGGTCCAAGCAAAAGATTGTTCCTTGATGCTATTCCCAGGCAGTCCCCACTTCAGACGAGCTCATATGGTCTTCTGGACGCCAGGGACCGTCAAGGTCATCCAATCCCAACACCCGTCCCCTGCACTGATTCCTCCCACAGCTAGGATGTCCTTCCAGGACGAAGAGCTCCCCACGCATCTATTTTGGCCACTTGAGCTCTTTCTGGCCTTGAAAAGAGTCCGCCTCCCTATCATTTCACCCCGTTGGTCCTGAATCTGCCACCAGGGTGTCAGAGAACAAGGCTGGCCCCTCATCAGCTCTCTGAAGACAAGCGAGGATGCCTCCCTCAAGAGTTCTTGGAGCCGAGGGATAATGTTCCCTAAATGCACACATGGCGTCAGTGCAGTAATGTTTCCATTCTCTCAAGGACCACAGTCCCGCGCTGTTATCTGGCATCTGAAAATGGGTGTTTGATATATTTTGTCTGGTTTCCTAGTTGTTTATGGCAGGAGGGCAATTCTGGACACTGTTCCTCTCGGCTAGGAGCAGAAACCTCTCAGCATTGTTTTCATCCCATTTCCTCATCATCCTACAAGTTCTTTGAATGTCAAGTGAACTTGTCCTTGAGAAACACAGACTGCAGCTTTTAGGTCCTGCCTATCCAGTGTCACCTTGGAGCAACCTTAATAGGGACCCAAATTTGAGGCTTCGTGGAGCAGTGAGATCGCAGAACCTTAGCAGGGAAACCGTGTCAAACCGTTTTTATGCTTCAGTTCTCATGTTCTCAATAGTTTGAAAGATATTTAAAGGATCAGAGTGGCAGCCAGTCTGGTTTCATGGGAAAGTTTCCTAACTAATAATCACAGGACAGAATTCATGTGCTGACTCTGCTTGAATAAGACAGACACTTCCCTTCTCTAAGCCTCAGATTTCCCATCTGAAAAATGGGAAGGTTGGAGCTAGTGGACCCTAGGATCCCCTTCCAGCTTTACAATTCCATAGTTTCAGGCAAATTGTCTGGAATCCAATTACGGATTCACGTGGTTAGTAGAATTCGAATGGTCTTCATATTCGCAGCACAGAATAAGTAGAATTACTTAGACAGGAGGGTACAGAGTGGAGACAAGAGCAGACTTTCAGAACAAACATATCATGGAAATGTCAGGGGAGGTCCCCCCAGCAGCCTTCAGCATCCCGCTTTCCAAATGGCCATGCCGGACTCTCTGCCCGCAGGGGCCAGCCTCACAGGGCGCTGAGCTGCCATACAGGGCGGAGGGAAGCGGGCCTCCAGAAGGCCAAGCTTTTCAGAGAGAGCCCAGGGCAAGGCTTCTTCCTGCACGCAGAGATTCATCATCATCATCATCAGCGGCATCATTCTAATAGCTTTATTTTTTATTTTCTTAAATTTTATTTATTTATTTTTGGCTGTGTTGGGTCTTCGGTTCTGTGCGAGGGCTTTCTCTAGTTGTGACAAGCGGGGGCCACTCTTCATTGCGGTGCACGGGCCTCTCACTGTCGCGGCCTCTCCCGTTGCGGAGCACAGGCTCCAGACGCGCAGGCTCAGTAGTTGTGGCTCACGGGCCTAGTTGCTCCGCGGCATGTGGGATCTTCCCAGACCAGGGCTCGAACCCGTGTCCCCTGCACTGGCAGGCAGACTCTCAACCACTGCGCCACCAGGGAAGCCCAATAGCTTTATTTTTTAAAGGCACACCAATTTCAGTGAGTAGAGGGAAAAAACCTGATCTGAGGGAAGCAAGGGACATACTATGAAAAATGGAAGGGAGACCACTGGCTCTGCAAATTACAAAATTTTACATCCTTTGGGGGTCTCTCCGGATAGATTCCCCCAATCTCCTCATCGCGGCACCCCTTTGACGTTATTTCTGCTCCTCTCACCAGGGTCAGGATCTTCACAGGTGGCTGTGCAGTAACCCAATAGCTGGGCTTCCTGTGCGCTTTTGGAGTGACAACCTACAGAAAGTCAGCCCGAGGTGCCTAAGTTCCTGAAAGGGACATACTCATGCCTCTCGCGCTTTGGGGTGCATGAGAATCCCCTCTGGAACAGGGTCGCTAGTGCCCGGGCCCAGATCCCGCTCCAGACGCATGCATCTAACTGGCGGGGGCCAAGCGGGGCATCCCCAAGTTATCACAGCTCCCCCAGGTGATGTGGGTGTGCAGCAAAGCTTGAAAACTCATCAACTAGATCAGGGGTCAGCAAACTTTCTTTAAAGAGCCAGATAGTAATCGTTTTCGGCTTCACAAGCCACGTGGCCTCTGTCACAACTATTCAACTTGGCCCTTGGCGCAGGAAATCATCCACAGACAATACGTAAATGAATGAATGTGACTGTGTTCTAATAAATCTTTATTAAGGGACACTGAAATTCAAATTTCTCATCATTTTCATGTGCCCCAAAAGAGTAACCTTCTTTTGAATTTTCTTCAACCGTGTAAAAACTATTCTTAGTTCACAGGCCATATAAAAAGAGGTGATGGACTGGATTCTGCCAGTGGGCTGTAGTTTGCCAACCCCTGATATAGACCAACCCTCTCATCTTACAGATAAGAAACTTGCCAGGGGTCTGTGGTGGGCTAGTGTTCAGGCTGGGATTAGATCCCAAGGCCATGCCATTTCCGTAATTCCAGGTTGCCTGTGACAGACTGCAGAAATGGCCGTTGTGACACCATTGAGGATCTTTCCAGATGTGTCTGTGTCCCCTGCAATCTGGGTGCCTGGAAAGAGCGGGGTGGGACCAAGGGGGTGTCCTCCTCATCTGTAAAGTCTCAGAAACGTGTCTGGTGACATGAAGAGCATGAAGAAAGGAAAAATAATGTGGACACAATCTCAAAGAACATCTATTTGTCAGCATTTTCCATTTCAAAGCGTTCTGCATTCCCAACACCTCCCACAGCACCCTGAGCGGCTACATGAACCAACAGAGCAAAGGGCAGCTTCCTCCCCCACTTCCACGTGTGGAAGGTTTGGGGACGTCAGAGGACCCGGTGGGACACTGGGCTTTCCTTCACTTCCTTCCTCGTCCTCCTCTCTCCGCTTCCTGCTCTGCAGCTGCCCCCCTCACCCCGCCCCATAAACCAAAAGTGCCCTCACCTGTCTTCTTAAACAATCAGTTTCCTGGACTTCCCTGGTGGCGCAGTGGTTAAGAATCCGCCTGCCAATGCAGGGGACACGGGTTCGAGCCCTGGTCCCGGAAGATCCCACATGCCATGGAGCAACTAAGCCCATGTGCCACAACTACTGAGCCTGTGCGCTAGAGCCCACGAGCCACAACGACTGAGCCCACGTGCCACAACTACTGAAGCCCGCGTGCCTAGAGCCCGTGCTCCGCAACAAGAGAAGCAACCACAATGAGAAGCCCCCGCACCGCAACAAAGAGTAGCCCTTGCTCACCGCAACTAGAGAAAGCCCACGCACAGCAACAAAGACCCAAAACAGCCAAAAATAAAAATAAATAAATTAAAAAAAAAAAAAAAGAATCAGTTTCCTCCATGACTGGCTCATAAAGAATATTATTGGGTCATGAATAAAATGCCCCAGTTCCATAAAACAAGCAACCCTTTCTCATGAGAACGAAAAGAAAAGCCTTCTTGCATTTGCCCTGTACCGTCTTTAGGGTCCTATTCATCTTTAGAGATGATTTCTCTGGAATTATCATGGAGATCTGCGATTTTAACATGTCTCAAACGGCAGCCCACTGAATGTGAACTTGGAGTGGAAGCTTCTCCTCAAATAACGCTGGAAATGCTGCCTTCTCTTCCCCTTAATGTCACACTGCACACCCGTCGTTAAAAACAAGAAGCAGCCTTGCACTGAAGAAATGTGTTTAACCTTCTGTAGCCTGCTGACCTCCATCACCGCTGAGCCCTTTCCCTGGGCCACATCCTGACCTCCTGGGGGAACTGGTCCAGGCAGCAGAACCCCCCCAGAGAATATGCGACTCCCACGTGGCCCAACCTGATTCTACCTTGTGTTGTGGTTTCCACCTGATTTCCTCTCCCTCTCCCATCCCAACTGCAGTCTCCTGGAAGGTTGTGATGGGGCCTCCTTCTCTTCATATTAGACTAGGATTTCTCAGCCTCAGCACTACTGACATTTGGGACTGGATAGTTCTTTGCTGTGGAGGGAGCTGTCCTGTGTACTGTAGGATGTTTAGCAGCACCCTTGGCCTCTACGCTATAGATGTCATAGCACCCCACTGGGACTATCAAAAGTGTCTCCATACCAGCCTTAAAAAAGAACAAAATAATGCCATTTGCAGCAACATGGATGGACCTAGAGATTGTCATACTGAGTGAAGTAAGTCAGACACAGGAAGACAAATATTATATGATATTGCTTATATGTGGAATCTAAAAAAAGGGTACAAATGAACATACTTACAAAACAGAAGTAGAGTCATGGATGTAGAAAACAATCTTATGGTTACCAGGGTATAGGGGGTGGAGGGATAAATCGGGAGACTGTGATTGACATATACACACTACTATATATAATATACACACTACTATATATAAAATAGACAACTAATAAGAACCTGCTGTATAGCACAGGGAACTCTACTCCATACTCTGTAATGGCCTATATGGAAAAAGAATCTAAAAAAAAAAAAAAAAGAGTGGAATATGTATACGTATAACTGATTCACTTTGCTTTACAGCAGAAACTAACACAACATTGTAAATCAACTATGCTCCAATAAAAATTTTTTTTAAAAAAACTGTCTCCAGACATTGTCAAATGTCCCCTGGGGACAGTTCTGACCTTGGTTGGGAACCACTGATGTAGACCATCAAGGCATGCGTCTGGTAGCCCCCCAGTCAAAATTTGTGCTAAATGATTAAATGCATCAATCTCCTGAGTTTAGAAGAGAAAAGAAGGGTTCCTCCAGGTAGGCCTGGCTGTGAAGCGCTCATGAAACTGCCCTGACATGTCCCTGGCTTAGGCCTGCCCCATCCCACGGTAGGTCTCGATGTAGCTCACTTGACCTAACAAGCTCTAAATCACGTGTGTTCCAGCATCTGAGACGCAGCACGCCTAAGGGGACACGGCCAGGAAGGGAGGGGAGCAGTTTTCCTCTCACACTAGGGAACCCTCTGGATATCTAAACCTTAACAGCAGGACACAAAGCAGCCAACTGCTTTTGTTTTTAATTGTCAGAGGGAAGTGTCAGCCTTCAAGTCACTGTGAAGCTTCCCCAGGATGCTTTTTCTTTTCCCAGCCTCAGGACAAAGCCTTGGCAAGGGACATCAATCTCTCCAGCCCGAGGAGTTTCCTAAACTCATTCCCTTCCCCCCAGGTCCTGTCCACCAGTTTCTTGAAGAAAATTTCCAGCTGTATTTTAACTTCAGGATGAGTGCTAAAGAGTTTACAAGTTGCTGAAGCTCTGAGGCTCATGAATCTTGGGAGAAAATTAATTTCATTAATTTTTTAGATCAGGGATCAGTAGACTTTTTTTTATAAAGGGCCAGATAGTAGATATTTTAAGCTCGGTGGGCCACGTGATCTTTGCTGCAATTACTTATCTGCTGTTGCTGCCCAAATGCCGCCCAAAGACAATAGGTAAATGAATGGGCATTGCTGTGTTCCAATAAAACTTTATTTACAGAAGCAAGTTGTGGGCCAGGTGTAGCCCACAGGCTGTGAAGACTCCTGCTGTAGAACATCTCCAGTGATGAACCAGCCTTTGCCACCCCAATGAACAAGAGGAAGAATGTGCTGCTCTTTTTATCCACGAAAGTCATACCCACATTCCCCACAGATAGACATACTGATAGGAAGACGTGAGTTTCTGATCTCAAAGGCCTTTTGGTCTCCGGTTACCATTTGTCTGCTGCTAACCTTTTCAAGTTACTAAAGTTAAACTTTGAGCTTGCTTTCCAAAGTGTAGGTGCTGCCAGCGGGAGATTCTGCCTTTCTTTTCTGGAGGTTGATCTCACTTGTCCCCATCCCACCCCCCAGGAAAATGTGCAAGTCATGCAAATGCAGTCAAGAGGACCACTGCCTGAGCTCGGACCTGGAAGATGATCGGAAAATTGGCCGCTTGCTGATGGACTCCAAGTATTCCACCCTCACGGCCCGAGTGAAAGGCGGGGACGGCATCCGGATTTACAAGAGGAACCGAATGATCATGACCAACCCCATTGCCACCGGGAAAGATCCCACCTTTGACACCATCACCTATGAGTGGGCTCCCCCTGGAGTCACCCAGAAACTGGTAAGAGAGCTTCCTGCAACCAAGTGGTTTTTTCCCTACCCTTGTAAACAGGAGCCATGCCATAGGTTCCTGGATGTCAAAGACAAGGTAAGAAGAGGGCAAGGTTGCAAAAATGATAGGAAAATAGCTATGGTTTCGAACCTGCCCCTGCCTCACTCTGTGATCTTGAAGTGAAAACTGTCTGGGCCTCAGTTTTCCTCATCCATGAAATGGGTAGAGGTGTTCATGTGAATTTTAAGGGGCCCTTCCAGCTCTAGTACAGGGTTGCTCATGGTTCCCTTTAGGTTCCCCACTTTTGAACAGAGGATGGTTTATTGTTCAGAACTCTCAGAGTGCTCATGTTCATCCATAAGTTCTTTATTTTCCCTCAAAGTGGCCTGGGATGTGCCCTTTGCAAGTCTTGGGGAGAGCACAGGAACACTTCTCTCTTCTCCCTAATTCCTGGGCTTAGAAAAGAGAAGTAAATTGGCTTTACACAACCCTAGGGAAGAGGCACCCAGAGAAGGACAAGGCCCAGAGAGAGCAGGTGACTTGCACAAGGTCACCCCGTGGCTGCCCATTAAAAGGACCCAAGAAAAGTCCCCATGCACAGGCCTCACCCCAGACCATTAAATCGGACGCTCCAGATTGCAGGATCAGAATTATCAGACACGAGTATTTAAACGAAGCCCCAGGTAATACCCCACGTGGGCCCCCTTCAAGACCCAGAGCAGCGGACCAGTGCCCCTCAAATTTCCACAAGCGTATAAACCATCTGGAGAGCTCGCAGAAACACATCGAGTAGGCTCAGGGCCGTTCTGAGAATCTGCAGTCCCGCCAAGCTCCCAGGTCATGCCGGTGCTGCCGGCTCCCAGAGCACACCTGGAGTAGCAAGGACCCAGCTGATTTCTACAGGTTAGTGAGATTAAAAAAACCCTACAGTGTTAGAGATGCAAGGCTGACGTTGAATTCCATCTCTCCTGGGAGAAAAGGAGAGCCTTTCGAGACCCGTGTGTCCCTGTCCCTGCAGGCTCCCCCCACAGCTCCTGCTACGCCCCCTCACGGAGTACCTTGCATGGCAAGGACCTTCCACCTTCCTGCCCTGGACCACTCTATGGCAGGCCTGGGCTCTCTAGGCTCTTGCCCTCCTCGGGGCCTTTGCACATGCTGTTCCCTCTCCTTGAAACCTCCTTTCCCGGCTCTCTGCATGGCTGGCTCCTTCTGCCAGTCATATCTCAGACAGGCCGTCCCTCACTACCTGATCTGTGGAAGATGCCACCCACCCCCCTACTACATTTCTTCTCTCTCCCAGTTCTCCATGGTTTCTTTAGAAGCTCTTATTTCGAGCTGTCATTGGCTCACGCGTGTCTGTGCTTCGTCATCACCTCTCCCCTACACTGGAGTGAAACAAGGCCCACGAGAGCACGCGCGTGCCTGTCCTGTGTACCGTCTCGTCCCTCGCCTTACACTGCACAGGGCACGCAGCCGGCTTGAGGCGTATTTGTGCCACGTCGCCTCCCAGCCAGAGACACTCCACGTGTGGTCTGTGGGCTGGCACTGCCCCACAGAATCCTTGTGACTGGTCCACAATCGGAAGCACGGAAATTGAGAATAAATGTTGGGAAAATTCTGTGGCACTTGACATCCAAGTGCGTGATGGCTGGCAGAGCTCCTGCGTGGTCAGCCTCACGTGGAAACCTCATGTGGCCTGAGCTACATTCTCATCACATGCACTGAGCCCACAAATCATCCTGCAATCCGTGGAAAAAACACCAAACAAACCTTGATCCTTCACCATAGAAGGTTCGAGCAGCACAGTGCTAAGCTGGAGCTTAAGAGGGGGGAAAAAATCCCTTCTAGATAAAGTGAAGAGAGGCAAAGTTTTTTTTCTTTTTTTTTTTTTTTTTAAAGCTTTGCTTTTCGAGACGCATATTTTAAAAGAACACTTCAGCCTGCATGAACTTGGCCACCCTGTGAGGTGAGGGTTAGTTTACGTGTGAGGAAACACAGAATGCTGAACTGGACTTCGACAGCCCCAGTGGGTAGCCAGGGGCAGGTCGGGGGCCACGGAATAGCAGCAGTGCCAGGTGGTTCCGAACGCGGGTCTGCCCTCCAGCACCCGGGCCTGGGTGAGCCATCAGTGGGTCTCCAAGATGTCAGTGGAAACTGAAGCAAGCAGCTCATAAAAGAGCCAGCTGTGGGCGTCAGGAACTGACTGGTGAAAACCCCAAACGCTTCAGCCCCAGACTAATCAGAGGAAGGCATCGTCGGGCCGTGATTAATGCCGGCTCATAAAACCGCATGGGATAAAGGCCCCTCTGTCTGCCCTGCGTCTGGCCTGCCCGAGCAAATCGCATTTCTGAGACTGGACGACTCCCTTCCCACTCACCCTTCCGACTTTTTTTTTAATTACCAAGTGATCGGGGCTGATTATATTTTGGAAATGGGACTGCATCTTTCTCTCTGTCACCCTTCCCAACCAGAACAAAAGCCAGAGAAATGCTTAAGCCTTCAAAGACTAAAGTCACAATAAACCTAATTGCTAGTATGTATTGAGTACTTACTATGAGCCAGGCACTACGCTAAGAGCTACACATGCACAATTGCATCTGATTTTCCAACACTGTTAGGGCTGTACTATCATCACCCTCATCTACAGAAGAAGAAACTGAGGCTCAGAGAGGTGAATGGGTCTTTGAAAGCTAGCCGGGAATGTGGGGGGAGGCGAGACGGAGAAGATGAAGTATTTGTATTTGTATATGAAAGATATCAACACCTCACCACTCCCTGTGCGCTGGGTGCATTCCTGCCCCCATTTTACAGGAGAGCAAACAGAAGCTGCTGAGGTGCGCATGCAGGGCTGGCATTCACCCACACCCCATCCTCTGCTCCCGTACCCATGGCACTCAGAGCACTGTCTCCCACTGAGCCCTCATTGGGCCTCAGAATCCTACTCAACACAGCACTCCAGGCTGCCATGATTGACCAGGATTAACATGGAACGTGGAGCCCATTTGCTGTCTTTGTCTGACAGCTGGAGAAGAATCAGAAAGTGCAGAATCAGGCCTGGGTTTTCTGACTCCAGAGTCTGTGTGTCCCACTGCCCAACCCTGGGAAAAGAGCATCTTTCTCCTCCACTTTTCTCTCTGCTCTTTTGATTTCTCTCCTGAAAAAGCCTGGTTCCAGGAACCTCTTCAGCCAGTATGGCTGTGCCAGACAGCAAAGCACCAAATGATTCAGAAAGTTTCTCACGAAAAACTTAAAACCTAAACCGATCTTTCCAACTGATCCTAGAAAAGGCATCTTGCTAAAGGTTTTGGGAACATGACCTTAGTCAGCTTCATGGAGAAACACCTGAGAGATTCTCTTACAGGCTCTGAGCAGCACCGGCAGCCGACTCTGACCCAGCCTCTCTCCCCATCTTCCCTTCCCGAGTCCATGCCAACTGACAGTGATCGTCTGAGGGCTGCCTTGACGTGGGTTCTGAGACCCTCATCAGGGTTGATTAGCAATGTCTGCCATCAGTGTGTGGCTAGCGAGTGTGGGAGGGGTCTCAGGCCAGCCAGGCAAGGCCAGCCATCACGGAACACATGCCCGTGGTAGCCGGATGCTGGGGCCTTGCCAATGCAAAGGCAGAGAGCCGGTACCCAGCTGGGGCTCTGAGGACACTGTGAGTGCAGGCGCAACCTCGACCACAGGGCTGACTTACAAAGTCGAGCAGGGAGGGATGCAGGCCCTAGAAGACCAGAGCCACACACAGATCCAGGGACTACAGCATCCTGGCACCAGGCAATGCTTTCCACCTGAAATGATGACAAAAGGAAACTCCCCCAGAGATTGGGGGACATTTTTTTCTCTTTGCAAATCACCCAACTTGTAGACAGTGGGTATAGAAGGAGTTGAGACCCAGGCTGCTGAGTTCAAAGCTGTCTCTGCCGCATACTAGCTGTGTGACCTTCGGGAGGTTACTTAACTTCTCTGTGCCTCAGTTTCCCAAGGGATAATATTAGTACCTTCCTCCTAGGGGTGTTGTGAGAATTAAATGGGTTAACATAGGTCCGGCGCTCAGAAGAAGGCCTGGAACGCAGTAAGCAGCACGTAGGCGTTCGCTGTCCCGACCCTTCCTCATACCACGCCACTGGGGGAAGGAGGCAGCCTTCCTAGGAGAGGCTGCTCTCCCCTCAGCCGAATCCTCTGTGCGACTGGGGCTGCTTCAGCACTCGGAGTAAGTGAGATATTGGCCGGGTCTGGAGGCCCATGCTGGCAGCATGAGCAAAGCTCCTGTTTCCACTTCTCCAAAATCCTTCCTGAGATTCTAGGAGCCGGGCAGGCCCCAGGCAAGAAACAGGAAGGGCTGGCGGGGGTATTTCCCCTGCCCCGCCCCTGCTGCATCTCCCCAGGGCCCTGTGCCTTGCGGCCCCTCACCCACGTCCCAGGGTCCTGTGCCCTACCGTACCCTCATCCATCTCCCCAGGGCCCTGTGCCCCACCCCAGCCTGCTGGCTGTTGGGCTGCGGCTTCCTGTTCTGTTGCTCCCATCCCTTCCCCCACCCGCTGCCCTCGGATGTCCTACTTCAGACTCCCCCAGGAGGACCTATACAAGCACTCGCTGCCAGGCCCCTGCAGGCTCCTGCATCAGAGCGGGCCTGGGAAGCTTTCCCGCAAGGTCGCCAAGTGAGTCCTATGCACCCCAAAGTTTGAGACAAGGGTCTTCAGATCTACCCGTCTGGCCTGTTCTCGTTGGAGGGCACCTGCAGTTTCACACTGATCAAGAGAAAAGCCACGGTCTTCCCAAGACACAGCAGGAATCAGCCCCTGCCAGACGTGTCGTCAGCTGGGGGACTCCCCGGGGCTTCTGGTTCTCCTGAGTGTTGGGTGAAGGGCCTGGGACTCTTTGGCCCCTTTTCAGGGCTGTGGACTCGGCTGAGTGACACTGCTCTCCTCTCACTTGTGAGGAGGATGGAGTGAGGTCGCCAGTGACTTCTCACAATGGCCCAGACCCTAGCGATCATGCTTTCTACCCTGAACTTTGCAGATGAGGAAACGGAGGCCCAGAGAGGCTGGGTGCTTCCTTGATCTTACACAGAGAGCAGCAGCCGCGGGGCTGGAGCTAGAAACCCAAATTTCCCAGCACCCCGGGATGCTGTGCACCGCCCAGGCCATCTCCTGTGTCTAGAAAGTGCCCTGAGAGTGTGAGGGGCTGTGCAGAGGAACAGGGACCAAGAGGGTGTGCGTGAGCCCACAGGGCCGGGAGGTCTCAGCCGGGTCCCCCGGGATCTCGGGCTGAGCCGCCGAGGGTGGGGCGCTCACAGCCACCCCTCCACTGCATTCGCACACCTGCCTCTCCCTGTTCTAAAAAGGCTCTTATCCGGAATCCATTCATTATGACATTCAGCAAACCAGGCTCTGGACCAGCACGCCCCAGCCCAGGTCCTCATCCCCCGCTCCCTACAATCAGGCCGCAGCTGGGACTGTCCATTATGAATCGCATCTTCCATGCTAGTTAACACAACTCCAGTGTGAGTCCGGCGCCAAGGACAAGATATGGGGCAGACAGATTCTAAGAGGGTAAATACGGCAGCAACCATGGGGGCATGGGAATCAGGCCGTCTGGTGGGCGAGTCAGGTACGCGTCAGGGTCAGGGTCGGGCACAGAGGTGGAGAACAGGTGTCGATGACAAACAATCAGCCTTTCACACTTTCTCATGCTGTGTGGCCTTGACCTTTATCTTCCCCTCATCTCCCCGTCCCTGGGACCCACCCAAGTGTAAGATTTCTGCTCATTTAAAAAAAGCAAGCAAGCAAACCAACAAAAGGCCATTGGACAGTTATCCATGGACATATTAATATTCAGATGGTCTACCATCTCTGCCAGCCCTGTTGGTGTGGAAATGTTATTGACCTGAGACCTTGTCGATTCTACTATTAGAAGGTGCCTTTGCATATATTTAAATTAATAAACTATGAAATACCTTCTGCCTATAGTGATTTAATTATACTTTGCCAAGAAAAGCAATTTTAAACTAGATCGACTTTTTTTTTTTTTAAATGAGAAGCATTGCCATGAGGTAAATGAGGTAAAAATATTCAGTTTTCAAGGAAACAAAATCCTTGTTGCAAAGCCAGCAAATCTAAAAGGAACGTCTACTGAAATTACCTGATTCTCATCGTGAATGTGACTCAGGGGAGAGTGGAAGCTTATTTAGGCCTCTTTCCAGTGTTCCCCAAATTCACCCCGTTTCTTCCTTGAGAATAATCCTTGGGTTCTGCAGAGACGTGAAGAAGCCCAGGGCTTGCCAGGGCTCAGATCTCTGCCTGGTGCTTGGGAATCACGGTGCTGGGTCTCCTCTTCCCCAGGGCCTGCAGTACATGGAGCTCATCCCCAAGGAGAAGCAGCCAGTGACGGGCACCGAGGGTGCCTACTACCGCCGGCGCCAGCTCTCGCGCCAGCTGCCCATCTACGACCAGGACCCCTCTCGCTGCCGCGGACTTTTGGAGAACGAGCTGAAAGTGATGGAAGAGTTTGTGAAGCAGTACAAGAGCGAGGCCCTGGGTGTGGGCGAAGTGGCCCTCCCCGGGCAGGGCGGCTTGCCCAAGGAGGAGGGGAAGCAGCAGGAGAAGCCCGAGGGCGCAGAGACGGCCGCCCCGACTACCAACGGCAGCCTCAGCGACCCGTCCAAGGAATACGTAAGTCTCTCCCATCCATCCATCCATCCATCCATCGGGTCTGGCTGAAACCGCCCAGGCCCGGGCTGCAGGGTCAGGGCCCCAGTTCCAGGCTCTGTTCCCTCATTCCTGCCTTCATCCGTGGTCATGGCCCAGGAGAGGTCACAGGCAAGCAAACCGTCGCAGTGCAGAGAAAGGGCATCTATCCTTGCTTGGGGGTGAGGGTAGGCTTGGGGGAGGAGGTGAGGCCCACGCTGGCCTTGGAAGAATAATTAAGAGTGCCCCAGGCCTTGAGGCTCTTCGGGGAAGACCTGTGTTGCCTTAAAGAGGTGATCATGTGCAAAACAAGGTGAAAGTCTCAGAGAGCACAGCACAGTCAGAGGACTGAATGAAGTCCCAGGTGGCCAAAGTGTGGTCCCAGGGGGCAGGGGGGCCCAAGGCTGGCGAGGTCAGCAGGGGCACGCTTCCGGAAGAGTCATGCCCTCCGTCCGCCCATCACTCAAGCATTGATTGGCCTGTACTGTCCGCCGAGCCCCAGGAAATCGAACAAGCAGAGGACGCTGTCCCCGTATTGGGATGCTATAGATTTAGGACTTTACTCCAAGGGCCGTAGGGAGAGGTGGCAGGCTTGAGATTGGGGCCACGTGGGGCTGTCTGCTAACTTTCATGGGCCCCCAACCCCTATCAGCCAAGGGGCTTCATGCCTCTATGTGACATTTGGAGATAAAAGTCCCAATATATAGGGTCCTCAAGCAAATCACCTGCCTTGCTGGGAACAGGCTGGCCGTCACCCACGTGAGCCAGACACCCCAGGGAAATGCCAGCCCAAACGATGCTGTCAGTACGTCCAGAAGGGGCCGGGTCTTTCCTCTCTGTAGTGACTCACACTTGTTATCCAAAACCTGCGTCCTGCCTCTCCCAGCCCCGCCCCATGGGCACGTTCATTTGGGATTGCCATCCAATGAAAAGAACAAAAAGACAAAAAGACAAAAGAATGAAATTGATTTTCACTAGCACAAATTGGTGATGGTCTTGAAAAGACCCATTTCTCAGGAAGAATTCACATGCCAGGAACTTTTGAAAACATTAGATCCAGTTACCATGTTTCATAAACTAGCCTCCTCCCCAGCCCTGCCTTCTATCCACCCTCCAGCAGCCATCGGTCTTTAATACATTAGTACTGTGTAATTCCAAGCTGGAACGCAACGTCTTTAAGTCTGTGACATTTCCCAGTTGCCATTCCCGAGAGAGAAATGCTGATCTGAGAACGTATTTTATCCTGGACTCAGCCCACGGGTTTGGACAGCGTGGAAGTGGGGCAGAGGCGGCCTGAGATCCCAGGGCCTTGGCAACAGTCAACTTTAGGAAATGGCTCTGACACTTTGGAAGCATTTAAACAAGACCAGGCAGTAAATAGGGAATCTGAAGGAAGCCGATATTGGTGGGTTGGGCTGGCTGGGAAGACAGACTTTTCCTTGCTGACCCTAACCCCAATCTTAATTAGATGACTAATTATGTCATTAGTAGACTCACGTCCGTCACCCCCTCTAAATGCTGAGGTCCTGTCTTGTCCACCTCTGTATCTGCAGCAGGAGCCATCAATATAATATAGAGAGTAGGTGCTTGATAAATATGCAATCCATGAATGACTGAACAAGGGAATGAATGAATGAGTGTTCAAACTAAATTTTGTTGTTGTTTTTGTCTGTGTCCGGTCTCAGTTGCAGCACGCAGGATCCTTTGTTGTGGCGTGCAGGCTTCTCTCTAGTTGTGGCGCGTGGGCTCTGTAGTTGCGGCACGCAGGCTTTCTAGTTGTGGTGCGCAGGCTCAGTAGTTGTGGCGCACGGGCTGTTACCCCACAGCATGTGGGATGTTAGTTCCCCAACCAGGGATCGAACCGGCGTCCCCTGCATTGCAAGACGGATTCTCAACCACTGGACCACCAGGGAAGTCCCATGTTCGAACTAAATTGATCCTCGAAAGATGGGGACCACTTGTGTGGCCATTTTGCCTGAGAGGACGATGACATTTCAAGTTCACATGCCTTAAGCCCCTGCTGTGTGCCACGTGCTATGCTCACTACTTCCAGGTCTTGGATTAATTCGAACTGTTACCTGGTAGGTGGATTTCACCAGCCCCATTTTACAGGTGAGCAGTCAGAGATTCAGAGAAGAATGGTGGCTTGTCCGAGGCCCCATCGTTTCTAAGGGGCAGAAGCTGGGTCATTATACTCTTTCTACTGCGTGATGCTGAGTTATAAAACCCTGCTTGTTATCTGTATTTAACTCCCTGTTTATCTCCTTGAAGCCGGGGAGCAAATTCTATTAAGGTAGCTAAGTGGCCTGCCAGGCCATAGATGGCTTGTCCCCGGCGGCCCTGCCACTGGGCCCGGCTGTGGGCTCGCTGCCTGAACCGCTCTGCTCTACCCCAGGGGGCGGCACGTCAAGGGGACATGGGTGCTGGCTGTCCTGTGTGCTGGGCTCCTCTTGTTCTCATAAAAGGGCAGGTAGGACAGTTACCACAGACAAGCGTCAGGCACGAAGCCTGACTTCTGCTCCCCTGACGAGGGCCACGAACTTTGCTAGAAGCAGTCAGGGCATTCAACTTGAGGACCCAGGTACGGGGAGGAAGCATAGGACGGACACCCCAAATCAAACAGTGATTTATGAAAGAAAAGGCGGCAAAAAGAAGGACACGTGCAATGTATCACACTGGAGCTACGATGGTAACATATCACAGTTTATCATCCTAATGGTGACGTCATTACTGTTGTTAGCGGCTACCGTTCAGCGGGCTTCCTCTGGACCGAGCACAGCGCCAAGCGGGAGAGTATCTGATGTAAAGCTCCCAACCGCCCAAGGGAGGCTAAGGGATGCGAACCAACTCTGTCAGCCCCCAAACCCATCTTTCCTGTTCCCCAAAGCTTATTCCTAGAAAGCTCATGGCCATGAAGCTATAAACGGGCCATGTGGCCATGTAAAGGGGACATGAGACTAAACAAAACGAAATGGGTTTCTTTAGGGCTGGACTTCTCAGAGCCTTTAGGAGGCTACGGCAGTGGTTCTCAAACTAAAGTCACCTGGAAGCTGGCTAAAATCCAGAGGCCTGGGTCCCACCCCAGACTTGCTGGTGCAGGCGGAGGCTGAGAATCTGAATTTCTAACGAGTCTCCAGGTTGATGCCAACGCTGGGGGCCACACTTTGAGAACCACTGCTAAAGAGGGTTAAAAATGACCTTACATTTAAGCTCAGCCAAAATGATACTGCCGATCTGGTATACAGGGAGGGGCCGAGAGATGCTAACAGGGGCATTCTCTAGACTTAGGCGGCCCCCTGGCTTAGGGTGTCCAGCTTTGAGAACACTGCACAGCACTCCTGAATTCCCTGAACTTTCCACGGGGAGTGGTGGAGACACAGGCACAGCACATAGCCCACCGCTCTGCACCCGCCCCGAAGGCCCCATCCTAGAGCGCACTACGCTCTACACTTGGCAGCCGGGGGCCACGAGCCCTGCTTTCTCTGAGCTGCCGGTAGCCTACACCCCACGGCGGTTCTCCCAGGAGCTCGCACGGCTCTGTCCTGCTGCTGGGCGGCCTGTTACGGTCGTGCCCTTCCTCGGAGACCTTGGCTGCCAAGTCCTCCCCCCAACCCCAGGCCCCTCCACCAGACTGTGCAGACCAGAGGAGCATTATCGCCAAAAGGCTTTTCCAAGTCGCCTGTGTGGAATCCCCACCCACGGGCTGAGCGCTGGGTGAAGCCGGACGGCGGTGGGTGACGGGAGCAGCGCCCTCTGAGCCGACCCACCCTCATGGCCGGGGCTCTTCACTTACTCGGATCTGAGTAAGGCCCTCCGCCAGGCCTTCCCACGGGCCCCGTGACAGGACGGGCAACCTGAAATCAGCCGTGGCACGTCTGGGAATGAACCCCAAAGCTTCGGCCGCCCGTGCCGACCTCAGGGCAGGTCCCTGAAAGTGTCATCCTGACCCTGAGCTCAGGAGAGGCAGTGGCATGGCAAATGCCATGAGAGTCATCCCTCTTCATGAGGAAACGCCACGGCACAAAAATCCCAGATACTAACCATCCGCTGTCACTTCCAAAGCAGGCCCTTTAACTCAGTGAGGCCAAGTAAAGAACCCCAGTGTTTAGCCTTCTCTTTCCCTGACTTGCCCCTCTGTGTGTGCGTGGAGCGGCGAGGGTGGTGGGGAATTGTTACTGCACAGCAGGCTCGTTCATCTCTTTGAATCCTCCGAACGACCAGCAAGACAGCTTGGGGTTGTTATGCCCATTTCACAGATGTGGAGCCTGAGGCACAGAGAGGTTAACCGGTTTGCCGGTGAGGTTCCAGCCCAGGTCCTTCCGCGTCACCAGCCCTGCGGGGTCCCAGCAGGGTGGGGACAAGCAAGGGCACGTGCATTTATGTTTGCTGGGGTGGGTGGCAGTGTGCAGAGTTACTCCCAGCCCAGCCTGGTGAAGAACTTGAGGGTCTCTTGTCTGCGAGCCAAGAACAAGGGAAGGACGTGCCTGCCCCACCCCAGTCCCACCCACCATGGGTCCTCGGGGGGCTTGGGGGCTTCGAAGCGTTCCGTGGCCGTGGAGCTGCCCACCCCAGCAGCCCAGACCGTTCCACAGCAGCACGGCGGGGCCCCATATCTGCTTTCCAGGCCCCCGCTCCCGACCTCTCCCACCTGGATGGATCCTACGGACACTGGACCTCAATGCTCAGATGGTAAACAGCTCTACCAGACCATTTCCCTGCGTTTAGAAAGTTTACTGGATATTTTCTCCGAAATTAAATATACAGATTTCCTGGGCATGGTCATCCTGCCCAGGAATTTCCGCCCTTCCCTACACCCCAAACTTGTAACCGAAGAAAGACGAAAGAAAGCCAGGACATAGCATTTAATGTCTTCTCCGCCCTTTCGTAGTTTTCATCCCTGCCGGGAGACCCCAGCTCCTGCCTCATGGGCCAAGCCGTGGCCCCAGAGAAAGTGATTAAAAGAAGAGACTGAAAGAAGTGAAGATATTGCTGGAAGTCGTAAAGATGTGTTAATTTGGTCCCAAATTACAGTGTAACCCCCCTGCCCCCTTTCCCCACAAGAATGTACAAAGGAGGGACCGGAGGCGTGGGTCCCCTCCCTCCCACGAGGTGGGCCTCTCAGATGGAAACTTAACAGCCGCTGGCGGCTCAGCCTGACTCCAGCCCCGACAAGGGACATACTTGTGGGCAAGGGACTTCCAAAGCTTGGTCCGAGCAGATGTTTGGCTTGTGGGCTGGCAGGCTGGCTTTCCTGCCAGCCCCTCTCTGCGAATTTGAAACCACCGTGCACCCCCAGGCCTGAGAGCCCTGCCTGAGCTGGAGGCCAGAGGATCAAAGGCAGCCGCCCCCAAATCGCCATGGTTACCAGCCTCCTCAGCATCTGCCTGCCACCTTATTTACAGGGGAGGTATTTTAATGACATTAAAGGAGATTTTATTTTCCACAGAAAATTCCTTTTATCCTACTTTTCATACTATAAATACTTCGCCGTGTTGCCACATGAGGCTTCACAACTATCTTTTTTTTTTTTTTTTCCCCCAAAGTGGTCTGCGTAATAGTCCATTGACTAAAACAGGGGTTGGCAAACTTTTCCTATAAAGGGCAGACTGTGAATATTTTAGGCTTTACGAGCCACGAGGTCTCAGTCATAACCACTGGCCTCTGTCCCTGTGGCACTGACGCAGCCAAAGACAATATCTCGACAGATGACCAGGGCTGTGTCCCAATAAAACTTTATTTGCAAAAGCAGGCAGCAGGCTGGATCTGGCCCCAGGGATGTACTTTGCTGACTCTGGAACTAGAAGAGCCGTAAAAAATGGTTTTCACTGTTTATGAATGACCAGGGCTTTGTTCAGTTTTATTATCCTGCTGGAGGTTACGTGATGATGATGCTGATTCCGAGGATAGTGTCATCTGCCATTCGCTGACGACCTACACCGTGCCAGGCAGCACGCCAGACGCTTCGCACGGTTGTTTCATTCAATCCCAAGAACCACCCGGCAAGATGCATCATCCCCCTCTCTAGTCGTCCAGCCGCTGAGCCGTGAAGCCAGAACTGGATCTCAGGCCTGCCTCACCTCAAACCCCGCACAGACTCCAAAGGACGGACGCTCCCGCTTCCAGAGCCCCCGTGTGGCCCAGACACCTTGCGAGGCCTCTGCAACAGAGATGACCACACGTAAGCCTTGTCCCTACTCAGCAGCTTCCCGTTGTGGGGATACACCCGTCAAAGCCGGATTCGAGAACACCCCAGGCTGACGTTCTCTCTCCCAAGTGTCGCATTTGGGAAGGCTTCCTGGCCCCATCCTCCCCCTTCACCAGATAACCAGTGAGGGAGATGCGGTTAGAAGCGCCTGACATTCTGCCTCGCTTGGGAGAGAGCCCCCTCCTCAAGGACCTGCCCCTAGAAGATGCGGGAGACAAAGCACGGGTGGGCCCACGGCACTGACCCCACGTGCAAAGCGCTTCCCACGATCAGGGCCCACCTTGTGTCACAGATGCGGAAACTGAGGCTCAGCGATCCCCCCAGATGAAGCTACGGCGGGACCTCGTGCAAAGGCCGGGACCCTAACCGCAGCGCCTGCGGCCACCCACCTATTCTGCACCGTAAGGAACCTCGGGAAGATGCCCGTGTGGGGCAAGAGAACGCAAGAGGCTAGAGATGCCAGCCATGACACTGGGCCAGAAAAGAGGGAAAAAAAACCCAAAACACTCCCGATACACGAGGCTGCAGAGCAAAGATGGTGAATAATCGCCATAAGAGGAAATGGAGAGATGCTGTTGATAAATAAATTGTTGGGTATTTGTGTTGGAAAGAACACAGTGCCTGAATTCAAGGCCCTTCGGTCAATATTTACTGTATTGTAATGGTGAGCTTTTCACAAGGCAATCTGGGTTTAGACTGGGGAGGCCTTTGGGTAAGGGCCTTCCAGAAAAGAACCGCGTGATTGGCACAGAGCTGCTGGCAACCGCGGCAGACGGATTACGGCTGGCTTACAGGGCTCTCAGTATCTGCACATCCGCCCCTGAAGGCCAGTGTGGCTCATCCCTGGAGACACAGCTCTTTGGCCGTGGAACCCGGGGCCACTGTCCTGAACCTGCTGCTTCCTGAAACACTCTGTGTCTCGGTGACTTCCATTTCAGAAGCCTGAATAACTCTGCGTGTCCACGTGTGCCGCTCCCGTTACCTGGGGCCGCACAGCAAACCACCCTGAGATGCAGCGGATTGGAACACCTGTTCCAAGACGTCTGTTTTCTCACAGATCAGCAATCTGGGCAGGGCTCAGCGGGAGAGCTTGTCGCTGTCCTTGACATCTGGCCTTGATGCTTGGAAGACAGATACGGCTAGGGCTGGACCAGCAGGGGCCCCGGCCTCTCCCTCTATCTCTGTGTTTTCTCCGTGTGGCTGCCCTAGGATGCGGGCCTCAGGACTCCCAAGAAAGAGCCGGTGGAAGCTGTGTTGCCTTTATGACCTACCTCAGGGATCTACAGCATCCCTTCCAGCACATTCTGTTCTACAGAAGCGAGTTACTAAGGCGGGACCATATGCAAAGAAAGGGAATGTGGGTATTGCTTGGAGGAGGGTCCAGGAAGTTGCCGGCATCATTTCCACACATCACGGCGGAGGGAACCCCAGCCCTGCAGGGTCTGAGCTTTGGAGGCAGCTGAATCTAGAATGCTCCTCAGCTTTCTCAGTGCAAGTGTTTACAAAGGCCCAAAGTACAGAATATACAAACTGTTTCATTTAGACGCTTGTGATAAAGAATCTCTCACCATTTGAACAGGGCAAGACAAAACTTAAGTGGCACCAGAAGAAACATCACATGTGTTCTACCTATGAAAGGTCTGTGCTACAGCTCCTTCCCCCGGAGGGACCAGAGTCTGCAAACTAGGTTACGTGGCAAAGGCTGGACAGATTCCCATGAGAAGGCTCTAGTTTTAGACAGTTGGGAGTCTGAATGAGAACCCACTGACATGCTAACGATCAATGGTCTTCTCTGTGCCTTTTAGCCTAGCTCCAAAGCACTTCTACTCGACCAAAAGTGGCTCCTCCAGAGGGGAAGTCACCTGGGAATGACCACATTGGGCTTTCTTCAAAATAGTCTAGAATTTAAGCATCCCAGGAATTCAAATTGGCTTTTGCTGTAACGGAACCTAATTGGTGATGTCATTTGTGCTGAGTTTTTATATAAGGTCATGTTCAAACACTCTATGACAGCGGGTCTCAAAGTGCGGTCCCCTGACCATACCAGCATCCCCTGGGAGTCTGAAAATTCCCCTGCCCCCTCCCAGACCTACTGATGAGACACTCGGGGTGGGGAGGTGCAGCACTCTGTTTGAGCAGCCCTCTAGGCATGCTGGGGCAGACTCGAGGCTGAGAACGCTGTCTTGGAGGGGGTGGGATGGGCGAGGGAGAGGAGCAGGCCCACCAAGGCGGGCACTGATTGTAGCTGAGTCTGGGGTAGTGAGAAGATGAAACTCACATGACTTGATTCTCTGGCCTTGCACAGAGGGAAAGAACAGAGATGGAAAAAACACAGAGCTCATGGGTGGGAGGAATGACCTCCTGCCAATCTACGTGCTCATGGTGCTACTGAAAGGAACCCAGGCCTACAAACCAGAAACAGATCCTGCCTTCGACGTCTTTGTCATCTTAGGACATGGATTTAGCTCCTCAACTTTCTATAAGGAGGGCTTCGTAGGGATAACAGGAGATTTTCGCTAATTATTACTGAACCCTTGTAAAGTTCATTAATTCTATTATCTCATTTAATCCATGCAACAGACCTGTGATGTTCCGAGTATTATTTGACAGGTGAAAAAACTAAGGTGCAGAGAGGTTGAGTAACCTGCCCAAGGTCACACAGCTAGCCCCCCTCTCAACCATCCACTGCAATTTAGAAACTGTAAACCTCCCTTCCAAGGATGGTAGGAGAATAAGTTTGTGCAGAGAAAGGCAGGACCAGGATCACAGGACCCAGGCAGGCTGGGCAGTCTGACTCTTGGTTGTCAGGCTGCCCCTAGTGGCTGAGGGGCCACCAGCTGACAGAGCCAAGACACTGTCAGATCTCTTGTCCTTTGAGACCACAGGGAAGGGGGCATGGAAAATAGCTCAGAGGCCAGAAGAAGAAATTGGTTCCTGATGCCTGTTGACAGGACTCATTACTCTGACAGCATGTTTTCATAACATGTCAATGACACTGTTTGCTTAAAAAAGGACTGGCTACTGATGGTAACAGGGTGCACAGCCAGGGATGCTGGGGGACAGCGAGGGAAGAGACGCTCCCCAGAGAGGCTCCTGACAAAGCCCTTTCAGACAGCGCTCCCAGAGTTATCTCCCCACAGTACAAACCACACCCCAGCACTCCCGGCCTCCAGAGCCAGCAATGGCTTCCCATTACCTCCAAAGTGAAGTCCCAACCCACAGTTCAGAGTCACCGTGATCACCTCCAAACTGCTTCCTGACCTCACATCCCTCTGTTTCCTTCTGTGGGTCGCGGGCGCCTGCTGGTACCCACCAGACACATCCAGGTGCATTTATATCCCTCCCTTTCCCCACTTCTGTGTTAGGCACACCTGGAAACTTGGACTCAGGCGCCCCACGGATGTATCCTGGTGATACTCGACCAGGTGTGGTGGATGGACAGTAAGCCCCTTCTGTGTGGGAGGAAAGGGGCTGGAAATTTCATTCGATGAAATGTAGTAAGACCAACAGACAGAAAATTCACTTGCTTCTCAAATAGCCCTCACCAGACAGTTTACACTTCTGGAGACGTGACAGTCAATGAACGCGGATCCATCACCTATTTTTGGTTTGTTTTGTTTGTTTGTTTTTAATTTTTTGCCACACTGTGAGGCTTGCGGTATCTCAGTTCCCCCACCAGGGATCGAACCCGTGCCCCCTGGTATGGAAGCGTGGAGTCCTAACCGCTGGACCACCAGGGAACTCCCCACACCTATTTTTGGTTCAGACCCTCTGACGAGTTCCAGGTGAGCTGGGGCTCAGTCACATGCAGAGGCACAGGGTTTCACTTTGGTGAAGGACTCACACCCGTCATTCCTGTGGGCATCACTGAACCCAAAAACCCAGCACGTGCTAAGGAACATCGTCGTCAGGCAGCCGGGAGCAGTTAACCAGACACGTTCCTCACCTGACACGAGCTCAACCACGACTGTGCTTAGGGACCACACTCAGTACGCGGACATATTTGGTCATTTGGTTTTCTTTCCCCAATTGCCACCATTTTAATTTCTATTTCCTCTTCATATACAAGAGTATATTAAGTATGCAGTTAAAGTATGTGAAGAATTCTAAGTGTTTAGGCTCTGAATATATGCCTATTCATCTTTACATAGCAAAACAATAAATATCTCTATTTGGGCTGGCACATAATTTGTGCTTAGTAAGACAGAGTGTTCATCTCAAGCCAGGGATCAGCAAACATTTTCTGTAGAGGGCCAGGTGATCTATCTCTCAGGTGTTGTGGACCAAGAGCTGGAGTTGATGATATCACATAGGTACTTTATGTAACAAGAGAGAAAATAAATATCCACAATTTTTTTTTGAAATTCAAAATACAGTAGTATAATTAAGACAGGTTTTTGTAATACAGGCCGTATTAGCTAGCTCAGGCTGCCATAACAGAATATCACAGGCCAGGTGGCTTAAACAACAGAAATGTATTTTTTTTTCCCAGTTCTGGAGACTGGAAGTCCAAGATCAAGGTGCTGGCAGGGTTGGGTTCTGGGGAGACCCCTCTTTCTAGCTTGCAGAGGGTTACCTTCTCACTGTATCCTCACATGGTCTCCCCTCTGTGTACACCCAGAGAGAGAAAGAGACAGCCATCCATCTCTGGTCTCTCTTCTTATAAGGACACCAGTCCTATTTGATTAGGGCCCCACCCTAATGACCTCATTTAAACTCAGTTAACTCCTTAAAAGCCCCATCTCCAAATACAGTCACATTGGGGGTCAGGGCTTCAACATGTTAACTGGGGGAGGGGCACCATTCAGTCCAAAACCCCGGTCTACTATGAGAAAAATGGAATTCTTTTTTGGGAGAAAACATTTCACTAAATTAGAGTTCAAATGTAAAACCCATTTGACGCTGATGGGTCCTACAAGAACAGGCAGAGGCCGGGTTTGGCCGTAGTTTGCTGACTCTGATGGAAAGGCCGCACGGTGGAGCAGAAAGAACCTTGGCTTTGGGGTCAGGCTTGGCCTGTGTTCAAATCCCAGCTTTGCCTCTTGTCAGCTATTGCTACTCAGCAATCACTGCATCTCCGTGAACCTGGGTTTGGCCATGTCTGGGGGGAAATATAGGTCTCCTTAAAAGGGAGATAAGTCTAGAAGGGAAAGTAACTCTCTCGGGTTTCCGTAAGGGTGTCAGTCAGGAGGGAAAACACCTGAGCTGGACACACAACTGCCCCAGGGAGATGACGGCCAGCATCATCCTCATCATCAGAGTTCTGAGGAGCAGGTGAGAACTCCAAAATGACTGGAAAGATTTTACAGATCGAGGATGTCGTCTGGATAGGACGTGATGAGAACGGCCGTTTAGCTCTGTGGTCTTCCGCCCAATGCAGTCATGATAATAACATCAGGCAAATCCCAGCTGAGGGACAGTCTACCAGATATCTGACTGGTACTCCTCCAAGGTTATTAAAAACAAGGAAAGTCTGAGAAACTGTCACAGCCCAGAGGAGCCTAAGGAGACGTGATCGCTTACTGTAATGCGGGATCCTGGATCCCATCCTGCAAGAGGAAAAGGACAGTAGGTAGAATCTAAGCACACCTGGATAAAGTTTGGACTTCAGTTAATAATAACATATCAATACTGGTTAATTGATTGTGACAAGTACACCATATTAACGTAAGATGCTAAGAAGAGAGGAAAGCGGGTGCGGGGTATATGAGAATTCTCTGTACTATCGCCACAATTTTTCTGTAAGTCGAAAACTGTTTTAAAATTTTAAGTTTATTAAAAATTAATCCTACATAGGTAAAAGATCCATTCAAAGTACAAGGTGGACCAGTGGGTTTTAATGTAACCGGGATGAAAGGTTGGTGGATATGGTTCCAGACTCCACGTTAACTAACTTTTGAGAAACTAACACTTGTCTAATTTTGATGTAATAGCAAAGAAAAATATGCCACAGTTATCTAGAAAGGCTCTTTAAAATGCCTGCCTCCCTTTTTCAATTTCTAATCAGTGTAAGGTCAGATTTTTTTCATGTATTTCAAAGAAAACCACATAATGCAAATGATGAAAAGCCAAAACAGTTATAAGAATTGAGAAATCCTCTACTGAGCCAGCCCTTAGAGATTTGCAAAAATGTAAACAATGCCACACTCTGACTCAATTTTTCTGTTTTGGAAAATATAGTTATTTTTAATTACAAATATTTATGTTAACATGCTGTTGGTTTACGATTTTTTAATGAATTAATAGTTACTTAATTTTTTTCCTCAGTTCTAATTTCTTGTATGGTAAATATCAATAGCTATTACCCACATGAACAAAAACTCTTTGGGGTTCTCAAAAATTTTTAAGAGTCTAAAGGGTCTTGAGAACAAAAAGTGTGAGAATGACTGTGCTAAACAAATACTGGGTTGGCCAAAAAGTTCATTCAGGCTTTTCCATAAGATCTTACAGAAAAAGCCAACTGAACTTCATGGCCAAACCGATACTTTATTGAGTCCGCACAACTACCTACTAGGTAGGCAGTATTATTATTATCCCACTTTGCAGATGAGAAAACTGAGGAACAGAGAGGTACAGTCACTTGCCCAAGGTCACCCAGGAAGTAAAGAGACTGGAGTCGAAACTCGAACCCAGGTCACGATGCACTCCTGACTACCTTGTGTCCTGGGGGTCCTCCCCCACCCTTCCAGGTCTGTGAGCTCTGCAAGGGGGTGGCCCCCGCCGACAGCCCTGTGGTCTACTCGGACAGGGCAGGCTACAGCAAGCAGTGGCATCCTGCCTGCTTCGTGTGCACCAAGTGCTCCGAGCCGCTGGTGGACCTCATCTACTTCTGGAAGGACGGGGCGCCCTGGTGTGGCCGTCATTACTGCGAGAGCCTGCGGCCCCGGTGCTCCGGCTGTGACGAGGTGAGGACCAGTGGGGGGGGGCACCCCCAGACTGCAGGAGGGGACCCAGAGGCCCAGGGGAGTGTGGCTTCGTGATGATGTGATCCACAGATAGGAAAACTGAGGCTCAGATCCCCTTTCACACTCTCAGCCTCTGTTTTCCCATCTGCAAAGTGGGGCAGAAATTAGTTCCCACCCCCAGGCCTGTTGAGATGGGTCAGACACAGAGGACCTGTCAAGTCTCATCCTTGGCACAAGGCTTGGCACTAAGTAAGGGCTCAGAAGAACATTATGGGGTGCCGCCAGGAGGTAGATGGCCCACATTCAAACCTGGCTCTGCATCTGTGAGGCATGTGGGTCCCTAACTCCTGTGCCTCAGTTTTATAACTTACCAAATGGGAGGGTAACAGTGCCCATCCCATGGAATTGCTGTGAGGATAAATGAGATCATGCCTGAAAATGCTTGGCACGGGGCCCGAGTAACTAACAAGTGGAAGCTGCTGTGAGTCTTAGGATAATGTAATACGAGATGATACAATAAAATCATGTCGCATTAACATAACACAATCCGACAGTTAGAGATGCTGTGAAAGGGGTTCAGCTCTCCAACATGGGTTTAGACTAGAGAAACTCTAAGGTGTATGAATAGTGACAATAATGGCTATGACAATTATAACTACTGCTTGCATGCCTTTGGTGACGAGAAACTCACTACCTTCATCTTTGGCACATACGAGGGTTAGAAATGTCGTCCTCACTTTAAGCCAATATCTGCCTCCTCCCACCTTTCACGTGTTGGTCTCCGTGTGAAGTTAAGAGCCTGTAATCCTCCTACCTCATAACTGTGTGAGCAAGGATGTTACAGAAGGAAAAGGGCTGTCAGAGGGCCTGGTCCCACCCACCTCATTTCTGTGAGGACAACAGTATGCTCGCGGTAACACCACCTCATCCTAATGTGCTACAGACGTTGTATGTGATGTACCGTTTACATGTCACAACAGTCTTTCAGGGAGAGAGAAGCCTTATCTCCACTTGACATTTGAGAAAAGTGCAGCTCAGAGAGGCCAGTGATAATCACACAGCACTGACTTTGTTACCATTCCGAGTACTCCATCTGTAGCAACACACGCAGCACTCATAAAACCCCATGGGACGGGTAGTATTTATATCCCCATCCTACAGATGTGGAAACTGAGGCACAGGGAGGTTGAGTAATTTGCCCAAAGTCATGCAGCTGGTATTTAAGTGAAAACACACACCTGGTCCCTGTTTGACCCCAAAATCAGAAAGCACATTTAACCAGTATGCTGTTCTGCTCTCTGGTTCCTCACCAGATTGTATAGATGTTCCAAAGTGTTACTTTATTCCAAGCCCAAGTGACTCTGGGTGTTCTTGCTCTTCAAGACTGGCCATTGGTCGCTCAGCTACCGTTAGGCTATCTTCACTGGGGTATGTAATTCCGTCTCAGAGCACAACCGGGCTTTGGATTTGGCCCAGACAGCATCATAGATGCCAGATACGTAAAATCTGTCAATAGCGGAGGATTTTTTTTTTTTTTTTTGAACCCAGAAGCTAAGATGCAACCATGACCTTCGCCAAATACTGTACTTACTGTCTTAGATTTATGTCAGATTTCTCCACTGAGGCACTGAAAGGTCAAAACAAGAACGGGGGACGAGGGACCACCATCTTACAGCTTGTCTCCCATGCCCTGTCTACTAGGGACAAAACCTGAGCTGTACGATTCTTCTGCTCCCCTCCCCAGATAATATTCTCAGAGGACTTCCAGCGCGTGGAAGACCTGGCCTGGCACCGAAAGCACTTCGTCTGTGAGGGCTGCGAGCAGCAGCTGGGTGGCCGGGCGTACATCATCACCAAGGGTCAGCTCCTGTGCCCAACGTGCAGCAAGTCCAAACGCTCCTGAAGGGCTGTCCACCCACGGCTGGAGTCCACAGGATCCCACCGAGAAGTAGAGCCAAGTGTGCCAAGGCCATCCTACGGGTCTGGCGAGACAGCCAACAAGTGACAAAAACAGTGATCTTTTTTCAGTGGATATATATATATATATATATATATATACACACACATATTCTAGATCGGGTGGGGAGGGATCCTTGAGGGTCAATAGTTTCAAAGCCGGAGACGTTCTGAGAAGTCTTAGGATGCGGTTATTTTGTTTTTGTTGCTGTTGTTGTTTCCCAGCTACCCACGAAACACATCCTGCCCGGGCTCTCTAGGAGGAGTTTCCCAGAATGCAACTCTGAGTGATCAAATCACATAGCTGGAGGATATGCGTGCTTTCTCGTGAACCTGGGGGCTCCTCCAGGAGCCACCTGGGATCCCAACGCTCGTTTGTTGCCTCCCTTTCAAATGGAATTTGAATTTTAAATAAAAAAATGTTGGCATGATAAATATATCAATAAAAGTTTTACGAAGTTCGCACATGCCCTGATCTCATTATTTACACCTGGCAGTCATTTCACGGCATCTGTTTTGCCCCAAGATCCTGAGTGCTGGTGCTAGCGGAAGGCACTGGAAATGCCGGTGTCTCTTCATCAATTGTGTCTCATCAGACTCCTTTGGGGACTGAAGGTCCTCGGGGCAGAACTCCCATCCCCCCAGTTCTGGGTACACCGCGAGCACTGATGGAAACGTTTCACGGGACACCTAAAAGCAGCCTCTTGAAAACTGGGGAGCAGCAACTCAGGTGTTCTCCAAGCCCCGGCAGGTGATGAGTGAGCCCCTCTGGGTGTAAGACCAGGCAGGGGACTCAGAGCAGCCAAACAGGGCCACCTAAGCGCAACCAACGGGTGCCACATGGGACACGGTGACCAGTGCAGGCCAACCTGAAGAAATGTGGATTTTATGAGAAATCGCTCCCTTTTTTAAACGTTGCCAACAGAACACTGAATGAGCCGAACGGAATAGCTCTCTGGGTGAGACTGTCTCTCTTTTATGGCCTCTCTGTGCATTTACAGTCTCCAAATTCGTTTCCTCCGCACAGTTTCAGAAAAAAGACCTTTCTTTTTCTACTGGGGAGATAAGGGTGAAAAAGACCTGAGGCGTAGGAGCTCACAGTCTCATCACCACGGCCTCTCTTTCCTTTTTTTTTTTTTCGGTCACGCCATGAGTTCCCCAACCAGGGATCGAACCCGCGCCCTCTGCATTGGAAGCGCAGAGTCTTAACTGCTGGACCGCCAGGGAAGTCCTGGCCTCTCTTTTCTTAAACTGCCCATCTATTGCCCAGTTTCTTTAATTTCACCACCCAAATTTTGCTCGCATTACCTCGTCTACAATACCTCCATTCATGTGCTTTGCAAGTTGGACGAAAGCTATTGCCCTATCCTTCGCAGGTGGTTTTCTGCTTCCAGCTCATCTCTCCAGCCCCCGTGTTTCTCTGCCATGTCCACCTGCTAAAAGAGGAGCTTTCGGACCCATCCTTCCAGGATCCCTGTTGCCCCTCAACTTAACAACCAAGTCCTCACCCTGACGTGTGAGTGCTTCCAACACTTGGCTTAACTGTCCTTCTGGTCTTAAAACCCTTTCTTTCTCTAGATTTCGATTTCCCTATTTCACTTAAACATTCAGAAACTCCTTTTGATCAAGACCCTCTCCCCCGCCACCACTGCCCTGGTCTGTGCTGGGTCCTTGAAGACCAATTCCTTCTACAGAAATTCTATCTGTCCTAGAAGGAGCTTCTGAAACATAACCTGCTTCTCAGCAGCCCTCCCTGAAGCGCCAATGGAATATGCACTTGTTCATTCCCTCATTCATTCATTCCACAAATATTCACTGAGCACTACAGAATTCCAATTCGCATGCTGAGTACAGGGGGGTACAGGGCTCACAGAAAGAACTGTGCCCCTGGACTTTACAGTCTGTGTGGGAGATGGGCCTCGGGCAAATATTCCCACAAGTTGACATAAAATTACTGCTTCTATGGATGGTATAAAGGTGGGGGGGTGGGGAATCGGGTCTCTATAAAGCGAATGCAAAAGACTGGACCTAATCAGGGATGTCAGGAAAGGTACTCCTGGGAAAGTGACACTTGAACTGACATCTAAAGGGCAGTAGACTCCGAGTAGCCAAAGAGGGAAAGGAAGATGGTTAAAGATGGATGCATGGATGGCATGTGCAAAGGCCCTGTGGCTGAAGCAGCACCAGTTTATTCAATATCTACTTATTGCTGTTGGAGATACAGTGGTGACCAGGAACGGGACGGAAAGAAGATGGGTGTGGCAGGTCCACAGAGGGAGGATGGATGCTGAGGCACAAGCGGGTCACCAGCTTTGTGGGCAACAGAAAAGACCGGTTTCTGTCCTACGAGCAACGGGGAGCCTCCCGAGAGTTTTCAGCAGGGGTTGGTAACGGCGGGACAGAGAGATTATGGGATACATGATCTCTCCTCTGTTGAAACCCCAGTGTGATGCCTGATCGATTTTGTCCTGGTGCCTCTGTCCACACCACTGTGGACAGGAGTAATGTCCCCCACAGACCTCAGTGGATGCCACCCAGAACGTGCTCCTGCCTTCCTGGTGTCTACTAATGACACCCACCTTGCACTTGGAACACCGAATCCTCTCTGACACCCTGCTTCCCCTCTGATGGTCACTCAGTGCAGTCCTCTCTCCCATCACCTCTTCCTTCCATCCCCAACGTTGTATTTCACCTTGAACATCTTCTGCCCAGACTGACAACGATCTCCTGGTGAGGTTCCCTGCCACGATCTCACCCTGTCCACACACTACTTAGCTGGACCCTTGAGAAACACATCCTCGCCATGCACTCTTCTCTACAGAACAGGGGCTCCCTGTGCACACATGGGAGAAAGTCAAAGCTTCTTAGCTTTGCAATCAAGTTTCTTAATTTTCCCGGCCCCAACCCACCTTGCTTACTGCTCCCTTTTCAGAAGCCAAATGCATAGCACGCAGGTTCCTCTATGTGACCCAGCCTTCCCCACCTCTGCCCGCTGCTCCGGCTGTTCTCTTTGCCTGGAGTTCCCCACACGGTGCCCTATTACTGCCTCTTCCATGGGGCTGCCATCACTGAGTGGGACGCTGCACCAAAATTGGAAAGACATATGCTCTGCAATGTAAGAGCGTTAATTCTTGCATGCTTTATCCCCCATGTCAGCAGGAAGCACAGCTGCCATTCTCATCACTCCCATTCTCCAGCCTCACCCTCCCTACAAGGGTGTGATAGGTGCCCTTGCCCTTCATCTGTGCTCTCAAAATACCCCAGGCTTACGGCGATAATTGCACTGATTCTACTGTGCTATAAATATTAGTTTGAGAAAGGCTCCCCCATGCACTTCTTGAGAAAATACTCTCCTCATCTTTAGTCTCCAAGCCTTAGAATAATGCCTAGCAACAAAATCAAAGAATGAACAGCCGAGGGCCCTTCAATGATTCACTGTTGCTCACGGCACTGGGTTCCAAAAGGGCCTAAATCAACTATGAAAACTTCAGAATGAGGCAGACACACACCGTCGGCTGCCTATGTGCAGCCATTCTCCGCCCCATTTCCTTCTTCTCTGTGGGGAGAGCCCACTTCCCGCGATACAAACTCACCTTCCCAGCCTCTTCTGCAGCTAGAGGAACAGCATGTGACTCAAGTCTGGCCAACGGGGCTTCACCTTTGGGGAGCTGCTTAGAAATATTCTCTTCCTTGATGAAAAGAGCTGCTCTGGAGGGAACAGCCCTACTTTCTTTTTCTTTTGACATTATTTCAAACTTAGAAAAAAAGCCACAAGAAGAGAACAAAGGACTTGTCTTCTTGAACCATTTGAGGGCGTTGCTGACACTATGCCCCATCACCCCATCAATATTTCAGTGTGTAATTCCTACAAACAAGGACATCCTCCTACCTAACCATGAAACAACCATCAAAATTAGGGATTAACATTCTACCAATATAATCTTCAGATCCCCGTCACCAGTTGTCCCAATAAGGTCTTTTATAACAATTTCACCAGTTGTCCCAATAATGTCTTTTATTAAAAAAAAAAAAGATCCTCGGGCTTCCCTGGTGGTGCAGTGGTTGAGAGTCTGCCTGCTAATGCAGGGGACACGGGTTCGAGCCCTGGTCTGGGAGGATCCCACATGCCGCGGAGCGACTGGGCCCGTGAGCCACAGCTACTGAGCCTGCGCGTCTGGAGCCTGTGCTCCGCAACAAGAGGGGCCGCGATAGTGAGGGGCCCGCGCCCCGCGACGAGGAGTGGCCCCCACTTGCCGCAACTGGAGAAAGCGCTCGCACAGAAACGAAGACCCAACACAGCCAAAAACAAATAATAAATAAATAAATTTATTTAAAAAAAAAAAAAAAAAAAAAAAAGATCCAGTCCAGGATTATGCACTGCATTTAGTTAACTTGTCTCTTTAGTTTTCTTCAATTGGGAAGTGCTCCTAGTTCTTTCCTTGACAGTTATGATCTCAACATCTTAAAAGATTAAAAGCTACATAATGAGTAGAATGTCCATCAAATTGGCTTTGTGTGGTATCCTCTTATAATTAGATTCAGGTTATGCTTTTTTGGCAGGAAGGCCAGGGAAGTGATGCTGTTTTCTTTTCATTGCCTCCTACCAGATAATACAAGATTTTTATTTGTTCCATTAGTGTTGCTATTAATTTTCAACACTTGATTATACTAAATTTTTCCATTGTCAAGTTACTCCTTTTCCCTTTGTGTTTAATGAGCATTTTGTGGGAAGGTACTTTGAGACTATGTTAATATCCTGTTCCTCATCAAAATTCCACCCATAGGTGGTCAGTATCCACTGAGGTTTCTTGACTGAATTATTACTATGACAGTTACCAAATGTTGATTTTTTTTCTAATTCAATCATTCCTTCCATGTTTATTAGTTAGCATTCTACTATAAGGAAAAGCTCTGTTTCCTCCCTATTTACGTATTTATTCATATTTTATATCAGTTTGGAGTCATGGATTTCTATTTTATTAAATTGTTTATAATCTATTATTATCATTATTTATTTTGATGTTCAAACTGTCCCAAATTTGGCCAACGAAAGCTTTTACAAGCTGGCTATTATGTCCTTTTAACAGGTCCCCATCATCCTTTGAACATAATTTTACATTCTGGCACCACAAGGAGCTCTCAGCTCATCTGATACTTCTCCGGCCCCAGTTTTGGATTCAGCCATTTCTCAAGGAGTCTCGTCTTCGTAAACTGGGTGCTGTCAGGTTGGAACATCTTAGAACCTTGAAGAGACAAGTGAACCAAGCTAATAAGCTAAGAGTGATGGAGCTGAGACTTAAACAGAGTCTAGATCCTTGGTTATATCATCAAGCCAGTGAACTTAGTTCTGGCTTTCTTGTTACATGAGACAATTTCCTTCTTCTTTATGCTGGGTTATACATTTATTACTTGTGTAATACATTTCTTCACCATATAGTTTCTCTTCAGAAACAATGGGACTAATACCCAAGATGTTTCACATTTTAGCTTGAGTGAATTAAACATTTCTGAAGCCATTACACCCCCTGGTTCATCTGGACGTTTAAACAAGTCTGTCTGGGGGGGACACAGGCGATAGTGACATGAGTGTTTGACTCACTGGGTTTTCAGACTTTGGCTCCAAAAGTTTGGCTTCAAATATGAGACAGTTCCATGGAAGCTGAGAGGGTGCCATGTTATGTGTGCAGACCACCCGTGCCTTTGACGAGCTGAGCCTGGAGATGGTGCTGTTGAAGGAAGAAGTGTGTTTGCTCCCTCTTCTCAACCATGATCTGTGTTCATTCAGATGCTACTAGCTTGAAGCGAAATGATCTCCTGGACCGATTCCCTCGGTTCTATGATAATAGAATCTGCACGTATCTAGTGCAAAACGCATACAGTGCTTCTTTGGTCTGAGTTTGGGACAACTTGGGTTCTTTTTTTTTTTTTTTTTAAGATTTTTTTGATGTGAACCATTTTTAAAGTCGTTATTGAATTTGTTACAATGTTGCTTCTGTTTTACGTTTTGGTTTTTTGGCCAGGAGGCATGTGGTATCTTAACTCCCCGAACCTACACCTCCTGCATTGGAAGGTGAAGTCTCAACCACTGGACTGCCAGGGAAGTCCCACAACTTTGGTTCTTAAACAGCAGAAAGGATTTGGACTTGCAGACAGAAGAGATATTATCCAGGCCTCTCTTGTTGCAAGGGAAGGAAGTCCAATGCAAACCAGTTTAAACAACAACAATGAAAAGAAAAACCTGGAGGGAATCCACATTCTAGAATCTACGTTCTCGTTGAGAATCTGCTTCCTTTCTCCATCTCTCGCCTCTGTTTTCCTCCATGTCAGCTTCGTCCTCAGGCAGACCAGCCCAGATGGTAGCAGATGGCGGCCCCCAGAACCCAGTAAAGGTCACATTCACCATTGGAGCCAGTGAGCCCAATGAAAGGGGAGTGTCTCTTTCTGGGGCTTTCTGGGAATGACTTTGATTGGCCCAACATGTGTCATGTGCCTATCCCTTGACCAATGATTGTACCCAGACAGCTGGGGTACCCTGATCGGCAGTGCCTTGATCACGTGCCAACCAGCCAACCCCTGAGGGGAGGAGAAGGGATTTGAAAAGACAGCCACCCCTTGGGGCTTCCCTGGTGGTGCAGTGGTTAAGAATCCACCTGCCATTGCAGAGGACACGGGTTCAAGCCCTGGTCCGGGAAGATCCCACATGCCGCGGAGCAGCTAAGCCGGTGCCCCACAACTACTGAGACTGCACTCTAGAGCCCGCGAGCCACAACTACTGAGCCCGTGTGCCACAACTATTGAAGCCCGCACACCTAGAGCCCGTGCTCCGCAACAAGAGAAGCCACCGCGAGGAAAAGCCCACGCGCCGCAACTAGAGAAAAGCCCGCACACAGCAATGAAGACCCAGCGCAGCCAAAAATTAACTAATTAATTAAAAAAGGAAAAGACAAGACAGCCACCCCCAAATCACGTAAATCAGGCCCCTTGTAGAAAAGAGAGTCCCTGTTAGAACTGCAGGTGGCAAAGGAAATCCTTCTGGGCAAAGAGAGGCAGGACGGATAAAACTACAGGAGCAAAGCACAGAGAAGGAGCAATTCGAGAAGCTGGAAGAGAACCAAGCCAAGGAATCTAAGGATAAGACCATCCCGGGACTGGGGAATGCAGGCTCCCGGGGGAGCACAGTGAACAGCAAGGGTAGAAGCCAAGTCACAACACTCATCTTGAACTAATTATCACGCTACTAAAACTCTCATTTGTCTTGATGTTTTTTTAATTACTGGCAAGAAAGGACCAAATGTTTTTAAAGGTCTGCATAAAATGGTAATCCCTAAAGGATTTTATTGGGACCTTTTTTTTTTTAATTACATGAAAGATGATGGAGACTTACTAAACGGTCTTTATGGGAAAAGTTTAATAAATGTGAAGGATGCACTTCCATGAGTTCAAATATGGAAAGTTTTAAAATAGAAAAGTGACACAAGCAGCTAATGATCCCAATATGCTGGATTATGCAGGCTGCTGGCACAGGTTCCGGGTTTTAATCAAATATATAAATTATGAAATATTGTTGCAAGGAATTGCAAGCCTTTGCCCTACAAGGGAATGGTTTGTGCGTCGTTTGACAGGAGAGCTCTGTGGAGTTCATCTTCAGCTGATAAGGGGAGAGGGAGCAGGAGCCAGCGGGTGGGCGGGCATCTTTGGCCAGTGCAAAGAGACCATCTGTGCCAAAGCTGGACAGAAGAATATGCTCCAGCCGGAGCCCCAGGCCAAGGAGGAAGGTGTTTGTTCAGTATGTTGCCTGTGTGGTCCCCTCTGCAGGAGACGTGTCTGTGACATCTTGGGCCAGAGCTTGTAAACACTGAGCTTTCAGCGCTTGTTCCCACCCAAAAAGCCACCCTTCAGCCGCCTCCACTTCAAGGCTCAGCAGGAACGCTCCCTCTTCCAGGAAGCCCTTGCTGATTCCTCCAGATGTTCAGAGTCTCAACCAACTGTGTGCCTGATGTGGCCCTTGACCAGACTGTACTTATGTCAGACTCCACGTTTGTCTTCCGAACAACAGGCAACTCATTCACTGGTTCATTCTTTGATTCACTCATTCACCATGCTTTTACCCAGGGCCTACTATGCCCCAGGCACTGTGCTAGGCCTGGGAAATACAATAGTGGAAAAAGGAGACGTGGTTTATGCACTAATGGCATCAAAATCCATCAGAGGAGAGCAACCAATAACAGACCATCATCTACTCAGACACGCCTGCAGCCCAGCAGAATCCCAGCTTGCGTTCCTTCCCAAAGTCTCCCCAGCCTCCTTGCAAATAGGTCAGTAGGAGGCCTGGTCTTTCTCCCTTGCTCACCAAATAGATCCTACACGTCTGGCAGTGCAAGCACAGCCACTGACGGCACGGGCTTGGGAGCTAGGTACCTCAAGTCTAAACCCAACTCCATTGTGTCACTTAGATAAGTCATTTCACTTTGTTCCCAAGTTTCTCCTTTATAAAATGGGGATAGTAATATCATTTCCTTTACAGGGCTGTTCTGAGGATTAAGTGGGCATATGCATGTTAAAAGACCTAGAACAGCCCCTGGCACACAGTAAGTGCTCAGTAAGTACTGGCTTCCATCATCGCTGTGGCTTGTATTACCCAACAGCGGACCTTGGAAGAAGATGGCTTAATTGGAATCTCCTCTACTCTTGGAAACAGTGGTTTTCTTTTTCTGCTGTTGTTTTTAATTTTGTATTTTTATTTTAAGTTCATCAGCAAACTTCCTTTTCTTATTTCTAATATCTGAGACCTTCTGACGAATGCCCAAATATGACCAACCTACCCACTGAGAGAGACAGTTCAGCATCCTGCTCTACATACACACACACACACAGAGTTGTGAATGTCAAGTGCTGTCCTCTGTGAGTCTGTAGAGGTTAACTGTCTTGTTTCCTTGGTTCCAAAGTACACATGAAATGGAAACACGGCATTCCTAGAAAGGGGACTCATCTTGGAGTGACAGTGCACGTTTACCGTGGCTGAGTTTCGCCCTCCAGCCCCCTACAAAGTTGTCACTTAAGCGGATGGTACGTGCAGTGAGCTAAAATCCACGGATGAGGTGACATCACATCAACTGGAAACAACTCACGTAAGGAAGTCTTCCTACAAGGGCGCTGCTCTAAGACATGGTGTTCTTTGGCTGCTGTCACAGCGCGACAGACTGTGACAAGCCAGAGTTCTAGGTCAGGGCAACCAGCGCTTTTCCATCTAGGAGAAACCGCATGGCTGGCTTTGGTAGCCGGACGGCATTCACGTGGAACCAGAGATTGAAAATTGTTGTCGACTTTCAGAAGTTGCACGTCTCCCCTCCACCACCCACCACAACGCCCTACTCCCGCCAAAGTGGTTTTCCCACCATTTATGACCAGTGTAACTTCCCTAAAAGGAATCAGTTCAGCACAGGCTGAATTATCACAAGTTCCAAATGAGCGTGTGGGCCTGAGGGAATGAGCCATGATTGCACCTACATATTCACATTTTTTAAAGAAAGCACTTTTTAAAACCAAAAGATTGTTAAAATAAGGACCTGGAAGAAAATGCCAAATGTTCTAAATGAAACACCCACGTCCTAAAAGGAAAACACCTCATGTTGGAAGGACGAACAGCAGTTTACGTGGCTCCAGAGACGCGTCCACTGAACTGGTGTGAAGTCAGAAAATACCTGGCAGCCCGCCATGGCCTTGGAGGCCGGCGTTTCTTCTAACTCTTATTGCTTCTTCCATATTCAGAGCGTCAAGTGTCTTCTGATGGGTACACATGTCTGTTTCGGTTCGGTCGTTGAGATGCTGTCCACCTGCCAGTTAGGGTGAGATCTTCCAGATTTTGCCCAAATTGTGACTGCCTTCTAACGTCTGGTGGGAGAACCCTGCAGGAGAATGCACACATGGCCCTAAAAATCGGCCATCGGCTTCATACGGAGAGTGACTTGGGGATCAAGCTCACGCTGGTGTCGGGGCACTGCTCACTCTAGGAAACTTCTTTCTATCCCAAAGGCAAACCCAGTTCCAAAGGTTTTATGACACCATGTGGCTTCCTCCATGCTAGGAAACTTTCCAAGAGAAAAGGAATAGTATTTAGAAAGAGAGCAAAGGTGAACCTTATCTGTTCCATTTATAATGAAGAACTAGAGGGCTTCCCTGGTGGCGCAGTGGTTGAGAATCTGCCTGCCAATGCAGGGGACACGGGTTCGAGCCCTGGTCTGGGAAGATCCCACATGCCGCGGAGCAACTAGGCCCGTGAGCCACAACTACTGAGCCTGCGCATCTGGAGCCTGTGCTCCGCAACAAGAGAGGCCGCGATAGTGAGAGGCCCGCGCACCGCGATGAAGAGTGGCCCCCGCTCGCCACAACTAGAGAAAGCCCTAGCACAGAAACGAAGACCCAACACAGCCATAAATAAATAAATAAAAATTAAAAAAAAAAAAAGTACCAGAGATATTTTCTCTAATTCTTTAAAACTAGATGGCTTTTATTCAAAAGGCTAAGTCATCTGCGGGCAACCGCGCGGTGACGTGAATGATTATTCCAGGGACCATATTAGAAATGCATGCAGCGCTGGGCTTCCTGTCAGCAGGGAAGAAGAGGGGTTGTCATACCCCCTCCCAAGTAACTTTGTAACAGGGAAGAACAAATCTGACTCCCTATTAGATCTGTTTCTTTTACTTTAACCTTTGTGCTCTATTGCTTTTGCTTCCGTTAAGAATGTTGCCTATGGCCTTAAATGTATAGGATAGCCCATTCTCAAGGCTCTGACCTTTAAGGTTATAACACTTTTCCATTCATATAGAGGTAAAAAGTTGCAGAACAGAGGATGACATTTGTCTTATTGGAAATTTACAGGAACATCATGACCTGACCTACGACCTAGGTAGACAGCTGCGAGAACAAAGGATTCCAACGCCAAGAAGTCTGCACCAACCAACCACGCCCCTCCCTTACCTTGCCTTTAAAAGTGCTTTGCTGAAACCCTTCAGGGATTTGGGGTTTTCTGGGCACGAGCCACCCCCCGCCCCTTGCGTGGCCCTGCAATAAACCTTTCTCTGCTCCAAACTCCGACATTTCAGTTTGTTTGGTCTCGGCGTGTGTCAGGCACACGAACTTGCATTCAGTGACATCTGGAGGCCAGACACCTGGGTTCTTCCTCCCTTCTGCAAACACTCTAGCTGCAGTGTTGCAGGAAAAGGTTTAGGAAGAGGAAACACAACTCCCACTATTACCCCAGCCCCCAAAGGACCCATCGGAGGAGTCAACCCCAGCTGCTGCATACAGAGAGGAACTTTCTGAGGTTCCTGATGACGAGGACAGCACCCATCTCTCTGCTGGCCTGGCATCTGGGCCCTGCTGGCAGACTAAGGTAGGGGAGGGAAGAATTCTTTTCCCCTCTACCCATCTTAGGTTCACTGGCTGGGGCCCACCAATCAAACTGATGAAAGAAAGATTAACAGGAGGACAAAATCTTTTAATTGCATACCTGTGCCCAGGAGTTCACAAAGAAAACTGTGGCTCAAGAAGGCAGCCAGATGAATGAGGCTTACGGAGCACCTTAGACAAAACAAAGGGGTTTGGGCTTTGGGGGATGGGGGCAGGGCAGTTACAGGAAGGTAGCGGGACAAGTCCAGTCAACTAGAGCTGTTTAGGAGGGTTTGTTAGGCAGGTTTGAGGCCAAGCTTTCTCCATTAATAACAGTTATTAAGAGTCCTCCTCTTCAAATTATGCGACAAGGAGCTATCTTTACAGATAGAAATTTCCTTTGTGAATCTAAACGTCCTTCTGTGCCCTGTTTTGACAGCTTTTCCTGCCTCTGCTGCTTCTCCATGGCCTTCAGCTCATGTGGGGGTGGTGCATTCCCACAAGCATCATTAACCTAGACTTTTTCTAGCCAGGGCCCTCTCTCTTGGGGGTTCTTAGATAGGGGACAACAGGGAACTGGCCCAGAAGGCAGAAAGCCTGAGCTCAGCCCTGGGCTTTCCTGCTCCCTGGCAAGTCACGGGAGCGCCCTCACCTCAGTATCACCTGCAAAATGGGGCTGAGCATCCACCCCGCCCACGCCTCAGCGTTGCTGTGGACCAAAGGGGAGATCGGATAGGAAGGATCTGTGTACATCGTGAAGAGCCCTATTCATGCACAGCCTGCTTATCTGATATTCTCGGAAGAAATACTGGCTTTCTCCTGATCCGGTTTGAGATGAACATTCTTTCAGCAGCCCATAATGGGCTAACTCAGGCATGTGCAAACATTTTTCGAACTCTTCATGTCAATGATATTTATACAGCTTCCTCGTATATGAAATAAATTAAAGCAGGGCTGTAAGCATGAGCAGGAGGCAGGCAGCCAGAGACCCGCCCAATCCACTTACGCATCCAACTGATGGCAACAGCTGAGGCCTCCCCTCAGACCCCAGGGCTCCCAGGAACCAGGGGGGAAAGCTCTAGACCAGATCGCGCCCTAAGGCTCATCCTTGAGAGGCAAGAGCAGAAGCCAGTCCCATCTCCTTCTGGAAGTTCCTTAAGGAAGGACGTTGGGAGGGAAGAGAAGGCAAAACAGACCATTTATTTGACCACGTGGTTCAAATCAGAGGGCCGGAAAGGGGTGTCACTGGGGGAGAGGACTCCGGAACGTCCAATGGCCTGAAACGAGGCTGGCAATTTGGGCCCAGGTTGTAAAGGTCACGTTCATGACTCCCCTTCAAGTCCCGTCAAGCTCAGCCTTTCATCACACGCTGCAAGCGAAAACTACCACCCAAGCTCTGTCCAGACAACCCACGTGGTGATGGATGAGAGGGGAATTGAGGGAACTTTCCACACATTCGATTTTCTTAACCAGCCAACCAGGTGGAGAAGCATTTTGGCCCCGGAGCAGCCGGTTCCCAGGCCAGTTTCAGGGTCTTGCAGGTAGAGGACTGGGGCCCTATCCCACCCAAGATGCTGATGTCAGGAGGGGAGCTAGCCTTGAAAAGGACCTGGAGCTACCCTGGGGGTCGCCCCTTCTGTCTGACCGACCTCGGACTCGATCAGGAGACAACGGATCCTCAACGTGAAACACCATCACAGCTCCTGGCCTCACATAACTAGCAAGGGCTAGCTCAGTCCTGTTTTTCCCCCAAACCGACAAACCCTGTGGCTCTTGCAAAAGCAAGCTCAAAACAACTGTGTTTATTTCCTTGACTGTGTCACTGAAGATTGCCAGATATCCAGTGTGGAGCCAAGGAAGATTACACCGGGGAAAATGTCAGGACAGTTCAAATAGGCAGGCATTACCGTACTGTAACGCAGCCTAGAAGCAGTGTTTCTGGGGACCTTCACACATGTTGTACCTACACCGCAGTAGGGGTGACTCATCTCCTTTTTGCAAATGATAAAACTCTGGCTCCGACAGGTTACGGAACAAGCCGAGGGTCACTCGGTGGAGAGCTGGCAAACCAGGAGAGGTGATAACTTGTGTGGTAGGGATTTTATACATGAGGAAACTGAAGCCCCAAGAGAACTGTGACTTGCTCAGGACCACACGGCTGGGACGTAGCAGAGCTGGGACTGGACGCCCGTTTTCCTGGTTCCTGGTCCTGAGATCTTTCACCTCCTCTGTAAAAGCAGTGCTGATAACCGGTGAAGCAAGTAGCAGTTATTAAGGATGTTTTTGTCACTATTTTTGTAGTCTTCCTTGTAATTTTTTGACCAAAGTTCAGAGAATTTAATTGAGGCTGGCAAGCAAAGGAGGAATTGATCCTAAACACACACTCATTTTTCTTGTTTTCTTGTAATTCTGCCCACATATTCTGCCTGCAGTTCAATTTGGTCCTCTGCTCTCAATTTAGAAGTAAACAAAATCCCACCACCCCAATTAGTTTCATCCACATTGGCCCGGTCCCCAGGGGCTCATAGAAACCCTGTGTTAGCCAGTTTGACTGCAGTTCAATGAACCGAGAGGCAAATATGACCTCCATTCTCACAGAATCCACATTAAAATACTGGCTGGCCCGGCAACACTTCAGAGCCTCATACACCAACGAGGACGTGTTAACAGGAGGCAAGGAAAACGGCTCACGACCCCGGCTGAGCCGCCCAGATCAAGGCACGAGCCCAGGGTCCTGGACTCTGTTCACAGTTTGCTCCGAGGGCAGCGGAGACAGAAGCTCGGGGCCCAGAACATTCCATCATGGGCTCTTCCCTGGCACTCAGGGAAAAAAGCCCAGCTTGGCCAGGCCTCAAGAAGGCTCCGCAGGGGGCCACTTTATGAGAAGCTTTGCTGGTTTCCCGGCCGGGGAGCAACGTTGAAGAGAAAGTTGAGCACTTCAGGAACCCCATGGCCCAGCGAGAAAGACCAGCTCACGAAGCCAGCATGGGGTGGGGGATGTCTCTGTCCCAGGTTTGTACGGGTCTGCTCCCTGGTGCTCTGTTCTCCACTCAGTCCGGAGGACCTGTCCTGGGGCACCCTCATCGTCTGGCGTAGCGCCTGGCACTTGTCGCCTCTCACCTGGTGACTTCAGTTGCCTCCCAACAGGTCTGTACCCTTGTCCCCCCATGACCCATTCTCCACAGCTGGTGATTGACACGCCTAAGTCCCTCCCTTCTCACAGCCCTGTGGTGTCTCCCACAGAATCAAGTCCAGTCCCCGTGTCATGGCCTGGATCATCCGGTGTCCGCCAACCTCCCCAATCTCATCTCCCACCACTCCCGCCCTCACTCACTACGCTCCAGCCGCACAGGCCTCTCCGTGGCACTGAGATGTAACAGCCTCAGGACCTTTGCACTTGCTGTGTAAGGGGATGCTCCTTCTTCCCCAGGTCGTCACACACGTCTTGCCTTTGGGCATCGACTCAGATGCCAGCTCTTCAGAGAGGCCGTCCCCAGTCATTCTTTTTTTTTTTTTATTTTTTTTAATTTTGGCTGCTCCGTGTCTTAGTTGTGGCACGCGGGATCTTCGTTGCAGCATGCGGGATCTTTTAGTTGCAACATGCGGACTTCTTAGTTGCAGCATGCAGACTCTTAGTTGCGGCACGTGAACTCTTAGTTGCAGCATGTGAACTCTTAGTTGCGGCATGTGAACTCTTAGTTGCAGCGTGCATGCGGGGTCTAGTTCCCTGACCAGAGATCAAACCCAGGCCCCGGGAGCACAGAGTCTTACCCACTGGACCACCAGGGAAGTCCCGTCCCTGGTCATTCTGCGTCATATCCCTCCCTGGGACGGAAAAAGTCCTCTACACCAACTAAAGAAAACCCTGTTTGTCCAACTCAGTATGCTGGCTATTCACAAAACCCTTCTGTGACCAGTAGGGACCCTCCTGTAGCCCAGAGCCCTCCCAAATTATTCGAACTACCCAGCCCTCGGCAGCTGAGCTTACTCACCCTGCCTCCCCTGTGCCTTCCCGTGAAAAGCACAGTAAAGGCCCCTGCCCACGCTGTCTCCTCTCTCCTTTCGCCTCCTGATGAATGTGGTGCTTCCCTGCCTAGCCCCCCACGGTGTGGTGTGCCCCCTCCTCTTGCGAATGAGTAACAAACTCTATTTTCTTTTTTTTTTTTTTTTAAGATTTATTACCTGTTTACTTATTTATTTATTTATTTTATTTATTTTTGGCTGCATCGGGTCTTAGTTGTGGCACATGGGATCTTCGTTGAGGCATGTGGGATCTTTCATTGCAGCATGCAGGCTTCTCTCTAGTTGTAGCATGTGGGTTCCAGGGTGCGTGGGCTCTGTAGTTTGCGGCACGCAGGCTCTACAGTTGAGGCGTGCAAGCTCAGTAGTTGTGGCATGCAGGCTTAGTTGCCCCACGGGGTGTGGGATCTTAGTTCCCCGACCAGGGATTGAACCTGCATCCCCTGCATTGGAAGGCGGATTCTTTATCACTGGACCACCAGGGAAGTCCTCCAACTCTTTTTTCAATGGCCGTCCTCTCCTGATCTGTTGGCCTCATCCTACATAAATAGTAATGAAACCTACATTTTCATACAGTCTCCTACCCCCAAACACAGAGCCTGGCACTCAGCAAACACGCCACAAAGATCACACGAGGGCAGAAGCCATGCCCACCCAGCCCACCGCTCTACCTCTAGAGCCTAGCGCACTGCCCACCCCACAGCGGGTGCATAAGAATTACCAATTGAATAAATGAATAACAAGGGCGGACTAAGTGCCAGGAGCATTCACATCTGGGAGGATAGCACAGTGGGTGGGAGCACGGATCTGGAAGCCTGGGTTGAATCCTGTTCTGCCACGTTCTAGCTGTGTAGACTTGGACAAGTTACTTAACTTCTCTGTGCGTCCTCATGGGGAAAAGCGATAGGTAATAATGCCCTCAGAGAGTCATTGTGACTGTTAAGTGAATTTGTTTAGGCAGGGGGTACAGAGCTGCGTGTGGCACGTGGGCATCACCACATATGTAATTACATGTCCTTGTTTTCTCCACCAACCAGCTCTGGGGACAGATTACTATTCCCATTTTGCAGAGAAAGACACTGAAGCGAAAAAGTGGCAGAGCTGTACCCTGACTATTCATCGTGTATTAGAATCCAAGGTTCCTCCGAGAGTCAGGGCCAAGAGCTGGGCCTCCACCCCCCTCAGGGCCCCCAGCCCTCTCTGGCTCCTCGCCCTCCCACCTCCTGACCTGCTCTCCTGAGTGCCGTACCTTGGGCTGCACACACAAGCCGTTCGGAGCAATAACCTGGATTCCGGGTGTTCAAGTTAAACTACAATTACGCCTGTGAAATCATGACTCTATTATGCTTGGCAGAGAGGCTGTCCAATGGGACTCAGGCCATAGCCCAGCCCCACTCCCCACCAACAGAGTTTAAGCATTTCTTAGCTGCCAACAATGAAAAATTGTGAGATTCCACAGAAAACATCTAAATGTCCACATTCTGTTGAAAAATCAGAGGGTCTGGTCTTATCAGAGTTCAGAGACCCGCCTCCCCATTCCCACTGACCCTTTGTCCACTCTCACTCAGACTGTCACAGCCTCAGATGCCACTGTTTTCACCCCCTCTAATCCTCCCTTCAGACACCTCCCAAAGAATTTTACTCCATTGCCCTTGTCACAAGAATCTTTTAGAAAATATCAATTTTATCAGGTCATGCCCTTGCTGTGAACTTCTGATTCTCTGTTTCTCTACAACTTCATATCTAAACTCCTTACTGGGGCATTCTAACCCGCTATGGCCCAGGCTCTGGCTACTTTTCCAGCCTCAATTCTTCTGACTTTCTTCAAAGCCATCTTAAACTATAATCATATCCTAATGTGGAAGACAGACAATGAACAAACAAAGAAACAAATGAACAAGATACAGAAGAGATATGAAATAGCTGAACAGGGCAGTGTGATAAATGGTAACTGTGGGTCACCCTGAGGTAGAGCCATCTGGGAAGGCTTCTCAGAGGAGGTGGCCTTTGAGCTGAAACTCACACGGGCAGAGTTATCTCCTGAATGCTCCCAATGAATCTTTTTTTTTTTTTAATTTATTTATTTATTTAATTTATTTTTGGCTGTGTTGGGTCTTCGTTTCTGTACGAGGGCTTTCTCTAGTTGCGGCGAGTGGGGGCCACTCTTCATCACGGTGCGCGGGCCTCTCACTGTCGCGGCCTCTCCCGTTGCGGAGCACAGGCTCCAGACGCGCAGGCTCAGTAATTGTGGTGCACGGGGTTAGTTGCTCCGCGGCATGTGGGATCTTCCCAGACCAGGGCTCGAACCCGTGTCCCCTGCATTGGCAGGCAGATTCTCAACCACTGTGCCACCAGGGAAGCCCACTCCCAATGAATCTTAAAGATGGATCTTCATCCATCCTTTATCGTGAAGGATTCCAGTCCTTTGTGTCTCCCTGTCTCCACACTCCTTGCAATGCAAATGTGCTGCCCTCCCACCAAGAGATATAGTCTATTTCCCTATTCCTTGAATCTGGACTAGCCTTGGGACCTGCTTTGGCCAATAGAATGCAAAGACCATTCCTTCCCAATCCAAATGCTTAGGCACCTTTGTTGAAAATCAGTTATCATATGTATGTAGGTCTATTTTGGACTCTCTTCTGTTCCACTGATCTATGTGTCTACACTTTACCAATACTACACCACTGTCTTGATTGTTCTGATATAGTAAGTCTTCAGACCAGGAAAAGGAAGTTTCCCAACTTTGTTCTTTTCCAAAATTGTTTTGGTTGATTCTAGGTCATCTGCATTTCCACATAAACTTTAGAATCAGCTCATCAATTCCTACAAAAGTACCTGCTGCGATTTTGATTGGGACTATGTTGCTCAATTTGGGAAAAATTGTTATCTCAACAACACTGAGTATCCCAATCCATGAATATGGTATACCACTCCATCTATTCAGGTCTTCCTGCATTCTCTTATTGCAGATGTCTTCCATTACAAAAGTCTTGGCTATCTTTGGTTAAATTTATTCCTAAATTGTTGGTGATACTGTAATTTCTAAAAATTTCATTTTCTAATTGTTTACTGCCAATACATAAAAACACAATTGATCTTGTTTAGCCTTAGCTGGAAGCTGCTTACATCTGCCCTGCGCATGTATTTTCAGTGTTCAGCCAGAGACATTTTGGAGAATATGGAGAATTTAGGGGTTCTCCCCTCCAGCTCTCTCCTGCCCAGGACTCCACCGTCACTCTCCAGTGGCCACAGTAGCCCCACAGAACCAAGCTCTGATTCCCAGGCCAGAGATATGGCAGGATTTCTACTGGAGTTTTAGCTACTATTTCACCATGACTGCACCCTACCTTCAAGCTAAAGCCATAAAAACTGGAAACTACTCAATGTTGGGTCCCTTCTTTCAAGTTTTGACCCTCTCCAAACTCTACTTACTTTGTGCACTTTCCAGAGCCTTGAGGTCCTGGTTATGTATTTTATTGAGTTTATAGTTGTTCTCTGAGGGAGGACTTTTATAATGGAAGACATCTGCAATAAGAGAATTTTCTTCAGTGCTGTTAGGAGCCTACTCTGCCATCCCGGAAGTGAAAGTCCTTGTTGATTTTAACACCTCTGATGGAACAAAGAATTTTAAAAGAAACATATCTTAAAAAAAAAAAAAAAAAGGAAAATAAGTGTTGGCAAGGATGTGGAGAAATTAGAAACCTTGTGCTTTGCTGGCAGGAATGTATAATGGCACAGCCACTGCAGAAAAGAGTTTGGCAGTTTCTCAAAAAGCTAAGCATAGAATTACCATACAATCCAGCTATTCTCCTCCTGGGCATATACCCAAGAGAATCAAAAGCTGAGACTCAAGGAGACACCTGTACACCAATATTGAAAGTGGCATTATTCACAACAGCCAATGGATGGAAATAACCCAGTGTCTATCAACAGATAAATGGATAAACAAAATGTGGTCTATATACAAACGGAGTATTTTTCAGTCATAAAAAGGAAGGACTTTCTGCTACATGCTGTTTGCTAGAGCTGTCATAACGAAGTACCACAGACTGGGTGGCTTAAACAACAGAAATTTATTTTCTTCAGTGCTGGAGGCTAGAAGTCCAAGATCAAGGTGCTGGTAGAGTTCGTTCTTTCTGAGGCCTGTGAGGAAAGGGTCTCCTTGGCTTTTTGGTGGTCCTCTTCTCCTTGTGTCTTTATATGGTCTTCCCTCTGTACACATCTGTGTCCAAGTTTCTTCTTCTGGTAAGGACACCAGTCACACTGGATCAGGGCCCATCCACATGACCTCATTTCAACTTAAGTACCTCTGTAAAGACCCACTCTCCAAATGTCGTTATATTCTGAGGTACTGAGGATCAGGACTTCAACTTATGAATTTTAGCAGGTGGGGGGAGGAGAGACACCAAATCCAGCTCTAACATGCAACAACATGGATGAACCTTGAAAGCATTAAACTAATAGGCCAAACACAAAAGGACAAATATTATGTGATTTTACTTATATGAGGTACCCAAAATAGTCAAATTCATAGAGACAGAAAGTAGAACAGAGGTTAACAGGGGCTGAGGGGAGGGGGAATGGGGAATTAGTATGGAACAGTTACAGAGATTTTGTTTGAGACGATAAAAAAGTTCTGGAAATGGATAGTCATGACAGTTGTACAACACTGTAAATGTACTTAATGTCACCGAACTGTACACTTAAAAATGGTTAAAATGGTGAATTTTGTTGTGTATATTACACCACAATAAAAAAAACTTCTGTAAGAAAAAAAAATCTGCAAGAAGAAATTATTACCTGAAGTTTCTTTCATATCTGAAAATTGATGGAGTAGTAGAGGGTATTTCTTTTTTGTTTGTTTGTTTCCTAAGAAGAAGTTTTAATTTTCTATTGTTTGTTTCCCTTTGTTTTATGTACCTCAACACAGTGAAACATTATTTTAAGAGACAAGTTGTTAAAGGCAAAATGAGAAAGAGAAAACAGTTTCTGAAACAAGTGTTTTAAAATGAAATTAAAAGCCAGGTCTTCCGTTTGACTAGCGGGGCATCAGTAACCTCGGGTGATCTACTTTACTCAATTTAAATAGTTTACTTGAACTTTCCCAGGGAGGTCAGCTGGGTGTCCTTTTGCCCTAGTAAGATATCATCTTCTGGGCTGTAGACTCACAAGAATGATTTCTCTCTGTGTCAAATGGCATCGTTACCCACTTAGAACACAAAATGTCGTGGTCCTGGGAGCTGGACATGCAAAGACATACAACGTGTGGACAGCACTTCTGGGGCAAGGCATTTTCACTTCATATTCAAAATCACCTTGAGAGAATTACAATAATAATCTCCATTGAACACATAAGAAAACAGGCCTCACTCTTCCTTCAGGAGCCTACACACGCCCTGGAAAGTCTATGTGTATTATAAATTATTTGAGGAAAATGTGTATCCTTTCCTCTGGTGGTTCCAAAATAATTGCCTTTTCTTTCCACTGGACAAATAAGAGGGGAAGGAGGTGATGGAGATACATATATAATATACCTGTATTATAAACCTTAAACCCTTGCTCTATCACCTTATAAACCATGTGACTTTAGGCAAGTTACCCCACTTCCTTACACTTAAGTTTTTCTCAGCTGTAAAACGGAGATACTAATGGAACGTGACTGAAACATAGGAAGCACTCAATAACTATTAGCTAGTATTATTACTGTAATGGTGGTTATTCTTATGTTCTCAGCAGTATGTCAAGGGCTTTAAGCATATCGTTGTCTATTTTATCTCTTTCTGCAGATAGACATCTATCTATTAATATCCAGCTACCTCATTAAACTCAACCGTCTCAGCAACTCTGCAGAATATACTCTCTCATCCCCCTTATGGGAGGGGAAACTCAGGTTTTGAAACATTAAATAAACTTCCCCGAAGTCTACACAGTTTATTGGCTTAGAAGTTCAGGGTTTAGAAAAAGCTGTGACTTGAGGACCTGGCTCCGACACTGGTTTGTGATTGTCCGCAGGTCACTCTGCTTTCTCCCCAGCCTCTGTTTCCTCATCTGGAAGCTGGGAATAACCGATCCCTGCATCCTCAGCGTCCTTGGTGTGGGTACCAGCGGAGACTGTGGCTGTGCAACCCTTTGTCATGATGAAAGAGAACACAAGCTGCCTGGGAGGTCTGCATCTGCTCTGTTCCTGGCTGTGCTCCCAGTTGCCAGCACTTTGGATGCCACGTAGCAGGTACCCAATTTAAAGAAGCTGGATGAATGGGCAAATTAATTGTTTTGCTCAGAGCGGAAGTCTCCTGAATAATTCCCCAAATCCCAGCAATCCTGTGGTTCTCAGGACAAGAGCCTGAGAGGATGATCACGATATCTGTCCCAGGTCTAGCTGTGATTCCAAAGAGGAAAAACAGATCCCGAGATCCAGGAGAGATCGGGACACCTTTATGCCGGCAGCAGCTGTGCCAGAGGGAGGAACGGTTGGTATCCTTGCAAAGGCTGTGGCGCCTGTACCCCGCCTGCCCACAGAGGACCCCTCCACAGGAAGGGGAGAGTCCATGGGGTGTCTCATGAACTGAAGTTCACATAGAAAACTAAATGCCAATCTCACTCATGACCTTATTTTAGCAGTTCAGAGCTCAGCCCCTCTTTCGAAGCCCACACTCAGGTCATGTAGAAAAGCATTCAAACTCACTCACTGGCTGCCCTGTGGGCATCCTTGCTTTCAACTTGGGTTTTTCCTACTCTGCTCAGCAGAGATTAAATTCTCATTAGTTTTCTACTGTATCTTGAGGATGTGTATATCTGACAATGAATCATGCCTGGAAAAACGAAGGAAACCCACCAGAGGCAGCCATTTATTTGTTTGCAGATAAAGCTGCAAAGGAACCTAATTAAGGCTTTTATTTTTAATTGAGGTTCAGTTTTGGAATGCTGCATTACCAAGAGCCCAAAGGAATCTACTTTCAGGGTCCTGAGGACTTGAGCAGCTAGACCAGAGCAGAAAGGAGCTGGGAGTCAAAGAAGATGCAGACCGCCTTCCAGGGACAGTGGGAGAGGTCCTGGGGCTGAACAAGAGCCCCCTGCCTGAAGGAGCATGACTTTCCTGGTCACAGAGATGGTCATTCACAATATTATTACCCCCACACGACACAGCGTGCAGACTCAGCTGCAAGTTCTTATGAAATGTTTCAGCTGCAAGGTGCTTAGCCCTTTGGGCCTCAGTCTTCTCATCTGTAAATGGGAATCATAATGCTTGCCTAGGTCAGAGTTGTTCTAAGCAGTCCAATGACATGCTGAGTGACAAGGCAACTTTATAAGTGGGACCTTGCTTCCCCAAGTTCGGGCATTCTTTAATTGTCTCATGTCTCCCCCCTCTCCCACCCCTCCTCCAAAGAAACAACGAGCTCTTTCAGGGCCAGGTCCATGGTTTGTCCAGCAGTGAAACGCAGCTCAAAGTGAACAGGCTTTGATAGACATACCTGGGCTTCAATTCTATCCCTGCCATATTCTGGCTGTGTCAACAAGGGCCCATTTCTTTTTTTGTTGTTGTTTAATTTATTTAATTTATTTATTTATTTATTTTTGGCTGTGTTGGGTCTTCGTTGCTGCGCGCAGACTTTCTCTAGTTGCGGCGAGCGGGGGCTACTCTTCGTTGCGGTGCACGGGCTTTCTCATTGCAGTGGCTTCTCTCATTGTGGAGCACGGGCTCTAGGCATGCAGGCTTCCGTAGTTGCGGCACGCAGGATCAGTAGTTGTGGCTCACGGGCTCTAGAGCACAGGCTCAGTAGTTGTGGCTCACGGGCCTAGTTGCTCCGCGGCATGTGGGATCTTCCCGGACCAGGGATCAAACCCGCGTCCCCTGCACTGGCAGGCGGATTCTCAACCACTGCGCCACTGGGGAAGCCCGTGGCCCATTTCTTAATCTGAAACTCTCGCTGGATAATGGGGGTCACAACATTTTCCTCCTAGGGTGTCGTGAGGATAAAATGAAATCAGGGGTTGGCAGCGTGTGACGCTTAGTAAAAGTTCCCATGGAAGGTCATTCTCTTCTCCTCTTTCTTCCCCTAACACACTTGTTCTTATGATCTCACAGTCATCAGGACAGGGCCTCTGCACATAGTGTGGGCAAATTAATGTTTGCTCAATAAATGATTGGTGCTTGATCAATACTTGTTCGAGACCAGCTGGCTAATTCACCCGACCTTGTCATGCAACAAGACTACTTTCTCATAAAGCACCTCAGCCCCCAACCTACTACTCTCTTTGTGGGAAGCCCAGAGGGAACTAACAGAAGTGATATCCTTTCCTCAGGTGATAAAAGCAATAAGCTAGATTTCAATGATCTGACGTGCAAATCATCATCATCACCATCATCGTCACTTACGTAGCTCTAACTCCACGGCAGTCACTGTCCTAAGAGCTTTACAAGTATTCATCTACTCATCAGAGCAGCCCTGTGGATGCAGCTGCTGCTATTAACCCCATTTTACACATTAAGTAAGACACAGGAGCCTTAAAGAAGGTCTCCTAGCATATGAAAGATGAAATGATTCAAGTCCCAGAGCTATGAAGAGAATTCCCAATTATGCAATTTTAAACACACACACATACATGTAAATTCACACACTGCGATGAGTTTAAGCCAAATATAAAGTTAGAGGGCACTGTCCCCAAGACCACCTTCACTTCTGACACCAGCTGCAAACTCGGAGTGGTTCCCGAAACCCTCAGGTTCAATAGTTTGCTAGAACCCACAGAACTCATGAAAGCTCTTAGACTCACAGGTATGGTTTATTACAAGGAAAAGATACAGACTGAAATCAACCAAGAGAAGAAGTGCATAAGGCAGAGTCCATGAGAAATGCCAAACGTGGAGCTTCCACTGCCCCCTTTGCACAGGGTCATGGACAGTTTATTCTCCTGATGTTGACATGGGACAACATGCACAGAGTGTCACCAGCAAGGGAAGCTCACCCAAGCCTCAGAGTCAAGGATGTTCATTGTGGTGCCATTACACAGGCACACCTGATTGATTAATTGATTGCCCCAGGGTTGGTCTAATCTTCATGTCAACTGGTAGACTGACCTACCCACCCTAAATCACCTTGTTGGTCTTTCTGGAATGGCCAGCCCCACCCTAAATCACACTGTTACTATCTGGCTGACTCAGGCAAACAAAGATCGCTTCCCAGGAGCCGAGGGTAAAGGTCAGACCTCCTTTGGGGCAAGGCGAAACTCTTTACTACATATACACCATATATTTGCTGTACTTATACAGATAAGTATATAAATGCCTAGAAAAAAGACTGGAAGGAAACTTACACACTGTGAACAGTCAGAATAGAATGAAGTGTAACCTAAATATTTCACTCTGTTTTCTTTCTAGATCTCTCTATTTTTAAAATCTTTTCTGGTGAGACTATATTTGCATATCACTTGTGAGAATAATTACTTTTAAAACCTCAGAGAATAAAGAAAAAAGAGGAAAGAAAACAAAGTCCATTGTGGCTGCCAGGTCTGAATTGCCTCCTCATCCTATAAATAGGATGAAATCTGCTGCCTTGACCCAGTGAGGAATGGCACGGGCTGACCGTGTCATGGAATTCGGAGTTGGGAAATGCTAATAAAATGGTGCACAGCTGGGACCCAGGAGCAAGGGAAGGAAGGAGGTGAATCCAGGAGAGTAATGACCCTCAGACAAGGGTCCGTTTGACCTCCAGCGAACTGGTAGCCAGGCTGCACTGAGTCCTGGGAGGAGACAAGTGGGGATGGTGGCCGAGATGGAGAACACGGAACTCAGATCTTGGCCGTGAAAACGGGGTGGGGGGGGGAGGTGCAGGTCAGAGGGGGAGGGAGGTGAAGGTCAGAGAAGCAGGAGGAAGTCCCCACTTCGATGCTCCTCCACCCCAAACCCCAGACAGGAGCCCAGGAGAAGTCAGTGGCAAAACCCTAAGTCCCTCCTGTGTGGCACTCCATGGCACTGATCTGTCCTCTTGTCCTAGCCATGCAAAAGCTCTTCTAGCTCAGCACCTCGGGGGCGCCCCGATTTCACCCAATCTCACAGCACAGGTCAGGGCAAGCCCTGGCCCACCTGTCGCTGTCATCAGGACAAACTCCCAGACCCCTGCTCCGTGGGGTCCAGCTGTCCCAAACAAAGACAAGGCCTGCATTTTTCTTCTGAGAGGCAGTTGTACTTTCCCCTCTGAAAAGACTCTAACAAAACCTAAGAGCAAAGAAAGGCCAATTTACAGTTAGCTGCATAAAAAACACAAATCAGAAATCACTTTGAAACCGTAATTCAAGCACCCTATGGAATCTATATTATTCATGTTCTCCAACATTTTTTTTTCCTTTTTAGAAGAGTCAGATTTTCTGAAAGAGCTCACAGTGCTATTAGAGGCATAAGAGTGAAGTTATAAATACAATGTCTGCTATATACCAGAAACTGCACTAACTCAATTAATCCTCACAATTAATACTGCAAAGTACTACCCCCATTTTACAGATGTGGAAAACTGAGGCTCAGAGAGGTTAAGAGGCTCAAGGTCACACAGTGAAGAAAGAGCCATGATACAAACCCAAGACTGATGTGAGAATCTGTATTCTTTCCAGAAGGTCCTAAGATTTCCTGGCTCTCCCAGGCTCCCAGCGACCCAGGAGGTCCTGGTTCCAATTTATCACAGCGACCTATAGTTTATCAGGCTTTGTTCCCAAATTCAGCAGCATTCTGAATCCCAAAATGACCTGGGCTGACTTTAAGGTCACCTATTACAGGGACACATTTTCCAAGCCAAAAAACAAGCCCAGAGTCTAACAGATGAATTTTATTCTCCTTCAAGTGTGAAGTCAATCTAGGAAGGTGTCATTTGGACACCAAAGTGTGATGCTTCCAGGGAGAGTTCAATGGTTTACGAAGACCATGGGACAGAACTTCAGACACTGGGATTACCCAGGAACCCCGCGTTCCCGTAGCACCCTGTGACACCTTGGGCCTGCCTCTCACCGCGGCATGGATGCTGGTGACTGACATGTGCCTCGCCCAATGGCCTGCAACCTGGAGGACAGAGGCACCTTGGGTGATGGTGAGTACAGAGACAAACTGTGCTGGGGGCGCTGGGGATGGGGGCACTGAAAGAAAGGAGAAAAAGGAAAGGAAGTCAGGGAAAGCGGAAAAGGCGGGAAGGAGGAAGAAAAATAAGCCAGAGAAATGTGACACCTACAGTCACTCTAGTTATAAAACCACTGAGTCCAACCTCTGGAAAAGGTTCCACAGGTGAACAGACCTGTAGGGAGGAGGCTCCCTTTTCCCTGCATCTGTCACCCCCGACTCAGCCCTTCCTGGTGACCTCAGGCCCCAGGACCCACACAGGCGGCTGCCGTGTCGGGCTTGCCTCCCTCTGGGTTCCAGGGCCACCTGAAGACCTGGTCCTCCAGACAGATGACGAGGACCACCAGGGGCAGCACAGCTAGCCGCGCACGGGACGACCCCCTCGCTGCTTTAACACAACGACAGGTCATTTTGGTAGGGATTACGCATAGACACAGACTATCTGGACCACAGCCCGGCTTCCCCAAGCTCCCCTGTGGGTGGGCGAAGAAACGGGAGCTACGTGATGCCCGGCCTGTAAGGTGCTGAATGACCACCCAGCAAAAGGGCACGGAAGGATGGCTTCACCGGAGCCTGACAGGGACGCACGTGGCCAGTCCCACAGATCGTGTTTCTCAGCCACGGTGTGGACAGCACAGAGCTGAGAGGGGCTGCCAACCTCAAGAGAATTAGGACCCAAAAATATCCAGACAGCCTGGAGCAAGAGCGTGAATCCAACAAGGCGAAGCTTCAGTGGGACAGATGCTTGGGAGCCCTGCACTTGGGTCCCGAAACGCAGCTGCCCAAATCCCAGAGGGGGCGGAGCCCTTGACAGCAGCAGCGTGCGTGAGAAAGGCGTGGGGGTTGCGCTGTGTGTCCAGAGCCGGGGTGTCTGCCAAGCAGGGCTGTGACCGTAGCTGCACAAGGGTCGGAATAAAGGAAGGGCCCGGCTTCTCTCTGCTCCGCGCAGCGCCTCCAGGGCCTCACGCTTTGAGAAGGGCAGCAAGGAGCTGGTACCCATCCACAGGAAAATGATGAGGACAGTGGGGCGGACTGAAGTCATGTCATATGAGCGATGGCGGCAAGAGCTATGTTTAGCCTGGAGAAGCAGCTCAGAGGGGACAGGAGAGCGGCTTTCCGATATCTGAAGGGCTGTCACAACAAAGAGGGATTTTAGTGGGTTCCCTGTGGCTCCACAGGGGGAAACCAGGGCAACGGAAGTGGCATCAAGGCAAACTGGGCTGTCAGAAGTCAGGTTGGTGCTGTCTAGCAGTTCGAGTTGTCTCCAGAGAGAATGAGCTCCCCATCACTGGAAGTAATCAAGTACAAGAAGAATGACCACCTCCTTAGGGGTGTTGGGAAGGGTATTGGCCAGCCAAGATGACCTCTGTGGGACCTTTCATCTCCGAGCTGAGCCTTTCCTGGGAGACCTCGGGAGGGAAGACCTCTCTCTTGAGCGGCATGTCTCCAAAGGCCTTTCCCTTAAATTCCCTGGCTAAAGGCAGGAGCCAAGCACTTTCAACAGCTGCCATCCCACTGATTCCTTTTCCTAAATTAGGCTCCCTGGGGCCTCACACCGGCTGGAGACCAGAGACAAGGGCCCTACGTGCTCTAGAAAGTAATTAAGTCCATGATATCATCACTGACTTGTCCCAAGAACACCGAAGCCCCAGGGGCAGGGCGCCAAGGGTCCTCAAATTACCATTCTTGTAGCAGATTTTGGCCTTTTGTCCCCGAGAGCCCAGGCCCCTGTAAGGCGACCCATGCTAAAGGGCGACTGAAATAGAGCTGAGTGCTGGGATACAGGCTGCCACCCAGGAAGGGGACGTCCAGTCAAGGACACCGGGGAAGTGGCCTCCAACATCCCTGCCTACCTCTTCTCCCTCCACTGTTGTATGCAGTTGTTTTCTCCTCAATCAGCCAAGCAAAGTCAGATATGGGAGATGCCCCACAACCAGGAGTAGGATGAGAAACATCCTGAAGCGGGGCAGGACTGGCGGGTCTTGGGCATCTGACCCGCTCACCCAGCGGACGAGTGAGCACTCCCTACGTGCTAGGCATTCTGCTACAGTGACTCGAGTCTAACAGCAGGAAAAGAAAGGAATAAGCAGTGGACAGATATTCCCTCTTGCCGCATTTGAGGCAACTAGAGCCCAGAGAGGTTAAGTGACTTGGCGAGGGTCACAGAGCAGTGCCGAGGCCTCAGTCAATTCTTAAACAGAACTGTCAGCCCCACCAGGCCCAGAAGTACCAAGGAGGCCCTTCTACCAACCAATCCACTGGCTCTCTCATCCCTGGATCTTCTTTTTTTTTCAGGGAATCAGAATTTGCTGGGAATCAAAGTTCTTAAGCAGGTAAAAGAGGTGGGTGGGAAGCCTGCAGGGCAGATAACTCCCAGAAGACCTTGGGGGTTCCAAAGACAAACCTACCTCCTTCCCAAATTCCCATACTGGAGTGACTATAAACCTGGGGGACATGAGAAAAAGGATGGAGACACGACATGTGGCGGGACGAGAAGAAGCAACATGAAGGACCACGTTCAAATCCTCACTCAAGCAAACCAACTATACAGAAATATGTTTGTCGATTAGCAATTGCATATGGTTCCGTCTAATATTGTACATTCAGAAGTACCTGTGAATGAAATAACACAATTCTAGGATTTCCTTCCAAATAACCCAGTGGGATTAATAGAAGGAGGGAGGTGGTAAGAGATGAAACGAGACTGGCCCTGCGTTAGTAATTGCTGAGACCAGGTACCGGGTACAAGGGGCTCATTATACTTACCATTCTCTCTACTCTTGGATATGTTTGGAATTTATTCTAATTAAAGATTTAGAAAGGAGATGTTGCCAATATTTTGAGCATCACTGCTAATGTCACAGCCTAGAAAGAGAATCTGTAAAGGATGCAAATATTGTGCAAAGGTCAATTTTGGTGTCCGTGATTATGTTAGTGCTTATTAGTCTTTCTGGAAGGTATGTGGGCACATTCCGATTGAGCAGGACACGGATTGAGAAAAGCACACTCATTAAAGACACGGCCAAAGAGCTGTTCATCCTCACTTCTCTTTTCCAGGAGACCAAGGTGCTGGTTTCAGCCTCCTTCACAGGAAGGGAGTACCTCTGGGGAAGCTCCTAGAAGATGTGGCGGGTTTCCTGTCCCTTTAATTGCTCCGTGGTGGTCTCGGAGCAGGGCTATTGTACCCTGGCTCCAGTGATGTCACCAGCAAGCCTGCTTTGGAGATTCCAGCAACCCCTCCACAGAGCCTGGCCCATCCAAACCCAGTTGCTCAGATGCCTTCTCTAAATAGAAGGCTTGTGTGATGATGCCTCCCTTCTGCCTGCTTGACGAAGCCAGGCTGGCAGGCCACGCTGATTAATCCTGAGCTTATTTTTACCTGCATCCACCTGTCGATGTCAATTTCCACAGGTCCTGAATCATGCAGCCATGTGGTGTGGTGACAGGACAGCCTGACTTCAGGACAGGACTGTCCCTGGTGTAGGGTGAATTCCACTGGCAGTTCAGGGATGGCTCTGGGTGGTCCACAGACCCAGCATGAAATGACAGTGGCTCACACAGCAGGAGGTTTACCATTCTCATCGTCAGTTCTCTCCAAATCGTGCTGGTTACTGCAGGGAAAAGTCTCACTTTGCTGCCAGTAAGTCTTTAACATCTTTCTAACGATAGTTAATTTCCCTTTCAACAAACAGAGAGCAAACCTCAGGTTTGGGGTCCTTGCAGACAACAAGATCTAGCTAAGATGGAATAACTTTGATTTTCATCACGTCTAATTCTGCAGCCGCTTTCCGTGTATGGAAATGATGCTGGCTTACATGCACAACTGTTAGACAAGGCAAAGAAATGTTCAGTAAATATAATTCAGGTGTTCTGCAAAGTGTGAGGAGACAGAATTAACATGGAGCTAATGAAGTTTGCACGGGCCCCCTCCAGCAGCTGCCCCACCTCCATCCAACACAAGGGACAGTGCGCAGAGATCAGAGAGGACAGGGAAGGCATCTTAGCTGACTGGGGTTAAGATATCCCACAGCCAACTTTTCAAATTCTACAAAGGCATAGAACCATCTGAATATATTTTATTTGGGTTTTATTTTCTCGGTCACCAGGCCTAGAACTCCAGGAGTCCTCCCTGACTTTTCCTTCAAATCCCACTTGCCAGCCCCATTCCTGTTATCACCATCATTACCACCATTATCATTATCTTCACTAGCATCACCATCAGCAACGGATGGCATTTACTGCATCGGAGACCAAGTTCTTAACCATTACAAATTCCTGCCTTTAATGCAATCAATCACTGACCTAGCTTAGGCCTTTAGCATTTCTTTTCTGGTCATCAAAACTATCTAACCAATCTACCTGCCTCCTATCTCCCACCCCTATCCCCATAGGAACCAAGCCATCCACTGTTCGGCACCAGCCTGACCTATATAACACTCAAATCTGCCCCAGAGACTCCCTGCCTAAAATCTTCCAAAGCTGTTTCACCACTACATGGTATAAACCCCTTGCACCTATTGGGGCTCCTTGATAGAAAGTGATACAAAGATTCTGGGTTAATTTAAGAAAGGAAGAAAGGCAAGGGCAGGGAATGTATTAGAAAGACACGAGGTAGCTCACTTAAGTTAAGCATGGGGCCAAAGATAAAATAAGCACTCATCTCAAGTTTGTTGGATGGATAAATGAATGAGAGAATAAGAGAATGAATAGGGCAGGCTGCTTGGTGATCATTTGTTTTTAATCCGATTTGGAATTGCCTGAAAAGCCCCTAGTGGATGAGGCTCTGAACCACGCATGACCCCCTCCCCACTACTCCCATCTGTTTCTGAGTTGGAAGGACTCCCAGAAAACATTCACAGGTAAAATAAGTAAAGCGCCAGCCTGGAACCTGGAGATTTACACGTTAGTCCTGGCTCCACCACTCACTGGGTGGGCATTCTTGGGCTAGACACGTCCCCGCTCTCAGCCTCAGTTTCCACATCTGTAAGATGGCCACATCCAGCAACTCCAAGTTGCCGGCGCTCAGAGGGAAAAGTAATGGAGTGTAATTGCATAAACCCTGGATAAATCCAAACACAAGCTCTGAGAATCAACTTTCTCACTTGTATTTTTGAGTTACTATTAAAATGAACTCTACCCAGCCAACAGAAATGGTGGGGCCACGGCGGCCACTCACAGGAAGAGGGCTTTGTTCAGGGGAAAGGTAGCCCTGGGTTTCCATAGCTGCTACTAAGAATCCACTAAGTGCATTTACAGCACCAGGGCAGCAGGAGGAAGTTGAAAATTAAAGGTGAATGAGCTGGGATCTATCTAGCTACCATCCAGCAAGTGGATTACACAATAGAACATATATTTTGTTTTCTTTCTTTTTTTTTAGAACATATATTTTGGACGCGTGTGTGCGCACACGCATGCGTGCATGAGTGTATGTGCACTCAGTGGAAAAGGCCCTAGAAACCTTTCCAGCACTAACGCACACAGGTGAAGAAACTGAGACTCAGAAAGTCTCAAATACCTGCTTTTGACGTGACCACTGATTTTGCACCAATGGTCTCTACAGCCCAGGTGCCCTGATTCCACAGCCAGTGCGTGCCTGCTCTCTCACAGAACTCCCACCCGTGAATTCTTTCTACAACACATCCTGCTGCTTCTCCATGGGGATTGGCTGCCCCCTCAGTCTCCTGGTATGCCCGAGCCCATGGGAGGCAGGTGCAGACACGTTCTGCCACGTGAGCACAACATGCAGTGTTTTTTGTTCTAAGTGGATTGGCACCAACCCACTCTCAACCTGCCAAAAATCTCCTGTGTTCTTTGGGCTCAAGCCCAAGGTCATCATATCACTTTCCAGGGAGCCATGGAATTGGCCCGAGATAGAAGAAACATCTGGAAAGTAGAAAATGGATATGTATTACTCTTGGAAGCAGAGCAGCTTTCACCCACCGCACCTCACAACAGGCATTTGGCTCCCCTTCAAGACCTATGGAGGTGGGACCTGGGGGAGGCGGGGCTGGGGCCTGGCCCTGAGGAGAGGTCGTACCAAATTCCCCATAGGCAAAGCTACCTTGAGACTTGCACCCTCCTGGGTGACAGGCAGGAGAAATGGGGCTAGTATAGCTCCTCTGCAAGGCAAGACATCAGTATACAACAGGAGACTTAAAAAACTACATACAATGTTGCACACAAACTTTGTACTCACATTTTTGTGTTTATCTCAGATTATTTCCTTCATTCAGAATTTAAAAGTGGAATTACGGCATCAAAGGCCATGCGCATATATATGTGTATTGAACAATATATACTACATATTCAATATATATTTTATATTCAATATATATTATATATTGAACAATATATATTATATATGTGCATATATAGATATCATCATATATATATATCTACAATAACAGAAAAATAAAAATTAGAAAAGAAAAAAACTTAGATGCCTCTTGTCACAGGAAAAGTTATATAAACAAATTTTGTCAATTTATATGATATTTAAAATTTTTGAAAGCTTTAAAAATCATGTTTATCCATAATGTTTGCTCATAACGCCAGGAGAAAGAAGAAGAATGCAAAGTTTTAAGAACAGAACAACTACTTTGTGGAAGAAAAAAGCCTCTAAGGAAATACACTAAGATAGTAACTACGGTATGCCTAGGTGGTAAGATCCTGGATGATTTCTCTTTTATGCTGTGGTTTTCAAATGGCCTGTAATGAATCTGAATCGCTTTTATAATCAGAAAAAGGGAGGAGCATCTTTTCAGTCTCAGCAGTAAATGTCCTGGCTGTGCCCCTCCCTTACCTGGGGGCTCCATTCTGGGTGGGGCTTTTTTTGTTTGTTTTTTTTGGTTTTGTTTTTTTGGCCATACCTTGTGGGATCTTAGTTTCCTGACCAGGGATCAAACCCGGGCTCTCACCGCTGGACCTCCAGGGAACTCCCAGTGGCCCCATTCTGAATGTACATCTGACATCTCTGGTGTCTGATCTTGGGCCTGGCCCCGTTTTCATTCCAGCTCCTTCAATGCTGTCTTCTACTTGACATGTAACCCTGAACCACTTAGAGCCTCAGTTTCCACATCAATGAAATGACCACATCCAGCAAATCTCAATTCCCCAACCTCTGTGTCTTAAGATCCTGGCTGTTCCCAGCCTTCGTCAAAGGAGGACCACTCCATAATGGCCCAAGGGGTACCAGCCTGAGTGACCTCCCTCCCGGAGCCACTCTGATGTTCTGAGACTCACATTTCCAAGTGACCATGGCCGCAAGGGGCAGCTAGGCTGCCGGGAGATCCCTGGAGAGCTCCTGAATGTGTTTGCTGTAACCCAAGTCAGCTCTTCCCTCATCTGAGTGAACTCCTGCTTCAGCCTCTTGCCAAACTCCTTATTTGCTGCAAAGCCTTATCTGGGGAGTGTTGCAAAAAATAATTTTCCCTAATTGATCTGGATAAACATGTGTCTGTCGATACAGATCCCATCCTTTCACAGATCATTTGCTGCGTCTCCAGCTATACACCCCAGGGCAACGCTAAGCAGGCTCAGTGAATCTGCTTTGAGAAAGTCCTCTCCGAGCCAAGCTGGAGGAACGAGAAAAATAAGCAGGTGCTTGGAGCTGGAAGGAGTTTCATGTTGGTGTCATCACATCTGGTCTGTCACCTGCAAGAATCTAGATTCCCTGGCACCCACCAAGAGACACAGCCCCGGAGCCACCTGCCCAGCGCCACCCCACACTGGCTCTGCAGCCCAGCTTGACGTCATTTTGTCTGTAAGTGACGTCTGTCCTCTGCGCACCCTCCTCTTTCATCTCTGGGTATCCTGCCTTGATCTGCAGGCAGTGGGACGTGATGGGCACGAGTCCGAGCTCAGCCACACGGTGGACAGGTGACAGCAAGCTGGGGGCTCCGGGACGAGAGCATGGAAGCTGGACCCAGGGATGGTCGGGGGTCAGACACCAGGAAACGAGGCTGCGGATGCCCAAAGAGGTCTGTGCCCTGAGAAGTGAGGCGGGTCTGGGCTCTAGGTCATGGCTGGCTCACCAGGAGTCATCAGTTACAAGAGGGGACAGAGCCAGAATCAGAGGCAGTGACCTCACGGGCAATCGGAGTGGCCAGGGTGGCCAGGGAGGCAAAGACGGGGAAGGAAGCGCCATGCTCCATGGAGGGAGGAGCTTCTTGGAACACGCAAGCCTTTTGCTTTTGTGGCCATGCTGCGTGGCATGTGGGATCTTAGTTCCCCGACCAGGGATCGAACCCGCACTCCCTGCAGTGGAAGCGTGAAGTCTTAACCTCCGGACCACCAGGGAAGTCCCAAGACTCCTCTGGCCTTAAAGGGGCTCCCTTCAATTCCACACAAGGGAACTAGAAAGCAGAAGACCTGGCCCCAGTCCAACCTGCCCCATGACTGCAGGCAGGAAGCTCAACCTCTGTGAACCTGTTTTCTCATCTTTGAAATGGGTCTTAAAGTAAATGGGCTTCAGAGGACTGAAAAGTGAATCAGACCGAGACGGCAGACAGAAAAACGTTTTGTAAATAGGCAGTCGGTAGCTGCTGTGGTTTAAAACGTTCTTTCCGGCCTAACAGGAGGGCCCCTCGCTGGAGCCTTCAATGCTTTTTCCCAAAGTAGGAATGCATGGCGGTTGGGAAGACGGACAAAGGACTCTGAGCCTGAGTATTGTGAATTTTAGACGTGACTGTGACCCTTACTCTTTAGGAAACCTGGAACAAGACATTTTGGGTTTCTCTGCATCTGTTTCAACATTTTTCAAGTGAGAAAAAGAATTCCAGCTTTCCCTCAGATCTAGAGTGAGGACCAAATGAAGACAAAAGAATTCAGTAAAATACGGTTACAGAAAAATAATAGTACCTACCCCTTAATAAGCGCTTGCTCTGGGCCAAGCACTATCTCACCTACGGCCCAGAGCGACGCTCCTAGACGTAACAGTAGTAACGACAACAGTCGCTGACGCTGGATTGATGACAGTACTCGTCACTGAGCATTCACCTCGCACTAGGCCCTGTTCTAAGGGCTTTCCAGGTATTTCCTACCTCTAGTTCCCCCAGTGGCTCTCGGAGGAGTAGGTACTAATTAACACCCCATCCTGTAGCTGGACAGGCTGACTTCACAGGGGTTGATAAGCCAAGGTCACAGGGCCAAGAACGGCACAGCTGGGATTCACTCAAGTGCAGGGCTGGTTCTCCAATGTATCATATGTACGTAGTGAGCGTGTGTGCTACAGCTATCATATACTGTCTGATACCTAAGTAATTCTAGTCCCGAGAATGACGGGCAAGGAGAAGGATCACACGGGGCTCTGCCAGTCACCTCGCCCAGGACAATGACACCAACAGGAAGCCACAGACAGGACCCTTATGTGCGTTCCAAAATGAAGCTGTTCCTGCGTAGCTGAAGAGGAGACCTGGAACCAACCCACCTGGAGAAACTTGGGGCCCAAACCTCTACCCAAGAAGAACAACTCACTTCCACTCAGCAGCTGCCCCCAGTCGCCCCCGGGCTGCTCTGCCCACCCAGCCTAGGGCGGGCCCTAGACGGGGAGCCTGCTGTCACATTGGCTGCTTTGCACATTTATCCTCAGGAGTGCCGGGGGCTCGCCCCTTCTCACACCCACACAGAAGCATACCACCTACACTGGCACACTGCATGTGTACCCAGTATCAAAAGATAGCCCGGCTCTACGCATCCTTGCTCTGTGACTTTGGGAGAGTGATTCAAACTCTCTGTGCCTCAATCTGCTCACCTGTACGATGGGGACAAAAAAAGTCTCTCCTTGTAGAGAAAAGGGAAGCGTCCTACACTGTTGGTAGGAATGTAAATTGGTGCGGCCACTATGGAGAATAATATGGAGGTTCTTTAAAAAACTAAAAATAGAGCTACCATATGACCCAGCAATCCCACTCCTGGGCGTATATCCAGAAAAGACAAAAACTCTAATTCGAAAATATACATGCACCCTAATGTTCACAGCAGCACTGTTTACAATTGAACAACACATGGAAGCAACCTAAATGTCAATGAACAGATGAATGGATAAAGAAGAAATGGTACATATATACAATGGAATATTACTCAGCCATAAAAAAGAATGAAATAATGCCATTTGCAGCAACATGCATGGACCTAGAGATGATCATACTAAGTGAAGTAAATTAGACAGAGAAAGACAAATATCATGTAATATCACTTATATGTGGAATCTTAAAAAATGATACAAATTAACTTATTTACAAAACAGAAATAGACTCAGACATGGAAAACAAACTTATGGTTACCAAAGGGGAAAGGGGAGTACGGATAAACTAGGAGTTTGGGGTTAACAGATACATACTACTGTATATAAAATAAATAACAAGGACCTGTTGTATAGCACAGGGAACTCTACTCAACATCTTGTAATATCACACAATAGAGTAGAATCTGAAAAAGAATAGATATATGTATACATGTATAACTGAATCACTTTACTATACAAGTGAAACTAACACAACCATACGTCAACAATAAGTAATCAACTTATTTCTGAAGTAAGTCAACTATACTTCAACAATAATAATAATAATAATAGGGCTTCCCTGGTGGCACAGTGGTTGAGAATCTGCCTGCTAATGCAGGGGATACGGGTTCGAGCCCTGGTCTGGGAAGATCCCACATGCCGCGGAGCAACTGGGCCCGTGAGCCACAACTACTGAGCCCGCGCGTCTGGAGCCTGTGCTCCGCAAGAAGAGAGGCCACGATAGTGAGAGGCCTGCGCACCGCGATGAAGAGTGGCCCCCGCTTGCTGCAGCTAGAGGAAGCCCTCGCACAGAAACGAAGACCCAACACAGCCAAAAAATAAATAAATAAAATAAATAAATAATTTAAAATAATAATAATAAAGTTAGAGTTAAGGCTTTGAACAAGGGGACTGGTTTTGCTAAACCAACAGTACAGTTTAGGAATACCTTAAATAATCAATAGAAAGTGTTGGAGGATTACATTAATAATGATAAAGAAAAAAAGAAAGTCACTCCTTCCTAAAACTGTTGAGAAGATTTAGGGCCTAACACTTATAAAATGGTTACAGCAGCACACGATAAGCTTAGTCAAGTCTTATATTTGCCATAATTATTCCCGGTTGCAATCAGTAAAAAAGCGAAACAGGAATTGGGAGGGGTCACAGCACCTCCCAAGGCTAGATTAGACGAATCTCACAGAGCTTTGTAATATGACTGAGGTGGGAAGAGACAACAGTTCTGTCAGTATAACAAGGTTCAGACACTGGGCTGGGTCTCCTGCATGGAACTGCGATGACTGGCCACAAGCCCCTAAGGTGAGATGCTTGGATTTCTACCAGGTACCTGGGGGCAGCCAGAAAAAAAAAAAAATGAGCAAGAAGAATGGGACTTCCCTGGTGGTCCAGTGGTTAAGACTTCACCTTCCAATGCAGGGGGTGCGGGTTCGATCCCTGATCAGGGAGCTAAGATCCCACATGCCTCGTGGCCAAAAAACCAAAACATAAAACAGAAGCAATATTGTAACAAATTCCATAAAGACTTTAAAAAATGGTCCACATCAAAAAAAAAACAACAACAACAAGCAAGAAGTAGCGTATCTCTCCTTCTGATCTCTTGCAGGAACCCACAGCACCACAGGGAGGGCAAGGATCAGACTGAAGGGCTACCCGGCACCCGGGGAGGGGGGTGAAGGTGAGCAGCTAGTCACCGAGCTACCTTCCTTCACAACATGAGAGCCCCACTGTCTAGCTCAGGAAGGCGTCAGCAGCAGGCCTGGGGACAAGGAGTGACAAAGGCATGAGTCTCCCATCCCGCTTATTGCTAAGTCATGGCCACGTCTCCCTCCCCCACCAAACCAGACAGAGCATGGGCTCTGGAGCCCGACTGCCCATGTCCAAATGTCCAAATCCCTGCTTCTCCCCTCGACGTGGGACTTCGATTTAACTCCTCTGGGCCTGAGTCCTTCCTCTCTCAAGTGGAGGTCCGGTTCATACTTCCCTTGCAGTACTGACATCAGACGACACACGTCAGGAGCCCAGAACAGCATCTGACACACGGGCGGTACTCCCGAAATGTTCACCATCATTTTGAAGACCGAGGGTCCTCAAGGCCAGATCAGGGCCTGATCCACCTCTGCTTCCCCTGTCCCTTAGATTCAAGAGCTAACGTGTTGACCTAAAGCCCTAACTTCCAGTCTGGCATCTCAAGTCTGCCTTCCTAAATGTCACTATGGATTTCCATGGTGTCTTTTTGGAAGGATAAAACAGTTTTAAGTGCAACCAATGAATAATGGAAGATATACTAAATACACCTCTGAAGAAATTTTCTGGAGCCACCCTGAGTTCCCTGAGGTGACCCGATAGCCCAAGGACCGCTGAGAATGAGAGGCCCTCACAGGGTTCTGATTTTACCGGATAAGGCACTCCTCCCGCCTGCAGGAGAAACGCTCTTGAGGTTTCATGTGTGTGCACCTGTGGCACCCTGGTGGAGAGAGTCGAAGGCAGCAGGAAGCCTTGGAAACCGTGGAGGTTGTCTTTCCCACTCCTAACATGAAAAATACGTGTGCAGTGCTGTAGTCTGCAAAGCGCTTTCCCACTCCCTGTCTTATATAAGCCTTCAAACAACCCTGCAAGGTAGGTAGGACAGGGATTCTCCCCACTTCACAGATGAAGAAACAGGTTTAGAGAAGGTCAGCCCACGGTGAGCTAAGAACTGAAATTTCAGGCTCAAAGTTCTGATTCCAAAGCTGTTTTTTGACTCCAAATGTCAATTTTCTGTTCTAACCATTTGTAAGAATCATCTTGGGACACTGAGTAAAACTACAGAATCTCAGCCACTAAAAGCCCAAATATCTAGGGCTGGGGCTGGGAATCTGCATTTTCGACAAACTTTCTAGGTGACACGAAGTGCAGTCAGGTCCAGATACTCCGCCTGGCTTTTGGAGAACACTGCCTGATATCACACAACCGCAGACTCTGTGCTTAGACACCTTCTAAGTTTGTGTGGGCTGCTAGAACAGAATAGCATAGACAGGGAGGCTTATAAACAAAAGAAATGCATATCTCACAGTTCTAAAGACTGCAAGTCCAAGACCAAAGTGCCAGCAAATCGGTTTGTGGTGAGGGTCTGCTTCTTAGTTCAGAAACAGCCATCTTCTAGCTTTAACCTCATGTGACAAGGGAGCTCCCTGGGGTCTCTTTTATAAGGGCACTGATTCCATAAATGACAGCTCTGCCCTCATGACCTAAGCATCTCCCCAAGGCCCCACCTCCAAATACCATCACATTAGGGGGTTAGGATTTCAACATATGAATTTGGGGGGGACATTCAGTTTACAGCACCCTCCTTCTGCGCTACGCCCAATGCTAAGGGTCTAATCTCTTCCTCCCAACATGTGCCTCTCCCTGGATCCCCTCATACTACTAACAGCCCAAATCTCTTGAGAACTCGTGTGCCATGCATACCCTGCACCCTATTCATTTAGTCTCCCCACAATCCTAATGGTCAGTACTCCCATCTTACAGATGGAGGCCTCTGGGCAAGCATGAGTGAGCTGCAAGTTGTGAACCCCAGGTCGTGACCATGGAGACCACACTGTGTGGCTTTGTGCCACACCGTAATGTCCCATCCTGTGTCCCAGCCCCCTGAAAGTTCTGCCAGATTTTCTGATCATGGGACAAAAACAGATTGTCACTAAAATGACAGTGACTTATTCTGGCCTAAAAGGTGAGCTCCCCATGTCCAGGTCACATCTTTCTTTTAGCAGGAAATCCCAATTCCATCAGCTGATGGGGAAAAAGCAAAGACATGCCCCAGACTTGAAGACATAAAGACAAGTAGCAACACGCTCCTACAGCTTGGGGACCAGGCTAGAGGGAGGGGACCCCAAGTCTGAACGCCCCAGGGCCACTCTGCTCCAAAGTACAGGAAAATTATCAACTGCCTAGAGTACCACTAGACAGAACACTCTATGGTGCTTTCCTCGATGCATGTTTCACTCTGAGGAATACACAATCAGAAAATAAGCTCAGGTCAAAGGTTTAATTCTTTGAAGGAAAAAAAAAAAAAAAAGACAGAGAAATTTCTCAGGATTGGCCTGTGGTCTGTTAGAGATGCAGCCCACCTCCCAGAACAGGAGTGAGAGGCTCGCCGGGCCGCGTTCCGTGGGCTCCCAGACGCCGGAGGTTGGAGGCGAGGAGGGGGCAGGTGTCCGGGAAGCCGCTGGGCCCCCCCACCAACCATAGCAGCCCACTTGATCTGTGAGCCGGGTTTATGTATCTGGGTCCCACAGATTTTGCAGTGGAAAAGGTGAAATTTTAAAAGGAAAACTGGGATCAAATGCAACTCTCCAAAGTACAGAAAGAAAACTGAAGCCCCAGAGGGGCCTGAACGGACTTGTCCAGGGCCACACAGCTGATAAGAGGCCAGACCGGAATTAAAATCCGGTATTTTGTGTGTTAAATCAACGTGCGGCACCTCCTCCTAGCCCTAGGGTCATGCTTGGCGGTCATCACTGACACGCACCACTCTCACGTAAGGCGGTGACGAGCAAAAACCCAGCCGCCGGCCGGCCGGTGGTGCAGCGGAGGACAAGACAAGGCAAATCAGGGACCAGCGCACGCGCATGCGCCCCGAGACACGAGCGCAGAGGCGGGGCCGATGGATGCCGCCCGACCCGAGGGCAAGGTGAAAACGTCGCGGGGAAGTAGTGCGTGTGAGCTGAGCTGAAGGATGAAGAAGGGGAGCTGGCGGAATGGAGGTCACTCGCACTCACTCTGGTGCACGAGGCACTGCTCACGGGTCACCTGGAGAGGCGCTGTGACAAGCATTCAGGCCCTGCCCGTCCGCACAAAGAAGTTTCCTTCTGGGAAGAGACGGCCTTTCCAGGTACTGAGCACCTACTGAGGCTGAGCTCTGCCCGCCTGATCTCTTTTCAACCCGCCCTGCAAAGCAAGTGGTATCATCCCATCTCACAGATGAGGTAACTGAGGCTCAGCGAGGTTAAAAGAACTGCCCAGTGTCACACAGCTGATTAACGGGCAGGGCCAGAATTTGAACCGGAGTGTATATGCTCTTTCCACAATCCCTGACTATGAAATGTAAGCAAAAGGAGAGTGGAATTCAAGCTGAAGGTCGCAGCCACTGAATCTAGAAGGGTGTTTCCCGCTGAGAAACATAACGCCGCAGCCCTGACTGAGAAAACACAGTTCTCTCATCGCGCTCCCTATCAAGGGTTGCACATGAACTAGAAATTGAAGTTGGCTGTGGTACAACAAGCTGATAGGTGTTGAAGGCCAGGGTATAGGGAACTACAGCAAATGACAGGGACCAGGAGAGAAGGGAGGAAAACCAGGTGGGGGAGGAAGTCCCTCCTGCCTTCTAAGCAGTGATCCTCTCCGCCTGGCAAGCAGACACACACACACACACACACACCCCATGCACACGCAACATGCAATACACACAAATACACACACATCATGCATGCACACACAGCATACACACCACGCACACACACATACACACCTATACACATGCTCATGTACAAATACATGCATGCACATCACATGCACACATATATACACACAGGCACATTCATCCACATGCTTGCAACCACTACCGCCATCTTGCCTCCTAGGCATCCTCATCTTGTAAAGCCACCTGACTCACATGGATTCTTTCCTTATCCTCTGCTTACAGACAGCCTCTCCGCCCATCCTGTAGTCTCAGGGCAGAGACATCAGATCCGTGGGAAACCCTCACCAAGGCCTGAGTGGCTCCGGCCGCCAGGCAGAGGCCCAGCGTCTGTCAGTGACTGGTAAAGAACAGGGCTGGTGTTCTCCTTTGGCAGGGCTATAAAGAAAAAGCCAGCTACTTGAGTCTCATATCCTTCTACAGCAAAATTGAATCGGGACCAGAGCCACCGTGCGCAGTGGCCAGTTTGGGGGTTACAGCTGCCCTTGCATTCTGTTCTCTACCCTCCAGGGACTTCAGCTGCATCTGGGCCTACCAGCAACAGCCAACTCAGCCCTAGGATAACAGGCAGAAAGAGCAAATTAAGTCAGATCCTGGCTGCAGCGAAGGTCATAAAAACAGATAACACTGCAGGGGAAAACACGCAACAGTTATCAAACAGCCGGAGGACCCAGTAACCATCTGGGATTTTGCCAGAACCACCAGAACTAAGGGGCCCTACGGCTGGTGGCTCACTGAGGCTCAATTAGAACAGTGTCCCCATGACCCACTTTATTCCAGCTAGATTTTCTTGTTGGGTCCAGTTCACATGCCAACAGCGTGTACGGGCCACGTGGCCTCCACCCTAACATACGCGAGGCTCCCTTTTTATCCTAAAATGACATTTAGACATAACCCACTTACATACCATTTTTAAAAAGCAATTTAATGCCCAAACTGAAATATAAAGGAGAAATGAGAAGAAAGCAGTGTTTTAATACACGTATTTCAATCTGTGAGGCTCAAGCACAGCGGCCCGAGGGACCCCAACGAAGGCGTTAGAGTTCCAAGTTTGTACTTGAGCGAAGGGAGAGGATCAGAAGCCGTTTCAAACGAGACATACCAGAAAATCAAAGAACAGAGGCGAACACCAAATAAAAATCCGCACTGCATTAATAACTGATGAGACCTTGTAGAAGTAAGTTCTCCGTGTCAGCGGGGTATCTGCCAGCCATGTAACACGTGGAATGCCACTCCACTGTGCTGACGTCCCTGAGCACTGCTGGATGCCCCGCTTTCCTGGGCTCCGTCCACCAATGATGGCAACAGCCAAAAACCGTCCCCTCCATTTGTACGATGCCCCAGGGGAATGGCCTCAGACCACCCCCCCCAACCTGAGCCTCCCCCAACCAGGCCTATTATGTCCACATGCTTCTACCCTATGGGAGACGAGGGCTGCAGGCCAGCAGGAGCTTGGGAATCAAGAGGGTACGGACTGGCCCTCCTGGGGTGTAGCACTCCCCTTCCGGGTGGGGGCAGGCATTGTAAGATGACAGAGACATCTGGTTACTCACAACCAGGTACACAGTGGCCCATGCAGCCCCGAACCACCCCTCCAAAGCCAGCCGGGCATTCAGTGTGCAGGGTGTCCCCTCCACCCGCCCAGCCTCACTGCACCAGGTGGGAGTTCCCGCCTGGGACTGGGTACACAGGACATCCAGGTCACCTTCTACTCAGTGGGCAGGTTCTAAGGTCAGCACGTGATGTAAGAACCTGCATATATCCAAAATCACTCTCTAAAATTTACCCGTGCACAAGCACCATGTTAGAGATTAGCATACAGACCCTTGGTCTATCCAACACAGCGGGTTTGTTCTCCAGTCTGGGAACAGATCTCTGTCTCTTTAATTGGGGCACACGTGTGGGGTGCTTACCCTGAGAGCCGCCATGCTGTGAGGAAGCCCACGCCACATAGGGAGGCCACATGTAGGTGTTCCAGCCGAAAGCCGCCATCGACCACCAGGTATCTGGGTGAACCAGCCTTCAGATGATTTCAGCGCCCCTGCCCTCGAGCCACCCCAGCCTTTGATACTTCCGGGTGAGGCACCAGATGTCATGGAACAGAGATAAGCCATCCCACCATGGCTATGTCTGAATTCCTGACCCACAGAATGAGGAGTAAAATTGTGTACGTTTTTTGCCTAAGTGCACTATTTGGTGTGCAGAAGAGGCAGCTAATTTCTGTCTTATCTTTCAACATTTCAGAATCACTCAGCTCCACAAAAGGCCCAAACTAGCAGAGACACACCAGAACTGAGACTGACCCAGGGAAAAGTAAAATCAACCCCATGCTCAATCAGGGCTTTAGTTCACAGGCCAGAGGCAAAGCCCCCACCGCTTAAGTTATTCCTCCTAAAGCAGTGTGTGTAGATGAATTCTTGTAGGTAAGACACATGATAGATTCCGCCAGACGGGCTCCAGAAGGACTTGTAGCTTGACAGAGGAGCTGAATTCTCTGGAAGGACACACCAGGGTTTGCATGCAATTGTCCAGAGGAGCCAACAGTGAGTCATCTCAGAGACCTCGGCCAATCTCCTGGGCAAATGTGAGTGGCGGGCTCTGGGGGCAGATGTGCGATGTCAGATGATGGTGCAGCCACAGCAGTACCTCTCGGGGTAATCCACCACGTACACTTTGTGGTCGGTGCCGTAGATGTAGTAGACATAAGTCTTTCCTTGGTACCAGTAACGAACTTCCGTGAGGGGGATCAGCTCAATGGTCTGGCGCTGAGGAAACAATTAGCCAAGAAAAACCTCAGGGTTCTGTTCAAGTCACTCGCCTGCTCAAGAACCTTCAGTAGCTCCCTACTACCTGTGGAATGAAGTTCATGCTCTGGAGTTGGCGTTCTGGCTCCAACCTGCCTCCTAGATGTATCTCTTACTACGCTCCTTCACATACCCTAAGCTCTGGCCCAAACCGACTTCTCATCTTTAACCACCACCTCATTCTAAGTTTCATGAAGTGGGGGGAGGCGGGGGGGGGGGGCAGCACAGGCAATCCCCAGGGGAGTTTCAGGATGTATGGAAATCCACCAGCCGAATAGGATATCTTCCAGAAGCGTTAATTTTTAGATGGGGGGGGGGGGGTGGATAGAGTGGAGTGGAGGATAAAGTCATTTTACACATTTTTATATTAAAACAACTATGGAGGTATTAGGGAATGTATTATGCAATTTGAATTAAATTTTAAGATAAAATGTTGACACCAAAGAAATTCCAAAGTTTGGTGGGCTGCTTCAGGCTATTTTCTCAGACCCTTCCCTCCCTGCACCAGGGTTTTGCATCGACCCTCCTTTGAGAAAAGTCTTTCTCAAGTTTTCCCCTCCTTTTACACGTGGGGAAACTGAGGCCCATGGAATTTCAAGCTTGCAAGATCACCCAGGTCAAGCCCCACCTCCTGGCTGGACCTATTTCAGGCTCAAATCTCCTCCCTCGCATCCCTGTCTACTTGAGAGCCCGGGGCACTCACTGCCCCCTGCAGAGGGGTCCTAAATCCCACGTTCTCTGGCCCCTTCTCTGAGCAGTTACTCAACAATCTTCCAAAATCGCGGGGCAGTGAACAGAATGCCCTGCCGCCTCGGAGCCGACACTGACTCCTGCTGAGACACCCAGGTCATTGGCTTTGGCGCTGATTTGTTACAGAAAACTACGGGTGTAACCCACAGAGCAAAGTGACTCCTCAGCCCCAGCAAAGCTTTCTCAGGACGTACCGTCGGCCAGGCTCTGTGCACAAACCCTAAGCTCCCCTGTCCCAGACTCGGATGTGGGGACCCCAACCCCAGAGGGAGGTGGTGTGGTTGGCCCAGGGTCAGACCGTCCTACTTGCAGGAAGATCCCCTCCTTGGGAAAAGAGCCCAAGTCCTCTCGCGGGAGGTGATGGTCCAGAGACCCCCGGGGAAAGTGGGGAACAGGCCGGGAGAGGGTGTTGAGCAGCGGGCTCCCTACGCTGGGGGGTGCGGGTTGGAGGGGCGGCAGAGTGAGTGACACTGTAGCAGGAGGGGGGGGGGACTCAGGGTCAGGGCGTGCACTTCCCATGAAGCTGTCTGCGTGACCTCCCACTTCCTCTCTCTGGGCCTCCGTTTCCTCATCTGTGAAATGGGTATAAAAACTTCTATGTCATGGAGTCGTTGAGAAAACCAAATGAGATCGTGAGACTGAGTTTTCTCCGTGTGCCGGAAAGCGGCCTCCAAGGGGGATAACTGTGGAAAGAAAAGGGAGACGATCCCTCTTGCCATGTTGGTACAGGAGACCCAAAATGGGAACCATGGGGCAAGAGGGGAGGGGAGCCAACATCTGCTCAGAAAGCCTGGGCCGCGGGTCAGACCACTCTTGTTTCCAAACTCTTCTACCATCCAACAGAGAGCAAAACCACAGCAGCCCCACCCCACGTGCCTCCATTTTGATTCTAAAGGTCTACAGGTTGGAGACCACAGGTTGGCCAGGACATCAACTGCCATCCAGCGGTCATCTCGTAATAGGACATATATCTGCTGGTACACCTTGGTGGTGCCCCTGGGATGAGCAGATTCCAGGTCTGAGAGGAGGGGCCGGGGCCCCGCGTGTGACAGCTGTCCCCTCACTGGATTCTACTAGCTAACTTCCCAACCCTGAACAAAATATCAGCATGAATCTTTGTCTATAGATCCTGGGCCAAAGGACAATTTAGGACAAAGAGTCACAGAAGTGGCGTCTTCTCCCTTTATGCTCCCTTTTAAAGGAACATACATGTCTGCCCCTGGTGCACCCCTCCCTGCTCCAGGTCTGGTTCACAGATGGCTTGTGTCACCTGAGACGGGGCTGTGCCATCAGGGAAAGCCCAGGAGCCCCAGGGTCTAGATGGAGGTCTGCCGCCAACACGCTGTGTGATCTTGGGCAGTCACTGCCCCTCTGCCAAATGAAGGGTCCAAAAAGGACTCAAAATTGTCAGCCTCAGCAGCAAAAACGTCCCAGGAGAAGCACCTGTGTCCGCAAGCTGCTGCAATCATGCCTCGTCCTCCTACCAGCCCCACAGTACACAGCTCACTACTGGGGGGGTCTTCACTGTAATGCCCACCAGACTGTACCAGGGCTGCAGGAGCAAGGCCCCTTAGAGACCGGGCTGGGGTCCTCCATGGATGGGGCTGAAGAACAAACATCAGCTCCAGGCGAACAGCCGCTGAGGTATGGCTGACACTCAGAGGGCCACTACCTTCACCGCCCCCTTGTCTGACCCTCTTCCTGCTCCGGCTCCCCCACCCGTTTACCCATCTCCCCTGGGAGCCCTTTCTTAACAAATGTCTTGGGCTTCCCTGGTGGCGCAGTGGTTAGGAAGCCACCTGCCAATGCAGGGGACACAGCTTCGAGCACTGGTCCAGGAAGATCCCACATACCGCGGAGCAACTAAGCCCGTGTGCCACAACTACTGAGCCTGCACTCTAGAGCCTGAGAGCCACAACTACTGAGCCCACATGCCACAACTACTGAAGCCCGCATACCTAGAGCCCATGCTCCACAACAAGAGAAGCCACCGCAATGAGAAGCTCGCTCACCGCAAAGACCCAACGCAGCCAAAAATAAAACAAATTGATAAAAAACAAAACAAACAAACAAACAAAAAATGACTTGCACACGGATCCTCGTCTCAGAGCTGCTTCTGTGGAGCTCAACCTAAGGCAAGGTCCAACCGTGCCCATTTTACAGATGAGGACATCGAGGCCCATGAATGGAAGAGAAGGGCCAGGAGCCAAGACTATGTGCCAGACCTGGGAAGCAGGACCTAACCTGGGAAGTGACTCGCCCCTGCAGTGTCTGCCAGGCGAAAAGGGCGCTGCCTCCTCCGGCTGATAGCCCTGCAAACCTACGCTGGCTTTCAGAGTCGCTTGCGTGCCTTGAATGCGGCAGATAATAACATTTCCCTTGGAGTTGGGAAATCTGAGTTCTACTCCTGGGCTCTTCCACTGAGAAGCTCTGTGACCTTGCCTAAATTACTTCCACTGTCTGGGCTTCCTCTGACTTATTGGCAAAGTCATGGGTTTGGACTAGACCAGGGGTAGCCGAGGATGCCCACAGGCCAAAGCTGGCCCAGCAGTCCATACAGTGCTCTTAGCATTTTTAAAATTTTGTTTTCAATATTGAAAAACTGGAAGATTTCATGTAAAAATGTGGATTTCAGAAGGTCTGAAATCTCTGCCCCTGTGCTGCACAGAGCTGAGGGGAGGCGGGGCCCTTTGGATAAGGGGGCCTCCTACCCACAGCACCCGCCCCCCGAGGCCTTTCAGTTTGCAGTGCCCCCATTTCATCCTTTCTGAGGTGCATTCCAGTTCCAAGACAGTCATTATTAATTTTAAATTAAATGCATCCTTTTCTGTCCTGCAAACAGGGTAAACGTGCAGAAAGAGAAGGGGAATACTCATTGCAAAGGGAAAGGAAGGCACAGGGACATTTTGAGCACCGGGTTCCACGCACTTAAAGCAAATGATCTCATCCCTACCAAGCCCTCTGAGGCGGTAGTAATATCTCTTTTTCACGGGTGAGAAACTGAACTTCAAGAAGGCGTTTGTAGCTGGCCCGGGACCACTCTGGGACGTGGAAGAGCCAGGATCTGAGCCCAGTTTGTAAGACTCGGACCCCCGACAGAGCCCTCACGGAGCTCAGGCGCTGGGTTTTCCCTTGCCAACCCCCCATCTTCCATCCCCGTTTCCTTTACCCCCGTCCCCTGACGCACACGCCCCGCCTCCCGCGGCTCCTGGGGACGCGACGGGCACCACCGCCACCTAGTGGCCAGCAGGATAACAGCCGCTAAGCAGCGCGCGCCGTCAGCCCTGCCCTTGGGGGCCTGGGATTTGGGAAGTGCCCCGGGGGGCCGGACGATGGTTTCCAAACCTGCCTTGGACCCTAGATCTCGAGCTTTCCCTCCCCTTCTCTGAATACCAGGGGGGTGAGAATCAAAACCACACTGAGCCACGTTCCTGCGTGAAACCCTGTAAGCTCCCTGTCGCTCGCAGGATAAATCAATCCAAACTTCTTCCCGTGGCCTTACGTCTGACCGGCCCTGCTCTCTGACCTCCGGCCACTCTGGCCCCAAGTCAGTCCCTAGTACCTCTGTGCTCCTCCGACTGGGGCCCCACCCCTCCCCCCCTTCCTTCTGCCCTGCCACTCTCAAGAAGGAACCTCCCCACAAAGGGAGGGGCCCGCTCCCTCCTTTACGTCCGCGGGGACAGTGTCCTGGAGCCCCAGCAGACCCGGCACCTCACCTCCCACCAGCCCTGGTCCCCACCCCACCCCCTCAGCTCACCTGCTGCAGGACGCGGGCTCGGGAGGCCAGCGTAGCGCTGTGCTCGGCGATACCCCGCTGGGAGGCCAGAGAGATCTCCCGTAGTGGGAAGTCCACGATGGGGTACACCTGTGGGGAGACGCAAACCACCTGACCCGGAGCCTCAGCACCTGGAGCCCTGGAGGGCTGATGGGAGCACGAGCCCAGAAAGGGGCAGGCCCGGGCCAGGGGCGAGCGGGGTGGGTGGGGCTTGTTAAACCCACGCGGACCGTTGATCATCCACCTTATAGCGTTGTCGGGAACGCCAGCCAATAAACGAGGGCTGTAGACAGACTACACGCCCACCCGCGGGCTTTCGCTGCTGCCTAACTCAGGCTAGGATTGGGCGCAGGGCTTCCTAGAGGGGTGAAGCCTGAAGTGAGCCTTTAGAAAGCCTAGTGATTGGGACAAAGAGGGGAAGCTGAGGACTATTATGAAGCCATAAAGAAGGAATTCCTGCCATTTTCAACAACATGGATGGAAGAGGGCATTATGTTAAGTGAGATTAAGTCAGAGAAAGATACACACCCTATGATCTCACTTACATGTGGAATTAAAACAAACACAAACTCCTAGATACAGAGAACAGATTGGTGGTTTCCAGAGATGGGGATTGGAGGGGTGGGCAAAAGGGGTGAAAGGGGGTCAATTGGTACAAACTTCCAATTATGAGATAAATAAGTCTTGGGGGTGTGAAGTACAGAAAGGTAACTACAGTTGGTAATACTGGATTGGATTTGAAAGTTGCTGAGAGTAGCTCATAAAAAGGTCTCATCACAAGAAAAATCATTTTAACTGTGTGGTGACGGATGTGAACTGGATTTATTGTGGTGATCATTTCACAGTAATATACAAATATCAAATCATGATATACACCTGAAGCTAATAAGCCAATCTGAAACAGCTACATAGTGTTAAAAAAATAAAAAGAAGAAGGAAGGAAGGCAGGGAGGGAGGGAGGAAGGAAGGGTGGGAAGAAGAAAAGGAAGGAAACAAAACCAAAATAAACTGAGGTTGTCCCATAAAGGCCAAATTCCCTTCCCAGGCCGACAGCAGGGAGCCACAAATCTTTTCTGTAAAGGGCCAGAGTAAATACTCAGGTTTGAAGGCCATGGGGTCTCTGTCTCGACTACTCAACTCTGCCCTCGAAGCACGATAGCAGCCACAGACAGTACATAAACAAGTGGGCTGTGCTCCAATAAAACCTTATTTATAAAAGCAGGCCAAGGGCCGGAATTTGCCAACTGCTAGTGTACAAGACCCTCCCTGATCTGGCTGCTGGCACCTGTCATGTCTTAGCTCCTTGCTCTGCCCAGCTCGCTGCCCTCCAGCCCCCTGCCCTCTGCTGCTCCTCAAGGCCTGTGTCGTGCTGCTTCCTCTGCTGGACACCCTGACTCCCACACTGTCACACCATCCACTCCCCCACTGCACCGCTCTCCACCCCCGACACCCTGCCCCTTCCTGTCTCTCTACCTTGCTTGTGTATTTCTCAATGACCCTTTAGCACCAGCTGACAGTGTGGTGAAAATGCTATTATTACCCTCTCCCTCACCGACTGTGAGATCCGAGAGCAGAGATTCTGTTTTATGGTATCCCCATGGCCTAGAATGGTGCCTGGTATAGGAGGAGGGTCTCAAGATTTGTCCAAGGGAAGGAGGGAGAGAAAAGGAACAGGGGAAGAAAGGAGGGTTGAATATGTAAAATTCAAGACAGAAACGGCCCCATGGGGTCCCAGCAGCCTGTCCCCGCCCAGCCTTTCTGAATGATTGCATCGCCTGCAGAACCAGAAGACCTGGCCTCACAGGGGGAGGAGGGACCCAGCTCCCTTTAGGGCGGTAGCAAAGCCCTCCTTACCATCGTGTTTTCATCCTTAAAGAGGGTCTCTCCTCTGGCTTTAGCAAGCAGCTCCCCAGGGCAGTCCAGCTGGTGCTCAGACACAAACTCAAACAGGCTGTTCTTCCTGGAAGTGAAGAGGATGAGGGACAGAGCCCGGGGGTCGGGTTAAGAACCTGGGTTTGGAATCAGGCAGATCGGGGCTGGAGGGCTTGCCATGCTACCGGTGGGACCTTGGGAAAGTGCTTTAGCCTCTCTGGGCCTCAGCATCCTCACGGGTAAGATGGAAAACTAGTAAAGTACGGACAGTTCTGTTCTAGCAAGGTCCCCGATAGGAGAAACCCTTAATGCGTGGGAGCTTCCCTGACGTGGGGCCTTAGGACCCTGGGACTCCTCCTCTCCCAGCAGGTCCCTGCACTGTGAAAGCCCCAACCAAGTGGAGCTTCTCTGCAGAAACCAATCCAGGCCATGTCCCCCCGGCCACCCCGCCAGGCCATGGCATTGAGAGGTGCCACGTACCACACGATGACCAGCTGGAGGAAGTGCAGCAGTTTCTTCTCGCCCTTGCAGGTGGCACAGGTCTTGTTCCCCCTCCCTGAGCATGTGCTGCATCTGAGAGGGGCCCCATCAGTACCACTCAGATGGTCGTGGTGTCCCAGCGGCTCCGGAGGCCCCTGCCTCACATCCTTCCTCACAGAGGTGGACTGTAGTGGGCACGGATTGCTTCCACATGCCCACCACCTAGACCTCCTGCTTCTCGTAGCAGTGCCCCAATCTCCCTTTGGAGACCACCCTTCTCCCCACCAGCCCACATGGTTTGTGGGCTTGCCCCCATCCCTTCTATGACCAGCTTGGGACCTCAGCCTGGCCAATCAGCTCATTCCATCTCTCTGGCCATAGTGGCTGATACAGAGATTGACACATGACCCAGGTGAGTGCATTGAGATCCACCCCAGAACTTTTGCTGGAACTATCAGGAAAGGGCCATCCTTTTCCACTGAGGTCACCAAGCTTAGAGCTGCTGGTGGCCTCCTCTGCCACCACAGGAGACAGCCTGCCTGAGGATGAAGCCAACATGAAAGAAAGCAGAGTGAGGGACAGAGACAGATTCCTGGTGACACTGTTTAAGCACCTGGATCCAGCTGTACCTGAAGTCATCCCAGAAATCTATTCCTCGACTTTTCCATTACATGGGCCTATAAATTTACTCTTTTGCTAAAGCCAGTTTGAATTGGAGTTCTTTTACTTGTAAGTGAAAGAAATCTAAGTTTCTTTCCAAATCAAAGAGCTCCATTACCAACCACAGGTGGCAGGTCCACCAAAGCTTCGCCATCTGGCTTGTTAGAAGGATGGCCTGGGCCTGGATGAGCCACAGGTATCATGAACCCAACACAACTTTGAAGAGTTTCACTCCTCATGGTTTCTTGTTTCCCTTTAAAGATTTATAAATACATGAAAGGACATCAAGTCCAAAAGGCAGCAACCCACTGTTTGCAAAGCCCTGTGAACAGGCACTTTGTTTAGTCAATCAACCAACCTTCCTTCACTCTTCCTCCATTTAGTCCCTGCAATGGGTTATAAATAAGGGTTTGCCCAGGCCCGGATCCTCAGAGAGATAAGAATCTCACCTTGGGTGCTTTTCTGTATTCACTTCCCTCCACGTGAGCAGGAAGAGGTCTCCTCTCTTAACCCACGGCCTCCCTTCCTCCCTGCAGACCCTCGTACCTCCCCCCGCCCCCGACCCACAGATAGCTTGATGGGCTCCACTTGGTCTCGAGAAACACTCACCGAGGTGACAGGGCACCTACAATGCACAGAGCTCTGGGGACACAGGGGTGACAAGACAGCGCGCCCGCTTGCCTTCCCGAGGGCAGGCAGTGAAAAGCAAGAACGCCAGTGACAGCACTCAGCTCGGGGCCGGGGAGCCCCATCTTACCTCTGCCTGCCGGACCCCGAGCACATCTGACACCGCCGGGCGGGCCTGGCTTTGCGCTTGGCCCCGCTGCACGAGGGGCACCGCACCTGCGGACACACGTGGCCTCAGCCCTCACCCGCCTCCCGGGGAGCAGGCAAAGGGCATCCTGAGACCTGGCTCCAAGCCAGCCTGTGACCGTCCCCAAGCTGTCACTTCCCTACTTGCTCTCCCTGGGCCTCGCCCCTTGTCGGTAAAATGCAGTGTATCTTCGGACCCCTCCAGTTGTAGCTTCAGAGGCTCTGCATCCTCACATCCCTGTTTCTCCTGAGACCTCAGCTTCTCCTGCTCCTCTCTGATCCCCAGGACCCTTGGGACCGTCCCCTGACCAAACAGCCATGGCCGGGGCGGGGGGAGAGGGGCAGGCTGGCCCTCTCTGGTGCTGGAAAAGCCCCCAGAGATGGACCAGGCTGTGCCCTCACAGCGGGCTTGGGGTGCGCTCCGGAGACATTCCAGGGAAAGCCTGAGGGACAAGGGGGGAGGAGGAGGAGGAGGAGCAGGGGAGGGAGGAGGGAGCAGCAAAGGCCACCGCTGAGCCCCACGGCGGGTGCGGAGCGGGTAGAGGGACGAGCACGCAGCAGGCGGAAGGCGGGTGGAAGGGCACGTGGGCAGGTAGAGGACGGAGGAGGCCTGCTTTAGAGCAGCAAGTGGTCGGTGTGTGTCCAAGGGATTAGGCACAAACGGGGCAGTGGGGAGAGCTGAGAACACGCGAGGGGCGTGGACTTACTGCTGGGAAGGCTAGTAGCCTAGAGGATTCTGCAAAGAACGCTGAGGCCACGAGGGCCTGGCTGGTGCTGAGGGGCCCGCGCGGGGCCGAAGCGTATACGTGGTCGTCCCCGCCCGGATTTACATCTACCAGAACCTCAGAATGTAACCTTATTTGGAAATCATCTTTGCAGATGTAATTAGTAAGGGTGAGGTCATACTGCGGAAGGGTGGGCCCTACATCCAATGACTCGTGTCCCTATGGGAAGCCCGTGAGGAGACAGAGACACACACAGAGAAGCCAGGAAGCAACACGGAGGCAGAGATGGGGGTGAGGCAGCTATAAGCCAAGGACTGCCAGCCGTTGCCAGAAGCCGGGAGGAAGGCATGAGATGGCTCTTAGCCCTGCCGACACCTTGATATTGGACATCCAGCCTCCAGAACTCCTAAGGGAATAAATTTGTTGCTTTAAGCCACCCAGTTTGTGGTCATTTATTACGGCAGCCCCAGGAAGCTAATCCAAGGCCCGAGTCTCTTGTGTCCCTCAAAGGCCCTCAACTTCACTTCTCGGCCGGCACTTGCCCCTGCACTACAAGTGCTGGTCACTTGCCAGTCTGCCCCTCGGACAGAGGGTCCCTGTGAGAAGGACCCCAGGTCTCAGTCCTCCTGCACCCAGCAGGTACTCAATAAATGTTTGTAGGTGGAGGAGAAAAGGAGAGAAGAATGAAAATCATAAACCATCAAAGTGAAATAAGGTCAATAGAGACCACCCACTCCAACATTCCCATTTTACAGGTAGGAAGATGGAGGCCCGGAAAGGGAGGATGACTTGTCGGAGGCCCCACTGTTGGCACAGAGAGCCCCAGGCTGCCAGCCCAGCCCTCCATCCCCACATGGCCCTGCTCCACATCACGTACTCACCAACGGCCACATGTGACTCACCGTGCCGGCCCCGTGGCAGCTGCTGCACTTGTAGCGCCCATGCCCGTGGCATTTGTGGCATTCCTGAGAGTGAACGCTCTCCTTGATCTGGTTTTCCAAGTACCAGCAGCTCCTGATTTCACCAACCCTACCCCCATGATGTCAGCATCCCACTTGGAGGTATAACAGTTCAGGCCATGGTGGGAAGATGACCATTGGTGACTAGGCTTCCAAAGGGCCTTGAACACCAAGCCAAGGAGATCACGTTACCACCTCCTCGGAGCCTCAGCCCAGTCGGTCCTGGATGCTAAGACAGGGAGACCAGGTCTCCGACTCCCATGTCCTAACTCACACTCCCAGGCTAAACCACAAAAGCCAGTATCCTTAGCCCATTAGGTGGCTAAAGTGGTCTTTGGGAATAGAAGCCATAAAAAAACAGAGGGTGTTTTTGCAAAAGGCAGCAAACTAGCTACTGGAATTCAATGGCTGAATCAAAATAGCTTTTCCACCCTGGAGAACAGGATGAAACACTTTCTTGATCTCTCAAAGTCCTCTTCGTCTTATGATGCTATGAAAACTCAGAGGGTAAAATGACACGCTTGAATCAAGTTCTAAAGTGAAAACAAGGCAGGTAATTAGATGAGAACATAACATAAAACATCTCAGCTGGGGTTTTGTAACACATTAGGTTACCCTCACTACCTGTCCTGATTATATTTCTGTAAAACAGAGTGGATGTCAAATTCTACTCCCCTAGTGACTTCCATAAAAAAATCCCAGTGATGCTTTAATTTTATTTTATATGTTTCATTCAGCTGTTTCCCAACAGGTCAAAAAAATAAAAATAAAAAAGATAAAAACACTCAGATGGTCTAGGAATGTGAATGCTCACTATTTAAAGCTGGTGACAATTTCGTACCATCCTGTTGCTATGTGAACGCTCCCTAATTTTCACGGAATTTCATATGGGACTACAGCCCATACGCTGGGTTTTCTTAGAATTCTGCTTATTTGATGGGCAAGGAATAAACCACCAGCCTGGACTTTGGGTTTCCTTTTTAAAAGGATAAAGTTTGAAGAAACTATGGTGCCTGGAAAACCAGCTCCGAGAGAAGGGCAGAGACTCCAATAAACACATTACCTTGACCAATGATGAGTGAGGGACTTGGAACTTCCTGGTATCTTCCTGAAACATCGGGGGAACCTGGACCTTGATGTCCCAAAGCCTGGGGGAGGTCCCTCTTTGTGGCCCATCCACGGAGTGGTCTGCCAGAGAAAAGGGTTGTTCAAAGAGCACCAAACGGCTGCAAGGACCAGCTTTCATTTATTCACCAAATAGTACGGAGCCTTCACCTGGTGCCAGGCGTTAAGCTAGACCCTGGGGCCGAGGGACTGGTAGGTAAGGGTCCCCTTAGAGCCTGTGCTTCAGCAGCCAAGCGTCGGAGTTGAACAGACCCGGCTGACTCCTGCTTCTTGTACTTCATGGCTGCGGAACTCGAGACCATCTCCTCCACCTACCTCTCTGCCCTGCAATCCTCTCCTCTCTACCCAGGGATAACAGTGGCACCTACCATGGAGAACGGTAGTAAAACTGAACAGCAGAAGGCATACCAGTGCTTAGCCCAGGGCTGGTACAGGCCGAGGGATCAATAAACAAGGATTGCCACCACTACTGTCACCAGCCCCACCATCTTCTTTCTCCTCCTCCTCCGTTCAAGGAGATGGACTACATCGCAATACAACAGAACATGACACGGTGAGTGCTTTGGACAAGAGCTGCATAAGGCGCTCTGAAAACTCAGAAGACTGACTCATTCTGCTGGGGAGCGGACAGCAGGGGAGAAATCCTCAGGGGCTTCGTAAAAGAGGGGACCCTCCAGCTAAGCCTCGGAGGATGACCCAGAGAACAGGTAGGGCACAGAGCTTCCCAGAAAGAGAGCCTTAAGCCTCCAGGGGGTCCAGCAGAGGTGGCATAGCACACTGAACGGGGTGGGGATCCAGAGACTTGGGGAGGCGCTGGGGGTGGCCCAGGAGGCAGGCAGACGCCCGAGCACACTGGCTGCCTTTGCAGTCTGGCCCCGTGTGGCAGCACCAGCCTGTGGCCAAACGCAAACACTAGACTTTTGCAGGACCTCCTGCAAACCACTTCCCTGGAAGGTCTCCCGGGGGACAGGCCACCCTCCCTTTTTATGGGGGACGGGAAGCTGAGGCTGCGAGCAGCGGAGCATCTTCCTCGGGGTCAGTGGCTAAGCCAAGTCCTGACGTTCTCCACCAGCCCCTGCCGTATTCGCTCCTCATTAAACTCATTTCAGACAACTCACTTACTGGTAAAGGGCTGAAAAGTCCATTCACTTATCCTGGATTCACTGAAGGTTTCTAGTCGATACTACAAAGGAAAAATAGTGTGTTCACATTCGTGCCCTCAGGAAGACAGAGCCTTATGCGAAAGATGAAGCTCCCCAGCCCTGGGCTCTGCGGGGGGAACAGAAGTTCCCAAGCACGGCCAGCGCCCGAGGGCCGCTCAGAACAGGCTGGCAGCAGCGACTCGTGTCGCAGATGCCCTGGGACACATCTGCAGGGGGTCACTCAGCCCCAGGAAATCTCCCCTGACAGACACACCACTGGGCACCTGCAGTATAATGTGTATAATTTCTTTATACACAGAAATGGTCTATGAGGCAAGTTTTGAAGCAAAAACTGCCCTTTGACAGATGGAGGCTGCTGGAATCAGCCGCTCCGAGCGCCCCCTGGGGGAATTTATCTGCCTGAGGTCGAGATCCTCCTTCTTGGTCCTCATCCACCGGATCCTGGACATCGCCTGGCTCCTCCTTTTCCATGTGAGGAAAGGGATGCTCAGAGAGGCCAGGTGACTTGCCCAAGGTCACACAGCTACACAGAGACCTCGTACCTCAAATCCCTGCTCTGACCACTCCCTGCGAGGCTGAGTTCTGTCACTGTGTGCCCTTCTGGGGGATGGCTATGCCAGTGACACTAGGAAATGTGAACTTAAACTTGTCCCTGTCAAGGCAGAAGGTGACAAAGGTGGGGTCACCTTGTGTGGTCTTGGTACCAAGCACAGAACCTCCCTGGAGCCTCAGGCCTGGGGGTGATGGATAAATAAATACCCTTGGCACAGGTGAAACTTGGGGGAGGCAGAGGGAGCTGGGATCAGGGGAGGAGACGGCCCTTTCTAGCCCACCCCTCCAGGAAGCAGGTAAGCTGTGTCTTTAAAAACAGGGCTTTGGTGCCAGCCAACCTGTGTTTGAATCCCAGCTCGGTCACTTCTAGCTGCATGTTTGGGGGCAAGTAACTCCACCTCTCTACATGTCCAAGTCCTCCTAACTGGTGACGATACCTACTATGCAGGGTAGCTATGAGGATTCGCTAAGACGTACAGGTAACGCGCTGTCCGTGATGCCTAGGGCATTCGAGCTGTTCGCTGGTGACTGACAACCATGATTCCTTGTATTATACCTCACTACAATGTCACCGCTATTCACACGCACTGTTCCCCCAGACTCCTTTCTCCCGGGCCTCGCCAGGCGCCCGCCGGCCAGCCCTCACCCTGCGCAGGGCCTGCTGCTTCAGCTCCAGGATGACGAGGTCGCCGGCGGCCGCGCTGCCGTAACAGCACTTGGAGTCCACGAAGCTGAGGAGGGCTTCCCGGGCCACCTCCTCTGTCACCACGGGGACTCTGGTGGGGACCGAGAAGAGGGGCGGTGGGTCTGGGGAGAGCCTGCGGGCTCACCCAGGCCAGTCAGCCCCCTCACTGTGCAGATGGAAACTAAGGCCCGGAGACAGGGGTCCCCCGGCCGTGTCCACAGCAGTGGTAGAGCCCTCAGGCATCCAGCCGGTAAGGGCATCTCCGGCATCAGGAACTGTGTGAACAGATGCCCGGTGGGAAAGTGGCAGGTCCTTCGAGAGGACAGCAAAACCACTTTAGCTGAGGTGTGGAGCGGCGGAGAAGGGCTGATGGGATCTTAGAACTCAAATGAAAAAACAAAAACAGAAACAAAAAACTGAAAGATGAATTATGCCACTTTACAGATAAGGAAAACTGAGGTCCAGAGAAGATGTCACACAGCTAGAAGGAGGCAGAGTTAGGCTAGACGAGGTTCCTGCCCTCTGAGACCTTGACTTCAGCCAGAGGAGTTGTGAGTAACGCTCAGGGGAAGACCCCAGCCGAGAACCTTCTGACAGTGGCGCCCACAGAGACCCGCCATGAGCCCGCTGGACGGCAGCAGTGCAGGCTGGGAGGCAGACTACGAAGGACCCTTTCTCGGCCCCCTCTCGGGACACCTCTCCTCCTCCTGGAAGACTCCCCTGAGGCCCAACTGCCCTGTCCCTCCTCGGCAAAGCCCTCCCGCCACCGCCATGAGCAGAGGCCCCTTCCTCCTCCCCGCCCCCCATCTTCACATTCTTCTCCACGGCAGCCTGCCTCCAAATGCAAGCCCTCACCAACGCACGCTGTGTCGCCGACACCCCCGGCCCTGCGCACAGAGGGGCCCGCGTGCCCACAGACAGTGCACAGCAGGTGGAGAGCGTGGGGCAGCAGTGGCCGGGACGACTCCACGGAAGAAGGGGCGTCTGCAGGCACGCAGGGCTGGCCGCCAGGGAGGAGAAGGGAGGTGGTCCAGGCAGCAGCGGGGCCAGGAGCACCAGGAAGACACCCTCGACGGCACGACACGGCCACCCTGGACCCAGAACGGGCACGGCTCCTCCTCCTGTCCGCACAAAGCTGGCTGGACAGCCGGAGCTCTGCCCCGAGTCCTCCAAGCAAGCAGACTTTCGGTAAAGGGCGAGATAGGAAATACTTTAGGCTTTGTGGGCCACGTGGCCTCTGTGTCACCACTCAGCTCCTCTGTCACAGTGTAAAAGCAGCCACAGACAGTAAGGAAACAAAAACACATGGCCGTGTGCCAATAAAACCTGATAGACAAAAGTAGGCAGTGAGCTGGATCTGGCCCGGGGGCCGTAGTTTGCAACCCGTGATCTAGACTAGAGTTTTCAACCCTGGCTTGGTAGCCAAACAACCTGAAGAGCTTGGAAAAATACACACTCCCAGGCTCCATCCATGGAGACTCTGATCCACTGGGTCTGGAGTCCTGATGCACTGTCTGGGTTGAAATCTGTGGCCCCTGAGATCCCCGAGGAGGGCTGTCGGGGGACAAAGGTGACCTGAGGATCATCACGTGTGATCCCGTGCGATGGCTCCATGGGGGTTGCCAGGGCTCACCTGTGTTCCAGGAACGAAGACCAGCACCTTTGTTCCTGGGGTCTCCCCGGAGCCTCCGAAGGTGGGAAGAATATCTGGCATCCTGGAGGAGAGCGAGGGAGTCAGGGCTCGACAGCCCGGCTCCAAGGCACAGGTATTTGTGGGACAAAAGGAGGAAAGATGGGCCGAATGTGAGAGAGAAGAGACGAAGAATGAGGGTTCCAAGACCAGCAGCATCCTGGTCGTAAGTGGAGATGGACATGGTCACGGAATGTCCATGGACACAGTGCCTACACCCCGTCCTCCCGTTCCCTCCCAATGGCGACAAGGGGCTTCCCAGGGCCCCCAGGGAACAGGGGAGCTCTCCCAGCCCGGCCTGTTCCAGAGATGCCCGCACAACAGCGTAAGCCCCGGGAAAAGGCTGCGGGACCCAAGCCCCCAGGGACACAGACTCACTGTCCCCTTGAAGAAGCCAGTCACAGCTGGGCAGCCTCTCCAGGAGTTCAGCCGGGGGCGCCAGAGGACTCTCGGCCTCGAAGCTGAGGTCCATCACACCTGGGGAAGAACGGGCAGTGCTGAGCCTCGGGAAGGAGGGGGTCGAAGGCGACTCCTGTCAGCTACCTGACAGGTGAGGGCAGGTGCATCGTCAAGAGGCTCACGGTTTCAGTCAGTCTCACTCTGGCCCCCTCGGAACACACAACATATTTGTAGAGCGGCCAGCAATGGGGTTGGGGGTATGACAGTAGCAGCGGTAATAATAATGATGAGACAAACATTCGGAAGGGCAGCTCCTATTTGCTGGGCACCTGCTCTGTGCCAGTCAGCAGGACAGGTGCCGTATAAACAGTATCATATTCCCCAGCCCTAGGAGACAGACACTGAATAACAGATGGGCACACTTCTTTGCTGCTCCTCTCATCAACAGACAGGTCTCCGTTTCCTCCCCTTGAACCTGGGCAGGCTTGTGACCGCTTCACCAAGGGAACACAGCAAGCAAAGAAGAGACTGCAGTTCCTACTTCTGGCCTCCTGAAGCCGTCCCTCTTGATGCCTGAGCTGCCAGGTAAGAAATTAGACTATCCCACTGGAGAGGCCACGTGCAAGTGCCCTGAGAGTACGTGGGGAGGGGCCCAGTGGAGCCTGGCCTTCCGGCCACCCTGCCCAGCCACCAGGAATATGAGCAAAGCCGTCTTGGACCCTCCAGTCCAGAGCAGCTGCCTGCTGAATACACTGAGGGGCCCTTGTATGGACTGCATGTCTGCATCCCCCCAAATTCATATGTTGAAACCCACAGCCCCAATAGAGCTGGGTTTTTGGGGTTTTTTTTAACACATTAAAAAAATATATTTATTTATTTATTTGTTTCTGGCTGCGTTGGGTCTTCGTTGCTGCACATAGCCCTTCTCTAGTTGCAGCGAGTGGGGGGCTACTCTTCGTTGCGGTGCGCGGGCTTCTCATTGCGGTGGCTTCTCTTGTTGCAGAGCACAGGCTCTAGGTGCGCGGGTTTCAGTAGTTGTGGCATGCGGGCTCAGTAGTTGTGACCCGCGGGCTCCAGAGCGCAGGCTCAGTAGTTGTGGCGCACGGGCTTAGTTGCTCCGCGGCATGTGGGATCTTCCCGGACCAGGGCTCGAACCCGTGTCCCCTGCAATGGCAGGCGGATTCTTAACCACTGCGCCACCAGGGTGAGCCCTTGGGAGGCGATTAGGTTTAAATGGGGTCTTAAGGATGGAGCCCGTGATGGGATCAAGGTCCTTATAAGAAGAGAAAGAGGCTAGGGCTCTCGCCCTCTCTACTACGTGAGCACCCAGTGAGAAGGCGGCTGTCTACAAGCCAGAAGCGGGCCCTCACCAGATGCCGGGTCTGCTGATGCCTTGACCTTGGACTTCCCAGCCTCCAGAACTGTAAGAAATAAATGCTTGCTGTTTAAGCCACCCAGTCTCTGGTATTTTTGTTACAGAAGCTTGAACCAACACAGACCCTAATCAGTTACCCATGGAGCAACCGCCTGAGCCCTGTTGAAATTTCTGACCCACAAAATCATGAAACATATTAAAGTGGCTGTTGTTTTAAGGCAGCCTGGGATGTGGGACAGTAGGTCATGCAGCTTCCTCCATCAGGCAGTCTTTACTCTGAGACTCTCCACAGACCCAGACAAGACTTTCTTGGAGCTGCACCAGGGTCTCAGGCTCCCCCTGCTGCCCTCTCTCCTCTCACAGGTGGCTGACCTGCACTGGGGTCCAAAGACGGTCCCTGCCTACGCCTGCCCCTTCTCCCCCTTTCCCTTCACAGGTCTCCAAGGGACGTCTGGCACGTCTCAGGCCATCTTGGTGTCTGCTTCTTGGATGACCCAAACTGACACACCAGCACAACCACGTTCTACCAATGAGACTGAGGCTCAGAGAGATTGTGACTCGCCCAAGATCACCCAGCCAGTGAGTGATAGAGTTGGATTCAAACCAAGGTTCTTCTCTCTCCAAAGCTGGCATTCTTTTCCAAGTACTTTTTACAAGGCAAACCCTATGGAAGAAGCACTGATTATATAACTGTTTTTAAAACCTCATCTTGATCTGTCAGGCTGTGACATCTATACATAGGGACTGAGACCCCAAGGAGGAAAGCATAATACTAGAACTGGCTCCTGGAAACTCAGGACAACTCATGAAGCACCTCCCACACCTGATGCCTCACCCCACCATCCCACCTAGAGGTGTGGAAGGCAGGGCGTCTAACTCCGCTTGACACGAGGAGTCTGACCCTCAGAGAGGTTACTCCAGTACTCCCAGGGTGCACAGCGCTGGAGTTGGAGCAGGCCAGAGGCTCCTTGCTCCAGTTCCAGCCCAGTGGGCCACCTGTCAAACCTGTTCCGTGAAGTCCCCAGGCTGGGGGACAAGGATACCTCAACTGTGTCTTTCTAGTGGCCAGTTGACCATAGGAAGTTGACTTTAAAGGGCGAGCTGATAAACGGTCAGTGGAAGCGGATTCTCTCTGCATTAAGTCACTGAAGGCCACTTGGGTCAAACCTCCAGCTGACCCACCTCATCTCCGAGATCTCCTCTTTTCTGCAGCTCTCTAAAACCTATAGCTCTTTATCACTACGAAAATAAAAATATTATGTCCTGTTATTTAGAGTTTAATAAAAGCAGAGGCCAGAAGAATAAGTAGATCTTGTTCAAAACTGGAACAGCTTAGGTTATCTGGAAGTAGAGACAAGACATCGGATGGTGAAGAAGCCTGAAATTCTGGCATTCATGGCCAAGAACAGTGAGGGAAGAGGCGGTGTCATTAAAACAAATAAACAACCCTGCTCTACCACCCCTCCCCCATTAGGGGTGCACTTGTCCTCTGATAATAAGCAATACATATGCGTCTCTAAGGTTCTGTCTCCTTGCAGGAAACTTCCAAAAGAAGCTGAAATAGAAGAACGTTTGTGGATATAGAGAGTACCTTTCTTAGCAGGAAAGCTTATCTTTGTAAGCAAATGATTCTTCCAAGAAGCAGGTGAGAGCCCTGGGACGCATGCAGGTGCGATGTAAAGTGACATCATCCCAAAGCTGCTAACGCCTGCCAATGTGTCCTGAAATCCCCAGGATGAGATTTCCCCTGGAATTATTATTCTTCGAACCTTGGTTCTCAGTATTGTTTCGCTTCTAATAAGTTTATTAGCATTCTCAGCTACTCCAGCCACCAGTGACCCAGGGATCAGCAAACATTTTCTACAAATAGCCAGGTGGTAAATAGTTCAGACTATGGGCTGTACAGTCTGTCTTAGTTACTCACCTCGGCCGTAGTGCCCTGAAAGCAGCTATAGACAACAGACAACTGAATAAGTGTGGCTGGTTCCAATGAAACTACAAAACAGGCGGTGGGTCAGCTTTGGTCCATGAGCCGTATTTTGCCCACCCTGACCTGACACCCACCTGTGCGGGGGGGTTCTGAGGGGGATCAGGAAGGTGGCGGCTGGAATTTGAACCTTTCTGGGGCAGGGTCCACGCAGTGTCTGTGGGCGCAGTTAAAAGAATTAAAGGTGAGGGGCAGGGTTGGACTGTAGCCAGGGTGGGGATGGGGGTGACTGCACTCAGAACCCCTGGGCACGGTGCTTAGGAACCCGGGCTCTGATACGCTGCCGTCTGAGCCAGGTAACACATGACACTGCGCCAGACACATCCTCCCAGCACTCAACTCCCCCAGCTGGGAGAGAGAGCGGGTGGTATTAGGGCCCACCTAACGAGACAATGCGTATACAGCTCTCAGCCCCGAGCCTGGCATGTAATAAATGCTCGGTCAGTGCCTTGGACCGAGGAGGGCGGGTCTTCCTCTTTCTTGGTGCTCCTTTAAGCCAGCGCACAAGAGTGAAAATGTCAAGCGTGGAAAGAAAGGCAAGGCCATCACAGCCCCCTCCCCTGGGAGGGCCCCCGCCTGCCCGGAAGTTTTGGCTCCGCTGGGTCATCAATACTCCCCCGGACAAGAAGACAAGGAAACGCCACGTGGCCGCTCTGTCCTGCTGGAAACCAAACAACAGGGCAGGAAGACGGGAAGAATGAGAGGTGGGGAACTCAGAGCTCCATCCATCAACTGGGAGCCACAATGACCTCTGGCAACTCTTCAGAGCTAAATTAACCTCCCCATTATGTTGTGGACGAAAATAAAGGCCTCCAGGCTGAAGCAGGGGCAGACACGTCATTTCCTGGGCAGACCTCATCGGGCACAACAGGAACGCGGACGTCACGGGACATTGTGTGGCGCCCAGCGTGGGGTGCTCGACGGGGGCCACCAGCCGCGTCACCGTTTCCACGGTGTTGGGCCGAGTCCCAGGGTGGCCGTCCAGCGGGACCACCGCCCCCTGATTCACGCACTGCCTGGGTGAGGGATGCTCCACGATCTCTCCTGCCCCTCATGACAGCCACTATTTCCCCCGTTTAGTACAAGGACGAGACGAGGCTCACTATTTCCCCGTTTAGTACAAGGACGAGACGAGGCTCACCATTTCCCCCGTTTAGTACAAGGACGAGACGAGGCTCACTATTTCCCCGTTTAGTACAAGGACGAGACGAGGCTCACTATTTCCCCCGTTTAGTACAAGGACGAGACGAGGCTCACTATTTTCCCCGTTTAGTACAAGGACGAGACGAGGCTCACTATTTCCCCCGTTTAGTACAAGGACGAGACGAGGCTCACTATTTCCCCCGTTTAGTACAAGGACGAGACGAGGCTCACCATTTTCCCCGTTTAGTACAAGGACGAGACGAGGCTCACCATTTCCCCCGTTTAGTACAAGGACGAGACGAGGCTCACCATTTCCCCCGTTTAGTACAAGGACGAGACGAGGCTCACTATTTCCCCGTTTAGTACAAGGACGAGACGAGGCTCACTATTTCCCCGTTTAGTACAAGGACGAGACGAGGCTCACCATTTCCCCCGTTTAGTACAAGGACGAGACGAGGCTCACCATTTCCCCCGTTTAGTACAAGGACGAGACGAGGCTCACTATTTTCCCCGTTTAGTACAAGGACGAGACGAGGCTCACTATTTCCCCGTTTAGTACAAGGACGAGACGAGGCTCACTATTTCCCCGTTTAGTACAAGGACGAGACGAGGCTCACTATTTCCCCGTTTAGTACAAGGACGAGACGAGGCTCACTATTTCCCCGTTTAGTACAAGGACGAGACGAGGCTCACTATTTCCCCGTTTAGTACAAGGACGAGACGAGGCTCAGAGATGTGACTGGAGACAGCAAGCCCACAGGCTCGTGGCAGAGACAGAAACAGTACTTAGAACGCAGAGCCTGACTCCAAGCCCCAAGGCCTTCCTGCTCGGGTGAACACGCCTGTGCTCCAGGCACACACGTCACGTGGTTGCCGAGAGAGCTTCGCGAAGTGCCACCCACGTCGTGTTTCTGCTCGCCAGACGCCAGCTATTTTTCTTTTGTATAGGAAGGAATTTTTCTGGTGGAGAAAGGCACAATTCGTGGATAACCCCCTTATCTTTCTCTTTTTAAAATGCCATTCCCTTGATTTCAGATGATCAAAGGAGTCCACGTCTCCTGCCCCTGATTAATCATTGTTAAAGCACTGAAATCTGACAGAGGTGGTGCTGAAAGTGACTTCCATGTGGATGCAACACCCAGAATGTCCCTATCCATGCCTACTTTGGTACCAACTTATGTCACTGGAGGAAAATATTCTCTCTCCGAAGCTTCCCCACATTGTAGACTCAAAAACTAAGGAGACAGCACTTTAGTGACTGGGAAGGGTAACTCAACTGGCTAAAGTGGACAGCCAACTCTCACCTAAGAAGGGACATTTAAATTACAGAAGTCAGGCTTCCCTGGTGGCGCAGTGGTTAAGAATCCACCTACCAATTCAGGGGACACGGGTTTGAGACCTGGTCCGGGAAGATCCCACATGCCGTGGAACAACTAAGCCCGTGCGCCACAACTACTGAGCCTGTGCCCTAGAGCCTGTGAGCCACAACTACCGACCCTTTGTGCCACAACTACTGAAGCCCGCACACCGCAACTACTGAAGCCCGTACGCCACAACTACCGAAGCCTGTGGGCCTAGAGCCCGAGCTCTACAACAGGAGAAGCCACCGCAATGAGAAGCCCGCGCACCGCAACGAAGAGTAACCCCTGCTCACTGCAACTAGAGAAAGTCTGCGCACAGCAACGAAGACCCAAAGCAGCCAAAAATAAACAATAAATAAAATAAATTTATTTTGGAAAGAAAAGAAAGAAAAAGCTTTAAAAATATGTAAATAAATTACAGAAGTCCCATAGCAGGCTCCCTTTCTGAAACCAGGAGAAAACTTTACCTAGTTTCAGATTTCGTCAACCTTGTTTCTAAAAACTTTCTGGACAATCTCACACCTTGCAGTAGACCCTAAATGCCGGCCTGAGGTTTGATTATGTTGGAAACCAGCACATAGGGTGACCCTATGGCAGGATCAGAGTTTTTAGAATTTTAAGGGAACTAAAAAGAGTTCACCTTCCTCTTACCTTGCTTACCAAAAAGCTTGATGCCAAAACAGAAACACCACGGTGGTAATATTTTCCATTAATAGCAGTTTAATTTTAAAGCTCTCAGGGACATAATCTGATAATTCTCTAGAGTCAACATTTACTCCATGCCTACTCTGGGCTGAGTCATATATTAGGCACTTTACATCCAATTAATCTTTTACCAATTCTGCAAGATGACACCATCTCTATTTTTATTGGGGGAAATAAAGCTCAGAGAGGTCAAGTGACTTAGGCAAAGTCACCCAGCAATTAGGAGGCAGAGCTTCGATTTGAATCCAGATCTGACATAGCCCATGTCTACTACAACAAACTCCAAGAATAAACTGAAAGAATGCTAATGAGCAGTATTTTTTAAGAGGAAAGATTGCATTCGACTGTTAGTAGAAGCTTATTAGAGTAAGACTATGGATACACAATTTCCAATATATCAGAGATCAGAGTCGCTCCTCCTCAAATACATGCTAAAACATCTAGGTACGGTCTCTCACTTCAATATGAAAAAGGACTCCAACAAAATTTAAACTGAGCTCTCTCAGATTAGCATGGGTTCATTTTATATCCCACTGCAGCTCTGAGGCTTAAAGCTCGGAGACACTAACACTAAAGGCAGGAAGGAGTGTTGGGCCTGCAAAGGACCTTCAGAGTCACCAAGTTCGGTAACTCTGAAAAAGTACTAGCGTCACAGGCCTCTCTGGGATTCAAGTGAAAGCTGTGGATGCCCTCCCCTCCTGCTCCCCCCACACACACACACACAAAGCCCATACACACAGTATTTTGCCTTCACCTTCATGGTCCTCAAATTAAGAACTCCTGACCAATCTCCTTTTACAGATGGGGAAACTGAAGCTCAGAGAGGTTAAGTGGCTTGACCGAGATCACAGAGCCAACTCACAGCAGGGCTAGGACTTGAACCCTAGGCTGCCAATTCCCAACCTGATACTCCCCACGTTGTCCGTTCCAAACTCACTATCCAACTTTGCTGTTTTAAAACATAGCACGTTTCTTCTTAAAATACCACTTCCTTCTTCATCTCTTTAATTAGTTCTTAGATTCCGTTGTATTTCTGTCCCACTAATGACAAGATGGGGTCACCTGGACTATGTTTCCTGAGCAGTAATGAACAAGCGAGCTTTTTGCTGGAGGGAGATCGTGCGTAAAGACCTTTCACTGACATTGCTTTAAAATTAACCTCAGCTAGAAACTGATGCACCTCCGACTGAAATGAGAATCCTGATATTCAGGCTCACACTCGGCTTGGGCGGGGGAGGGGAGACGGTCAATGAGAGAAAGGGAAGGACAGAGACGCTAAGGTCTGGACAGGGTTACGCGGTTAGGGAGGAGAGTTCTCACCTTGGTTCTCCACCTCCCTTCTCCGCTGCCCCGAGGCACCTAACGGAAGAACAGCCTGCAGGCCGCACATGGGCTTCACATGTGAAAGGCAGGAAGGAAGGAAGGGATGCTCTAGCCACACAGACGCAGAGCCAAGACAGCGCTGAGGGCAGCGGGGAGACTTCAGCTCGGCGACCCACGGAGGCGGGCGCCCCTCGCCCTGACAGGCTGTACTTACTGTCATCGTCACTGAGATCCCTGTCCATCGTCGAGACGTCCAGCCAGGCAAGTGTCTGCCCTCCCAGTGGGCTCAGGCTGCTGGGATCTGAGGGACCACCCTTGGCCCCTCCCAGAACAGCGGGCCCATTGTTACCTGATCTGAATACAACAGAGGGAAACATCTGTGGGGAAGCACCGAGTCCATCAGGGCGGCTGCTCTGGACCCAGTCTAAGGGTTCTTGGGGTTCCTCCTCACAAGACCCTCTACTTGCCGGGCTCGTGCTGGTGCTCCTGACCACCTGCATCCTCACGCAGCCCTACGAGATGGGCACCTTCATGGAACCCATCTTCCTGAGCTGGGATTCAGACTCTCGTCTGCTTGACTCTCAGGTCAGAGCTCTTGACCCCTGTGCCACATGTATCATCTATAGGGAGGCAGGTTCCTGAGCGCTGGGCAGGCAGGGTGGAGGAGGCGGGTAGAGAACAATGTAAAATGCAATGACCGCAAGGAGGTTACCTCCCCAACGGCAACGGGAGATGCAGGGGGGAGCTCTCAAGTCGTGAGTGTCAACCTCCTGGGCTCAGTGGGGAACAGTCGAGGCTGGCATTAAGAGGCGATGCTCCAAAGCCGCTCAGCACAGCATGGGCAGAGCCGGCTCCCAACCCAGGCTGCGTGGGCCGCTGATGTCACCACACCAGCCCAGCTCTCTGGGAGACATCTGTGGGTTTTTAAAGGCCTCTTTCTGAGCCTCCTGCATCAGGGCTCAAAACACCTGCAACCCCGACCCTTGCAAGATGACGCAAGACCACCCCTCTCCTCTAGAGGAGTCTAAACCGTGAACACCTGGACCTGGGTCACCTGCTGGTGGAAGCAGACGGCTCGTGAGCTGGCGCCACCTGCACTGCATCCTTGGCAATGACGCCTCACAGCTGGGCCTGGAGTTCTCTAGCCAGGACAGCCTCGCTCTGTAGGGCAAAGCATGTACCCTATGCCCTGCCTGCCCAGCCCAGCAATGCCCATGGGATGTGTCACGATGCCCACAATGAAGACTGGCTGTCGCCTTCACCTGGGAAGTGCTGTGACTGATGTGTCCATGGCCTGGCTTCAGTGGCCGCGCTGGGCACAGAGATGGCTCCAAGGCGACCAGAAAGTGCCCTCAGTCTCCCTCTGCTGCGTTCACCCTCATCATTCACTGCCCGCCCTCAACAGAATGCTGGTGACAATCATGAAAGCAGTAGCAATAATTTGACAAACGCTTCTTAAGTACAGTCAGATGCTTCAACGCCCACAAATAGGTTTTTATGGTTGATCGGAGCACTAAATTCCTTAAACTTGAGAGTTATATAAGTTTCATTACTGCATGTTCATGAGAAAGACCGAGATCCTAATACAGCCTTTTAATACCTTTAGACATTAAGCAATCATTTGAAGCCCTTGTAGAACTGTCCCCAGGGTAACGGGATTACCATGGATGTGTATGCCTGGGTGTGTATTTTACTCCAAACATAAATGTGTGTGTGTCTATGTCTGTGTCTGTGTCTGTGTGTATGTATATTTGAACCTAAACATGGTAGATGATAGATAGATAGATAGATAGATAGATAGATAGATAGATAGATAGATAGATAGACAGACAAACTACCTGTGGCTTAACTAAAACAATATACCACTATTAAATGTTGAGTACTTTTTAAGCAACCATATATGCATGCCAAAAACCCTCCTCAGCATTTGAAAGAAACAGTCATAGGAAATTATTAAATGGCAAACAGAAGCACAGAAGGTTAAACAGAGCTGAGTACTAAGGGGTCCAGAAGTCTTGAGGCTGCAAAAATGCAGACAACCATGAGGTGTATCTTAGGAACCAGGGAGTGTTGATGAAAGGCAGTGAAAGTCCCTTGCTGCACACTAGTTAGATCACATAGTAATGGGTTAATAAATATCTCTTAAAATACATGGAAAATGAACAAACCAACTGCTAGACCTTTCTAATCTTGCTTAGGCATCAAGACAGGAATGCTGTCTGCAACTACAATGGCATGCGTGGGTGACTCGGGCCAAACAATGTAACCATCACCACCTAGTATTCAGGTGTCAGGAGAAACAAGCATCATTGATTCTAGGCTCCAGGCCAGTATGAAGCTAATACTGGTTCCCACTTCCTGCTAGTATCAGAGGGGCTTCGGGTAGGGAAGGAGAGGCATCAAATGCGTTCCAGACATTTTACATTCATTCTGCATCACTGCTATTGATGTCAAGAAGGGGGCGCTTAGAGCTCTTCTTCCTGAACCGGTCCACGTCAGTCCGTGGATATGATCCGTCATCACACTCTTCAGGTCTTACACATGGTGAAATACCCATGAAACATTTGTTGAATGAACATAACTGTCTAAGAGCTAACTCTATCCATTTATTGCTGCCTGAGAATCTTGTTTGTTCTTGGCAATAAAGTATATTTGATCTCATAGTTTGGTTTCTGAGTCCTGAGGGTACCTCATGGCTGTGGGAATCATGTTAGGGCAGTAAAGGGCTTTAGAAGAGAAACCAGAAATCACAGCGCCTGGCTGCAGCTGAATATGATGCTGAGAGAAATTCCTAGAGGTAGGGCTCAGCCGATACCTGCAAGTATTTAAAGGGTTGTCATGAGGAGCTGGGTCTCAGGACACTCATCCTACGAGCAGGCCTGCTGGGAGCTGATCCAGGATGGGGGACCATTTCAGCTTATCAGAGAGAAGATCTGTCTAGTGACAGATCCTTCCACTGGGTTGGGCCCCTCCGAAGAATATTAAAGCAGAAGCTTGCCGATAAAACAAAGTGGGCAGTAGTAGAACCCAACAGTTTATGACTTCAGAATCAATGTAAACTGGGTTCAAAATTCAAAGGTGGATGCTGCAGCACTGCAGTCCCTTTTTGGAGCATCTCCAGAGGCCAGTGGAAGGAAATCCTCCTGGTGGGGAAAATTCTGAACAGTGCACCTGCTTGTGCATTTTGCCTGAAGGAAGAAATGGCCACAGATAAGAGTCTATACCCCTGTTGTATAGCACAGGGAACTCTACGTCACTTCACTATACAGTAGAAACTAACACAACATTGTAAAACAACTATACCCCAATTAAACAAAAAAAAGAGTCTATACCAATTTATAGGCTATGGAAAATGGTTTTGCTGGATGGTCAGGAACTTCGGAAGGAACACCACTGGAACACTGGTGACAAGGAGGTCTGGGAAAGAGGTATATTGATAGATTTCTCTGAATGGGCAAAGAATATGAAAACATTTGTATCTCATGTTAATGCTCATCAAAGGGTGACTTCAGCAGAGGAGGATTTCAGTCATCCTTTAAAGCTGAGGTGTGACCCATCCCGTGGGGACCAGTCCGGCTCCTTCTGCAGCCACCTCTGCCTTTGCCTAGTGGGTCACAGTGGAAGGGATGGAGGTCATGCATGGGCTCAGCAACATGGGCTTCCACTCACCAAGGCTGGCCTGGCTGCTGCTGAGTGCCCAGTCGGCCAGGAGCAGAGACCAACACGGGGTCCCAATATGGTGACCAACCAGTTACCTGGTGGCAGGCTGATTACACTGAACGGCTTCCATCATGGAAGAGGTAGTGCTTTGTTCTTCTGAAACAGACACTCTGAATATACATGTGCCTTCCCTACACACCATACTTCTACCATCTCCAGACTCTAGCAAAAAGAGCACAGGCTGCATCCTCTAAGATGAAAGAAATCATCAGATCAGTCTGGATGAGAGACAGAGGTTTCTGGCAAGTAGATCTCATGTTTAAGCCACCAGGAAGTTCACCAGATGCTCCTGCAACAGTTCAGGAAGTGCTTACCGTGTGCCCAGCCCTGAGAGGTAAACCAGGTAATTCCTGCCCTTGAGGAACTCACTCCTGGTATTAAGTGGGAGACAAATTCATAAGCAGGTACTTAAAATTCAGAGGCGCAAAGGTGGCAGCAGAGCAGCAGACAAGACGCCCTGGAATATCGAGGATCAGGTGTTACGTGGGATACACACACTGGCGTGGTAGTGGCAGAAAGTGCACCGCCCACTAGGCACTGGTAACACATCAACTGTCACATGAGTACTGGGTGAACTTCCCAGTTACTTAAACATCAGACCTCCTTGTGGGGGACCCTTGCCCCTCAGCCGGTCTGGGCTGTTGATCGTTTTGTATCAGAGGAGGCCGCTTCTGACAAGCACTGGCCCCTGCTTGCCTCCCCCTGTGACTACACCTCAGACCCCCGGAGGCCGTTGCTGGTTTTTCTCCCATCAAAACGGCGGCTACCCCAAAAGGCAGCCACCCAACCAGGTGTTTGTCCCTGGCTTCCCAATTAATCTGCTGGAGCTGGTCCCAGGCTCTTGTTTCTCAGTCAGTCAACAGGAATCACCAAGGGGCTTGTCAATATTACAAATTCCCAGGCTCTGTCCCCAGAAATCCTGATTAAGTAGGTCTGAGGTGGAAGCCTGGACTGTGTCTCTTTTTATAAGATCTCTTGATGATTCCAACTCAGGTGGTCTACACTTTAAAAACCGCTGACTTAAGCAACAGCACAATTCAGCATCTTAACTTCTTTCTTACGAGTGTCATTTCAACATACAATCAGGAGCAGATTAATGAGGTTACCCACCATCTACCTGTCTAAGATATTTTTCCTTTTTATGGGAGGCAGTTTCTTGGCCTCAAGATGAAGACATAATATTGGGTTAAGTTCTTTAGTGAGATCATTCTCCTATCAACCCACAGGTTTTCATTTTCCTCCCTCAAGGGCACAAATCTTGGGACTTCCCTGGTGGTGCAGTGGTTAAGAATCCGCCTGCTAATGCAGGGGACACGGGTTTGAGCCCTGGTCTGGGAGGATCCCACATGCCGTGGAGCAACTAAGTCCGTGCGCCACAACTACTGAAGCCTGCGCTCTAGAGCCTGCAAGCCACAACTACTGAAGCCCGCGTGCCTAGAGCCCGTGCTCCACAACAAGAGAAGCCACGGCAATGTGAAGCCCGCACACTGCAACAAAGACCCAACACAGCCAAAAAAATTAATTAATTACTTTTTTTAAAAAGGCACAGATCTTACAGGGGTAACAGCAAGCACCACAGTGAGAACAGGTGAAGCTTTTTAGAATCACCAAGCGTTTTCAGATGTTCTCTCATTTGGTGGCAGCCCCAACCTGAGCCATCCTACGACATTCCAATACAGAAGCCCTATCTATTTCATGTCTCCTCTCCTCTTCTGAGCCCAGAGAGCCCTCATAACCACCTGGTGAGGTGATGTCATCAAGAATTCACCCAGAAATTCAAATTATTCAGGATTTAGCCATTCTACACGTAGATAAGTAGAAAGGCTCAATTCCAGTCAAAGCAAATTGTTTTCATGACGGTGGTGGTGGTTATACAGCACTTTAAATTTTTTTATTGTGCACGTAACATAAAATTTACCATCTGAACCATTTTTAAGTGTACAGTTCAGAGGTATGAAGTACATTCACATTGTACAACCATGACCACCATCCAGCCACAGAATCTTTTCTTCATCCCCAGCCGGAACTTTGTACCCATTAAGCAGTAACTCCCCAATCCCTGTTCCCCACAGGACCTGGTAATCACCATTCAGCTTTCCATCTCTATGAATTTGACTACTCTAGGTGTCTCATATAAGTGGAATCGTACAGAATTTGTCATTTTGTGACTGGCTTATGTTGCTTATCACGTAGGGCCTTTTTTATTAAAATTTATTTATTTATTTATTTATTTATTTTTGGCTGCATTGGGTCTTCATTGCTGTGCATGCGCTTTCTCTAGTTGCGGTGAGCGGGGGCTACTCTTCATTGTGGTACGCGGGCTTCTCACTGCGGTGGCTTCTCTCACTGTGGAGCACGGGCTCAGGTGCGTGGGCTTCAGTAGTTGCAGCATGTGGGCTCATTAGTTGTGGCGCACAGGCTTAGTTGCTCCACGGCATGTGGGATCTTCCCAGACCAGGGCTCAAACCCATGTCCCCTGCATTGGCAGGCGGATTCTTAACCACTGCGCCACCAGGGAAGCCCCTCATATAGGGTCTTTAAGGTTCACGTATATTGTAGCATGTATTAGAATTTCCTTCCTTTTTAAGGCTGAACAGTATTCCTTTGTATGTTTACACCACAATAATGTTCCTCTGTATGTTTATATCACCCATCCATGGACACCTGGGCTGCTTCTGCCTTTCGGCTTTTGGCTACAGCAAATCATGCTGTTAGGAACACGGGTGGACAAATATCTCTTCAAGACCCCACTTTCAATTCTTTTGGGTATATACCAAGCAGTGGAATTGCTGGATTGTACGGTAATACTATGCTTAATGCTTTAAGGAACTGCCATGTGATTTTCCACAGCAACTGTAACATTCCTACCAACAGTGCACAGGGGTTCCAATTTCTCCACATCCTCACCAACACTTGCTTTCTGTTTATACAGTACTTTACAGTTTACAAATTATTATTAGCTCCACTTGACAGATATTTTTAAAAGGCTCAGAGATGTGACGTGACCTGCCCAGGATCACACAGTAAGGAGCCAGGCCGGAGCCTCCTAACTCCTGGTGCTACATTGTCCCCCTGCCACACAGCTACATGTGAGCACTGGTTCCAAATCCAGTCTCACTCTTTCCAGATGTGGGTCTTGCCCCACCATCTATAGAGCTCTCACCACTCACTCACTTGTCCATCCAGTGAATACTCACTGAGCATCTACTAGGAGCCAGGCCCTGCCCCAGGCCCTCTCAACAGCCCATGTAAATAAACCTGGATCCACCCAGAACCCCCAAGGGAGCCAAGACTGCCCAACAAAGGAATTCTACCCCACAGGGCCTGGCAGCTGCGATAACATTGTTCCTGGCTTATCGGCAGGCTGGGTGGATGGAGACCAGTGGTGCCCATGGCAGGAATCGAGGATGGAGGGGAAGAGAATGGTCTTGACACAAATAAGAAACTTGCCCAAGTGGGAGGTTCCTGGAACACTGCACCCAAGCACCCTCCTCTCCCTGGGAGCCAGGGAAATTGGCACATCCCTTCAGGGTCAGATCATGAGCTCCTAACTGCAGTGACAGAAAAGGGACTGAGATCTTTTGAAGCCTCCCAAATGCCAAGGATGAAGGGAGATGCTTTCATAGGTGTCTTCCCACCTAAACCCTTACAGAAACATGTAAGGTAGATATTGTTCTCTTTATAGGTGAAGAAGCAGGGGCTCAGAGAGGGTGAGTGACTTACCCAAGGTCACACAGCTCATGTATGGCAGAGGCAGGATTTGAACAAGATCTGTTGGCACCAAGGCCCTAATGTAGACTACCAACAATTCCATGCATTACTACCTGTCATTGTAAGAATCTGGGGGAAGACAGAATGATGTGGTTTTCACTGACCTGGCTAGAAAATGGCTCCATCCTTGTAAGCCTGGCTACCCAATCAACCAAACAAGTAAACCACAGAGGCAAGTTTTCACGGAAGAAAGTGAAACTCTGATGCTGTCAATTCCCTGGCCTTCAGAAGGTCACTCTTCCACCTTCCCTTTTCTCACTGAGTGATGATAATCTGAACCTCTGTCTCCTTGACAACAGAAGAGCCATACTTCAACAAGTGTCCCTCCCTGGTCTTTCTGGAAGTTCCCGAGGATCACCCACGTTGCACTAATCCACGCTGTGTGTGCTGCCACTTGGCACCTTGGCCGGATGCCCTTGGGTTCTCCCTTCCACCTCCTCCGGGTCTGTGCTCCCCATCCCTTACCATCTTGACTTAAGTGAGGCCCCTCCTTCAAGCCTCTAGAAATGGGCTGTCTCACTTTACAAAATTCAGCTGCCGAAACTATGGAACACAAAGGAAAACTTAACCTGGAAGTCGGACGCATCACAGCTGCTGGGTTCCATCAACCTTGACTCTCCAGGGAACCCCAAACTCGCCAACTCTTGTAACAGACCCTGGCGTGCCACTGTCTTACAAGGGCCTGGCCACGTCCCCCGGTGGATGGGGGTGGTGGGCGCTGGGCCGCACCCCCAGGTCCCTCAGGACTTACTCCCCAGCCTGGGGGCATCCCCGCTCAAGGCCCAGAGGGGGCCCTTCTGGAATGGCCCCGGGCAGAAGGGAGCTGCCCAGCCCCAGGGCATGCCCCACCCTCCGGAGGGGCCCACGTCCAAGGACCGGTCCATGCAAGGCCGGCTTGCCCGAATTCGGGGCAACTCTGAAGGGCCCCCCCGACCGCCGCCCCCGAGGGAATCAGCTGAGGCCTTCGTTGCAACTGCCCTGCAGCTCCAATCCCCCTCCCCACGGGCCTGCCGCCTCTGCTTCCTCCCAGGATGGACGGGATCCCCAGAGCCCCGCCATCCGTCCGCACACCACCACCCCCTGCCCCCCTCCCGCACCTGTCTCTAAATCTGGGGGCCTGGACTCACCTTGTGTCCGTCAGCACTCACTCCTGGGTGACCTCATGTTGCTTCCTGACCACCACCGACTTCCAACTTTGCACCCGCCTCTGAGCTCCAGGCCCCTCTCCAGCTGGGACATGTCCGATCAATGTAACAGACTCTCCAACTGAACTCCTGACCTCTGTCCCCCCCGCCCCCACCCGCGCCCACAACTCCCCTCTGCTCCCCACGCAGCACGTCACGTCTACTGTCTGGGTCACGTCACAGCGTGGCCACTTGCTCCCACTGCGCACACGGAGCCCCACCCCCTCTTCCCGGGGTCACTGCGGGAGCTCCCTCCTGGTCCTCCTGCTGCCCTCCTCGCCTCCCTGCACCTCTCCGAGCCTCTGCCAGACACAGCGCTCAGACTGATCCTTCTATAACTGCAAGTCACGTGACGGCCCTCCTCTATTCAGCACGCCCCTGGCTGCCATCTCACAGGTCCTGAAAGCCGAGCCCTTGCCGTGGCCTGCGAGGGGCACGCTGCACCCCTCCATCGCCCCTGCCCTGGTCCCCACTATTCAGTCTCCTCGTTGCTCCAAAGCCACACCAAGCACACTCCCACCTCAGGGCCTTTGCACTGGCTGTGCCCTCTGGCTGGAATTCCAGATCCCATAACTCGCTTCCTCACCTCTTTTAGGCCTTGGCTCAAATGTCACTTTCCCAATGAGGCCATCCCTGGCCTGCTACTTAAAACTGGACACCCCTTGGGGCTTCCCTGGTGGCACAGCAGTTAAGAATCCGCCTGCCAAGGCAGGGGACACGGGTTCGAGCCCTGGTCTGGGAAGATCCCACATGCCGCGGAGCAACTAAGCCTGTGCACCATAACTACTGAGCCTGCGAGCCACAACTACTGAAGCCCGTGAGCCTAGAGCCTGTGCTCCGCAATAAGAGAAGCCACCACAATGAGAAGCTCACGCATCACAATGAAGAGTAGCCCCCGCTCACCACAACTTGAGAAAGCCCACACGCAGCAATGAAGGTCCAACGCAGCCAAAAATAAATAAATAAATAAATAAATAAATTTATAAAAAAAAAAACTGGACACCCTGACACCACCCTCACCAACTCTGCAGCTCCCCAGTCCTACTTCCTGCTTTTGTGTTTCTTCACAGCACCTATTACTATCCAACACTTTAAATATCTTACTGTTTTGTTAAATATCTGTCTCACCACCCTATAATCAGGATATAGGATCCACGAGGACAGATTTTTGTCTGTTTTGCTCCCTGCTGCATGCTTAGCACCCTGAACAGAGCCTGGCGAATACCAGATGCTCCACGAATGAATGAATGCATAAAGGAATGAATGAATGACTACACAGTCAATATTATTATGCAGTGACTTCATCATCCCATTGTTCTGGACTCTGAGAAGATTTCTCAGATGAGTTTGTTTCATCTATGGAGCAAGAAAAGGAAAGGAAAGGAAAGACTACTAGTAATTTTTAAATATCAGTTTGTATGACTTTCTAGACTATCACACTTTGAAAAACAGAGGACCCTGGTCTCACAATGCCTCGTTACAAGGACAGCAGGAGGAAATTCACTGTGACCCTGAGGCTTAAATGCTCAACTAAGGATGTCTCCCCAGAAGCTGGGAATAAGGAAAGGTCTGTCCCCACGGGGTCGGAACACAGACGGGTGACAGCTCGAGATCCACCCCACGGCTACGACCCCAAAGGACATTTCTCACGGAGCTCTTTAGCAGATGCGCCACCTGGGTGCTTTATATCCCACCAGCCAGAACCAGCTTCTGTGGCCTGGCTGCCATATGCTCTCTGGGCTAGAAGCTGGGGGAGGTTTCCACCCCTGGCTCCTGGCACGCAAGGAGGACAGAGTGGGGTGTTCCCAGCAGAAGTCCCAGAATCTAACCTCACAGCACAAGGCGGCTGCTGCCAGCAGTTCCCTCCCTTCCTCCTTCCTTCCTACCTAGCCAATCCATCTGTCTCCACGACCAATTTGGAATTTTCAAAGGCCAATCTATTTGGCCACTTACATTTTCAAACACAAATTCAATGTGCCCTGTGAGGCGCCGCCAGCTTCCCAGGCCTCAGGACAGCTCCTGCCCCAGCCCGTGTGACCACAGAAGGGGCTTCCACCATCAAGGCTCTGGCTCCCGCCTGCACCTCCCTGCACGGCCCCAGCCAGGGCTGGGTAACAGCTGGCGGGGCAGGGGTCGTCATTGTTGGGGGTGAACACGTGTTGGCATCTCAGAAATCCTCTGGTCCTACCTCCCCACCGTACACGTGGGAAAACTGAGACCAAGAGAAGGGAAGGGACTTGCCCAGGGTCACGTGGCAGGGAGAAGCAAGCCAGCGACCAGGATTTCTTCCATGACAGATACGCCTCGCAATTCGCCCTGCGGTCCCCCAGACGTGAAGTGGCTTCTGCGGGCCACGCAGGGAGCTGGGAGCAGGGTGAGGCGCAGGAATCAGGTAGGTACCTTTCACTCATCATCAGTAACAAGCTCCGACCCTTGCAGACACCTTGGCAGGTGCTGGAGCCATTAAGTAACAGCAGACACATCCAGGTGCCTCCCGCAAAGCCGAAAGTGGCAGAAATGATTTCTCCTTCACCCACGATGTTGGGCTCCCATCTTACGTCAGCTGGAGACACAGTCCTGAGGAAGGACAGACGTGCGGCCACGACTCTAATCTAACTGCCTTCCTCCCCAGGCCAGCCCCTCCCTCCTCGGCCTCTTCTGGCCCCATTGCTCCACACCATCCCCCCCACCCCACGCCCACCCCGCGGCCACACACACTGCAAACCTCTAGTTTTCCTCATCTCCTGCCTCTCTTCGCCCCCGACGCCTCCTGCCCATCTCTCCTGCCCCATCTCGGCCACGCCTTCCTCATCCTGGCCCCCACCACCCCTCCTCCCTGGGGCCTGGGCCCCCGCTCACCTGCTCCGCAGCGCCAGCCCGGGAGCCGTCTAAACCATGCGCATGCGCTCCGCGGTGACCCCAAGGGTAGAGGTAACCGGTCCACCGCCAGATCCTGGAAGGGAAACCGAGTGATCAGACGACCCTGAGTAGTTTAGGGTCTGGAGAATGTGGCACAAGACTCTTCCCTTTTCCTACTAAGTCACCCATCCAGCCCACCTCAGCCCCTTCTCCCTGGTCCCCCCCACCCCCGCCCTGCACCACTACCTCCCTGACACCCCGCGGTCTCAGGTGCTCTAGGAAGGGCTCAGCAACCTTCTGGATCTGGAATGTAAATGGCTTCACCGGCTCTAGATTCCTCCATATAAAACAACCACAAGGCCAGCAAACCTTTGTGTCACTAATAGCGGCCGCGCTCCATAGCATAAGCTCCACGCTTGTAACATCTACCAAGACTCTGTCTTTTTCTCCTACTGACGGGAGTCCCTCTCCCTGCAAGGAAGGATGGGAGAAAGGGGGAAAAGAGGGGGAAGGATTGGAAGTTCCTTCCTGCCACACTTCAGTCTGAATAAGTTTCCTGCTTCAAATCTTCTATGGCTCCATATCACCCACAGAATAGAGTCCACATTTTCAATCCGTCTCCCAAGAGCTTTCCCAGCTTTATCCTTCACACTTTGCCCTGACCCACTCATGCCCTGAGTTCTCGGCCACGCTACACTCCCTACATGCCCCCAACAGCCAAGCTCAGTCACAACACCAAGACTTTGTACATGCAGATCCTTCCAATCCTAACATTCTCCTCCTCCACTCTCTGCCTGTCAGACTCCTGCTCATCCTCCAAGGACCATCTCAGATGCCCCCTCCTCCAGGAAGTCACCCTGATTTCCCTGGGCAGAACCAACTGTTCTATCCTCTGTGTCTCCACAGGGCCATTATTTATGGATATGAGCATGTGACTGCCTCCCTGACACCCTGGGACATCTCCCTGAGGTGTGTGTGGGGGGGTGCCAAACTGGGTATCACTTCCAGAATGGCCATCCTGAGGCTCGTCCATGGCACCTTGCTTCCAAACATCAAACCTGACTTAGAGAAAGAATCCACAAAGAAAATTCAGGACAACAGCCACAGGAATGGACAAGGCTGAACACATTTGTGGGTCTAAATTAAGACCCACAAATGGAGATTTAGGGCCATACAATTCAAAACCTGGACCCCTGGAGGGGTTCAGCCTTAATCACAGACCTCAGAGCAGGAAGGGGGGACTTCAGATACCCATTGCTCCAAACTTCTCACTTATTTGCCCCTTTTATTTACCTTCTCTATCTATCTACCTATTTATCTATCTATCTATCTATCTATCTATCTATCTATCTATCTATCTATCTATCTATCTATCAAGGAAATACCCTGATGCTGTGGAAAAAAATCAAACCTACAAAAGATTAAAAGTTAAAAATTAATGGGCCCGCCCCACACATGAAAAAATACTCAACACCACTAATCATCAGGGAAAAGCAAACCAAAACCACAAAGAGATATCACTTTACACCTGTCAGAATGGCCATTATTAAAAAGACAATAAATAACAAGCATTGGCGAGGATGTGGAGAAAAAGAAACCCTTGTGCACTGTTGGTAGGAATGGAAATAGGTGCAGCCACTGTGGAAAATGGTATGGAGATTGCTCAAAATATTAAAAATAGAACTACCATATGATCCAGCAATTCCATTCCTGGGCATTTATCCAAAGAAAATGAAAATATTAATTAGTAAAGATATATGCACTCTACGTTCATGTCAGCATTATATACAATAGCTAAGATATGGAAGCAACCTAAGTGTCCACTGATAGATGAATGGATAAAGAAGACGTGGTAAACATATACAATGGAATATTACTCAGCCATAAAAGAGAATAAAATCTTGCCATTTGCAGCAACATGGATGGACCTAGAGGGTATTACGCTCAGTGAAATAAGTCAGACAGAGAAAGACAAATACTGTATTCTTTCACTTATATGTAGAATCTAAAAAACAAAAGAAATGAGCAAACATAACAAAACAGGAACAGTTATAGATACAGAGAACAAACAGGTGGTTGCCAGAGGAGAGGTGGTTGAAATAGGTGAAGAAGATTAAGAGGTACAAACTTCCGGCTGCAAAATAAATGAGTCACGTGAGTCACGGTATGAAATGTACAGTGAGGGGAACATAGTCAATTACTAAGTAATGTCTTCGTAATATCCTAACTAGACTTATGGTGGTGATCATTTTGAAATGTATAAGAAAAAAATCACTATGTTGTGTAACAGGAACTAACATAGTGTTGTAAGTCAATTATACCTGAAAAACAAACAAGCAAACTCACAGAAAAAGAGATCAGATTTGTGGTTTACCACAGGCAGGGGATGGGGGGAGGGGGAACTGGATGAAGGTGATCAAAAGATACGAACTCCCAGTGATAAGATAAGTACTAGGGATGTAATGTACAACACGATAAATACAATTACCACTGCTGTAGGTTCAATATGAAACCTGTTAAGAGAGTGTTAAGAATCCCATGAGTTCTCATCAAAAAACACTTTTTTTTCTTTAATTCTGTATTTGTATGAGATGATGGAGGTTCACTACGCTTATTGTAATAATCATTTCATGGTGTACGTAAGTCAAATCATTATGCTGTACACCTTAAACTTATATACAGTGCTGTATGTCAATTGTATCTCAACAAAACTGGAAGAAAAACAAAGAAAAAATTAATGGTCCCCACCTCCAATGTCCATATATAATTTATATATAGATCTGCATATAAATGTACGTGACCTTAGAGCTTTTATTATATTTTTACTACACGAGATACTATAAATATTGCTCAGCACCTTTTATTAAAAGCAAAATATATCATGGATCTCCTTCTGTGTCAGCATACAAAGTTTTACCCTGTTCATTTTTTTAGTGTTGTAGCAAATTTTACATTTATGTACACTTACCAGGGTTAAGTCCAGGTACCGGGCTTGATACCAGTAACAGAGAAATGACTGAAATATTGTTCATGAGTCTTTTGCTTTTATTGTTAATCATTTTTAGTTGGGCAGGTTTTTTTCTTGCTGTAAATTTAATTGAAATAGAACACACACCATAATAAGGCACAAATTTAAAACACACAGCTCAGTGAATTTTCACAAAGTAAAGGCACCCATGTGACCAACCGTCCGTTCAAGGACAGAACGTGAGCAGATCCCAAAGCCCTCTCGTGCCTCTTTTTGGTAACCACTCCCCTGACTTGTAACACCAAAGCTCAGTTTGCCTGTTATTGAACTTTATACACTTGAATTTATACGATAGGGACTTAACATTGGTCATCTCAGGCTGCCGTCACACTAGCCCGGTGGCTTACACAACAGACATTTATTTCCCCCAGTTCTGGAGGCTGGCAGTCCGAGATGTGGGTGGCAGCATGGTGGGCTCTGGTGAGGGCCCTCTCCCTGGTGTGCAGACATCTCCGCTGTATATTCACACGGTGGAGAGAGAAGGGGGGCCAGCTCTCTGGTCTCATCCTTCAAGGGCACTAATCCCATCATGGGAGCTCTAACCTCATGACCTCATTGAATACTAATCACCTCCTCAAGGCCCCACCTCCAAATACCATCACATGAGCATGGCTGGGGCTTCCATGAATGGATCTGGGCCTCTTCTGTGTCTGGCTTTTTTTTAAATTATTTATTTTATTTATTTATTTGGCTGCATCCGGTCTTAGTTGTGGCGCTCGGTATCTTCGTTGCGGCGCAGGGGCTTCTCTCTAGCTGTGCTGCGCGGGCTCTAGAGCACCCGAGCTTAGTTACCCTGCGGCATGTGGGATCTTAGTTCCCTGACCAGGACCCGTGTCCCCTGCATTGGAAAGCGGATTCTCAACCACTGGACCACCAGGGAAGTCCGTGTCTGGCTTCTTTCACACAACATTACACTTGTAAGAATTATCCCTGGCATCTCAGCCCCATCCATTTTTAACATTTCATTGCATCCCGTTGTAGGAATGTACTGTGATGTATTCAACCATTCTCCTCTTGATGGACTCCCAAATTGTTTCCTGTTTTTTGCAATTACGAAAAGCATTGTGATTTTTTAAAAATCCTTATACGTATGCCTGCATTGGCGTGCTTCCACACGGTAAGTGATTAGAAATAGAACTGTTGTAACTACCTCATTTCACACACAGATGCCGGGGCTCAGGGGGAAAACGTGAACACCTCAATGTTTCAGTGGGTGACCCCCCCAAGTTCACCGTGGGTGACCTCTCCAAGGTCACACTGAGTGAGTAGTCTGTCCAAGGCCACAGTGAGTGGTCTGCCCAAGGTCACAGTGAGGCAATGGCAGAGGCAGAGCTAGCAGCACACTTCCCTGACCTCCCATGCCTGCCCCATGAGTCCACACAGTCTCTATGGACTTCATTTCATTGAAAATATTCACTTGGAATTAGTTATGCACAGAAACTTCTTGGAATCCCAAACATGCCTCAGGCCAGTTTTCTGACTGACACTAGAGCTGACAGCTCAGAGAGAAAACACTGCTGTTCCTTTGTTAAAAGCAAATCAGGCAGCCGAACAGTACAACTTCTTAACCATTTTGCATTTGTCGGACTTAATGCTTGACAGGTTCTAAAGCAAAAGACTTGGATCTCTGATTAATGGTAGGGGTTGAGGAGACAAACAGACATAGACAGAGATTCTGAAAGTTCACTGTGTTCCTTTTCAAGGTCAGGACACTGGGGGATTTTTCAGATTTTTCCTTCCCCTCGCACCACTGTGGAGAAGGGGAAATTGAATTTCCAAAGGATATTTTTCTAACTAAACATAAACCTGTGCCACTATAAAAACAGGGTTGTTGGTTTTTGTTTCTTATTTTAATAATAATTTATGTCCCATTTCAGCAATGGTCAAGGGAATAAAACTTTAAGAGAGAGAGAGAAAGACTGGATTAGTGCAAATCTCAAACCAAGTACACAACTCAAAAGGCTTCATATTCAGACTCAGAACTGAGAAGTTCACATCTCTGGCAACACACACCCTCACCCTTTCTCATCTCCTACAGCTCATTTCCCATCCACAAGTCTAATGGGAAAGGGAACAAAAGGTCCGACCCAGGACAAATGTTAGTATTTATTCCAACACCACCTGGGAAACCTCCTGGAACTCACTGCCGCCATCCCTGTCCTGAGTGCCAGGGTCCCTCTGTTCGGGCAGCAGGGCTCTGCTGCTCAAGAGGGAAGGCATCTTCCCTCCGTTCACTGGGAAGACACCATTCCAAAGCTTCCGAGAAAAACGAACTGGTTCCGGGAGCTGTGGAATGGTGCATGCAGACCAAGGCGGTAAGGAGTCTCCTCTGGAAAATACGGGGAAGCGGGGGATGCAAAGAGCCGGCCCCCTGGTGATCCTGCCATCCTCCGCCTCCTCGCAAGAGCAAAAGCAAGTAGACGAACCAAAGTTTGGATCTGAACTTTAAACGTGACCCCAGCAGGTTCTGTCCTCCTGCTCTGGGCTTCAGTTTCTCTGCTTGTGAGGTGAGGCTTGGCTAGTCCAGGAAAAGGGGACCTCTAGAAACTGCCCCCTCTCTCCCTAAAAATGTATTATACAGACCAGAGGTAGGAGAGAAATAAAAAAGACTGATCAAGCTGAAGTTTGATGCAGAGTGTCTTTGGGACCATACTGGCACAAAGCCTGCTTGTTGACGGATCATTTCAACTCCCAGGCTCTCAGCTCCCCTGGACCAGCAACAGGCAGCCACTGCCCGGGACTCAGGGATGGAGAAACAGCTTCTCCACAAACAGTGATCACGCCCCCACCATGGCCCTGCCTGTGAGGAACTAATGTGATAGAAAGGAGCGGGGGCCAGGTGCCTCACATGCATCAGCTCATTGAGATCTCACTACACTCTAGTGAGGTGCGAACTACCATTATCCCCATTTTAGAGATAAGGAAACTGAGGCACAGGGAGAGAACTGACTTGATCAAGTCCTGCAGGTGGGAAGTGGCAGAGTATGACTTGAATATGGGTTTCTCTGACTCTCACAACCTTCTCATTCATAGGATTTACCATCCTGTTTTATTTTTTTATATATTTATTTATTTATTTTTGGCTGCGTTAGGTCTTCATTGCTGAGCGGGCTTTCTCTAGTTGCAGCGAGCGGGGGCTACTCTTCATTGTGTTGCGTGGGCTTCTCGTTGCAGCGGCTTCCCTTGTTGCGGAGCACGGGCTCTAGGCACGCGGGCTCAGTAGTTGCGACTCGCAGGCTCTAGAGCACAGGCTCAGTAGGTGTGGCACACGGGCTTAGTTGCTCCGCGGCATGTGGGATCTTCCCGGACCAGGGCTCGAACCCATGTCCCCTGCATTGGCAGGCAGATTCTTAACCACTGCGCCACCAGGGAAGTCCCACCATCCTGTTTTACAATTGCTTCCCTCCTTATCAAGATTCTTTGGTACAGGCTAATGTATCTCCACATCTCTAACACTGCACTCTATAAGTATTTATTGAATGGGTGCATGGATAGATGGGTGGATGAATGGGTGGATGATGGGTGAGTGGGGTACATGGGTGGACAGATGGATGGATGGGTGGATGGGTGGGTACATGGATGGATAGATGGGTGGCTGGCTAGGTGGACGGATGGATGGATGGATGGATGGATGGATGGATGGATGGATGGATGGATGGATAGGTGGGTAGATGCATGGATGGGTGGATGGATGGGTGGATGGGTGGGTAGATGGGTGGATGATGGGTGGATGGATAAATGGATGGATGGGTGGGTGGATGGATAAATGGATGGATGGGTGGGTGGATGGATAAATGGATGGATGGGTGGGTGGATGGATAAATGGATGGATGGGTGGGTGGATGGATAAATGGATGGATGGGTGGGTGGATGGATAAATGGATGGATGGGTGGGTGGATGGATAAATGGATGGATGGGTGGGTGGATGGATGGATCTGCAGATGGATGATGGTTGGATGGGAGGATCGATGATGCTTGGATGGATGGATTGATGATGGATGGATGGGTGGGTGGACAGATGAATACTTGACCCTGGTGCAGTAAGAAATCATTGAAGGTTTGAGGGCAGTGGAGTGATGTAAAGCGACATAAAGAAACACAAGATTCAGCTTCTACCCTCAAGCAGCCTTTAATCGAGTTGGGAAGACATGGCATGGACACTTGAAATGTCTCTTAACACTGAGAGGCCACTTTCACTGAGGTGCTCTATACTTACAGACAGTGGATGTGACAGGAGATCAGATGGGAGGGACCCCATGCTGCGCTGAGTAGGGATGAAATCAGAGAAGGCTGCCTGGAGGAGGAGGGGCTGAAGCTGGGCACTGAAGGATGAGAAGAATTAGATGCATGGGGAAGAGGAGGGAACAAGGGAAGAGGAGGGAACAAGGGAAGACTCCAAAGACCACACTGCTACATCTGCTCCAGATGTCTGTATGCTGGCAGACCATCCAGCTACATCCTACCAGGAGGTGGGTCCAGAAGGGAGGGAGGGAGGGGAAGGGAAAGAGGGAGGGAAGAAAAGAAAAAGAGAGGGAAAGAGAGAGAGGGAGAGAGAAGAGGTTATGAGGAAGGAAAAAAGAGAAGAGGGAGGGAGAATGAAAGGCAAGACTTCTCTAGGGTAACCCAGAGGATTCAGCTCTGCAGGTTTCTGACCCCAGGCCACCCCCCGCCCCGACCCGAGCTCATTGGAGATTCAGGCATGGTGACTTGCTCACCCTCGGGTGTGCAGGGGTTCTGGGCTGACATCAACATGCTGCTGGCACTAGCTAAATCTCTTTCCATCCACCCTGCTTTCACGGCCCTCCGTGGCCAGGAGCACAAGCATTAGTTTCTGTGTAAAAACTCCCAGGCACGAAGGAGCCACTAATGCGAGGTCTGGGTCAGGGGAAGACCAGGACAAAGGTCAGCTCCCCGGCTCCTCCCCATCCTCGTCCCCTTAAGTGTGGACAGGCAGTGAGGGAGGCAAGAGGGGCACCCACCATGCAGCCAGCTGCCTGGGGCCAAACAGCTTCCTAGCTGATTAACCCTGGGCAAGTGACTTAATCTCTCTGAGCCTTGGTTTCCACATCTGAAAAATGGGGCTATTCCTCATAGAAGTATGACAGGATACCTCTGTGATATTACAAGATAAGACATGCCGCATGTAAAGCAGTCAGCACAGTGCCTGAGACCCAGAAGAATCTAAGTGGAAGACATTGCTATTTGCAGTAGTATTGCTTTTATTCATATTAGATTAGGGGATGAAACTAAAGCCTATTGCTTCTTGCCTGATGCCTTCAGAAACCCTCTGAGTGAGAATCCTGGTCTCCTAGTTCCGGCTGAGAGAAGGTGGGGGTGGGCCACTCTGGGACTTTCTGGGACACCTGGCCTCCCTGCCAGGGAAACTGGTCCCCAAGGGGCCCAGCGGTTTGCTTCCCACTGACGCTTACAGGAGACCAGCCAGCCTGCGCTGGCGACTGGCTCGGGCTGCCAGGCCCGGTGGGGCTGGCTCAAGGACTTTGTGATGCATTCTTGGGCCCCCCAAGGTAAAAATAGTTTTGCTTTGTTAGGCTGGGTGGTTACACACACTTTGGCCTGACGGCCTGGCAGCCTGCCCGCTGGAAAGGCAAATGCCAGACTATTTCAGGCTGTAAAAACAAGCCCCCGCCAGGCCCCAGTGTCAAGCCCCCAGAGAACGGTAATAATAGCCCACTAGCTCATTCTTTCAGGCCAGAAAAAAAAAGGAAAAGAAAGCTCTATGGCTTCATGATTCCTCCTTCTGTTACCCACAATCACAGCAGCCAAAACCACTACAGACAATGCACATGACCTTCAAAGCCATGTTCCCCAAACAAAATGAAACACAAAAAGGTAGCAGGAGGAATCATCATCTTCATCATCTTCCAACAATTTGTACACACAAAGCACTACAATAGGAATGTTGCTTTCATTCCATCATCCTTTCACGGCAGCCCTAGGGGGTATCTATTACAAGCCCCATTTTCTAGAAAAGGAAAAGGAGGCTCAGAGAGGTGAAGCAACTTGTGGAAGGTCACACAGTGAATAATCAGTGAGGCTGGATTCAGGTCTGCCTGACTTGGAAATCTATGCTCCTTCCTTCAGCCTGACTTTCATTGGTTTTCTTTGTTTTAAGTAAGAAACTCCACTGCAACATTTTCAAAGGCTTTCTGGTGCCTTCGAGATAAATTTCAAACTCCTTAGTGCGGCCTTCAAGGCCCCATGAAGTCTGGCCCCTCCTACTTAGCAGCATTTGTGTTCCCCCCAAATTCATATATTGAAATCCGAAGCCCCAATGTGATAGTGATAGGAGGTGGAGCCTTTGGAAAATGATTAGGTCATGAAGGTGGAGCCCCCCCTGATGGGATCAGCGTCCCATAAGGAGACACCAGACAGTATCCTATTCCTAGTGAGGACACAGCCAGGAAGAGGGCCTCACCAGACACCAGATCGGCCAGTGCCTTGATCTTGGACTTCCCAGCTTCCAGAACTGTGAGAAATAAATGTTAGTTGTTTAAGCCACCCAGTCTGTGGTATTCTGTCATAGCAGGCTGAGCTAAGACACCATCCTTCGCTGCCCAGCTCCAGCCCCACCTCCTCCAGGCAGCCTTCTCTGATTTCTCCCAGCCCAGAGCAGGGTGAGCCTCTTCCTGTCTGACTGCCTATCACAGCTGCTGTGTGTGTACTGGGCACCTCTACAGAGGTGGTCTTTGGGGGTTAGAGATGTCACATGTGCAAGTCCTGTCCTCCCAGGTGGACTGGGAGCTGTTGGAAGGCAGAGGTTGCATCTGTGCTTCTGTCCCCATCACTCCCCTGTCCCCAGAACTTCAATGGCATAGGGTTATATTCACCCCTCTGTCCATGCATCATCCAGCCATACATTTATGCATTCACTCAACAAACATCCATTGTGTGCAGTGTGAGAGAAATGGAAATCAACTAGACACCTACAGTCAGAGGGGAGAGTGGGGGGAAGGAGGTAAGGGAAACGCAGCCGATCAAGGCCACGGAAGGGGAAGCACAGGGGTCCTGGGAGTCTTTCCAGGGATGGGTTACCTGAGTGGACTTTACAGGAAGAATGGAGATTAACTAGGTGAGACTAGGAGACCATTCTCCGGCAGGCCTCACGACAGTTGCTCCAGGGTATGACCTGAAGTCCTCATCCCTGTCAGCCACTATATCAGTCACGTCCCGACAGGGAAGACAGGCTCACTCGAGTAAGATCATAGGAGAAGTGTGTGTTCTCATGGGGACAATTAACCACAAAGGGGCAGGTGGGGGAACCACATGGTCGGTGTGGTCACCTGGCTAGTTGTCATGGAGCAGTTACCACCCACTAGGCCTGAAAGGGTGAAGACAAGGAGAGTCCAGAGAAATCCAGGAGCAGAGAGGTGGATAGAAGCCCCAGGAGAGGAACAGTGACTTATGCCAAGCAGAGCCATACCAACCTCACTGTCCTTTCACCTCCTGATCTCCCACTGGTACCTCACATCGGCCAACCCGGCTAGAGCAAGGGAACCGGCCAGCCTCCCACGGCAGACAGCAGGGTGGAGAAGGGCAGAGGGTGACTCGAGAAGGGCAGAGGGTGACTCGAGAAGGGCAGAGGAAGCTGTCCAGCCCAGCCACCCGAGCATCCCTGATGGCTGTCCCCTGAACCCACCTTGGCCTTCACACCTCCAGCCCTTTGCTCACTCTGTTCCCTCTGCCTGGAACGCCCTTGCCCAGCTTCCAAGCCCATCAAATCCTCTGCCTGCTTCAAGCCACACTCACAGGCTGTATCCTCTGAAAGTCTTTTCCTTTCCTACTCAGAAAGCATCCATCTTTTAGTGCTTGTATTATTCTCTCAGGGGCCTTTTTCCCCCCACCCCCTGTAAGGGCAGGGGCTGCGGCTGATTTGTCTTTAAAATCCTGAATCTTTGCCTCCTCTGAGTCATGAGCCTGGAATCTCTCAAGAACTGTGAAAGGCCTGAGATTTGCCCTATTTGCCCAGCTCACAAGTTAGCCTGCCAGTTTCACGGATGCTGGCAAAAGACAGGAGACTCCTGGATCAGAGACAAAGAGCTGTATCACTCACAGCAGTAGCGGTAGCTGGACAATAAGCGTTCTTGCCCCAGTTTCCTGAGCCCCAATTCCCACAGGACCACATAAAGAGAACCGTGTAACACCTGTACACGTGGTGGGTTACATCACAGGAGAACAACGCTGAGCTAAGGGAACCCAAATATTTTAGAGTGGGCAGTAAGCTCTCTGTTCCAGAGGAAGACTCTCTCTCTTCTCGCAAGGATGTCTGCTACACAAACATCCTGGTAGAGGTAGTCCAGAATAAAGAACAGACAGGGAAGCACCAGACATGGGGAAACACCAGAGTCCATTGGAGAATCATCTCCCAACAGAACCTGAGAGGTACCTACTGACTGTGATAGGCCTGCCCTTGGTCTCACTCTGCCTTCCTGAGAGCAAACATCAGGACTGAGTATTCATCAGCGCCCTGACCTGGTCCCTCCTAGAGATCCCTTCCAGTGGATGCCAGGACTCGCAGTGATATTACCAAGAGAAACTGGGAAGGAGTTGGTGGGTAATACGGAACCTTACTGGTTCCCCCAAACCCATGGGACCCTCAGGCATGCATGGGGGTGGGGAAGGGAGGCAGGATCAAGGAGAAGCAAGAGAGCAGGCTGGGTCCAGTCCTGCCTCTTACCAGCTGGTGCCTATGCAAGTCCCAGAATTCCCTTCTGGGCCTCATCTTTCCCATCTGTAAGAGGGGTACAATAATAGGAACTAGTTCACAGGGTGGTTAGAAGGATGAAACGACTTCATTCCTGTGACGTACTTAGGCCGGCACTTAGTAAGTACCATATGTCTCAGCAAAACAGAAAGAAGGAAAGAAGCCCAGAAAAGCAGAAGGAGAAGGCTGGCCACAGGGACCAGACTGCCTGGCTCTGCTCTGGAACGGGAAGCAGAATCACAGCTGTGACGTGAAAGGTAAAGAACATGATTACTCACCCACCCTCTTCCCCAGGCTCCGACCGGCACTCAGGTGGATGTAATTTCCAACATCACTGAGTCTGGTCTCCATCCGCCTCTTCATTCACAGACGGGACGTGACGTGACAACATCCATGTGGCTGAGGATGGATGGCTCCAGGCTCCATTGCTTGGGACAAATTACTACCCACTAGAAAACAGAAATGAATAAATCATGTTGGAATCTTCAAACACAAAATAAGTACTGTGCTACTATTCTTAGTCTCATTTAGAAATTGATTTGCTCTCTTCAGCAGCCAAGCTATGGACCAAATCATTGGAAGATCATAATGGCATGAAGGAAAACAGCCACTACCACAGACACAGTATGCTAACGAACATGCCAGGCCCTGAGCCGGGGCTTTGCAGTGCGTCTCCTATCTGATATTTACCAACGACCCCAGGGACAGCCATGATCATCATTATCCTCATTTGACAGATCAGAAAGCTAAAGCTCATGGAGGTGAAATAACTTGAACTCAAGTTCTAAGCTCAGATGTAAACCCAGGCCTCCCGACAGGGCCACACTGTTACACTGCTACAAGGAGCCATGGGAAGCACCGCTCCCCGCACTTTTGATGTACAGAGGAGCAGCAGTCTGCAGAATAGCAATGCCATGTGCTGAGTCCGAGAAAGTGCCTGCAACCAAAACTCATAACTCTGGGTCCAAACTTCTGTCCACCTCCCCCTGCTCCCATTGTTTGCTCTCTGATAGCTTCATCGGTAATTTATGAGAAAGAAACACAAAACAACATAAAATGCAGAGAAAATTACGAAGGTGGGGATGGAGCAGGAAAACCACAGCAGTGTGGCCGCAAGGGCCGTTTCCAATTCAGCCAAGTCCAAGAATTCCGCGGTCAATTAGAGCAGTGATGTCCACCAGGGGGCGCTATGAATCTGAACTGATTAGAGCCTCAATCCAAAGTCACCGGGATGCCCTCGCCTTAACAAGGGTTTCCCAAGGAGTACCGCTGGAGATAAGACGACGTAACTGTAAAAGGCACACAGATGAACTCGCAAACATTTTTAATAATTATGCATCTTCTAAGAACATTTCGTTTTCTTCTAAATGCACTTGGCAAAGGAGGGATTTGCTTTCTGCCTGGGTATCAATATTTTCCTTGATTAGAAAGTGAGGGATCCTTTGGCTCTTTAACTTCCAAAACATAGCTTCTAAAGGAAGGAAGTGAAGAATCAGATTATTTCATAAGCTCTTCTGGCCCTGTTAACGCAAGTATCTGCTGATCAGGGTGTCCTGCTGGAGGTTCTTGGTAGGTCATGGAGCCCCTTGGCTGCTGCTACCTCAGAAAGCACTCACAGGTCTGCATTTCTATGAGGTGAGAGAGATGGAGAGCCCGTGTGGGTTGTTTTGCAGCTCCTGAAAAATGAAACTAGGCAGAGGGGCATGAGGGATGTTACATCTTCTAAGAGCCTCACATTTTTCTCGGCAATTTTGGGTCATGGAATGCTTGTCCATTGGGAGCAGGCCGCCATGTTGCACAATTCCAGGGCCACAATTCCCATCACAGTCTTCATGAACTAAGTGTCCCCCTTCCCCTGCAGTTGTGGATAGCACAGCCATACTTGGGGGCCCTGATTGTAAGTATTCATTCATCCAACCACTCATTCATTAAACAGTATTTCTGAGCAACTACTTTTTGCCAGATGCTATGGTCAGCCCTGCTTTTAAAACAACGTAGAGCCAAAAGTGCCACGTTCCAGGGGCAGGAGCGTGGGGAAGGGGGGAAACAGTTTTGAATGGGGTTAATGCATCCCATTTTGAGAAACCGAGCATTCCCATTTCATGGATGAGGAAACTGAGATCTTCAGAAGCGATTTGCACACTAAGGATGACACACCTAGAAAACAGCAGAGCTGGACTATAGCCCATGTGTCCCAGCTCCTCCCCGTGCTGTGGCCTCCATCCCAGGTTGCCCCCCAGTTGGCCACTGACTCTCACAATGTCTCTAACCTGCAGGAAGGAGCCAAGATCATCGCTCCCATTTCACAGAAGAGCAAATTAAGTCATCCAGAAGACAACCTAGACAGGTTATCAAGATCAACATCCATCCAACTCTGAAACATTTCTCAAGAAAGACAGCTCCACCACTCCTCTCCCCACTCCTTCTCCATCGGATTTTCTGCTCCACGTTCAACTGCGGGAATTCTTCTGCGTCAATGCTCTGGACCATTTATTGTCAAAAAGGTGAGACGCTGACTGCAAGCACTTCAGTTTGGGTGCATTTCAGTTGCCACAACAGGAAGAGGAAAAAAAGAAGAAGAAAGAAAGAAAGATGAACAAGAAAAAGGCATTGGAGGGGAGGGAAGATGATGAAGATGAAGGAAAGGGGGTGAAGGGGGGGAGAAGAAAGGAGAAGCAAGGGAGGGGGAGGAAGCGGGAGGGAGGGTGTCCTGCTAACAAGGACCACGGTCATCTATCAATTTCCCATTCTAAGGATCCAGAACAGCCAGAGACGTTGTGTCCATCAGCACTGTCTGTTCAAACAGGAGGGTTTTCACTCTGCAGTTTCCATCCTTCAAGCCTTGGCCTGAAATCGAAGTTCAATGCAACTTTCACAACATTCCCCAGTTAAGGGAAAAGCCACTCTGACTTAGAGACAAATCTTAGCTAAGAAAACAAAAAAAGAATCTTACTATCAAAGAATGTCAGAGTAGGGCAAGATCACAGAGATCCCTACGGGAGCCCTCTCAGCTTCCAACCCATATGCCCTTTCCATTAAACAACCCCCCAAAAACAAACCAAAAAACACCTGGTTCCTTTAATGTCACTTGAAATCTCTAAACAGATTAAATATCATTACTAAAAACAAAACAAGGCTATGGCAATTTTAGATCAAAACTATTTTTCCCTGCAAAGAAAACAGAATCTTTATTTTATTCACATGCTATCAATCTGTTTGCCTGTTCCAGCTTTTCTCTCTTGGGTCAAAAGTGGCAACTAAATCTTCACCAAGATCCTTTTCAACATCCAGGCTGTTGCATGCCATTTTTTATGTTGACAAAAATGGGAAACAACATACACCAATTGCTGACTTGTTTCCAGAAAATGAGAGAGAAAATTTCCTCCACCCCACAAAATCTTTAAAGTCAATTTGATGTCCGTTGTCTTGGCCACTAAGTCAAGCCTGAGTTCCAATAACACCTCTGGGAGACCTGGCAAAGACTGAATGCTGTTGAGAATGGGGCTCCTTATAGAGTTTCGAATGTGCTCTTCAGCCACAGTATCAGAAAAAAAGTGTACAGTTGGCCCTTCATATCTGCAAGTTTTGCATCCACAGATTCAAACAACCACGGATCAAAAAAAATTTTTTTATTTCCAGAAAGTTCCAAAAAGCAAAACTTGAATATGTCACACACTGGCAACTAAATTGTAGCATTTAAATTGTATTCGGTATTATAACTAATCTAGAGGTGATTTAAAAGATGATTTATGGGAGGATGTGCATAGGTTATATGCAAATACTATGCCATTTTATATAAGGGACTTGAGCATCAGTAGATTTTGGTATCGGCCAGGGATCCTGGAACAAATGCCTTGTAGATATCGAGGGACAACTGTATAAACTGAATTCACCCTGCAGACACATTCAATGAAATGTTTTCTTTTTCCTTAAAAGCAAGAACGTCACCGAATCTAAACACTAAGAAGAAAATTTTACCACCAACATAATATACCTGCAGACAAATTTTGGCTATAATTTCTTGACATATGAAATACTAAGAAATGAGGTAGATGTTTATTTCTTAAAGTTTCACAGATCAAAGTATTCAGAGCTTCACGTACGCCAAGTATCTTAGGTGGGGCTCCCAAGAAGCAGACCCTCGGTGAGGAGGCAGGGCCAAGGGGTTTATTAAGGAGAAGCTGTAATGGGGTGAGGAAATCAGGACAGGAAAAGGGGCTATTCAAGCAGGACCTGACCTTGGCCCAGTACCCAGCCCTGCAGTCACCCAGCCGCTACGGCCACCCCAGGGGCTATAAATCCCTAGGAGGCACTTCTGCTCTGTGCCTGCGGGCAGAGGGCCCCAGCAGCCCGAGGGTGGTTCTGGAGGAAAACAGCAGGTGTGAGAGAAAGAAGGAAGCATGCAGAAGCTGTGAACACGTGAATGTTGCGACCCCTAAAAGAGACCCGGGGCCCCAGGCGAAGCACTGAGAGTGTCCGCTCTACCAAGCTATGTGGCAAGTGAACACTTTGGAAAGTTTGAAGACGTTTCCCTGGGTATTCCAAAAACAGAGCGACTGTGACCATTCATTCCAACCAGGTTAATTTCCCTTTGGCAATAAACTAACCCCAGTGTTCTGGGATCAGAGCTCAAATCTTCACACAAAGAGGTAAGTGATGACTTGATGTTCTAACACATTCTTTTTTTACCAACTGGCTACCTGGACATCCAGATGGAGCTGCCCTCACCGAGTTTTCCACTCCCATGTGGGGCTGTGTTTAGACATCCTAAAATATGACTCTTCCCTTGGATTTTTGTCCCAAATGCTGATCTTGAACCTAGCATTGCTGAAAAAGCATCAGCAGGAGCCCAATTTTATTTATTTTTTTTAGCTAAGCTCATTACCTCAAAGAATTCTGACAATGCTTCAGAGAGATCATCAATTTAAGGGGTTGTCACCAGGACTAAGGACCACAGAACTGCACATGTAAGCAAGCAACGAGCACAGTTTCCCTTTATTGGTGATGAATTAACCTGAAATTTGATTTTCTCAGCAAAGTCCTCTTTTCAGCCTTTGACTGTAAATTCAGACACAACAATACTCTGGAATTTATTCATAATTTTCTCTCCAAATGAAGTTTTGGCAACACTCAGGATTCATGGTTTTCATGATTCTCTTCAACAACATTAAGCTCTTGTCATTCTCTGTTTAGATTAAAAAAAAAAACCTATTTCAGATGTTCATAAGCTAGGTAGATTCCTGATTCTATATTCTAGTACAATGCAGCCTCATACGCTGAAGAGAATTGTGCCGTATAAAAAAAAAGAAAGAAAAAAATCCTTCACCCGTTAAAGGTTTGTCTGGGTAACTCAAATAAAGCTGAGATGCCTCATGGCTGGTCTCAGCATGATCTCCCATTTGAATGAAACAGCAGTTCAACATAACAGAAAGCCGTTGAAAAGCAATTTTAATTACTTGTACTTTGTTGTAGTGTTTAAATTATAAAAACAATATATCACATCAAGAGGACATAAGAGCCAACCTGAAAGAGCTCCCACTAGCCAAAGCTGGAACAATTGGAACAATAAAAGAAGTAGCTGTAGGGGCTTCCCTGGTGGCGCAGTGGTTGAGAATCTGCCTGCCAATGCAGGGGACACAGGTTCGAGCCCTGGTCTGGGAAGATCCCACATGCCGTGGAACAGCTGGGCCCGTGAGCCACAATTACTAAGCCTGTGCGTCTGGAGCCTGTGCTCCGCAACAAGAGAGGCTGCGATAGTGAGAGGCCAGACACCGTGATGAAGAGTGGCCCCCGCTTGCCACAACTAGAGAAAGCCCTTGCACAGAAACGAAGACCCAACACAGCCATAAATAAATTAATTTAAAAATAAAAGTAGCTGTAATATTTTATTATAACCCAATTAATTAATTAATTAAAAATGTCCACAAGACCAAACTCATTATAAAAGACTGAATAAATAAATAAATGGGAGAGGAGTTATGACTCTTCCTTACAGAAGAATTCCAATTAACAAATGGAGAAGGAATGAGGGAAATAGAGGACCACCATCAGAGCACTACAGCTGTAAGGGCTGCAAGGTACACCAATGAACACTTAGAGGGTGAAAGTTGAAGAAGGAACAGGATATTTGATAACCTCAAAGAATCCCCCCCCCCAACTATTTATTGTTTATTAAGAGAGACATAGCTACTTGGCAGTGGAGGAGTGGCAGACACCACGAATCAAGGTGAACTTCAGCAGGAATAAACACACCTGTATCACATACCCCAACACTAGGCGCTGAGAAAGGCAGCTCAGCAATGTGGCATTCTCCCCCCAAATCCATCACCGCCATCTATCTAATCATGAGAAAACATCAAACGCAAACTGAGGGATATTCTACAAAATACCTGACCAGTACACTTCAACACTGTTAGGGTCATAAAAGACCAGTGAAGACTGAGGGATGGTCACCCGCTGGAGACCAAGGAGAGGTGAAAAGCAGATGTCGTGTGGAATCCTGGATGGGGTCCCGGATCAGAACAAGGACGTTAGTGGGAAAACGGGGGAAATCTGAATCACGTCTATATTCTCCTCAGTAGCCTTGCACTAGTAGTCTTAGTTTTCATAAGTGTGCCATGTTAACATCGAGGGAGGCTGAGTGGTGGGTGTATGAGAACTCTCTTTGCAACTCTCCCGTAAGTCTACAGTTATTTCACCATTAAAAAATTTAAAAAGAAGAAAAAAGTAGAACATGGTATTGTAACAAGTCAAACCAAGTAAGAGGTAGAAAGAAAATCTTTGCCCTCCCCTCCCCACGTAGCCCACCCCTTGAAGTAACCAGTTTGCTATTAACTTTATGGTTACTTTTGCTCATAAAAATATATATACACACACACACACGCATATATATAATGCATATCCATATATACATTTATTGAGGTTTTCCCTTTGCTTTTTATTTGATTGTTTTAAAAAGTGGGTTGCTGGGGAATTCCCTGGCGGTGCAGTGTTTAGGACCTGGTGCTTTCACTGCCAGGGGCCTGGGGTTCAATCCCTGGTCAGGGAATTATGATCCTGCAAGCCGCATGGTGCAGCCAAAAAAAAAAAAAAAAAGTGGGTTGCTATGAAAAGGTTAATACTTACTGATTTAACCTTTACAGAAATCTCTTTAAAAAGCTCCAAAGGGACTTTCTGTTGTAGGATGTCCATGAAAGCACGAGGGAACCCCTCTTCACCCTGATTTATTTCGGGAGCTCTTACAGTCCCTGTTCAAAAACCTTCCCTCTATCTCTCCACCGTATGCTCACCTCCAAGTTCCTAACCCGCGGTGATTTCCTTCCCTGTTTACTCAACTCACCACCACTGCCCCCTCCCCCAGCCCGATAAACCACTTAATTTACGCCAGTCTTCCATGGCTATTCCCCTCTCTTCCCAAAGGAGCCAATTCCTGGCTCCTGCAAATGCCCCAGTCCACTCAGTGGCATGAGCTCCATCACCAGAGTCCAGAGCAAGCAGCAAAGGATCCTTCGAGGTGGCGGGGAAGCTGTGACTTTATCAGTATCTTGGTCCTGCCACGGTATATTTGACTCAAATGTTTTTCAAGTCAAGAGGGCTATATGGTGACATTGCTCAGTATTCTTAGACATAATCCAACCTGAATAAATTATATCCCATTCTTTGCGATAAACATGGATCCGTACTTGATACAAGCCTTAGAAATTTAGGGGAAAAGGGGCATTTGCTGCCGTAGTCCGCAGGCAGCACCCCCAAGAGAAGAAGAGAGGGAGGTAACAATGAGGAGAGGGCTGGTTGCACTTTGGGGGTGAAGAGTGGTGTCGGTGATGACCTGCGGGGGGCAGAGCGGTCCCAGGAATCCAGCTATCCTTGGGACCAATTCCTGTCAGTCTCCCTGTACACGGAGAGCCGCAGCCTGCGTTCCCGTCCCGCTGTTTAATGGAACCTAAAGGCAGGTCCGTGCGCCCTTGTTCTGATTTCTTTTGAGGCAAAAGTAGGCAGGATTCTAACTCCTGAGAGGATGTCATCAAAATAATTGTTTTTGATACTCTATTGTAGCAGCCACACACACACACACACACACACACACACACACACACACACAAAATTAACTTTATTTGGCACCAATCAGTCCTGGCACTGAATCTCAATCTTCCCACTTACTTGCTGAGCCTATTGTCCTCTAACACGGTTGCTGTGAGGGTTAAAGAGCTAATGTAGGTAAAGTACCTACACTAGAGCGTGGCATTTAAAAAGCCTCCATCTTAAAAGGATAAATTACACAAACTATTTACTGAAATTAAATGGATAGATAGATAGACAGTTAGACAGAGAGAAATAGGTAGATGTATACATATGTATTTGGCATTTAGAGATATTTTGGTGATCTGACAAGGTCATATATGTGAAAGTGCTTACCCACCCAGTTTTGCTAGAAAAACAAGCAGATACTACTGCACCACAAAGCTTCCGCAGGTGCTAAGCAGCGGCTGTAGAAAGTGGCGGGTGGCCTGGGCTTTTCTCAGGGGACACCTGGAGCAATTCTCCGAAGACAGAATATGGAATGGATGTCACTTCCCGTTTGTAAACGACCCCAGGGAGAGGAATGAGCTTCTTTTCTTTAAGAAACAGAGACAGGAAAAAAATACATATTTTGAATAAATATTAGGGGGAATTACATATTTTGAATAAGTAATCTATTGCACTCGTACTCATCCATTCAGTCTCCTTGAATTAGTGGGAACAGGTGAAGTTAAATAGATCCTACCAATGGTGAAACCCAGCCCAGGACTAAAAGGGAATTGCTGTGTACTGAGTTCCGTCTTCCACCTGCTACTTGGATTATCTGAATTAATCCTCACAGGGACACTTTGAAGTAAGGACTATGATTATCCCCCTTTTTTAATGAGAAATGAGGCTCAGAAAGGTACAATGCATAGAAATTGCCCAACAAAGAGTGTTAGCACATAGTTAAAAGATATAATGACGACTGTTTACCAAGGAGTCACCGCTAGTTAGTGGCAGAGCCAAGCTATGTCGAACACACACACGTTTGACTCCTCAGGGCACGTGCTTCCCAAGACTTCGCAGAGATTACCAGACCCCCTCCTTCCCTTCCCCCTACATTCATGTGACAAATCTTTCCTGAGCACCTACTGCATCGCGTCCCCTACACGCCTGATTATTTGCAGGGTCTTCTCAATTTGGCACCTCCTTTGAGTCTCAATCTTGGAGGGTTAGCAGAGCAGAAACTGCTCTCCTCATTATACATGTGAGGAAACTGAAGCTTGGGAAGGTTCTGGGAGGTGCCCAGAATTCTTAGGTACTCACGTGCGCCCACACACACATCCCAACCCCCTGCACCAAGGGTCAGTGATTTTTTCTTTAATTTTAGAAATACTATGTACTGATTTACAAAATTGGAAAATCACCGAAGCTCTGATAAAGAAAAGTTAAATTTCCAATAAACGTGCCCCTCAGAGAGAGCAGGTGTTGGCATTTTGGTGACTTCAAAAGTGGCAGGTTGGTGGATCAAAGGCCAAAGCCAAACGACCAACATTTTCATTTGGCCAAAACAGTATTTTACAAAGCGTAAATTAGTTGCTAACATTGAAAAATTAAAGGATTTCACATAAATACCACGATTTCCAGCTTCTTTTTAAAAATTTGAAGAGCTAGCAATCGTCGGCTAGGAGCCTCTTGTCCAGAGGACATGTTCTACACAATTTGCCTCAGTCCCCACCACTCCCTATTGTTTCACATCTGCTCTGAACCACTAGTTTCGGGTTTTTTTGGCTGTGCCATACGGCATGCAGGATCTTAGTTCCCCAACCAGGGATCAAACCCATGGCCCCTACAGTGGAAGCATGGAGTCTTAACCACTGGACCACCAGGGAATTCCCAAGCCACCAGTTTCTATTAACCACAGGCTCCTGTAGTCATCAAAGTTATAATTACTGAGCACACCTTTCCTGTCCTTCATCTATGCAGATAATATTTTACATTTCAGATCACCCTATATTAACAATTCTTCACTTGCCTTTTTTCAGTTGATCAGCAGTTTCCCACATCATTAGAAATTCTCTAAATATTACCATGTTGTACAGTATTCCATTATAAATATATGTGTCCCTTAATTTTTTGTCCTTATAAATGTGATGATTTTTCAGAAGATATAAATTTGGATTTATTTTTAAACGTGTGTGAGCATTGGATGACTGAACTATCTCCCGTTTCAAGTCTCCAATTCTGGGATTCATCATTTTGGTCCCCTTTCAACGCCATCCATGACCTATGACCTTGGAGACAGTGGTTACTGCTTCTGAATAACCCACCACCAAGTGTCAGGACTCAGTTCATGGCCTGAAGAGGTTCTCCATGGAGTGAAGGTATTTACTCGCCGGTGGATGTGAAAGGGGGAATCAGCCGGGCCCAGGGCTGCGGGGAAGGCAGGGAGCCAGCGTGGGCCTCCAGGGCTGCCCAGTTCCCGCACACCAGGCCGCCAGGAACACGGGCAGCCCTGCAAGGGCCCATCTCAGCTGCTGTTCCTTCCCCCGCTTGGAGCCACACTTTTACACTTACCCCCTATGGTGAAGTGTCACTTAATCTGAGAATTTCACCTTTCAGAACATGACTCCGAATATAGAAAAGAGCCAAAAGGGCCTTGGCAAAGTCAAAGCCATTGCCATCACCCAGCATGTGCACCAAAGCTGCACTCACCGCCATGACTCATACTTGAGACAGAATTTTAATAAGGTTAGTTATCTGATAGCCCAGATCCCAGAGGATTAGAAACAGTGACTTCAGAGGGGGCAGAAACTAGAGGCAGCCGACAGTAACAAGAAGTGGCAGTTGAAAGTGAGGAAAGCAATGGAAAAGCTATTAAAAGCAGCCAAAAGCTTCAAACACCACAGCAATCTGGGGCCCTGGGATATTAGAGGCATCATCTGGAGGGAGGCAGGGCAGAAAGGAATGTGGAAAGGGGTGAGGGCCACCGGCAAGAACAGTGCAGAGCACAAGTTCACTCAGCACACGTCTGAGCGGGAGCTCACTGCCCACGGCCTGAGGAGACACCATCAGCAGGACAGACAGAAGACCAGGGGCGGGCCCCTAGGCCCCCAACCACTGGCTATAGCACCCTGACCCTCTCCCCACACTCAGGGTCCTGTGGGAGGTGCAAATGGCCTGGGGCAGCCCGAGAGGGAGGAGCATGTGGAAGAGAGAGATGACACCCCAACCAGATGACCCTGTGGTCTGGGGGTCAGAACTTCCGCAGAGTCTGAACATGTCTCGGCCACGCTGAGCCAGCCACAACCCCTGGCTCTTCCCCCAGACATGGGCTTCACCCACAGCCTGATTTGGAGGAATTTCTTAACCCTCTAAGCCCCCATTCAGCTGTCAAGTGAAGATTTTCCTCCCTGTCCTACCTGCCCTGTGGGCAATCTCAACGGTTGAATTTGTTAAGATGCGAGAGAGAGTTAGAAGCTGTTACTGCGGTGTGTCCACCGCACAAGGGTGGGGACAGGACTGGCCCCTGCTGGCTCCGGAAAGCGAGATCACATTCCACACGGCACTCAGTCACCCAGCCAGCCTGTGGATTAGCCGGAAAGTTAGCACAGTGACAAACGGATGTGAGAGAAGCTTGTTCTAGAACAGACCAAAAGGAAAACTACAAAATACACAGTAGCCATTTCCTCGATCAAATAGGAGGCCTGGAGTCATCATTTTTGCCAGGCACTTTCATGATAAAATATATTTCTTTTGCACTTACGCATCTCTTCTGAGACTTGTAATCTTTATCAACGTTGCAATGTGATTTTAACTTAGTTTATGTTCAACCCAGTGGATCCCAGTGGAGTTACTTTTGCTTTAACACTAATGAGGGCTGCCCATGAATACCATCCCCTCTCTGTTACGACGGGTCAACTGAGGACTGGATATGAAAACTGAGGTCCAGAAAGGTGAAGGGACTTGCCCACCAGGTGACTGAGTGACAAAGATGAGACTCAGACCCAAACTCTCTTTACTTCAAAGACTTTGTAAGCATGATGGAGGCCAGGGGCCTGAAGACTTGGGCAGTTTAACTGACACTGTCCAGCTAAAGGGAGGTGAAAATTGTACCTTCTTAATGAAGACCTAACTTTATTTGGGAAAATACCCCGATGAGACACTTGGGGAGAAGAGGAGTCACATGAGGCCATGAGGGTAGAAGAAAGGGAGAACCAAACGCCATTCCTTGGAATTACCCACGAACGTGCAGACAAGGAAGAAGGGGAAAGAGAAATGGAGATGAGATGGCTGAAAGTGGGGCTCTAGAAATGTAGGGCATGCTCTGTGCAGTGCTGCAGGGGGCCGCCCAGGGGCTCGCACAGAGATGCCCACCACCCACTTCAAAGTCAGGATACAGGAATCCAAGCCCTCCCCTCTCCTCACTCCTTCCACATCTTCACAGGGGAAAGCCTACCACATTCCCAAACTGCCACGCGTGCATGGGATTTTGATCGGGAGAGAAATTTTAAAAGTTTTACTTCCAGGTCCATGAAGTGCAAAATAGAGAAAGCAGGATGACCTATACATTAAAGTAGGAGCTCAGAACTGAAAGTCACCATAAGAAGGAATCCCTCCTGGGAACTCACGGAGACTGAGGAGTTTAGGCTTCCACAGGGAATGATGGAGGTGGGGCTCCAAGTTAATATCACCTCCACGACAAGGGACGGGGTCCCCACCTGACATCGGGGCACAAGGCATTCTACAAAGAATGTGCTCGTCAACTCCCTGGATGATTTCAACATGCCGTAGAGGAAGCAAACACGTAAACCATCAAGTGAAATTGTCTCCCTAAGCATCGCAAACCCACACCAGCCTCACCAGTCAACATGACTCCTTTTCAATTCAATCAACGACTAGAATGTCTATGCTCTATGAATCGCTCTGAAAATACTGATGTAAAAGTCATTATGCAGGGCTTCCCCGGTGGCGCAGTGGTTGAGAATCTGCCTGCCAATGCAGGGGACATGGGTTCGAGCCCTGGTCTGGGAAGATCCCACATGCCGCGGAGCAACGGGGCCCGTGAGCCATAATTACTGAGCCTGCGCGTCTGGAGCCTATGCTCCGCAACAAGAGAGGCCGCGATAGTGAGAGGCCCACGCACTGCGATGAAGAGTGGCCCCCACTTGCCACAGCTAGAGAAAGCCCTCGCACAGAAACGAAGACCCAACACAGCCATAAGTAAATAAATAAATTAATTTAAAAACAAATTTAAAAAAAAAAAGTCATTATGCAAAATGTAAGGTGGAGCCGACATTCAGCCAGTTTGCACTACACTCCCGTCCAGGTTGCTTTTCTTAACCTCTCTGAGGCCGAGTCACCTCCACTGTAAACTGGGGATCAGACATAGAAAGCCGCTTCCTAGGGTGATTGTGTGACTTCAGTGGGATAGTGCATGGGACATCCTTTCAGCCGGAACACCTGATGACTTTGCTATCATCCACACTCTTGAGATAAGGGGCAGGGGACCAGAGACGTCGTCCGTGGCCCTCTCAGGATGCACAGCTAGTCAACACGGGTAGGAGTCGCAGCCAGGCTACAGACTCCAAGTGCAGCTTTCTTTCTGCTCCAGCACAAGGTCAAAGAAGGAGGGAGACGCCCAGATGCTCTGGCACCCGTGGAAGAAGAAACCGACGAATTGCCAAGAGGCACAAGTCAGAGAGTGATCATTCTGAAAGCTGCCCGCTAAGGGTTGTTGTTTGCCTGACTCCCCACGTTCCTTGACCAAACAGATAACGGTGAGTAGGCAGAGCCGGCCTTGCCTGGGGCCCTGGGAACCGGGAAGGACGCCTTGGGGAGGTGTGGAAGTGTCCCAACAGGTGGTGAAGGGGATCGGGTCCCCAGGGCCATTTCTTTTGCAGGGACTGATGGCGGCAGCGAAGCTCACTGTCAACTCGAGGGTGTGCTTGTTTGGCTTCTCTTCAGCTAAAGAGTTAGAAGAGCTGAGAGGCAAAGGGGAAAACAGAGCAAGGGCGACAGAAAGCCCAACTGCACTGGTGGCACCAGCCCTGAGACGTCAGGCACCCAGAAACCCATTCTTGCCTAGACTGAACCTTGAGCCAACTCATTTCACTGCAAATTAAACTTGCAGTATTCCAAGTCTCAGTCTCTGGCAACACCATGAATTTACCAAGCATCCTAAGTTAGAGGTACCCAGAGGTACATGATTATAGATCGAGCCGGGGGGTAAATGTGAACCATCAATAAACAGACAGACCCATCAGAGAGTTAATATCTACATAAACAGCCGACACAAATCATTAAAATGTGAAGATGAATGTGAAAAAAGGCATGAGGAGGAAATTTCCCAAGGAAAGAACAGAAATAATAAAATACCGTAGAAAAAGTTGTTTGGTAACTGCATCACCAGTTACCAAAGAAATGTAAGTACAAACTATGATGTGTCACATGACATCTATTAAATTAGCAAAAATAAATAACAGTAATGCCCAATGATGGCAAGGTTGCAGGAAAACTGGTAAGTTCAGATATTGCTAGTGGCAGAGTATTTTGGAAAGTAATTTGGACACATTTCTTGAGACAGAAAATTACTGATACCTTGTGACCGAACGATCATACTCCATGGAGTTTTTGCTAAAAGAATCCAGAAGTGCAAGGTCTAGGGATGCTAGTACAACAACGAAAAGTTTAAAAACAATCTAAATGTCCACCGTATGGAAACAGTACAACAAATAATAATGTGTTCTCCTAACGAAATATTCTGGAGCCATTTAAGATGACAATTGTGAGGATTGTGTAACAACTTAGAACATACTTTTAATATACCTAGTGTGCAAAAAGAAAAATGTACAGTTGACCCTTAAACAACATGGTTTGAACGGTGTGGGTCCACTTTTACACAGATTTTTTTCAATAGCAAATATGATCCGAGGTTGGTTGAATCCCATACAGAGGAATTGCATATACTGAGGGTCAATTATAAATTATACTCAGATTTTCAACTGTGCAGAGGGTTGGCTCCCCTGACCCCCGTGTTATTCAAGGGTCAACTGTATAGAGGTAGGGTTACAATTATGGAAAATTTCTATTTCTAGGGATACAAAAATAAAATAAGTTCAGAATAATGAAAAGTGCTGTTAACTCAGTAGGGTCGTGGGGAGTGGCTGATTTTCAGCATCAGTTTCCTCATCTAGGAATTTCAGCAGCCTCTCTCTGCCTTCCCCTCCCCCCACCCCCTCCCCCAAATAAGGAGGGAGACCTCTGGCCTGCACCGCTCACACCCCACGTGCTCTGTCTTCAAGCCCAGTTTCCCAGCACGCCCTGCATCCCTCTCCCCACACTGTTCTGGTCAATAAGGGACTCAGGCTTTCAGCACCCAGAGGTCTGTTCAAAAAAAAGAGAAACCACCAGAGCCCCCAGCAGGGAGGAAGCCTGGAAGTCATGAGGTGACCCACACTCCCTGAGTTTCCAGTTTAAAAGCAGCTCTGAAGTTTTAATCTCCCCCAAGACTCACAGGAATCCCCTGGGAGGAGGTACAATCGGAGGATATCGTTTGAGTTAGAAACTGAGGCACAGAGAGGTGAATGAACCACCCTTTCCAGGGTTTCACAGCTTGTCAGTGGCACAGATGGCAGAACCCAGGCCTGATGACTCTGAAGCCCATGTTCTGTTGGCTAAATAGGGAGGTTGCTGGCAGAAGCTCAGCTGCCCTTGAAACCTTCATAACAAGAAGAAATTTTGATTCACCAGAAACCTCCCAAGAGAAAGAACACTGGCTGTCCAGAGGCTCCTGAACTTGAGCTTGTGTCAGGATCACGTGGAGGGCAGGCATCTAAATACGGAGCACTGGGCCCACCCTGGTCTGGGGCGAAGCCCAAGAATTCGCATGTCTGACAAGCTTCCAAGGGACGCTCGTGCTGCTGGTCCACAGACCACGCTCGGGGAACCACTGGTCTGCAAGTCTTGCTAAGGGCTTGAGATTAGAGGTGTACTTGGGGCAGCAGGGGAGAAACGGTCTCCATAAAAACCAAGGAGAAAAATGCATCCTTCTGCCCCCACGAGGGAAGTGAAATGAGAAAAGAAAAGATGGAGCGGATGGGAGGGAGGCTGCGGGTCTGAGACGTAACCTCGCTTGCAACTCCACCACCAACTTCCATTCAAGCCCCTGGAACCACGCGTGCTCAGAGTTAGTGGTTTAGTGGGTTGGAGGGTATGGAAATTGAGGGGGTGAGTGACTGAGTGTCGAGTGGGAATAGGGGTGAGACACACGGCCACAGACAACCAGATGGACAGGCTAGCTGTCTGGATTCCAGCCACCTGGAAATTAGGGGAAGGGCTTTCAACATCCGAGGCTGTGGTATCAGGGGACAAAGCTCCTGTGGATAGAGCCAGCTGACATATAAATCTGATGAACTCATGATGGGGGTGGCCTATTGTGGCCTCTACCACGCGCCAGCATGAGATTCCCGTCATGCATTTATGAATGTGATATGAATGCAATGGTCTCATTCAGTGGCTGCACCCCTCCAAGGTGGGGGAGGAGCCTGGGCACGGGGACATGAGGATGCAGAAACCGGGCAATCACCCTGAATCACAGCGGCTGGCGTGACACCCAAGATGCTACCACCAGAGATTAATGCCTTCACGGAAGGCTCTGGCATCTTCCAGAATACTCTGCTAAAATGTCCTTGGAAAGTTGACTCACCCGTTAGCTCAACAAATATTTACAGAGTTCCAGGCAGACGCCGGGCGATATAAAACCTTTAGACAGTCATGAGCTAATGCTTTAGTGGGTGTTAACTGGCAACCAGCCCGTCTCGTTTTCAGGTAAAATGGTCAGCAGAGTGGGGCGGGGGGCGGTGAGGGGCAACCTGGTGACTTGGGATTTACATTCCAGGTGTCAGCAGGCTGACGCTGTTATTATGATCGGGGCGCCTATCAGACCAGCCAGCGTGGTCCAGAGCAGTCCATGGGCTCTTGACTCATGCCAAGTGTCAAGCCGGAGGACGGAGGAGCATATCAGTGGTGTGAATACGGCGGGGCTGGGGGAGGGCAGGCGGCAGGAGGCACAGGAAAGATGGGGAATCAGGTGGCCCCAGCACTCCTGGCCCCACTCTGACAAGAAAATGCAAATTTATGGTTACCAAAGGGGGAAGGGTGGGTGAGAGACAAACTGGGAGTTTGGGATTAGCATATACACACTACTATATTTAAAACAGATAACCAACCAGGACCTACTGTATAGCACAGGGAACTCTACTCAACACTCTGATAACCTATATGGGAAAAGAATCTGAAAAAGAATGGATACATGTATATGTATAACTCAATCACTCTGCTCTACACCTGAAACTAACACAACATCGTTAATCAACTATACTCCAATATAAAATAAAAATTAAAAAAAAAAAAAAAAAGAAAATGCTCACTCTGACAGGCGCTCCAGAGAAGTGCATGTAGGACGAACTCCAAGGGGGTGGTGGCGAATTGGGATGGGTTCTTCTGGAAGCCCACCCAAGACATCCCAGAGGCCTCCACTGTGAAGAAAAGCGTGTTTGCAGTCAGTTTGAGAGTAGTCCTGTATGTCTCATTGTGCTTGAAAGTATTCAAAAGCCAACCTATAACCCCGAGGGAAGAGCTCTAGGCTTGGAGTCACGAGCCCCAAGTTAGAATCTGGGCTCTGCCACCTATGGGCTGTGAAAACTCAGCTAAGTCATTTCCCCTTTTGAGCCTCATTTTCCTCACTCATGAGAGAAGCGCTAACACCTACATCCTAGCCTCTGAGTGGCCACGGAGAACAGTGGTTAGAGGCTGTGACTCTAGAGCCCGGCTGCTGGGATTCAAACACTAGCTCTGACATGTACAAGCTGTGTGACTTTTGGCAGGTTACCTAACCTCTCTGTGCCTCCATTGCCTCCTCTGTAAAATAAGGCTAATTATCATTTCTAACAAGATTCCTTGTAAGAATTAAACAAGATAATATGTGTAAAGCACCTAGAACAACTTCTAGCATTTAGTGAGGGCTACGTAAGTGTTTGCTTCAAAAGTGGTCAAACAGGATATTTAATTGTCAAACCCATCACCTATCACTACCTATGGAAGGGAAGGGTGGCAATTTTTGAAGGGAATTTGCTGCAGGTGCAGGTACTATGGGATCCTTTCCAAGCCAAGTGGGGGGAGCCTAGGAGAACCATTTGGGTACGCTCAGGAAGGCTAGCAGGATGAGCATAGGCAACCCCTCCCTGGCTGATCTCTGCTGAGCTGCAGAATCTCAAAGGCCACCTTGAGCATTAATAGAGTTCTTCGTGGCACCTGAGGGGAGGTCCCAGGACTTTGGGGGGTATGCAAGGACAGGCCTGGTGCTGGCCCCTCAGAAAAGCCTAAGGTGTCAGCTGGCAGAAACAGCCTACAATAGCAAAGCAAGAACAGCCTGCATGCACGGTGGGCCCAGTGCTCTGGACTGAGTTGTGTCCCACACCCCCAAATTCATATGTTGAAATTCTAACCCCCAATGTGACTATTTCAAGTAAGGATGCAATAAAGGTTAAATGAGGTCATAAGGGTGGGGCCCTGCTCTAAGAGGACCAGTGTCCTTTTAAGAGGAGACACCAGAGAGCTCACTCTCTCACTTCTCCATGTAAGGACACAGCAAGAAGGCGGCTGTCTGCAAGCCAGGAAGAAAGCCCTCACCTGAAACCAAAACAACCAGCACCTTGATCTTGGACTTCCAGTCTCCATAACTATGAGAAATAAATGTCTGTTGTTACACCACCCAGTCTATGGCATTGTGTTACAGCAGCCCAAGCGAAGGCACCCAGGATGCCTGCATGTCCCCAGGTATCCAGAGGATTCTGGAGGGCTGCCTCCAAAGTGCAGGAGCCCCAGGGGTGTGCATCGGGGCAGGGCCAAAGACCAGGCGAGGAGTGCAGCTGGTGAGGCCAGGGCAGAGGCCCCTACCAAGCATTCTGCAGAGAAAGCGTAGGTTAGGGATCTGCCATTTGTCCACCCAGAGGGACAGCTATATACAGCACTAGATGGGGCATGGGCATCACCTGGGCGCTTCCTCAGTGAAAGGAGCCACTAACATCTCCCAGGTGCCTCTGATACTGCCTGGTATTGCTGGATGCCAGCCCACCTACCTCCATCCCCAAATTTCTGGGACTCACCTGAGGAAATCTGACCTATGTCCCAAAAAATGTTACCATCAACCAACACCCGGGCTCTGCAGGGCTGGTTGTTGTTATGGTTGTTTAAAGTTTAACTCCAGACACCCACTGGCCACTGCTGCTGCTCTGTCCCATGTCTCTCCCCGGCCCCAGGCTCACCCACCAGAGTCTCCCTCCCCGGGGTTTGATACACACACAGCTCAGACACAGTGTGCAGCCTCCCATGCTGCTGACCATGTTGGTGTCAGCTCCACCCACCAGGACCTCTCCCCAGCACCTCCCCTCCTGGCTGCAGCCCCAAGGCAACCCCCATGATCTCCCCACCCAAAAGGGGGACTGACTCATTAAGGTGAAGGTCTAGAAGGAGCTCACACAATCAGACCCAGGATCTCCTATCTCACGCTCCAAGCCAGGACCCTCCAACCCACTTGCAGAAATAGTCCCAGAATCCGTGTGTAGTATCTCTGCAGAGGCGGCTCCCCACTCTCCACCAAAAGCCCATCTTCAATTGCAAACCATAGGTTATCCTGTTCTCTTTCAAAGCACCCTGTAACTAGAGGGAAAGCTTTGACATCACCGAGTCCAAATCAGCACCACCACTCAGCAGCTGTGTGACCTCAGGCACATTACTGCACCTCTCTGGACCTCAGGAGCTCCCACCTTCTGAGTTATGATGGAGATCCAATGAGAACTAACAAATGTTACCCCTCCCTCCGTTTGGAAAAACATTACTACTATTGATTAGCAGTAACAATAACTAATATATCAAGCTCTCTCCATGTACCAGGCACTACGGTGCTTTTCCATGCCTTAACTCAGACGTTCACTCGCTTAATCCTAGGAGTTAGAAAACACAATTACCCCATTTTACAGAGGAGCCAACTGAGACATGGTGAGATTAAGTAACTTGCCTGAAGTCACTCTGGGTATGTAGCAAAGCCAGGATGAACCTGAATTTATACAGCCTAATTTATATCTCCTCTTCTCAAAAACACACATCTCAAGATTTTCTGTGTTTAATATTAAATGTCAATTCAAAACAACTTGGAATCCAGCTGAAAGCTGCTCGGATTTCTTGACTCAGCTGTGACATGAGTCATTCTGTGCGCATAACAATAGCCACTCCTAACAGCTTCCAGAACTATGTAAAGCCTTGATTTGCTGTCAGCTGCTTCCCTCCTGGTGGAGCAGACATTCAACTTGACTGGAGCTGGACCCTCATTCACAATCCTCCCCTTCTGTCCACGGGAAGCCAGCCCAGAGATGCCAGGGTCCTAGACCTGTGTAGCTCACATGAACATTTTTAACAAAGCAAAGTTTTTTTTCTATCATCTGTGAAAATTCATTCACAGAATTTTCTGGCTGAGCATTTCTGCTCTTCTTCTCTTCCCAGACATGAATCTGCGTGCTATTACTTCCATTTACTCCCTCAACAAATATCTATACAGCTCCTGCTGGGTGCCAGGCACTATGCTCCAAATAGTTAAATTCAAAAGAACAACTTATTCCCAGGTCCTATTCATTTCCCATGAATCAATTTCTCAGTTAATTCCTTAGAATCTACGTTCAGAAACCTTGAAAGTCCTGTAGGCTCCATAACTCCAGGTAACCTGACTTGATTGAAAGAAAGATTGTCCTGTTCCAACCCCTTTAGATAAATCCACCCCCCAACCCCCGACCATCCCCAACACACCCATCCCGGGCAGCGTACGTGCATACGTACCAGGCCACTGCTTCCCCTCCACACTTCTCTCCCTCTCTGGCTCCATCCTCCTCTCTGAGTTTGCAACTCTCTCCCCCCATCTCCCTGGGTCTCCTTGCCCCACCTCCAGAGCCGCTTTCTCCTCAGCACCGCTCCAGGGCAAGATGCCCAGTCCTTCCCTCCAATGTGCGCTTTGCCCCCAACACCAAGCAGTCCTGCGACCCCAGCTGGGTGTCCGACAATTCAACTGGGCTTCTGACCAACTGGCTATAGACCGGAGGTCCCCATGACCCCGTCCTCGCGTTTAAGAATAATCTGCTAGAGCGGCTCACAGAACTCAAAGAAACATTTTACTTACTAGATTACCAGTTTTTTGGTTTATTATAAAGAGAGAGAACTCAGGAACAGCCAGATGGAAGAGATGCATAGGGCAAGGCACGGGGGAAAGGGGGCACTTGGGTGCTTCCATGCCTTCTCTGGGGGCACCTGTCTCCTGGGACCTCCATGTGTTCACCAACCCGGAAGCTCTCCCAGCTCCACTCTTCGGGTTTTTACGGAGGCTTCATGACATAGGCACGACTGATCATCACTGGCCACTGACGACTACTCTATGTCTGGCTCCCTCCCCTCCAGGGAGGTCGTCGGGCTGTGGGATTATGCCAAGAAGGGGGACAAAGACCACATACGTATTTGTTATTATAAATCACAGCATCACACTGTGCTGTGTGCCCCTTTCCCACATCCCAGCCACCGCCTTCTTCCCCAACTTCGTTGGCTCCAGGGAACCAACCAAATGAACCACTCTTTGCCTGGTCCACTAAATGGGATAACATTGAGGTCTGTCGAAAGGATGTCCCATTTTCCCAAATAAGACTAGCTCTGCCTACGCTACGGTACACAAACTGTGGATGGAAATATGCATGTTGCCTCAAAGTTCTCCTTACAAGCCCATGCCAGCGCCATAGCACATGAAAATGAAATATTATAGGGCTATCTTCACATGACTGAGCGAAACAAAGCCCTTGTCTACCTGAACACAGTAAGGCCAGTCTCCAACCACAAAAGTTCTATTCCAGTAAGAATGGCTTTTATTTACCTGGCAGGAGTGCCAAGTTCATCAGATAAATGCAATCTAATGAATCCGTCTCCTCGGCTGCCTCAGTTTAATGATCCTATTAAATGTCCCGAAATGTTTTTTCCAGGGGGTGATCAAGGACATTTTTTTTTTAACACTCCATTAAACATCTGACAGTCATTTCCCACACAGCCTATTATCTTTGTCTCCTTTGAGCCAGTCAAGGTTAAATTTTAAGCCAGAGTTTACCAAGCTCATAGCGGATGGGACATTTTATTTCACGTTGGACCCTCCCTCAGCAACTGACCCTGCGCTTCTAATGCTGACACCGGCCACTTGCTCCATAACTCCTGAAGGCTGTCTTCCTAATTTCCAATCTGTCAAGATCCTTTCTCATTGTAAATATACATTGTGTCACTCTTCGGTCTGAGTTTTGAAAAAGTTTATACTGTTTCCCATAAAAGACCAGCCACAGCTAAGCAATTTCACAAGAATACTGGCCTTTCGTCCCCAGGCAGCTGCCCTTCTTATCTGCAAGAGCCGTTTCAGCCCACATCATTTTAATACTGAACTCGGCCACTTCCTCCAAAGCCCACGATAACAGGCACGTTGGGACACGTGAAGCTTTATGAAGACAGTGAGGGGTCACAGGGGAAATCACACAGCCGATAGCACTCACCCTCAAATCCCCACCACAGACCCCTTCTCTCCCCCAGTCTCTCTCCCTGGTCCCAGTCACCAGGAGGCCCCATGGCCGTGTCCTCTCCCTCCCCACTGCCAGACTGCTGGTTCTGAAACTGGGAACCACTGACCCCAGTGTTCATAGCAGCACTATTTACAACAGCCAAGGTATGGAAGCCACCTAAGTGTCCATCAACAGATGAATGGATGAAGAAGACGTGATATATATATATATATATATACACACACACACATATACACACACATACATACATACAATGGAATACTACTCAGCCATAAAAAAGAACAAAATTTTGCCATTTGCGGCAACATGGATAGACTTGGAGGGCATTATGCTAAGTGAAATAAGTCAGACAGAGAAAGACAAATACTGTATGATATCACTTGTTTGTGGAACCTAAAAAATACAACAAACTAGTGAATATAACAAAAAAGAAGCAGACCCACAGATACAGAGAACAAACTAGTGGTTACGAGTGGGGAGGGGGGAGGAGCAATATGGAGTGGGGGACTGAGAGGTACAAACTACTGGGTATAAGAGAGGCTCGAGGATGTACTGTACGTGGGGAATAGAGTCAATGTTTTGTAATAACTGTAAATGGAAAGTAACCTTTAAAAATTGTATAAAAATTTAAAATAATAAAATAAAAATAAAGATTAAACGTATGTTAAAAAATAAAATAAAACTGGGAATCACTGAGAGAAGAGCTCTAAAAAATGACTGATGCCAGGTTCTAACCAAGAGATACTGACATAACTGGCCTGGGTGTGGTCTGGGCATTGATTCTTCAGAGCCCAGGAGGACTACAGCCCTGGACCGCGTCCACTCAGCCCCTCCTCACTGAGACTGAGCCATTCAGCTCCATCCTCAAGCTGGAACACCCCCCTCTTCTGTGAGGCAGTGGGGCCCGTGAGCTCCAGTTTTCACAGTCCCCACCACCCCCTATCAAAGCCCACACTGAAGCGGAGCTTCCCTTGGGTAATCATTAATGTTTGCCCCATTAGTTTCCCTACAGCTTAAAAAAAGAAAAGGGTGTGTTTCTTGTCCCCAGATCTTATCAAAAGAGAGATGACCACCAAAGCCCTGTGTTTCTTCCACCTGGCCTGCTTTGCTCACTTCTCTTGAGGGCATTTAAGTCTGTGACCCTGGTGTTGTCTTCATTTCATCCTATTATTACCATTCCTATGTTCTAGGGGAGAAAACTAAGGCTCAAAGTCATACAACTGGTAGATCCTCTCAGGTCAGCTTGACTCAGAAGTCCAAGATCTTAAGATCTACAGGCTTCTGCCATCTCTGGATGAGCTGGCTTGGTACACCACCTTACTCTATCCCCAGAGAGCTCTGGCTGTTGGAAAGTCCCGCCTTATGTAGAGTCCCAAATCTGCTTTTCATCTGCAAATATTAACATGCATATAAAAAAGAGGGAGGGCAGGAGAGTCTCATATATAAAAGAGGCAGGGAAGCAGAGTCTGGGAGCTAGATGCATTTTGGCTGACTGGTAGGTTCTGCTCAGCTCGGGGTCAGCTGAGCCTCTGCTGTCTGGAAAGACTGCCCTGGGCTGGGGGGCCCAGAATGCCCACAGAGCCAGATGCTGAGGGCTCAAAAGGAATCTAGGTGCTCATACGCCAACAGGCAAGAAGCAAAGGGTCCCACGAGACCAGAAGTGTGGGGTTGGAGGGGGGCACGGGGTGGAGGCGGCACAGAGGGGAGAAGAGAGCCTGGCACACAGGCTCTGATTTGGAGCCGAGGTTGAAGGGATGCAGGGGCTCAAAATCAAGGAACACGTGGGGCTTCTAGAAGCTAGAAAAGGCAAAAAAAAGGACATTCTCCCCTGGGGCCTCCAAAAGGGACATTGGCCAGCTGAGCCCTTGATTTTAGGACTTCTGACCCCCAGAACTGTAAGAGAGAAATTTCTGTGTTATTTTAAAATAAGCTGTGGTCATTTGTTACAGCAGCAAAAGAAAGTAATACAGTTAAAGGTTCGGGTCCTTCCACCCCACTAGCTGCCTAGGGCTGCCGTAGCAAAGTACCACAAACAGAATGGCTTACACAACAGGAGTTTGTTGTCTCACAGTTCTGGAGGCTACAAGGCTGAGATCAATGTGCCTGCAGGGCCACACTCCCTCGAGGGCACAGGGGAGGACCTGTTCCAGGCCACTCTCCCAGCTTCCAGTAGGTCCTCGGCTTGTAGCAACACAACCCCTAGCTTCACATCACGTCCTCCCTGTGGGCACACCTGTCCCTGTGCCCGTATTTCCTTTGTATAAGGACACAGTCATTCAGGATGGGGGCCCACCCTAATGGGCTTATCTTAACCTGATCATCTGCAAAGACTATGTCTAAATAAGGTCACATTCACAGGTACTGGGGGTGATGCCTTCCACATCTTTCAGGGGGGGCACAGCTCAACCCATACACAATATTACTCCTAAAAGCTGCCCTGCTTTAAAAAAAAAACCCCGGGGCAGGAGGGCAATGATTCCCTGCCGGCGAGAACAAGCCGTCCTCACCTCCTCCAGCTGCTCTGGCGAGCCCACTGCAATGGCCCAGGAGCAGAGGCCGGATGCTCGGGAAGAGTGTCCGCCCACAGCTCCCTGCAAGTTCATCACACTCCGCGGGGTCTGCAGTGCTGCGGGGCCTCCCGCATCCCCTGCGAGGCAGCAAACTCCTCCAGGCGGGGACCACGTGGATCCCCCCACCACGGCCTCCAGGACCTGCCGCCTGCCTGCCACGTGCCGCTTTAGGCCGGGCCCTGCCTTGGTCACTGGCTTTTCGTGTCTACCTCTCACGGGAACCATACAGTCGGCCGGCTCCGGCTCCCGGGCTCTTCTCCGCTGCATCCTCAGCACCGGCCCTGAGCCACACACCCAGTAAGCGTTTGCTGAGATAGCGGGTCACTCATCTGCGGTCCCCATCCACTGAGCACAGCGAACACACCAGCACCGAGTCGCTCCGTGTTGAATGAAGAAATGGCCCCTGGAAAGCTTCCCTAGATACAGAGGAGCTGAGCTCGCCCAGTTTTAAACGTTGTCTGTGAGGTGGGTGGATTCTCTGAATCGCCAGGGCTCGTCGTGCAGCTCGCTTCCCAAGCTCAGGTGGAAATTACGGCGGAGTGGATTCTTTCCGAGGCAGAGACCCAATCCTATAGGAGACAAAGCAGAGATAGGGCGAGCAGAGGCGTCTCTCTCTCTCATCTTATCCCCTCGTGATGTTCCAGACGGAAACATTTTCAGGGCATCCAGTCTCTGGAACATCAGAGGGGTTCTGGACCAGCCACCATGCAGCTCCAAGGCAGATGCAGAAACCCCTGCCTGCAGAATCCCCTCTGGACATCAGGCCTCTCTATTAACGAAGCCACAAGGCCCAAGGCCAAAGCCCCTGCTGTTCTCAGGGATCAGGGCCTGCTCTGGGTCTGAAAGAAAACGCTGACCGCTGTTCCCACCACGTGCACACAAACCCTCCCCCAGAGCCGCTCCAGGGTGGTTTCTGAACAGCACTGTCACTGCTGGTCCTTGAGGCCGGCAAAGGTTCATCTCTCTTCTCTCACCTGGAAGCCAGGGGGACATCACCTGAACAGTGGCAGGGGCCAGTCTCCCCAATTTTGGTAACTACCCTTGCAAAGGAAAAGGGCGGCTTATTTTTATAAATAAAGTTTCACACAACCATGCTCCTTGATTTACGTACTGTCTGTGGCTGCTTTCAGGCTTCGCACTGCAGAGTTGAATCACTGTGACAGAGACTGTATGACCCACAGAGCCTGAAACCCGGGTCAACTTCCTGGGCACGCAACCCACAGGACCCCAGCTTCGAAGATGCCACGAGCTCGGTTTAATGCTCTGCTGCCACCACCTTGAAATCTGGAATCTCTTTTTAACAAGGGGCGCCGCATTTTTGTTTTTCACCGGATCCTGTAAATTCTGTAGCCAGTCCTGCCTAAGTGTTTACTATCCAGCCTCAAAGTCTGCCCAGCACTCTACTTTTCCAATCCTTGATTCCCTTTCACTCTCTGACTTAACAAGTCTGACCTCACGAAGCTCACCCCTTTCTGGGACAGCCTATCAGCTGAGAGTCAGTTCTTCCTTAAGAGTAACCCTACCAGCTATCACTATCAAGAGAGCCTACAGTGAGCCAGGCACTGGGTTGAATGAAGCCAGAGTGCCACAGTGTGCCACTTATGTACCCGTCCTTGGGACCACCCAGAATAAATCTCATTCCTTAAGCCTTCAGAGACTTAAGTAAAGTTCATCTGTTTCTCCCTGCTGAGCCTTCTCTTCTCCAATCCAAAACTGTTCTGTTTCTCATTAAGACATGTTTCAAGCTCTTGCACCATCTTACTCACCCTCTCTAGATACCATCTAGTTTCCCAAGGCCCCAAACAAGGCTCCAAGTGTAGTCTGACCAGTGCAGAGTTTGGTAGCTTGGTCACCTCCATTATTCTAGATGATATATCTCTACTAATGCATCCTGAGATCACACTGCCCTTTTTGGAAACTATTCCAAAAAATCCCCAACAGCGTTGGTAGGAATCAGGTACCATAAGCTACTAAAAAGAGATTATGTTCTAATCCTCATTATATAGATGAGTAAACTGAAACTTGGAGGGGAGTGATCTGCTGAACGGCACCTGGCCAATTACTCCTGGTTCTTCTGTCTCCAAATCCCAGGCTCTCCCCTCCCCCAACCAAGACACTTTGGTCCCTCAATTTCTTCATCTGTAAAATGCAGAAACTGGGTCTCTCTCAGCTCTGGCATGCTGTGATTTGTCTTCTAAATGCAGACTCGGAAGAGAAAACAGAAGCCCGCTGCTTAGATCTAAAACTGCCAAGAAAAACAACAAAGTTTCCTTTTCTACTCCTCATCCTAGCCTTACCTACCTTGGATGCTTGTGCCTAAGTGATAAAGCTTGCTAGTTAGTGGCACCTCTGAATTTGACAGTTAATTGAGCCTTTGGATTGTAGCACCATGACTTTCTCGGCGAGTTGGTCCACATCACCTTTCCCATTCCTTCCCCTTTTCACATTCCACAAATTTATGTCTTCCTGCACATCCCATTTTCAAAGATTTTTTTTCACTTGCTGCCTTAGCAAACCAAACAATAACCAAAAGAAAAAAGAAAAAAAAAAAAAGCCTTTAAAATAACACAGAGTCCTCCATAAAACCCCAGGCACCAAATGGGCTTCAGGAAGCCATTCTCCCTCCTTTACTGTGTTCTCACGTCAGGAGCGTCGCCCCAGGGCTGTCTCGAAAGCTTCATCTTTCAGTATGTTCTCTGTAACATCTTCTCCACGGGTACATGGGCCTACTGGTGCCCTGCCCGTTTCTCTCCCAGTGTGAGAGGCACAGAGGCACGACGTGAGCAATGGGGCAGGTGTCACCATCCACGTGTGACAGGTGAGAATGCTCGGCACAGAGAAGCTAGGTAGCTGACCCAAGGTCACAGAGCTGGTGAGTGCTGGGGCCGAGAAAAGACCTCAGGACTAACAGTTCCATAGGACTGTTATAATGAAACAAGAGAGAGTTCTCTGCCTCTGGCATCTGCCTCTTTCCACTCTGCCCCTCTCTGATTCTGATCATCCAGCCGAAGAGCTGCCACCTTCAGAAAGTACTCCCTGGGCACCTCAGCCCACAGCATTTCCTTCCTCTGGAATCCAAAATGTGCTTTAGTTGCCCTACAACCTCAGGTCTCAGCACTGATGGCCGGCTCGAGGCAGCGGCCCCTTCCCATGACAGATGAGCCAACTCCCACACACCAAGGGTGCCTTGGCCTGGCACCAGCTCACAGAGAACCTCCACAGACAGCAGTTGCTGTTATCACTGTTATTACTCAGTGTTCCAGTTACTGTGACTGTGAAACAAGCTACCCCCAAATTTAGTGACATTAAAAATGTCTTCTGTTCATGGACTCTGTGGTTTGAATATTCAGGGCACCGAGAGAAGAGCTTGTGTCTGTTGTCTGGGCCCATGATGTCTGGGCTTCGGCTGGAAGTCATGAAGGTTTAGGGGCGACTTGAAGACTGGGGCTGGAATCATCCAAAGCCTCATTCACTCACACATCTGACAGTAGATGCTGGCTAACAGCTGGGGGCCTCAGTTCTTTGCATGTGGTCTCTCCCCATGAGCTAGTTTGGCTTCCTCACAGAATGGCAACCGAGTTCCAAGGGCAAGCATCCTGGAGGAGAGAGCCAGGAAGCTGTATCCTTCTTACAGCCTGGTCCCGAAGTCACAGGGCATCAGTGCTGCTGTATTCTGTGAGTCAGAATAACCTGAACCTTGCCCAGATTAAAGGAGAGGTACATAGACCCATCTCTTGGTGGAAGGAGGGTCAGTACCATTGTAAGAGCATAGATGTGGCCACCTTTGAAAAATGCAGTCGTCCATAATCCTTATTATCTGTTACCATCACTTCTCCTTTAGGATGGGTCTCTTCCAGGTGGCTCCTTTATCCCTTCGGACAATACTACTGCCCCAGCTGCCCCGGCTTTTCACCAGATATATCTGGTCTTGCAGTGGACAAACCTCAAGCTCAGGCTCAGATTCCTGCCATATCCCACATGAACACAAGCAGCAACATTCTTTGTCCCAGGCTCTTTGCAAGAGGAGGTACTTATCCCTAACACCTGGGGTCCCAGGCAGAGGAATGAAAAAAAAAAAGGCAATTCCTAAGAGATTCAGTGACATCTAGTTGCCAGTGGTTTTCCTTAGTGATACTGTGCTCAGCTGAATATCTACATTTCCTAGCCTTCTTTGCCAAGAGGGGTGGCAAATGAGAAACAAACAGAAGTTGTCCAGTGGGACTTTTGGGAAAGCTTTCAAATGGAGCTGACTCAGGTGGCAGATGCCTTTTCCTGCCCTGCCCTTTTCTCTTTCTTCTTGTTTAGACTCAGATATGATGGCTGGAAGAGCAGCAACCATATTGTGCCTATGAGGTAGCTTTGAGAATAGCAGAACAGAAAGATGGAGGGCTGGTGCCTGATGACATCATGGAGCCACCACAGTAGTTCTGAACTACTTATTTGTGTTATGTGAGAGAGGGGAAAAAAAAAAAAGCCCCTACCTTGGAAAAGCCACTATTATTTCGCATCTTTATTATGAGTAGCCAAGTGCAGTTACTGATAGAGCCTTTATCACCTCCAGCTTTTTGATTAGTCTTCCTGCCTCAAACCTCACACAGCTCCAATCAAATCAGCTCCAATCAGCTTCCTCACATGCAAATCTGCTAAAGACCCTCTGCTGTTTTGAAGTCTTCAATGGCTTCCCAGCACTTCTAGATAAAATCTATACTCTTTAGTATGACATTTGAGATCCTTCACACCCAGGCCAGAGTCAAGACTTATCCCCTGCCTCACCCCCCAGACAACATGTGGTTGAGCCACTACACAATTCTCAGCGATCTGGCTCCTACCAGTCCTCTGATACCTACAGCCTTTCTACCTGAAATGATCCACGTGGTGAACTCCTGCTTGTCTTTCAACACCTTACTCTAAAGCTACCTCCTCCAGGAAGCCTTCCCTGATGTCCTCAGAGTAAGTCATTGCCTCCTACGGACTTCTCAGGCAAGTTCTTTGTAACATAACTCTGATGCACCACTTGCCACACAGTATTACAGTTACTTATTTTCTGATCACTCTGTCCCCCTAGGCTGTGGGCTCCCCAAGGCAGGGAGGGACCTAACCTGATAGGTCTGTTTATCCCTAGCTGTTAGCAAATCCTAAAGAGATGAGTCTGTCAGTGATGAACGGACGCACAGACCCTGGAGACTCAGAGCCGTCACCCTTCATGCGGCGGGGGCCTCGGGTGATGGCTGACCTGGAAGAGGACGCAGGGAAACTAAGCAGATACCTAAAAGAGGGCAACCCCACCGATGCCCGTGCTGTGTCTGGGGGGCCCATGGATATCCGGAAAGCTGTCACTAAGCTGTCCCTGGGGACAGGGTGCAGGGTGGCAGAAACGTGGACTCCAGGTCCCCTCCACGTGGTATCAAAAGGCAGAGGAGGGTGGTCTCCCCCCAGTCTCAGCCCCAGACCTACCCCACACCACAGTCCATCAACCCCTCCAGGGGAAACCTTAGAAGTGGGAAAAACCTCAGCCCTGCTTCAGGCCACCAAACAGCAGGGCAGGTACCAACTGCTCCAACGAGAATCCCCACCAGAGAGCATTTCTGTTCTGAAGCCTTTTCTCCCACGAGCTCATCTCCTCCTTTCCACGAGGGTAGGCAGAGTCCCGATCGTTATTATTATGGCCCCATTTTACAGGTGGGGACATGGCGGCCCGGAGAGGCGAGGTGTGCCCAAGCTCACACACCCAGCAAGAGGTTGAGCTGGGGGCTGAACCCACCCCCTTCCCAGAGGAGCCCAAACGCAAATACCAGGGTCCCACAGCAGCAGCCGACCACGAGGGCACCAGGAGACACCAGGCCCTTGGCTCGTGCATGAGGCCCAGCGCCCTGGCAGCCCCCTTTAAGGAGCGCTGGGCCTTCCTGCAGGGCTCCAGTCTTAATTTTAGCTTGGAGGCCTGCCACCGGAGCCTTCAGCCAGCGGCAGGCTGAAGTTATGCGGGACAGCTGTCAGCCGGCACGCTGGGTGGGGCCTATTTAGCCACCAGGGGCACAAGTCTGGGGACACTGGTGTTCCTGCCCCAGGTCTTTTCAGCCCTGCTGGCCACACAGCTCCGATCTCCTCCCGCAGGTCACCCAGCTCCACGATGATGGCCGAGGAGCACACAGACCTGGAGGCCCAGATCGTCAAGGACATTCACTTCAAGGAGATCGACCTGGTGAACCGGGACCCCAAGAACATTAACGAGGACATAGTGAAGGTAGGCTCGAGGGCCTGCCCCGGCGCCCCCCGCCTGGAGGGTGTCAGCTTGGGGCTGGAAGGGGCAGGCTCTGCTCCCGCGCAATCGGCTTCCCTGAAAAGAGACCTGTTCCTCTGTCTTCTCCAAATCCCACCCACCGCCCCACCCCGCCCCACAAACCAGCTTGTACCCCCAAAGAGCCTTTAGTGTCAACAAGAGCAAAGAATCAGCTGCACATACAGGACCATCGACCGGGGCGGGGCAGGCGAGTTGCAAAGGAAACTTTACAACTCTGTAGCTCTTCCCATGTGCTCCTGGCCCTCGGCTGGGGACAGACGAGGTGGCCAAGTTGGGCCCTTTCCATGCCAGGGGCATTTTGCGGTCTCCACAGTGGGCGCGGGGTTAATCCCCAGAGGGCGGTTTCCAGCAGGGCTGTTGGCCCTCGCAGGGGCCCCCGCTGCCCCAGGCTGGGGGGCCGTACCCAGCACTCACGCCTGCTCCTGGCCTGACGCAGGTCCAGCAGCCAGGCCAGGCCAGAGGCCTCTCAGAGGGCACCGGGACCCCTGAAAGGGAATCTTGTATGATGGTTACCCTGCCTTCAGGGAGTCTCCCCCACGGCCATGCCTGAGTCAGGCCTCTTTCCTCACCCAATGCCATCAGCAGCCTGGCTGCCTCCAGGGCCACCCCTCAGTCCAGCCTCCACCCGGCAGCCACAGGGGTCTTACTACAGCAGAATTCCTGGGAGCAGGGTACCCACCAGCCAGCATCAAAGTCACTGGAAGGGCCTTTAACACGGCAGGTGTGGGGGCCTCCCGGGTGCTCTGAATACGTCAGAATCACAGACCAGCGGTGTCCAGTAGAAATATAATGCGACCCGTTATACAATCACCCTATGTCATTTTAAGTTTTCTAGCAGCCATGACTTTAAAAAGGAAAAACAAACAGGTAAAATTAATTTTCATGATATTTCTCATTTAAGCCAATATGTCCAAAACAGTATCATTTCAACATGTAATCACTACAAAACAATTATTGGTGAACAATTGTATAATCTTTCTTCATCTTCAAAATCTAGTGTGTATCTGAGACATGGGATGCATCTCAGTTCAGACTCCAAAGTTTTTATAAGAAACCCTCTGTCTCGAGATTTCATAAAAAGAACAGTTGAAAATTGATTCACAAACCCAAACTGTGCCAAACATTCTTACAAGTTTCCCAGTCACAGAATTAACTATCAGTTTTTACATTTTTAATTAAAATTAAACACGATTTAGAATCCTTCAGTTGCACTAGCCACAGGTCAAGTGCTCGTACATAGCTCAAGGCCACTGGATTAGACAGCGGGGTTAAGGGCTCGTTCTAAAGGACAGCCCTGCGTGGTCACCTTCAGGGGGACACCTCCCATGCTGGATGAGTCTAACTTCCCCCCATGGCATTCGAACCCCAGCACATCTGGCCCCCACCTTCCTCTTCCACCCCCAGCCCCCATGCCAGGAGCTGGCCACACCAACCAGAACACACTCCTGTGTCTTTGCCAGCACCTGGCGTCCTCTCCTCCACGCGGTGGATGCCCACCCAGCCTTCGAGACCTGATGCAAACGTCACCTGCTCAGGAAGCCTTCCCCAACTCCTCCAAGCAATCAGGAGCTCCCTCCTCTGTGCCCTCACTTCACTCAGGGCATTTCCCTGCAACAGCTCACATTATGCTATTACTGTATTTATAAATATCATTTGTGGTGCAGAGAGGGTCATCACAGCACAGTTCGGGAAGTGCGGCAAAATTAGGGCATGAATTTTCCAAACTGAAAAGCACCGTATAAACGTCAAACAGTATTTGTGGTGGTTTGTGCAGTGTGATCTAGAGGGAATGGTCCCAGACTTGACACTAACAAATGTGGTTTCAAATCCAGATTCCTCTACTTAAAAACAATGACACTGGACCCCCTGTAAAATGAGCATAATGTACTCCCCGGGGGTAAATGGATCTCAGAGCAGCGCTGTGCAATAGAAATAGAACGAGAGGATTGCATGAGATAAGAGGTTTGATAGTGCCTAACAGAGTCCCTGGCACACAGCAAGGGTGTGCAAATGTGAGCTGATTAGGAGCCTGGAGGAGCTTGCAGGACAAGAGAGCTAAGCCAGGGCCAGCGCTGACACTCAGGTTCCCCTCTGGTGGGCCCTAGCTGGCTGCGGGAATGCAAAAGAGGACCCTAAGGGAGAATGTGTTTTCTGAAGGATCCCGCAGCAGGTGACAAGTGGAGAGAGGCTCTCGGGTCCCAGTGAGCCAGGAGTGAGCTGGCTCCAGGCTCGAGGCCCGGATTATAATCCAAGGGAGGGATGGGGGCGGCCACACAGATGCAGCTGCTTATGCAGCCTCCCAGGGGGCTGGGAGCTACCCTCTCCTGGAGGCCCTGAGTCCCAGAAAACCATGCCTCAAAGGTGAAGCAAAAGGCCCACAAATGTTCTTGTCGAGAGGAGATGATTATTTGGTGTATTTACTGGACATTCCCTGGTTTGGGAACTTATTTGACTTTTTCTTTCATTTTTAATGAGTGAGAGATGAAAACGTTTTGAAATTTAGAACAGGGATTCTAAAACAGAACCAGATAAGTACCACAGACAGGTTCAAGAAGACTTCAGGTTGGTGTAATGGGATGTGAAAGAATGCAGAAAAGGAAGAAATGGGAGACAGCGTGGCTGAGAGAGAGAGGTCCATCTGAACAGGCTGGCCTTCGGGTCACCTGGATGTCTTTCATCGACCAGGGAAAGGACCGGGGGGCGGGGGGGAGGACAAGGGACCGAGGGGGTGAGGGGGACAGAGATGGAGAGAAAGAGAAACAAGGTCAGGCCAAGATGAAGGCTGGAAAGGCTCCCGTCGGGGTGGTGTCACATGTGGTAACAGGCTTCACGTGTGTGAGGATGACGCCGTACGACAGTAGAATAAGACAGGCTACAGAGACCCAAGTCTACTCCCAGTCCTGACTCTAACTTGCTGTGTGACCCTAGGCAAATCCCTTTCCCTCTCTGGGCCTGAGTCCCTAGTGTAGACAGAGGCCGGGTGGAGAAAAGGGAGACCCGTTCCCTCCACCACCAGCTGCTGAGGTTTCACACAGAAAAGACGAGGGTGAAGAGCAGGAGACGCACCCACCGGGTCCTTGGATTTGACCCTCAGCAGAAGGAGGTGCTCCCTCTGGATTTCTAGAGTCAAAACTTTCCCAAACTTCCCTGAGCAAGGCCTGGTGCTACCCTTGAACCCAGGCTGGAAAGTGAGTGCCAACAGCAGCGGGAGAGCCCAGCACAGCCCAGCAGACTTGACTGTAGTCTCCAAGCTCCGGGCTGGGCCTGGGCAGAGGGGAGGCTCGCCTCATTCCCTTCACCCCCACCATCACCACCACTCATGGAACATCGATTCCATGAGTCATTCCTGAGCGCCTGCTCCGTTCCAGGCACTGTACTGTCGCAGACGACATGGCAATGAGCAAGTGAGACCCACTGCATGTAGGGCCCGTGCTAGGCTCTCGGGGGGGAGGGAAAGTAAGCCAGCGGTCCCTGGCACTCCAGCTGGCCAGTAAGGACACCATTCCCTTCAGACCCAGATTGCAAAGCCTCCAGCCCCTTCCCCGTGCATTACTGCAGGCCCCCAGTCCCACCCCAAAGTCCACCAGTTATTTGTGAGAGGTCTCAGGGCTTTCTCATAGACACCCCTCCCCCTCCCCAACTCACACTTAAGCAGCCGGGCCCTAGAGCAGGGACACCTGAACCAAGCGTCAGGCAGGTCCTTCAGCTTCTGGTTTCAACCACTCTCCCCCTCAGGCACTCAGAGCCGGCCCCTTCAAACAGGGTGGAGGGAGAGACCTGGCCCCAGCCCATCACACTAGTTCCCACCTACCTCCAACCCACATCTGCCACAAGACCCTCCCCCTTCAGAAAAGTACAGAGACAGCACCTTCTGCCTCTCAGCTTAGGCTAACAAACACCCAGAGGACCCAGTAACCCTCCTTCCCCCAAGGTCTCCAAACTCTGCTGCCAGTGTGGGCCCATCTGGACACCCTGCTTCACAAAGATGAAACTGACCTGGTGCTTCCTCTTGAGAAGAATCCAACAGATTCCAAGAATCGAAGAATTCCAACAGACAGAGAAGATGAGACTAGAAAAAATGAGAATGCACTGGAGGAGGTGCTAAATGCCTTAAATCAGTGCCAGATGAAGGGTCAGGGGAAGGAGGAAGACATTACTTTCACCTGGGAAAATCAGGCACCAGCTTCATGGAGAGGTGGTATCCAAGGTGCATAAATAATAAGAAAAATGTAAAATGTGGAAAGGGGGCATCAGGCTTTCCAAGAAGAGGGAACAAAATAAGTAAAGGCCACAACGTAGAGAAGAATGATGGGCAGAGTCGGAAAACGTGAGGAACGGGTATTGCCACTCCCCTGCCTATGTCCGTGGCAGACATTACTAATGGATCACAGCACGTTTCCAGGAAGCCATGGACCATCAGCTAGGCTGAGTTGGCACACAGGCAAAACCTCTTTGCTATGCTGTCTGCAGGCGAACAATGGGACTAGGAGCATCTGAAAGGGAATTTGTGGGAGAGGAGGCAGAAGGGGCAGGTTGAGGCTGAATTAGGAAAGGTCATGGCCTGCCAGGCTTTCCACATTGGCAATTCCTTCATTTTGGAAAGTACCCCTGGCAAGTACCTCTAAGAAGGGCTATACCCTGGATTAACTCACACTGAGGTATTTACAACTCAGTGTTATGGGGACTCCTGTGTATCAACTAGAGTTTTTAAAAATGGCCACTTTCTTGGGGAGCTTGTGAAAATGCAGATTTCTGGGCCCTGCCACCAGAAATTTTATGAGGCAGGGCCGGTGAATGTTTTGTACTTTAAAGTAAAAACAAGTCCCCCTTGTCCTACAGAAGATAAACCTGTAGTCCAGAGTTGTCACCAGTTTCCCCTAAAGACACAGTGTATCAGTTATCCACTGCTGCGTGGCAAATCACCCTAAAACTCGATGGCTTAAAGCAGCAAGCCTTTGAGGCTCTCTCAGTTCTGTGGGCTGCGCAGCCTCAGTTGGGCAGCTCTGCTGGTCTCACTGGCGGCCTCTCATGCAGCTGCAGCAGCATCTCCTCTACAGCATTCTGGTGGTTAAAGCGAGTCACAGGGCAAGCCCAGACTTGCTATGGGCTGAGACTGTGTGCTGAGAGGCATGACCAATCTGGGGTCATCTTCGGAGACTAGCTAACTTCCCCCCAGAAGCTGGTGCACAGCCAAGCCTACAACTCAACCCAGGGCCATTCCTACTGCTCTCCAGTCCACCGCACCAGCCTTCCCGAAGGCAGAGACTAAGGGGGCAGGGAGGGAAGGGAAGAGACAGGCAAGGACAGGGCTCACTGAGATCTGATGGGGGCTCCTCTGGTGCATGCCTTCTCTTCACCCCCCCACCACCCCGGTCACCCTCCATTATCTTGGTCTCTTCACAGTTCCTTTATATGAACCCAAGTGTCCTCACCTCCAGGCCAGGTGCCCCAGGCACCCCCTGTAGGATGCCCTGGACCCCAAGATCCCATTAATCCCCGGCTCCCCTCTTCCTGCCCTCAGAACCAGCCTGTGTTGCGTTCTTGCCTCACCTCCTGCTGAGGTCCCCGGTCCTGCGATGACCCTGATCAGGGAGACAGCAGGGGAAATTCAGGCTCAGGCTTTGATGTCAGGTCAACGTGGGCTCCACCCGTTTGTCCCTTACAGGCTGGGCGAAATGCTAGATATAAGACACATGGCCAGAAACCGACACCTACAAGGGCCAAATTGTGGGTGTTACTATGGTTACCCCAGATTGTATAGAATTCTATTTTTTTAATTAATTTTTTTGGAGTACAGTTGATTTACAATGTTGTGTTAGTTTCAGGTGTACAACAAAGTGAATCAGTTATACATATACACACATCCACTCTTTTTTAGATTCTTTTCCCATATAGGTCATTACAGACTATTAAGTAGAGTTCCCTGTGTTATACAGTAGGTCCTTTTTAGCTACCTGTTTTATATATAGTAGTATGTATATGTCAATCCCAACCTCCCAATTTATCCCTTGCCCCCTTTCCCCCTTGGTAACCATAAGATTGTTTTCTACATCTGTGATTCTAGTTCTGTTTTGTAAATAGGTTCATTTGTGCCATTTTTTTACATTCCACATATAAGCGATATCATATGGTATTTGTCTTTCTGGGTCTGACTTACTTCCCTCAGTATGACAATCTCTAGGTCCATCCATGTTGCTGCAGATGGCATCGTTTTGTTCTTTTCTATGGCTGAGTAATATACTATTGTATCAATATATATGTACCATATCTTCTTTATCCATTCCTCTGTCGATGGGCATTTACGTTGCTTCCATGTCCTGGCTATTGTAAACAGTGCTTCAGTGAACACTGGGGTACATGTATCTTTTCAAATTATGGTTTTCTCCAGATATATGCCCAGGAGTGGGATTGCTGGATCATATGGTAGCACTATTTTTAGTTTTTTAAGGGACTACCATACTGTCCTCCATAGTGGCTGTTACCAATTCACATTCCCACCAGCAGGGTAGGAGGGTTCCCTTTTCTCCACACCCTCTCCAGCATTTATTGTTTGTAGACTTTTTGATGATGGCCATTTTGACTGATGTGAGGTGATACTTCATTGTACTTTTGATTTCCATTTCTCTGATCATTAGTGATGTTGAGCATCTTTTCACGTTATTACCAATTATAACACATGAAGCAGAGCTTTGTCATTTCTCAGCTATTCTACAGCTATCACCTCATTTTAGCTTTAACTTTACAGGCCAGTGCTTCTCACGCTATTTGGGTGAAAGGCCAGTTTTATTATTATTATTCCAATCTGTTGTACACCAATAGTTTGCAAAAGTTAATAAAGATTAACTACTAGAGAGATGAGGTGAAAAATAGGCATTGACAATGTAAGCTCCAATTTTTATTATTATTAGAATCAACAGACATAAAATTATTGGCTCAAATCACTGTGACTATTTCCGAATGCCTACTCTCAACTTCTGTACTTGCCTTGTTGGGAAGGGGGCAGTGGCTGTGGACCACTCTTTAAACAGCAAGGTAATAGGTGAGAAAACCAAGACCCAACAAAGCTAAGCCACTCCTTTGGGTCTTGACTCTGAAACTAACTCCGTGTCACTAGGGATGTTGGTCCAATCCTCTCGGTAGAGTTAAAGCAAACAAACAAAAAACTGAACACAAACAAAAAACAGAGGCCCAGAGAGGGCAAGCGCCAGGCCCCAAATCACACAGTGACTCGCTGGACAAGTGGAAACTGGACCCAGAGACCTGTCCCCGGCCTAGAGCCGTTCCCCCCACCCACCCACAGAGCGCCTGTCTGAACTGCGCAGCGCCCTGGAGGCCCAAGGACTGAGTCACGCAGGAATGCGGGGGAGGCATTTTTGAAGGGGGTGTGGCGTCCGGCCGCCCCCTCACCCGCTGGCAGCGCCCGGCCCTGCTGTCCTGCAGCTTCCCCGCCCTCTTGGGGACGGCGGCGGGAGCGGTGCTGGCCGGTTCCGATTAATCAACTGGCTCTCTTGCTGTTCCAAAAATAAATATGCCAGAGAAGGGGGCACCAACCTTACGAGCAGCCCCTTTCTCCCCCTCCCGCCGCCAGCCCCGCCTCCAGCTGCACACGGAGCCCTGCGGCTGCGCCCAGGGCCCGAGCCCCCTGCCGCACACTCGCAGAAACAGCCATCTCCCCTCCACTGCCGGAAACGAATTAAGAAGTGAAGTCACCGTGCGCCTCTGATACACTGGCGCGTCTGCCTAGGGCTGCCTCAGCCGGGTCTTATAAATATCTCCCCAAACTAGTGCGGTGACCAGAGAGCGGTCTCAGTGCTCAGTCCCGATTAGGAACGGCCGCCTCCTCCCAGGACGACCCGTCCCTCTGAGAGCACATTTTCGCATTCACAGACAACGGAGCAGTTGCCCTGTGCACAGTGCCCAAGGCAATTACTGGAAATAATTCAAATGCCAGCAACAACAGCTTCTGCCTTGTGCAAAAAAAAAAAAAAAAAGATGAAAAGACGTTAACAGAGAGATCCTTGGGGTCAGGATTATTACCATAAGCAGAAAAAGAGGGAAAAGAGGACCCCATCCATCTTACCAGCTCAGGCTGAGTACGCATGCACACACACATTTGTGACCAGGTAGTCTGGAGAACTGTCATACTTACGATCTGGGTGTCAACAGCTTTTCTGAGATATATTTTCATAGGAACTTAAGAGCAATTGAACAAACGATTACTGTCACTGGGCACCTACCATGCATTGTACAAAGCATTGCCCAAGAGGAGGTGTGCCTAGCACAGAGTGGGTGCTTAATAAATATTTGTTTGGATGAATGGATGGATGGATATGAATTGGTGGATGGATATGGATGGATGGATAAGAGGATGGATGGATAGATAGGCCGATAAATGGGTAGATGGATATGAATGGATGGATGCATATGGATAGATTGATGGATCCACGGATGGACAGATAGGTGGGTGGATGGACGGAAGAATGGATAGATGGATGGGTAAATGAACAGATGGTGGGAAATGGATGGATGGAAAAGAAATTACTTCTATTCTTCATAACAAGGTTGTAAGAAGTAGCAAACATGTTTTACAGTTGAGGAAATGAAGCTCAAAGAGGTTATCTGCCAAAGTCACTCATCAGATCAGCAACTGCACTGGTGTGCAAACCCACCTTTGGGACCCTAGCTTCCCACTGAAGAAAGCGCTCTGTAACAGCCACGAGCAGCTAACAATTAGTGATCAGGGATTCTGTGCCAGGCAACGTTCTGAGTATTTACATGTCGTATCTTATTCAATCCTCCGATAAACCTAATGAAATCAATCTAGGAAAACGAGGCACAGGAAAGCTAAGACACTTGCTGAAGGTCACAGAGCCAATAAGAGGCAGAGCTGGACGCAAACCTCAGCAGTGTGACTTCAGTCAAGGGCTCTTTTCCACTTTGTCGCCTCTTAGAGGCCAGACACAAATCATCAAACGTGCTGAATGGAGGAATATGCTGAAATAAGTGAACAAAGCAGGCTGGGCTGCCGAGGGGCGGGGGAATTGCAGACTGCTTGGAGCAGAGTGCGTGGCTGCGAAGAAGGGGCTGGGGGCCCTGCCCTGGGGCAGGTCTCTCTGGCCAACAAGGACCAGACCTCAGAGGGGACAGTCACCCTCCCTGAGAGCCGGCATCTGCCTCGGGGTCCGGGCTCTGACCCTGGCTGGGGCCGCGTGAAGACCTTAGATTAGAATCAGGACGCCCAGATGCACCTGTCTGCCCAGCAGGACGTGAGGAGGCAGGGCTGGGTCACCTGTGAGTGGGGAGACATGGTCCTAAGGAACAGTCACAGGAGGGGCAGTAGAGGCCCCAGGCGCTGAATGGGAGAGAGGAGGAAGGAGGGAGAGCCTGCTGGATAAAGGCAGGGAGCACGCCTCCGCCCAAAGGCCTCCCTCAGCTGCCCAAGTTCCTGGGGCCACAGCAGGATCCAGAGCCCAGCCCGGGTGCTAGAAGGCATCAGGCACAGGCCGGGCACGGCCATGATAGGGGAGGGGCGGGCTGCAGAGGTCAGAACACCTCAGTCGGCAGGATCCAGGCCCTGGGGGTTTGACTGAATCTCCACAATCATGGTGCATGTACCAGGTCAACGTTGGAATGGTCCCCCAGGGCCTACAGTCCCCAGCTTGTTGGATCTGAAAGCAACAGCAACTCTGGATTGCTGCCCATATAGACCAGATGTAGAAAGATGCCAGCCCTTTCCATCCACTCTCCAAAGCCATGGGACGTTCCCCAAGCAACTTGGGCCTTCTTTTCCAAACATCCAGCACACTACTCCTGCATCTCTGCCTCCAAACCCCCCGTCCCCCAAATTCCCAGCCAGCCAACACCTCCACCTCCAAGAAGCCCTCCAGGAAGAAGTGCCATCCTTCCAAGGAGATGAGGACCATATTCATATTCTTCCTTCCAGCCCTTCCCTTCCATCCAGGGGGCCATATGACAGGTTATGCAACCTCCGCTAAACCCCTGCAGAGAGAAAGCTGGAGGTTGAGATTTACGAGCGGGTCCTGGAAGGACCTCTGACCACTCAAGTAGGCTTTTGAACATCGGTCTGCAGCCTGAAATCTCACTCCGTGAACTTTGCTCCCCATCAACATACCACGCCCAGGGTGGGGCTGCATCCTCAGCTGTCTCCGGGGGGACCCAGGGATCTGAGGCCTGGCACAGGAGCTCAGAATCCAGCCACACGAGATAAACAGGGCTCAACACTGGACATACAACATGGTCATGTCCACTCCCCGCCACCAAAAGAGTTACACTGGAAAGAAAAACACCAAAGCAATAATAATTTTAGTACTAGAGAAATACAAGTGGGAGATGCTTGTGTTTTGTTTTTGCTATTCCCTTAATTTTCTGCAATGTGGCTATGTTATAAGAGAAAGTAATTTTAATAATAACTTTATGCATAGAGAGGATCCCCTTCCCCCCAAAAAGTGGGAAAACGGTTCACTTGGGAGTTGAAGTTTGAGCTCTGACATCACTGGTCCCCACTCCCCCCACCAATTAGTCTGATCCATTCATGCATTCATTCAACCAACTACTATGAAAACAGCCCAGGAACACACTGCCCCCATGTTACAGACAAGACAGCTAAGGCTCAGTGCCACTAAATGAAATCACATACGAGAAAGTAGCTATGACGGTGCTTAATGCACAGCAGGGATTAACGAAAAGTTAAGTGACTTGGCTGAAAGCAATCTTTTGTATTTTTTCCGTCTTCCCAAATGGGGCCTCAGTCACCATTTCAGCGGGATGCGTGAGCAGGATTCTCTGAAGGCCCACGTTCCTCGCAGCTGCAAAGGAGGGAAGGGGTGGGCAGTGGCAGAGGAGGGTCTGAGGTCGCTGCAGGACCAGCGTGGGGAGAGCAAAGCCTGTGTCCTCCACGGGTGCTGCGCTCAGGTACCAGATGCCTCCACCAGCCAGGATGACGCGGCCCTCACCTCACCACGTGCCGGATCCTAACACAGCTCTCAGGCCGCTGCCCCTCCCCCTAACCACCTCCATGACCCCAAACCGGGCGGGATTCAGCGACGGCTCCCAACTCGCCCCCCCACGTGCATCCTCACATCCACTCCACCGACCACCCCAGCTGCAGCAGCCAGAATGAGCCACTCAAAACTCAGATCAGAGATGCAGAGGACAGGCTGGTGGTTTCCAGAGGCGGGGAGAGGGGTGGTGAACTGGGTGAAGGGGCTCAACTGGTGTAAACTTCCAGTTATAAGATAAGTAAGTCCTGGGGATGTAAAGTAGAGCGTGGTGACTACAGTTAACAATACTGTATGTAGCGTCTATTTAAAAGGTGCTAAGAGAGTAGTCATAAAAGGTCTCATCACACACACACACACACACACACACACAAATACGTAACTATGTGTGGCGACACGTGTTAACTACACTCAGTGCGGTGATCATTTCCCAACATATACAAAATCAAATCATTATGCTGAACACCTGAAATGAATATAATGTTAGATGTCAATTATACCTCAACTGAAAAAAAGCTCAGATCCAGCCGAGCCACACCCTGTGCAAAAGCCCTCCGTGGCTCTCATTGCACTCAAGCCCCCATGCCTGCCCCGCCTGGCCTCTCCAGCCTCCCTCCGGCCTGGGCCTGCGCTTGGCCTTCCAGAAGCACCTACATCTCCCCAAGAGCACACACTGTCTATCCCACTGGGTCATAGCAGCTGGTGCCCCAAACGCTCTTTTCCAGCCCACAACTCCTCCCTCCCCCTGGCTACCTCTAGGTATCAGCTTAGCTAGATGTCACCTCCTCCAGGAAGCCTCACACCCAGGCGAAGTTAAATGTCACCCTGTGGGTGCGCACGGCCTGTCCTTCCCTTACCGGAGCACTGGTCGCTGTGGTGTAAGCGCCTGCCGTAAGCTCCAGGAGGGCAGGAACCTTTGCCTGTTCAGCATCCTATCGGCAGGCACCCGGTACATTTTTTCAGGATGACTGACTGTCCAATTCCCTAGGATCACAAAATAATAGAATTTCAGAGCCACGGCTCATGGCCTGCCTCTTAGTTTCTTTAAGTAAGTTACTCAGCTCCTGGGGGCCTCTGATCCACCCACGAGAGAGAGAAGTGGACCGGCTCCTGTGCCTCACTGCTCTGGGACAGCACCAGCACCACCCGGGACTTGTCAGAAACGCAGGATCTCAGGCCCCACCCTGGGCTCACCGGGGTCAGAATCCCAGGGGGTGGGGCCCAGCCGCCTGGTTTAACAAGCCCCCCAGGGGGTTCTGACGCTTGAGGAGCGGGTGGCTGCTGTGACTTGAGGGTTCCCCCTCCCACCCCTGCAGGTGGATTTCGAAGACGTGATCGCGGAGCCCGTGGGCACCTACAGCTTTGATGGCGTGTGGAAGGTGAGCTACACCACCTTCACCGTCTCCAAGTACTGGTGCTACCGCCTGCTATCCACGCTGCTGGGGGTCCCGCTGGCCCTGCTCTGGGGCTTCCTGTTCGCCTGCATCTCCTTCTGCCACATCTGGGCGGTGGTGCCCTGCATCAAGAGCTACCTGATCGAGATCCAGTGCATCAGCCACATCTACTCGCTCTGCATCCGCACCTTCTGCAACCCGCTCTTCGCTGCCCTGGGCCAGGTCTGCAGCAACATCAAGGTGATGCTGCGGAAAGAAGTGTGAGGCCGGGTGGGCGGCAGGGGTGGCGGGGCAGGGGAGCCCGGCCGGGCTGGCCCCACCGCAGGGCTCTGCGGGGCTGCCGGCAAGCTCTTTCTCCTTGGGGACCGCTGCTTCCCCCCAAGATGGGAGCACACAGAGTAGGGAAGCCGGAGAGAAAAGACAGCCTGCCACGGAAGTGCAGTGGCCTTCCCTCTGCCCCCTGCCCCACCGCCCCACCACAATGCCCCCATGACCGGGTGCCGGGAAGATCATTGGCTAAGAGGCAGCTACCGCAAATCTTTGCATTCACTTGTACTGTAACGGCATAACCCAGCCCTCAGCTCCCACCTGGACGCACCCCCTCCCCACCAGGAAACCACCAGTGACTGCTGGCGTTAGCAGGGTGGCTCCAATAAAGGGTTTCCGGCTGCATCTGGGAAATGCTGTGTTTTGCATGTGTCCATAAGGTGGGTGCGTGTCCTGACCAGCTCCAAAAATATATTTCCCTGCCCTGAGAAGCAGGAGGGGCAAGCTGGTTAGCCCTTCTCTCGGCCAAATGCAAGAACCAGACTTTGGTTTCTCTTGGAATTCTTGTTTGCTGGGTATCTGTTCCTTGGGAGATTATTTCCCATTGATTTCTGTTGCCCCTGGGCCAGCCAGTGGTCACCCACAGAAGAAAATGGCCGCTGGGCTAGAAGGGGAAGGTGATACTCCCTGGGTACCACTGAGGGCAGGGCCTGGGTTCAAAGCTCCCCTTTGGCTCAGACACGGAGCCCCTGGCACTGCCTCTTGGCATGTACACCCTCAGCCCCGCAGATGTGATGATGGCATAAGGCCCCATTCGAGCATATGTGGACTCACCATGGAAATAAAATGGAAATAAACGGCAATGGAAAGGATATGTCCCACCTCCTGCCCACCTACCCTCAGCAGCAAGACAACAACAACAAAACCCCCAGAAATCTTACATTCTTTAGGGATGCTTTTCCCAAGGGTGTTATCCAGAACTAAGTCCTCAGAAAAAGGAGGGGGGCGGCTTTTGTGCTTAAGTTTGTTTGGAAAATGCTACAAATTTCTCTTAGAGATTTTTCAATAGACATTAGTACATTCAAGGCTCTGACAAGTCCCGCAGTAAAAAAAGTTGTTTAGGCCAATAGCCCCCAACCCTATTTGACCCTTTTTTTTTTTTTGCAACACCCATTTAAATCTCATAAAATTCAGGTTCCAAAACACTTGGCCTGTTTTCAGAGGCATCACCTCACTGGCACCCGGCCATGCACCCAAGGGTCCTGGGGACGATGAGGTAGAGGGAACCGCACATGAGCCAGAGACAGGGCACAGGCAGCCTTGGTTCTGCCTCTCCTCCTAGTTGCCTTCTCTAGCCTCAGTTTCATCATCCATGAAATCATCTCTAATGTCCATTTTAGCTCTTTTTACCCATTTTCGTTTTTTCGAGTGTCTTCGTATGACATTTTCAAACACAGAGGAATGTTGAAAAGGTTTGCCGTGAACACCTATCTACCCGCCATCTAGGCTCTACGATTCACAGTTTACTGCTCCTCCTCTGTTGCATCTCCATCCATCTATCATCCACCAATCTCACCTTTCTTTATGCACTTTTAAATAAGCTGCAGATATTGGTATATTTTCCTCCTGAACACTTCATCAGCATCCCTTACTTTTTGCAAACAAGGAAGTCACCGCCCAGAGAGGTCAGCAGACTTGCCAAAAGGTACACAGCTAGCCACATTCGTGCTGTGGTTCCAGCCCACTGCTCTCTGCTCTACCTGGGGCTCTTCATGTTCTCAAGTGGACTCAGAGGCCAGGCTCCTCCTGCGGACAGGTTTAAAGCCAACATCGCTTCCTCCCTCTCAAAGGGCCTCCCCATCAAACGTCTCTCACATTGTCAGGCCATCCGTTTCAGACTTGGAATCTTGGGTTACGCAGACTTTTGACCACCGCCGCATTTGCTGTGACCTGACTTGACCCTGACTCCTATTTTTCAAGCTGGCTCTCCTTCTCTAAGGGCCAGGCTACAACAGGTACTCCATCCCCCGTGAAGCTCATGGGGCTGGAGAAAGGACACACATCTAGATGCATGTATGTCTGAGGTGTTTTTCCTTCTGGGGACCCCCGACCCCGAAAAGTAGCAGGCAGGACAGCACGCTGGGGGCGTGATGAAAACGGGCCAGAGGAGGGGGTGGCATTCCGCTCTCTCTCATACGTGACGTCTGGCTCATCAGGGACTCTTGTTTAAGATGCAGGTTGTGATTCAGTAGTGGAGCCCAGGAACAAACACAAAACCACTTGTGATTCTGCAGGTGGCCCCCATATCCCACTTGAAGAAATATGCCTTAGGGTCCCTTCAAGGTGACAATCTAGAATCCCATTATGTCCGGAGTTAGACAGTGGCACACGGTGGGTGTGGCTACACCGTACAAGAGGTTTGTTCCTGGCTCTTAGAGCATCTTCCGACAGAACTCTGATAAATGAGAGTAACTGTGACCCAAGAGATTGGGACCAGGTCCCCTCCTGCCCCCCCCACCTGCCACAGCTCTGATGCACCTGTGTCATAATCAGACAGATTTATGGGGATTCAAGGGAAGCCGGCAAAGAAATTCAAGTCTGTAAGCCACCAGATATGGTCACTGTTCTCAGGCTAAAGAAAGAAGGCAAAGCAATCTACGGAAAAAAATATGTTTATTAAGTGCACCTTTTATAAAGCAGCTAATGAAGCAGGCATCTCATTATCGGGCACATCATTCACCAATGCGCACAGACAGCAGGTGCCACAGAAAGTTACTAAGTAGAACAAAATCGAGGAATTCACATTTTGCATTTAGGGGCGTTTCATCGCAATTAAACACAAAAGGTCGAGCACTTTGAAACCAGGATCTTCTTAAAAGGCAGCTTCCTGCAGTCATAACCCGTAGACCCATCCCCCAGGGGAGACCAAATGGTGTGACAGACTTTTTTTCAGGGCCTAAAGAGATAAGGCTCAGAGTCCTCAAGTGTTCGCATTTCACTTTTCAACATCAGAACGATGAAACATTCCGGAAGAAAATCTGCACGCTCCAATTTATCGGCACCTCTAGGCATGCGCTAGGTTTGTAAACAGGCCTGAAACTGTGGGCAAAGGTGGTTGGAGGACCTTAGGAGTGGGGTCCAGAGGAGGACAGAAACAACCGAGCCCGAGGCAGTGTCCTGGACCCCTACTCTCCTTCTTCCAGGCTTGGGTTGGGGAAAGAGCAAGCGATTGTGAAAATACTCTCCAGGACGAGACTGGGAGTGGAGGGGCGTGTAGCCAGGGGCGCTGCTGGAATCAAATGTCACTGACTGGCTACAAAAGACTCCTGTGCCATAATGAGAGCCAAGGTCCCAACCAGAGCTTTCACAGGAGAAGAATGAGGAAAGCGTCCCAGCTGGTTCTGATGCCCAAGAACCCTGCAGCTCCTGGGTTCTCAGCAAGGTTGTGCCCGTGGTCAGAAACATCTACTGAGTGGCTGCCTCCTTGATCCCCAGTGGCCTCTGGTGGCTGCTAGGATGGCAACTTCCTTGGGAACCGCAGAGAATGGGGCGTCTCTGGCTGGTGAGCAGAGAGGCTCAAATGCCAACAGACCCCACCACTGCTGCACTTGCACCCAGGGTGCCCAGTGTCCTGGATGTGGGCACGGAACCCCAAACCAGCATCCTGTTAGCTTCCCAAAGAGCCAGGACTGGCTGGTGTTGACACTAAGCGCCCGTCACAGCAACACTGCACTGCCTCTGGGTCCAAAGATGACATCGTTCTCAGTCTCCAGGTATACTGAAGATCTTGTCCTAAATGCTGGGGTTTCAAACACTGGCATTTCAGTGCATGCCTCTCTTCTCCCTGAACATCCAGACCCTGCTAGCTCATTCTACTGTGTGCGTGTGTATGTGCATGTGTGTGTACAATGCAGTGTGGAGGGAGAAGAGGAAAGTGTGTGTGGAGATCTGGGGCTTTGGGAAGTGCTCTTGCTGTGTCACAGTGAGTCCAAAACTATATGTGCAAATAAAAAAAGTGCCCCAGAGTGCCACTGAGCTGGCCAGTCCCAGTCGGAAAACCTCTGATCTATAACGTCCTGTATTTAACGACTAAAGGTGTTTCTTGGACATGGTCATGTTGTACCTCAAGGCTGAGAGGACATCTGATGACATGTTTACCAGGTATTATCACTGCTGGTACTTTTGCTGAAACCGGAAACACCATCTCTTGCAGGAAAACTGAGTAAGAAAACCATGGATTCTTCTGAAATGGTGAGTCAGTGAGAAACAAAAGTTCTGGGAGGTAAGAGATTCCAAGAAATGCATCCTTCAAGCTGGTTGCCTCTGAATTCAGCTGGTAAACATTTTTTTAAGTATTTAATTCAGTGGCTTTTAGCATATTCTCAAAATTGTGCACATCACTAACTCCAGAAAATTTTCATCATCACAAAAAAAGCCCCATATGGGGCTTAGCAGTCACTCCCCATCCACCCCAGCCTCCAGCCCCTGGCAACCACTATTGTATAATATGTCTTGGTAATTTTGCCTACTCTGGGCATTTCATATAAACGGAATCATGTAGTATGTGGCTTTTCGCAAGGCTTCTTTCACTTAGCATGATGTTTTCAAGGTTCATCCACGTTGGAGCATGTGTCAGTACTTCCTTGCTTTCCATAGTTCAATAATGTGCCATTGTATAGATATACTACATTTGTTTATCCATTCATCAGTCGATAGGTATTTGGGTTATTTCCATTTTTGGCTATTATGAATTATACTGCTATAAACATTTGTGGACAAGTTTTTGTGTGTATATATGCTTCCGTTTCTCTTGAGTAAATACCTAGGAGTAGCATTTCTGGCTCATATGGTAATTCTATGTTTAACTTTTTCAGGAACTGCCAAACTATTTTCCAAATTGGCTGCACCATTTTACCTTCCCACAAGCGATGGAGGAGAGTTCCAATTTCTCTCCATCCTCGCCAGCACCTATCGTTGCCCATATCTTTGATTAGAGCCATCTTAGTGGGTGTGCAGTGCTATTTCACTGTGGTTTTGATTTGCATTTCCCTCGTGAGTAATAACATTGAGCATCTTCTCATGTGCTTATGGGCCGCTTATATTTCTTCTTTGGAGAAGATACGAAAATATGTCTATTCACTTGTTTATTCAAATATGTTGCCCATTTTTTAAACTGGGTTATTTGGCTTTTCATTCTTAAATCGTAAGAGTTCTTGATGTATTCTAGATACAAGTATATGGCTTCCAAATATTTTCTTCCATTCTATGAGCTGTCTTATCACTTTCTTGATAGTGCCCTATGAAACACAAAAGTTTTGTGCCCCATTTTGATGAGGTTCAATTTATCTATTCTTCCTTTGACTTCTGTTTTGGGTGTCATTATCTAAGAAATCATGGCCTAACCCAAGGTCACAAATATTTATCCCTATGTTGTCTTCTAAGGCTTTTATAGTTTTAGCTCTTACATTTAGGTTGATGCATTTTGAGTTAATTTTTGTATATAGTATGAGGTAGAGATCCAACCGCATTCTTTTGCATGTGGATATCCAGCTGTCCAGGTGCCATTTATCGAAAAGACAATCTCCCCAATTGAATTCTCGTCACACTTGTCAAAAATCTATTGGCCATAAACGTAAGGGTTTATACCTGAATTCTCTATTCCATTACATTGGTCTATATATGTCTTTTTGTCTATACCACATTCTTTTGATTACTGTAGCTTTGTAATAAGTTTTGAACCAGGAAGGGTGAATCCATCAACTCTGTCCCTGTTTTTCAAGGTTTATTTGGCTATTCTATTACTTGTGCAATTTCCATGTGAATTTTAGGATCAGCTTAGCAATTTGTGCAAAGAAGCCAGCTAGGATTTTGATAGGGATTACACTAAATCTATACATCAATTTGGAGAGTATTGTTATCTTAACAATATTTAAGTCTCTGAGCCATGAACACAGGATGTCTTTCCATTTATTTAAGTCTTCTGTTTCTTTCAACAATATTTTGTAGTTTTCAGGATTTAATTCCTGCACTTCTTTCATTAAATTTATTCCTATTCTTTCTGATACTATTATAAATGAAATTATTTCTTAATTTCATTTTCATACTGTTCATTGCCAGTGTAAAGAAATACACTTGATTTCTGTATTGACCTTGTATTCCACAACCTTGAATTCATGTATTAGTTCCAATGGGTTTGTGTGTGCATGAATTCCTTAGAATTTTCTATATACAAAAATCACATCATCTGTGAGAAGTTTTACTTCTTTTCCAATCTGGATGTCTTTTATTTCCTTTTCTTTCCCAGCTGCTTCTAAAGTATTAGCTTCTTAAACATTTTTTTCCTCTTAAAAATTTTTAACCCAAGTTTTAAGTGGCTGCCTTGCCAGACAGTCTCCGAAGAGAATCTCCTGCTCTGGGGCCACCGCCTGACAAGCTGGTGCTCAAGGATGCTGGCACCAGTCCACTCGAAGGCAGAAGCACTCTGAGGTCAGCAGGATACCAGCACCACCACCATCGAGGTCCCACTTCTCATCCCAAGCTCAGAACACTAGGCTTCCGCACCCATCTGGTCACCAATCCTATACTTACTACCTTTCACAAGATCCCAGGATAAAGGAGTAAAAAGATACTGGGGTGAAATGACAGGTCCAGGGGAAAAAAAACAAAACAAAACCACAACCCATCCAGCAGCCAGATGCAACAGTGGGGTCAGGGCAGCAGGAGTACCCGTGGGAGCCGAGGGTAGATCCGGGGCTTGGCTGATGGCTGAGTCACCCTGTCACCTTCCCCCATGGAGACCACTTCCCCACCCCGCTCGAGCCCCCACAAGGTGAGGAGGGGCACAAACTGAAAGGTACCTTATACACACACGTACACGACCACCAGTGGCCAGACTGCCCCTGTCGTACAATCCAAGCCAAGAGGGGTGGTCCTGGCCCCGCCGGTCACACCGCGGATGGCTGCGAGCAGCCCCTCTGGCTGGAGCTGTCCGGGCTCAGGACGAAGGTGGACGAGTTGCTCTTTTTGCTGACGCTTGTCTCCCTGGGCCGGCGGCCCTTCCGGCAGCTGGACGAGCAGCAGAGGAAGCGCTGCACGAGGTCGTGGAAGAGGCGGCCCGTGAAGAGCAGGTAGATCCAGGGGTTGCAGCAGCTGTTGAGGCTGGCCAGCAGCATGGCAATGATGAAAGCCGAGGCTGCAAGGTGGGGAGGGTGGGGACAAAGGAGAACAGGGCATCACTACTGGGGCACGAGGCATCACCTCCTGAGGACAGAGGCCAGGTGCCAGTCACAAGACGGAGGACTAAAGAGACCAAGCCTGCCTGCCTTCCGTATCCGTGCTCTGGGCATGCACTCAGCCTACCCCCCACGCCTTCCCCAGCTTAGCCCAGCCCTGGAACATTCCCTGTCCTTTCTCCCAAGCAAAGCTTACCCACCACGGGCTTCCACCGGCACGGCCACCTGTCCGTCCATTCATCACTCACCCCGCAAGTATCGACTGTCTCCCGCTCAGAGTACCCAAGAGCGCAGAGGCAGAAGCTGCCAGACCTGGTTTGTATTCTAGCCCCGCCAGCAACAAGTACTTTAACTCCCCAAGGAACTGCTGTTGCCTAACCTTTAAATGGGGATAACAAGAGTCCCCACATCTCCCTGGAACACTGCGAGGGTGAAAGAGCACCTGGTACCTGAAGGGTGCTTAGGAGGTTCCCAGGCAGAGAAGGGAGGACGGGCGCTTCGGGCAGAAGGGACGGCACAGGCAAAGGCACAGAGACAAGAAGGCGTGTGCTGCCTTCACAGCTGAGAACACTGGAAGCGTTTCTGTGAAGATACGCCTAAGAGCACTGCTTCAGCCGACAAATAAGACTTGTGCAGGAAAAGGGGACACCAGAAGTACATGAGGCACTGTGCAGAAGCTATTACACTGAGGATTTACTGAATTTCAGGTAAAATTAATGATCAGAAATCAACTTCAAGACATTGCTTGCCACAAAGTTAAGCTTCAAGGGGGAAGAAAAATTCCTAATCCTAAGTACTTCCAAATAGGGGGTGGGGTGGGGAGCCTGGGTTTCCGTCAATGGCCTTAATCTGACAAATGTACACACTCCCAGCGGCAGAGGAGGACACAGGCACCCCCCCAGAAACCCACACGGAAAACGGTGTTCCCAAGAATGCTGTTCACGGCCACACCCTTACAAATAACGGTAACTGCAAGAAGGCGTGGAAAATCCACTAGCCCGATATTTTCTGCAACAAGTTTTCAAGGAAGAACTCCAGAATTCAAGAGCTCAATCCAGGAAAGAATTTCTCACAGGCCGACTGGAGTTGCAAGATCTAGACGCCACTGTGGACGCAGACAGAGCACAGAGACGTCTGTCAGCCACATCTCCAAGCACCAAAGGGGGAGGGTGATTGTTTAAGAGGAATTCTGTGGTTCTCAAAGTGGGGTCCCCAGCTCACCTGGGAACTTGACAGAAGTGTAAATTCTCAGGCCCCACCCTAGATCTAGTGGATCAGACTCCTGGGGGTGAGGCTCAACGATCTGCTATAAACAGTCCTCCAGGGGATTCTGACACACACCCAAGTTTGAGAACCACTGCTCTAATTACCTGGTGCACCTGCTGGAACAAAAGCAAGCTACAACACGCAAAGCCCACAAGTCCTGCAAACAAAAATGTTTAGAAAGCAAAGGATTAGAAAGCAAATCTAATCCTTAGATTAAAATAGTAAAGAAAAGAAAAGTGGAAAAGTGAAGGGTGGGGTGGGGGGAAGCCAGTACTGTTGAATTCTATGAAAGAGAATGGAAAAAAATATTTGATTTCGATGTGTAAAAAAGGATGAATTTAAGTTTAGAAACCTGATGAAATATCACAAACTCTAAAAATATCTCAAAATCATAATTAAACATATAAAATGAAAGAGGCAAAATAAACACATAAAAGTCAAAACTTGAAAAGGCATTGAGGGACTTCCCTTGTGGTCCAGTGGTTAAGACTCTGTGCTTCCAGCGCAGGGGGCACGGGTTCAATCCCAGGTCGGGGGATAAGATCCCACACGCTGCATGGCGCGACAAAAAGAGTTAAAAAAAATTTTTTTTAAAGGCATGGAGAAGTAAACTGCCAGACACAAGGGAAGAACATAGGTGTACAGAGCTATGAAATGGGTAGAAGGACGTGTTCTCACTTGAACAGAAAGGCAGCACGTTTTACCTCTCTGAACAGAGTTACAAGGCATTATCTTAGCTATTCATATAAGTTACTCGCCTCACTCTTGACATTTGGATCTTCTAACTTATTTATCCTATTTTTTATAAACAACCTACAGAAACAGTAACCACAAAAAAGTAAACAGTTAATGAATTCCTGAGTAGCCCCACCCGAGTTTTTCCACCTCCAAGTGGCCAGCCTGGTTGGGAGGAGTTGGGACCACGGCCAGCACCTCTATCCCCACCTGGTGGCCACAGACACGAATGACCGGCCTGGCCTGGCTCTCGGGGAAGGATGACCCTCTAAGCTGAACCTGCTCGTGTCAAGTTGCCAAATGCTAAGGGCACATTTGGACTTTTTAAAAATTTGGCAATATCCTAACCAACCAAAGACATGGGCTCCCAGCAGTGGAATTTCAAGCTATTTGGGAATAAAACACAGGCTATGGAGGACATTTCAAAGGAAGGATGCTGCAGAAATAAAGGTACAAAGGTGAGACTGTCCAACAGCATTCAGGGGCTGCCAGAGTTGGGGGGTGGTGGGTTCACAGGAGAGGAAACTGGAAAGAGCCAGGCTGAGGAGGAGGATCTGGAATCCAGGCTGAGCATGAACTTGAATCTACAGGCGCTGGGGAGCCATGGACGGTTTCTGAGCATAAGGACTAACTGCACCTCATCTACTTTCTGCACTTACTGTATCTCGTTTAGGCTGTAACATCGCCCTTTCCAGCGGCTAGAAAGGCTTCCTAGAACTGAAGAAGGAGAGGAACAGAACAAGGCATGGAAAGCGTCGTCCCTGGCATTTTACGATGCTGCTTCCAAGGGGGCATACGACAATGCAGCAATGTCAACCATGGGAATCACGGCTCAAGCTTGCACAGAACAGAACAGCTTTCAAAGCAGTCTCATCTCCATTTTATACATGAGGAAAGTGAAGCTCGGAGAAGGGAAGTGTCTTCCCCAGGGACACACAAGTCACCCTGCGTTCCCACCTGAAAGTAATGAAGTTTGATGTCTTTTAAAGCTAGGTCAGCATTCACACTAGTCAGGTTGGTTCCAGGGAGCAAATCCCCTCAGTCCCAAAGCAGAGACATGGGCTGACTGGGCAATTGCCCTCATCATATGATTTGAAGGATAGAGTCAGAGAGCAACTTTCCTTTCCTAAAACAGATGTAGGCCCCCTAGGAGGCTAAGCACTGCCCACTCCCCAGTAATGGCCTTTTATTTTATTATTATAATTTTTTAAATAAATTTATTTATTTTATTTATTTATTTTTGGCTGCGTTGGGTCTTTGTTGGTGCGCGTGGGCTTTCTCTAGTTGTGGCAAGCGGGGGCTACTCTTTGTTGCAGTGCGTGGGGCTTCTCATTGCCGTGGCTTCCCTTGCTGCGGAGCATGGGCTCTAGGCGCGCGGGCTTCAGTAGTTGTGGGTCGTGGGCTCTAGAGTGCAGGCTCAGTAGTTGTGGTGCACGGGCTTAGTTGCTCCGTGGCATGTGGGATCTTCCCAGTCAGGGATCGAGCCTGTGTCCCCTGCATTGGCAAGTGGATTCTTAACCACTGTGCCACCAGGGAAGTCCCGTAATGGTCTTTTAAAATCCAAGCATACCGGGAGGGGAAACCCATTGCCTATCAGATCACCATCCTTCCTGGCAGAAATGTCTCCTGGTCTGGACGAGGGGCCAGCAAACAGCCCACGGGCCAAACCCCACCTGCTGCTTGTTTTTGTAAATGAAGTTTTACTGGAACACAGCCATATCCATTCATTCATATATTGTCAATGGCAGCTTTCGCACTACAAGGGCAAAGCTGAGTAGTTGTTACAGAGACCTTACATCCTGCGAGCCTCAAATATTTACTGTTTGGCCTTTTACAGAAAAAGTTAGCCAATCCTTGATCTAAATGCCTGTAGGAGAAGATGTTAAAAAGCAGAAGGAAAGGGCTCAAGAAGGGGAGGGGCAGACCCACAGGGTAAGCTGAGCCCACTTCTCCCCACACCACCAGAAGCAGAACTGGGTGATGCCTTTACTTTTAAGTACCCAGACCTCCCACAAACCCTGGCTTGGCCACCTTGCACCTGGGGCCAGAGGGCAACACCCTGGCCCGGGCAGCCCACGTCCAGTGTCTGCTCCACACCAGGGCACCAAGGTCCGCCCCGTGCCTGCATGCCCGCTGCTCTGAAGAGCCAGCTCAGCTACCAAGCTCCTGGCGACAATGGCCCCAGCCACACTTTCCATAAAGCAGAGCGACGGTGAAGTCAGTGTGGATAAAAGAAGGCCCTGGAAACCAGAATCGACAGACTCATCCAAGACAGGTGTGGTGAGCAGCCAGCACCTCCTGGGGGGCTCCGGCCATCGGGGAGCCCCTCACAGAGGATCCAGACGCAAACCCGTGGGGTGTGAACCCCCCTCCCACCTACTCATTTCTCTGAGCCACATCTACTGTCTGAGCCTTAATATCCTCATCTGTGAAATGGAGGTGACACCCTCAAGGACTTGGAGAAAATTGAAAACAAAAAAAAAAGTGTGAAAGGGCTTTGTAAACGGCAAAGTGTTTGTTCACGTTATCGTATTATTACTTACAGATATGAAATATGATCAACTGTGTATAACTTTTTATTGCCCAAGGTTGGGGACTCCTAATCTAAGGCTGATTCAAGAAACTGTCCTTTGCCCTTTTCTCCCCAACTTCAAAATTAAAAAAAACGAAACAAAACAAAATGAAAACCCGGAGCCCTGGGATTGGATTACATGACCCCAAAGGAACTCGAGATAGTCCGTTTTGGAAAAACTTACTCTGCCGGTGACACAAGATACCCAAAAGGGAAGGGGGCTGCAACCATGTGCAAGAGCGGGATTTCAGGGTCTCCACCCGGAGAGCTGGTTCTCATCTGTCTCTCCCACTCCACTCCGTAAAAGGAACACTTGTCCCCCAGGACTGAGCCCTGAGGGCTGCAAAAAGCTCTCTCTGGTCCTGGCAGAGAAGGAAGGCCGAGTGGGAGGCGCTGGGCCAGGGATCGGCCCTCACACCTGCCTGGCCTGAGCTTAGGGCATGGGGCAGGGGGTGGGGGGGTGGAAATGAGGAGAGCGATGTTCCACTTCCTTCCATGCCATCTCTGCTCAGTGCCAGCCACCGAGTTGGCCCTGGGGACGTGCCCTCAAGGGATTTACAAACTCAGGCGGGAAAGACAGAAGCACAGACAGGCCCTCCAGTCAACAGGGAGCTGCAGCACCGGGGGAGGGGCGGTGGGCCCAGGGCTGGGGACTAGGGGTGATCTTCAAGCGGGGGCTCCTACGTGCCAAGCAGAGGACTGAGCGGGAATGGCCGCGCGCCAACGGCAAACGTCCCCTGCTGGGCATTTTACCCCCGGGACACAGAGACCATGCCGAACTTCCACCTGGCGCCCTCACTCACGGAGGAGGTGGACAGCCGAGGGCCATGCGAGGACAGGGTGCCCCCAGCAGTCACCCACCCACCAGCCCGGCTTTACTCAAGCCCCAAGAAGTTCCCTGTTCGGATTTCCCGGCACTGCCCCCGCCCATCACCATCGCGTCACCCTGGGCCCAAATTAGCCCAGAACAGCTGACGGGGCAGCTGGCCACGGCCTCTCCGGCTGCGCTGTTCCTGAGGCAACGAACACGTGTCACAGACAATTCAAAGACCTGTGGCTCAGCTGACACCTCTCATCTGAATCCGGTCAAGCTCAGCCACTTTCCCAAGAGGCTCTCACTCCAGAAACCAATCACTTGGTTCAAGGTCTCCTCCCCGCCGCCCAGATCCTGAATCAGGTCTCCCTCACAAGGAATCTAAATCCCTTATTCCTTTAGGAGCTACAAGAGAATTTGGGAGTTGTGATGTACAGAAGGCTTTTTTAAAAATGTTTTTTGAATGTGCACTTACATAAGGATTGAATACTAACACGTATTCCAGGGCACCTTCTTTGAAAAGACCACCATTTTACCACACTGGAATTGTAAAAGTCACAGATGTGTGATCTCACCATGTGTAAGGTCAGGAAGAAGAACTAAATCTGTGGGCTACAGAGCTTTAAATGGTCTTCTGTGATGTCACTGCTCAAATCTGGGGACGTGTGGGGCCCACCGGGCAGGACCTGAGGAATAACCACGTCCTAGAAGCAGAAGAGCTGGGGCTTCCTGTGAACAACCAGCTCTTCTCTACCCTTCAGAGAATGACAGGGCCCTGCCGCCAATTTGGGCCACACGTGTGAAGGCAAGCCACATGTTTTGGTCACAGAGATGATACATTAAAGCCTCATTACTCACTGTGCAGTCAACAGGCCAGCTGCAGGGGCCCTGCACAGGCATCACCTGGGAAAGTGTCAAAAATACAGACTCATGGGCCCCACCCAGACCTACTGAATCAGAATCTATGCTTTAACAAGTTCTCCCACGTGATCTGTGTGCACACTGAAGCATGACAAGTATTCTTCCAATACAGGGAAAGAAAATAAAGTAACTGTTTCAATGATCTCATCAGGGAATGTGCATCTGCTTCTTTGCATAGCCAGCTCCTACTCATCCTTCAAAACCTTTTCAAATGTTGCTTCCTCTCTGAAATCCTCCTGATTTTTTCCCAGGGAGACTGAATCAATAAATGCCTCCTGGGGGCACTCACAGTACTTGATAAACGAATACCTCTCTCACAGCATCATCCCTTCATACTGTCATTATTCTTGTTTATAATCTGTGGTTGGGGACTGTGTCTCATTTGTGGCTCTGTCCTTGGCTGCTAGCAGAAACTGGAAAATGGGAAATGTTCAATAAGGGACTAAGTTGAAGTGAGCATGAAATTAGCAGACAGGAGTCCTGATAAATCAGCCACCGACACTAGCATGTTGGAAAAGCAAAAAGACAATTTCCCTGCCTGACAATGGGAGATGGGCCCCTAACAAGATGACTGGACTCAAATGCAATTCCCTCTGGGAAATTACATTCACAGTCAGATATCAAGGTCAGGCAGAGAGAAAGAGAAAGAAACAGAAATGAGTAGGAGTGACCATTAGAGTGTGAGGCATGGGCCGTGGAGGGCAGAGGCCCGTGGCACTGAAGCATCTGGCAAAGGGTGGGAGGTGCCAGCTCCCAGTACAGTAAGGAGGAAGGTGCTGGCAGAGGGTGCCCCTCAGTGGCCAGGAATCAGGGGCTGGGACACGAAAGACCGCCTGGTTACACCTCCTTCCCGCCCGTCCCTCATGCAAGGGTTCCCTTGGGTTTCCAAACCCAGAGCTAGAGCCTCCCCACCTTGCCTCCTACTGTCTCCTCCAGGCAAGGCCTTAACTTCTCTTGACCTCTTAACGACACCCTTGTTCCCAGCATCACCGGGCTTGCCGTCACTCAGCAAAAACTGCAGCCCCTCAGTGAAAATGTGCTCCTGAGCTCACGACAACCTGCATTCCCTCAGCTGCACGGACTGACTCCAGGACGCTGACACATGGTGAAATTTCTCTATTTTTAAAGCGTTGATTGAGCACTTACTACATGCCAGGCCCTGTGCCACCAGCACCCTCCACCCGGCTCACAACCTAAACCCTATTCTTAACCCCAGCAAAGAGCCCCAGACAGTTCTCGTCAGCCACCCAGGGTGACGGCTGCTGCCCCATCTGGCCACACCCGGGGACAGAACCATCCCGGCAGAAACTGGGGGCGTCCCTCCCAGAGATCAACCTTGGCCTGACTGTCCCGCATCTATGCATGTGCCAGCTGCTGGCCACAGGAGGGCAGGTGAGGGACTGGGGAGGGGTCCTTGCCAACTCTCCTCATAGGAGGACAGATGGAGGCAGAGGTTGTGTGGACAGGACCCTTGGGAGGCGCTGAATCACTGCTTGTAGAATGAACACACTGGAGGAGGAAGGAGACCCTCAGGTGGGGGCAACAGGTAAAGCTTCACGAGAGTCGGAACTGGATGAAGCTGCCGTGTCCAGTTGTTCAGGTTGTGTACTGCACAGCTCCTAGGAATACCATTCTCACAGACCATTCTCATTCTCAGGTTCCTGAAATGGAACCCCCTGGAGTTGTGCACAAAGCAGCCCACACAGTGGACTTGGGCTCTGAAGGATGGGTCTCTGCAGAAGAGACTCGGGTAGGCGTTCCTGGGATGGAAACAGAATTAGCATGGGTGCAAAGCAAAAGGCCCTGTGGGAAGTGGCAAGTCAGCAGGCCTGGCTGCAGGTGCACTAGGAAGATTGGCCAGAGCCCAGGGCAGAGGGGATGAGGGTACTCTTTTTGTTAGATATTAGTTCAGGACAGGCCAACACAGTGCGTCCAAACCAGTGGTTCTCAACCAGGGCGATTTTGCCCCTTAAGGGACATTCGGCAATCTCTGGGGACATTTTTTGGTGGCCACAACTGCGGGGAGGTGCTAGTGGCGGGAGCAAGGGATGCTGCTAAACGTCCTCTGTCACACAGGACAGCCGCCCGCCCCACGCCACACTCACAACGAAGGCTGTCTGCCCCCTAGTGTCAGTAATGCCAAAGTTGAGAAACGGTGCTCTAAACCACGAAGGTGGTGATGGAAAAGGGAAGGAAAGTACAGACACGAGAGGTACTAAGCGAAGATGTGGCTATGACAGCGGGATCAGCGGATGGCTGATGGACATCAGGGTGGAGGAGTCGAGGGACATGGGCTTTGAAGCCACAGTGCTGAGAGGGCCGGCCACTAGTGCCCCTGTAGCTGGGTGGGTGCATGCTGGGTGTTGCAGGGAAGAGATTCCAGGAGAGGGTGCAGGGCTCTGCTTTGGCCGGCCTGGAGCGGGGCCAGAAATCAACTTTTTAACAAGCACCCAGGAGACCCAATGCCGAGGGTGGTGGGGAGGGAAGCAGTCTGGCGTGATTTGATCTGGGTTCGAATCCCAACCCCATTACTTACTCAGCAGTGCTGCTGAGCAGGCTGTGCCACTCTGAGCCTCAGTTTCCTCATCTGTACAACGGGGATAATGCCCCCCCTTACCTTGCTGTGTCTGGATGAGGACAAGAGATGGGGTCGGGCACAGGGTCCGGCACTCCATAGGGGGCGACTACTGATTTTAACGAATGCAACTCCTCACTTCACTGAAACCGATGCCAAGAGAGGGTGTTGTGTTCTATCACAAGATGTTATCCCCACTGCTCAGGTGGGAATGACACAGGCCCAGAGACATGCCCCAAATCACACAGGTGCCCTGAGACCAGGCCTCTGAAGGGACTCTCACCACTTCCCAGGGGCCAGGGGCTCTGATAGGCAGGGGTGGGCCCTCCCACCCCCCTCCCCCCTCCCCCCCCCCCTGCTCCACCTCCCACCCCCTCCCCAAACCACTCAGCCATCCATCAAATAGGAAAAAATATATAGCAAAGCTTCACCCAATAGACTTTTTTGTTGTTGTTGTTATTCATCAAACCTTTGGGGGAAAACAAGTGAAGTCACCTTGGGGCATAAACCCAAGAGAAAACATTAGCATTAGTTGAGAACATAAAAGAACCCATAATTACTTAATCAGACCAGAGTGTGGTCATTAATTGCCCATCTAATGGCAATTTATGCCCAAGAGGGCCAAGCTTAAGACAAGGAAAGCTGCATCCTATCTCCTCCTGCCGCCGCCCAACCCCCCAGCCACTGCTCTCTGCCCTAGGTCACCTGACGAGCAGGCCCCTCCGAGGTATGTGGTCCACCCACACCTTGGGCACAGTGTCCTTGGAAAGGCAGGGTGGGCGGGCAGCCACACTGGAGGGGCCACAGTTCCACAAAAACCGGGAGGTGCTGGCAAGCTCGTTTCACAGACGGGGGAAACACTTAAAACTAGGCCTCCTGTGCATTTCAACCTTCCTCCTGGTACCCACCGTGGCAGAAGCTTGATTGCTCCCAGTGCTGGGGCGCTCACTTCTTCACCAAGTAGCCAACCCTACGGCCAGAGCGCTGCCTAGAGAGCCCTCATTTCTCTTGAGTCCAGCTCCGTACACCCATCCCAGCCCTGTCACGTGCACCTTCCTCTTCCCATACCCTACATATTTGTTCAACAAGCATCGGCTGAGCTCGGACGGGTGGCCCGCCTTGTGCTAGGCACTGGGCCCACACCAGTGAACAGGACAGGTGGGGCCCCCGCTGTGACAAGGCTCACAGTCTACCTCTCCGGCTTTAACGAGCTTCTCCACATACCAAGCCTCCCCGGACACACCGCCGACCGTCCAGCAGACTCTGCTGCCACCCCAGGCCCCTCCACCCAGGCTCTCAAGAGAAAAATGTCTAGCTCCTCCAGCTCAAATCCCTGCCGAGATTCTCAAAGTCAACCCCACGAAGACAAACGAAACATTTAACTAGAATGGGGGGAGGAGAGAAGAGTGACATTGATCACGTGGCCCCCCAGGTGCCACGGGTCACTCCATGTCATCCTCGTAACAGACCTGTGAATAGACTTGCTATCCTCATTATAACAGAGGAGGAAGAAGCTGAAGCTCAGAGAAGGGAGACCAACTGCTCGAGGACACGCAGGAGAAAGTGGGAAGGCGGGCTCCAAACACAGGCCAGTCACGTGGCTCCAACACCTGCTCTTTCCCTGCACGGGGACCTGGGGTCCTACGGCACCCACCCGCAGTCTCCACCAAGTGGATCCATCCATCCATCTTCATCTCCTCCCTGAGAACCACTCCGGGGTCAGACTCCTTGGGACCAGCAGCAAAGCAAGTTCCACGGAGTTCAAGGGAAAAGGTTGGTGCCAAATCTTTGGCTGTGCAATTTGATCCTGAAAGTTCCATCCGGGGCTTGTCCAAACCTGCCAGGGGTGTCTGGTCCCAGCCCTCCTTCTGCAGCGTCACCAGTCTCACCAAAGCAGGGCCCCACCAGCATGTGGCTGCTCTGAAACGGGGGGGGGGGGAGGGGGCTCATTACATTACCACAACCCTCCCCTTGCTTTTTTCTCCTCTCACTGCTTTTCTCTCTGAACAATGGAAGTACTGAAATTGAGAGTTCTCCTCTTTGCTTTGGCTCTTCCGAAAGGAAGCCCCATGTACAGCTCACCCCCTGCCCCGGACAGAGACTTCATAATTGCTATTATTGTATTACCATTTCTCTAACCTTTTCCCCCTTTCTTCCCAGTCTCCTCACGTCCATTTTATCTTGCTGTGGCACCCGAATCTTTGGGCCCCCCCTCAAATTATTTTTGGAACAAGGTGAGCTCTAAACCCACAAAGGCAGCGCTCGGTGTGACTGAAGGTGTGCAAGGGGAGAGATGGGAAAGGCGCGCTGGATTTCAAGGGAATTGCGGGGGAGGGAACCCTAAGGAAGGAGGGACTTGGAGTCCTGTGGTGGCCCCGAGGCCAGCTGCCAAGGCACGTGTGACTTCTCCAGCCGCGCCGTTAGCCCCGACCCATGGTCAGCGGTTAAGGAGCTGCTCGCTGACCCAGAGGCTTTCGTGATGAAGCTGCCGGCAGGAAGGAGGCCCCCCTCCTGCGTCCCTGAGGCTGCCTGCCCCCGGGCTGCTGGGAAGAATGTCTCGCTGTTCACAAGGGCTCCCTGGATTTCCAGGCCCCACTCGCCAGGAGATGAGCAGAGCCAGGGGCCCTGAGCTAGAGAGTCTGCGTTCTGGTAAATTCCCTTCCTCCTGGATAGGAAGGTGAGGGCTGTGCATCCATTCCACTCGCTGATCAAAAGCTCAAGTAGCGCTAACGTCCCCGTCTTGTTCCTTCCTTACTACTTGCCCAGAGCCTCGAGATTGAGTCACGTCTCCGAAGTGACTGTAACGCAATTGTTTCTCATCCCAGCCTGCTACTCGTAATTCTCCAAGTTAATGCCAAGTGGGCACAAGGCGTGCTTCTGGCTCAGCCCACATCCCCGGACCCTGCAGCCCTGAGGCCGAGGCACGACTGGACCAGGCCAGTGGCAGGTGCCCAAGCCCTCTGAGGTTGGTGAGCCGGGAGCCCGCTCCTGGCAACACTGTGGGGGAGGGAGTGCTGGCAGCAGCGGCGTCAGGACCCTCCTGTCGTCTGCGTTTGTGCTCTTCTCAGAGCATCCAGGGCAGAACTCCAAGGAGGACCCGGAAGACCTGCGTGTTTCACGTGCCATCACCCTCTCCCCTGAACCAGGAAAGGAGCAAAGAGAAACAGGACCTGAGGTCCCTGGAGCCCGTCTCTTCCTCTGCTCCTGGAGCCTGAGTAGAAGCCCATCTCTGCTGCACGTCTCCCCTCCCACCCCCCGCCACCCGGAAATCCTCAGGTGGCCACATGTACCCAAAATGCCTCTGGCCCCACTTTAGTGAGAGGGGACTCCCTCTCGCTCTCTCTTCCTGTATCTTGTTTTTAAGACAGAAAAATGAATTGTTCAATAAGCTTTTCAAGTGTAGAAAAGATCTAAACTTTACTGAGTGACCGTGATCTGCGTTGACCACATACTCATTCTCTAGGGAGGAAAGTGAGGAGGGGGAGCGCAGGTGCGGTCATGGAAGTCACGGGGGGAAGGGAGGGGGAGAAGGAAGGAGAAAAGTCACCAGGGAGAAAATGAGCAGGAGAGGCGAGGGGACGGCAAAGAGAGAGGAGCAGACCATCTGCAGAATGAACGAACACAAGGAGGGAGAAGAAGACCCTTCAGTGAGTAAAGGCTGGAGGGAGGCCTAGATGCCAAGTCTCCACAACAGCTGCTCTAAGGGAGTGTCGGTCTCACTTCCTTAAGGGCTGGTGTCTGAGCTTCTCAAGACCTGTGTCAAGTATCTCTTCAGATCCCACCCAGGAAACAGGTATGGCCTGATGCCTTGTCTAGAAACACCCACTACTGGCTTTTGCCCAACCCAACTCCCTAGTCGTGTGCCCTTTAAAAGAAGCCTGGTGCTGGGGGGATGAGGTGGGGGCAGGAAGCCCCAGTTCTAGTCTGCCTCCCATTTGCTGTGTGATCTGGAGCCAGTGCCTTCCCCTCTTTGGACCCCTGAACCCCTTCTGCAAGGTGTTCCCAGGGGCTGCACCATGAAGCCAGGCTGGCTTTGCTAAATCTTCACAGCAATCCTCACCTGCAAACCACCCAGCCGGGCATACCCCAAGTGCTCAATAAATGCTGAATGATAACTGCTCTGGCCACTAAGGCAAACGCTGGGCTAATTGGGACGGCTGGGGCGAGCAAGGAGCCTGTGGTTTGGGGAAGAGAGCAAAGCAAATTTATCCAGCTGCATGAAGGAAGATTTCAGCTTCCATGCGATGGCTGTGTTAGAGACTACTGTCAGCAGTAGTGATTCTATCCAGAAACGGGACATTTGCGCTATCTCAAGGGCAGAAGGGGTGAAAGAAAACCCCTCGGGTCTTTCCTTACAAGCATTTGAGCCGCGGGCATCCCAGCGCAGTGTTACGTGCTTACCCTCAAAACAAAAGGTTTAAGTCATTCACCACCACTGATCATCCCTCCTGCTCTTCGCTAACGAGCTACCTGAATTGTCCGTGGTGAAGGCTGAAGGCGGGAGAGGCCTCGGGGTCCCAGCCGCAAAGCGACGGCTACAAGTCGGAGCCGAGGCGCTCTGCTCCCCCAAGATCCCTCCCCACAGAGCCTTCCATTCTACCGTCTCCTCCCGGTCTCCTGGCCACCCGGCCACCCTCAGCTCTGACCTCCCAGAGCCCTGACCTCCCAGTACTTCAATCTGGAGAGGGCGTTCACCGCCTCCCGAAATCCCCCAGCCTCCCCGGTCAAATGGGAAAGTCTGCATCCCCTTTCCCTTCCCTACCCGTCCCCGACCCCCGCTCCCCCCCCAGCAGAAGCGCCATCTCGGTTCCTGAGCACCGCCAACCCCGCGCCTGCCCGCCGTCCCCGCGTTACTCACCTCCGCGCGGCACAGCTCGCCGTCCCCACTGGGAGACGGGTTCAGGACTCGTCTCCGCACCCTGACGGCGCCCCGCCCCGCAGCTTCTCAGCACTTGCTAGGGAGGAATCCAATCGCCCACCTCCCGCTGCTCTGATCCAAACCAGACCTCGGGCTCAGGCTGACTTGAACTTAAAGTGGAAGTTCAACGTAAAGTGAACTTTACGTGGCAGGAGCTTGAGCTTGGGCCTGGGTTGGAAACTCAGCTCTGCCGCTTCGCTAAGCAACTGGAAAAGGCCAGTCACTGGAACCTCAGTTTCCTGGTCCATAATAGTGAACCAAATATGTAGCCCAAAGACTGTGCTACGGATTTTACGTGCATTTCCTCATTTCATTCCCCTGCTGCTGGGGAGAGCTGGTACTTTGATCATTTTTGCTATTTTACAGAAAGGGAAGTCAAGGCTCAGGGAAGTTACGCCCCAAATCACTTGGCCAGAGGATGACGGGGCCATGACTCAAATCCCCCATGAGGCCCCCAGAACAGAACGGCCCCTGGACGTTCAGAGGCAGCAGGACCACGGCCCCGCCCCGCCGCGCTCCCTCCTCCCGCTTTCCCGCCAGCGCTACCTTCCTTGGGCGCCTCAGCGTCCCAGACGCTCCACATCTGCACGAAAAAGAATGGCGTCCAGCACACGATGAAGGCCAGCACGATGATGAAGGTCATCTTGACCGTGCGGATCTTGGCCTTGGAGATGAGCTTGACGCTGCTGACGCGGGCCAAAGCCCCGTGCCCCGCGCTGTCCGCCGCCGCGCCCTCGGGCCCCGCGGCCGCCTCGGCCGCCGCCGCCGCCGTCTTGAGCCGCAAGTTCTGCCAGATCTTGAAGCTGATGAGGCCGTAGCAGGCGGCAAGCACGATGACGGGCACGATGTAGACGGCGAGCGTGATCCACGTGATGTAGGCCTTGGGCCCCCAGGGCTGGATGAAGACGGCCCAGCAGTCGAAGACGCCGTCGGCCACCTCGCGCAGCGAGAAGATGTGCACCTGCGGCGCGCTGGCCACCAGGCAGCCCAGCCATGTGGCGAGCACGGCCAGACGGTCGGCGCGGCGGCGCAGCACGCGCAGCGGCTGGCAGATGGCCAGGCAGCGGTCCAGCGACATGAGCAGCAGGAGGTAGGTGGAGGCGAACATGCCCACCACCTGCAAGTACTTGACGAGGCGGCACAGCAGGTCGGGTCCGTAGAAGCGGAAGGTGATGTCCCACAGCAGCTGCGGCAGCACCTGGAACACCGCCACCACCAGGTCGGCTATGCTCAGGTGCTTCATGAAGAAGAAGAGGCGCGAGTGCTTCTGGCGCGTGGTGCGCAGCGCCAGCAGCACGCACGCGTTGCCGCTCAGCGCCAGGAAGAGGATGAGGCACAGCACGGCCACCTCCACCCGCGCCAGGGCCTCGTTGCGCTGTGGTGGCCCAGCGGTGCGGTTGCCCTCGGCCCCCGGGGGCGCCGCGCTCCCGTTGACCATCTCGGCGCTCCAGTTGGCGGCAAGCGCACCTTCCATGGCCGTGGCCGCCGCCGTGCGCCCCAGGCCTTCGAGCCCTTTAAGGCGTGGCGCGCGGGGCGGGGCCCGACGCGCAGCCCGGGCGTGCCTGGGGGCTCCTGGGCTCCACTCCCTGAGACTCCGCGGAGCGATCTGATGGATCGGCCTCTGAAACAAACCCCGAGGGCCGTGAGAAAACGCACGCTTCTCTGCCGACGCCTGTGCGGCTCAGCTGTCCCCTTCCCAGGAACCCCAAATCATCTAGGACTAGGGTCACAACCGCCGGCCCTGGGGGTGCTCAGCCGCCACCCTAGAAATCCCCGTTTCAGGTACCTCCCTCTGAGACACGAAGTGAGCGGGAATAGCGGACCCGCAGTTCCTTGAGAAAGCCGCTTCCAGTGAAGGAGAGGGAGGGTTATAATCAGTGTCCTCCGGGACTGGGACTTCTAAGTCAGCCACCTCCCCTAGGGATCCCCCTACTAGCTACCCACACCCCAGAACCCACAGCACAGCTACCTCTCCTAGTCAACCCTACTCCAGTGGCTCCCTCCGGAGACCCCCCCCCCCAAACAGCCACTTGCCCGGGAAACCCAGCTCAGGACCAGCCCCCTCCAACCCCCCGTTTCTAAAATGCCTAGCCATCCGCCCCTGAACTTCCACAACAGCTGCTTCTTTGGAACCCAGTCCAAGGGTCCATCCTGGAGGCACTCCTGGCTCAATACTACCCAGGACGCCCAAACGCTGTTCCCAGTACCCCTCTGGCCTAGACATCTCTCGAGGATTTCCTCCCCAGCCCAGCATCCTGGAAAGTTCGGGAACTCGACACGTGTCTTGGCCCCCGACAGCCAAGGGAGGCGGCGCCTCCAGGAACCACAATCGCAAAGCACCCCACCACCTCCACCCGGGTCCCAGTGGTCCCACCAGCCCCAGCCATCCCGTTCACCCGTGCGCAGGACCCAGCTACCTGCACCGAGTCGTTAGGCGAACCTAAAGTTGGCTCCCTGGGGAAGCTGCACCGCCGCCGACAGCTCCAAAGCCGCCTGCGCTCCCCGCCCAGGTTGAGGTGGCTGCTGCCGGTACCCAGTCTGATAGGACGCTGAGGGCTCGGACTCTGGAGCCTGGGCTGGAATCCCCTCGCCCGCAGCCTGACTGGTCGCTGGAGAGGGACTGGAGGCGAGCGAAGAGCGCTGCCGAGGCTGTGCGCGCAGACGGCGTCAGGGTGCGCGGCGCTGCCGGCCGGTGGCCCGCTTTTCTGCAGCGGGTGGCAGGGGCTGCACCACCCCACTGGTCCGCTAGGAGGCGCGGGAGGCAGGCCTTGCCGACCGCCGCCGAGCGGTGTAAACTCGCCCAGCCTTGCCCGGCGCGGTAACAAACAGGCTAATTGCACAGTGGCTTCAAGCAGCAAGAGGGAAGGAGCTCGTAAATAATCCGCTTGGTTTCTTCCTTTCTTGGTTTAGAAGCTCCTGACTCTCAGGCAAATGGGAGGCTTGGATAGCAGTGTTTTCCCGTTGACAGTGATGAAGTTACAAAAGCATTTAACTGGTATTTCCCAATCATCAGGTCAACTTCACGGCTTCCCCACCGCCCCCTTCCCCGGAGCCTGATGTACTGGATTCAGCACTGAATTCAAGTTATGTCCTTGCTTTGGAATACTTTTGTTCCTATTTTCATTCATAGGGAATTAGAAATACTTTCTGTTCCAGTCAGCACTGGGAGAGGTCTTCATTCTTTAGGTAGTTTTAGGGGAAGATCTCAAGCCAAAAAAAAACTATCTTCATTTTAAAGTGATTCTGCTCGTCTATGGCCCAAAGCCATTTCTGCCTCTTTGCCATGCTTCAAAATTAAAATCCTAAAAAATGTCAAAGGAATATGAAATGTTAAAGACATCTTCTCTGACTCCTAGCTCTTTTTCTATTCTAAAATCATTTTTTGAAGTAATTTACAGTGACCAAGAATTAAGGCAGGAAAAAAAAAAGTGAGGATTCAAAAGTGGACAAGGCCCTTTAAAAATGATTAAAGGCATATCTCCTCCTGACACTTCTCTTACCCCTCTTTTAATTTTGTGGCTAGAATAGAGTTGTAGCCAAGGACGGGGTTTCCACAATTACAGCTCTCTGTCAAGACATCCTAGGGGCAGACCACTGCTGCCATCCTGGGCCCAGGGTTCTCGGTGAGGGAGCATTCCAGGATGGGCCGGGGAATTTCGGCACCATCGTGAAGGGGTGAGAGACAAAGGTTATCTTTTTCTTGCCCTAGAGAGTTGTGTCATAATATTGTTTAAAAACAAAACTCAACTGAATAAATGTTAAAGCTTTTACTGGCTTTATTCAATGGTTCATGAGTTAGGCAGCATCCAATCTAGCGCATATAAAGGAGCTCTGAGGAGCTGTACAAAATGACAGACTTTTATAGGCAGAAGGGAGTGGAAACAAGGAAGTTATGCTAGGCAAAGAGCAGATTGGTTATTGCAAGGTTACTTTGCCTACAGAGGATGGCAGGGGTCAAGCAAGTAGATTACCTAACTCAAGCTGATCAGGTGATTCCTGCTTGACTGGTTTAAAATTCCATCTCTGGACAGCCAAAACTATATTTAAGTTAAATCCCAGTTTGGTGACTTGGGGCTTAGCATAAGTGACTCCATTTTGGTCCGGATGTCTTGTTTTCAATAATATTAATAGTAGTGTCATATAAATTACAGGTTAAAGTTACAGACCACTCAGGTGAGGATAAAGTGATCCTGACCATCTCACTGTGCCTCAGTTTCCCCATCTGTAAAATGAGGGGGCTGGTCAAAATAGCTAATCTCTGAGATCTCATCCCTCTGGTTTTCTGGAATTTGATGATCTGTGCCATCTGAGAGTTTAATTCTACCGAGTAAAACACATCTGCCCCGCTCCATGTGGGATGAGGAGGGGTTTTTCCAAGCACTCCTGATGGGTAAATTCAGGGTAGAAAACACGGCCTCTAGAGCCCAGCCTGCCCCTCTCTCCTGGAACAGAGCTGCCTTCAGGGAGCACATTTCCTGGACCACTGAAATACAGAAGGATGGAGGGGAGGGAAGGCAGGAGGAAAGGACAGAGGGAAGGATAGAGGGAGGGAAGGAGAGAAGAAATAAACATCCCCATGGGCAGTGTCACTCTTGAGTGGACCAGGCCACCTAAGGAATCTTCCCACCCAGAGGATGACCTGTCCAGTACCCACACCTACCTCCAGGAACTGGATCCTGAGTTCTAGCATCTTTGGAATTTTCCAGCTCTGGTACATTTATTCAGACATGGGTCCAACCAAGCCCAGGTGGCCCTGCTCTTCAGTCAGGGTAGAAATGAGCCATAAACACATTTAGTCCATTCCTTCTCCCCCCACCACGCCCCCCCCACGATCTCTCAGTCTCCACTGGGGCTTCTAGCAAGGACAGCATCAGAGACACACTCAGACATGAAGACAGAGGACGCATCCTAGCAATAACCTTGCTGCCAGCACACTTGCTCCCTGGTGTCCTTACGTTTACCGATCCTGTCCAGATGCAGGAACATCAGGGCAGGTGGGATGGCCTGGGAGGCTCACGAGGCTGGGCCAGGGCGGCAGCTTACAACTCTCACGTACTTCTTCCGGCCCGCACCGTTTTAGGCCGCTTCTCAACATATGTTTCATTCCTCTGTTCCATGGAGAGAGGAAAACATGTTTTAATCTTGGAAAGCGCTGTGAACTTGCAACAGTAAATGCTAGAGTCTGGGTTTTACCACCTACTTACCTGTGTGGCCAAGTCACGGAGCCTCTGAGACTCACTTTCCCTGGGTGCTGACCTCATGGGGCTGTGAGGAAATAAGACTTCATTGACGTGAGGAGTGCTTTGCAAACCGTTAAATCCTGTACATCTGAAGCTGTTTTCTCATGTTGACAATCCTCACCCCAGGACCATCCTATGAAAATATATTTTCTCATCCAATCAACCTCCATCTTATTCATCTTCCGGACCGAACTCGTGTGTCTTTTCAATTCAGTATGACCAACTGTGTGTGTGTGTGTGTGTGTGTGTGTGTGAGAGAGAGAGAGAGAGAGAGAGAGAGAGAGAGAGAGAGAGAGAGAGAGAGACTGTGCCAGGCAAGGAAAGTAACTCCTTTGAACCCCAACTGGTGTGATGAGAATTTGAGATCTTTACCTCTTCAGGGAAGCCCTCCCTGACCACCTCAGCCCACTGAGAAATCCCCATTTTCAGAAACGCTGGTGTCTGACTACAGACTTCACCTGTAATGTGAACATGTCCGGTCTCCCCAGTGCTGTGTAAGTGCCTAGAATAAGTCCAGCAGACCACAGTCCTTTATATATTTACCATTATCTTTCCTATTGCACATACCTGTCACTACCAATGTGCTGAGAGAACAAGGCTGGATTACCCAAGAACACCCCTCAGCAAATTAACCACTAGGGTCAGTCAGTCCTTTGTTTCCCCGAACAATCTCTCTGGGGAAATCTGGCTGAAAGAGGGCTCTTTGTGACAAAGTGTGCTATTCAGACATGTTCCCTATTCTTCCCAAGAGGGAGTGATGGCAGAGATAAAGCGTGATGCTTCCAATTCCACAAACATGTCCACTGACCGTGGATTGGACAACACAACCCCTATTAAGGAACTAGTGTCAAGACACGCATTCTCCACTTGCAGACACCAGTGGCCTAGGTTAAGGCATGACCAGAGAGAAAAGGCCTTCTTCGGAAGGAACGGAGCTTGGAATAAAAGCAGGGTGTTGTTTTTTTTTCAAGTAGGCTGTTCTTGGGCAGAAGAACAGGTTTATTGAGAAGAAGGAGCTTCGGAATGTGCGATTCTTTTGGAAAAGTAGGGCCTAGAGGAGCCAAGAGTCATTTAAAGCTGGGTGTTCTCTTCACGGCATGCAGAATGGGAGGCTCATGATGTCTGTTCTACAGAGGAGCAAGCTGAGGCTGAGGGCGAGGGGCCTGCCCAAGGCCCCACAGCTGGCTAAAGGCCAGCGTGGCTGGCGCAAAGCCCGAGGCAGAGCTAGCCAGGCGCAGGCACTAGCCCCCCAGCCTGGTCGCCGTGGTGACCAGAGTGCCTGGCGGCCTGAGTGTTTTACCTGAGGGACACATGTGACCGGTGATTAGGCAAGGGGTTGGCAAGGGGGTTGGGTATGATCCGCACGGAGGTAAGAGAGGTGACTTGAGACAGTCCCCTGGAATCACTGGGGAGTCAGTCCAGATTCACACAGGGCACACGAAGGAAGCAAAGCTCTTCTCCTGGCCCCCACCCGCTTCCATCAGTCCATCTCTGGTGGGAGGAGAGAACCTGAGGGAAATTCCAGTGACCTGACCGCTCCCACCGCAAACCTGTCCCAAGCCCCAGGCAGCCCCGTCTCTCCGCCTCCACCAATTCCAACAGCCCTCTCATTTTCCTTTTCCATTCAAAAAAAAAAAGGGGCATTTCTTTATGGAAGTCTGCCTTTCCTCCTGGGATGCTGAGCACACCGTGACAGGGTGTACTCTGCTCTCTTGTGCACAAACATTCACTCAGTAAATAGCTTTCTAAGCGCCTACTGTGTGCCCGGCAGGGTGACCCTGGAGGGCAGCACTGAGTCGGGAGGTGAACTCCACCACCCAGTGACCCTGCGCTGGACAAGAAAATCAAGACAAGCAGAAGGACTGGGGTGCCGGGTCACAATTCCACCAGGAATGCACAGCCCCGTGTGGCCTCGGGTTCTTCCCCTAAAAAGGAGGGTACTGGACAGTCTCAGATCCCTCACAGCTCTCCCTGCCTATCATCCTCTAGGTCTAGTGAGCAAAACACACACAGCGGAGCTGCGAGCACAGACCGTGTGATGAAGTGTGCTCAGTGCCACCGATGGCCCGGGCACTCAGCAGGCACTCGGCAAACACTAGCAGAAGGACCGAGTATGGACGGTGAGGGAAAAGCTAACACACTCGGCCAGGAGAGTGAGGCTTCAACAACTCAAATGTCACCTTTCACCTCTCACGCTGGTGAAAATGAAAGAGAAGGGTGCCTCGTGGGATCTGAGGCTCTCAAAGATCGCTGCCACGACTGTGTTCTGGAAGGGCCTCCTTGGAAGGAACCTGGAGAAGATGTATCAAAAGCCTTGAAAACATGGCTACCTTTGGGCACAGCCGTGAACCCTTCTAGTGAGGCAACCTGGAAACAATCCTGTAAAAATGCAAAGAGATAGGTACACAGACACTAATGAAGCACTGCTGGTAACAGTCACGAGGGATGAGGGGAATAAGACTGTTGTGTGTGCACCCAGTGAAAAACCACACGGAGGTGAAAAACGACAGAATGGATCTGTGTTAACTGACATGGAATGGTCGTGTGTGTGTGTGTGTGTGTGTGTGTGTGTGTGTGTGTGTGGCTGTGGGTGTGTGTGGGTGTGTATGTGTATGTGTGTGTGGGTGTGTGTGTGTGTGTGTGTGTGTGTGTGTGTGGGTGTGTATGTGTGTGTGGGTGGGTGGGTGTGTGGGTGGGTGGGTGTGTGGGTGGGTGTGTATGTGTATGTGTGGGTGGGTGTGGGTGTGGGTGTGGGTGTGGGTGTGTGGGTGTGGGTGCGTGCGCGCGCCCATGTGAGGAGGGGGAGGACGACGAGGAGAAGGAGGATGAAGGGAAGGAAGAGGGAAGGGTAGAGGAGAACCGTCCCTACAGTATATGACAAACACACAGGGGCGGTTTGAATACTTTTACTATCTGTGTGTTCTGATTCTCATAGTACATAGGGATTACCTTTGCAATGTGAAAAGAGAGAATCTATTTCCCAAAGCCTCATCACAGACCAGTGGAAGTACCTCCGGCCTCCACTCTCTGCCCTGCCTGCACGTGGAAAGTGCTCCCCAGCTCGCATACTGGTGAGTTCCCCAGCGCCCCCAGTCAGCTCGGGCTTGAGTGTGGCTGGGCAGCCAGTGCAAAGGCAGAGGACGCCTCGCAATGTCAAGCACGCAGCACCTTCCCCCCACCTGTAAGGTGCTGGTGACACTTCGTCAACAGCGTCCTAGAACGGCCACTGTCCAGCAACATGTCCTCACAAGACAGATGCACCAAACCAGGGCGGGACAGCCAAGGTCCCCGCAGCCTGTGCTTTGGAGCGAGCCGATTGCAGGAGCTCTTCCTGAATGAGCAGCCTCCCAGAGCTGACCCAGGATACCCGACCCGAGAGCAGGACCCCAAGGATTCTAGAGCCTTAGGACATGAGGAACACAGACACACGTCTACATTCATTTCACACAGGACGAGTCTGAGGTGTGGAACAAGGAAGGTGACATTGTTCAATGTCACCCAACGAATCAGAAGCCGAGCTGAGACCAGGACGCCAGGCTCGGGGTGCTGATCAAGTGCCCCGCTGACCAAGCCACCTCTCCAACACGGCACAGACACCAAACTCCTAGTTCTTAGCAGGCTGCTTCTAATCCCACACTGCGGCCCCTTCCGAGCCCCTGGCCCATCCCGTCGGCCTCCCCTCCACCGACACCGCCCTGCTCCCTGGACCAGGCATAGCTCCTGGGGCCGTGCAGGTCTCCCAACACCCCCTCCTCCCGTGCATTCCACCTCCACGCCCTTGCTCAGCCCCTTCTCCTGCTGGGAGTGTCCCCCCTGCTCCAATTATCAAATCCCATACCTTGCCCACTTCGCAGATGGAGAAACTGAGGCTCATGACATTAAGTGATTTGCCTAAGACTGCCCCGCTAATTGGTATCAGACCAGATCTCTGACTCCCTCCTGGTCTGCCACCCGTTTTCTGAAAACTGTGTGTTCTGGAGCTACGGACCAGGGTGCTCGAGAGTGGATGTGCCCTTTGCTTGTGAAACAATGACTTGGACAGGACTTGGCAGCGACAGCTCGTCTCTGCTCCGTCCAACATCAACACAAAGGCCGGGGGCTGGGATCATCACCCTGTGGCTTGTGAAGGCTTGCCTGCCCGCACAGCATCCGATGCTGGCCGGGATCCTAGCTGTGGGTCACAAGGCCTGTGCGTGGGTTCCCAGGCTGCCTCACCACATGGTGGCTGGGTTCCAGGGCAAGCATCCCAAGAAAGAGTAGAGACAGACAGTAAGCCAGAGACACAGAGAGACAGTGAGCCAGAGACAGAGACCCAAGAAGAAGCCACACCGCCGTTTGTAGCTTAGCCTCAGAAGTCGCAGTGCCTCCCTCTGCCACATTCTGCTCCACAAAGCAGTCACGAAGCCCCACCCAGGTTCGAGAGGAGGAGAACAGACTTTGTCCTTTGCAGGGAGCGGTGAGGTGCTGCAGGCATGTGTGACTAAGAGTACTGCTGTGCCATTTGGGGAAAATACACAATCCCACCACGTCAGTGAGTCGTTCAGGAAGCTTCAATGAAAGAAGAGGTGGAATGGTGCCTGGTGCGTGGTGAGCATCCAAGAGACAGGCGCTAGGATGTGGCCGCTGCCTGCAAGGATGCCCTGGAGTCTGGGGACCACAGGTCAGGAACCAGTGGCCACGCCCAGAGGACTGAGCTGGAATTTGTCCTCTGCACCCCAAGCCACAGAGCTCAAGGTTCACTTCACTGTACCCTGGTCTGAGTGAACCAGAGGCCTAGGACACGAAAACCACGTTAGTGAGCGTTTTCCCCACGTGCCCCCCACATCCATCACACCCCAACATTATAGCCCAAGGTCCCAGATTAGGAGCCAAGGGTGTTGGTCCTAAAGAAACCACACATCTTAAACAAGACGTGAAGTACTGAGCAAACCGCTTAGAAACGAGAACAGAAACCTCTGCAGGCCGCAGGGCCAGTGGAGACACATGCAGCTTGCAGAAACAGAGGCTCAGATGTCCTCCAGGCCAGCAAAACAGTCCCTGGCAAGCCGGGTGCTTCTGGCCCACCCTGGGGACCTGCGCCGCCCAGCTCTGGGCCAAACTGTCACTGGGGGTCTGTCCTCTCTTAACAGATCTCCTCCCGCCCCTCCAGTGAAGATCACAGCACAGAAATTTCAGCGGAAAGTAGCCACAAGTATCACTGCTCCCAGAAGTGGTTTTCTGTTGTTGTTGTTGTTTGTTTTTTACATCTCGGTACATTTCTCTCTAATGGTGGGAAGTCAGGCACAGCGTGACAGAAAAGTGACAAAGAGGACAAGCAAGGGCCCTGCTAAGCCCCTCCAAGTCAGCGTCTACATACACGTCCCAGCAGTCCTGAGGGCCGGCACAGCATGGAGAGGCCGCAGGAAATTGGAACAAAGACACAGGAGAATCATAAAGACATTAAATGTTGAGCCAAAAAGGACTCCAGAAATCATGTCTCGCCATCTCCTTGCTTTTTAGAGAGTAAAAGTGAGCTCCAGAATGGGGTCAGGATTGGCCCCGGTTGCTGCTCCCTTGCAGGGCCAGGCCCCTATGGCTGCAGCTCTGGCCTGTTCGCATCTTCATGGCTCCAGGCAGTGAGCCCTCCAGGTCCAGGGCCTGCACTACCTGCTCCAGAAGAGCTGCTTCTGGACCACCTGGAGATGGGGGGAGGGGGCCTTAGAGCCCCAGTTCCAGTCCCAGGGCAGGTCTAGGCGCCTAATTTGCAAGGCCTGGTGCAAAGTGACAATGCGGAGCCCCCTGTTCAAACCTGATTAAGAAAGTGACAGAAGAGTGTTAAACCAGGGGCAGGGCCCTCTGAGCTCAGGGCCTGAGCTAATGGAGAGGCCGTGGGCCCATGAAGCCAGCCCGCCCACCACCCTTCGCACCGTCCCCTCCATCCCAAGGACTATCTGACTTACTCCCTAGGTATCTTGTGAAGCTGTCTCCCCCTCCCCCATCTCCACGCCACTGCTCCACTCCAAGCTGCCAGCCACACACACTCCCTGGACGCTGCAACCCCCTTGTCCCCTCCCACCTGCGCTCCATACAGCAGCTAGTGGCCTTTTAAAATGACACTTGTGATGATGTCATCCTCTGTTGCGAATAGTTCAATGTCCTCCCCCTGCCCCGGGGGTAAAGACCAAAGGCTTTAAGGCGGCCCAGGGCACCCGAGTGGTCCAGGCCCTGCTGCCCACACCAGCCTTGTTTCACACCACCCTCTTTCCGGTCCCCTGAGCCTCAGCCACTGCCCACACACCCTGGCCAAGCGACCTCCTGCTCATGCCTCTTACCCCAGCAAACCCGCCACAGCTTCCTGACTCCGTCAGGACCCCTCGCCCTGCAGACCTCTCCTCCTTAGCACCTTCCACGGGTGTGATTTCGTGTACATTTGTGTGGGCTTCTGGGTAATGCCAGGTCTGGTGTGGTCACCACTGGGTCCCTGTGCCTAGTGTGCAGTGCGTGCACAAGACACGTGATGAATGAGTTGGCTGATGAACCAATGGCTGCCTCAAACGTGCAGATCCTGGGACTGACAATGTGCCCGCCTGGTCATGAGGAGGAACAGGGAAGTCTCCTCAACTGTAACAATATGACTAGGTGACCTTCCTCGAATGGATGCTGTAAGGATGAGACTGCTGAATGTTAAGTGAAATCATTATCCTGTACACCTGAAACAGAGCTGTGTGTCAACTGTATCTCAGTTAAAAAAAAAAAAAAAAAAGACTGTGTATACAAAGCACCTGGCACAAGAGCAATGTTCAACAGTGTCTATTAAATGTTTGTGGAGGGACATTGTGAGGTCCAGGGACAAGGGGACATCAAGGGAGCCCTGTCTTTCCCATCCCGTCCCCAAATATCTGGGATTCTACAAAGAAACACTTAGATTCACTTATTTCTATGATGGATTAGAGATTTCATGCATTTCCCCTACCTGAGGGATATGCATTTAAAGAGGAGCTTCTGATGCCAGCTCGGGTTGCATGATACCCCTCCCTGGCGAGGCCCAGTGAGCAGGCGCGGGAGGGAGAGGTTGAAATCCAGCGGGGGCGAGTTCCAAACCCGGGTCACATTCTTCTACACCGGGTCGCCTTTGGGGGAGAAAGTTTCACCTAAATTAATTAACTTCACCCTGAATTAGACCTAGCCTAAACCCTAATTCTAATCTAAATTAACTAACTTTCAGAATGGAGAGAAGAAGCAGGTGGACACCCACCCTACCCACAGGTAAGAGCTGCCCCAGGCTTTGACCAGCTTTCTTGCACCTGAAAAGCTTCTTGAAGTTCAGACTCAATGAAAACATGACTAAGTGGCCTGGTCAATTCAAAAATAAGGGGAGCTGCCCTCCCTGCCACCCACCAGGGATGGGAGTAGCGCGAGGGCTCCATTCATTTTCTCCTCCAGCCTGACCTTTGGTCTGTCCTCCCAGGTAGGCTTTGCAGCGCCCAGGGGTCCTGTCTGGCCTAGAGACAGCTGGGCATTGTGAGGCCTCACCCCACCAGCTACCCAGGGCATCTAGAGAGGAGACGGCCACCACTGGTATCCAAATGAGGCTCCAGGCAGGGGGACTGAACCTCGAAGCAAAGCCTGGCTCCCCAGAGCTTCCCTAACCTAATTCCTCTGAAGGATCTGGGCAAAGTAAACAGACAACCTTCTGGAAAGGATTCACCATTCTAGACGCCATTAAGAACATTCCTGATGCAGGAGAAGAGGTCGAGATACCAACATTAACAGGAGTTTGGAAGATGCTGATTCCCTCATGGATGACTTGAAGGGGTTTCAGCCTTCACTGGAGGGAGGAGCTGCAGATGGAAATCGCAAGAGGACTACAGTTAAAAGTGGAGCCTGAAGATGTGGCTGAACTGCTGCAATCTCACGACAAAACCTGAACGGACGAGGAGCTGCTTCTAACAAAGGAGCAAATAAAGTGGTGTCTGGACATGGAGTCTATTCCTGGTGAAAATGCTGTGAAGGTTGTTGAAATGACAGCGAAGGATTTAGAGTACATCAACTTAGTTGATCAAGCAGCGGCAGGGTTTGAAAGCATTGGCTCCAATTTTGAAAGACGTTCTACTGTGGGTAAAATGCTACCAAACAGCATTGCATGCTACAGAGCAATCGTTCACGGAAGGCAGAGTTCATGAATGTGGCAAACTTCACTGTCGTCTTATTTTAAGAAATTTCCAGAGCCACCCTACCCTTGAGCAACCACTGCACTGATCAGTCAAGCAGCCATCCACAACAAGGCAAGACCCTCCACCAGCAAAAAAATGGTAACTCACTAAAGGCTGAGATGACGGCTAGCATGTTTTAGCAATCATTTTTAATTAAGGTATGTAGAGCTGACCCTTGAACGACAGATTTTCGAGTGCACAGGGGGTCGGCACCCCTGACCCCTCCATTGTTCAAGAGGTTAAAACATAACTTTTATATGCACTAGGAAACAAAAAATTCGGGACTCGCTTTATTGCAATATTCACTTTATTGTGGTGGTCTGGAATTGAACCCACAATACCTCTAAGGTACGCCTGGCACAGGTTTTGTATAGACACGTATTTTCAGTTTTCTCGGGTATATACCTAGGAGTGAAATTGCTGGGGCATATGATAACTCTCTTGAACCGTTTGAGGAGTTGTACATCCCCACTAATAGAGCATGAGGGTTCCAGTTTCTCCACATCCTTGAGAACACTGTTACCATCGCTCTTGTTGGATTCTAGCCATCCTACTGGATGTGAAGTATTATCTCACTGTGCTGTCCATTTGCCCTTTCCTGATGTCTAATGCTGCTGAGCATCCTTTCATCCTTTCATGCGCTCGCTGGCCATTTGTGTATCTTCTCTGAAGAAATGTCTATTTACTCTCTGCCAATTTTTAAAATTGGGTTGTCTTTTTATTACTGGATTTTAAGAATTCATTATATATTCTGCATACAAGTCCCTTATCAGATATACGATTTGTAAATATTTTCTCCCATTCTGTGGGTTGTCTTTTCACTTTTTTTTTTTTAACATCTTTATTGGAGTATAATTGCTTTACAATGGTGTGTGAGTTTCTGCTTTATGACAAAGTGAATCAGTTATCCATATACATATGTCACCATATCTCTTCCCTCTTGTGTCTCACTGCCTCCCACCCTCCCTATCCCACCCTTCTACGTAGTAACAAAGCACCGAGCTGATCTCCCTGTGCTATGCGGCTGCTTCCCACTAGCTATCTATTTTACGTTTTGGTAGTATATATGTCCATGCCACTCTCTCACTTTGTCCCAGCTTACCCTTCCCCTTCCCCGTATCCTCAAATCCATTCTCTAGTTGGTCTGTGTCTTTATTCCCGTCTTGCCCCTAGGTTCTTCATGACCTTTTTTTTTTTTTTTTTTTAGATTCCATATATATGTGTTAGCATATAGTATTTGTTTTTCTCTTTCTTACTTCACTCTGTATGACAGACTCTAGGTCCATCCACCTCACTACAAATAACTCAATTTCGTTTCTTTTTATGGCTGAGTAATATTCCATTGTATATATGTGCCACATCTTCTTTATCCATTCATCCGATGATGGACACTTGTTGCTTCCATGTCCTGGCTATTGTAAATAGAGCTGCGATGAACATTTTGGTACATGACTCTTTTTGAATTATGGTTTTCTCAGGGTATATGCCCAGTAGTGGGATTGCTGGGTCATATGGTAGTTCTATTTGTAGTTTTTTAAGGAACCTCCATACTGTTCTCCATAGTGTCTGTATCAATTGACATTCCCACCAACAGTGCAAGAGGTTCCCCTTTTCTCCACACCCTCTCCAGTATTTATTGTTTGTAGATTTTTTGATGATGGCCATTCTGACTGGTGTGAGATGATATCTCATTGTAGTTTTGATTTGTATTTCTCTAATGATTAATGATGTTGAGCATTCTTTCATGTGTCTGTTGGCAATCTGTATATCTTCTTTGGAGAAATGTCTATTTAGGTCTTCTGCCCATTTTTGGATTGGGTTGTTTTTTTGATATTGAGCTGCATGAACTACTTGTAAATTTTGGAGATTAATCCTTTGTCAGTTGCTTCATTTGCAAATATTTTCTCCCATTCTGAGGGTTGTCTTTTGGTCTTGTTTATGGTTTCCTTTGCTGTGCAAAAGCTTTTAAGTTTCATTAGATCCCATTTGTTTATTTTTGTTTTTATTTCCATTTCTCTAGGAGGTGGGTCAAAAAGGATCTTGCTGTGATTTATGTCAAAGAGTGTTCTTCCTATGTTTTCCTCTAAGAGTTTGATAATGTCTGGCCTTACATTTAGGTCTTTAATCCATTTTGAGTTTATTTTTGTGTATGCTGTTAGGGAGGGTTCTAATTTCATTCTTTTACATGTAGCTGTCCAGTTTTCCCAGAACCACGTATTGAAGAGGCTGTCTTTTCTCCATTGTATATTCTTGCCTCCTTTATCAAACATAAGGTGATCATATGTGCGTGGGTTTATCTCTGGGCATTCTATCCTGTTCCACTGATCTATATTTCTGTTTTTGTGCCAGTACCATACTGTCCTGTAGCTTTGTAGTATAGTCTGAAGTCAGGGAGCCTGATTCCTCCAGCTCCGTTTTTCTTTCTCAAGATTGTTTGGGCTATTTGGGGTCTTTTGTGTTTCCATACAAATTGTGAAATTTTTTGTTCTAGTTCTGTGAAAAATGCCATTGGTAATTTGATAGGGATTGCACTGAATCTGTAGATTGCTTTGGGTAGTAGAGTCATTTTCACAATGTTGATTCTTCTAATCCAAGAACATGGTATATCCCTCCAACTGTTTGTACCATCTTTAATTTCTTTCATCAGTGTCTTATAGTTTTCTGCATACAGGTCTTTTACCTCTTTAGGTAGGTTTATTCCTAGGTATTTTACTCTTTTTTTAAAAATTTTATTTATTTATTTATTTTTGACTGTGTTGGGTCTTCGTTTCTGTGCGAGGGCTTTCTCTAGTTGCGGCGAGAGGGGGCCACTCTTCATTGCGGTGCGCGGGCCTCTCACTGTCGCGGCCTCTCTTGTTGCGGAGCGCAGGCTCCAGACGCGCAGGCTCAGTAATTGTGGCTCACGGGCCCAGTTGCTCCGCGGCATGTGGGATCTTCCCAGACCAGGACTCGAACCCGTGTCCCCTGCATTGGCAGGCAGATTCTCAACCACTGTGCCACCAGGGAAGCCCGTATTTTACTCTTTTTGTTGCAGTGGTAAATGGGAGTGTTTCCTTAATTTCTCTTTGAGATTTTTCATCATTAGTGTAGAGGAATGCAAGAGATTTCTGTGCATTAATTTTGTAACCTGCTACTTTACCAAATTCATTGATTAGCTCTAGTAGTTTTCTGTAGCATCTTTAGGATTCTCTATGTATAGTACCATGTCATCTGCAGTGACAGTTTTACTTCTTCTTTTCCAATTTGTATTCTTTTATTTGTTTTTCTTCTCTGATTGCCGTGGCTAGGACTTCCAAAACTATGTTGAATAATACTGGTGAGAGTTGACAACTTTGTCTTGTTCCTGATCTTAGAGAAAATGGTTTCAGTTTTTCACCACTGAGAACGATGTTTGCTGTGGGTTTGTCATATATGGCCTTTACTATGTTAAGTTCTCTCTATGCCTACTTTCTGGAGGGTTTTTATCATAAATGGGTGTTTAATTTTGTCAAAAGCTTTTTCCGCATCTATTGAGATGATCATATGTTTTTTCTCCTTCAATTTGTTAATATGCTTTATCACTATAATTGATTTGCATATATTGAAGAATCCTTGCATTCCTGGGATAATCCCCACTTGATCATGGTGTATGATCCTTTTAATGTGCTATTGGATTCTATTTGCTAGTATTCTGTTGAGGATTTTTGCATCTATATTCATCAGTGACATTGGCCTGTAGTTTTCTTTCTTTGTGACATCTTTGTCTGGTTTTGGTATTCCAAATACCAAATACCTATTTGGTATAGCAGAGGGAGTGTTCCTCCCTCTGCTATATTTTGGAAGAGTTTGAAAGTATAGGTGTTAGCTCTTCTCTAAATGTTTGATAGAATTCACCTGTGAAGCCATCTGGTGCTGGGCTTTTGTTTGTTGGAAGATTTTTTAATCACAGTCTCAATTTCAGTGCTTGTGATTGGTCTGTTTATATTTTCTATTTCTTCCTGGTTCAGTCTCAGAAGGTTGTGCTTTTCTAAGAATTTGTCCATTTCTTCCAGGCTGTCCATTTTATTGGCATATAGTTGCTTGTAGTAATCTCCCATGATCCTTTGTATTTCCACAGCGTCAGTTGTTACTTCTCCTTTTTCATTTCTAATTCTACTGATTTGAGTCTTCTCCCTTTTCTTCTTGATGAGTCTAGCTAATGGTATCAATTTTGTTTATCATCTCAAAGAACCAGCTTTTAGTTTCATTGATCTTTGCTACTGTTTCCTTCATTTCTTTCTCATTTACTTCTGATCTGACCTTTCCTTCTGCTAACTTTGGGGTTTTTTTTGTTCTTCTTTCTCTTAACTGCCTTAGGTGTAAGGTTAGGTTGTTTATTTGAGATGTTTCTTGTGTCCTGAGGAAGGACTGCATTGCTATAAACTTCCCTCTTAGAAATGCTTTTGCTGCATCCCATAGGTTTTGGGTCGTCGTGTTTTCATTGTCATTTGTTTCTAGGTTTGTTTGTTTTTTTAATTTTTTTCTTTTTTTTTAAAAATAGATTTTATTTATTTATTTATTTATTGGCTGCGTTGAGTCTTCCATTGCTGTGCACGGGCTTTCTCTAGTTGCGGCGAGCAGGGGCTACTCTTCGTTGTGGTGTGAGGGCTTCCCATTGTGGTGGCTTCTCTTGTTGCGGAGCACAGGCTCCAGGCGTGCAGGCTTCAGCAGTTGTGGTACACGGGCTTCAGTAGTTGTGGCTCGCAGGCTCTAGAGCACAGGCTCAGCAGTTGTGGCACACGGGCTTAGTTGCTCTGCGGCATGTGGGATCCTCCCAGACCAGGGCTTGAACCCGTGGTCCCCTGCATTGGCAGGCGGATTCTTAACCACCGCATCACCAGGGAGGCCCCTCTAGGTATTTTTTAATTTCCTCTTTGATTTATTCAGTGACCTCTTGGTTATTTAGTAGTGTATTGTTTAGCCTCCATGTGTTTGTATTTTTTACAGATTTTTTTCCTATAATTGATATCTAGTCTCATAGCGTTGTGGTCAGAAAAGATACTTGATACGATTAGAATTTTCTTAAATTTAGCCAGGCTTGATTTGTGAACCAAGATATGATCTATCCTGGAGGATGTTCCATGAGCACTTGAAAAGAAAGTGTATTCTGTTATTTTGGACAGACTGTCCTATAAATATCAATTAACTCCATCTTTTTTAATGTATCATTTAAAGCTTGTGTTTCCTTATTTATTTTCATTTTGGATGATCTGTCCATTGGTGAAAGTGGGTGTTAAAGTCCCCTACTATGATTGTTACTGTCAATTTCCCCCTTTATGGCTGTTAGTATTTGCCTTATGTACTGAGGTGCTCCTATGTTGGGTGCATAAATATTTGCAATTGTTATATCTTCTTCTTGGATCGATCCCTTGATCATTATGTAATGTCCTTCTTTGTCTCTTGTAATAGTCTTTGTTTTAAAGTCTATTTTGTCTGATATGAGATTTGCTACTCCAGCTTTCTTTTGATTTCCATTTACATGGAATATCTTTTTCCATCCCCTCACTTTCAGTCTGTATGTGTCCCTAGGTCTGAAGTGGGTCTCTTGTAGACAGCATATATACAGGTCTTGTTTATGTATCCATTCAGCCAGTCTATGTCTTTTGGTTGGAGCATCTAATCCATTTACATTTAAGGTAGTTATCGATATGTATGTTCCTATTACCATTTTCTTAATTGTTTTGGGTTTGTTATTGTAGGTCTTTTCCTTCTCTTGCGTTTCCTGCCTAGAGAAGTTCCTTTAGCATTTGTTGTAAAGCTGGTTTGGTGGTGCTGAATTCTCTTAGCTTTTGCTTGTCTGTAAAGGTTTTAATTTCTCTGTCAAATCTGAATGAGATCCTTGCTGGCTAGAGTAATCTTGGTTGTAGGTTTTTCCCTTTCATCACTTTAAATATGTCCTGCCACTCCCTTCTGGCTTGCAGTTTCTGCTGAAAGATCAGCTGTTAACCTTATGGGGATTCCCTTGTATGTTACTTGTTGCTTTTCCCTTGCTGCTTTTAATAGTTTCTCTTTGTATTTAATTTTTGATAGTTTGATTAATATGTGTCTTGAAGTGTTTCTCCTTGGATTTATCCTGTATGGGACTCTCTGCACTTCCTGGACTTGGCTGACTATTTCCTTTCCCATATTAGGGAAGTTTTCAACTATAATCTCTTCAAATATTTTCTCAGTCCTTTTCTTTTTCTTTTCTTCTTCTGGGACCCCTATAATTCAAATGTTGGTGCATTTAATGTTGTCCCAGAGGTCTCAAACTGTCCTCAATTCTTTTCATTCTTTTTTCTTTATTCTGCTCTGTGGTAGTTATTTCCAGTATTTTATCTTCCAGGTCACTTATCCGTTCTTCTGCCTCAGTTATTCTGCTATTGATTCCTTATAGAGATATTTAAATTTCATTTATTGTGTTGTTCTTCATTGTCTATTTGCTCTTTAGTTTTCCTAGGTCCTTGTTAAATGTTTCTTGTATTTTCTCCATTCTATTTCCAAGATTTGGGATCATCTTTATTAACATTACTCTGAATTCTTCTTCAGGTAGACTATTTCCTCTTCATTTGTCTGGTCTGGTGGGTTTTTACCTTGCTCCTTCATCTGCTGCGTATTTCTCTGTCTTCTCATTTTGCTTAACTTACTGTGTTTGGGGTGTCCTTTTCACAGGCTGCAGGTTCGTGGTTCCCGTTGTTTTTGGTGTCTGCCCCCAGTGGGAAAGGCTGTTTCAGTGGCTTGTGCGGCTTCCTGATGGAGGGGACTGGTGCCTGTGTTCTGGTGGGTGGGGCTGGATTTTGTCTTTCTGGTGGGCAGGGCTGCATCCAGTGGTGTGTTTTGGGGTGTCTGTGAACTAAGTATGATTTTAAGGCAGCCCCTCTGCCAATGGGTGGGTTGTGTTCCTGTTGTTCTAGTTGTTTGGTATGGGGCATCCAGCACTGGAGCTTGCTGGCCGTTGGGTTGATCTGGGTGTTAGTGTTGAGACAGAGATCGCTGGGAGAGCTCTCGCCAATGGATATTACGTGGGCCCGGGAGGTCTCTGGTGGTCCAATGTCCTGAACTCGGCTCTCCCACCTCAGAGGCTCAGGCCTGACACCAGGCTGGAGCACCAAGACACTGTCAGCCACATGGCCAGGCACGTGGGGATTTTCTTGCGTTTTGGGAAGTCTGAGCTCTTCTGCCAGCGTTTGGTAGGTATTCTGTAGGAGATGTTCCACATGTAGAAGTATTTTTGATGTATTTGTGGGTAGGAATGTGATCTCCACGTCTGACTCCTCTGCCTTCTTGAAGGTCCACCCCAAACAAACTTTTAACAGCGGCATTTGGGCTGCCATGACTGATCAGAATCCTGAAGAGTCACACCCACAGAGTGGGTCTGTACCCACTCATCATCTCTTACCCTGTGAATCTTCAATGTATGGGGACTAGTACATTGAAAGCAGTGGATGGGGGCAGAGAAGGAGAGCAGAGAGAAATCCATGCTGCAGTACATCAGGCTGAGACCTCTCTCCAAGTGCAAGATCCCCTCAGAAGGTGAGGGATGGTCAGGAGAGCTGAGGGAAAGTCTATAGTATAGTGGAGAACATATCTGGTCTTTGTCCCTGATTCCTGGCACAGAGCTTCAAAAATTCTTGGAATTTCCTGAGTGACAGAACTCTTTGTTTTGCTAATGAGGTGACTTATGGTGGACCTCTAGAGAGCTTCAGGATGGGAGCTGGTTGCCCAAAAGACCAACCACATGATTAGACAGTTGGAACTCTGGGCCAGCATGACCTCGGGGAAGTGAGGGAGGTAGAGATTGAGTTCAATTTTATGGCCAATGATTTAATCCCTGCTGAAGGGAAAGTACTGATTCTGCCTTCAAGTAATTTGAAGCCAATGGTGAAATGAACGACAGGAAGGCTATAACAAAGTCCAAACACTGCTCAATTTCAGATCCAATCAAGTCAGCCCCTGCTCTAGCAGCCTGACAGAAACAGTATTTTTCTTTCTATGTTCTTTAATATAAAATGTTTAGCATGCAACCGAAGATAACAAGTCATATGAAAAAGCAAGAAATGTGATCCATGGTCAACAGAGGAAATGGTCAATAGAAGCAGACCTAAAGATGGCCCAGATGTTGGAAAGATCAAACAAGAATATTAAAATAGCTATGATAAAGATGCTAAGATATGTAATGGAAAAGATGGATAGTATATGTGAATGAATGGGAAATTTAAGGAGAGACATGGAAACAAAAAAGAATCAAATGGATGTGCTAGAGATGAATAATACAAAATTAGAAATGAAGACTTCATTACATGGACTTAACAAGGTACTGGACACAGCACAGGAAATAATCAGTGAACCTGATTAGGTTAGTAGAAAGTATACAAATTGAAACAAAAAGGAAAGTATACAAATTGAAATACATAAAAAGACAGAATAGAGAAAAGGGGATCTGAGGGAGAATATAAGAATGTCTAACACATACAATTGGAATCCAGAAGGAGAAGAGAGATTAGAATAGAATAGGATAGAACAGAGTAGAAGAAATATGTGAAGAATAAAATGGCCATAAACTTTCCAAACTGATTAAGGCATTATAGGTTATGGTCACCAATTCCAGTGCATGTGGGGGTTCCCACACACCATCAAGCAATTCCCAGACTCCAACTTGGTGTTCTACAATTCAACTCAATTCTGACACTATATCCAGAGATAGTGTCAGATCCCACATGTTAAGGGTTCAGTCCTATGAAGACTGGCCCACCCACCCACTTCAGACATCAACTGCAAGTCCAAGTTGTCACCTGTGTTTACTACTGACTAGCTATATATTGAAGGTTCTATCAAGAAAGTGAAAAGATAACCCACAGAACAGGTTTGCAAATCATCTCTCTGATAGGGGACTTGTGTCCAGAATTTTTTTTTAATTATTGGGACATCCCTGTTGGCGTAGTGGTTAGGAATCTGCCTGCTAATGCAGGCGACAAGGGTTCGATCCCTGGTCCGGGAAGATCCCACGTGCCACAGAGCAACTAAGCCGTGTGCCACAATTACTGAGCCTGCACTCTAGGGCCCATGCTCTGCAAAAAGAGAAGCCACGGCAATGAGAAGCCCACACACCACAACGAAGAGTAGCCCCCAATCGCTGCAACTAGAGAAAGCCCACACACAGCAACTAAGACCCAAAGCAGCCAAAACTTAAAAATTTATAAAAAATTTTAAAAGTATTAAAACTCAATAATAACACAAATATAACAATTTTAAAAATGAGCAAAATATATGAATGGAAATTTCCACAAAGAAGATATCCAAATGGCCAACAAGCACATGAAAAGATGCTTAACATCATTAGCCACCAAATCAAAACCACAATTAGATACCACTTCATACCCACTAGCATGGCTATAGTAAAAAAGACAGTTGATAACCGGAATGTGGAGAAATCTGAACCTCACACACTGATAATTAGACTGTAAAACAGCACAGCCACTTTTGAAAATAGTCTGGTAGTTCCTTAAAAGATAAAACACAGACTTAATAGTGCTCGCTCTGGCAGCACATATACTACAACTGCAACGACACAGAGAAGACTAGCATGGCCCCTGCGCAAGGATGACATGTAAATTTGTGAAGCGGTCCATGTTTTTTAATTTGTGAAATCTAAAAAATAATACAAATTAACTTATTTACTAAACAGAAACAGACTCATAGACACAGGACACAAACTTATGGTTACCAAAGGGGAAGAGGGGGGGGAGGGATAAATTAGGAGCTTGGGATTAACAGATACACACTACTATATATAAAAGGGATAAACAACAAAAGACCTACTGTAGAGCACAGGGAACTCTATTCATTATTTTGTAATAACTTATAATGGAAAAGAATCCGAAAAAGAATAAATATATATACACATATATGTGTGTGTGTATACATATATATATATATATGTGTATGAAACCGAATCACTTTGCTATACACCTGAAACTAACACAGTATTGTAAATCAACTACAGTTCAATAAAAAAAACACAGACTTAATAGACTTAGTATATGAGTCGGCAACCTCCATCGAAGGCAAGTGAAAACATGTCCACACAAAAACTTGTACATGAATGTTCATAGCAGTATTATTCATAATAGGCAAAAAGTGGAAACCCAAATGTCCATCAGCTAATGAATGGGTAAGTAAAATGTCTTGCATCCATACAACAGAATATTATTCAGCCATAAAAATGAATGATACATGCCACAACATGTATGAAACTGAAAAAAATATATGCACTAAGTGAAAGAAGCCAGTCACAAAAGACCATATATTGTATCATTCCATTTACATGAAATGTTCAGAACTGGCAAACTCATACAGACAAAAAGTAGATTCATGATTATCTAGGGCTAGGAGGCAGAGTGAGAAGATAGGGAGTGACTGATAACGGATACGGTATTTCTTTTGCAGGTGATGAAAATGTTCTGAAATTGGATTGTGGCAATGGTTGCACAGTTCTGTGAATACAATAAGACTTTAGATTTTAAATGGGTGAATTGAACAGTATGTGAATTGTATCTCAATAAAGCTATCTTTAAAAACTCTATAGAGTCTATTTTAAAATTACTAGAACTAATAAGTGCAGTCGGTAAGGTTTCAGGTTACAAGGTCAAAATACAAAAATCAATTGTATTTCAAGATACCAGCAACAAGCAATTAGAAAATGAAATTCCAAAAACAAATACCATTGGACTTCCCTGGTGGCGCAGTGGTTAAGTATCTGCCTGCCAACGCAGGGGACAAGGGTTCGAGCCCTGGCCCGGGAATATCCCACATGCCACAAAGCAACTAAGCCTGTGAGCCACAACTACTGAGTCTGCGCTCTAGAGCCCATGAGCCACAACTACTGAGCCCGCATGCCACAACTACTGAAGCCCACACACTTAGAGCCCATGCTCTGCAACAAGAGAAGCCACCACAATGAGAAGCCCACACACCGCCATGAAGAGTAGCCCCCGCTCACCACAACTAGAGAAAGTCCGTGTGCAGCAATGAAGACCCAATACAGCCAAAAATGAATAAATAAAATAAATAAATTTAAAACAAAAGAAAAAAAACAAATACCATTTACAACAGCATCAAAACACTGGCCCAAATCAAATACCCAATTAAAAATCTAAAGAAAGACGCTTGAGAGCTGTAACTGAAAATTACAAAATACTGCTTTGCAAAATTAGTCGAAAGCAAATGTAGAGATATACTATGTTCATGAACTGGAAGACTCAAAATTGTCTAGGATGTTCACTCTCCCTAATTTAATCTATACATTTAACATAATCTATTTCAAATACAAGCAGTCTCTTTTGAAGAAACAGGCTGATTCTATTATTTATATAGACACACAAATGATCTAAAATAGCCAAAACAATTTTGAAAATGAGGAACAAAGAAGACTTTTGATTACCTGATTTCAAGATTCACTATAAAACATCGGTAACCAAGATGGTGGTTTACTGGTATACGGACAGGCAAAATAAATAAATGGAACAGAATTGCAAGTCCATAAATAGACCCTACATATATACTATTAATTGATTTTTTTAGCAAAGTGCCAAGTAAATCCAATGGAGAAAATAAACAATGTTTTAAACAAAGAGCTAGATATTCATATTAAAAAAAAGAACCTTAACCTTTTCCTTATTCTTACAGAAAAATTAAATTAAATATAGCAAAATGTTAGTAGTAAAACCAAGGTGGGGGGTACAGGGGTTTTCACTGTAAAATTCTTTCCAGTTTGTTATATACTTGAAACTTTCTGAAATAAACTTTTTGAAAAATAAAATCAAGTTAAAGATGAAAAACATTAGTTTGAAAATCTTAAATCATCAAATTTCTAGAAGAAATATAGAGTATCTTTACAACCTTGAGATAGCCAAAATTTACTTGATGCAAAAAAAATCACTGGCCATAAAAGAAAAAATGTTAAACTAGGCTCCACCAAAATTAAAATTTTCTGATTTTTAAAAGATACCATTAAGAAAATGAATAGATAAGTCACAAACTGGGGGGAAAAAAAGTGTTTACAGCATATATAGTTGACAAAGGACTGTATCTGTAATATATAAAGAAATAAACGAAAGATAAACAACCCAATTTTTAAAATGAGCAATTTGAGACATCACTTCATCAATGAAGAAATGGACAATAAGTACATTAAAAGATACTCAATATCATTAACTATCAAAAAAAATAAAAATAAAGCCACAATGAGCTACCACTTCACACTCAATGGAATGCTAAAGTCAAAAGGACAGATAATATTAAATATTAGCAAAGATGTGAAACAACAGGAATTCTTACACATGGCTGGTGGGAGGCTACACGGTACCATCACTTCAGAGAACTGTTTGGAAGTTTCTAATTAAGTTAAGCACATATATATCCTATTATCCAGCTATTCTACTATGTATTTACCCAAGGCAAATGAAAGCAAATGTTCACAAAAATACTCATAGAAAAATTTTCATAGCAATCTTATTCACAAAAATCAAAAACTGGAAGCATCTCCAATATCCATCAAGAGTAGAATGGACAAAATCATGGTACATTCATACAATGAAATATCAGTCAACAATTAAAGAGAATTTACTTATCCACAATAACCAAAGGAAGAAACAACCCAAGTGTCCATCAACTGATGAATGGATAAACAAAACGTAGTATACATATATGATGGAATATTTTTCAGCTTTAAAAAAGAAATTAAATTCTGATATGCTACAACACGTATGTACCTTGAAAATATTACACTAGTTGAAGTACACCAGAGACAAAAGGACAAATATTATATGATTTCATTTATATGAGGTACTTAGCACAAGCAGATTCATTGACACAACAATTTTGGAAAAATTTTTCCTATCTCTGGGGTGTGCATGAGCGTGTTTGGGCTTCAAACAATCAGTATCAATTTACATGTATTTGAAATCTTTATTTTTTCAGTGTTAGCTTCTGCATCCGATAAATGGAGCCAATAAAACATTCTTTAGTGGAGAAAAAAATTAACTATTGATAGCAGCAATCTAGATGAATTTCCAAAAATGTTATGCCAAGAGAAAGGAGCCAGACACTACAGAGTAGGTACTGTATGATTCCATTCAAAGGAAATCCAAGAACAAGCAAAACTACTGTGCAGTGTTAGGAATCAGCAAGTACTTGCTGCGACTGGGCAGGGGGTTCATCAGAAGTGGTAGGAGGAACTTTCTGTGCTGGTGAAGATGTTCTTTATGTAGTTCTGGGTGCCAGTTACACAGATGGATGTTGTCACCACATGCTGAAATTAACACTTGAGATCTGTATAATTTATTGTTTGTTAATTACACCTCAAGACAGAAAACTTTCTAAGCGAGTGGGCTGAAAACCAATCTATGGTAAAAGAGGTCAGAATAGTGGTTACCTCTGGAGAGTGGGCATTGACCATGAAGGGATTGACAAGGAGCTTGCTAAGGTGTTGGACCGTTCTACACCTCAGTAGAGGTTGTTTCACAGGTGTTCTTGTATGTACACCTCACCGAGCTGTACACTTCACAACGATGCACCTTCCTGTATGTAAGTTACATCTTGACTGTAAAACAGTGAGTGGGCCAGACTCCCCTCCTCCAACCCCAGCTCCTTCCCGGTGAGTCCTGTGAGGTCACGTGAGAACCAGCCGAGCGTCCATGGCAAGGATGGGCAGGGGTGGGGGGCGCCTCCCTGCTGCCATCCACAGAGAGAAGGGAAAGACAGTGGCTGCCAGTGCACTGGAGTGAGAACTAAAACGCTCCAGACTTGATTCCTTAACTTCCACATCTAAGAAACTGAGATAATGTAATTTCCCTAAGTACAAGAAGAAAGGAGTCAAAATACCACCTAGTTGCATTAGAACATGTCTGCAAAGTAATGCTCTTACCAGAGTGGCAACCAGATTAATGAGAAACATGACACCGAAAAAGATTTCATTTTCTATTTCTTGTGACTATTGCTACTTGATGAAGAACTGTTTTCCATATTATTAAGCAGGAGGAAGAGAAAGATTTTTTGCAGAATTTCTGAAGGGGATGTCTGGGAACTTTCAGGAATTATCTGATTTCACCTGGACATCATCACATTCCTTTCCTTGATGAGTGTGTGCCCTGGAGATGCCTGCCCCTGAGAACAACTGCTTTTAGGTCTAGAGTGAAGCAACAAGGAAAGACTTTTCTGAGGAAATCAGGGGGCAGTTGGAAGGAAGGGTAAAAGGAAGACGAAATGGGGTCAATGGTAAGAACAATACCCCCTTTCAGTTACTTTCTGTGTGATGCTAAGGTTACCAGTATCCTCTCTTCCTTGGGTCCAGGGCCCTCCCCATGGGCTCTGGATACAAGAGATGTGAGAATGATGTAATGTCTACACACCCAGCACTGCAAAAAGGAAACAACACCGTCTTAATCCAGATGACCAGCTAATGATCCAGCAATCCCACTCCTGGGCATATATCCAGACAAAACTACAATTCAGAAAGATACAGGGACTTCCCTGGTGGCACAGTGGTTAAGAATCCATCTGCCAATGCAGGGGACATGGGTTTGATCCCTGGCCTGGGAAGATCCCACATGCCGCGGAGCAACTAAAGCCTGTGTGCCACAACTACTGAGCCTGCGTTCTCGAGCCCACAAGCCACAACTACTGAGCCCGCGTGCCACAGCTACTGAAGCCCACACACCTGGAGCTCATGCTCCGCAACAAGAGAAGCCACCGCAATGAGAAGCCCGTGCACCGCAATGAAGAGTAGCCCCCCGCTCGCCGCAACTAGGGAAAGCCCGCACACAGCAACGAAGACCCAACACAGCCAGAAATAAAGTAAAAAATATATATATGAAAAAAGATACATGCACCCGTACATTCACAGCAGCACTATTCACAATAGCCAAGACATGGAAACAATCTAAACATCCATCAACAGATGAGTGGATAAAGAAGATGTGGTATATATATACAATGGAATATTATTCAGCCATAAACAAGAACAAAATAATGCCATTTGCAGCAACATGGATACAGCTAGAGATTATCATTCTAAGTGAAGTCAGAAAGAGAAAGGCAGATACCATATGGTATCACTTATATGCAGAATCTAAAATATGACACAAATGAACCCTTCTATGAAAGAGAAACACGGACATAGAGAACAGACTGGTGTTTGTCAAGGTGGTGAGGGAGACGTGGAGTGGGAGGCTGGGGTGAGCAGATGGAAGCTTTAATACATAGAATGGACCAACGACAGGTTCTTACTGTAAAGCACAAAGAACTATATTCAATAGCCTATGATAAACCACAGTGGAAAAGAGTATTTAAAAAAAGAATGTGTATATATATGCATTAACTGAATCACTCTGCTGTACAGCAGAAATTAACATGACATTGTAAATCAACTACACTTCAATTTAAAAAACACTGATTATTTTAAAAAATGTTTGTAATTTAAAAAAAAAAATGACCAGCTAGAACTGGTTACCAACCAGTAGTGTGATATATTCCACTAATTCTACTTTTTCAGTAACTCACTGTTTAACGAATTGACACTTATTTTGGTCCCCCCAGATGTTCTGTTTTGTTTTGTTTTATTCAATGCAAAGATACCACTTTAACGTTCTTTAGCTGGCGAATGAAGAGCCCTGCCTCAACCTCGTTTCTTTGCCAGGGGAGGAAGGTAGCCCATGATGAGGTATGATGACCACCTGTCAGGAGCAAGAGGTTGTAAAGGTTCAGGAAATGTGAGTGACATCATCTGAGTGGTAAGGACATCTGTCTTCTGCAGATGGGGCCAAAGGCTCCACTCATCTCCCAACGCCAGACAGACGGGCTTCAGGGAGACTGAGTACCCTTGTGTCACGGGACAGGCATCCCAGAGGTTCCAAAAGATCACCTGGCTGGCTCCATTTCCCGTAGTTTGTCTTACCATACGCCAAGGACAGACTCACAGACAAGGTCCCAAGGAGAATGAAAAAAATCTAGTGTGACAAATGCCAAATGGTCTGTGGGGAAGCAGACGACCTGCGACCCCACCTTGAGCATCTTTGGATGGTGTTTTCAGAGCCCTGGGTCTCAGTTCAAGCCAGCTTTACCCAGAGCCTGAGCTACTCCCATGATCTATGTTAGGAGGCAGCAGCTGTTGCATTGACTCTTCCATGTGAAGTCCCAGCCTTGCCTCGTGCTAGTTCCATGACACTGCGCAAGCGACAAAAATCACCGAGCCTCAGTTTTTTCATTTTTAAAGTGGTGGTAAGAATAACGCTGAGCTCAAATTGTTGGTGTACGGATTAAATCAGACAGCCGTACAAAAGACAGTGCTTAGAGAAGATAAAGAAACTTTCATGGATGGTGAGATTCGGGGAAGCTTTCTGAAGTGGGGGATTGATCACCTGTGACACTGTGAAAGCCCAGATGGACCTCCAGGAGATTTGGGCACCACTCTCTCGTGACTCTAGACCATCAGTATCACAGAATCCATGGTATATGAACTCTGGAAGGACCCTTCCAGAAAACCCAGCCTAACTCACTCATTTATGGATGCATTCTCATCCATTAGAGAAAGGAAGTTATTCATTCATCACTGTTAAAACTCAGGACAGAGACCCTGACTTTTTTTTTTTTTTTTTAGGTCTTTGCATTCCCTGCCCTGCCCACTTCCCTTTAGCCCATGGCCTGGACAAAGTTTCACTCAATTAACGTTCACTGAATTTTGTTAACCCGTCCAAGGACACAGAACTCAGAAGAGACAAAGCTCAGACTAGAATTCCATTTTTTCTGGCTTATAGAGAAGAGGGAACTGCAGTAGATAAGACGAATCCAGACCTTGGTTCAAACCTCAGCTCTGCCCTGAAGCTGGGGACCTCAGGCAAGTTATTTACTTCTTATCAGTAAAGCGGGGACCAGCACATCCACATCTCAGTGTTGTTTCAAGAATCAAAGGAGATACAGGTATCAAGCACTGGGCTCTCTGTTACAAAAGACCAAATACTAACAATGACCCCGAGGAAAAATAAGTCAGTCAAAAATCTGGATATTTAGTTAACATCACATAAAGTCTGTAGATATTTGGGAACAGCTAAGGAAACGGAATTTCCAAGTTTGCAATCATGTCCGTGTTTCACAGATGGTGTCCTGGGCTTACCCACATCTCCTCTCCCAGGGCAGTCACACCTGACACATCACCCAGCCTTCTGGGCCTCAGCCGCCCTCCCTGAGCTGTCAACACCACGCTGGCAACAGTGCTGGTCAGGACTCAGGAGATGGGGGTTCAGAAAAGCTCCACCATCTTGACAAATGACATGCCCCACTCCGAGCCTCCATTTCCTCATCTGTGAAATGCCAATAATAACGCCTTCCACGTAGGGATACTGTGAAATAGACGGATAGAATGATGACTTTGGAAAGTATGCAGCACTTTAGCAGCAGGAGGGGTTTCTTTGTGTGTCAACCAAAATCGAGCTTTGGTCTAACTACAATACTGGTTGAAAGTTCTTGGGCATTTCTGCAAGTTAAAAACCTAACTTGGGTCTGAAGCAAAAAAAAAAAAATTCTCATTAAAAAAAAGTACTGAAGCTGTTTGTTTCCCCCACCCCCCACCCCCCAATCCACTGTGGAAGCCATCACTAATCAAGCTGACATTTTCCCAAAGAGAGATGGCTCGGGTTATTGCCGGCAGGTTGAGATGAGAGAGGCTGGCCCACCCAATGGCGCTGTCAGGGGTAATGACAGCACACCTGGCGTTTCTAGAGCTCCTCTCAGCCTCCCGGGAACCACGGTGCTTTGGAAAGTCAATCACTCAGCAAGGCACAGAGAAGACAAACCAGTGAACAACTGGAATGATAGAAAATCCTGAGTTCTAATGAACACTAGCAATCTGAAAAATGAACCTTGCTTGTTGGCTTGAAAAGATGGGTGGCTTGTGCCCGCCTGTCCTGTGTCAGAGGTGGCTCATCACCATGTCATTACATCAAGTAATTACCGCACTTTTCTCAGGCTCTGTGCGCAGCACTCATGTGGCTGCTCGGCTTACTGACTGCAAAACTCAACTCCCTCCACCTGATCTGGGTGCAACGGCACTGCCGGGGGTTGTCTTCTGCCCAGTGTCCTCTCGGGCCTGGCCTCGGTGTGGGCAGTGCCATTGGGAGCAGCCAGTTTGACCCTGGAGACAAATTGACAGCCACACTTGTTTTGTTAGCCTAAAAAAGAACCCACTGACTGCTGAGCATTTATGAAATTTCCCAGTGATGTGTCCAACAAGCACCTTCGCTGTTAGCCCTGGGGCTCAAGAACAAAGTGAAGGATGCAGGGGGGTCAAAGTCGGGTGATGTTTGGTGTTTGGGTTTGGGTGGGTTGCTGGTGTTGGGGCTGGAGGTAGGTTTGGGAATGGGGTAAGGGATGGCATGGGGTCCACAGTGGTGTATTTGGGTAAAGGATGCAGTTAAGGGTGGGCTAAGGCTCAGAAGCGGGTGAGAGACAGATCAGGGCTGGGATGAAGGACAGGCAAGCGAGTTTCATCTCTGGGCAGAGGTAGGGGAAGAGTCTGTGTGAGCACCAGGCTGAGGCGAGGGATCTGGGCGAGGGATGGTCAGGCCCCAGCGGAGGCTCAGAGATGGACGGTCTGAGCCTCAGGAAAGAATAGGGCAGACCTCAGTGATGGGGTGATGTCTGCTGTACGCACCACTTGATGTTCTTTTTTAAAAGCTGAAAGCTTGAGAGCTTATTTCTTAAGGTCAAGAAATGTGTCCTCAGCTGTATCAAAACACTCCGCTCTTCAGATGGTCCAGAGTCGCCCAGTGCAAAACTGGGAAGTCATCTGTGTCGGGGCCCCTTCCCTACTCTTCTGGGAAGTTTGTCCCCCTAAGGGCCACCTGGCAAGTGCCCAGCAGCTCTCGATGGATTTCTCAGCTTTTAATAGAGTTTTTCATACTTACCTGATGGCTTTGGGGATTGATACAATAATGAATGTGAAAAGAACTTCCTAAGACTGTAAAATGGTATATTATCGTTGACAACTCTGATCATCGTCTTAGCACCAGAGCGCGGACCCTGGAGAAGGGAGCAGTGGCCTCTGATTGGGGTACTTGAGGCTGGGGGGTGGAGCCTCCAGAGGCTGGCATCTGCCCCAGCTCCTCCGAGAGGAAGAACTCCACCCTCTGGATCTCAGAGTCCTCACCCAGGTATCAGCTCTAACAATCTGAGTCTCGGAATTTCTCAAAACCTCTGTGGGGAGAAGGAAGGGCAGAGGCAGCAAACGCCGCCGGGGAGGGGTTTACCGCACAGGGCCAACAGTAACAGGACATCTGAGAAGCCTAGACGGCTCTCTCTTCACCCCTTCTGCAGCCCTGGTTTCTACTTCAGCCATGCTTCTGGCACATAATGCGTTTTTTAAGAATCAGCCACAAACGCAGCTGGTTTCCTGGTGCTACCTGGGGCCCCCCTGGGCCCCAAGCAGATGGACCCTTTTGGTGCCTCCTAGGCAGCCGTTCTCCTCCATCCTCATAAAACCTGATTTGCTCAACTCTCCACCGACCTCAGCACCACCCACGAACGACTCAGGCAAGAGGGGTGGGCCCTGATTCATCTAACCCCTCCATGAGGATCCTAGTCCCCTCCGGCCAGTGACTCTGAAGGAAAGGTTTCCTGGAGGATTCCTGGGGAAGAGGCTTCTCCCTCACAGGAGAGAGACTTGGAAAGCAGCCCCTCTGCACAGGCGCAGCCCCTGCTGCCGGCAGCTGGCCTCCGACCAAGAGCAGAACCGGCCTTGGATGAAGCTGACACTGGGTGACAGAGTGGAGAGCTGGAAAAAGTCAGGGTCTTGAGGACACCGTTACGCTGCTGGGAGGGCAAAGACCACCACAGCCCACGCTGCCCCTCCACCGCCTTGAACGTCATGACGTGTAACTGAAACCTCCTGATGACAAATCGCTTCAACGGGAAAGAGCCACACCTCGGAGGTGTGTCCCATGACGTGAGAACTGAAGCCCTGGACGCAGGCAGGAATAAAATTGTGTTGCTTGAGTTACGCAACGTCGGAGACAGGGCCCACAGCCTGGCCCAGCATCCCCGCCCCTGGGATGTTTCTTTCTAACAGGACCTGCGATGGCGTCTCCTGCTTCCAGCCTCCCTTTGCCACAGGCCATCTCTGCCCAGCTGGGTCTGTGCATCCGGCGTTGTCGACAAGGGAAGTGGCCCAGGTGGAAGAATAACTTCTGTCACCACTTCTAGGCGGATGTGGGACAAGCAGGGCCGATACTTCCTCTGCGACTTCAGGGGGATGGAAAGGAGGCCTGGGCTTCAAGACTGTGGCCAGAGCTACGGCTGGGCGAGGCTGTCCCAAGAGGTTTTGCTGGGTGAGCTCAAGCGACTCACTTCTAAATAGTCACAACCCTTTGCTGGTAGAGCCTGGCCACGGGGGAAGATGCAGACAAGCAGGGTCTTTGGTGGAGACACACCCCGCCTTTCCCTGGCGCTCCTGCTGCTCTTCCCTGCAGTCGGCAAAAAGAACTGCAGGGCAGCACAGTGGCAGGGACGGGTCTTCCAGAGCCAGATGTCTGTGGATCGGGATCACACCCCACCGCGAGCTGGCTTCGTCTTTCTGAGCTTCAGGTCCCTCATCCATGAAATTGTGGCAACGGTGCCCACTTTGCAGGCCTAATGGGAGGATGAAATGCAATGATCCCAATCACTGAGGACACGGGAGGTACTCAATAAACGGTGGCCCTTGCTGTGATGTTGATTATGATTATCTGCTCTGATTCTTGGAGACGGGAAGTTTTAAAAGCACAGAACATGGCAGGCAACCCCCAAGCATTTGGGTTGAACAAAGAGTAAGCGATGGCTTTCTGGAAGAATATCCAGGCCACATCGTCACCGCGCCCCGGGCACTGTGATTTGCCAACCATCCGGTCTATGACTAAACACTTAAAAGAAAAGATGGCCCGGAGCTGGAAGCCAGTGAAGTGAGGCAGGGAAACCGCACAGCTGGGCAGAGAAGAGGGAAGTCTGACAGTCGGGAACTGAGCGGCGATCAGCCATCTGCCTTTCCGGGGCTGTTAAACTCCCATGGGAAGTGCTGGTCATTTCATGACCACGGGTGGTCAGAGAGCACTGAGCTCCACCCCTCACCATGGACTCCAGGATCCAGGGGCCCGGAGGGGAGGGGACTTGCCAAGGACACTTAGCGGGTTGGGGGCTATGCTGGCATTAGAGCCCAGGGCTCCAGACACCCGAGCCCACTGCTCTGATCCTTGAGGGAATCATGACTAACGGTGTCGAGCTGGCTATGATAGATCCTATTTCTCTAGATTTATTTGTTTATTTGAACTAAAGTGTCCTTTCTGCAGTCATTGGACAGGACTGCGGAGGAGGCCCTGGGATGTCCTCAGCCTCCCTTTTTCCAGCCTCCCCGTCCCTCCTCCCTGCTCTCTGCTCTCACCACAGCAGGGCTCCCCAGCCGCCCCGTCTCAGCCCCCTCACCTTGTTGCCATCATGGGGTCCCCACAATCTGTCATCATTTGACAGACTGTTGACTTTCCATCTGCCCCACTGGATTATACACCCCAAAAAAGCAGGAACACTGGCTGACTTAGCACTATGGTTCCAGTGCCTAGAACAGTGCCTGGTACATAGTAGGTGCTCAATAAATATCTGTGCCAGGAACTGACCAACAAATTCACTTACACTGAGGTGACAGGGCCTCACCATGTTCCCTCCTGTGGTGTAATATAAACTGCAAATCCGGATCCTTAGGGAAAGCAAGAGTGGACCGGGAGGAGGGAACTAGGAGGTGCCGAGCACTGTCTGAGGGCCAGGCACTGAGCTAGGTAATCAGTGCACGTTACCCATGACGACGACCATACATGGCAGATCCTCTTGACCGGTTAATGCTTAGCCCCAAGCAATGAGTCTCTATGGAAGAAATGCAGGCCTGGGAGAAAGAAAAAAAGATCTTTGGGTCTAAGAATGGAATCTTCCTGGTGCCTCTCCGAGCACACTCTGCAGGCTACCTTGCCAGTCCACAGAAGGAGCCTGCTTTGGACGCCATGACCAGGGAACTGTCACTGTCCAGGCAGGAGGTCTTCAAGCCAGTGGAAGCTTTGTGCAACTTCCATGACAAATGTGCACATATGACTGAAAGACCCTTTTTAACCCTCCGAGAGAATTAAGCTGTTGCCTCCTAGGAGACGCTTTCATTTAGACAAAAGGGCTCCTAGGAACTTTAAGGACACTGTCCCATGGCTGCCTGAGAGGCCCAAAGTAGCTGCGAATAAATCTAAAGGAGGGTCATATCTCAAAAACAACCGTGGGTGTGACGTTTTTCAAATGGAATGAACTCAAATCATATTCATAGTAAGCCCATGCGGTTTTTAAGGGAGCTGAACATGTGAAGGTGCTGCCAGCCTGGATTAAAAGGAGCTCGGATCTGAAATTGTTTAAACTGCAAAAGGGCCTCTAGGTCCCCAATTTTCAAAGACAGGAAGCAGACTGAGGGAGCTACCGAGCTGCAAACGCAGGTCATTTCTTCGGAAATGCAGGTCCCAGAGTGCAAACCCAAGAGCCAGAGAGAAAAACAGACTCAGGAGCCACTCCCAGGAGGCAGACCTAACCGAGGAATATTTCCTACTCTCAAGGGGAGAGACCTGTGAACATGAGCCCAGCTGGATTTCGGCATTGCCATGACCAGTGACTGCTATGTGCTCCCTGTTCTTCCCCCTTTTGGATAAGCACATCCATTACGCTGACCCTTTGCCTGTCTCACCAATGCATGTTAGGTATGCGCACATCACATAAGTCATCTTCTTGGTTCATGGGTCTCCAAATTAAGAGGAGCCATATTCGGGGCATTTATTCACTGAAACCTGATAAAGATCATGGGATCCTGGACTTCAAGCTTGATGTCACAGTTTAATGAGAAGTTGTTAGGGTTCTGGGATGGGAGTGAACATATTTTTCAGGTGAGAGGAATGTGAACAACATTCAGAGGATGGATGGTCAAAGGATGCAGTTTGGTAGAATGAAAAAATGGCCACAACCCTACATTTCTTCCTTTGTCTGTGCCCTTTGCAGTGTTACTTTGCAGCTCCTCTCATCAACAGATAGTCTCTTTCCTCATCCTTGACTGGCTGGCATTGTGACACATTTTGACCATTTGCATCCTCTCTCTCTCTTAGAATCTTGACATCACCATGTGAACAAGCCCAGGTGAGCCTACTAGACAATAAGAGACATGGCCTAGTCAGCCTCTTTGTCCCAGCTGACAGCCAGACAACTGTCAGACAATGAGTGAGACAATCTTAAACCAGCTAGCCACCAGCTGACCCTGCAGCTGACCACAGATACCTGAGCTGAGCAAGTTCAGCTGAGGTCAACTGAGTCTGACCCAGATCAACAGAACTGCCCCGTTCTGCCCAGAACTATAAGCAGTAATAAATGACTCCTGTTTTAAGCCACTAAGTTTGGCAATGGTTTGTTACATAGCAAAAGCTAACTGATATATTATTCTTCAGCTTTTCCCTTTCTGTTAGTCAACCTACATATTGAGTCTGTTATTTCAATTATTAGGTTTTCCTTGTCTGGCATCTTCTTCATCACTGCCTGTCCCTGCTTCATGTTCCAACAGCCTTTCTTATTTCTTTGAGGACACATATGATGCTTATTTTTGTCTTGTTCTGTCTTATCCACTAATTCTGCTTCCTTCAGATGAAACTTGGCAGGATGCAGTCAGACAGCGAGCATGGTTGAGATGGTCTGCGGCAAACGCAAACACACTAGAGAACAAAGAAAAGAGGCTGGTGCTTGGCATCCTAAATGACCAGTGCTGGAAGAGACCTAGACCAGCTTCCTTGATTTATAAGTGAGAAAACTGAGATGTAGAGAGGAGAAACAACTTGGATCAAGTTGGTGGCAGAGCTGAGTCTTGAATCTAGGTTTTCTCATCTCCAACTGATCTATTCTCAGTACCCTCTGCTACATCTCCAACTCCTAACATTTTGGAGTCTTTGATGGACTCTTTCTCACTTGGCTCTCCAGCCTTCTGAGCCCTGGACACCCTCCTAACATGCACCAACTGCTTTCCAATTTTATGACCTTCCTTGGGTTGCAGGCATCTCTTCATCCCTGAATCCACTAGTGCTTATTTAGCACAATGCCTGCCACACAGTAGGGGCTCTGCAATACTAAGTGAATGAATGAATGGATGGATGGATACGTGCATGAATGAGTGGACAGATGGCCTGGAGGTGCTGTTTAACTTACCAAATGTGAGTTTTCTGTTTCCATGGTGAAAAATAAATTCAAGGCTCAAGACAGTGGCCTACATGTCCTGCTCACCTCCACAGGGCCCAGCCTGGCACTGAGTAAAGACCTATCAACAGCCAATACTCTGACACTGTTGCCCTTCCTTGGTTCAGTTTCTACTAGAGGGAAGGCATGCTCTTTATGGCTCGCTTTCCCCATCCTTCATTCCTGGCCAATTAAGCCCAGACTGTTGCAAAATAACTTTTTAAAAATTAATCTGAAGGAAAGGAGAAAATTCCTTTGCCCGCAGCCATCGGGCCTGGCCTGCTTCCCTGAGGGTGGGAGGGAAGCAAACCTCTCTCTGCAAAGGGGGACTGTGAAGAAGGATCAGCTACTCCTGGAAGTCTGATTGAAGCGTTCTAGTGACAGAGCGTCCCAAGGAGAGCAAGAATTCATTCAGTCAGTGACGAGTGCTCTGAATCAGGCTCTGGGCTGGGAGCCAGAGGGACAAAGGGAATAATCAGATGTGCAACGTACACTTGAAAGCATCCAGGCTAGAAGGGGAACAAATACATGGAGACAAGAGACGATAAAATCGAAAATCTTAAAGGCTTTAATAAAGTCTCACTCCATAACTCAGTCAACATTTTGTTAGCATTTACTATGTGCCAGCATGCTGGGCATTAGCCATATAGAAGTGAATAACCTATGGTTGCCATCCTCAAAGAGGCCAATCGTCAACGGAAAAGCAAGGAGATGGGATTCCTTATGACACAGAGTGGGAAACTGTTAGGGAGGTTTGGGGAGGCCTTGAAAAATGGGTATGAATTTAGCAATTAGAAATGAGGCCATTTCAAATGCGATAGGAAGGAAATTCCTATGGTAACCTCAATTAACGTAGTAAGAACATTTGATAAAATTCATCCTTTCATGTTAAAAACAAAGACACTTTAACAACCTAGGAATAGAAGAGAACTTCCTTAACCTGATAAAGGGCTCCTGTAAGAAACTAAAGAGGACACCATAACTAACGCTGAAATATTGAGAACATTCCCGTTAAAATCAGGAGCAAGTTAAGGATGTCTACTAATACCTCGTCTATTCTACTTTACTGGAAGTCCTATGCAGTACAAAAAGATTCAAAAAATAAAACTATATGGCGTGTAAAGGAGAAAACAACACTATCATTATTTACAGATGATATGACAAAGAACCCTCAGATTAACTATTAGAATTACTAAGATAATTTATTAAGGTTACTGGGTCTAAAATAGATAAAAGTGGACTTCCCTGGTGGGACAGTGGTTAAGAATCCGCCTGCCAATGCAGGGGACACGGGTTCGAGCCCTGGTCTGGGAAGATCCCACATGCCACGGAGCAACTGAGTCCGTGCGCCACAACTACTGAGCCTGCGCTCTAGAGCCTGCGAGCCACAACTACTGAAGCCCGCATGCCTAGAGCCCGTGCTCCACAACAAAAGAAGCACTGCAATGAGAAGCCCGTGCACCGCAGTGAAGAGTAGCCCCTGCTCACCGCAACTAGAGAAAGCCCGTGCACAGCAACGAAGACCCAACACAACCAAAATTAAATAAATAAAATAAATAAATAAAAGTAGGCAAATATGTGCCTACCCACTTCATCTGTGAAGATATACAGATGGCAAATACACATATGAAAAGGTGTTCAAATTTATATGTCATTACAGAACTGCAAATGAAAATGAGATACCACTACCCACATATTAGAATGGCTAAGATCCAAAAACTGACAATATTAAATGCTGACGAGGATGTAAAGCAACAAGAAGTCTCACTCATTGCTGGTGGAATAAAAAATGGCCACTTTGGAAGACAGTTTGGTAGTTTCTTATAAAACTAAACAAAACTCTTTCTATACAGTCCAGCAATTGTGCTCCTTGGTATTTAACCAATTGTACGGAAAACTTATGTGCACACAAAAACCTGCACGTGGATGTTTATAGCAGCTTTACAAACAACTGCCAAAATGTGGAAGCAACCAAGATGTTCTTCAATATGTGAATGGATAAACAAACTGGATATTTTGAATATTAATCCAAACAATGCAATATTATTCAGTGATAAAAAGAAATTAGCTACTAAGTCGCAAAAGGACATGGAGAGACCTTCAATACAGTGTTAAGTGAAAGAAGCCAGTCTGAAAAGTCTACATATTCTGTGATTCCAACTATATAACATTCTGGAAAAGGCAAAACTATAGACAGTGAAAAGATCAGTGGTTGTCAGAGGTACAGGGGAAGTAGGGAGAGATGAGTGGATGGTGCACAGAGTTTTTAGGGCAGTAAAGCTATCCTGAACGATACTGTTACGGTGGACACAGACATGATGCATTTGCCAAAACCCAGAGAATTATACAACACAGAGAGAGAACCTTAATATAAACTGTGGACTTACGTTAATAATAATGTATTAATATTAGTGCATTAGTTACAATAAAATACCACACTAATGCAAGATGTTAATAACAGGGGAAACTCTTGTGTATGTGCGTGTAAGTCTGAGGGGCAGAGGTAGTGTATGGAAATTCTCTGGACTACCTGCTCAATATTTTTAAAAAATAAAAATGATTTTTAGGGGACTTTCCTGGTGGCACAGTGGTTGGGAATCTGCCTGCCAATGCAGGGGACATGGGTTCAAGCCCTGGTCTGGGAAGATCCCACATGCTGCAGAGCAACTAAGCCCAAGCACCACAACTACTGAGTCTGCACTCTAGAGCCCACGAGCCACAACTACTGGAGCCCACGTATCTAGAGTCCGTGCTCCACGACGAAGAGTAGCCCCCGCTCGCCACAACTAGAGAAAGCCCACGTGCAGCAACGAAGACCCAAGACAGCCAAAAGTAAATAAATTTTATAAATAAATAAGTAAATAAAATTAAAAAGCCCTCTGGGGACTTCCTTGGTGGTTCAGTGGTTAGGACTTCACCTTCCAATGCAGGAAGTGCAGGTTCGATGCCTGGCCGGGGAGCTAAGACCCCACATGACTTGCAGCCCAAAAACCAAAACATAAAACATAAGCAATATTGTTACAAATTCAATAAAGACTTTAAAACTGGTCCACATAAAAAAAATTATTTTTAAAAGGTGCTCAACCTCATTGGGCCTGACGGAAACACAAATTAAGCTATAATAAAACCTAGAGATTGTCATACTGAGTGAAGTAAGTCAGAGAAAGACAAATATCATATGATATTGCTTATATGTGGAATCTAAAAAAACGATACAAATGAACTTATCTACAAAACAGAAATAGAGCCACAGATATAGAAAACAAACTTATGGTCACTAAGGGGGAAAAGGGGGGAGGGGCAAATTGGGAGATTGGGATTGACATATATACACTACTGTATATAAAACAGATAACTAATAAGAAACCTACAGTATAGCACAGAGAACTCTACTCAATATTCTGTAATGACCTGTAAGGGGAAAAGAATCTTAAAAAGAGTGGGTATATCTATAACTGATTCACTTTGCTGTACAGCAGAAACACAACAATGAAAATCAACGATATTCCAATAAAAATTAATTTTAAAAAGCTATAATAATATACCACTGGACACCTGACAGAAGGACTAATATTAAAAGGACACAATATCAGGGAAGCAGCCGCACAGCACAGCGAGATCAGCTCGGTGCTTTGTGACCACCTAGAGGGGTGGGATAGGGAGGGTGGGAGAGAGACGCAAGAGGGAGGGGATATGGGGATATATGTATATGTATAGCTGATTCACTTTGTTATACAGCAGAAACTAACACAACATTGTAAAGCAATTATACTCCAATAAACATGTTAAAAAAAAAAAAGACACAATATCAAATGATGGCCGAGATCCACTCACATGCTGAAACCGGAATCTCATACAAGTGCTGGTGGGAGTATAAATGTGTAAGCACGTTTTATAAAACAGATGAACATTAGCTAATGAAGATGAACACACCTGTACTTTATGACCCCCCAATTCCATTCCTACACGTATAACCAATGTGTGCGCGGGAACGTCAGGAAGATATACACAAGAGGAGTCACAGCAGCATTATTCATAGAAGCCTCTCTGAGTCTAATGTGCAAAATGAGAAAAATAACAACTCCCCCAAGACTGTTGTAAAGATTAAATGTCATCTATACGAAGCACTTAGTAGTCGCCTGGCACCTGGCATGTACCTGGTGGATGGAAGCCACTGTTTATTACTATTCAGAGGCTGCATTAATCAGGTTTTCAGCTGCAAAACCAAAAACACAAAAATCTACTCTGATTCGCTGAAGCAAAAGTAGGAATTTATTGATAAGATATTGTGCCTTTCTCTGAATCTGTCACAAAACTGGAGAAGTAAGCTCAAAAAATAGGCAGAAACCAGGAGGGTCAGGAGGCCAAGACACAGCCCAGGTCAGGCCACCGGAGTAGCTGGGTTAGATCACTTCCTCTGGCACAGCTGCCACTAGAGACCAGCCATGACCTTAATTTGTCCACTCCCCCTGCATGAATTACTTCTCATGTGACCAATGTTTTTGTGCAACTCCCTCAAGGTTCAAAGTTCAAGGTGGGGGCATCTGGTTTGCCAAGCCTAGGTCACACATGCCCGAGAGGCCAGGGGCTGAGGAAAAGGAATGTTTGGTCCCCTTGGTGCTCTAAGGAGACAGGGCTGTGACTACCACCAATGAAGGATGTCGCCAAGTAAGAAACAGCTTGGGATGCCAGTAGCCATAAAACATCACAGCCCATTGCAAGGGTCCAGTCCAAATCTATTCTCTCTTGATTGTACATCCCACTCGATTCCCTTGATCCTGTAGGGACAAAATGACAAATAACATCTGGAAACACGGTACTTGCCCTCAAGAGGATTGTGGTGTAGACCAGCATTCCCCAACCTTTTTGGCACCAGGGACTGGTTTCATGGAAGACAATTTTTCCACGGACCGGGGGCGGGGGGTGGGGGGATGGTTTCGGGATGATTCAGGTGCATTACATTTGTTGTGCACTTTATTTCTATTATTATTACATTGTAATACATAATGAAAAAGTACACAACTCACCATAATGCAGAATCAGTGGGAGCCCTGAACTTGTTTTCACTTGCCACTCACTGATAGGGTTTTGATATGAGTCTGCAAGCAACTGATTCCTTATGGTCTCTGTGCAGGCAAACCCCTCTGCTAATGATAATCTGTATCTGCAGCCGCTCCCCAGCGCTAGCATCACCGCCTCAGCTCCACCTCAGATCAGGCATTAGATTCTCATAAGGAGCACACAACCTAGATCCCTCGCATGTGCAGTTCACAGTAGGGTTCGTGCTCCCATGAGACTAACACCGCCGCTGATCTGACAGGAGGCAGTGCTCAGGAGGTGATGCAAGCGATGGGGAGCGGCTGTAAATACAGGTGAAGCTTTGCTCGCTCACCCTATGCTCACCTCCTGCTGTGTGGCCCAGTTCCTAACTGGTACTTGTCTGTGGCCTGGGGGTTGGGGACCCCTGGTCTAGACAGAGAAAGAGACACAGAAATTGCCTAACTCCTGCTTTGCAAAGTGGAGTGGTGGACCAGGGCTGCAAGTTGAGTCCAGGGAGTCAGCCAGGATAGCTAATGCACCCCAAGTCTCAACTCAACCCAGAAGAACTAAATCTCAGCTAATCCATTGTTGGCTGTTGCTCTGCATTGGAAGGTATATCCAAGCCAAAGTCGTTCTGGAAGAGTTGAGATGCATCAATTTCAGATGAAAAACACCAAATGGGAAAGTACAAGAGCAAGGTAATAAATGCAAGAGGGAATTACAGGAACCAGAAGAAAGTGGAAACTAGTCAGAAACAAGCAAGAAAGGTCTAGAACAAGAAGACTGGTGGGCAGGTGCTCACAACTGGCTTTTATGATACAGTGGTCATTGAGGATTGGTGTGTTCACCAGCTTAAAGGAGCAGGGTCCAGATAAACATAAACAGCATTTGGTACCTGTAACCACGTCCCTCTGATTGGCGTGTACACCTGATCCAAACTTGGCCAAACAGATTTTCTCTCCCAGGATCCACAAGTGAGACACCGATAGATAGGATCAAGAACCTCAACTGAGACCATACATACATAACATATATTTTATATAAGAAGAATGGGATGGCATCTTGTTAGGTACTTGTCAGGATCACACCAACCTGAATCTCAGGAACCTGTCCTTCTGTCCAAGATGTGTGATAACAAAATCATTTCTTAAGATCCAAACACCTAGATTTTTCTCAAAATGTGACACCTGTGGTAGACATGTCTGATACCAACAAACCAGTACATTTCCATGGTACTTTATGGTGTTTGGACCCTCTAGGCAGCCCTGCAAGGAACAGGAATTTTCCACTCCATTATAAAGAGGATGACCATGGGTTAAGGAAAAGGAAGTCACTTGCCCAAAGACACCAAGCAGAGCGTACGGTAGATTTTTTTAAATGGGAACAAGTCCTTCCCATCCCTGTATGCGCCCCCCTTTGCAATGCGACCACTGTTCCTTCCATTAGGGGGTGGAGTCTATCTCTTTCCACCCTTTGAATCTGGGCTTGGACACGTGACACACCAGGCAGAAGTCTGAAAGTGCCTGAGCACTGAAGCTTGTCCTCTCCTGCTGCTGGGAACACTGAGATTCCACAGGGAGGTGCCCACACCAGCCTCCCGGAGGATGAAAGACTGGGTAGAGAGAGCCAGCCATGCTAACCGGTGTCTGTTTTAAACTGAAGAGAGAAAGATAGTTTGTTCCTCACAGTTCCCAAGAAGAGGGGCATGCCAGGCCACCGGGGACCACACGGGGGATGTTCCAGGGTCGGGCAGAGGCAGCAGGAGGAAGGCACGGCCAGGAGCCTTTACTGTGGTTTCCCCTGGAAGGAACAGGTCAGGCACCATGCTTATTACTTAACATAAGGTGTTTCAATGAATCATCATCATAATCTTATGAGGTGCTTTATTATTACTTCCACTTTACAGATGAGGAAACCAAATCTTAGGTTAGATAACTTTCCCCAAGTCACATGGCTAGTACGTGGTGGAGCCAGGATTTGAAGCAGGGGTGTCTGGCTTTAGAGCTCAAAGTCCAGGGAAGCTGTTGGCCCTGGTCCCTCCCCGAGTAACTGGCTGATGACGAGTCCCACCAGCTGTGGCCGGGGCACCAGAGGAAGCAGCACTCACACGCTGACACAGACATGTGGAGAGGGGAGGCGCTGAGGAATTCCCTGGGGGCTTCTCATCTCAGCGGAAGCTCTCCCTTGGTCCTGATTCTGCCTTTCACAGCTCTTAACACCAGGCAGCACCCGCCGCCTCCAGCCCCTCGATGTCCCAGTGTAGGACCCACCCGGGAGGGAGGCAGGGGCAGGGCTGGCGGGGCGGGGCGGTCTGGGGAGCCGGAAGAAGCTCAGCCGTGCGTCACCGAGGGCTCAGCAAACACCCGCACTCCAGCCCCACTATTCCAGGCTGCCCACGTTGTTCCTTGGCTAGGGGTGGGGGGGAAGGTGTATGAAGGACACTGACTAAAATCCTGAGGAAAAGGACTGAACACAGGCTGATGCTCTGAGCCCCCCACTGGCGACGCACTGTCTGGGATCATCAGCGTGTCCCCTGGACTCGAGATGACCAACACCCGTGTCGCTCTCCACCCACTCCTGGGCAACTAATTATTTTAGTGACTTAGGCCAACCTGCACCTCAGGGACCTCCCCCCAGTGTGACTCAGGAGGGCTGGGAAGACCTCCTGGAGTTGTCTCCTCTGCATCTTGTTGGAGCAGGGAAACCCACCCAGCCTTGGGTTGAAGAGCTTTTCAAACTCTCCAAGCCCCCTGGGAAAAGAGGAGCTGCACCTTCCGCTTCCCCAGAGGCTTCCGAAGGTTTCAGGTTCACAAGACCCTCGTGGCACCAGGGTTTGTTCACGATGCCCCTGGGCTGCTAGAGATGCCCACCAGCCCCATTCACCATGGAGTCAGGTCCAAAACACTCCCTGAGCGTCTATGTACTAGCAACAGCTACGGCAACATGCACAGAAATTAATCTTTCCATCCCATTCTTCAAGGACCACAATTACTTCCTGGTGGGACAGGGGTGTCTGGTGGGCAACTCCTCACACCTCACGATGCGACTGGACACTGCCACCTTCCATTCTGTCCACACTGCTTGTCGCCGGGACTCCCATCCCTGCGAATACTGGAAACCCAGACTTTGCAAAGACATGACATCATCTAAGGGAACACAGAGTGATCCGCTGACCCCTTCCACACGGGGCTGGAGAGACATCTGCGCAGCTTTGCTTCCCTCAAAATAAAACCGGCTGAGCCCCGAGCTCGCGGCAGCTCCCTGCTAGGCTCGGTGCAGCGCGGCTACCAGTGGGCGGCAGGCAGAGCACCAGGGCCCTTGATAACACAATGCAGGACAGGGGCCTGGGGGCCCAGGGGACAAGGAGGCGTTTGGGGCGGGGGGCGGGGGGAAAGGGAGGGAGGGAGAGAATGGGTGACTGTGGACAGGAGGCCAGAAGAGACTAAATATATCATTTAACCCCTGCAAGGTTCTCTTCCCCATTGGTAAACAGGACCTAACCATAGCCGTGCCCTGCCTCCTTTAAGGATTATCAGGAGATCCTGGGTTTAGAAATGTTTTGCAAACTGTAAAGCTTGGAACAAATGCTGGATGTTGCAGCCACAGCACATCCTCATCCCCAGAGACGACTGGAGGGGCCCTTTCCCGCGGGCGCATCCCGTCCCCCCAGCACCCTGAGGAAACACAGCAGATTCCAAATGATGCTCGCCGCTCATCCTGCTCCCTTTACCTAACACCGTGCTGGTTACGTGCAGGTCTCCGCAGGCTTCCGAAGGAGCAGTTACTATCTCAAAGGCAAGGTTCCCATGCCCAGCAAGGTCACTGAGGGAAAGAAGAATGCAACCCCGAAGGCAGGCAAAGCACTGCCAGCATTCAGAAACCTTAAAAACAATTCCATAAATGCTGTCCTGGGCTTCCCTCTGGGCCACAAGGCTTTCCATCAAATATGAATGAAGAGAAGCTTGACTCTATTACAAAATTAATAATGTAGGATGGTAGCTGCCAAAGCCATTCATAATCATAATTGCTTCTGCGTGCGTTTTCTTGAAAGCTATTTCATGTTTGTCAAGAACTAGGAATGAAGTCTCTTCCTTAGATACTTATATGGTCAGGCACCAAACAGGGCTGTACTTTGCTGCACACAGTAAGTGTGGCTCTGAAAATACGTGTGTTCAAAATCTAATAAACACACTTTTACTTTGCCGACAGACTCAGAAGAAAATACATTCCTTAAAAAGAACAACCTCCCACTCTTTCACCCCATTTTTTAGTCTAAATTTTCACAGATGGCTGCCGAAAGCACTTGGATCATGTAAAATTTTGAACTAAAGGCAAATATACGATCTGTAGAGTCAACATATGATTTTTGCAGTTGCGAAGATACTGGAAAGGGTAAATGCATGCAGTTTGAAGATAGGTCTAATTTTACCAAACTGCATTGTGGCCCTAAAAATTCTGCTCCTTAGATGTACAATTAGGGCTAATTCCAGGGTTCTAGGAGAAACGAGGGGCCTGCAAGCCTCCCTGCAGGAGAACAAGAGCGGAATGAACAGGAGAGCGTGAACCGGGAGCGGTTTCTTGTGAGCACAGGGGTCTCCAGCCTGGACTTTTAGAGCCGCTTCTAAGAGATGATGACAGCTGAGACACATGGGCCTCTCTGGTGCTCCCTGAAACAGACTGTAGGTCACAGAAGAAAATCACGACTCCGTCCCAGCCCCAGGATCTGGAGTCAGGCCTGTCTGCGGTTTCAATCTCATGTGGCCTTGGGCAAGTTGCATCCTATCTTTGCGCCTCAGTCCCCCATCTGTCAAATGGGGCCAATACTATCTACAGAGTGCTAAGTTCCAGTGCAGTGCTGCAGGGGCAGAGCTGCAAAGTCACCAACCCTACACAGGAATACTTGTTTCCTTCCTGGCTGGGGGCCCAAGGAGTCATGGACTCGTGAGCTGCCCTGCTCACCAAGCCTGCCACTCCTCCCACGCATCCTCTGACCCAGCAGTTCTCCAACGCTGGTGCATCTGAGAATCCCCTGGGGAGCTGATAAGAGCACACAGACCCCCAGCACATGGGTATAGGAGACACTGTGTGTGGTGTGTGTGTGTTTAACCAAGTTCCCCAGGTGAGTCTGATACTGTCCAAAGGTAGAGAACACTGTCTAGATGCATTTAAAGCCCAGGACACCTTTCAGCAAGAAAAATTTTACAGAGACTATTATATAAGTGAGTTCAGTGGTTCTCTCACATGGCTGGACATTATACCCACCCAAGGAGCTTTTACACTCCTGAGGCTGGAGACCCACACCTCAGAATCTGGTTAGAGGGACTTCCCTGGTGGCACAGTGGTTAAGAATCCGCCTGCCAGTGCAGGGCACACGGGTTCGAGCCCTGGTTTGGGAAGATCCCACATGCCGCGGAGCAACTAAGCCCGTGCGCTACAACTACTGAGCCTGCGCTCTAGACCCCGCGAGCCACAACTACTGAGCCCACGTGCCACATTTATTGAAGCCTGCGCGCCTAGAGCCCGTGCTCCGCAACAAGAGAAGCCACCGCAATGAGAAGCCCGCGCACCGCAACGAAGAGTAGCCCCCGCTCGCTGCAACTAGAGAAAGCCCGCGTGCGGCAGTGAAGACCCAACATAGCCAAAAATAAATAAATAAATAAAAAGTTTTTAAAACCCAGCAGCTGTTATTATAAAAAAAAAATCTGGTTAGATAGCCCGGGAGTGCAGTCCTGGAGCCGGGTTTTCACAGCTCCCGAGGTGTCCAAACGTGCAGCAAAGTTTGAGAAGCCCTGAGTTAGATCCAAGTGAAGCACTCAGTGGCCTCTCCTTGCCACCACCCAGCGCACCCTCTTCTCCACCCCAAGGCGTCACCACCAGACCCCAAGACCTCATGAGGACGCGTGCAAACCAACTGCTTCCACGTGCAGCAGAGAAGCCCTGCCAAGCTGGTTTGACTCAGCACGTCATTCAGCTCCAGCCGAGTAGGGCCGGCAGCTCAGAGGCAAGGACAGCAAGATTATCTTCTGTTCTGAGCAGTCTGCCCCCAGCACTGTCCCCTAAACCTCTAGCCTGGCTGTCAGCTACCTGCCCCTCCAGCCCCCAGCGCAGTACAGGCTGCAAGAGGGCAGGGTTTTTGTCTGTTTGCTCAGAACTGTACCCCTGGTATGGAGAACAGGATGCAGCACTTAGTACATGCTCAACAGACATTAGCTGAATAAATTAATGAATGAGTGAATGTGACTGGGAATGGGTCCTGGGCTTGCTGTACCCTTCCCAAGAACACGTGCATTTCTACAGGACATTCTGGAAAGACCAAAACCCCCAAAGGCCCCAAGAGATGGAACTCCAGGTATCTACCAGGTGGCTGGCCAGGAAGATTCCTTAGGGCTGGGAATCTCAAGAGAGCTCAATTCACCCCAGGAACGGGATATCCACAGGGATGTTACCTACACCATCTAGCTGGAGTGGGTCTAATCTACGGCTTCAAACTTTTCTGCAGAGCACTATGGCTTCCACCAAGGACTTGAAGGGTCTCCATGGAAACAGTGGGGTTGGATGGGCAGGACACCCCACTCTCAAAACATCAACCAAGAGCATTCCCTGATAACCTGTTTCACATATGCAGCTCCAGATAAGTTTCCATTAAAAGAAAGGATGTTGGGTTTTTTTTGGTTTTGTTTCTGTTTTTGATGTTTGAAACAACCTTAGCTATATTGTTTAGCTAAACAAGTAAATCTTTATACTTTCTTCATCAAGACCGAATGTGTGTCTTCCAGCTGGAGGGAAAGGGAGGAGCTGATGCCGAGGCACCATCCAGAGGGAAGCTTCTGTTTGGTGTTGCCTGTGCTTGCAGTCCAAGAAGGAGAAGGGCCCAAGACCTCTCTCCAGATGCTCCGGATTCCTACATCCTCATCCTTTCCTGCTCCTGTCAATCCACATACGAGGCTTTGGGAATGAGAAATGAGATGGCATCACTTCTCAGCTCAAACTGCCCGAAGATGGCTCATGAAAAATGTCAAGGACGACATGCCCAAACTGCCTTGCAGATGAGGTCCAGGCCCACAGAGGTCTACCAGCCTGTAACACTTGTTTCCCCGCCATGGCGGCAATGGTGGGACCATATAGCATGTGCTAAGAAAACTCTTACTTGAACTTCAAATATATGGATCCTGGGTAGTAGTGATAATAAGCAATACTTTCCAATTTTCTCCATTAGACGGTATGCTTGTTAAGAAGACATAAACTTACTTAGGTCTTTACTTCTAGAGCCTAACACACAGTAGGTGGCCCAGAAATCGCCGTTGTTTCACTCTATTTCATATATGTCAATTAATAATCCAACAACTCTATGATAGAGAGACTGCCATTGACTTTATTTTGTAGTTATAGAAATTGAGAATCAAAGAGGGTAGATGAAGCCCCAAGTTATAATTAGCCTAAAATGGAACCAGGAACAGAATCAGAATCTTAACCGAAGTCTTCCTCATCTAAATCCTACACTTTTTTTTTTTTTTTGGCCACACCCTGCAGCTTGTAGGATGTTAGTTCCCTGACCAGGGATGGAACCCGTGCCCCCTGCAGTGGAAGCACGGAGTCCTAACCACTGGACTGCCAGGGAAGTCCCCCTAAATACTACACTCTTGCAAATGCCTAAGGCTTATGGACAGAGTCTAAATGGAGCATGTCCAAAGGTTCAGTCCACTAGAGGAAGACAGGAGTCCAAGTCTGCAGGCCTCCGTCACCAGCGAGAAGTCTTCATCTAAGAAGACCCAAGAGGACTATCTCCTATGGGCTCTTGGCCCTGAAGGCTGAAGCGCTTTCTAGGGCATCTTTTTTTTTTTTATCTTTTATTTACTTTTTTATACAGCAGGTACTTATTAGTTACCTACTTTATATATATTAGTGTATATATGTCAATCCTAATCTCCCAATTCATCCCACCACCACCACTCCCCTGCCCTGCATTCCCCCCTTGGTGTCCATACGTCTGGTCTCTACATCTGTGTCTCTATTTCTGCCTTGCAAACCTGTTCATCTGTACCATTTTTCTAGATTCCACATATATGCCTTAATATATGAATTTGTTCTTTCTGACATACTTCACTCTGTATGACAGTCCCTAGGTCCATCCACGTCTCTACAAATGACCCAATTTCTATCCTTTTTATGGCTGAGTAATATTCCATTGTATATATGTACCACATCTTCTTTATCCATTCATCTCTTGATGGGCATTTAGGTTGCTTCCATGACCTGGCTATTGTAAATAGTGCTGCAATGAACATTCGGGTGCATGTGTCTTTCTGTGTCCTTATGGTTTTCTCTGGGTATATGCCCAGTAGTGGGATTGTTGGGTCATATGGTAGTTCTATTTTTAGTTTTGTAAGGAACCTCCATACTGTTCTCCATAGTGGCTGTATCAATTTACATTCCCACCAACAGTGCAAGAGGGTTCCCTTTTCTCCACATCCTCTCCAGCATTTGCTGTTTGTAGATTTTCTGATGATGCCCATTCTAACTGGTGTGAGGTGATACCTCATTGCAGTTTTGATTTGCATTTCTCTAATGATTAGTGATGTTGAGCAGCTTTGCATGTGCCTCTTGGCCACCTGTATGTCTTCTTTGGAGAAATGTCTATTTAGGTCTTCTGCCCATTTTTGGATTGGGTTGTTTGTTTTTTTAATATTCAGCTGCATAGGCTGTTTATATATTTTGGAGATTAAGCCTTTGTCTGTTGATTCGTTTGCAAATATCTTCTCCCATTCTGAGGGCTGTCTTTTCGTCTTTATAGTTTCCTTTGCTGTGCAAAACCTTTTAAGTTTCATTAGGTTCCATTTGTTTATTTTTGTTTTTATTTACATTACCCTAGGAGGCGGGTCAAAAAAGATCTTGCTGTGGTTTATGTCAAAGAGTGTTCTTCCTATGTTTTCCTCTAAGAGTTTTATAGTGTCCAGTCTTACATTTACATCTTTAATCCATTTTGAGTTTATTTTTGTGTATGGTGTTAGGGAGGGTTCTAATTTCATATTTTACATGTAGCAGTCCAGTTTTCCCAGTACCACTTATTGAAGAGACTGTCTTTTCTTCATTGTATATCCTTGCCTCCTTTGTCATAGATTAGTTGACCACAGGTGTGTGGGTTTATCTCTGGGCTTTCTATCCTGTTCCATTGATATATATTTCTGTTTTGGTGCCAGTACCATATTGTATTCATTACTGTAGCTTTGTAGTATAGTCTGAAGTCAGGGAGTCTGACTCCTCCAGCTCCATTTTTATCCCTCAAGACTGCTTTGGCTATTCGGGGTCTGCTGTGTCTCCATACAAATTTTAAGATTTTTTTGTTCTAGTTCTGTAAAAAATGCCATTGGTAATTTGTTAGGGATTGCACTGAGTCTGTAGATTGCTTTGGGTAGTATAGTCATTTTGATAATATTGATTCTTCCAATCCAAGAACATGGTATATCTCTCTATCTGTTTGTGTCATCTTTGATTTCTTTCATCAGTGTCTTATAGTTTTCTGAGTACAGGTCTTTTACCTCCTTAGGTAAGTTTATTCCTAGGTATTTTATTCCTTTTGTTGCAATGGTGAATGGGATTGTTTCCTTAATTTCTCTTTCTGATCTTTCATTGTTAGTGTATAGGAATGCAAGAGATTTCTGTGCATTAATTTTGTATCCTGCAACTTTGCCAAATTCATTGATGAGCTCTAGTAGTTTTCTGGTGGTATCTTTAGGATTATCTACGTGTAGTATCATGTCATCTGCAAACAGTGACCGTTTTACATCTTCTTTTCCAATCTGTATTCCTTTTATTTCTTTTTCTTCTCTGACTGCTGTGGCTAGGACTTCCAAAACTATGTTGAATAATAGTGGCGAGAGTGGACATCCTTGTCTTATTCCTAATCTTAGAGGAAATGCTTTCAGTTTTTCACCACTGAGACTGAAGTTTGCTGTTGGTTTGTTGTATATTGCTTTTATTATGTTGAGGTAGGTTCCCTCTATGTCTAGGGCATCTTTAAGAGCCGGGCATCCTGCTGCCTCCTGCCCTATCTCCAGCTCTGAGTCACACTTGTCAGACTGTCCCCAGTGATCAGATCAAACTGGCTCTGTCGGCTGTCTGTGCCTTGACTCACTTGGGACAACAGAAAAGGAGAGAACTTGGCTGACCTGGTTTAGTCCCCAACCTTCCAAACCAGTGACGAGCAGGACATTCACCATAAGACTCTGGGAAGTGCCCCAGAGTTTGGGGAAGGCATTAGGTGAGGTGAGAAATCGGCTGCCCAGGAAGCACTCCAGGTCTGAACACTCCAAATGCCTAACAATAGGTTCCTGATCATAGGTAACTATAGGCTCTAATAATATACAGGCCCTAGTAACAGAACAGGCTTCGGGGCTACACCCTAAAATAGGCTTTAATGTTTACCAACGGGAGACAAAGGTTGATTGAATTGGGATATGGGATATGTTTCCTGTTACATTGGCAGGCATCACCTACAGATAAAATGACATCCAGTGGAAGGAAGGGACATCTCTTCCTGATGCTTCATTTTAGGAGCATGAAAGCTTTTCCTAGAAGCTCCACAGAGACATCCCCTCATGTCCCTTCAAAGAACAGCAACACATGCAGGGACCTAAACCAATCTCTGGTAAGAGATATGGGAACACCACGATTGACTTTGACAAATCGGGATTTGTCCCTGAAGCTGGGGATGGACTCACTGATTCCTGAATCCTCCTTCCAGGAAGCGGGGAGGTGCGGGAGGGGGGGGATGCACAAAGAAGCTAAAGAAGAGGAAGAGGAGGAGGAAAGGAAATGGTTCTGTAAACCACCACCAGTGTTTGTTATGAACTTAAATTATTCCACTACTTGCTGATCCTATTATGCAACCAGTAAAATAATTATTAAAAACGACGGGGCAGCATGGTCATGTCTCATAATTTAATAAGATGAAAAACCCAGGAAACAAAAACGTACGTGTACGAGGTGTGCAGCACACAAATGTGTCTGTATGTGGATAATACTGGAAATCACATGCCACAATGAAATTAATTCAGAGACACGTTAGATGGAGGGATTGAGACTGACTTCATTTTTCAATTTCCCAAACATCCTGTAATGTTAGAAAATGTTAATAATTGTAATAACGTGAATAATTAATAAAACAAAAAACAGCCTATCAGTTGAACGTAGCTCTGATGGAGATACAGAAATCAAGCAGAGCATGTGGATATTCTAGCCTAGGTCAGGCTCAGCGACACTCTGAGAGCCACATGCTGCGCTGGAGGGAATGATTTCTCAAGGTGAGATTCTGAGCATCTGGGCATCTCTCTAAACAAAATTAAGTTTGTGTTTTGTTCCTACACCAGAGCATGCTGTTTAAAAAAAAAAAAAAAAAGCTTAATGAACTTAAACTACGTGTGAAGGGTATGTATGTTCTGGGTGGGCAGCCGGACATTAAATATAGACTACTCAGTCCACCCAGAATTCGCTCTTGAAAGCACCAGAGGGAACTGGAAAAGACAGGTGCTGATCCTCCGGAGCAACCAGGTCTGGGGCCTGCGTGCTACCCAGCAGGAGAGACAAACAGGGGCTTCAAAAACCAACACAGAATCTCAAGGGTCGAGGGCAGGCACTTTGCCTATAGGTGTTGATTCTCACTCGGGCAACTCTCTGTAGCGAGACCCCAGGGTGATGTGCAGCAGATTTTTACATATATATTAAGTTCAGCTGGTCTTAGAATATAAGGGATTTGTCTAAAATGGAGGGGTCCCCAATTAGCTGCCCCCATGTGGACCCAGGCTCAGGAAAGGCTGGAGTGGCAGAAGATGGTTAGCTCGCACTGGCAACAATACTCCGTTCTCAGGAGGCACAACCACACTCGGGAAAGCCCTGGACGTATGACGCCCCTCAGAGTGTCCTTTGTTTCGGGAAGGATGCTGTCAGCGGCATGTAACAGACAACCCCATCTCAAAATGCCAGCGCTGAAGACAAACATTATTTAACACAAGGAGTCCAGAGCTGGGTGAGCAAACGCGGCTGCCCAACACCACCTTCAAGGATGAGGAGGATTCTCTCCATCTTCCTGTTCCACTACCTTCAGCCTGGGCTTTGCTCTCAGACCCACTCCCTTCCTGGTAGCAAGACGGTGGTCCCCAGTGCAGCGTGGCACGCAAACACAGTAACATCCAGAAGAAGAAAAGATGACCTTCCATTCCTGTGTGTCTCCTTCTGACAGTGAGGAAGCCTCTCCCAGAAGCCCCTGCCACACGCCTCTCACACCTCCGTGACCACAACTGCACCAAGGGCTCGAGCCCAAACCAATGACCGGCGAGGGGAGCCGCCGTCGCGAAGGGCAGGGCCACGTGAAGGGCGGATGCACCGGATGGAGGCGGAATTCCATTAGAAAGCGGGAGGGGGACGTCCTGGGTATGAACCAAGGCACCCGGGTACCCATGCTCTTGACATTGCCCCCGTCCTCTACAGCACAAACACCCTCTCTGACCTCTCCCACTGTCTCCTTTCCATGCGCCTGTTTTCCAGTCTAGCCACGCATCAGAAATTCTCCTCCTCGACTGGTCTTACCTGGAGAGCGTCACGGCTTCTGTGGAGCTGGCTGGGAACTGCTGCCTCAATCAGAACTCCTTCCTCTCCTGGGTCCCACATCATCGTCCTCATACTTGCCACTACCCACCTCCTATGTTAGTCAGCTAAGTGGCTTCTGTCTTCCCCAAACTAGACTTGAGCTTCCCGGGGACAGACATTACGTCCAGTTCAGGTCTCGATGCCCACAGTGCCCAGCTCTCCACCGCGTGCCCTGCGTCTGTCCACCTGAATCCACCAGAGCTTTGCACCAAGTAGCTGAGATCCAAGTGCCCACCTAGTACATCCACGTCCCGCTCCTCACGGCCAATGCCTACACTCCTAGTTAAAAACAAAGTTACCGTGAAGCGAGGCGGGAGGCTGCGCCCTGCACCTGCCTGCTGGTTTCCAGCACAGGTGGACGGGGTCTGCATCCTTGAGATGTTACAGAGCAGCACATGGAGGCACCTGGGCCACAGTGAGGGTCCCCTGAAGCTTCTCCCCCAGCCTCCAGCACAGAGAGGGACAGGGTCACCCCCAAAGCAACTATCTCAGAAACACACAGCACATGCAGGAGATGTGCTAATTCCTTAGCAAAGACTTCATCTTATAAACTAAGTTCAGACCAGGTTGGTTACTGGTCATTCCTACGTGATGAGTGTTGCCCTGCCAGTGCTCAGGACTGCCAGACCCTTTGCTTCAGAATTCCTCTCCCTTCTTGCACACAACAGCCCGTGATGCAACGGAAGACAGAGCTCCTATCTCCCATCCCTGATCCTGAAGCTAAGGCCCGAAACTGCTGCATGGTCCTCCACATGGCAGGGGGAATCGTCTCAGCTGCCTGGGTGGCCTCACTCATCCCAAAGAACTCTAGCTGGCCAGTGTTCTCCAAAGATAAGAGAGCAGAGCCCGATACTCTAGTGATGGTGTGTAGCCAAAGCAGAAAAGAGGTGGACTTTCCCTTCCCCAGTTAGATGTTAAAGGAACCCACGGATACATTAATTGTCCAAGCAACTATTCCAAACTTCCCAGTTTGGAAAGAGCATCAGCTCTGAAGTCAGTTCAGAGGTACATTCAAAACCCAGGTCAGCCACTGATCAGTCTGCTGTGTGACCTCGAGCAGGTCAAATCACCTCTCTGAACTTCAGTTCCCTCATCTCTAAAATGTCCATCATGATACTGATCTCATAGGGTTGTTGGGACAATTTCATTAAAAGAGAACGCATTCAAAGAACCCAGCATGGAACATGAGCTCAGTAAGTGGGAGCCACGACTCCTATTACCACTAAAAGCATTAAACCCTAAGCTGTTTTCCCACATGCTGCGCCCCGCTCCTGTACCAACCACACCAAGGTGAGTACAGAGGTCACAGAATGTCAGAGCTGAAACTGCTCTCAGATACCGACTTAGCTCCATGGTTCTAACTCCACTGGGAAGTCACTGGGAAGAATGACATCCTGCTGCCTGTTGGGTCAGCAGATGACGGAGCCCACTCCCAGAATGAAAAGCTCAACAGGCGCGACTACGCTAAAGGCACCAAGATGCTGGCTGCGTACCTGTACGAAGCGTCCCAGCTGAAGAACAGAGCACCGCCCTCGTCCCGCCACCTCGCGCTCTTCCCGCAGCTCAGGAAAGCGGAAGCCCGTCTCTCTCCTTTCCCTCTCGTCAGATCCTCCAGGCCTCCAGGAGTGGACGCGAGAGACCCACCTGTCTCAGGATGGAGTTACCTATCCCGGCAGCGATAAATGTTCAGTCCTGGGGGCCTGTAAACGACCCTGGGTGACAGCTGAGTTCTCGGTGGTGTCTCAAGAAAATAGCAGAGCCCTAAAAGCACAAGTTCTTCTGTAGAAAGTTCTGGTCGATGTCCACTGGGCTAAAGAAAGGCCTTGGTGCTTCCTGGTCCCACCTCTGCCCCTAGAGTCAGGGTCGCACACACTTGGAACATTGAGTCACGGGTACCTGGTGCCTCAAGGGCCACCCTTTCTGTCCCCTGCTGTCTCGGGCACATTCTGTCCTTTTCTCAAGACCTTAACCATTATGGTGTCCCAGGTCTTCTCTTTATTACGATCCCTCAAAACCTAAACCTATTGGGAGGGTTACTGGGTCTCAATCTGAGTTGCTAAATAAAAAGTAAAAACTGAAAAAAACCCCCCACAAAAAACCCTACCATCTCACAGGCCCTATCAGAGACCAATTAAATCAGGGGGCAGGGTGCGGGCACCTGTGTTTTCTCAGACCAGTCTCCTCACTTTACAGGGGCGGACAGGAAGCCCAGGAAGGTGAAGCGAGTGTCTGCTGATCTCTTCCAGTGTGACACTGCGGCATCAGCCCAGCGTTTCAGGTATCAGAATATCTTGGGGCCTCTGATTCTATCAGCCAAGGTCGAGGCCCCTTCCCGCCAACAGGTTTGACTGGCTTGTCTTCCGTACCCTCACCGAGCCCTCTTCTGTGCAGACAGGACAAGCCCTTGAAGGTTTTGTGTGATGGGCAGAGATGGGCAAAGAGGACGGGCACATTCCAGGCGGTAGGAACGGAAGGGCTACTCACCGCTGCCCGAATGCTCAGAGCCTTCTCCTCACGTCCTGGCCCAGCTCCCTGACCTCCGGCGCAAGCTGCTCTCCCAGGGAGAAAGCACTTCTCCCTTCCCACTGGCTGTTTCCCACTCTGGGGCCTTGTCCCCTGCCTCACAGCCCCAGCACGAGTCGGAGGGACCCCCCCCCACACATTAAACAATTCAAGGGCTATTTATCGAGCACCTATGGGCCAGGGACTCTCCTAGGCACGGAGTTACTACAGTGAGGGGGCCGAGCTGGTAGCTGCCAGCGCGCAAGCCACGCGTCCCAAGTCGGCCCATAACCCGTCACAGGAAGGGGCCACCCCTCGTCACCTCCTACCAGAGGCCCAACTACTTGCTGAGAAAGGGAGAGCCACTGGGGAGGCACACACTGGACAAACCAGAGCTGGTCTAGGGGAGCGCAGAGTTCAGGGGGTGCAGACTCTCAGAAGTACGCGCGTTTAGGAAGTGGTTCCTTTTTAGCTGAGAAAACACTGCTACAGAAGCGTGGCCTTCGCTGACTCCGAACCCTGACGTGAGCAGCGTGGGCGCCGGAGTGAAGCTGTTGCTGATTGGCTGTTAGGAGGCTCTGAAGTGAAGGTGTTGCTGATTGGCTGAATTCAGTCGGGACGCGTGCGCTTGGGTGTATGGCTGGTGGGGGAGGTATAGCTACCGTACTGCGAGGAACTATGGCCAGAGTCAGTCTGTTCTTTTTTTTCATTTTTCTACTTTTTAACCTTTTTTTTTTTTTTTTTAAGTAAAGTATAGTTAACTTACAGTGTTATTCTTGTCTTGATGTTAGCGTATGGGAACTACCTCCATCCCCCCAAGTCCGCCTCTGGGTCCTTTCTCAGCCAAGTCTGGGTTCTGAAAGGGGGACACCCCAATACCTAAATTCAGGAAGCTCACGGTCTGCTTAGGAATTCGGGGCACACTCCTAAAAAAGGAAGCAGTGCGTCCAGGCGTGGTGTTCATTCAGCAAACGATTAGGGTATGGACTCCAGCTGTGTTTTACTCCATGTGGAAGCACTGGGGGCCACACAGAGCCCTGAACTCAAGGCCAATAGGAGAAGGGTCAAGAGCAAAATACAAAAATAAAATAAAATAGGGCTTTGGAATTGAAGCATCTCTGAATGGAAAGCTGACAGGAACCTGAGAGAGCGTGTGCTCCAGCCTCCTCGTTTAAAGGGTAGGAAAACCTGATTCCCAGAGGATGTAACTAACACGCCCATGTTCATAAAGCACGTTAGTTGACAAAGTGGGACCCAGGTATCCTGACTCCTGGTCCACTTCTTTACTGAAACCTACTGCCCATGAACAAGGAGAAAGGAGCTGACTGCTCTCATGTAAGGTAATGGGGGAAAGCCTCATGGGGCAGGTGGGGCTGCACCTGGGCTTTGAGGGGAAGGGCATGAGGAGCAAAGGCATGAGTACAGAACCCCCTTGCACCTGCTCATCCAGGCGCCCCATTTCCTCACACCAGCCCCACTGTTTTTCTCCTGCCTCTGCCCTGGTGCCTGGCTCCCTCTTGCTGGAGTATTCACACCTGGAGCCCTGAATTCCAGAAGGCACATCAACCGGGATTTCTAAATTGCATTTGCAGGTCTGTCCCACGGGGGAAAGAGCGCGATGAGAGGACACCAGGGAGGTCCCCAGGTACTGGGCAGGCACCCAGGGCCTCCCCTCCTCCCCTTGCTCTGGAGCAGCTCTTCCACCGTCCTCTACAGATTCTCACGTGGGGCGAGCAGCAACAGTTCACTTGCTGGCAGCGGCAGCAGCAGGCTGGGAGAGGCCTGCGACCTGAGAGAGGTTATGGAGGCAAAGCCTGTCCGTGATGCTCACAGACATCCTCTGCCCCTTCATATCTGAGCGTGCCCCCTCCGTGCTCCGTGGCTCCTCCCAAAGCCCCAACCCCTCCCCCAAACCTACTCTCTGATGTAGTCCTCCTTCCCTCTTGCAGAGGGACACATGTCCAGGTTCTGGAGATAAAGAAAAACATCAAGGTGGATCCTGTGCCCTCAAGTAAGCATGAACAAGTCAGAGAAAGAGATTTAATGAATATATATGAAAGCCGAACAACATGGTAGGTGCTGTGCTGGGCACTTCCATGTTTTATTTAACTCACAGTGCTGAGAGGTAGAGAGGGTTTGTGGTGGACAGAACCCTAAGATGACCCCCCCAAAATCCCATCCCCTGGCTCTGGTGGCCATCGCCCCTCTGATGGGACTTCCCTTGCCAATTCCTGCTGTCATCCTCTACTTTTCAGGGCTAACGCCCTGGCTACTTAGAGACAGAAGCTGGAAGAGCTGAGCAACAGGAACAAGCTGTGCTTTCACATCTGGCAGGGACAGGGAGGTTCCCCAGGGAAGCTGAGAACAGCTGTCCTGGAAGTGAGCAAGGAGATGGCACCAGCTGGCCAGGGGTGGCAGGGGGGCAGAGAGGGGGCAGGAATCCGCACCCGCTCCAGCTCCTACCATGGGTGATACCTTGGCCGCTGCGCAACCCAATGCTCGCTGCTCACTTCAGACTGGCAGGAAGCAGACGAGGGAGATGTTCCTTCAAAATTATCAGCTCCCTGCAATTCCCTACTCCAGGCCTCCTCGACCTAGAAAAACAGACCAGCAGAGGACAACGCCCCCATCTGGACTCACAGACTTTATCCAGCTCTTCAGGAAGCCATGGGAGGAGAAATGAAAAGCGCAGAACAAGCAAGGCCATGTGCACTTTGAATCAGTCACTGGCTCCCGGAATGTTCTAGCAGGAAGGTTTTCTGAAGATCATTTTGCTGCTGAGAAGACTAAGGCCAGAGAAGGAAAATGATTTGCCCTGAATCACACAGGTGAGTTGTGGCAGAGCCTGGCTTACGGCCCAAGTCTCCTCTGCCTCCTGTAATCAAGCCTCTGTATTTCTTCCTTACCCACCCCACAACGTGTGTGTGCCTCTGTGCGTGTACACACACACAAACATATAATATACGTACATACAGACACATACACACTTATATAGGATTCTCAAAGAATGCATTCTAGAGACAATTTAGAAAATGTAGAAAACAAGAAGAAAATTGATATTCAGCCAAAATACCAAAATTCAGAAATCATATGTTGGGGTATTTTATTTTCTCTATGCATATGCATAATACATGAAGAATACATATTGATATATGTTGAAGCATTGGAATTTACTATAGATATGGATTTGCAATCTCTTTTCTTTACTTGTTACATTAGCAAGTTACATCTATAAATATCTTCCAAAACATTTAACAGCTTTAAAATACAACATCACATGCATGTACCATATTTATTTAACTATTCCCCTATGGATGATCTTGAGATTATTTTTATTATTTTACAATTTAAGTAACAAGGCAATTTGGGCAACTTTCACTTCCAGCCAAAGAGGAGTAACAGGGATCAGATTTACTCTGCCACTTGAACAAAAAAATTTTTAAAACATTTTGAAAACATAGGGCACATGCAAAAAAAAGTTTGTAAAATAGCAATTTTCAAGAAGGTTGCCATTGGGTGATAAAGGAAAGTGATCCCTGAGAGATGGGAAAACACCAGGTGCGTGAGCCCTTCAGCTGCCCCAGGTAAGTGCCTTGGGAGAGTTTCCAGGGGGTGCAGGGAAGGGAGACCCCGGTGGAGCTTGATGAGCTCCCTGAGTTGAGTAGATAGAGCTGGGAATCCAGCGAGACCAGCTAGACAGAGACACAGAGAGGAGATTTCTGCAGAGAGCAAACCCTGGAGACCTGCAGAGGGTCTGTCCTAAGTCTTTAGGGGAATATTAATTAGCACGTGTGAGGAAACTACTGGAGGCTGGGAAAGAACTATTGGGAAGGATTCATGGCATCAGTGCCTAGCATTCACATACAGCTGGACACAGCCTATTGTCACCAGACAGACTGGAAAAGTCACAATTCACAGGGCATTCAGTTGAGTAGTCAGGAAGGTCTTGCCTCAATAGGAGGAAAAAATTAGCCCTAGACTGAGCCTTTTCTGAGCCCACCAAAAATATCTTAAAAGCAAGAACCAAAAGAATCAAATTGTTTCCACATAACTCAACTGTGTCCCAGAACAATGATCCAAATTATTTGGAAGAGAAACATTCAGCATCCAACAAGGTATGATTCACAATGTCTGGCATCCAATAAAAAATTACCAAGCAGGCAAAGAATCAGGAAAACACAACCCATAATGTGGGAGTAAAGTAATTGATTAAGTGACCCAGGTCTAACACATATATTAGAATTAGCAGACAGGACATTAAAACAGTTATTCTATCAGGATTCCATGCGTCCAGATAATTAACTAAGTAGAGACATTGAAGATGTAAAAAGATCCAAATCAAACTTCTAGAGATGAAAACTACAGTGTTTGAGATGAAGAGTACAGTGGAGGTGATTAAAGGCAGATCAGACATTTCAGAAAATAAGATGAAATAACTTGAAGTGTAGCAACAGAAGGTATACAAAATGAAACACAGAAAAACAGAATCTTAAAAAAGAAAAGAGCATCAGTGAACTATGGGACAACTTAATGGCCTAATATAAATGTAACTGGAATGAATCCTCAAAGGAGAGGAATGAGAGGGGAGGACAGAAGAAAATAATGGTCAAAATTTTCCACATTTGATGAAAATGATAAACCCACAGATCCAAAGACCTCAATAAACCCCAAGCACAAGAAACATGAAGAAAACATCACCAATGCATATTATTATTATTAAATTGTTCAAATCTAATAAAAAAGAGAAAATCTTAAAAACAGCCAAAGAAAAAAGACATGTTACAAACAGAAAGAACAATGACAAGGATGACAGAAACTTTCTCACAGGAAACAAATCAAGTGACAAGAAAAAAAAATGTCAACTCACAATTCTATACTTAACTAACATGTCTTTCAAAATCGAAGGTGAAATGAAGACATACAAAAGCTGAACAAAATTATCACCAGCAGAAGAAATGTTAAAGAAAGTCCTTCAAGTGGAAGGAAAATAATACTAGATAGAAATGTGGATATACACAAAGGAATAATGAGCATGAAAAATGGTAACTACATAGATTAACAGACATGATTTTTTGCTTATTATATAAATCACTTTAAAAGATAATTTACAGTCTAAACAACAATAAAAATGTAGTACAGTGTTTACAACATATGCAAAAGTAAATTGTATAACAGCAATAATATAAAGGTGGGGGGGTGGATAAATGGAAGCATCAGAAGATTCTTATATTACACCTGAAGTAGTATAATACTTGAAAGTAGGCTGTGATAAAAATGACTACCATAAACCCTAATTCAACCACTAAAATAACAAAATAAGGAGCTATAGGTAATAAATCACCAAAGGAGATAAAATGGAATAAAAAATAATTAATCCAAATAAAGAAGAAAAAGAGGAAGAAAAGGAATAAAGAACAGATGGGACAAAATAGAAAACAATAGCACAATGACAGACTTAAACATGACCACACCAACAATCACATTAAATATAAAGGTTTTAAACACACCAATTAAAAGGCAGAAATTGCAACTGTCAGATTGGATAACAAAACAACACCACCCATATATGCTGTCTACAAGAAATGTACTTTAAATATAGAGGAACAAACAGAAACAGACTCGGGAATTCCCTGGTGGTCCAGTGGTTAGTTAGGGCTCTGTGCCCTCACTCCTGAGGGCCTGGGTTCGATCCCTGGTTGGGAAACTAAAATCCCACAAGCTGCATGGTGTGGCCGGAAACAAAACAAACAAACAAAAAACCAAACAGACTCAAAGATACAGAGAACAAACTGGTGGTTACCAGTGAGGAGAGGGAAGGGAGGAGGGGCAAGACAAGGGCAGGAGATTAAGAGGTATAAACTACTATATATAAAATAGGGACTTCCCTGGTGGTGCAGTGGTTTAGAATCCACCTGCCAATGCAGGGGACACGGGTTCGAGCCCTGGTCCGGGAAGATCCCACATGCTGCAGAGTAACTAAGCCTGTGCACCACAACTACTGAGCCTGCGCTCTAGAGCCCACGAGCCACAACTACTGAGCCCTCATGCCACAACTACTGAAGCCCGCGTGCCTAGAGCCTGTGCTCTGCAACAAGAGAAGCCACTGCAATGAGAAGCCTGTGCACTGCAACGAAGAGTAGCCCCCGCTCACCGCAACTAGAGAAAAGCCCGTGCACAGCAACGAAGACCCAACACAGCCAAAAAATAAATTAATTAAACAAAAAAAATTAAAACACAAAAGAAAACAAAACAAAAAAGCTACAAGGATATATCGTACAGCATAGGGAATATAGCGAATATTTTATAATAACTTTAAATGGAGTATAATCTATAAAAATATTGAATCATTATGTTGTATACCTGAAATTAATATAATGTTATAAATCAACTATACTTCAATTAAAACAGTAAAAATAAATAAAAAATAAAATTAAAATATAATTTAAAAAAAGTAAAGGATGGAAAAATGCACTAGCCAAAAAAAAGCTGGAGAGGGTATTCTAATACCAGACAAGGTAGATTTAAGAGCAAAGAATATTACTACAGACAAAGAAGGTCTACCTTATGAAGAAAAAGAGGTGAATTCATCAAGAGGACATAACAATCCTAAATGGTTATGCCCCTATTAACAGAGGCTCAAAATACATGAAGCAAAAATGAAGAACTATAAGGAGAAATTGACAAATACACAATTATATTCAGAAATTCCAGTAACTCTCTCAAAAATTGATAGAACAAGCAGACAGAAAATCAGCAAGGACAGAGTAGCCTTGAGCAACACTGTCAAAACAATTTGATGTAATTGACATTTATCAAACACTCCACCCAACAACAGTAGAACACACATTCTTCTTTTTTTTAAAGCATTACTTTTTTTTAAAATTTATTTTTGGCTGCATTGGGTCTTCGTTGCTGCACGCAGTCTTTCTCTTGTTGTGGCAAGCGGGGGCTACTCTTTGTTGAGGTGCATGGGCTTCTCATTGCGGTGGCTTCTCTTGTTGTGGAGCACGGGCTGTAGGCGTGTGGGCTGCAGTAGTTGTGGCACGAGGGCTCAGTAGTTGTGGCTCGTGGGCTCTAGAACGCAGGCTCAGTAGTTGTGGCGTACAGGCTCTAGAGCGCAGGCTTAGTAGTTGTGGCGCACGGGCTTAAGTTGCTCCGCAGCATGTGGGATCTTCCTGGACCAAGGATCGAATCCACGTCTCCTGCATTGGCAGGCAGATTCTTAACCACTGCACCACCAGGGAAGTCCTGAACACATATTCTTTTCAAGTGCATATTGAACATCTACCAAGATAGACCACCTTCTAGGGCATTAAAAAAAAGTCTCAATACATGTAAAAGGGTTCAAGTCATAAAAGTTAAGGAATTAAATTAGAAATCAATAAAATAAAGCTCTATGAAAAATTATCAAGTATTTGGAAAGTAACATATTTATATGTAACTCATGTATCAAATAAGAAATCAAAAGGGAAATTAGAAAGTATTTTGAACTGAATGAAAATTAAAACAGAACATAAAAATTTGTGGAATGCAGTTAAAGCTGTACTTTGGGGAAATTTTGTAGCATTAAATGCCTGTCTTAGAAAAGAAGAAAGGACTCAAATCAATGACCTAAGTCTCTACCTTAAGAAAATATAAAAAGAACAATTAAATCCAAAGTAGGCAACAGAAAGGAAATAAAAGATACAGTGGCAATCAATCAAATAGAAAAGAGTGAAACATGAGAGAAATTCAATGAAACCAAGAGCTGTTTGCCTGAGACCAATAAAATTAATAAACTTCTAAACAGTCTGATGAGGGAGGGAAAAAAAAAAGAAAGAAAGAAAACACCAACTACCAATAACAGAAATGAGAAAGGTCAAAGAGGTTCTCACAAAAATTTGTACACAAAAGGGAAAATTATAAGGAACTTCTGTCTGTAAATCTGTCAATTTAAATGAAATGGATGGATTCCTCGAAAGACACAAACTACTAAAGTTTACTGAAGAAGAGACAGATAAACTGAATAGTCCTATATACGTTAAGAAATGAAATATATTGTTAAAAACCTACCCACAAAGAAAATTCCAGGCTCATATCGCTTCACTGGTGAATCCTGCTAAACACTTTAAGAATAAATAATACCAGTTCTACACAAACTTTTCCAGAAAACTGAAGGAGAAAATACTTCCCAGCTCATGCCATGAGGCCAGCATCATCCTAATACCAAAACCAGATAAAGACATCAAAAGAAATGAAAACTACAGACTAATATCCCTCCTAAATATAGATGCAAAAAATTCTAAACAAAATTTTGGTAAATTAAATCCAACAATATGTAAAAAGGTAACACATCATAACCAAGTGGGGTCTCTCCCACTTTTGTTTTAACATTTAAAAATCAATCTGTGGGACTTCCCCGTGGCACAGTGGTTAAGAATCCGTCTGCCAATGCAGGGGACACGGGTTCGATCCCTGGCCAGGAAGATCCCACATGCCGCGGAGCAACTAAGCCCATGTGCCACAACTACTGAGACTGCGCTCTAGAGCCTGCGAGCCACAAATACTGAGCCCTCATGTCACAACTACTGAAGCCCATGCACCTAGAGCCCTGCTCCGCAACAAGAGAAGCCACCACAATGAGAAGCCCACGCACTGCAATGAAGAGTAGCCCCAGCATGCTGCAACTAGAAAAAGCCCGCGCGCAGCAATGAAGACCGAACGCAGTCAAAGTAATAAATAAATAAATAAATTTTAAAAAATTTAAAAACCAAACTGTGTAATTCACAATATTAATAAACTAAAAAAGAAAAACCATATGATCATCTCAATAAATACAGAAAAAGCATTTGACAAAATTCAATAACCATTTCTGATTTTTAAAAAATTCTCAGCAAACTAGGAGTAGAAGCAAATATTCCCAACGTAATTCATCTGGTAGACAATTTATATCCAGAATAAAAGACATCCAGATTGGAAAGGAAGAAATACAAAAGTCTTTACATGATTACATGTTTACATGATTCTCTATTAGAGAAAATCGAATGGAATCTACAAAAAAGCTACCAAACTTATAAGTGAGTTTAGCAAGATTGCTCGATACACGATTAATATGCAAAAATCATTTCTATCTCTCTAACCTATCAATACACAATCAGAAGCTGAAATTTTAAAAACTATACAATTAACTCTTACAATGCAATAATTTTTTAAAAACCCAATTTTAAAATGGGCAAAAAATCTGAATAGACATTTTTCCAGAGAAGACATAGAAATGGCCAAAAAGCACATGAAAAGATGCTCAACATCATTAGCTGTTGAGAAAATGCAAATCAAAACCACAATGAGATACCACTTCACACCCACTAGCATGGCCATAATAAAAAAGACAGATAATCACAAGTGTTAGAAAGGACATGGAGAAATTGGAAGACTAATAGAGTGCTAGTGGGCAAATTGTGCAGCCACTTTGGAAAACAGTTTGGCAGTTAAATATAAAATATTAAGCACAGAGTTACCATATGATCCAGAAATGCCGTTCGTAGGTATATACCCAAGACAAATAAAAACATGTTCACACAAAAACTTGTATATAAATGCTTACAGGCACACCATTAACAATAGTGAGAATAAACTGAAACAACCCAAATATCCATCAGCTGATGAATGGATAAACAAAATGTGGTATATCCCATACAATGAAATACTATTCAGCAATAAAAAGAAATGAAGGACTGATAACTGCTACAACATGTATGACCTTGAATACATTAGGCTGAGTGAAAGAAGTCAGACCCCAAAGACCAGGTATTGTATGATTCCATTGATATGAAACATACAGAATAAGGAAATATAGAAACAGAAAGTAGGTTAGTTGTTGCCTAGGGCTGGGAAGGATGGGAGAGTTGGGGGTGACGAATAAGGGGACCATAGGCAACAAAAGTGTTCTAAAATTGATTACGGTGATGGTCTCTAAATATAATTGTAAGTTTTAAATGGGTGAATTGTATGTTGAGTGAACTGTATCTCAAAGAAGCTGTTAAAGAAACAAGCAAGCAAAGTTGGTGTGGTCTCCAAGGGGTAGGATTCCCAGGAATTTGTTCTGAGTCCTACATGGATCTACACGAAGCCATGGATGAGACCCAGTTGATGTTTCCTCCCCTTTCAACCTCTCCATCCCTCCCGTTCCCTCCATTACAAGTCTCAGAAGCCTAGATATTAGTTAGTAACTCACCACCTGAGCCCTCAGGAAGGTAGGCGGCAGCTTCAGATCATCCTCAGCACAGTGCCTCAAAGGAACTTGCTGGCAGGCCCTCACAGAGCAGGAGCCACTTCAGTTCAGCCACAAAGCAGGATTCTCAGAGGCTGGGCAAGGCAACTGCACACCTCTTCTTTCCCACAGGTTAGTGGTCTGGAGGGTGAGCCGTGCTGGCTGCCAAGCCAAGATTACAGGGAAGGACGCCTGCTCCCACACCCCCAAATACAGTGGAGCACGCCTGCCCCAGCCTGACCCATGGCTGCCTGGGAGAGGGTGGGAGTGGGGCATCACAGGATGGAGGCGGGGGTGGAGTGTTGCCTCCAACATGCTGGGACCAGAGAGGGGAGCCCATGGCGCCTGCAAGAGTTGCAAAGGTGGCACACGAGAGAAGGTGTGGCATTCTGACAACTTCTTGAAGCTGGAGCAGGCTGCCCCACTTACCTGCATGGCTGCCCAGAATCCCTTCCAGGCAAAAGCCTTGCCTCTTCGGTAAGCAGAGAAGAAATCGAGAAATGCCAGGCCACCTGGGAGCCGATGGGAGAGCACCTGCCCGGTACTCCTTCCGAATTCTAGGTGCTGTTTTATACAGCAGGGTTCCAGCCACCTCCTCCTTCCAGGAGCTCAGCGGGAGCAGGGATGGCTACCCTGAGGTGCTGGGACACTTGGCCCAGGGCAGGATCAGCTGAGGTGCTGGGACACTTGGCCCAGGGCAGGATCAGGCCCTCCACCCCCAAACCAACACCAGGGTCTTCCTGGACTCTGGTGACGTGGCACTGCTGTCACCAGGACACAGGCAGCCCCACAGCTGCTGGCACCGGTGGCAGGGGACTGGCTCTGAAATGCCAAAGACAGGCATTAGGAACTCTGGAAGGAACTGGGAACTGGGGGACATTTTGCACAGAGAAAACAATTTCTGATCAACCCTTTCCAATGATTTGTAGCTTGTACTCAACCATTCACAGGAGACTGTTTTCAAGGACTTTATTTTAAATTGATATGGAGTCTATTCAGTTACAAAATTCATTTATTGCATTCTTTCCATTTAATAGCTGGGATTCAAAGTGTTAAAGATTTGTTTTACCCAAGTGAAAAAAGACCAAGGAATCATTTGTAAGTGGCATTTCTGGACAATATGCCTAATGTTTCAAAGTTAGTGTTTTGTGCCTTTAGGTTACAATACTAATATCCTACTCCAAGTAAAGTGTAAGACACAGGTCTAACTAACAACCACATGAAACTCGGGCAACAACCATCCTGAAACAGCTGTAACACACGCACCGGCCTCCAGGCCTCGCGTGCTCACACTCACGGAGGACTTGAGTTAGGACATCCTGCCTTTCCAGAAACACAGTGGCTCTGAATGCCTCAACTGCTCCTTGTGGTAGAGGGGTTAAAGGATCCTTTTCTGAAGTTGGCTTCTCCATGGAAGAGGAGAATGGCTTAAGGACATTCTGAAATTTAGAAACAAAATCAAACAAAACCCTTTTGCCAAAAAGTCTCTTGTCGTCTGCAAAGCTGGTGAACGTGTGGATGCCAGTATTTTTAGAGAGAGATGTTTTAGGGGCAGGAGGTAACTGACCAAGTGAGGATGCTTTGTAAGTTTTTTTTTTTTCCTAGAAAGGCAGAAAAGAATAAAAATCAGTTAAACATAATATTTAGAATGTAACATCTTCACTTGGGCATTTATGAATATGAAATCTACATGGCAACAAAAGTACCATCTTCTGATGACTGCACTGGGAAAGTCAACAAACCCACACTAATTCCTGTTCCGCTTATTTCTTGGCTCGAGCTCAGCACTTTCAGCTGACCTCGTGCGACGATTCTGTCTGGGACTTATTTCTGTGTCTTGAAGATCGCATCTGAAAATGGAAAAAAGAAAACGGCAGCTTAGAAAACGATGATCCCTATTATTCCCCAGCAGTTTCTAGTCTACAAGCCCCTTCCCGTGTGTTTCTATGTGATCCTCCAAATAGCCTTCCACTCCACTGACAAGTCTGCTATGATAATTATTATGACTTTTATTATTATTTCCACTGCACAACTGAGAAAACAGTGACTTAGCAAAGATCACACGTCATAAGTGACAGAGTTAGGAATTGAACTCCTTTCTTCTGAATCAGAATCGAGCAGCTTTACGCTTCTGCTTCAGAGGCAGAAAGCTGCAGAAAATGTGCTTCCATCCTAACAACAAGACGAAGCCAGAGAGTCGAACAAAATCATAACTTATCTTGATCCTGTCAGACAGCTGAGGTTGTAAGGGAACCAAGAAAACAAAATCCCCTCCCAAGAGAGAGGAGCCACACGCATCCTTTCACTTCGGGCAGACCACCGGGGACAGGGGTCGCTGCCGCACGAGCAGGCGGGAAGACGAAAGTTGACGTTTTCTGGATTCTGCAGCACAGCCTGGTGCTGCGGGCCCCCGACACCGGAGCCTCGGCAGCGCTCCTTGAGACACTGACAGAGGGCAGGACAGTGAAGAAGGCCCACGAGGGGCACAGGGGTAAAGCAGGGGATGGGGAGCGGAAGGGGTCAGGCCCTGCCTGATTTCCCAGGTTTGTCAGTGGAGTAGAAGGCTGTTTGGAGGATTAAATGAAACCGCATGGGAAGGCACTTATAAACTAGAAAATGATGTCGAGAATAAGAAGAGATGATTTAAAGTATATGGGAGGGGCTTCCCTGGTGGTGCCGTGGTTAAGAATCTGCCTGCCAATGCAGGGGACACAGGTTTGAGCCCTGGTCCAGGAAGATCCCACGTGCCACAGAGCAACTAAGTCTGTGTGCCACAACTACTGAGACTGCACTCCAGAGCCCACGAGCCACAACTACTGAAGCCTGTACGCCTAGAGCCCATGCTCCGCAAGAAGAGAAGCCACTGCAATGAGAAGCCCGTGCACTGCAACGAAGAGTAGCCCCCGCTCGCCGCAACCAGAGAAAGCCTGCGCGCAGCAACAAAGACCCAATGCAGCCAAAAATAAATAAGTAAATAAAATAAAAATTAAAATAAATAAAGTATATGGGAAGATGTGCATAGGTTAAATGCAAATATTACACCATTTTATATATGGGACTTGCGTATCTATGGATTTTGGTACCTGCAGCGGTGGGGGGCAGGGTCCTGGAACCAACCCTGCATGGATTCTGAGGGATAACTGCAATCTCAATATTGAGTCTTTCTTACACCTGCTCAAATCTGTTGTTGAGCCTCTTAGTGAAATTTTCATTTCAGCTATTTTGTTTTTCAACTCCAGAATTTCTATTTTTAAAAAATTATTTCTATTTCTTTATTGGTATTCTCTATTTGGTGAGACACTGTTCTCATACGTCCCTTTAGTCCTTTGATCAGAGTCAAAACAGCTAATTTCACTGGTTGCTTCTCCCCCGCCCCGGTGTGTATAGGCCACAGTTTCTTGTTTCTTTGTTTATGTCTAATTTTTTGTTGAAAACTGGACATTTTTACCAATATACTGCGGCAACTATGGGAATTAGATTCTCCTCCTTCCTCAGCGTCTGTTCATGATGGTGTCTGCTGCTGTTTGTTAAGTGACTTTCTGAGCTAATCCTGTAAATATACATTCTTTGTTGTGTGAGACCACAGACGTGTCTGCTACATGAGCTTAGTGGTCAGCTAATGATTAGATATAACTTTCCCTAATCGCCTGGAACCGATATAACACAGAAGCCCTTGTCACAATCAGTCTTTGCCAAGGGACTCTGTGTTGGGGCATGCATTCAGCACTTGGGGGACAACTCCACCTTAGCCTCTCCTTTCAGCTTGCATGGAGCCTCACAGTCAGCTCGAGGTGGGAGATTAGGACCCTCTCAGGTCTCTCCTGAGCACGCACAGAGCCCTAAGCATGTGTGGGACCTTCCAGAGCCACAGTGATATATCAGAGCTGGTCAAAGCCCTGAAGGAAATCTTATTTTCCAGCTTTTCCTTTAAGCTTTTTGCTTAACATATTGTTTGCCCCAACTGTTATCTACCTCAAATGGCTATGAAGTTAATCAATTGTCTCTGATTGTTTTAAACAAACACCTCAGGGGAAAAAGAGGCTTTTCACACTGGGTGAGCTCCAAGTCAGGTAAAGTAAAGACAGTCTTACAAGTGGGAGTCTTCCAGGAAACCACCAGACAGATCAAATAATAATTCTCTGGGAATGAGGCTGTGAAGGAGCTCCAACTCCGTTCTGCCTTTTCTGCAGGTTGCCAGGCTGCTGGTCCTCATCAAGACAGCAGACTACTGGCTCCCAAGGCCACTGTCGGGCTAGAGAGAGGGGGATGGGAACAGGGGAAGTCAAATCACCACAAAGCTCACTGTTCTAACTAAAATTCAGATATTTTTCTTGAAGTAATGCTCCTTGGATTGCTGTTGTCTTTGATTAATTTTCAGTTTTGAAAAAGTTGATTCTGGGGGCTTCCCTGGTGGCGCAGTGGTTGAGAATCTGCCTGCCAATGCAGGGCACACGGGTTCGAGCCCTGGTCTGGGAAGATCCCACATGCCGCGGAGCAACTAGGCCCGTGAGCCACAATTACTGAGCCTGCGCGTCTGGAGCCTGTGCTCCACAATGGGAGAGGCCGCGATAGAGGCCCGCGCACCGCGATGAAGAGTGGCCCCCACTTGCCGCAACTAGAGAAAGCCCTCGCACAGAAACGAAGACCCAACACAGCCAAAAATAAATAATAAATTAATTAATTAAAAAAAAAAAAAAGTTGATTCTGACAAGTTTTGTCAATTTTGTCACTGCTTTTATGGAATTTCCAGACGTCCTTATTTCACAACATCTACTGAATGTTTTCTCCTTTATCTTTTTAATTTTTTTCCCCCAGCTTTTAACTCATGGTCTTAATATCTCTAAAATTTCACAAGTCAAATTTCTCATCTTTTTCTTCCTAAATAAATACATTTATTTATTTATTTATTTTTGGCTGCGTTGGGTCTTCGTTGCTGCGCACAGGCTTTCTCTAGGTGCGGCGAGCGGGGGCTACTCTTCGTTGTGGTGCGCGGGCTTCTCATTGCGGTGGCTCCTCTTTGTTGCGGAGCACGGACTCTAGGCGCGTGGGCTTCAGTAGTTGTGGCATGTGGGCTCAGTAGTTGTGGCTCGTGGGCTCTAGAGCACAGGCTCAGTAGTTGTGGCGCATGGGCTTAGTTGCTCTGCAGCATGTGGGATCTTCCCGGACCAGAGCTTGAACCTGTGTCCCCTGCATTGGCAAGCGGATTCTTAACCACTGCACCACCAGGGAAGTCCCAAATTTCTCATCTTAATATTTTATTGCCATTTATTTATTTGGCTTCTGGGTTTTTTTGTTTTTTTTTTTAATGGGATGTTCCCCCTTATATTTAACTTCTATAAAATTACTGTTTCTTTGCTCTCTTACCTTGTTTTTAATTTCCTTCTAAAATTTTAAGTAATGTGTTTCTCCCATATTTCCCCTCTTTGATTTGCCTTCACAATAGCTGGCAACAAACATGGCTATAGTGTTAGTGGAAGAAGCAGCCTCTACCATAAGCATGGGCTTGAAGTAGAGTCCCTAGCAAGCAAGGATCTCAAGGTTCTCCCAGAGTAATTCTCTAAAATACCTCATCCTCAAAGATGCAGGAATCCTAATAGGATAAGCCACCTCAAGATTTTTTTCTAAGCATGAAACACACTTATTTACTAGAATGAAGACACTTAATAACACACTTATTTACTAGAATGAAGACACTTAATAACATGGCCCAAACATAACAGGCTTTTAAATTCTTAGCCTCTGGAAGGTATAATCAATGGATTTTTGAGCAAACTTTGCCAACTTTATGCTGTTAGCCAACTGGGGATACTCCTGTGGAGGACCACGGTGAGAGGCATCAGGAAGCCCTGAATCTACTGAATACAGAAGCCGTACCTGGGAGATGTGGCCATCTATTACCAGCTTGCTTCCAGTATACACTATTACCAGGATGATTTACCTTCCTCTTGGTAGAGTCATGGAAAGAACCTCTCAGTGTGAGGGCTCCCGCCACTTCCTGTTGATTACAGGGGGCCTGGGCAGAATAAGGGCCATTTAAACAGGGAAGAGGTTTCTGATTATTCTTTTTTTTTTTTTTTTGGAAGCACAAGATTGGTTGTTTCCCTGCTGTGAGTACTTTCAATTTTTAAGCACTGTATGGGGCCAAGGGACCGTCCAGAATACTAGTGCATAAGCTTGAAGAGGGACCAAAAACTGACAAGCATTACATGGAAGGAAAGTTACAGGCCAGTTTCTCAACATGACAACAAAACATCTTAAACAAAATATTAAGAAACCAAATCTAGCAACATATAAAAGAGTTAATACACCATCAACAAATTAGGTTTATTTCAAGAATGCAATCTTGATTTAACATGCGAAAAATCAATGTAATTCACCACATTAACAAAATAAAGGAGAAAAATCACATATTCATCTCTATATTCAATAGAAAATATTAAAAAACACTCGAAAATATTCAACGTCCATTTATGTTAAAAACTAGGAATATAAGGTAAAAATATTGAATGCTTTCCCACTAAGATTGGGAATAAGAAAAGGATACCCTTATTACCACTTCTAGTTAACATCTAAGTAGCAGTCCTAACCTGTTCAATTAAGCATTAACAAAGACTTTAGAAAAGGTATTATATTGAGATGACATGGTTATAGATGTTGAAAAAAACCCCAACCCTATAGGGTATTAGAATTATTAAGTAAATTTATCAAAATTCGTGAATACAGGGTTAATATAAAAATTTAATTTGCTTCATATATTAGCAACAAGCAATTAGAAAACAGTAAACAACAAAAGAATACTATTTTAAATAACATAGTTACCAGAGGAATGCAAATTTAAATCACAATGAGACGCCACTGGACCCTATGAAGGAGAATGACTAAAATGAAAAAACTAAGAATGCCAAGCATTGATGAAGGACATGGAACTTCTGGACCGCCCACTGTTGATGGGAGTTTAAAATGGTATGAGCACTTTGGAAAAATGTTTGGCAGAAGCTACTGTATACATGCACATCCTAACACCCAGCTATACCACTCCTCAGTATATACTCAACAGAAACAAAAGCACATGCACCAATGGATAACTACAGTTACGTTCCTGACAACCTTATTCATGACAGCCAAAAACTCGAAAAAATATATCTAGCAAAAGTAGTATGGGTAAATAAATGGTGACTTATTCATACAATGGAATATTACAGAGCAGAGGTGCTCAAACTTTGGCCTGCAGCAGGATCACCTGAGGGCTTCTTAAAACACAGGTTGATGGGCCCCATCCCCAGAGTTTCTCATTCAGAAGGTCTGGTGTGGGGCTCAAGAATTTCCTTTTCTAATATATCCCCAGGTGGTACAAGCGCTGCTGGTCAGGAAACCACACTTTGAAAACCACTGCTCTAGATAAAGCAGTGAAAAATAACAAACTACCGTGATATGCAACCATGGAAAAATCTCACACATGTCATGTTGTCTCCAAGAGTGCACACTATATGGTTCCATTTATATGAAGTTTACAACCAGGCAAAATTAAGCCATGGTGATGGAAGTCAGAACTGTGCTTACCTCTGGGAGGAGGCATGAGAAGGCTCTTAGAATGCCAGGAATGTTCCAAGTCCACATCTGGGTGGTGACCTTGGCGGCCCCCCATGATCCACACCTCCTGCCTCTGTGCAATCCCCTTCCCTAGCGTCTGGGGCTGGCCCTGTGACTTACTTTAACCAAGAGGATGTGGCCGAAGTGATACAGCACAAGTTTCAGGACTAAGTCTTAAGAAGGCTAAGAGATTTTTGTATTTGCACTCTTGGGAGCTGTATCAGTCTGGGTCCAGTCAGGACCATGATAACTTGAACAGAAACGTTTAGTATAAAGAATTACTAACTGCAACAGAGGACTGCAGTAACGAGGGGTTGGCTAGTAAGAAGGAAAGAGAATCCTGAAGAATATATTACAGAAAGAGTAGAAATAAGGAATAGCTGCTCCTCAGGGTTGAGATGCAACACCCCAGGAAGAGCCCTCTCCCCAGACAGATCCAGACACCTGCGTGGAGAGGGCAGGGCTGTGGCTAACTGAGTCAGAGCAATGAGCTGCTGGCCAGGGTACACTGTAGGACCAGGCACTGGGGAAGGCCTGCAACCAAGAGGCAAAACCCATTCTTCTTGCAATGTCTCTCCAGTGCCCTCTACTGATAAAACTTAACATCAGGAGAGCCGGCAAAGGAAAAATATTTAAAGGGCCCAATTCAGTTTTCACAGAGCAGGCAAAAAGGATGAATTTGGAGCTGAGGCAATAAACTGATAACTGGCACAGGGCCCCTGAGCCTCCAAATACAAAATCCCAGCTATCCTGCTGGAAAGACCACACGGAGAGACCATGCGGAGAAACCACATGGAGAAGAACAGGCTCCCAGATTACATGGAAAGACAGAGAAGTCCAGACACCTCAGCAGAACATCACCTCCAGCCACCCTGCCAGTTGGCTACGTGCCACATAAATAACCACCAGCAGCCTGAGGCCAGCCCAGACTGAAGAATCATAAGCAAATGAAATGGCTGTGGCTTAAGCTCCTAAATTTCCCGGTGATTTGTTACATGGCAATTAAAAACTAAACAGAAACTTTCTGTTCAATTTGTTTTGGTTATCTACTGCTACATTCTCATGAAACAGCACAGTCCCTTATTTGGTCATGATTCTAGATCTGGGCAGGGCTCAGAACAGACAGCTTAATTGGGTCTGGAGGGTCCACTGTGAGGAAGGCTCACTCACATGGTGGCAAGCTGGTGCTGGCTGTTGACTGGGAGCTCAGCTGGAGGGAGGGTTGGACCTCCGTTCTCCTCCAGCTGTCCTCTCTCCATGCCCGCGGTGGGCTTCTCACAGCAGAGGGGCTGGGTCCAAGAAGAAGCATCCTAAAAGTGAGTGTTTGGAAAGGACAAGCCCCACTGTGCAAACGCTTACCAAACTTCTTCTCACATCACATGGCCAAACCCAGAATCAACGTGGGCCTCAGGAGTGTGAATACTGGTGGGGCGTGATTCACGGGGGCCACCAAAGTAACCCTAACCTCAGGGGTATTCAGTTGTAAAAATTCATCAAGCTGTACACTTAAGATGTGCATACATTAATAATAGTTATTAATAAGTAATAGTTAATAAAGTTCACTCCTCCAAAGAAAGACAGCCAAATGATTAATAGTCCTCCCTTCGAAAATGCGATGGGCTCATTAGCACACTGCAAATGACTTCTCATGGGGTTAGGATGAAATGCAGATTATCAATAGAGAAAATGATTCTTCCTTTTCTGATTTTATAATACTAGAAAAAGCTATTTCCTAAAAAAAGATTTTTAAGGCACTAAGAGATAAAGGGTTAAAAAAGATTTGTAAGTGGCAATCCTTATCCATTCACAGGTTCTTGAAGCCACGTAAGCCGTGTCACTAACAGCTAGAATCCACCAGGGAGTGTATTCAGATCCAATGAATACTGACTGACATATTCAATCCCTCATACGCCTACTGAGCGCCCACCATGGGTCCCCCCAGGCACCGTGCGGGGCGTGGGATATAATGAACATCTGCTCTAGGAAGCGCGTCAGGTGGTACGCGCCCACTGCTGCGGGAGCAGGGGAGCAGCCAGGGGCCTCTGAGCAGAGCTGGGAAGGAAGGAACGACAACTCCCGTCCGAAGAAAGGGGAAAAGGCAACTCAAGTGGAAGCAACAGCAGGTACCAGGCAGCATGACTCTGAAGCAAATGTGAGTAGTTCAGCCAGGCTGCAACAAGGGGGGGCGGGGAGGGGAGGAAGGGCAGTCCAGGAGCCAGCAGGTAGGCTGGGGCCATGGCTGGAAGAGCCTTGGATGCTGGTGAGTCCCTGCAGGACTTCACCACAGAGAGAACACAGTGTATTTTAGGTCTCATGGGCAGAATGAAGCGTACCGACTAGAGGCAGAGAGGCAGCTGGGTGGCTGTGGTAGGAAGCCAGAGAGAAGAGCGAAGGGCCTGCGCAGGCCGTGGCACAGAGGGGCCAACAGAGACAGTTCAGGGGTCGTCCACAGCCCCGCCACTCAACGCGGGGCCCCAGAAGCAGCGTCAGCAACACCGGGGAGCGTGCTAAAATGTAAACTCCTGAGCCCCAGCCCAAATCCCCCGAATCCTGATCTCAGGATTGAGTGGAGCCCAATAATCGTGTTTTAACAAGTCCTCCAAGTGACCTTGATGCAAATTCAAGTCTGAGGACCACTTATCTATAAGACTTCGCAATCACTGCAGGTGAGAGGTAAGGGAGAGTGAGAAGTTGAAGATGATTCTTAGGTTTCTGGCTGGAACAGTGGGGCAGACGGTGACACCACCATTCACTGAGGGAGGGGACAATGGAAGAGGAGCAGGTCAGGAGAGAAGGGACTCAGACCCTCCGAGGAGACATGCCCCCACATTTTATGGATAAGGAAGTTGAAATCTGGAAACGTGAAATGATTGACCTGGACCATTTTTCTTCCTATTTTCATTCTGTTCTACGTAAATATATCCTGTAGCTCAAAATGATAAGATGAACCAATATTCACAGATATAAGAACCCAAGACCAGTCTGCAGAAAACAGGGTTTTGTTTTGGGTTTTTTTGCTGCTTATGAAAATACTGCTTTATATGGGGGCATTGTGTTGCTAATAGAACCTCTCAATCATTTATGGAATTAGGAGAACATGCTGGGACTGAAATAGTATGTTCTAGGACTAATATCTCAAATATGCCACTTGTGGTACCACAAAATGCCTATAAGCTTAAGATGGGTATTTGTAGAACTATCACATTTTGTTGAAAAGTAAAGCTGTGCAGCCTTTCCCTGATTCTGCTTCTCAAGCTACACTGTGGCATAAGCTGGTTTAAACTGCTCTACACTTGGCTGAAACCAGGAAGCCTGAATTCTTAGCCCAGAAGGCCACTAACTAGCTGTGGACCTCAACCTCATCAACTCACCTCTCTGGAGCTCAGCCTCCTTCTCTATAAAATGAAGGGACTAGACTAGATGAGCACTTACATCCTTCCAGCTTTAACATTTATTATCTGTGAGGATCAAGCGATGGGATTTGTTTTCTAAGTGATTTCTTATAATAATGACTTTAAGAGGTCATCATTGCCAAGAATGGGCTTGGACTCAGGAATTTTGGGCTACAGCTTGTCAGAGCCATTGACGTCAGGATTTAGTTTAGCATAAACAGGGGGATTCCTGGTACAAGAGGAAGTAGTTAGCTAATGAGTGGCCTCCTCTCCTAGAATGCAAAGTTCAATAATGCTTAGGTGAGACTAATGTAGCCACAATCTCAAACTTTCATAAAACGCTACTGTTTGAGCCACCAAATATCTCATTGGCCTAATAAACCTACTCATAATGCTTTCCCTGGATACACCACACTTTTCCATTCTCCCAGTGATTCAGCTATAATACTACAAAATGTCAGCACAGGAAACCTCATTCTTGGGAAAGAATATTTAGCTTAATGGTCCATAGAGCTGAATTTTGACATAGATTAAAATCTCAGCTCCATCACTTATCACTTATTGCTAAGTGACCTTGGATGGAGATTTACCTCTTTCAGCCTCAGAGAGGCTTTCAGAAAGGTGAAGATGTCAAGAACATCAAATGCTGCTAAGAAGTCAAAGGAGATGAAGTCTAAAAAGTTGTCCTTTGGACTTAGCCACATAGAGGGCTTCGATGACTTCAATGAAGGCTATTTCAGAAGAAGGATGGGGCTGGCTGAGGATGTTGATGAGTCAGTGGGAGATGAGGAATGGAAACTGCAAGTAGAGGCCACCTACTGAGAAAGGAAGGAGAGACATGAGAGCAGCTTCAGGATGAGACTGAGTGAGGCGGTAGTTAGTCAGTTGGTTTCAAGATGGGAGAGATTCGGGCTCGCTGAAAACCTAACGAGAGAGAGAGAGAGAGAGGACAAGAGAAGGAGAGATGCCTAAATGAGAGAAGAGAGAATGGGTAACATTCCTGACAAGAGGGTAGGAATGAGGTAGGAGAAACTAGACTCTATAATAAAGAGGCAGCCCTTTATTATAAAAGGAAGAAATTATAAAAGGAGGGATAAAATATGTACAAACACAGGCAGATTTATACATTTGGTGTTGGAAAGATGAGGATTCCCATACAATGGCTTCTATTTTTTCTACAAAGGAAGAGAAAAGGTCTTCAGCTAGGCTGGAGCCACTGAAAAGAATAGAGAAGGGTTCAAGTAATCCTTGTGAAGAACAAGACATAGAAATAATCACAGAAACAGTAAAAGTGCTAGGCAGTTTTGAGGGCCCACTTGTGGTATGTGATCTTCATGAAATTTTAGTGGAACAAATCTGCCCAGTTGTACTACAGTCTTATGACTGGCAACATTTAGGAAAGGATTAAAAGTTTTCTAAAGAGTCTAAGCCACTGCTTAAGGCCCGACTGTTAATTCCTGACTATTAATTGCCCATTGGAACAATTTATCTTTAGAAAAACAACTTCTGACAAGTAACTGGAGTTATTACACTAAGATTCCATTTCTAAGCAGAAATATATAGAAACAAGTAGTGAACTGGAAATCTTTACCTTGATTTTTGTGAATTATTACTTGCTTAAGTCAGTAAGCACACATATTCTTTGGTTTGAAAACCAACTGTATAGAATTATAATTTATCAGGTGAAAGTACATGCTTATTTTGTGATTATGAGAACTCACTTATGTGATGCTTCCCAGGCTTCCTCTTCTTCTAGGAGATCTCTTATGATGTCTGAACTGGAACTAAAAGGACATGTACATCAATATTGCCAGACAATAAAAAGACCGTGGTTCCATTCATATAAAATTCTAGAAAATGCAAGCTAATCTCTAGTGACAGAAAGCAAACCAGCAGACCAGTGGTTACCTGCAGGGGGCAGGGGGTGGGCAAGGAGGGACTACAAAGTGGCCCAAGGAAACTTTGGGAGTGATGGATAGGTCATCACCTTGACTGTGCAGACGACTTCACAGTACACATGTGACAAAGGTCATCAAATTGTGTGCTTTAAATATTTGCAGTTTATTATACATCAATTTCAATGAAGCTGTAAAAAAAACTTAATTAATTAGCAATAATAAAGAAAAAAAATCCCTAAAGCTTAAATAAACGCCTCAGTAAAAAAACCTGGATTCAAATGGAATATAATCGTGAGCCTTTTCAATTTCCATTTATGGCAACCAAAGATCAAATCATGTTTTAAAAACTGCAGTTTAGTAATGAAATTCACAAGAGATATTAAGTTCCTAAGTGTCTGTTAGTCCCTCTGTAACCAAATAAAGTAAAATGTAATTAATTTGAACTGTGCTAATCCTGTAATTTGTTATAATGCAACTTAGCTTAAAGTGCTACGTAATCTTTGGCCTATCTGTGCAGGGCAGGGCGGGAGGCAGGGGAGCAGAGTAAATAAGGATAGAGAGGACAGGTATTACTTCTTTAAAAGAAAAATGTTTTAAGGCTTTTAGCATCTTGTTCTTACCCAACTAAATTCCTTATATGTGTGTGTGTGCGTATATATATATATATTAGGAAAAAAAGCATTTCTTTAGACATCCAAGACACACAAGACACAGAATGTCATGGGCAGTGTATGGGACAACTCAAATAGTCGTCACAACCCCCAGGATAAAGAAGGCTCAAACAAAGGACTAACTCTCTCTCGGGCAAGAGACAACAGGTTTGGAAATGTTAGTGCCAGTCTTATTTCTAGTGATATTCTAAGAAATAACAAAAGTTTAAAAATTATGAAGATTTAAAGTGTCAGTGAATCATTCTCAACCACTTCTGAAAAACTACTTTGAAGCAGTGTTTGCCTACAGCGCCTGAAGAAAAAAAAAAAGGGGGCAACAGTCAATAAACACAGTTCTGTACCAAACATTTTACTCAAGGGATTTCCCCAATTCCCAAGACCCTCAAGGAGCTACACGCAGGGTGTCCCTGACTGTGGCTTGTGTGTACAATGGCCTATGTGTAAGCGCTCCATTCGCATTGCAATGTAGTGACCCTCCAATACAGCAAGCACAATTCAGGATGAGGTTCCTCAAAGGGTAGAAGCACGACTCCTCGTATTTGTGGATCGAGAAAACATGTAACAATAATGAAGTATTATAAATTTAGTAATACTGTTAATTTATATTTTATCCATTAGAGAAGCGCATATATACATTTTAAAAATAGTAGTACATACGCCTGTGAGACACTCTCGATTATGTCCATGGATAATTCTCGATATGCATATGCTTTTGCAAACCAGCTGCAATCATTCTTTCAGGTCCCTGGGACAGGAACCATTGACCTAACCTGTCAGAGTACCTAAGCATCTACTACTCTTTTACACTGAGGATGGCCCCCTGCTCAAATGCAAGTGTCCCTGAAAATAATAACACATTAATTTATCATCAGTCATTTTCACCTTAGTATATACAAGCCTACTATAAGCTTTCCCATTAAACAGCTAGCTAAATATAGTGTTCATTAGGAGAGGAGAGGAAAAAGCAGAAGACCCTTAAGGAGACACAAGGCAGATTTCACCAACTTCATTATTTTCCTAAGAGACAGACCCACCTGGCCACTCGCTGGGGAGGGCTAGCATACACCACCACCCTTATTCCCATAGAAGAGGTCTAAACCTTTCCGTTCACAAGATCCCAACCTTTGTTAATCCTTACTTTGGTGGTAACTACACCAACTTTATCAAGAAAACTGAAGCTGTTTATGGGAGATTTTCATTTCCTTCTCTCTATGCCAAGTGATACTGATACCATCACCCACTCTTCCTTACCTGAACGGAGCTAGGGCAATGTCTCTCAACCTTTTTCCATGACTGCCCCCACTCCCCACACCTAAGAAGTCTTTTCAGAGCTTCTTTTTTTCCTAATTGCCCCGCAATGAAATTTTAATACCACAAATATAATGTATATCTGTTTACATACTGTGTGTGTGTATACATGCTTTACACGCGGAGTAAGATTTTCTTTTTAACCATCTAGCACCCCCCCACCCAATTCCCACCCCTTGGGGGGTGAAATCGCTCCTATTGAGAACTCATGAGCTAGGGGAATGGGAGAAAGGGGCGGTCATATAGCTCTAGGTCCTGGCAGGTATCACATCACTAGAGAAACAGTAAAGTCGGCTTCCTGCTGACACCCCCCAACACACACATACAATTTTTTTTCAACAGGAAGGTTACAAAGCATCCCTACTATTCCAGCTAAGTAAGCAGGATGGCCAAGCCTGTCAAATAACCTATTAGTCTGTGATCAATTAACCTCCGGGCTTTCAAATCGTCAGTACAAACCACTGATTTGTTGAAGGAAAATATTTGCGGATCATTAAGGACACAAACCTAAGAGGTTTTTGCTACACTATTTCAGTGAAAACAGATGGTAGAGGAGGTGTACAAAAGACACATCTCAGAAGTGGTCTGCAATCTCCTCTTCGTCTGCAACTTCAATACTACCAACCAGCACGATGCACAGTGCCTCGATTTCCTCAATTCTCATCACCTTTCCTTCTACTCCGGCTCAGTCGCTAACCTGATGATAACCACATCACTAAACTGAATGACAGAAAGTTTGGGAGGCTTGACGTTTACCTAAAACGAAGTTTCAGCATATTTTGCTATGTCTGCTGCTCTAATTCTAGCCACCACTTAGAAAGTGTGAGTTGATGCTGACTAATACAATTAAAATAGCAGACAGAAATGTCCATTCCTTTTTAAGGTAATGTACTTACTATATTCTACTCAAAAGCCACATTCCTGAAATTAAACATACTGTTTCACAAATAGGATTTTACAAAGAGGCTACTGGGCAAAACAGGCAGTGTTACTAAAATTATCACTCTCAGATCTCTTCCTTGTGTATTGCAGTAATTAGTAGTTTTGAAATCTTAATCATTTTAATGTGCCTTGGAGATCAAAAATTCCTTTCACACACTTTCAAGACATCTAAACAATCCTCCACAGGAGAAAATAAATTACTCCCTCCAGTATACCCAGAGTCAGGGCACACACAAGCCTACACAGCTGTAGCTTTTAATTCTCAGACAAGAAATTTTTTCAGAGTAAACTTCAGTTTCTCTACAATTTGGGTTTGAAACACTCCGGGAGACCATGATTCAAGAAGCCAGATGAATGTGGAGTCTGGAACTTGAACGTTAGAGCTCCCTGTGGGAGGGTGTTCAAATCGTGCTGTCTGATGTCACCATCCAGACCAGGCTAGAGTGGATATTATTATACAAATTAAATACATGAGATAAAGATTTATAGGCAAAAAATATGAATCTTCAATTCTATGGAATTCCCTCTTCCTATACAGGAAGAGTCTAGTAGCTCTATTTGGAACACCCACACTTAATTTTTCGTACCATTTAGACTTCATTTTCAGCTCAAACTTTCAGAAGTGTAAGCTCAACTGCTTTCTTCTTTGTTTGCTGGCTGCTGGTTGGTCTTTGTCCAGTTGGTCTTCCTATAATATTTTACTCTTGTCATTCTCTGATCAAAAGTAGTGGCATAACATCTTACCAGGTGAAGGAAAACACTTTCTTTGCTTATTTCTCTTGCAGCCTTCTATTTCTACCGGTCAAGATTTTACCACCAAAGCTGAAAAGTGACATACCAAATTCCTCTGGCAAAGGGATGACTGCTCGTACTACCCAGAGGAAAAAAGTCACAGGTTTTAGTGTTGGACAAAGTCAAGGTTTCAGTCTTGTTTCTGTCATTTGGTGTACCCTGGGCAAGTTACTTAATCTTTCCGAGTCTCAATATCCTCACCTGAAAAGTCAGGATAATAAGACATATAGTTCAAAGGAATATTTTAAAGATTAACCAATATAATACATAGAATGTTTAGCATAGAGCTTGGCACACAGTAAGTGTTCAATAAATGCTGCATCCATTTTCATAAACCCGATTTGGGTCTGAATTACCCAAATAATTGCCTCAGCACCATGCTTCAATTTGCCCTAGGAGACCAGATCACTATGTGCTGTTTTAATCTTTAATCTTTGGTTTCTATGACACCAAGGTGCAAATTCATCAGAACTTTTTATTTATCCAGCATGGCAGGTACACAGCGTACTGTGGGGTAGGTAAAATGCAAACATCTGCTACAAAAATCCTACGGATTAAAGATTACTTACAAGTGAAATTTTTCTATTATCTACTAGTTACTCTCCACCAATCCCCACCCCCCCAAATCTCCCCTCATAATTGTGGCATTAATTTGAGCATGGTTGAGTATATCCAACTTAAAAAAATACCTCTTTAAGGGCTGATCACTGGAGGACTGATGGACAGCATATAAGCCCACTAGACAATGGTACTTAAATAAATGCTACCAGCTCCATGAATCCTTCCTCAGACCCCTGTTTCAAATACTCTGTTCTGTAGGGTGAGCAACAGCTTATGTGCCAAGTATTTTAGCAGGTGGCTGACAATCATATTAGAATAGTAAACATCCTAGGTTGAAAAAAAATCACTCAATGACAAAACCAAAAATTACCATTTTGTTAGCAATTACTTCTACAAATCACTGTGATGACTAGTTTATATACACTAGCTTTAATTCATATAAGAACCCTAGGTTTTATCCCCAATTGACAGGTAGACAAAAACTCAAGAGAAACTAAAGGGAAAAGAGGGATGTTTTCATGCTCTCCACTAGATCTAGAAAAAGATAAAATGAAGAAAGCTCCAGATTCAGATATAAGAAAAATATAATAACAGAACGAACTTATTTATCAAGTAATATGTGGAAAATCCTTAATAAGAGATGAAATGTTCAATTTACAAAGAATTCACAATACATGATCACCTCATTTGCTTTTTAGAATCACCCAGAGAGGCTGGTAGGGCACAAACACTATCATCCTATTTTATCAATGAGGAAACTGAAGCCCAGGGAAATTAATTCAATAATCTACCATGTGCCAGGCACCCTGCTAGAGGCGCAAAGCCATGGCTGAGCTGATGAACAAAGACGGATGGCTAGGTACAGGGATCTGATGGACGCATATAAATTTCAAGGACTCGATGTCATAGCATCTTAGGGGAAGATACATTCCCCCAGAACAATGCCCCATTCATCCAAAGGACTGTAGATCCCAGGTACCACCCAGTTTAAGCTCTTTTGAAAATGCAAAAGATATGGCAACACGACTCCATGTTCCCACATTTTCTCTACAAGCTTTCAACAATCAAAATTCTCCATCTGAAACAAGATGAACCATTTAGCTTTCAGGGGTATTCTGAAGTCCAGAAATGTTCCCAGAAAAAAAAAACAAAAAAAAAACCAGTCTGTAATAAAATACAAAACAGTAATGTATATCAGTAGAAAAAGATTTTGTGGCAATTTTAAATTCATTCGACGACACATTCTTAACAGTTAAAAACCAAATGTAATGTGTTAACCTTCCAAAAACAATTAAGAAGATTTTTAAAAATAACAAAGCTATCATTGAATTACAGTAAGATACTTACACCTTAGGTTCAGTTACTTTGACAAGGTTTTCTTTAGATACTGTTTTCTCTTAATTTGACCAGAAACATAAACACCTAGTCATCAATTTTCTTAATAATTCCAGTGCCCCTAAATTACAAAACCCCGTTACTATATCTGTCTTACCTTACTGCTGCATTACGAACCTTCACGAACCAATTTATATAATATGACATTGACGAAGACGATGACGATTTCCAAAACTTTATTGTAAAGTACCTACTCTTTTTTTGGCTAAAGTAGGTTCATATCTTTACATGGTTCAAAATCAAAATGACATGAGAAGACGGACACTGAGAGGTCTCACTTCCTCCTCTGTCCCCAGGCAATCCGTTCCCCTCTGACTCCAGCACATAATCACTTATTAGTTTGTTGTTTACTCTTCTGATGTTTCTTTATGCAAAACCAAACAAATAAAAGTATACTCATTTCCTCCCCTTTTAGAAAAGAAACAGAATGCTATCTATGCTGTTCTGAATTTTGGTCTTTTCACTTGCAAATGTATCCTGGAAATCTCTCCGTGTCAGCATGTAGAGATTTTCCTTTTTGAACAATCACATAGTATCTCATTGTGTGGATGTACCAGAGTTTAATCAACCAGCCCCCAAGGATGAATACTCAAAGTAGTTTCCAACCTTCTGTTACGATAAACAATGACTCGATGAATAACTCCAAGTATAGTCATTTGTACAGGTGCAGGTGTACCTATAGGACAAATTCATGAGAATACTGCGTAAAAGGCCAAACAGTACTTTTGCTTGGTCTCACCAGCTTCCTCTCCTTAGGGACTGTATTATGTAGCACTCCAACCAGTAATAAATGAGAGTGTGTGTTTCCTCATACCCTTACTGCAGAGTCTATTAACAAATGTTAAGATGCTTGCCAACCTAACGGGTGACAAATAGAGGCAATTTGCATTTCTCTCTGGGCAAACCATCTGTTCAGGGCTTTTGCCCATTTTTCTTTTGAGTTTGTGGGTCCTTTCCTTCTCAGTCTCTAGGTGCTCAAAAAGAATATCAAATCTTGAATGTTTTAAAAAAGGTTCTATTAAACCTCTATACATGATAAGAAAATGTATTAGCATGTCTTCTTTCATAGTCAACAACATTTCTAAGTTATATCTGAAAGTTAAACACATTCGAAGTTTTTTCTTAGTTGATGAGAAAGAATTCCAAAGCAAGCATCTACTATATGGGCAATCCTCACTGCCAGGTGATCCTACAAAACTTACTTGGCATGTTCTGTTTCCCATTCTCAAAGGCTCACCCCTCAAATTGCCTACCCGCCAGCCCACCCCAATCTCAGCTGATGAAATTGCCTTAACTATGTTAAGAAGATAAAAGCAGGGGAGTTCCCTGGTGGCCTAGTGCTTAGGATTCTGGGCTTTCACTGCCAAGGCCCGGGTTCAACCTCTGGTTGGGGAACTGAGATCCCGCAAGCCACGCAGCACGGCCAAAAATTTAAAAACAAAAAGACCAGCAGGAACTTGCTGCCCCTGCAACTGTGCCTATGTCCTGCCTTCCTTGCTGCTTCTACAGGTCAGTCAACCCCACTCCTAACAAAGGCCAACCCTTCCACCTGCTCCCACCTCGCTGCCTACTCGGGACTTCACTCACGCAGCTGGCTCCCCACCCCTCATCAGTGTCCCCTTCTCGACTGCATATTCCCATCAAAGCCCTCCCGCAATCCCGTGTTCCTCCACGTACAGTCCTAATCTCCGCCACCCTTCACAGCAGAAGTTCCTGAGAGCTGGTGGGAGTTGCTCTCTCCTTCATCCCCTAAGGCTTCCCCTCAGCGCACACCGCTCAGTCTTCCAGGGAACGCTTCACTCGAAGCCACACCTGCTAAAACCTTCATGTTGCCCAAGTCCATAGTCCCTGCTCCCTAGTCAAACAAGTCTTGTCTCATTTGACTTCTCATCTGTTTTCTTCTGTCAGCTTCCATGGAATCACAATGTCCTAGTTTTCTTCATCCACCACTGGTCTTATTCTTCCTGGATCTCCTTTGCTCAGTCTTTTCTAAATGCTTCTACTTTCTCAATGTTGGAGTGAGAGAGGGTTCAGTCCTAGGTGCCTTTTTCTCCTTCTTAAAGCCAAAATTCATCCACAGGCTGAGCTTTTCCTATGCTACCACGTCCAAACCACCTGCATGTGCTGTCTATCCTACCTCCAAAATATATCCCCAATCCCACCCATTTCCGTCTTTACCATATGGTCCTAATCTGCTCTACCATGACCCCTCGGATGGACTGGACCAAAGCCTACCTGGTCTCCCTGCTGCCACTCGCCTCACCTCTAACCCCCCATTCACTCTTCACAGCATCTGGAGTCATCCTTTTAAACCATATAAACCAGACCATACTGTCACCAGATCAATATTGATAAGTCAGTTGGTCCCCAAGTTAATCTACAGATTGAATTTAATCTCATCCAAAATTCCAGTAGACCTTTTCTTTCTTTCTTAGCAACTGACAAGTTAATTTTAAAGTTTATATCGAGATGCAAAAGGACCCAGAATAGCCAAAACAATTTTTAAGCCCATGGCAGCACCTCTGGCCTCCAGCATCAATCATCTCTTTGATGGAAGTGTCTGACACACAAATGCTATCATTTTTTATGTGGCAAGAAAAGGGTTAGGAAATACTGTATTCAACAGATAATCATACCTTTTAGGTCAATCACTTTAAATTCTTATAAAAAGTGAAGAAAAGTACTGTGTATTTTTTTTCAAGGAAGAGAAATAAAAGGACATTAGGTTAATTCCAAACACTGGAATCCTCTTGGCCCTCTGGAAAAAACTCAATTTCAAAGTACAATCAAACATTTGTGCTTATGTTTAACTTATAAACTTAAGAGAAAAAAAGAAAAAAAAGAAGACATCAAGTCTGAGAGTCTAATGTAAGGGACAAATTTTTTTAATTAGCAAAATTTTCACCACTACAACTAGATACTGAATCAAAATCTCAAGTTAAGTGGGCAGGGGGACAAAATCACGATGCTTCATTTTGTTCTGACTCAACTATTAGCAGCATAAATGACCAACACAAAAAAAACCCCAATACTAGAAGACAACGAGATCACAGTAACAGGTTACGATATTCAGCCTCGTAAGGAGAAACGAATTACAAGACCAGCAGCATCTCAAGGTGAAAATTTCCTCTACCACTGAAGAAGCTTCCATTCGAATACAAGTTCCCTGGACAACAAGAGGCAGGGTATGAAGCTCGTGATGGGAGCAGCATGTCTTCTGCACAGCCAGGCCAACTTCTATATCATCTGCCTAGCTGCCCATGCTGAGGACGCGTGTTCAACTGTACAGATGTGGGATGCCTGGCCAATACCAACCACCAAACCACAGAAACCCAGTATCAAGTCAAGGTTCAGGCCATAAAATGCTAGTCTTACAATCTGTTCAAGGAGGAGGAGAATTTTAAAACTACCTTATACTGCTGGGTTTTAGGCAGCGGACACTGAACCGCCTTGTGACTCAGTTCCTACAAAAATGAGGCCTTAGACCAAATGATCTAGGGTATGAGAATTATCCCTCCAAAACTATATTGACTCCAAATTTTAATGTTGACACATATTTTTTAATTTTTGATTTGTACTATTATTACCCATACTCCAGTAACAAGATGTAAAAGGCTCTAACGAAATGTGCTTACTAGGGCAGGGGCAGCATAGTAAAGCACCTTACAGGCTTCCACAAGTGACTTCTGCAGAATTACCTAAAAAATAACAAGCCTCCACATTTGAGGCCCATCATATTTTAATGCTTGAATCTCTCTAAGATACAAGAACAATGGGTACTACTTACGTGGTAAAATCAACAGGAGTAAGCAAAATCAGCAATTTAATATGTACCCGTGTTCCAGAATGTGACTATTTGTGTGGGACTAAGAGAACAAAGAAGACGTGCAAATAAACACGGCATGTCCCTCTGACAGGACAACCATATAATCTACCATCTAAACCCAGACACTTGGGAGAGTGATACAGGGTACTACTAATAATGATGCCAAGAGAATAAGTGGGAACCAGCCGATCTCAGAGACACCAGAACATATGGTCATTCTATGTCTAACTGACATTTTAAATAACTCAGTTAAAATGCTGTTCTACTAACAAAGGAATCAATGGCACCCAAGATAAAAATTCTGACGCAATTCATGTTATAACGGGGAAAAATCTGGGCTGAGAATTACTGGCTTCAATTCTATTCAGTGAATGACTTGAGATAAGTCACATCACCTCTCTAGGCCTCCATTTCCTTACCTGTGATATGAAGGTACTACATTTAGTGATTTCTCAAGGTACCTTTGAAATTGAAAATGTTTGTATTCTATCCTAATGTGCCTTCTTCCCAGGCTCTGAAGGTCTCCAAGGAGATCTCATAACATGTGTTCCTCTGATTTAAAAGCAAAGATAGTATAAATTGAGAAGGCAGGAAAAAAGCTCTGACTTTAACTTTCAAGTTGACTATAACAAATGATAAACTTGAACAATTCACTGAAAATACAAAATTCCAACAGCATGATGTGGAAGTTACATATCATTTCTAGTTCATCCAATTTCATTCACCAGAACAAGACTAAAGGATTCTGATTCTGACATTTTGTTTTAAACTAGAGAAACCTCTTAACTGCCTGCCTATGTTTGGGGGTCTGGGAGTGCTGATCCAAAATAACTATTGATCGTCTAACATTTAGAAGGAACTGGTAGTTCCTTCAAGGTCTCATACTTACTCTGCTCCAAGCATTCTGAAAAATACGTTCTCGCCTACTCTTTTTTTTTTTTTTTTTTTTAATGAAGAACTAAATTCTGAACCAGTCAAGATTACATCTCAGTTTTATGAATCAAGCCAAATATACGCAGAAGCACACTGAAACAAGAATTCCTATATGGTTTACAAAATGTCTGAAAAACTAAAAAGGGAAATACATTTTTAAAAACTTCAACCTTACAAAAATAGCAAGTATTACCGTGTCATGCCAACCCAAACTCTCAACCCTACAGTCGTCGTACCAAAACCTCCGGTGACAATCAGACACTGCTACAAGCTATGACAATGAAGGTATCATGTGACAAGTGTGGAACCTGGAAGGGACTGCCAATTTCAACAAGCATTTTAGATACACAAGTTAGCAACCACTATGGAATTGTAAAACTCTCTCCTGATACAGAAAATTGAAGGGCGCAAAGTAATTTTACAGAGGATCTTTATATCATGGCAGTTCATGAATTTGATGAAAACAAAGAAAAATATCTACCACCTAGGGTTGACTCAGAATGCTGAAAAATCATGAATTTATTATAAAACAAAAACAAAAAAAGCTACTATAAAGAAGCCCATCAGATTACCCAGTGAAAATGCATTTAAAAAAAAAAATCCCTAAAAGGTGCCAACATGAAGTATCTGAGATTAGAAGAAAACCTCATTATTTAACAGCAAATACCCTTTGCCGATGAGAACGGCAGAAAAGATAAAAACTATCTGTACTTTCACATTGTTCTGGGAGGATCACTACTCAAACCACTTTTACAAGTATATATTCACTAATAAACACACGGTAACTGAAGATGGTGAGGCCTATCGTAAACCGTGCGTGTTTTCTCTTTTGATGAAACGTAAAGGCTGGGTAAGCTACATCCTCTGAGGTGGAATCAGTCTATAAAGTAAAAATATTAGCACAAGAAAGGAAAACTGATAAAACAAGTAAGACAACCGAGAGGAAAACAGAATTCTTCCTTCACGCTTCATTTATGGATTAAATTTTAACATAGTACAAAATAATGCACTTTATGGAATGCATTACACAGGGCTTTATTAATTTATATGACTAAATGTAATACATAATATTAAATGAAAGAAAAAAAAGAATTCAATAACTAAACTTACTACAACCTAGAAACTGTGCAATTTACCACTGAAGAAAATGTTTCGATGACTTTGGTTTTCCAATATTCAATACATTCTTTGAATATTTTCATGCCACTATGTCTCCTTATTTTGATGTTGTAATGTACTTTAAAAAAAGAAAAACTTTAATTTTAGAATAGTTTTATATATACAGAGAAGTTGCAGAGATAGTACAGAAAGTTCCCATATGCCCCACACCCAGTTTCTTCTATTGTTAACATCCTACATTAGGTCTGATACATTAGTTACAACCAATGAAGCAATATTAATACATTATTATTACTAAGTTTCATATTTTATTTGTATTTCTCTAGCCTTCACTTAATGTCCTTTTTTGGTTCCAGGATCCCATTCAGGACACCACATTACATTTAGTAGTCATATCTCCTTAGGTGCCCCCAGACAGTGTTGGTTTCTCAGACTTGCCTTGTTTTTGATGACCTTGACAGTTTTGAGGCATGCTGGTCAGGTTATTTTGCAGAATGACCCTCAACTGGAGTTTGTCTGATGTTTTTCACACAGTCTGACTGAGGTTACTGAGTTTGGAGGAGGAAGACCACAGAGGTAATGTGCCATTTCCAGGGCATCACACCAAGAGCACACACGCCATCAGCATAACACTGCTGTTGATGTTGACCTTGATCTCTTGGCTGAGGTATGTCTGTCAGGTTTTTGTTTCCTCTTCTTCTCCCCTTCTTTTCCCTTTCCTTTCCTCTCGCCTTCCTTCCCCCCTTTTCTGTCTCTTTTTCTAGCATTTCCCTGCTTCCTGCCCCAGCCCTGGATTCAGCCATTTCACCAAGAAGCACTGGTTCCTTCTTTTGGAAAATGTTATTAAACACCAAGATCAGGGCACTAGGTGTGCTCCTTGCAGCTGTGCTGCCCTTGCTTCTGGGCCCTGGCAGCTCACAGAAAAAGAAAACACGTGTAAAATAACTAGCTCACTTACACACACAGATCTATAAATATTTCTGTATGTATCCATCTGACTCTATATTAAGCTAAACATGAGTTCATTTTAAGGTCTCCAATTCTAATCCACTACCACATGGATAGTTTTAGCCTTATTTGTCTGTAATCTCCCCTCCAACAGTCAGAAACCTGACTCCCATTTGCCATCCACTTAAGACAAAGACACACAAGTAACATGACAGAAAAAAAATATTACGCTAAGCTACGGACAAGCAGAGTTAGACAAAAGTCTTCTGAAATAAGTCAGGGAAAAACCCCAGCAAATACATATTAGAGAAATATTTAAGGTTCACACATCAGTGCAAACCAAAGAGTACAGAGAAGTATACTTCAAAATACTTTCTAATTCTTGATCATGAAGAAGCAATTCTGTGTAAAAAACATTTAAAAAATAATTGCTATTAAATGTGCCAAATAAAAGGTTAGCTCTCTCCCCCCCTTTTTGTCCAAGGAGGATTCAAAGGCACACAATATCGTCACCTATTAATGAGGTACTTCTAAAGACTTTCCCCAGAAAGACCAGCGGGCTTCTTCTGCCACACCCTGGAGAGTCACGTCCGAAGCGGAGAGAACATCCAGACACCACAAGGCCCATTAACACTGCTCTAACTGCCGCCGAGGAGAAACAAACCAGGATAATGAGGAAATATTCCCGACAATCAAAGAACTCCCAGTTCCGTGCTTGTGATTTTTCTAAGACCCAGAGATTTTTATTTAGTATGTTGGTGAACTTCAGTTTGATAAAAAAAGATTACTTCATACTTCAGTTCATTATCTATCACACAAGAGGAAAAAGTAAATTGTTTCTCATCAACAAACACATTTTCCTCCAGCAGTTTGTGGATCCATTTGTCTCAGAGCTTTCTAGATTATCTGTCCCTTTCTCTCCCTGGCATCTGCTCATCTACCCCTTATTCAACAGCCCGCAAATACCCTTACGTCTCCCCTTCCTGGCAGCGACGGGCAAGCGAGCTTGGCAAACAGGGGCACAGAGGGGCAATGAGCTCTGGGACTCCCCCCACCCCCGCTCCTGCCTTCTCTTGGGCCCGAGATACAGACAGAAGTCTACAGTACCCCATTTGCATTAATAGAGTCTACAGAAAACCAAACCAGTTTCCTGTCTTCAGTTGGAATCATGGCCTGGGCAGACCCCACTGGTGCCCTGCCCCTATCCCCTTGCCCTAATCCCCTGACATACTTGATCTCCAAACGTAAGCGCCTTTGCCTGCCGTGCTAGAGCCAGCTCTGTCGCCAGCATGGAAGGCTGGAAGCAGTGGGGAGCAGCCCCCAGCCAAACGACATACTCCTGGCCCCTTGCCTTGGGTGGGACAACTCAGGTGTGTGTTTTAAACCAGCTCCCAGTTCCCAGGAGGGATAAACCCCAGTCGCTCACAGTGACGTCTGGTTTGATAATATGCCCCTTAAATGCTATCTTCCCTTTCCTGTCGCACTTGCCCACTCCCGACAGCATGGTTCTTTCACCTTCTAAATTAACCACTTCCATTCAAATCCTTGTCTCGGGGTCTGCTTCTCAGGAAGCCCAAACATTTCAAGCACTGCATGTTTACACTCTTTCAAGAATGTGAAGAGCGAGCCGGCTTGGCCATAAGCATTATCAGTCAGGCAAACTTGGGCTCTGAGGTCAACTAGACCTCGGCTCAAGTCCAGGTACTGCCATCTACCATGTGTACAACCCTAAGCTGCTTATGTGACTCCTTAGACCTTTCACTTCCACTTCTCTAAAATGGGCTTGCCTGTGGACTAAGCTATATAACACAGAACACTGCTAGCATTCACATATTGTTGAGTCCAAAGACCTCCTACAAAACCCATCAGCTTTTCAATAGCAAGCATCAAGGGACACACCCCCAAGGACTCTGAGCTCCTCTCCTCAGAATCCTCATCTTGCTGTACTCACCAATTCTGAACTATTCGGTTTACCCAATCCTAACCAAGACCCGCACTGAAAGAACTGACTAAACCAAAATCGTAATCTCAACACACAAGTCAGCTTTGCCCCTCTGGCTGAGAGGCCACTTTGATGACAGAGGTAGTGTTTCCCATTCCCTTCAACAAGCAATAAACTCAGCGTGGTCTTATCAACAGGCTGATGGTGCCAGTACTCTACATTCCTCAGATGAGTGTCACAATGGCACTTTTTCTCTTACGATTTCCCCCATCATTCTCCAACTGACTCAGAATTTAAGAAAAGCTGAAATTTAAATACTCCTTAAATTTTCCAACAAATTGTAATCAAGATCTCTTCACATATTTTTGTTTTTTGCTCTCTTGCTCTTAAGAAGTTTGGACAGATAGCTCTTGGAAAAATGACTGAAAAGTGAGGAAAAGTTGTACCAAAATATATGAAATTCATGGCCCATAGTTAATACGCCTCTTTGTCAAAGTTTCCGGTGTTCTGTGCCTGTCTGTATTGGAATTCCTACACAAAGATGCTGCTACTGACCTAGCATCAAAGAAGAGGTAATGGTTTTGGCCAGGAAGTGTGAAAAGTTAAAATGTACTCATTCACACCTTACCTGACCCAGATTCTTTTATGACCAGCACTTGGCATCTGCAAGAAGGTTCACGCAGGTTACAGGTTACCAAGCAGTGAAATTAGGTGGTCTCTGTGATACTCTTCATTCCTACTGACATCAAAGTCCCTGCTTCATTAGCCCACACTCTCGAACACACCAAAGCTGAGGTAACCATGTTGGGTCGGTCCTGAACAGACTGACTGAAATAAATATGGTTTCAGCGACTGAAAACAATACTCAGCATCCCATGTAGATCCCTGGCTACCACTTTTTTTAGCCAATAAATCGTAACTATAAATCTTTCTTTTAAAAAATCTTCTGGTATAAACAAGCTTCTCTGATTATGGAAAATGACCCTTTCCAATAAATTTTTTTAATTTTAACAATTTCACACTTACAAAAAAATGACTCTTAGACCCTTCACCCAGATTTTCCAATTGCTAACATTTTGCCACATTTGCTTTCTCACTCTTTCTCTGTGTGTGTGTACACTCACACACATACACGTTATTTTTTTAAGCACTGAGAGTAAGTTTCAGCCATCATGTCCCTTTAACCCTTCAGCGTGCATTTCTTAAGAACAAGTACATTCACTTACACGACCATAATAAAATTTTCAAAATCAGGAAATTGCATACTGATATAATATTACCTAATCTATGACATTACTCAGTTTTTTCCAGTTACATAAAAAGTTTCTTTTTAACTTATATTGCCTAGAATTAAAGTGCATAAATATTTTTTTTAAATAATGATCTAAAGTTTCTTCCAAAGAATAGCATGACCACTATTCACCTCTACATGAAGATTAAAGCTTCCTCTCTAGGGTCATAATCAAAAGCATCTTTTCTTATAACTTAGCACTCAAAAAAAATGCAGTTTTTTCAGCTTGCCAAAACCCAGGGAACAAAAGCCCTCTCTTCTTAAGAAGAACAATAAGTGAATTTACAGAAATTTGGACAAGTCTCTTGAACTCCCGGGAGTCACCTAGGAGGTGTACAAAAATCTAAAATTCCTATCAATTTTTTTATCATCTGTCTTCAAATTGGCAAGAAAGAATCAATATAACATTAATAATTAAAACTCTAAAAGAGGTACTTATTTAAGAGTTAAGAATCAAATTAGCAACAAACAATTTCATCCTAGTAATTATTTGGATTAGATACACCTATTGGATCTTAAAGTAAGATTATTCTTAGCTGTCAATCTGGCATATTACATCAATTTAAATACTGCTCTAACACAAAGAAAACCAATAGTGTAATTCAATAAGATCTATAATCTGTATTACAGCATGACTCCATGAATTAAAAAAACAACTCAATTTATTTTCACTCACATTAGACCTAAAGCAGCATGACTTGTCTCTTTAAAAGAGAAAAAAAAAGCATAAAAATTTACAAAATATTATGATTCTTGTGTATTAAAAATGTTCCTCTAAGTATCCATGTACCCATACTGCTGTCTTTAGAAGAATGTACATATGGAAGTGTTAACCCAAAGTTCTTTCTGGCTGATAAAATTTTACTGGACTCTTACTTTTTGTTTACCTAAATTTTCTATTTTTCACAATAAGCATGCATAACATCTAAATTAAAAGTTGTTTTGAAAATCTAGGGCTTTACAGTGAAAGCAAGAAAACTATCATAAAAAGAAAAAGTGAGAAAATTTTCATAAAAAATGAACACTTCAATATACAAGGAATAAGCATAATTCTAGAAGGTTGATTCATGGTCTGCAATGGTCAAGTGGTAAAAGAACACAGATAATTTATCAACTATTACACTTGTCAAAAATAACAGGATTACAGAATGTCAGGGTTGGAAAAGATCTGAACAAAGTCACTGAGTGTCATGTCTCATCTCCCTTCCATGTGATGTCTGAATTATGGAAAATAAAAGTTGGACCAGACAAATAAAGACCACTAATCTCTGAAATGCTTTGATTCCACTAAAGGCATTTGGTTGTGATGGGTCCCTTTTCACTTTGAATTCTTGTCCTGATTTCTAAGGTGTTAATTAACCTAATCAACTGCGTATCTCTCTTGACCATTTAGATTTTAGAGTCACTAAATCGCACTGGCATTTACCAATGGATCACTATACTTTGTGACAGCCTTCTGCCAGGTTACCACCAACTTGATGAGTGTTATGACCGACTTTATTAGTTTCCAACTAGGTGGTAAAATTATGCTTGAAGTGAGTTAGGGACCTTATTCATATTCAGATACCACATTTCAAAAATCTAAGACAACATTAATGGTAAGAGGAACCATTATTTTTAACTTTTACATATCCAGAGTTCTTTTAAACCTATGTAGACATAGGTTTTTATCTTATACCACTGCTGTACATATATTTTCTAAAAAATTGAAATAAGTTGGTTAAAGTATTCCTAAAACGTATTCAGATTCGGAACCCTACTCCTTCATCATGTTTTGACTCAACGTCTATGATGTCTGATTTTTCCCTCACAAAGTCATCCTCTGTACCACTGAAAGCACTGGAGATAAAAGCATTTCTCCAAATTACCTGACAATTGTCTCCAGGCATTTCATCTAAGGCACTGACACCCATTCTGCAAACTAAACTCATAATTTTGTTTTTCTCAATCACATAAACTGTGACTGGAAGATGAGCAGCTTCTGTTCACAGACAGCAAGAAATGTCTGACAAATTGATACCTGACACCCAAACAGTAGTCTTTGCAACAGATGAATCAGTCAGGCTCACTGTTATTACTTTGAAATTTTTCCCATCTATTCCAAGGGATGTGACCATTTCTCCTGCCTTCAGTAGGTCATGTAACAAACAAGCAATCCTTTGCACATAGTTCACTAACAAGTCTTCAGATACTTGTGGGCATTTTTAGGTCTTGTAAATCACTTGACTGTTTTGCAAGAAAATACAGAATTGCAGTCATTCATCCAACAGTGAACACTACCTCGCTAACATCAAACTTTCACCCTGCTGTATTTTGTTACTTTCTTCGTACACAACTTTTTTCTCATTATTTTGTTGAAGACATTTTAAATGACAAACCAATGTAATGTTAACAATACATGTAACTCAACTGAAACTCACACACTGGCAAGTATATCACAACTACCACCTGGCTGGCAGCAACTGTAAAACACCATTGATCACTGTACCTATCACAGTTTCAGACATTAAAATGTAAAACAGAAAAAGTACACCTTAGAATCAAGAAATCCTTCACTTAATAATGGTTGTGTAGTAACCCAAGGCAGGAGATTTTTTTTTTAAATGAGTGACAGACTCAATTCTTAAGGACTCTGATGAGTAATAATAGGAAGGACAAGGATAGTCAAATAACTATAATACAAAGCAAGATTTGATTTAGACAAACTGCTATGGAATTCAGAGACGCTGTTACAGGAATTCACAGAGGAAGTCAAAATTACTTCCTGCATAGTGGGAAGAATAAGAGAAGAGATCGGAGGAAGGGCTACGAAAAAGGGTCATCTGAGAGCAAACTTGACATGAGTGATGGAGCAAAGTCTCAGAGGAGGTGGATGAATTCATCTTAAGAAAGTATATGTCTTTAGAAATGTATTAAGAAATATATCTTTCTCTTATAATTAACAGGAAAGAAGTGGTCAGAAATTACAAGAAACCTTAAAATGGAAAGGAAGATCTGGAGACAGGTCAGATTAACTGCCTTGGTGAACTGGGAGACAAGGTGTTCATTCAAAGTGAGGAAACAGACACAGGCAACTGGGTTGGAAATGCAATAAGGAGTAAATTAGGTGGTGAGCACCTAGCTGAGGCTGAATTAAATGAATTTTCAATGGAACTAATTAGCCCAGGCTCACAACTTTCTAAAGTTCAGAACAGAAGTAGGAAAAAAAAAAGATAAATTGTGGGATTTACTCTATGATATAATAGCATAAGAATTAGAATGAAGGAATAGAGGACTATGAAAGCATTTCTGAAATATCCAGTCCTAGAGGCCCAAGTTTTGCAGTATTACTGAAGAAAACTCAATTGATTTGGTCTTTATAAAACCAGAATAATCATATATTTATCAAAGACTCTCACATCTATTATCTCATTTCATCTTCCCAATAGATCTCAGACAGAAGATATTTATACATGCTTTTCATAGCTATGGAAACGGACTTCAAAAGATTGACTCCCAAATCACCCAGCAGATCCTGACCCGAAGCCACTCAACTGTAAGCCTGTACTTTCCTGCTGCACCACAGCTGCTCCCCCTGCACACTTTCTCCTCCACAGTCCACTCCGGAATCGGCTGCCCAGTGGTCCGCCCTGGTATCAAAGCAAATACCACTGCACTCCCACTCTCCCTTTAGCCTGAGTTTCTAGGTCTTATATAAGGAACAGACTCAACATTTTAAATGTAAAAAACCTTAGACTGATAAAATGACAGGGCAAATTAAAAGGAGGGTATAAAAGGGTACTTAATTAAATCAAAATTTTAAAGTTTAACATATTTAATATTTACAATGTGTGTAACACTTCTTTATACTTGAGATATGAGTACCAGACACTGACCGATTTCTCAAGGCAAGCCACACAAATCCTCATATTCGGTCTCTAAAAGCTAAGCTTCCAAAGTGTGCAAACAAAGGCGATGATTTTTGTCCTTGTTAAAACTACAATTAGAAACAACCCAAACGTCCATCAACTGATAAATGAAAAAATAAAATGCATATCCATACAATGGAATATAATTTAGAAAGAAAAAGGAATACAGTACTGAAACATGATACAAAATGGATAAACCTTGCAGATAGTATACTAAGTAAAAGAAGCCAGTTACAAAAGACCACATATTGTATGATCCTGTTTATATGAAATGTCCAAAATAGGCAAATCAATAGAGACAGAGTAGATCAGTAGTTGCCAGAAGCTAGCAGAGTTGGGAGGAACTGTGGAGTGACTGCTAATGGGGATGAGGTTTCTTTTCAGGATGACGAAAATGCTCTAAAATTGTGGTGATGGTGGTACAGCTTTGGCAAGACAGTAAAAACCACTGAATTGTCACCTAAATGAGTGAATTGTATGGTACGTAAATTATACCTCAATAAAGCTGTTAAATATTCGCAATTAGCAGGTAGTTCCACTGGTCATGGGTGTATTGGGTGTGTGTGTGTGTGTGTGTGTGTGTGTGTGTGTGTGTGTGTGTGTGTGTGTGTGTGTAGACATATATACATGCATAACTAATTAAAGTGTGGAAGAATATAAGAGCCTACTTTGAAAGAAATTAAATGATTTAATAACCCTCTCACAGTTCAGTGATAACAATAAGTTAGTCTGAGGCCAAGACCTCCAACAAACTCATCCTGTTTCCCACACTCTCACCACCAGATAAAAACACAACTGGCTGCCATGTGTCTCCCCTTTCATTTTCCTCCATTCCACCCTCCACTCCAAATTTATAAAAATGTCCCATTTCATCCTGGCATTCCAGAACATTCGGGCATCTCGTGACTATGCTTAAAAACTCACTCTTATTTCCCTGAACTCTGTTTCTCCTCCGTTTCTACCCTGTACTCCGTTAAGTTTTGTGTTTAAAAACAAACACTACCCAATGAACTTACAGGAATGGCCTGATCCAGAGTAACTGTGCAGCAGAGCCACAGCCTTGCAGAAACTCAGGCTACCATATGTTCTGCCTTTACCCAACTCGGGATAAACCGTTTCTGATCTTGAAAATGTTCGGGGCAAAATGAGAAGATTTTCCCTTCCTAATACTTGATTCTGAATAACCTGAAGCTGTTTTCCAAGAACCCTAGGAAAGCAAAGGTCCTTGGGTATATTCTTCTCATAAAAAAATTTCTTCTTAATTTGATATTTTAGATTAGACATAATCTATCATTCTAGAGTACTGTGAACAATTTTTAAATGAACAAATACCAAAGATTAAATAACATGTTGCTGTTAGCATTTAAAATTGGTACAATTCATTCAGAAGGCAACAACAACACCCACCAAGGTCAAAATGATGCTAAAGTTAAGGGAGTAATTCATTAGAAACAAAAGACTTCCTATAGGGAGAGCTCTACCACAGCTTTAGGTGTGTAAGTATAAAAAACACTGGGGAAGATGTAGAAATCCAATAGAAATTGAAAAGTTTGGTCAATTATGGTACAGGAACCCAACAGAATGCTGCGTCTACTAAAAAAAGTTATAAAGATGAGGTAGAAACATGGGTAGCATTTATCATATAAAGTGAATCGTAAGAACACAAAATGGTAACTATAACACAACACTATGTCATCTTTCAAAAACACATCATCTTCTTAAATTGTCTTTTAAAAAATTTGGAAAAATGACTCACCTCCAAATCTCTCATTATAAAAGGTTCCCCATCCATTCTATTTGCTCAATTAAATTTTTCTTTCTTTTGTCTTTCTGGCCATCTCTACTTTCTAGTATAGCTGTGTTTATCTCCTTCACTCATTCTCTTGATAAAAATTGCACTGCCAGTCATGCTCTCTTTTCTAACTCTAGGAAAAATATCTATATAAAGGCTACATTTGCAGCAACATGGATGGACCGAGAGACTGTCATACTGAGTGAAGTAAGTCAGACAGAGAAAGACAAATACCATATGATATTGCTTATATGTGGAATCTAAGAAAAGGGTACAAATGAACTTATCTACAAAACAGAAATAGAGTTACAGATGCAGAAAATAAACTTATGGTTACCACGGGGTAAGGGGGAGGGGGAAGGGATAAAGTTGGAAGACTGGGATTGACATATACACACTACTATATATAAAATAGATAACTAATAAGGACCTACTGTATAGCACAAAGAACTCTACCCAATACTCATAATGGCCTATATGGGAAAAGAACCTAAAAAAGAGTGGATATATGTGTAACAGATTCACTTTGCTGTACAGCAGAAACTAACACAACATTGTAAATCAACTATACTCCAGTAAAAATTAAAAATAATTTAAAAAAAAAAAGCCTACAGAGCAGAAAACAAAGTCCCCAGTGACTGCTGCACACACTCGCCACATCCTGCCCTGATCCCTTTGTGAACCTTACAAAGCAGCAGGAGACAATGGAAGGAGATGAGGAATGGCACCAGGCCTCAAAGCTATTTCTGGTTATTTTTGCTGCTCTCTTAGCATGCACAGAAAACAGAAATTTTAAATAATCAACTACTGCAAGTTTCTTACCTATTGCATGAATCTGACTCTGGTGAAGAAAGAGCTACCTCTTGAATATCAGTACAACTGGAAGAATCATCTGGTCTGTCAGGCTCTAGTTTCCCTGGGGAGTCCAGCTTTGACTGAGGGAAGTGGTTTGTTACTGAGGGCATATCTGAGAATTTCATTTTATTATCTTCCTGTCCTAAAAAGGAAAAAAGAAATGAAAGAAAGAAAGAAAAAAAAAGAAACATTTAAGAGTATCTTAAAATTTACAACTTCTGTATATTTATTATTTCCACAACATTTAATATTGCTATTTGGTAAAATAGAAGTTTACGGAACACTGATTCCAAAACTCTAGTGACAGCCAGAGAATAAGAATTAGCACTACACTGGTGCTATCTGGTTATACTGTCCACCCAATGTATTTCCAGGTTAATTAATTCAAAAATAAAATGTTCTTTAAAACCAGGAGCAGGGAGAACCTTATAATTCTAGTGAGACTTTTATTTACAGTATTACTAAAGAATTCCTGAATATTTCACAGATCAGAGAATAGTGATAAACATAAGAAACATGACAAAAAAGGATTAACGATTCAATTAATAAGAGAACCACAATATTTGTCACTGACTGCTGAATGGTAGTGAATCCATCTGGACATTTTTCTAAATCTGTTATACAGAATCTAATATTCACTGGGGAAGAGAAAAACTAATCAGACACAACCAATATATCTGTTTGATCCAACACATGTCACATTTCTACACATCCCTTGTCATATTCTCACTTTCTGAGGTCTCTTATTGCAGATAAAGGCCCAGGAAAGCTGGGGGGATGCAGACACAGTGTTTGCAGGAATATGACATGGAGATGTGACCAAATATCTGTGAATATGAGTGCAGAAAATCATCTCTGTGCAGGATTCTTCAGTGTCCAGGCCCCTCCCTCACGACGTGTTTCAGGGCTCTGCTGGGACTTCACTTGTGCTGGCTTTAAGATTCAGGGACCGAGTGAGTTCTTGACATGCCTGACACGTGCTACTGGGATAGAGCCCCCTTTCATGTGTTTGCTCACAGAAGCAGAGCTTTCACACATCACTCATGCACTTGTGGAGGCAAGTGACCTTTAACAAAGGACACCAACAAGAACTGTCAAGGTTTTGTTATAAAGATAAAGTTTATGGAAAAAGAATAAGACAGATTGTTCAAACAAACAAAAACCTTTCCAACTCCATATGGTCAAGATTTTTCCAGAAATAATTATAAGTTTTCGTTACACTCGCAAACAGCATACATCACACAAGAGTATAATTTCTAAAAATAAGCTCCTGATGTTGTCTGGCTTTCGCTAAGCCTGCTCATTACCAAAACAAAACCGTACCCTCTAATGTTTATCTGGGAAAGGGAAACAAGCAGTTAACTAAGAGGACCGTCCAGGATCTCTAGGATATTCTCTTGTAAACAGACACCTAGGACCAGGTTGAGAGGAATCAATCACTCAGTAAACCCGGTGAACCCAGGCACCTCTATCACTCAACTGGCTGGGAGAATGCAATCAAGCCGGCAAACCAGGGAGCAGGAATTCAACATAAAACTACCTTTTATTTTTGCACCTGACTTATATTCTTCTCTTACTTCTTCCCCTCTTATATAAGCTTCTACAGGATAAATTCCCTCTTGCAGACAAATACCATTCAACAACGGTGGGCACTGAAAGTCAGTTATCCTTCATATCTGCCCATGGATCTCAGGACGGAACTCCAAATAAAGCTGAAAACATGAGGCCCCGACATTAAACCTCCCTAAAGAAACGTAACAAAAACAGATGAAGGTTTTACTTAACAGGACACATAACTTGTTCACTTATATTGGTACTTTAATGAGCAAGTTTACTCTAAAGAGCAAAAGTTACACTGGTTGTATGATGCTATACAAAGCCCAACCTTTCGGTCTGTGCCAGTCTGTCTGCCTCTCTCTCACACTCCCCAGCCCTCCCAGACACACGCGTTCATGCGCAGCTATCTACCAGCAGCACTCATCTCTGAACCCCAGACAGAGCAATATTCACGTGCACATACACAAAGACTACACCACCCCTGACTACAAGCAATCAATCATTTTCAAAAGAGATTCAGCCAATAAACAAAAATATTCTCTTAATCCGAGATATTAAGCCAGATTTTCTCAGGAGCTCAACTACTCTCTGACAATGTCCTTTAACAACTGCATGAACAGATTTAACTTGTTCACAAAGACCATGAAGTATATACTTATACTCAGGCAGCAACCTACTACATGACACCAGGAGAACTGAGGACAAAAATAAAGAACGCAATAGCACTGAAAGAATAAAACACTTAGAAATAAATCTAACCAAGGAGGTGAAAGACTTGCATGCTGAAAACTACAAAACATTGTTGAAAGTAATTTTTAAAAAGACAAAAATGAATGACAGACATCCTGTGTTCATGGAACGGAAGACTTAATATTGTCAACATGTCAAGTAACCAAAGCAACTAATCAATGCAATCCCAATGGCACTTTTTGCAGAAATAGAAAAATCCATCGTAACATTCACATGGACTCTCAAGGGAACCAAATGGCCAAAACAACCTTGAAAAGGAAGAATAAAGTTGGAGGAGTCATACCTTCCAACTCTGAAATTTGTTACAAAGCTATGGTAATTAAAACAGTATAGCACAGGCGTGAGGCTAGACATACAGACCAATCAAATAGAACACAGAGTACAGAAATAAACCCTCACATACATGGTCAATTTTCAACAAGGATGTCAAAAGCATTCAACAGGGAAAGGACAGTCTTTTTAACAAATGGTGCTCAGAAAACTGGATTATCTACATGCAAAAAGATGAAGATGGACCCTTACTTACACCATATACAAAAATTAACTCAAAGTGGACCATAGACCTAAACATAAGAGCTAAAACTATAAAACTCTTCAGAGAAAACACATAGGAAAATCTTCATGACATTGATTTTGCAACAACTTCACGGCTATAACAGCAAAAGCACAGGCAACAAAAGAAAAAATTGATAAACTGGTCTTCATCAAAATAAATCACTCTATGCATCAAAAGATACTATCATGAAAAAAAAAAAGATACTATCATGAAAACAAAAAGACAACCCAGAAAAAAGCTGAAAAATATTTGCAAATCACATATATAAGGGATTAATATTCAGAATATTTAAAGAACTCTTAAAACTCAACAACAACAAAAAAACAAGCCAATTAAAAAATGGGCAAAAGACTTGAACAGACATTTCTCCAAAGAAGAAAAACAAATGGCCACTAACCATATAAAAAGATGCTCAACATCATTAGTCATTAGAAAAATACAAATCAAAAAACCACAATGAGATACAAATTCACATCTACCAAGATGGCTACAGTAAAAAAAAAAAAAAAAAAAGGAAAATAACAAGTGTTGACATGCATATAGAGAAATTGGAATCCTCAAGCTTTGCTGGTGGGAATGTAAAATGGTGCAGCCACTATGGAAAATAGTTTGGTGGTTTCTGAAAAGGTAAACAAAGAATTACTATGTGAACCAGAAATTCCATTGCTAGGTACATATCCAAAAGAATGGAAAGCAGAGACTTGAACAGATACATGAACACCAATGCACAGAGCAGCATTATTCACAACAGCCAAAAGGTGAAAATAACCCATTACAGATGAATGGATAAACAAAATGTGGTATATAGATACAATGGAATATTATTCAGCCATAAAAAGTAATGAAATTTTGATATATGCTACAACATGGGGACCTTGAAAACATTGTGCTTAATGAAATAAGCTGACACAGAAGGACAAATAATATATGATTCCACTTATATGAGGTACCTAGAATAAGCAAATTCATAGACAAAGAAAGTAGACCAGAGATTACCAAGCGTTGGTGGGGAAAGTGGAAGAGTTATTATTTAATGGGTACAGAGTTTTCGCTGGAGATGACGAAAAAGTTTTGGGTGTAATAGTGGTGATGGTGATACAACACTGTGAATGTACTTAATGCCACTGAATTGTACATTTATGAATGGTTAAAATGATAAATATGTTTTGTATATTTTAATCACAATAAAGAAAAAATAATAAAGAATTTTCTAGTATACTTTCCTCCATTATGATTGTTCTGTTCACTGGCCCAAATCCTGGCAACATAAATATAATATCAATCTCAAATTTTAAAATGGGTTGAAATTGGAATGTGCTGTGTATTAGCCTTAGATATTTTAGCAGAACATTCCATCCAAAGTTAATAGCAGCGACCTATAATAAAAATAATTTATTCTCTTTGTAGGATACCTAAGGATCTGCAGCAATAAATCCTATACCTCAAGCTTAAACAACTAAAAAACTTCTGATATCTCATTAATGGAAAGGAAGACAGATTTTAGAAACTGTGTCTTCAGGACATCTCCACAATCATTCTTCCCAGAGTAATAAACCTAGTTTATTAATAAACATCCAACAATTGCTATATGTCTAAAAATACTTTTGCCCATTTCAAATACCATTTAAGTCCAAAGTAAATTCCTTTGGTTTTTTCATTTTGATATTAAAAATTATAAAATTCCATATACTTCTGTTTTTAGTTAAAGTCTCTTACCCCCGCATACAGATAATAGCTTTTCTGTAGATTCATCTTCTTCTGTTACTTTTTTTTTTGACATTCCAACAGTTTTCTTATATCCTTTTTTGGCTTGATCCACCAGACGCTGAAATTCATTCTGATGTTTTATACCTGAAATTCAAAAGATCTTCTCAGTAAATCAAGGACTATGAAAGTTACATGTCTATAACCGATGGACTGAACGTCAAGAATAACACAAGCTTGCTCAAGAACAACACCCTTTGGACACACTTACAACGAATTTAAAAGGCCTGGGGAGCTGAGGAAGCATTCTTTTATATCTTCCCCGTTCCTCAGATACTTGAAACATGATATTCCTAGTTTGCAACTGTAGGTTTCTTCCCATATCCCACTCTTTTAAAAAGTCTTTTGATAGAGCATGAAAGATGCTGTTTTCTTAAATATAACCAAAAGACACCATTCTAACTTCCAAGACACAACCGAGTACTAAGAGGAAGAACATTAACTGAGTATAAAAGCAGAAGCTTCTAGGAAAGTTGGATAAAAACATAGGATATCTACTTTAATTCCCCCTTTTTCCTTCACATTTCTTGCCTGTTTCCTATCAGAACCCCTTTAATAATCTAAGATCCCCACCACCACCAATCTACCTTATCTTAGGATATTATAACTAACCAATCTTAATTTACTACTACTTTAACACCTCTGAAAATAATTTAAGCCTGACCTCCAGGTCACCATTATTAATGTACATTAATTTACTCAATAAAGAGTAGCCGTTCGTCATTCGAGCATGGACTTGAACACATCTATTTGTGATTCTGAACCATGGTTCAAACAGCTGAGGCTGTACTTACTTATCTAGCAACCTTAAACACTTAAGTCATGGTCCAAAATGATGTTGTAAATCCTATAAAAATACATTTTAGAAAGATTCATACTGCAAGTAGTTAACACAAAGTTTTGAGACTGTTTTCCTCCAGTAACCATCATTTTCCCTGTAGTGCAATACCATGAATAACTGGGTTTAGGGGAAAATTTGTGCTTCAGTTGAAAACTATGCATTTTCTAGAGCCACCCTTCCAGGATTCCAGTCATCCACTGCCCTTGAGCTATGTTACAGTTCTGTAAATTGTAGATAACTGACCACAATGGAAAACAATTCTTGTCTATAGACAAGCAGAATCCTGTCTAGTGAAGTTGCGACTGACTTCCGTCCCCCTCTGGAAAAAGCCAGTTTTCCCTCCATTTGCATATTCATTTCAATATTCCTGATCTATACATGTGACTGTTCTTTGGACATTAGGGACAGAATGCTCCCAATTCTAACATATTTATGTGCATGGTATGTGTATGAAAACTCCCAGTGAAACTAATGTGTTGGGTTACAAAGTGTCTGGTAAATTTTAAATAAGAGACTGGTTAAAATTTCAGCAAAATATAAGCTGCCCATAAAGATTACTAGAAAAAATGAGCCTTCAGAAACAGGTGAGATCTCATGTAGAATACAAGCTAGGTGATTTCTTTTAAATCCTATTTACCTCTATACATTTGAGAACAATTGCTTTGTACTTGTTCAGCTCCCCGGAATCAATGAGCTACCAGCGCCGCCATCCTTACGTAGCTTGTGTTAGGCAAGCGTAACACAGCACTATGGGGTCTACATAATTTAAGCAGATCAGCCTGGGCCATTCTGCTAGTAAGGCTTCTCCGTTGTGTACTTATGGATTGTGGATTTAGAATGACACAAGAAACTTGCTAAAGTAATCTCGTAACAGTTAAGGAGGCTTAATAACTTTATCTTCTGAAGTAATAAAATCCCAGGTTTAGAAGAGATTTTCTTTTTAAATCTAATTACTCCTACAGCTGGGCTGGAAACCAAAAAGTAAATGGCAACCACAGCTTTGGCTCTGGCCCAAGAAGTCCAATAACCCCTCAAAAAATGAACAATGCCAAGAGATTATCACTAATAAAATTGTTCCCACTCATTTCTCCACCTCATTTTAGGAGTTCTGCTATTTGGCAAGGAGAACTTTAGAGTTTAAAGTCTCAGTTCTGCTGGCTCAATGCCCTGAATTTACCTCTTAAAAGTTTTAAGCGGATCAGATAGTGGTAGGAGCTGACGAATAAGCCCACATTCAACCAAGTCATACTCTTCAAGATTTTTAACACTTGAATCATACCACCTTTTCTGCCTCACCAAGTTGAAATACCATAATCTTTTCTAGTGCCAAGTCAAGCCCTTCATGCCCCAACCACCTTGACTGCTCTTTTTCTAGAGCAGCTTTTACAGCCAGAGTATCTCTGGGTCTGCCCATGAACCCAGGGGTGCACCAAAACCAGGATCCCAAGAGTGGGACAGACTCAATCCTCTAAAGTGATGTCACTGAGATACATACTCATCTACTTTAAATCACAGAATGAGTCTGAAGTCAGTGTCTCCCAAAGTAAAATCTCATGTCTTTTTTTCACCAACTACCTATGACACCCACGCAGCAAACATGGATGAAGAACAGATTAACAGTAAAGGCTAACATCCACTCAGGATTTATTCATTTAACCTGAACTGACTAGCCTCACTTTAAATTCATGATCATAAGTCTCAAACTACTTCATCTGTGCACACATGATCTATCTTCCTGGCAGTTAGCAGGAAACGGCTATCCTTGCTGCAATTAAGGACCAACTGCTAATTTATGCTCTGGATTCCATCACTAAGGCCTTCTCAGTGATATAGTATGTGCAATTATCCTTTCCTCTATCATCTATTTCCCCCTCTCTTTTGAATCTTTCCCACTGCATACAAATAAGCCTGGGACGGGACCGTGCTTTTGAAACAGAGTGTGGGTTGTGAAAACAACTTAGTAGATCCAGACCAGCAATTTTTTCTTAAAACAATAATAAGAATAGGATAGAAAGTGCCAGAGTGCATTAAAAATGGAAAGAAGAAACAACCAAGATGTCCTTCGTTAGGTTAATGCATAATAAACTGTGGTACATCCAGAGAGTGGAGTGTCCTTCAGCTCTAAAAAGAAGTAAACTATTGGGACTTCCCTAGGGGCTCAGTGGTTAAGAATCCGCCTGCTAATGCAGGGGTCACAGGTTTGAGCCCTGGTCCGGGAAGATCCCACATGCTGCGGAGCAACTAAGTCCGTGCACCACAACTACTGAGCCTGCGCTCTAGAGCCCGCGAGCCACAACTACTGAGCCCATGTGCCACAACTACTGAAGCCTGTGCGCCCAGAGCCCATGCTCCGCAACAAGAGAAGCCACAGCAGTGAGAAGCCCAAACACCGCAACGAAGAGTAGCCCCCGCTCACCACAACTAGAGAAAGCCCGCACACACCAACAAAGACCCAATGCAGCCAAAAATAAATAAAATAAAATAAATAAATTTATAAAAAATAAATAAATAAAAATCTAGATGTGGACACATGCTTTCACTTCTGCTGGGTAAATAGCTAGGAGTAGAATTACTGCTAGGTAGGTTTATGTTTCAATTTATAACAGACTACAAACTGTTTATCTAAGTGTCTGTATCATTTTGCATTCTCACCAGCAATGTATGAGAGTTCCATTAGCTCTACATCCTGGCCAACACTTGGAATTATCCTTTCTTTCTTTCTTTTTTCCTTTTTGCCATTAAAATAACCATATCTTTTCATGTGGTTATTTGGTATTTGAGTATCTCCTTCTCTGAAGATCTGTTTAAATATCTGCACTTTTAAAAAATACATCCTAGGACTTATTGAATTTTAAGAGTTCTTTATATAATACAGATACTAGCACTTTGTCAAATATAAATTTTACAATATTTTCTCACAATCTGTGACTTGCTTTTTCATTTTCATATTTGTCTTTTTTTTTTTTTTGGCCACACCACACAGCATGTGGGATCTTAGTTTCCCTACCAGGAATCTAACCCACGCCACCTTCAGTGGAAACATGGAATCTTAACCACTGGATCACCAGGGAAGTCCCTTCATATTTGCCTTCTGAAGTGTAAAAGCTTTTATTTTAATGAAATATAATTTATCTCTTTTTCTTTTACGATTCATACTATTTGTGAAAGATGATCATGTCAACTGTGAACAAAAAGTCTTATTTCTTCCTTTCAAATCTGAATATTACTTCTCTTTCTTGCCTTATCACACTGGCAAGGACCCACAGTACAATGCTGAACAAAAGTGGTAAGAATAGACATCTCTACCCTGTTCTTAGTCAGAAGAGAAGCATTCAATATTTTACCATTAAATATGATGTTAGTTGTAGGTTTTTCAGATATCCTATACCAGTGCAGTCCCCAACCTTTTTGCACCAGGGACTGATTTCATGGAAGACAAGTTTTCCACAGACCGGGGTTGGGGGATGGTTCAGGCGGTAACGCGAGCGATGGGGAGCAGCAGATGAAGCTTCACTCGCTTGCCCGCCGCTCACCTCCTGCTGTGCGGCCCAGTTCCTAACATGCCATGGACTGGTACCGGTCCACGGCCCAGGGGATGGGGATCCCTGCTATACCAGATTAAAGAAATTCTCATTTAGTGAGAGTTTTTATTACTAATGGGTGTTCAACTTTGACAAATACTTATTCTGCATCTACTTATAAAATTATACAGTTTTTTTTCCAGTCTGTTAATACACTGAATTATATTGATTAATTTTCTAACATTAAACCAATCTTGCATTCTTAGGATAAATTTCACTTGGTTATAATGCATTATCCCTTTTATGTAATGCTGGATTTGATTTACTAAAATATTGTTAAGAATTTTTGCATCTATGTTCTTGAGGAATATTGGTCAGAACTTTTTATTATACTACCCTTGTCTGGTTTTTACTTTCATGGAAACTTTAGCTTCATAAAATGAGGTAGGAAGTATTCCTTCCTTTTCAATTTTTTAGAAAAACTTTTGTAGAATTGGTATTATTTCCTTCCTTATATGTTTCATAGAATTCACCAGTGATGCCATCTGGATCTGGAGTTTTCTTCCTGGGGATGAAAATTCAATTCATTTACTACATATAGGGTTATTCAACCTTATCTATTTCTTCTTGAGTAAGGTTTGGTAATTTGTGTCTTTCAAGAAATCTGTCCATTTCATGTATGTTTCCACACTGACTGGCATGAAGTTATTCATACTATTCCCTTACTGTTCTTTTAATATCAATAGGATACTTAGTAATTCTCCCTCTTTTATTCCTCATATTGGCAATTTGCGCTTTCTCTCTTTTTGTCCTAATCAGGCTTGCTAGAGGGTCCCAATTTTGTTGACCTTTACAAACAGCTTGTGGTTTCATAGATTTTCTCTGCTATTTTTCTGTCTTCAATTTCACTGATTTCTGCTTTTCACTGTTACTTTCCATCTGCTTACTTAGGATGGAATTTGCCCTTCTTTTTCTAGTTTCTTAAGATGAAAGCACAGATAACAAATTTAAAACTTCTCTTTTCTAATATAAGCGTTTAATGCTACACATTTCCCTCTAAGCATTGCTTTAGCTGCAATACACATTGCTATGATGTCCTTTCATTCAGTTCAATTTATTCCCTAATCTGCATTTACCTCATCCAGAATATTTTTCAATTCAAGTATGTACATCATCTAAGGAATTCCATTTGTTTTTTTGTCTTTGTTTTCGTTTTTTGGCCACACTGTGTGGCTTGTGGGATCTAGTTCCCCGACCAGGGATCAAACCTGGGTCAGTGAAAGCGAGGAGTCCTAACCACTGGACTGCCAGGGAATTCCCTTTTTTGGTCTTTTTTTTATACTGTCCATTTCTCAACTCAGCAGGACCCTCCCTCATTCTTCCTTCTTCATATAAAGAAAATATTCATAAATGTTTAAACATTTTTATCTACTAGTTTCATCATCTCTGTCATTGCTGGGTCTGGTTCTATTAATCGATTTTTCTCTTTTCTAGGATGTTATTTTTTTGCTTCTTTGAATTCCTGGTAATTTCAATAGGATATTGTTAATTTTATATTGTTGTACTTATTTAGTGATTATTTTGGGGTTCCCCCACCCGGGACCTTAAAGCTGCCTGCAAGCTGCTGGACCTGTAGAGCTCACAATCTTATTTGTTTTCTTTCTCTCGGGGGAAAACAGTCCTGTGCTACCTTTTTCCAATATCTGAAAATCCATTGATTTATATATTTCATCTGGTTTTCTAGCTTTTAAGGGAGAAAAGTAAATACAATCTGTTATTCCATCTGGGCTAGGAGTAGAAATCTCCATTTACTTTAATTTTTCTGTGCTGGGAATGTTATTTTTTACCAAAATATGCCATTTATGATTTATATTAACGTAATGAATTTATTGTTTTTAAATAAGTTAATAAATATTTTTGATATTTCTCGGTTTTAATTTTTCTTAGACCCATGTGTTATTTGGAAGTGTATTATTTAGTTTCCAAAATATTGGTGATTTTCCAGAGGGCTTTGTTACTGATTTCTAATTTGATTTCATCTCGTGGTAGAGAACAGACTTTGTGCACTGAATGAATTCACAAGGTGACCTTCTGTAGATCCCCGGGGTTCTCTCTCAATGCAACTCTCTCCTCTCCGCACTCTGTCTTGCAAACTTCAGCTCCTTCAGTTTCTCTGGTCTTTCTTTCTCCTTAACTCAGAGCCCTCCAAGCTCTGCCTAGGATCTCCCTGCCCAACCCGGAGCCTAGAAACTCTATTATAGGGCTCGTATAATAAATTTTTCCCATCTCTCAGAGACTCCTGTCCTTTGTTACCTAATGCCTAACGTCTTGAAAACTATTTCATATGTTTTGTCCATTTACGGTGGTTGTTTGTTGGGTTTTTTTTGGGGGGGTGGGGGGGTTGTTGTATATCAGGTCCCAATTATTCTGTCTTGGCCAGAAGCAGAAGTCCTCCAAGCTTTAATCTGTAATACGATACATATCAACAACTGTAACCCATATAAACGAAAGCTCTTTGGTGCCCTAGACAAATTTTAAGAGTGCACAGAGGCTTAGAGAACTGAGAACGGTTGCCCTAAACGTTGGGGTGCCCCAGGGCTTAGCCTTAGGCTCTGCTCTGTTCCCCACAGTACTCTTCTCCCAGCTAATTGTATCTAAGTATACAATTTAAAAGCACATGTCTTTTTAGTTAGATAGATTCATCCATTCATGCCTAATTCTCTTTTCCACTTGGCTATCCACTAGAAACCAAAACTTAACACAGACAAAATAGGAATTTTGATTCCATTTCCCCATCCACAATCCTCGCCCTGGTCTCCATCTCAGTAAATGGCATCATCACTTCTCCAGGTGCTTGAACCAAAAATGCAGGGGTCATTCTTGATTCCTCTTTTAGTCATCCGCCTATATTAAATTCATCAGCAAGTACTATTGGTTCTACATTGAAAAGTTTACCTTGAATTGTGTATTTTACTTCTGCTACCGCTCTAGAAATGCCACATCCCTGACCTAATTTACTAAAATGGCCTCACTTCATTCAGGTCTCTTCTCAAAACATCACATCACCTTCTTAAAGGAGCCCTTCTGGTCCAGCAGCTCCATCACTTTCTATCCCCACCTTAAGTCTCTTCATAGCACGTATCACTATCTGACACATCTTACTCGTTTGTTTACTGTCTGACTATTCCCAATAGAGTGTAAGCTCCATGTGGGCAGAGACTTGGTCTGTTTCTTTAATGTTATATTCCCAACACCTAGAATACTGTCTGGGTGATCCATAAATACTGCCTGAGTGAAGAGCCTTTAGGTTAGTTTTCTTACTATTTCTTGCCACCTTACAATTTATTCTCTATTCAGCAGATGCCATCTTTTTTAGACATAGATAAAATCATATTACTTGTCTTTCTAAACTCTCCAATGACTTCCCACTGCAGGAAGAATAAAACCCAAGTACACTCTTACAAGGTCTTTCTTCCGGGACCTGGCCCTGCCTCCCTGTAACCACTCTTCCGCTTCGTTCACTACACTCTACTCACACCCACCGATGCTGTGTCTCCCTCAGCGCCTCTGCCCCTGATGCTCCCTCTGCCTGCAATACTCTTCCTCCGGCTCTGTGAATGGCTGCCTTTATTTTCATTTCGATTTTTTTTTTACTTATGACTCATCTCAAATGTCAACTCCTCAAGAAAAACCTTTTCTTGACTACATTATCTAATGCCCCCATAATTTCTATAAATTACTCTGCTTTATTTTCTTTATAGCATCTGCCACCTAAAATTGTTATAATCATCTGCTGATTTACTGTTATTTATCTGTCTGCTATTAGAATATAAGCTCCATGATGAGAAATTTATGTATCTTGCTCACTGCTCTATACTCACTACCTAGAAGAAGAGCTAGCACATAGTAGATGCTCAATAAACATTTACTGAATTAATGAACAGCCAAATAAAAAAACAAAGGAACATATTAAGCTAAAATGCCTTGCCTACTTAACAGGATTAAGCTGGTGTTCTCAGGAAAAGTTACAGGAGGTAATCCCAGAGTGTTCATTAGAGGTTTGTCTTTTTTTACTTGGCAGAGTATAAAACTATATTTTACCAAGGTGAAGAGCATGAAGATCCCCAAAATATGTCTGTCATGGCAGTTAGGCAAGTAGGGTAACTTCCTTCAGGCAAAGATTCCGCCTCTTACTGGAGCAATTCAGTCTTAATTAAGAAGACCTACCAAAAGCATTTGCAACCTGAAACCCGCAGGTAACTCAATAAACTCATTTGATTCAACTCTGTATCAAATAACTTTCTACAGATCTGCAACTAAGGCTCAAATTGATTTCACTGTTTCTCTCCTCTTCTAAAAGAGGGACTCGTGAAGATAAATCTATCCAAAAGACTGCTAAAGAAAATAAGAAAGATATATCGTCACAAACTACCAAAGTAACTCATTCATAAAATTAAGCTTCTTTTAAGCAATATAACCCGAAACCAAAGCTTAGCGTACCCCCACCCCCACCCAAAAGAAGTTCCCAACATACGGAGTTATTCACTCAGGTTCAAAGCACGCTACAGTGCAAAGGGCTTCAAGTTGAGCACAGGGTGAATGTGGGCTTAATTTCCAGTCCTGCTTTTTCCTAGCTATGTGGGCAATTTATCTATGCCAAATAATAAATCAATAGTAAAAGTAATATTTCCAGCTATGTATGGACTCAAAAAGTATTCCTCCATATACCCTTTTTTCCCCCAGGGACTTCCCTGGAAAAATGTATTCCACCAAAACAAGGAAAAAGAAGAGGCAGATTTGGATCCTGAAATAAGTGAACCGACACAGGAGGGAGGAGAGAATACCCAGAAGGCTGGTGAAAGGAAATTCCAGGGTAGCTATGAAGGAGGCCCAAAGCGCAGTCACAGTAGCCTGGAAAAGGGCTGGGGGCTGCTTCAGGCAAGATGTTCTGGAGAAAATAGTGAGTTGATAAATAATCTATGAGCTTCAAAGTAATAGAAAGTGACTGACATTTCTCATAGAAAGTTTACAGATAAATTAATACCAGATAAATAGAAAACTAAGCAAATAAAATTACTAATTATAGGGAAAATAGAATGTTTTCCTAAAAGGAATTACAACTGTAAGGGAGGAAAAAATAATCTCCCTTCTAACCTTCTTAGTTCTTAGCTGGGGCTTTATAACAAAAGACACATTTACATGAGAAAAACAAACAGATGTTTATTAACATGTATACCTCATGTATATATGGAAGATACCCACAGAAAAATAAGTAACTCTAAGCCACTTGGAGGTGACTTAGAACACTGGCTTAAATACCATCTTCAGCTGGATTAAAAAAAAAAAAAGAAAGGTGTGTGGGAGGCCAGTTATGGGGAGATGGCCAGGAAAAACACAGTAAACAAGAGTGAAGTCTGCTATGCTGATTTAAGTCAGAGCCTTCTCCGTCAACAGGAAGACTAACTTACTCCTAGGGATAGAGAGGGGAGGAGGGACAGGCACCTTTGTAACTGCGTCCTACACTTGGGCAAAGAGCTTTCCTTTCTGCTGCTTCTCAATTGCCTTCTGCTCAAAGCAACACGTCACGGTGGCATATTCTCGGGTGGTGGCATACTCTGACACACCTCATAACCATAGTATTGTATGTTGCCTGGTTCAAACTGTATACAATGTCTCTAACTAATACTGACCTTATAAAAAATTATGACAATATTCAGAAATTGGGAGGGAGGAGAAGGTAAGAGTCAGGATGTACAAAAGAGCTAAATTTTCATTTTTCAAATTAGGACTTCAATCAATTGTTAACATGGAAAACTGAAACACTTCAAGAAATAGCAGAAAGAATAATCTTTTATAAACATGAAGGTAATTACTAAAACAAAAGCCAAAAGGTTTGACCGTTGTTAATTCTAGGAAATGAAGATGGAGACAAGGAGGTGGCAAGGAGGCAGAGTTTTCAATAAGCCTTAGAGAAATGTGATTAAAAACCACATACATGGGCTTCCCTGGTGGCGCAGTGATTGAGAATCCGCCTGCCAATTCAGGGGACACGGGTTCGAGCCCTGGTCCGGGAAGATCCCGCAAGCCGTGGAGCAACTAAGCCCGTGCACCACAACTACTGAGCCTGCACTCTAGAGCCCACGAGCCACAATTACTGAGCCCGTGCGCCACAACTACTGAAGCCCACGTGCCTACAGGCTGTGCTCCACAACAAGAGAAACTACCACAATGAGAAGGCCATGCACCACAAAGAAAAGTAGCCCCTGCTCTCCGCAACTAGAGAAAGCCCGCGCGCAGCAACAAAGACGCAACGCAGCCAAAAAGTAAATTAAAAAAATTTAAAAAGTATAAAACCCATGTACATTAAAACATTAATAAAAATGTTTAAAAAAAAGAAGAGCCATCAATGGTATATTTAGATCCTGACACTAAGTCAAACTCTAACTACACTATAATGCTAATAATAAGCGCTTAAGCTTTAGGAAGTGCCCAAAAGGTTTCAAAAAAAAAAAGTATATACCGAGGTTTATTTTAGAGCTAAGTGAATTAATTTAACATGTTGACCTATTTAGTAAAATTAAAGTTTGTATATATTTATCTATATATTTATATTTATCTATTGCCCACCCTATTTAAATGGTGGGCAATAGATATTTGTATATTTTCTTGCCTATATCTAACCCATGTTTTCTTTAATGTAGCATAATTGTCAGATACCATCCTTTACTGATTTAAATTATTTTTGTTCCATGCAAATTTTCTGGTTTCCTTATTGTTACAGGCCTTAGTTTTGCCACTTCAGTGATCATCTGATATTCTCTAGCTCCTGTATCAACAAAAATTACTTTGGCTTCCCAAAGGTTGATCAAAGAGGATGGATCACATCTGTTTATCTTTAGAGCGCCAGCGCTGTAACTTCTGTGGTTCAGCCTCTGGTCCGTGAATCCTCCAGGCTCCTTTCCCTACTCCGAGAAGGCTCGGGCCATCACAACTACATCTAGTGCCTGTGTACTTCACCCTCCCTCCCCACAAAGATCACGGCTGTATCTGCCCCTTCAAAGCTTAAGAAGTGAAAAAAGAAAACACAATTCTTTTGGCACGACTAAGGCATATCATGTGTGGAATATTCATTCAGCAAATATTAACTATCTGCCGTTTGCCAGGCACTTAAATTTAAATTTAAACTAAAAACCAACCAACCAGCCAAAGAATAAGCAGCTATCTAACTGACAAAACAGTAATGTGCTAGCACTGGGAAAGATACATATAAAGGTTATTTAAGGAAAATGAAGCGATAACATTGGGAAGCTGGTAATAATGAATAAAATGAAAACTATTTTCAGCATAAATATGCAAGCTACAGGGTTCTGAAATTCTTTACATAAATACTGTCACTGGCCTGAGGACAGGATGGCAAGTACTGTCACTGGCCTGAGGACAGGATGGCAAGTACTGTCACTGGCCTGAGGACAGGATGGCAAGTCAGGAATGTTTCCATTTTAACCCCATTTTCTTCTCACTTAGTGATAAGCTCAAAGTAGAACGTTAGTCACAGCACGCACATAGTTAACAAAAAAAGGTCACTGTCTTGAGTAAACACTCAACCAAAATTCAGTCTTTTAAGTAATATTAACAAGAAAGTTTGTATTAAACATTAATATAAAAATATATCTTAAAAAATTACTTAAGATGAGAAACTGTAACCCAAGTTCTTTGTAAACAAAGAAAACATCACATAACTTACGATATTTACTGTGAATTTCATCTATTTCCTTTTCTGTTTGGTCCTTTGTAAAAACCATTATCTAAAAAATCCAAAAATTCGTAATTAAAAATTACCAAAAATGACAAAAAATAGAAATTAGTACTATAAACTTTAAAATCTCAAATGTGGATGTTTAAAATAGAGGAAAATAATGTCTCATCTCTGTTTTATATAGACCTAGGAAGATTAACTCCTGTTTACTTCTCTTGAATATTGTAATTAACATACATTTTACTCATTACTTTTTTCATCAGTAGAAAATGCAACACTGATTCCATTAGAATTTATGAAGTATTAAGACAACAATCAATTAAATTTTCCACATTCATTACTACAATAGGTAACATAAAACTACAAGACTGAAGAGACAGCTAGCAGATCATTAACAAGGCAGATCTTCTTGTTTGTCTTCTACCTTTTCCAGCCTAACTTTTCCAAGTCTACCACAAAGGTATACAAAGAAAATGCAATAATACAAGACTTCATGTGTTAAATTTCTAATTCACTTTTTAAAATTTTAGACTTAAAAGATCTGAAATGTACTTACACGATTCATTATAGTCTCCATCTTATAGTTAGCACACAGGTAATAGTAAAGTCAATGAAAATCTCACTTTTTTCTACTATCTGATTATAAACTTACTTCCCTAAGGTCGTTGCTTTCCTTACAAACACATTACCGATGGTCTAGAAAAAAAGTCTACTTGGGAGAGCCCAAAACACTTCCTCCAGTGTCAAAGGACACAATGGCTATTTTCTTCTTTGGTATCCTTTCCTCAAGTTTTGGACCATCAAGCTAGAGGAAGGCAATAGTGAAGAAATTTAGGTCTCTGATTCCCTCAGTAAGCTCAATAAATGCTCAATCCTCATCAACTCTTAAAATTACTTAATTTCACCATCAGTATAACCATAGAAATGCAGAATGCCAGAGCTAAAAGGGGATCTTAGAGATTATATAGTTAAACCCCTGAGTTTTACAGATGAAGATCTTAAGGGCCACAGAGGTTAAATGTTAAAGAGCTTATTAAATGCAACCACCAGAGAAATGACAAATACCACGGTTACCTGATGTACAGGCACATGCTTTTTTCCACAAAAATTAATTCATCAATAAACTCTACTTTGAATTGATCTTGTGCCAGAAGACTGCTAAATACGATAAAAATGCTAAAATGAGCTGCAAGGAAATCATAATACATTAAATGGAAATGTGTTCTAGTACATTTCCCACTGAACAGATTTAACACTGGTTTGCTTTAATTTGTAGGGTATTCGACTTTTCCTTCCTTCATTTCTACCGATACTGAAAAAGACCATCAACATACGCTTTCGTTGAGTTTACTAGCTTCAAGACGCATCCTAGTCTTCTCCATATTTTCAATTTCTTGAACTATTTCAGCAGCTGTTAAAATAAAGGCATAGAGCCAATATTAATTACATGGTGTTGCTCAATGCACCCTGGTTATATAAACTCTTAACACTGAAGCTGGACGATGGGTATATATGAACTCTCTGTCCTGTCTTTGTAATTTTTCTGTAAGTCTAAAGTCATTTCAAAATAAAAGGGTTAAAAAAAAATAACAGAGTTAAAACACTTAACTTTTACACATGCAATTACAGTTTAAAATATAACTGGAAGAGTACAGCAAAGTCATTTTGCTCTTTCCTTTGAGGATACAGGTATAAACAGGAATCCCAATGGAATATGAAAATTAATGTTAGTGTGAATTCTATTCTTAGGGGATATCCACTGAAACTCCAATGTACAAAATGTTACAACAGTCTACTTTTCAAGGAAAGACAAAGGTCTACGAATACTAGGGGGTAGATGGCCTTGACTCCAGAATTTTTGTCAGTAGGTGTAGTTACCAAACACATACATCAAAGAGATCTGAAATACACTCCATCTCATATATAAATACTTTTGAACACAAATAGCATGAAATTCGCCAATGCTATCCTTCTGCCTACTAGGTCAACAATATTAAGCCTAAAATACACATACAGTATAGGGGGAAAAAACTACAATCCCTTACACACATTTATACATAAAAAGATACTATATCTAGAATTTGCCTCAAAATAATCCATGGGGGGAAGGGATGTAAATGACAGACAACACGCCATTAGGCATGAGTTGACAACTGTTTGAGTCAGATAACAGGGTAAATAGGGGAAATCACCATATTCTTCACCGTTAGAATTTAAATTCTATAGAACTTATAAATAATCTCTATTAAAAAGTTTTTTACAAAACTGACAGTCGTCGAGAGGATCATTTAAGAAGGCAATTACCTCAATTCAAAGTTTGTTTTTCAAGCACTGAGAGGTACCTCTTGCCTCCCTAATATCATAAAACCAGTAGAAACAATGTAAACAATCTCTCCCTCTGTGAATCATGGTATAACAGGTAAGCAAAGGGACCACTTGCATTCTACCTAATCCACTAACCCAAGTATCACTCAAGTTAGAGAACATCTGGCATACTCTCTTCTAAGGTATTAAGGAAACTGTACTAGGATTAGATGCAATTTAGGGGATTAAATCTTTCAGGGAGACTTCTGATTCTGTTTGTGATGTAAGGAGCTGGATACAGTGTCATTCTCACCCTAACAACGAGAAATGGCTGGATAACCTATAAAACTGTAACTTTACTCGAATCCAACAGAACTAAGGTCACAGGGAAACCACCTAGCCTGAAATCTAAGGAAAGTCAGGTGCCTTAGAGAAGAGAGGGGTCATGAGTACTGGCTGACATAAGAAAACAAGGATTATCCTACCGCTGGGTAAGAAGATTTCAGATAAACTTTTTTTTTTTTTTTTGGCCGCACAGCAAGGCATGCGAGATCTTAGTTCCCAGACCAGGGATCGAACCCGCACTCCCTGCAGTGGAAGCGGTCTTAACCACTGGACCGTCAGGAAAGTCCCTCAGATAAACTTTTTGATGAATTGCAAAAGGCCAAGGGTGAACCACCATGAAAATATAAAAATCTTGGGAATCTTAGACACAAGGGGACTCACACCTATTCCAAGGTTTTCTGTAGACCTTACTGGATACTCTCAAGAACTACTGGGGGAAAGATGAGAAATTAGAAAAAGTATCCCTCTGGATACAGGCTTGGGAAAGAACAACCCCCAGTGCAGGAAGGACATGAAGCCCCATCAGATCTTTAACCCTTAGGAAACAAAAGCATTAAGCCACTGAGGGAAGGTCAGCAAAACTGAAGTCCCCAGAGCACAGGTAAATGGAGAAAGTAAACAAACAAAACCCTCTACTCTGGCAGAAGGGTCAGGAAACTGCCCTGGGCCCAGACCACTAGAGGACCCTTGCCACTTGGGGAGGCACAGGATCACTGAGAGAGACCCACCTGTGAGACCCAGAATCAAGGGCCTGCCTAAGAGGAGGCTAAGCTAGAATAACAGAGAACAACCTCATGTTCCCTACCATGGAGCCAGGACACTCCAAGTGACAGGTAACTGTAATTAGCCACTGGGAGAGAAGTGAGCATGGAAAGACTCCTTAAGGCACAGGTTCACAGGGAAAACCTAAGTGCGAGTGATACAGGCACATTTTAAAAACAAACAAACTTCTGGTAACTCAGGCACCGACCTAAAAAGCACAAGGGATATGAAAGTGGTGGGCAACCGAGGACAACCACAGCAACAACAAAATCCAAACCAATCAACCACACACAGTAAAGTCCTAGCAGAAGAAGAGACAAGTCCATTTTTTAGTCATTCATACTATTTACTTCAGCATTTAGAGTCTCACACATTAAGTCTGGTTTTCAACCAAAATTTACAAGATATATGAACAAGCAAGCAAACAAACAACAATAACAAAACCAAACTCAGATACCAGTTGCCCAGATGTTACAACTACCAGACATGGAATTTAAAATAACTACAATTAATATGCTAAAACGTCTAGTGGAAAAGATGAACAACATGCAGGAACAGATGGGGCATTTCAGGAGAGAGATGAAATCATCAAGAAGAATAAAACAGAAATGTCAGAAATAAAAAAACATTAGCAGAGATAACTTGACCCAGTTAAGGAAAGAATTGGTGAACTTAAAAATGGGATCGATGGTATTACCCAAACAGAAACAGAGAAAAAGGGGGAAAAAAAACACAAAAAAAACCAGAATAGAGCAACTAAGAGCCGTGAGACAATATCAAAAGCCCTAACATACACGTAATAGATATCCCAGAAGAAGAAAAAAGGGAGAGAAAATATTTGAAGACCTAATGGCCAGAATTTGCTAAATATAATGAAAGATGTCAAACCACAAATGCAAGAAGCTCAAAGAATATCAAGCAGAATAAATAACAAAAAACATAACAAAACAAAACACAACAATATACCTACACATAGACACACAAAGAAAATCTTGAAGCCAGTGAGAAAAAGGGGTATATCACACCAAGAAAAGTCATGTATCACATCATACTGCTCATCAAAAACTATTCAATCCAGAAGACAACAGAATGAAGAATTTAAAGCGTTGGGGAAAAAACCTACCAACCCAGAATTCTATATCAAGGGCAATATTTTTCAAAAGTGAAAGAGAAATGAAGACTTTCTGAGACAAACAAAAACTGACAGAATGTATTATTAGCAGATCTGTACCAAAAAAAGTGTTAACGGAATTTCTTCAAGCAAAAGAAATTTAAAACCAGAAATTCATCTCTGTAAGAAGAAACAAAGTGTTAGAAATGGTAAAAATGAAGGTAAATATGAAATATACTTTTCTTATTTTTAACTACTATAAAAGACAATTGTCTGTTTAAAGGAAAAACCATAGCAATGCATTGTGTTTACAGCATGACAACAACAGCACAAAGAATTAGGGACTGGGAGTAAACTGTTGTATAAGGTTCTTATACTACAAGCGAAGTGGTACATTATCTGAAGGTAGACTGTGACTAATTAAAGGTGTACACTGTAAACCCTAAGGCAAACACTAAAATTTTGAAAAAGAGGTACAATAATAAGTCAATAGTAGAAATGAAATATAATTTTTAAAATACTCAATTAATCCAAGATATTTAAAAAAAAAAGGATAGAAGGAACAAAAAGCAGATGGAACAAACAAAACAACTAGCAAGATGTTAAGTTGAAAGCCAACTACATCAAATGTAAATGGTCTAAAGGCACTAATAAGAGCCAGAGAATGCAGACTGGATTAAGAAAGAAAAACCAAACAATATACTGTCAACAAAGAACCCATTTTAAGTAAAAGACACAGATTCAAAATAGGTTCAAAACAAAGAATGGAAAGCGATGTATCCTGTAAATACCAATGAAAAGAAATCTGAAATAGCTATATTAATATGAGGCACGAGAGACTCCAGAGCAATGAATGTTATCAGGGACAAAGAGGGAAATTACAGAAAGGGGTCAAGTCACCAAGAAGACTTAACAATACTAATGTGTTTGCACCTAAAACAGAAATCAAAAATACATACGTGAACAAGAACTTCTGTTTCCAAACAAGATGGCCTAGATTCATTTCTCTTCTCATTTCTCATAATCTTACCTGCAAAGTATAACTACAAACCCTGGATATAACAGAGAAGGTTAAGAGAATTCTGAAAAGTGGAAGGAGGAAAATGGACTGGCTAAGGACCTCAGAATTTGAGGAACAACACTGTGGTAAGTTTCCTGGGTTTTCTTTTTATCTTCACAATATCGCAGACTCGTCTCTGGTGAAGCCTGCAATCCAGAACCACCAACACTCACAGAAGAAAGAAAATAAAAGTCCCAAGAAAAACCTATTCTAAGCAAAGGTCAGTGAAAGGGAGAGATCAGAAACCTTTCTGACAATATCCAACCTACTCCAGCTAAACACTGCTGATGCTCCCAGCCTGCCGCACAAACTTCTCCCCACACTTAGTTAATTTAAAGATCTGTAAAATTAAAATACAGGTACTATATTTACTGAAAAAAATCTGCATATAATCTGCAGTTCAAACCCATGTTGTTCAAGGGTCAACTGTATATCTCTTTTAAAGCAGTTTAAATGATACATTTGTTATTAATTTCTTGTACTTAGAAGAGGAAACTAAATAACAACAATAAAAATTGGAAACAAAGGGCTTCCCTGGTGGCGCAGTGGTTAAGAATCTGCCTGCCAATGCAGGGGACACGGGTTCGAGCCCTGGCCCAGGAAGATCTCACATGCCACGGAGCAACTAAGCCCGTGTGCCACAACTACTGAGCCCGCGAGCCACAACTACTGAAGCCTGTGCGCCTAGAGCCCATGCTCCGCAACAAGAGAAGCCACTGCAATGAGAAGCCCACGCACCACAACGAAGAGTAGCCCCCGCTCACCGCAACTAGAGAAAGCCCGCACGCAGCAACGAAAACCCAACACAGCCAAAAATAAAAACAAATAAATAAATAAATATTTTTTTAAAAATTGGAAACAAAGTGAAACAAATGAACTGTCACTGTATTATTTCAAATAACATAACCACAATAAAGGGAAAAAATAACTTATGAACACAGTATTTGACTATGTACCCTTAGTGCAGGTGAGGGGGGAGGGGAGAGGGAAGGCTGGGTAGAGAGAACTAAAAAAAAATCTGGAATTCTTTCTCTGGTTGCAGAGAGGTGTAGTAGTACAGATGAAGCAATTCTGAAACGATTTTAGATATATTACAGAACTGAACAAATTAGCAAACGTGCTGATGCTACTGAGAGGGAAGATTCTCCCTGTGGAAAAAGGGAAATACAAATATGAAATAGAGAAAGGTAAAGAAGACCCCTGTGGGGCTGGATTGAAAGTAAAGGTATCGGTATGTTCTCATGATTTCTAATACGTATAAGTGGATTTACATGCATACATATACATGTAGTATACAGGCATACATGCATGTGTATGTATATACATATCCATGTATGCATATGTATATGTGTGTATATATTCCTGAGCTCCATCTGCTGAAAGAGTCTAGAAGCAAAGGTACCAGGTAGCAATGAGCATAGCTGGTAGCCTTATCTTGTTTTCCCCCCAAAAGAACCAAAGCTTCTCAGGGAAATGGCTGATTCCAGGGCTGGGACAGGGAATCACTACCTTGTTATGCTAGAAATAAGGAAATGGTAAAAAATTATAATGATAATAATGAAAGTATGGCATGAGGACCAAGGATCAGCATGGAGAAGCTCCCACTGGTCAAATCTAGAAACATAAACACCAAAATAATTCAGGATGGAAATAAGCTATAAATCTGTGAATCCATATTGATAATAGACAAATTAAATACAAGAAGGGAAGGCTCCTGTTTTCAGTACCATGGCAGGTGTCAACTGACAAATGTGGAAGGAAGGCGAAAATTAGAAAATCATCATTGTGCAACTACACAGAAAAGACCAGTTCAGCTAAAAATTACCAAAGAATGCTAAATACAGGCATGAGATTTTAATGAGGTATAGAATACTTAGATGGTATAAAAGTGTCTCTCTACAGATTTCCTACTAGGGGTAATGAGGAAACTACACAGTGAAGAAATTGACAAGGTGATCAAACCTGCCATCACAAATGAAGGGCACAAAGATGTCAAATACCTCTAGATGTGATATTCTGAGAAGGACAAAACATCACTTATATAGTATTCTGGCCACGAATGCACAACCTGAACATAATTAAAGGAAACATAGGACAAAGCCAAAATGAGGAACATTCTATTTGGGGAAAAAACCCAACAACAACAAAGACTGTATTCTTTTAAAATGCCAATGTCAATGTCATAGAAGACAAAGAAAGGCGGAGGAATTGTTCCAGACTGAAAGAGACTGAGAGGATATTACAACTAAATTTAATAATGTGATCCAAAACTGGATCATGTACTGGAGGGGGAAAAAAAATCCATAAAGGCCATTACTGGGTCAACTGCTGAAACTGGAATAGAGATGACAGATTAAAGAACTATTTAACAAAGATAAATTTACTAAAGTTGATAACTGTACTGCAGCAATAAAAGAGAATATCTCTTTTCTTAGGAAATACACAATAAAGTATTTAGGAGACAAGATTATACGCCTTATTCTCAGATGGTTTAAGAAAAAAATATGTGTATATAAAGATGTACACACACACAAATACATATACATTAATAAAGAGAGAGAAACAGTAATTCATAAAGCAAATGGGGCAAAATGTTAACAGGTGAATCTGTGTAAAGGGTACATATGTGTTCTTTATGATAATGTTTCAACCTTCCCATAAGTTCAAAATTATTTCCAAATAAAGTTTTTTTTTTAAAGAATGCAAAGCTAAGACTTTTTCAGACAAATAAAAGTGGAAAGAACTTGTCTCAACACATGTGCACTACAAGAAGCATTAAATGAAGATTTTCAGACCAAAAGAAAATGACATCAGATGGAAACCCGGATCTAAGCAAAGAAATAAGAAATACTATAAATGGTGAATGCGTAGGCACATAAAGACTTTCCTTCTCAATTTTTAAAATGTCTTTAAAGGAAAACTGACAGTTTAAAGCAAAAATGGTAACAAAGTATTATGAGGTTTATAACACATAGAAGAAAAATCTATGACAATAAAACCACGATGGAAAGAGTAAGGTCCTTATGTTAAACACATAGTACAATGATATCTGAAGGTAGACTGTGATAAGTTTAAGATGCACGTGGTAAACTCTAGAACAACTGCCAAAAGAAATTAAACAGAGGTACAGCTAATAAGCCAACAGCGGAGATAGAATAGAGAACTAAAAAATAATCTAAAAGAAAGCAAGAAAAGAAAGAAAAAAAACAAAGAATGGACAGGACAAAGACAACATAAAGACCAAGATGGTAGACTTAAACCCCACCAAATAGATTAAATGAAAAAGTTTTAAATGCTACAATTTAATGGTATATCTTGTCAAATTAAGTTTAAAAAGCAAATCCAAACCACACAGGCTTACCAAAAAACACAATTTAAATATAATGACACAATATGTTTAAAGAAAAAAGTGAAATAAGATTATTATTTATGGAATATTACCAGAGACTAAAATAAATATGTCATAATAATGAATAGGTTAATTCATCAAGAAGACATAACAATACTAAATGCACATACACCTAATTATTGAGATTCAAAATGTAAAGAAAACGGAACATACTGAAAGGAAAAATAAAAAATCCACAAATACCCTGGGAGATTTCAATAATCCTCTCAGTATTGACAGAATCAGTAAACATAGCGTAAGTAAGGATGTAGAAGACTTGAACATACTACCTAGCAACTTTACATAACTAACACTACAGATCACTGAACAAAAAAAAACTAAAATTTTCAAGTGCTTAAGGAACACTCACCAAGGAAGACCTAATGCTGAGTTATAAAACAAGTCTCAATAAATGTAAAAGGTCCGAAAGCATACAGAACTGCTTCAATGGAATCAAATTAGAAATGATTTTAAAAAAAGATATCTGGGAAATATTCAAATATTTGGAAATTGAAAACATTTCCAAATAACCCACGGATAAAAGAAGAGATCACAACAAAAATTAGAAAATATTTTAACTGAATGAAAAGGAAAATACCAGAGAAATGAAAGCACATGGCTACATAAAAATCTATAAGCCCATGTTTATAGGAGCTTTATCCAGAATAGCCAAAAATTGCAGACAAGCCCAGTTGCCTATTATTAGTCATTTAGTCATCATTTCAGCCAAAATCTAGAACATTTCCTTCACCACCAGAAATTCTTCTGCCCCACTGCAGTAAATTCCCTCCCCCTTACCCTAAGGCCCTGGGACATACTGATCTCTTCTATGTCCCTATAGTTTTGCCTTTTCTAAAATGCTAAATAAATGGAGTTTTAAAATTATACAGTGTGTTGTCTTTTGTAACTGGCTTCTTTCATTTAGCACAATGCTTTTGAGATTTATCCATGTTGTTGCATTTATCAGTAGTTCATTTTTATTGCTAAGTAGTGTTCCACTGTATGGCTGTACCATGATTTGTATACCCATTCACCTATAAATAGACAATCTCAATAAACAACAAAGCTGGAGGAACTACATTACCAGACAGCAAGATCTATTACAAATTACTCATAAAGCAATTAAGACAGTGCACTACTGGCACGAAGATAAATAGATGACTCAATGGAACAAAACAATGTCCAGACCCACACATATACAGTAAGCTGATTCTCAACCAAGCTGTACCGACAATTCAATGTGTAAAGGATGGTTTTTCAATAAATGGTGCGACATCAATCAGCTATCCATATGGAAACAACAGAAGAATCTCGCCCCTTACCTCGCAACGTATGCTAAAATCAATTCCAGATAAACTGTAGATTGAAAGGTAGAAGCAAAAAGAATAATGTTCTTAGAAGAAAACATGATCTTACGGTAGGCAAAGACAAAAAAGTACTAACCGATGGAAAAATGCAATGAATTGGATATAAAATTTAAAACTTCTACCTCTCAAATGAAGCCATTAAGAGAGGGAAAAGATGAAATTAAAGGAGAAACATATACACACCCAGCAAGATGTGTATCCAGAAAAATTCACGTACCCCCACAAGTAAATCAGGAAACAACAGATCCACAGCACAGAAAAATCGGGCACAAGACTTAACATGGGTATTTCACCAAAGAGAATATCCAGATGGCCAATAACAATATAAAAATATGCTGAACACTACAAGCCATTAGGGAAACAAAAATTAAAACCATAATGAGATACTACTGTGGACCCACCAGAATGGCCAAAAAGGAAAACTGACAATATTGATGTTGTTAAGGATGTGGAAAAACTGGAATTCTCATACCCTCCTGATGAGAGCATACATTGGCACTGAGTTTCTGCCTGTACCCATGAAAGCTGAATATCTGCAAAAACATAATTTGGGGGATAGGTATACGTATCCCCCAATCATGTGTGCCTACGAGCACCAAGAGACCTGCAAAAGGTTACTCATAGCAGCATTAATTCTTAAAAGCCAAAGAGTGGAAAAATCCAAATGTCCATCAGCCACCGAATGGACAGTGTAATATATTTATATAATAGAATATGCTACAGCAACAAAAATTTTAAAAAATCACAACTATACACAAAAATATGGATAAATCTTATAAACGTAATATTGTAAAAAATGAAATCAGACTCAGAAGACTGCATAAGCTACTTATTATTCCATTTATATAAAGACAAAATATAGGCAAAAATAGGCAAAATGAATATATGGTTTGAGAAGTCAAGAAGGTAGTCATCTGTGAGAATGAAGGTAGTAGTGATTGGGAGGGGGCTTCTGTGATGCTGGTAATGATCTGAGTAGTGGTTACAAAGGCACTTTCCCTTTGCTTTGTGATAATTCACCAAACAATATATTTACAATTTGTGTAAGTTTCTATTTGCATATTATACTTTAGTTTTTTTTAAATTAGGCAATTCCATCCATATGCTAATAACTGAAAGAACTCCAAAATTTGTGTGTGGTTAAATGGAAAGAACAAACTATTAAGTAGTATGCATGTAAAATTAACATTTTTATAACAATAATGATTAAAGATCTATTTTTGTGTATAACAATCTTAATAATCTAATGGTAACATTTATTCAATGCTGACTACTTGCTAAGGTACTATGCTAGGACTTTACATGCATTTTATCACTTATTCTGCTCAAAAACACTATGAAGTAGGTAGTATTATAACTCTTACTTTATGGGTGAGAAAACCGAGGTCAGATATAATAAGTAATTTGCCCATAGTCACCCAGTCATACAGCTGCAAAACTAGGATTATAGGCCACGCTCTCTAGATCAACCTTCATATTCATGAGAAGCTGGCAGCAGTGGTTGCCTCTGAGAAGGGAAGGGGGACGGAGAGACGGGCTGAGAGAAAGGCTGGCTTATCACAGGACACTCTAGGTACCTTCGGAAGGAGTACATTTGCATGTCTTACCTATTATCAAAAATGTATTAAAATTTTTTTCTGTGATTTATAACCACTAAGCCACAGAAAACTGCTTTATCCAGAGGATAAACATAACTCATTGTTTAATTACTTTACCTGATTTAGGATGCAGAGCATCACACTGGGCATTGTACATGTGTACAAATTCTTGGTGCCTTTTAATGAGCTGTTGTTTATTTCCTCGAACAGATAAGCCATGCTGTTTTAGCTTTTTCTTTAAATCTCTATCTGAGAGCAAGTTATATACAGTTTTGGGCAGCGGCTTCCTCTTGTGAACAGAGCTGAAAAGGGAAAAAAAGAGATCACTGAGGTTTACTGTGAATTATCCAATGTTTTTCATGTAAAACAGTAATTTACCTTCCGACTCAGTACCAAGGCGACTGGGAAAATAGCAGAACCATTAAGACAAAAACAGGAAAGAGAAGAAGGATCAAATTTACAAATAAAGTTGACAGTATTTTTCTGACAGTGATGCATCTGAAGTGGCAGTGGGACATTCAGATAGAGGGGTCTAGGTGGCAGCCAAAACTTGGAGAAAGTTAGGTCTCAGAGAGAGGCCTGGCCTAAAGATGCAGACCTGGGACTCACACAGAAGGCTTGTGGACTAAATGCTATGAGAAATTAGGGTCATACTTATGTGAACTTATTTACTTCTTCACCTCTTTAAAGCATGCTTTTCCTAAACTTTGCCCATGGTTTCCACACAAATCTCTATAAAACCAGCTATCTCAGGTGATTAGAGTGCAAATGCTATCACGGGTCAGGCTATGGATTTAAGAATATCATCATATACAGCTTCTTTAGAAAAATTTCTGATGCATAGCCAAAACTGCCCGCTTAGGCCTAAGGCAATCATTTTGCAAAAGCACTAGATGAAATAAAAGAAGACTTGTTGGGATGGTTAGCTTTACCCAACTCATTACACCAATGGAAAAAGAATTCAGAGAGTTGATGGGTAGATAGTATTCTTGTGGGATCATCTTCAAAAGAACACAACTGAAAACAACAGCAAGAAACACAGCACTGTTTTTTTTTTTCTCCAACTTCAATTAATTATATTAACAAATATATAAGGCATTAAGCAGTGTACTGGCAAAATCCCCACCTGGCTCTTCACTGTATTTACATAACGAATACAATGATAAGCACTAAGCTACAATTTTAAATATGACAAAGCTCTATCAAATGACTTTCTTATACTCCCTCCAAAACACCAATTAATAAACATTATTTCTTTAGATAGAATATGTAGAAGTCAAGCTACCTAAGGGTATCAATGACTTGAGACAATTATTTAAACAGGAAACTCATAGTGAATTTTAATCTATTTAATCTGATTAGAACCTGGTTCTCTAAGTACATCACCTGGCTCAACACTATGGCAATTAGGTGCTTAATAAACATGTATTCATGGCAGTCACTACAACTGCAATCGTTTTTAAATGAAATATCAAAACTTCAGGTAAAAATTAATAGGAACTTGAAAGTAATAGGTTTATCCAGAAAAACAAGATTCTACAAAAGACCTGCATGTAACCAGCTGGCACAAGGCGACGCTGCTCAAGCTTGAGTGCCTCTCAGAACCACCCGGAGGGCTTATATCTAAAATGCAGTTCTCAGTCGCATGGCCACACCACCCACCGGTTCTGACTCAGCTCTTGAAGTGGAAACCGAAAATCTCTATTAACAAGGTTCCACGTGGAAATCTAATGCAAATGGACCAGAGACCACACTGAGAGAGTACAGTCGAATACAGAACGAAAACAACCAAACATTTCTCTATTACCCAACAGTACCATTCCCTGGCTAGGTTATTTCTTTTATGCTCTATCAATATGGTCTAAAAGCCAGAAGTAACTATATAACTGCAGAAAGACCTGTAAACCCTCAACAGATTACATTTTTCTGAATATTGCTCTTCTTATAATGATAGACAGCCTATTGGACTCTACAACACTGATAAGATTATGGCTAAATAAAATCACAGAAGGTAGCAAGAGCTGAAAAACCTTTTGTAGGAGTTTATACAAGAACACTGTGAGGGACAATTCAGTAAGTCTGTACCTAAAACATTTATTTTATTTTATTAAGGATAGATAATAAAACTTATGACTGTGAAACTCTAATGGAAAACTCTACTGTTCACTGGCATTTACAATGAAAAGCACCAGCAGAAATCAACAATTTCTGTCATGAATTTTAAAATACGAAGGCTGATAAATGTTTCCCAAAACATGAAAATGCTACTTACTTTTCTTCTATGATTTGGTGAAACAGTAATGCATTTAAGGGTCCTCAGAATCTGAGGACATCAAAAGGAAGAGTATTCTTTGAATCAACTCTGATACGAATCTACATAGAATGGGCTAAGGGCTGTCACCCATACTAAAGAAGTGGCCTGTTGGGGTGTTGTGGAGAAACTGTTTTAAATGTCAGAGATTCTTTTATGTGACCAGACCCCAGGACCAGGATGTAACTAAAGAGAAAGGTGGTTCAATGTCTCCCTAAGTGTATCTTCACAAACACCAGCTTTGCAAGATGAGTTATAATGACAAAAAGGTTTTAAGGTCAAATAAATTTACGAATTACTGGATTAAACAAAATCCAATAATTATGTTTGACGAAGGAATTCTCAGAGCCTTCAATACACTAACTTACACAGTGACTCTTTCCCTAAGAGAGAGAGAAAGAGGGAGTGAATGCAGTGCTTCTAAATTGCGCTACAGAGTAATTGGCAGGATTACAGTATTCCACGGAGCCTGTTTGGAACCACTACTGGAATTTGAACTTAATTACACACGGAGGAGTACATCTTTGGATAAACTGACAGAGCTAAGTGTGTTAGAAGAAATACAATGGATGCATCTAGAGAAAGAACAGTCCAAGCAAGATTATCAGTGCTGATTCCTTACTCTTCAAGGAGAAAATGCCCAGCTTCTATACTCCCAACTCACTCTTCAGGAAAAAACATTTCTAAAGAGAAAGGTAGGTCATTAGATCCTCACGGCTTATGAGAAATAATCCTCGTGATGATCCAGCTTTATTCCAAATCTCGACTAACTAGGCAACCTAAAAATCTAAACTTTATTCTCGTCAACAAACGTACCCACTAGGAGTGAGTACTGGGCACGCAGGACCGCACAGGCATCTGTCGCAGAGACCTGTGGAGGGATCCTGGGGCCTGAAGGCCACTGTGGATACGAGGCAGGGACGCAGAGGGAGGTCAGGGAGAGGAGCACAGTCCCCAAGCCCTCCACCTCCATTTTAATGGAACAGGGCCAATTTTCTCTGTTTTATATGTTATGATTCACTGTGCATTTTCACTTGAGAAAAAGGTTGTGCTCAGGGAAAGAAGTTAACTATCAAGCTAAAAACACGACAGTAAGAACTGTCAATTGGTGCCCCCCACTGTAAATTAATAAAGTATCACTGTGCTTTATGTGTTAGCTTTTGTACATTATAACACCCAGAGTTTGTCCCTAGGAACCTGCATTCACTCCAGACTTACTCATAAAATCACGTGACACCATTTTAGCTTTACTCACAAAAAAAACAATAAAATAGTCCAGTCTTATCAGCATGGTTTTTGGCACTCTTCCAAGTTCTTCCAAACAGACCAAACGTAAGAGCCAATCATTCTGTTCATTCCCACCTCCTGGATACGATTAATTTCTTCAATTTCCTCCCTCTCCTTTCCAGATCTCGGAATTATCACCTATTCTCTCCCTCTTCCATCCTGTTTCAGAAGAAGGGTTCCTTCTGCATGTCAAGGATAACTTCATTACTGGACTTTTGATCTCCTGTTCTTTATATCATCTGCTCTCTCCCTGGAGATAGCAGAAGGAAGGAGGCTAAAGGCTTATATAATTGCTATTTTAAAAAACAAACTCTTCCCTGATCTTGCTCCTTAATCCTTCCCCAAACTAACATCTCATCTCTCCTCTTCCCTTCATCACCAGACTCATCTAATTTGCGGCTTCTGCTTCCTTATTATCTTCATTATCACTGATTCTTTAACACCCTGCAGGTTAACTTTGACTACAATTTGATTCCTAACTTACAACTTACATGTGTAACAACAGTGGCCTAGTTTAATAAACTATTGTGATTTTGATATATGAGGGGAGGCAGAATAGTGTGAGTTTAGGTGCAGATACTGGGTTGACAACTTAGTTATCTCACCTGGGTAGCTGGCAGGGACACACACACACACACACACACACACACACACACACACACACACTCTCTACATTTCAAACACACCCTTTTGAATCTGCCCCACAGACAAACTATACAACTGCAAGCTTCTACATATGCAATAACAGAGAAAATCACTGCCTTCAAAATGCAAGCCTACTGGTTGCATCCTTCCAGAACAAAAGGGTGTTAAGAGCAGAGAATTTGACTTTCATTCACCAGTGATTCACCAATGCTTTGTAGAATGCCTGGCACACAGTTATGTGCTTAATAAGTATTTGTTGAATGAATAAATGATTCCATATTTTCTAAAAAAACAAAAAAGACAAAAAAAATACCCTTTTATACCTTTTTTCTTTTTAATTTTTACTGGAGTACAGTTGATTTACAATGTTGTGTTACTTTCTTTTGTACCTTTTACTGTCATGTGTATATAGTATGTCATATGTATATAGTAATTAACTATTCAGAATTTTTGTAAAAGCTAGATTTTACAAATTTAAACTTCTGAACTTCCTAAGAACCAAAAAAAGATTTGATGTGTTCTATATTCAGAGTCTAACCTTGCTTTCTTGGGCCAAGGGCTTTATGGTAGTTCTAAAATCCTAAGAGAAGAAAACAAGTTTAAAAAGAACTGAATTCTAAATCACTAGTTTCTTGTTAAGTCAAATTTTATTAGCATATAATAAAGTTAATTATATTTGGCAAGGTGGGAGTTGAGGAAAGAACAAGGAGAGAGAATGGACAGTTGGCTCATATTTTATAAATCATAGGAGGCAAAAAGCTAAAGTAGCTCAACGGTTATGCTTAACTTTCTTACCTTCTGAGGCTTTCTATCTTCTCTTCACGTGATAAACAGCTGTCTAAGTGTTTATTAATGTGATTTTCTGGAATATGAACACCACAAACAGGACAATCCACTGTATTTTTCAAAAAGAGAAAGAGATTTTATTATTTGTGGAAAGAGCAAAAATTAATATAACCCAGCATCTTTCAGCAACTAAGATAAAAAAGAGAATCCAACCTTAACATGCACTTAGAAAAGCAAAAGAGAAAAAGGACACCTTAGGGCAGCAGGAGTAGAATAGACTGCTTACTGGGTAAGGGCTACATTGTGGAAAGTCACATAATTAGAATCCTGGGCCTAGAAGAAGAGACTGCGAAGATGTTTGGAAATCTGTTTTTTAGAAAATGCTTTAGTTAAATCTTTTCTACCAGGCGTGACGAAGCTATAAAACTGACATTAAGTTTTCCCATCTTAGGACCCATTCATCTTTAGCACCGAAGCAATCTTAACCACCTGAGTAAGATATACCTGCCACAGGAGGAAGGTGAGGGGAGGGTATGTACAGCTAGGGGCATGTGGGATCTTAGTTCCCTGACCAGGGATTGAACCCAGACCCTCGGCAGTGACAGCACAGAGTCCTAACCACTGGACCGCCAGGGAAGTCCCAGCATTTTTTTTTTTAACTGAAGTAGAGTTGATTCGCAATGTTGTATTAGTTTCTTGTGTACAACAAAGTGATTCACTTATACATATATATAGATACATATATCTATTATTTTTCATATTCTTCATTATGGTTTATTAAAGGATACTGAATATAGTTCCCCGTGCTATATAGTAGGACCTTGTCGTTTATCTATTTTATATATAGCAGTTTGTATCTGCTAATCCCACACTCCTAATTTATCCCCCTCCCACTCCCTTTCCCCTTTGGTAAACATAAGTTTATTTTCTAAGTCTGTGAGTCCGTTTCTGTTTCATAGATATGTTCATTTGTGTCGTACTTTAGATTTCACATATAAGTGACATCATATGGTATTTGTCTTTCTCTTTCTGACTTGCTTTGCTTAGTAATGATAATCTCTAGGTCTATGCATGTTGCTGCAAATGGCATTATTTCATTCTTTTTTATTGCTGAGTAATATTCCACTGTAATATATGCACCACATCTTCTTTATCCATTCATCTGTCAATGAACATTTAGGCTGTTTCAATGTCTTGGCTATTGTAAATAGTGCTGCTATGAACATAGAGGTGCGTGTATCTTTTCGAATTATAGTTTTGTCTGGATATATGCCCAGGAGTGGGATTGCTGGATCATATGGTAACCCTATTTTTAGTCATTAAAGGAATCTCCATACTGTTTTCCTCAGTGGCTGCACCAATTTACACTTCTACCAACAACGTAGCAGTGTTCCCTCTTCTCCACACCCTCTCCAGCATTTGTTATTTGTAGACATTTTGATGGCCATCTGACCAGTGTGAGGTGGTACCTCATTGTAGTTTTGATTTGCATTTCACTACTAATTAGCAATGTTGAGCATCTTTTCATGTGCCTGTTGGCCATCTGTATGTCTTCTTTGGAGAAATGTCTGTTTAGGTCTTCTGTCCATTTTTTGATTGGGTTTTGTTTTTTCATTATTGAGCTGCATGAGCTGTTTGTATACTTTGAAATTAAGTCCTGGTCAGTCACATCAGTTGCAAAAATTTTCTCCCATTCCATAGGTTGTCTTTTTGCTTTGTTTATGGTTTCCTTTGCTGTACAAAAGCTTTTAGGTTTGATTAGGCCCCATTTGTTTATTTTTGCTTTTATTTTATTTTGGGCCGCACCAGGCAGCTTGTGGGATCTTAGCTCCCCAACCAGGGATTGAACCCAGGCCCTCAGTAGTGGAAGCTCTGTGTCCCAACAATTGGACTGCCAGGAAATTCCCCTATTTTTGCTTTTATTTCTATTGCCTTGGGAGACTAACCTAAGAAAACACTGGTATGATTTATGTCAGAGAATGTTTTGCCTATGTTCTCTTCTAAAAGTTTCATGGTGTCATGTCTTATAATTAAATCTTTAAGCCATTTTGAATTTATTTTTGTGTATGGTGTGAGGGTGTGTTCTAACTTCATTGATTTACATGCAGCTGTCTAGCTTTCCCAATACCACTTGCTGAAGACACTGTCTTTTCTCCATTTTATATTCCTGTTTCCTTTGTTGACGATTAATTGAGACTGTCAGCATTTTTAAGCAATAAACCATTTTTTAATCAAGGTGTGTATACTGTTTTTGTAGACATAATGCTACGGCACACTTAACAGACTACAGTATAGTGTAAATATAACTTTTATATGCACTGGGAAACAAAAAAATTCATGACTCACTTTATTGTGATATTTGCTTTACTGCAGTGGTTTGGAACCAAACCCGCAATTTCTTTGAGGTATGCCTATACAAGTGTAGTGTTAAAAAGTGGAAACAATCATTCTGAAACTGTTTGATGGAGTTAAGGGACCTGTGGAGGTATCTCAGGGCCCAGAGGCCACCGTGGCAGACAGCCAGGGATGCAGGGGGCGCTCACGTGGAGGAGCACAATCCCCAGACCCTCCATATCCACTTTAACGGAGCAAGGCCGATTTTATCCACTTTGTATGTTATGGTTCACTGCAAGATTTCGCTTGGAAAAAAGGTTCTGCTACAGGGAAAATGTTATCAACTTAAAAACATATAATAAGAACTGGCAATTAATAAAAAAAATTGAAAAAGATAAGATATCCTAGGAAATGTAAGTAAAAAATTCACATAGCCATATGAAATTTAAACACTTGAGTACTAATAAACTAATTTCAACCTAAGTTTAGTAACCACTAACAGCCCTGCACTGTGTGTGGTATGGGCGTACCAAAAATATCTAAGACAGAGTTTCTACCTAAAAGGTGTTCTGAACTTCACTGGCAAGAAGACATGGAAACAAGAGGATAAACAAGCTGACCTAGTCATCAGAAAGTTAAGCAAACTATACACAAGACAGTCCAGAAAACAAGTGCTGTAACACTTCAGTAATGTGAGAAACCAATACTATGTAACATAACCGAAGAATGGTTAGACCTGGATAGAGTCTGGAAAGGTGGAACAGGATTGGCAGACATCTTTAGCAAAGGGGCAGGTAGTAAAGATTTTAGGCTTTGGGGGCCAGATGGTCTCTGTCACAGCCAATAAACCATGGCACGTAGCATAAAAGCAGCCACAGACAACAGGTAAACAAATGGACATGGCTGTGTTCCAGTGAAGCCTGGTTTACAAAAACGGGTGACAAGCCAAATCTGGCCTGCAGGTTGTACTTTTCCAATCCCCGAGTGTTTTCAAGGAATAGTGGGGAGATCAGCTTGGCTATGGCAGAAGGATTTTGAGAGGGAGAGGTGAGAAATAAGGTCAGACAGCTACGGGAGTGGTCAAACTGTCTAAGGCTATAAATGCGACTCAGAACAGCCTGGAAGTGTTCAAGTGCTGATATCTTAAGATAAAATGAGCTCTTTAAGGTTAAACTGGAACTGATATAAAGGATGAGGGGGGAATGAAAAGCTGAAAAACAGAAAGGTACACCATACGTGAAGTACGAACTAATTAAAACGGCTTCACTTTTCCAGCCATCAGTCTGAATTCCTATTCTATGAGGCAGAAAGAGAACACATCTGGAAGCACTGCCTACATCCATTTCCGAGGCTGTTACAAGACGAAAGCGGGTTTGCCCTTTCCCATTCCTTCCCCCTCAAAAATGCTGCTTATATATTATGTCATGTGGGATGAGAAGATTTCTCTTAAGTAAGAAAACAAACATGTGAAAATAATTTCCTACCTTTAGTAACTTGTTTCAAGGCCGATGTAGAGGGTGTCTCAGGAACACCAGCCTCTGAGAAACCTGGAGCTGATTTTTCTACGGAAGGTGTCCCTCTGGTCTTTGCAGAAGAACTCAGCTCTTTCTGAGGGCTGAATTCGCTTTCATTCTCTTTTATCAACAACTCTGACACAGAACCACCAGCTTCTCTAATCAAGAAATTCTCCATTAGCCTGCTTCCTTGCTTTAATGAATGCCTGAAGGCTACAGAAGTATGCAGTTTGGCAGCAAGGTTCTTTGAAGAGGAGGAAGAAGAGATGGGTGGTGACTCTAAGGCAAACTGCAACAGATGATTCCTTGAAGCACAGAAAACATAACAGTTAATTAAGACATCAACTTCTGTATACATAATAACCTAACTGACATAAGCTGTGTTCTCAACCCTTGTTTCTACGAAATATAGAACTTACTCTATACTGACAACAAAACCAGTGTTTCTTCTAGACTAAAATACACAGCAATAAGTCTGATTTTAAAAGCAGTTCATCTGTCTATAAAAGATAATGGGAGGACTTCAGATTCTGGTCACAAAGAATAGCTCATATGAGACTTACTCTCCAACCATAAATAATTTTAAATCTAAACAGAACACATAAAACCGTCTGTAAGCATGGACTATAGTCAACATGGGTGGAAGGAACAGAGATTAGAGCTCTGGGCAAAGATCACTAGGACTGGAGGGACAGGGTGCTGGGCAGGGAGTAGCCACAGAACACCCAGAAGTCTGCTGAGAAATGCTCATCAATTCCTGATCGTCTCCAGGGCTGGAGAAGCATAAGACAAAGCCACAGGAGGCCTGGCAGGAAGCAGATGCCGGGAAGCTGAGATTCTAAAGGTCAATGCTGGAAAGTTGTTAGAGTTTGAGCCCAGCCAAAGCTGAGAGATTTTGGTAAAGACCCTAGACGTTCAACTGAAACCCCACAAAGGCCACGTAAGGACCACACTCTAGAAATAGAAACAAAAGTGAAATAGACCAAATCTAACAAAAAACTAATCCAAACCTTGACAGAATGAAAGTGAAGAGCTAGCTAGTAATTTAACTGCATGTCAGAACAAAATTCAACATTTCTCAAAGGAAGGTAATTCACAGCCTCTATAACATTACATCCACAATGTTCAACAAACATTTAAAAATTACTAGACATGCAGAGAAATTAGCCACTAATCAAGAGATAAAATAGTCATTAGAAGCAGACCCAGAGGTGATCCGAGTGGCATTAGAAGAACTTCAAAAGAACCATGATGAATATGTTAAAGAAAAAAGAAGAAAACAGTAGACAAATGAATTTTAAAAATTGTATGCTGTAAGAGGGAATTAAAATCCATCCCAAAAAAGGATAAAACAAAGAAAATGAAACCTAGGCACATCATAATCAAACTGCTGAAAAATAAAAGAATAAAGAGAAAATCTTGTAAACAACCAGAGAAAAATAAGACACACTACCTCTAAGGCACAGTTCCCCAACCTTGGCACTATTGACACTGTGAGTCAAATAATTTTTTGTTTTAAGAGACTGTTCTATGCCTTGTAGGAATGTCAATAGCATAACACCCCTGCCCCAGGTTGGGACAACCAAAACATAAACAGATATCACCAAATGTCCCCTGGGGGAAGAGGTAAAGAGAAAGCAAAATCACTCTCAGTTAAGAATCATGGCTCTAAGGAAATAACAGTAAGAAATATCATTGACTTGTCAACAAAATCTATGGAAGCAAGAAGATAATAGAATGATATCTTAAAAGTACAGGAGAGGGCTTCCCTGGTGGCGCAGTGGTTGGGAATCTGCCTGCCAATGCAGGGGACACGGGTTCGAGCCCTGGTCTGGGAGGATCCCACATGCCGCAGAGCAACTGGGCCCGTGAGCCACAATTGCTGAGCCTGTGCGCCTGGAGCCTGTGCTCTGCAACGAGAGAGGCCACGACAATGAGAGGCCCGCGCACCGCGATGAAGAGTGGCCCCCACTTGCCACAACTAGAGAAAGCCCTCGCACAGAAACGAGGGCCCAACACAGCCATAAATAAATAAATAAATAAATAAAATTAAAAAAGAAAAAAAAAGTACAGGAGAGCTTCCCTGGTGGCACAGTGGTTAAGAATCCGCCTGCCAATGCAGGGGACACAGGTTCGAGCCCTGGTCCAGGAAGATCCCACATGCCGCGGAGCAACTAAGCCCGTGCGCCACAACTACTGAGCCTGCGCTCTAGAGCCCACAAGCCACAACTACTGAAGCCTGTGCACCTAGAGCCTGTGCTCTGCAGCAAGAGAAGCCACCGCAATGAGAAGCCCGCACACCACAACAAAGAGTAGCCCCCACTCGCCACAACTAGAGAAAGCCCACGTGCAGCAACGAAGACCCAACACAGCCAAAAATAAATAAATAAATAAATTTTTAAATTTATAAAAAAAAAGTACAGGAAAAAAAAAACCACAGATGAATTCTATTCCCACTGAAAATATTCTTCCAAAATGAAAGCAAAATACATTCTCAAGCAAACAAAAGCTAAGAGAATTCCTCACCAACAGACAAGAATTACTACAAGAACTGTTCTTCAGCTTAAGGAAAATGATTGTAGATGGAAGCACAAAAAAATGTCAGCAAGGCTCGAGAAAAGGTGAATATGTGGTTAAGTTCAAGAGTACTGACTTTTAAAAAGCACTAGCAATGGCTTGTGGAATTTATAACATACATGGAAGTAAAATAACATAGCAAAAAAGAGGCATTAAAATAATGCAAAAGTATTATAAAATTCTTGCATTGTTCAGGACATGATAAAGGTACTAATTTATGGTTAGTACTATAATACGTTAAGGATGTATTTTGTAATTTGTTCAGTTAAGACTAAAAAGAGCAACACTAAGAAGTATAATGCAAAAACTTGAGATAAAATAATAAAAATAGCCAAAATAAGGACAGGAAAGGAATAATTTTTTTAAAAAAGAACAAATGGGACTTCCCTGGTGGTGCAGTGGTTAGGAATCTGCCTGCCAATGCAGGGGCCATGGGTTCGAGCCCTGGTCTGGGAAGATCCCACATGCCACGTAGCAACTAAGCCCGTGTGCCACAACTACTGAGCCTGCACTCTAGAGCCCGCAAGCCACAACTACTGAGACTACATGCCACAACTACTGAAGCCCGTGCACCTAGAGCCCGTGCTCTGCAACAAGAGAAGTCACTGCAGTGAGAAGCACTCACACCTCAATGAAGAGCAGCCCCCGCTCACTGCAACTAGAGAAAGTCCATGTGCAGCAATGAAGACCCAAGGCAGCCAAAAATAAATTAATTAATTAATTTGAAATAAAAAAGAACAAATGGACAAAGAGAAAACAGAGAGCAAGGTGGTAAACTGTAATCAATTAAATGTAATCGATACAGACTCCAGTTAAAACACAAAGCTTATCAGACTGGATTAAAAAATAAGATGCAACTATATACTGTTTAGAAGAAAACACTTTAAATATAAAGACCCAGGAAGATTGGGGAAAAAAAGGATGGGAAAAGATGTACCATGCAAACACTAACCAAAAGAAAACTGATGTGGCAATATAGTGAGTCTTTTTAATAAATGGGGCTGGAGCAAATGAATATCTGCTGAGAAAAAAATGAATCCTGACGCTTACCTCCATCATACCTAAAAATTAACTTGAATAGGTTCATAGGCCTACCTATAAAAGCTAAAACCACAATTCTAAGAAAACATATGAAAAAATCTTTATGACCTGAGGTAGGCAAAGATTTCTTAGGCAGGATTAAAAAAAAGTTATAATCATTTTATAAAAAAGAGAAAGAGACAAAGAAAGAGAGAGAGAAAGAAAGAAAAGAGACAATAGACTGGACTTCAAAATTAAAATGTCTGTTCATCAAATGACACCCTTAGAAAATGAAAAGGTAAGCTACAGACAGGAAGGAAAATATATTTGACCAAAATACATAAAGAACCACTAATCAATAAGAAAAAGACAAACAATGCAATTTTTAAAAATTGGGTAAGAAACCAGGACACTTCACCAAAGATAAAGAGTCAATAAACACATGAAAAGGTACACTAGTCATCAGGAAATGTAAATTAAACCACCATGAGTTACCATTTCACACCCAATAGAATGCTTACAACTAAAAGGACTAACAGTACCAAATATTAACCAGGATGTGGAGCAACTGAAATTCACTGTGGTCCAATCCAACTGGAAAACCGTTTGCCAATTCCTCATAAATTTCAATATACATCTGCCCTATAAGCCTGCAATTCCATTCCTGGATATATACCCGAAGAATGAAAATAGATGCCTACACAAAGACTGCACACAAATGTTCAAAGGAGCTTTTACAATACTAGCCATAAATTGGAAACAATTCAAATTCATCAACAGATGTATAGATAAGCATATTGTGCATATTCATACAATGGATACTATTCAGCAGTAAAAAAGAAAATACCGACACAAGCAATAATGTAGGCAAATAACAGAAATAGTATGTGAAGCAAAAGAAAAGAATAAACGTATACTATATGATTCCACTTACATGAAGTTTAAGAACAATCTATGATGACAGAAACCCAAATGGTCTATGGGGGTGGGACTGACTAGAAGCAGAATAAAGAAGCCATGGTATGGAAATGTTCCATATCTTGACTATGATGGTAATGACACAGATGTATGATTATCAAAATTCAATGACCAAAATTCAAACTTACTGTATGTATTTCATTATATGTAAATTTTACCACAGTTTTAAAAAATCAAGAAATAGTAAAAATAAAAAGAGTAACAATAATTTTTAAAAATCTCACTGATACACTAATGAGAAAGGCTACAACTAGAAAGACCAGGAATAGCAACTGTTGGTGAGGCTAAGGAGCAACTGGAACTCTCATACTTCACAGTAGAAACGTGATTGTTTTAACCATTTGAAAACTAGCTTTAAAGATACCAGCAAATAAATGAATGCCTACTCTCTGACCTAGTAACTACACTTCTACATATATGCCAAAAGAAATACATGCCAAAAGATACGTACCAGAATGTTTACAGCAGTAGTATTCATAACAGACAAAATCCAGAAACAGCCCAAATGTCTATCAATATGGAAACAGGGAAAAAATAATCCATATACTATCATTTGAAATCAAAAGATTCAGGAAAAGACCAAACGCTTACCACAACGACATATTTTTTTATTGAATTTCCCTTTCTCTGTTGGCCTGAAGTCGATAAAACTACTCTATTAACACTCATACCACCTCGGGGTTAGTTACTTCACTGGGCAGGAAATAATACAAAAAGAAAAAAGCAGTAAATATCTTATTCTGCTTTACAGTTTTACAGAAATCCACAAAAACTCTATTTACAACAAGATATCCTGCTTTATATCATATTTAATTGCCAGTCATAATCTGAATGCTTTGATCCTTTTAAATATGTCCTTAGACTAACGGGCATACTACTATTTTCAAAATTACTATTAAATATTTTTAAATGAATAATCAGGGTTGAGGGAGGGTGAGTAGATGTGTAGAAGATCAAGAACGTCCATAAGCTGATAAATGTTTAAGGAAGGTGATGTGTACCCGAGGGTTATTATACCATGTTCTCTATTTTTTATATATATTTGAACTTTTCCACAATAAAAAGCTTGAAAGTGAATAAATAAAAGCTACAGTGGGAGAAAGGTTAAAAAAAAAATTCAGGATTTTCATCTTTGCGAGGAAAGAGAAATAAAGTAAAAGTAGAGAACCATAATCATTAAGGCTCTTTTTCTTCTAGGATGTGGATTTGGTACAAAGAGGGTTCTAAGAAAAGCTTTCATCTCATTATGACAAAGTAAAAGACATACTCTCCAACTAATGGATAAAACTATCACTGATAAATCACTTCCACGCTGCTAGACAAGTATACCTTTTCAGCTAAGTGTCTACCCTAGAGATAACTCCTTTTTGTTTTTATTCACAATTCAGATGAATTTTAGTCTTCCAATTTGATCTCTTACTTCAACACATGCCAATAAAGAATGTGGCAGACAGTTGCACCACTACAATAATAAAATTATGCCCCATGCTAAAATTAAAATTCATTAACTTCTTCAGGTGCCTGCTAATCTCAGCAGTGGAAATATAATAGAGAACAAAATAGTTTCTGTCCTCATGAAGTTTACACTATAGTAAGGGAAGAGAGAATAGACACCCACAACATATGTGAAAATTACTATGAAAAAAAAGGAAGCCGATGAAGCCGTGAATTAGGACAGGATGAGCTTGATACTCTTTACAGGATGGTCACAGAAGACTTCACTGAGAAGATGCCTATGAAAAACACAGCCCAAGAAAGTAGAGGATTAAACTGTGTGGACATCTAGGGAAACACTTTCACTTAGAAATAACAGTAAGCACAGAGTCTCTAAGGTCAGAGTGTGACTAACATGTTTGAGAAACAGGGAGAAGGCCAGTGTGACTGGAGCTAATTGACCTGGGGGAGAGAAGTAGGCAAGGAAGTCAGGGAGCCTACTCTGCAGGGCCCAGAGGACTGCCATCGAGACGACTTGGGGTTCTGCTCCAAATGAGATAGGAAACCACATCTGAACAACATGCAGTATGACCTACTTTTTATTTTCAAGGATCGGTTTGGTTGCTGCCCTCAGAAGGACTGTAAGAGGACAAAAGCAGAGTTAAGAAGACCACTAAGAAGTAGTCACCATATCTGGGCTGACGCTGGCTTGAACAGGATAGCATTGGCATGGTGAGGGAAACTTGTCAGATTCTGGAAGGATAGCAAAGATAGAACCAATGGGATTTACTGATGGAATGACAGACTAAGTGTGAAAGAGAGGGGTCAAGGATGACCCCAAGGTTTTTTGGCCTTGAGGGAGAGAGGCGGGAGCTGCCATTTACCGAGATGAGGGAGACTGTGGGAGCAGCAGATTGGGAGTGGGGCCTGGGGGGCAGCAGAGGGAATCAGTTTAGTTCTGGTTTTAAGAGGTCCAAGCAGAGGTGTGAGATAAGCAGTTGGATATGTGCCGCTGATGTCCTGGAGAGAGATCTAGCTGATATATAAATCTGGAAGCCATGAATGTACAGCTGGTATTTAAAACCATGAGACTGTTTATGGCAATTCACATACCTTAAAAATGAGCTGTGTGAAAATATTAATTCCAAAATTGATACTTAAATTGAATTGCTAATCTTTCCTTCACTTTCCATCACTCCTATATATTAAAGTGAGTTGGCATTATAACGCCTAACAGCATTCCTCACAGACATTCAAACTGGATGAATTATGGACTTTCAGAATAACTGTGACAATAAAATACAAGAAAATCTTGCCCATTTGTTAACTATACAATAACTTTACCTCATCAGAATGTGGCTAAGAATCAAAAGTGAAAACAGGCCTCTGGGTAGACATGGGCAGTCATAAAATCCATGCAATCAAGTCCATGGACTTTGGCAACTAGTAACTGCCCCTGCAAATATTTGTTCTAATCCGGAACATGCAAACGGCAGTCTAGGACCATTTGGTCAAACAGGCAGAGGCCCACCAAAGCACAAGGTCTCATTAGCTCCTTAGGGCACGCACATATGGATAATAGGGCAACACAATATAAATAGATGAAATATATAGATAGTAATGATAGGAACCTTTTGTTAGGTTCCTTTGCTCCAGATACAGTACTATACTATATATCTTTTAATATGTCTTTTCATTTCTAATCCCTACAGCAATTCCTCAAAGTGTCAACAATATTATTCCCATTTTTCAGATGTGGAATAGAAGCCGAAAAGGATTAATATCTTGATCACACTCATATCAAAACTAGTAGGGTCAAGACTGGAACCTAATTCTGCCTGAACCCAAACCCAGTATGCTTTAAACTATACCATAAGGAAAGGTGAAATTATATTCTACATACTCTTGTGAGACGCTAAGGGAATTATCCATTATCATCTGTTTAAATTTTTATTTATTTATTTATTTATTTATTTATTTATTTATTTATTTATTTATTTATTTATTGGCTGCATTGGGTCTTCGTTGCTGCACGCGGGCTTTCTCTAGTTGCGGTGAGAGGGGGCTACTCTTCGTTGTGGTGCGCAGGCTTCTCATTTCAGTGGCTCCTCCTGTTGCGGAATACAGGCTCCAGGTGCGCAGGCTTCAGTAGTTGTGGCACATGGGCTCGGTAGTTGTGGCTTGCGGGCTCTAGAGCACAGGCTCAGTAGTTGTGGTGCACGGGCTTAGTTGCTCCGCGGCATGTGGGATCTTCCTGGACCAGGGCTCGAACCTGTGTCCCCTGCACTGGCAGGCAGATTCTTAACCACTGTGCCACCAGGGATGTCCCCATTTAAATTTTTAAACTTGGAATAAGTACCTGTAGAAAAATTCATACTTTGATGGTGGATAAACCAAAGCAATAAATAATGCTCTATACTCTCAATTTGTAAAAACATATAATATACATGTAGACTGGCCGCTATGCAAAAATACAAAAATAACATTTTCTTGCTTAGGTCAAGAATGATGTTCCAGGGACTTCCTTGGTGGCGCAGTGGTTAAGAATCCGCCTGCCAATGCAGGGACATGGGTTCGAGCCCTGGTCCGGGAAGATCCCACATGCCACGGAGCAACTAAGCCCGTGAGCCATAACTACCGAGGCTGTGCTCTAGAGCCCGCACCGCACGCCTAGAGCCCATGCTCTGCAACAAGAGATGCCACCACAGTAAGAAGCCCGCGCACCGTAACGAAGAGTAGCCCCTGCTCACCACAAGTAGAGAAAGCCCGCGCACAGCAACGAAGACCCAACGCAGCCAAAAATAAATAAATAAATTCATTAAAAAAAAAAAAAAAGAATGATGTTCCACTTGGACAACAATATTCTAAATAAATTTTGTTCTATACAACAGTTTCTTAAGAACATTATTTTAAATAAAAATGAGTCAAGGGAAAAAAAAAACGAAAAACACTTGTTTCCTGAAAATAAAAGGCAAAAGTTAGATGAAAATTTAAGATCCACATGTCAGCCTTGTGCCTGAAAACCTCTGGAATTACTTCCAATACTCTTTTGTTATTCAGTTTAGAATATTAAATTTTTAAAAATCATAATATCATAAAATGGCAATGACAGATGGGAAGCACAGGAAGAAATAAAATCAATAAACAACATAAATAACTTACATTTCACTCATAAAATTAAACTTCCTCCCTCACTGATCTTAAACCAAATTTCCAACAAGTAATGAAACCGATTACGTTGAATTTCATCCCTACTAATTTTGCAAATGAAGTACCACAGCACTTTAGATATGACAAATGTCCAAGAAATGTTCCCCATAAAGCAATTCCAAGAAGGCAAACAGGGGGAGAAACAAATGATAAAATCTGTCCCAAATCTACAAAGAATGCTTCCTACCCCGCCAAACCCACTACAAAGAATATTTAAATAGCCTATTTCTTTGGGGAGGGAGGAGAGAAGGAGAGAGCGCAATCATTTCAAGGCCTCCCTTGAAGTTACCAAAGGGTCTATGAACCCAAAGATGCTGATCATTTATCTTCAACAAACAGATGCTGTTCTACCTAACACTCCCTTTTTCCTAGCAGGGAGGCTGTTTTACTTTCAATACCAGCTGAGGAAAAAATAAGCCATGAGATACAATTTTACGGCCTCAGAGAAAAGCAAACACCCGATCAATTCCTTTCTAAATACATGTCTGCATCTTTTCTTATCAACTTCAATATCTAACTGGTGAAGGACTTTAAAATAAGAAAAGCAATCACTTTAATTATGAGCACCAGAGAATCTCAGAGGGTCTTAATCTAGGAAAGTATACCACCTTCTTATGACTCTGCCTAGGGAAATAACCAGCCAGCTGAGTTCTAAAATGCCGTATTAGGTGAGTTCAGAGTACTAAATCTGATCATTTTTAGTATGCAAAACAATGAAAAAATGTGCAATTCTACTGGAAGAAATCTCTTTACATTTTTCGAAGGAATGTAATGAAACTCCAAGAATGTCCCAACAAGCTTGGAATTCATGTACTTAAGTATGTGAGCACCTAACTGTTAACTAAACACAATATGTTCCTAATAAAAACTCCTGCTTGGCTTGCATGATTAAAACTAAAAATAATTCAAGATATTGTCTGATAAAACATGCCTTTTTAAATCCCTCTGGGTGAGCACTGACTACCACCATCATACATTTGACAGTTAAGAAGTAAAGCTACACTGTATAAAGCACCAGCAATTACGCATTTCATGTTACACATCATTTTATACATGCTGAGCAAATCGGATTAAGAATTAAGGGATTAATATATGACACAGAAACCATTATACATATATGTGTGTACACATACACATGCATATGCTACCCAGCTCTGTCCACTGAGAGGGTTTAGAAGCAATGGCACCCCAGTAACAATGAGCACACCCAGCTCCAGATCCTGATTTCTAAATGCCATTCTCCAATAAAAGGAACCAGGGCTCCTTGGGAAAATGGTTGATTCTAATGCTGGGGCAGGGAAAATAAAAGATAAAGCTGAAGTATTTCTGAAATAATCGAAAGTAAGTGCCCAAATCTACATTTTAACTCTTGTTTTTCATAACAGGAGACTTTCTGTTAAGTAAAGGAAGAAAATCCTATTATGATTAGATTGTCCGTATGTGATTAATGACTGTTGTTGCATTCCTTCTTTTACCCCCAAATATGCAGCCCTGCATTCCCTAATCCCGAAAAGTGCACAGAGTAAAGGGGCAGACACATATAAAAGGCAAAAGCAGTTAGGGATTAGTCACAAAAGTAAATCATACCGTGCAAAATTCAAGCTTTTTACCAGTTCATCTAATACGCGGTTATTTTTCAGGTCCGGCTCTGTGACTGTCTAGAAAAGAAAAACAACAGATAGAAAAAGGTCAGAAACAATAATTAACTCATCATAATCTTGTTTTTGAAAACGTGTGTCTCATCTTCCTGAGATTCCCCATCCCACTAAGTCTTCCAGGAAAACCTCAAAATAAAGTTCATTCATCTCATACTAATATGGAATTTTAAAACAGTGAATCACTATCTGCTGACTGGAAGTCTGATTAAAAAGTCTCCAAAGCATCTGGTAAAAACATATGTACTCTGTACTAAGATAAAACCTAATATGAGCAAGAATCCTTCTTCAAAATGCCAGCACTCAGCTTTCCCAAAAATTTCTCCTGAAAAGCAGAACAGAGATGCTCTTTTAAAGTAATAACACGGGAGCCTTAGGTGCTCAAAGAGACTTTAAAAACAAGATTGGTGTTCAAGAACGCAAGAGGAAAACGATAAACCCAGTAGCTATCTAGCATAAGTGGCATACACTTTATCTCTGTGATGATACCATCTTGATGACAGCAGCATCCCTAGTTGGAAAGAGCTTAGACTTGGGAGCCAAACAAGTTCAGTGACATCCTGACACCATGTACCTACCAGAGGCACCAAACTAGAACCCGAACCCTTTAATTAGCCCCAGTGTCCTTTCTATCAGACCTTACTATCTCTTTTTCTTCTTTCTTTATTCCTACTTATGTTTACCTTCCCTTTTTACATACCTTTTCACCTCTTTCCACTACATAAAATGCTTCATAAACTTTAACAAATTTCTTGGTGTTTTCCCTGAAGGTCTGGTTTGGGAAAGAGGTAAGGGGCCAGTTAAGCTGAATCTCTGCCTTCTTCACAAATACTTAAACATCAATCTTTTGCAAATAAATGATCCTACCGTCAGATCTTCTACCCAAGCTGAGCAATTATAAAAAGTGAGGAGCCATAAAAACACAGTTCATAAGATGTAAAGTGTGCTATATCCTGATCTTAAAATCAGTTTTTTTCTTCCTAAAATACATTTAGGTTATCAGAAATCTTTATGAAAAGTTGAACAAAGCCCAGCTGTCCATATATGTATTTTATAAGTCCTTCCTGAAACGGTCTTTGATATAGTTTAATTCGATAATTATACATCTTCCCATGGGCTTTTGTGTATACATGAAGCAGAAATATCTGCACCAATCAGTTAGTTTAAAGAAAAAAAAGAAAAGAAAAACTCACCACACAGCAAGTTGGACACTGTGTTTTATAGGACAGAAATTTTCTTATACAAAGAGAACAGTCTGCAAAAACACAAATAGAATATTTCCATCATCTAAGGTATATCATTATAATCTCAAAATTCTAGTACCTCTACACATTTGCAAATACGATTAAATAGCATTTTTAGAGAAGGGAAACATATCAAATAATAATAATTATGAGTCCCTAGCATATCACAACTCTATAAGCAACATGTATCACTCTCTGTATCTTCCATCTGTAAAATGAAGAAAACATACATGTAAGACCTAGGATGAATTTGTATAAACATGTCAGATAACTCCACTGCCTAACATTCTAAAATATAAATTTTGAAATAAGATCTATACATGTGTTAAGAAACAATATATACCCAGATTATCAAATTAGGGATTTCTACATCTTAACTTCGTAAATGATATCCTTCATCCCACACTTTACAAATACTTTTGTGGCAGGCACTAAAGAAAGAGGGAAGATTCTTGACCTCAAGGAGTTAAAAAAGCGTGAGACAATTACAGTACAATTCAGTGTATTAAGGACAATGTATTAAGTCTTAACAATTTAAGTGGGAATTGGCATGAACTAATTCTTCACACCCAAGGCAGCATAAAATGATCTCCCAAAATGTGACTAATACAATTGTACCTTACTGGTACCATTTGCTATTGGCACAAATTCACCTTAGTGAAGGGGCCTCATTAAAGGATTCAGTTTAGTTAAGGAGAAGGAGACAGTATGATTTCAGGTACAGACATCCTGGAAGTGAACAAGTCATGCCAGCCTCAGTAAGAGCACCCAGGAACAATGAAACACATTATGAAAAAGAAAAATCAGGCAATGAGTGAAGTTCTTTGGGGAAGCAAAGACAAATAAACGAGGACTTCCAGTTTGGCATGTAAGGAGCTTGGAAGTCATCACTCCATCTAATAACACGTAAAAAGCTGAACAAACTAAAAAATCAATAATTCTTCTTAGATCCATCAGAGAAGTGACCTTATGAGGCAAACTGCTGCCTCCAAAACTGAAGAGACAGACAGGATGGATACAAAGAAATACAACTTACCAGAGCAGAAACTTCCATGGGAACCAGAGAAAGAGGTTCTGCTGGAACCAGTGTTGGCATAGGAAAATCTGAACTGTAATTCACAAATTGCTGGAAGCTCAGTGTGGACAAGTCTGAGAGTTAAAAACTCAATGGGGACCCAGACATTGGGGAGGGGAGGCCTGACAGTTATGTGAGTTTTTGCTCCAAGGGTTCTACCAGGTTCTCAAAGTGACTATCAGAAAAAAATTCCCTAGTTCTTCTGCAGGGAGAGGAGGAAAAGTAAATCATTTTGAAATACATGAGAGCACTGTGTTCTTCTTAACAAGGCCTAACCTCAAGAGAAACAGTTTTACTGGAGCCTATTCTATTGGGCTATTACCAGAGCCCAGCTAACCTGGGGGATGGGAAATAACCAACTCCAGCTACCTCTAGCCATCCTGTCCCACCTAAGGGGGTAAAAAATTGAGAACCACTTGTGAAGTTCACAGTCCAGGGCACAGGCTCACCAAGAAACAGACCTAATTGTAGGAATATAGAATGCTACCCAGCCCCCCCCAATCTCATGACACATTACTACAGCCCTATTTACTACACTTGCTTTTACCCAGTACATCATGTCCCACTATTAGGAAAAAATTATAAGGCATACTAAAAGGCAAAAAACACAGTTTGAAGAAACTGCAGGCATCATTAGCATAGTTAGATATGGAAGGAATGTTGGAATTATCAGACCAGAAACTTAAAACAACTATGATTAAGATGCTAAGGGCTCTACTGGACAAAGCAGACAACATGCAAGAAGAAATGGGTAACGTATAAAAAGAGGTGAAAATTCTAAGGAATAATCAAAAAAAGAAATGCTAGAGATGAGAAACTGTAGAAGAATGTCTTTCATGTGCTCATTAGTAGACAGGACACAGCTGAGAGAAAAAAAATCACTGCACTTGAGGATATCACAATAAAATCTTCCAAAACGGTAAAGCAAAAAGAAAAAAGACTGGAAAAAAAAAACCCACAGAACAATATTCAAGAACATTTTGTAGCAAGACAACTATAAAAGGTGTAACATACACATAATAACAATACCAGAAAGAGAAGAAAAAGAGAAAGAAAGCAAGAAATATTTGAAGCATTAATGACTGAGAATTTCCCTCAGATTGTCAGACACCAAACCACAGATCCAAGCAGCCAAAGGAACACCAAGCAGGAAAAATGCCAAGAAACCCACAACTTGGTATATCACATTCAAACTGTGGAAAATCAAAACTAAAGAAAAAATCTTGGAAAAAGCCAGAGGGGAAAAAACACCTTACTTACAGATGAGCAAAGATAAGAATTAAATCTGATTTCTCAGAAACCATGCAAGCAGGAGAGAAAAAACCCATCAACCTAGAATTTTATATTCTGCAAAATGATCCCTCAAAAGTGAAAGAGAAATAAAGACTTTCTCAGACAAACAATAAATAAGGAAATGTGCTCCCACTAGACTGACATTGCCAGAAATGTTAAAAAAAGAAGTTCTTCAGAGAAAAGAAAAATAATATAAGCCAGACACTTGGATCCACATACAGAAAAGAAGAGCAATTCCAGAAGGAATAATTACAGGTAAAATTAAAACTTTTTTTTCTTATTCTTAATTGACATAACAGATAATATAGTTTGTTCAAAATAATACTAGCAGCAAATGAGATTATTTATGCTTATGTAAATATACATATGCTTATGTGTAAGTAAAATGAATGATAGCAATGATACAAAGGACTGGAGGGAGGAATTAGGTGTCTTAGCTCTGCCTGCCGTAAAAAATACCACAGGATGCTTGCTTAAACAACAGAAACGTCTTTTCTCACAGTTCTGGAAGCTAGAAGTTCAAGATCAAGGTGCCAGTGTCATAGGTTTGTGGTGAGGACTCTCTTCCTGGCTCATAAACAGCTGCCTACTCACTGTGTCCTGTTATGGCCAGAGACGAAAGAACAAGCTTTCTACAGCTCTTCTATTTTTTTTATTTTTCTACCTCTCTTCTTATGAGGGCACTAATCCCACTATCAGGGGCATCTCCCAAAGGCACCACCTCCAAATACCATCAAACTGGGGCTGAGGGCTTATGAATTCTGGGGGCGGGGGGACACTTCAGTCCATAGCATTTCACCCCTTACCCCCCAAATCCATGTCCTTCTCACATGCAAAACACATTCTCCCCATCCCACCAATCCCAAAAGTCGTAATTCATCCCAACATCAACTCTGAAGTCTGAAATCCAAACTCTCATCTAAATATCACCTAAATCAGATGTGGATGAGACCTGAAATTCATCCTGATTCATCCTGAGGCAAAATTCCTCTCTAGACTCGTTCTCTTGACTATCAATGTTATTCTCTCCACAATATATAAAGTCTCCTGAGTGATACTGCAAGTCAAGAATTCCCAAACCTGGCTGCTCATCTGAGTCACTTGGGGAGATTATTGTTGGCTTTAGTTTAGTTGCCAGGCTCTATCCCCGTTCATACCAATTCAATGGATTTTGATCAGTAAATCACATCCATAATATGTGATTCTGATTGAACAATTATTATTTTTTAATTAATATGTTTTTTTACTAGGTTGAACCATATGAAACTTTTGGTAAGTCAATAAAGGACAAATATTGGCAATCTCATTCGATTTAACATAACATTGTGTACTTACTGTGCACTCTGTTTTAAGCATGTTAGCTGTATTAACACTTTCAATCCGTACAGCAACCTTGAGGTCGGTACTATTAGTCCCATTTTACAAGAAGGAAAATGCAGCATACAGCTTAACCAACTTGCCCAAGATCATGGAATTAATAGGTGGCAAAGGCACGTACCAGAGCCCGAGTTTTAACACATTTCTAACTAATTATTTAAAATATTTATAATTTGCTTATAAGATGCACTTATTATATATACCTATGTAATACCAATATGTACTTAATTAATAGGATCACTTGTATCAGAGTATGTAAAATGAGGCTACTGCTTTCTCTTCTGCATAATTTTATACGTGTTTTCTTTCTAAACATGGAGAACCAGACACTAGTCCAAAGTGGATCAAGCCCTTGGCTTAATTTCAACCTACCAGTCTACTACCAAATATGTACTGGTGAACTGCAGACCAGCATAATTTATTCTCTAGTGAGCAACCATGATATTTCAATCAAAGTAGAGCAGTTGAAGAACTTTGAACCGTGTATTCCTAGCTGGCTTTATTTAAATCACCTGTGAAGTTTGTTTTTCCACCCAAAAGCCCAACTATGAGCCATGTGTATAGGGTGGGGGAGGGAAGAATAAAACAATGAAATAAAGGGTAGTTTCAAAGAAACAAGCAAGCCTGGGGAAGGAGGTATTTCTAATCTCAAACAGGATGCAGCCATCTGCTGGCTTTCATATATCAGAAGAGCGTAGCATCCTGACTGTAAAAATCAAGTTTCTAAAACTTAAGCCAATCCATTTTGCATGTGATCTTAAGTATTTTATGAGAAAACGAACCATCTCAAAAATAATTCTAAAGTGTCCAATTAAAAAAAGAAAATCCAGTTCCAAGTTTGAAAGGTATAGGAGATGCTTTCAAAGGATCCTTTCAAAGCTGAGAAAGCTGGCCTCTGCCTCCAAGTTCAGTGTTAAGTGACCAGTTAGCTGATAAGAGAATAACATCCCTCCAACTAACAACCAGCACTCCAGCATCTCCATAAGGGCAGTTCTGCATAACTATATGTCCCTTCTGTATGTGTAACTATCTCTTTTCTCCCGTCTTGCTTCACAGTGCTGCCTCATAAGAATGATAAGAATGACACTGACTATTTGCCTAAAAGAATCTTACATTGCCTCTTAATTTAGAAAAAGTCAGTAAACGGAACATTTCACATTTCACTTTTTTTTTTTAGTAAAATTAAATTGCTTTTTTTTCTTTTGGCTGTGTTGGGTCTTTGTTGCTGTGCATGGGCTTTCTCTAGTTGCAGGCAGCAGGGGCTACTCTTCATTGCAGTGCACGGGCTTCTCATTGCAGTGGCTTCTCTAGCTGTGGAGCACGGGCTCTAGGCGTGTAGGCTCAGTAGTTGTGGCACACGGGCTTAGCTGCTCCGCAGCATGTGGGATCTTCCCAGACCAGCGCTCGAACCCATGTCCCCTGCATTGGCAGGCGGATTCTTAACCACTGCGCTACCAGGGAAGCCGTAAACTGCTTTTTATTACAACACAAGCCTCAATGAATTTTGTGAGTCAAAAATCCACAAAAGAAAAAGAAAAATGACGGCTGGTCCATCTTTAAAATAGTGGTAATTTAACAGTGCCTAAAAGCCAATTATTTCACCTAGCAGTAAATATTTTGAGCATCTTCCATTATCAAGTCAGAAAAACTGCAAGTGCAAAGTAAACTGGCACTTAAGCAGATCAATCTACTAGTGAGAACATTCTCACTTAATGGTGTTTTATGGATTGGAGTAAGTCCAGGCCCTCTCCCCCAAAATGTACTCTTTAATAGCATGAATTTGGATCAGTTTAACTGTTCTGCATTCTGCCACTGCACCCCACTCAAACCTTAATAGCAGGAGATATGCAAATGCAGTATTCATTACTTACACCCAAAAAGCTAACATAGGAAAACCAAATAAAGGAATTTAAAATGACAAATCCTGAAATGTTTAAGGAAAGGAACAGCAAAGTGGCTAGGATTCTGGGTCACCAATTCTAGTCAATCCAGGATGACAGCAGAACATGATAGCTAAGTCTGGCTTCTACTAAGCTCTGGGGGCTTTTGTGCCATTAAAACAATTACAGACCCAGAGCAACTTTTAGTCTTGAGGGAACCTGTGACAACTGATGATTAGTAGAAAATGCCTATTGAATCATGACAGGTAGAGTATGAAAAATAAGTGCTCATAAAATAAATTATCATTATTGGAAGTATTCTCCACTGAATTCCTCTTAGGTAAAGAATGACATCAGTGACAACTGTATGTGACAAAGAAACACGAAAAAAAAAAAGAATGGAAGTAAAGGTTAATTTTTCAGCTGAGTTCACTGAATTCATAAAAAGTCAAGTCTTTCTTCCCTAAAATGACATAATTAAAATATATAGAGTAGACTTCCATCTCTGTCCATGAGAAAGTAACCAATATCCAGAATTACCCTCCTTCTGTAAACAACTAAAATACTAGGGGAAAATATAAAACAACTCTTTCTATTTTCAGACTTTGGACCACAGTGCAGGGAGGAAAGCCAAAAACCCATCAGTCTTGCTAGCTGAAGAAACAAAGATCAGAGCTCAGGGCAATCCAGGTAGCTAGAATTTGTAGGGCAGAGTACCAAAAAGAAAGATGCTACATACAGAAAGACCTCCAGAAATATGAATACAAATCCATTCGATTCTATGACTGAATGCAAATCTGCACATACACGGGCGTGAAAATCCATAAGGTCAAACAAAGATCAACTTCCAGGGAAACAACAATAACTGGAGAGGTAACAAAGCGCCAAGAGTTCATGAAATTTCTAGCAGGCAGTTTGGAGGAACCTCACTAAACGCATGGGCATTGAGTAGAAACCCCAGAACGTCATACCTTAGTATATGAATAAATTAGCCATAGAGAGTGGGTGATGTCAGCAAGATGGCAGAACAGGAAGCCAGACCCTGCTTTTCCCATGGAAACACAAATCAACAACAATACATAAACCAATTCCCTTTGTGAGAAATCCAGATACTAGTTAAGATGCTCCTATACCCCAAGGCAAGCACAAAACCAGCCACATCAAAGCCAGTAGAAAATTTGTGGCCCTCACTTGCCAGAGTTCCTACCCCTGGCTCAGCACCACCTAATCAGAAAGACACTCCCAACTCCGGGGTAGGGAGCAAGAGAAGACTGAAACACATATGAAATGTTCAGACTTTTCACGCGGCTGCCCCAGGGACTGGTTTCCATCTTGCCTGAATCTAATCACTGACAAGAAAGGGGACCAGGTTGGAGTCGCTGAGGACAAAGGTGACGGTTTGCACGAGTAGTCACTCATTCACCACTACCCCTCCCCTGGGAGTGAGCAGGAGAAATTCCCACCTCTCAGCTTCTCTTGGGGAAGAACGTGCATCCAACGTTCCAGCTTTTCAGGGGGCTGCCCAAGGGACTTGTGTCTACCTCACCCAACTCACAGTACTGAAGAGACTTGTCATACTCTAGATGCCTGGGGACTAACGAGAACAAAAAAGAGCTGCGACACTGCTCCAGAGGACCCACAGTACAGATGGAGGCCAATATAACTCAGTGGCTTCTCATTTGGAGAGAAAGAGAAGAGAGAAGGATGCAACCAGTATTTCAGCTTTCCAAGGGGCTGCCCAAGGGACTGCTTCTACCTTGCCTGGCTCGGAGTTCTGATGGGACCTGGCATACTCTAGTGCCCGGGGGCCACTAGGAACAAAAAAGAGCTGGGCAGTTTGCTGCAATTCCAGAGGCTCTGCAGTACCACAGATACAAGAAGCAGCAAAAGATTACACAGTAATGAAAAAAGAAACCAGCAAAACATCTCTAATTATACTCATAAGTCTAGAGAAGATCCAACCACAGAAAAGGTTTAAGGGATCCCCAGAATCTCTAGCTGGGCTGGCTGGTGGGTTAGTGCAGGAACATCTGGCTTTCCCTATATGAAGCTTGTCTGTAAATCCTGTGCAAGGTGACTGTTTTTTCAAATGCATGGATCCCAACAGAGCAACAAGGCATACAAAGAAACAGGAAAATATGGCCAATTTCCAGAAACTAATCCTAAAAAAACAGATGTGTATGAATTACCTGACAAAAAATTTTAAATAACCACCATAAAGATGCTCAATGAACTAAGGAAAATGATGCATGAACAAAACGAAAGTATCAACGCAGACACAAAATACAAAAGAGAACCAAACAGAAATTCTGGAGATGAAGAATATAATACAGGTTTCCCCCACCATCTGAAAGTTGACTGTTCCTGTGAAAACTTTCGTAAGCCGAAATGGCATAAAGTGAAAAAGTGAAGATGCACAAAATAAAGCGAGATGAAACACAGATACTCATAGACACAGTTCAAAGCTATGGTGGCTTGATGCTGCGATGCTGAGTGTAGTTGCCAGGGATGCCACTCTCGCTGTTCAGGGTGCACACCGCTTCTATTACAGTTCACTTCAACAAAAATACTGAAGGCTATTTTCACCTTTTGCCTTTTTTTTGTAAAAGTGAAAATCCTCTTCAGATTTCTTTTGGTTAGTGGAAATTGGTCCTAATGTAGGTCTTTCATAAAAGGGAAGTGTTATAAAGCAAACTTTTGAAAAGCAGGGGATACTTGTAACTGAAATGAAAAATTTACCAGAAGAGCTCAGCAGTGGACTTGATCAAGCAGAAGAAAGAATCAATGCACTTAAAGACAAGTCATCTGAAATTATTCATTCATAGGCACAAAAAGGAAAAAGAAAGAAGAAGCCTAAGGGACTTACAGGACACCATAAAAAAGCACCCAAACACACAAAGCAAACACCAACAGAACTAGAGAAACAGAGAGCAAAACAATAATAGTAGAAGGTTTCAATGCCTCAGCTTTCAATGATGGATAGGACAGAAGATCAATAAGGAAACAGAGGATTTAAACAATACTATAAACCCAAGGCATCTAATAGACATATACAGAACATCAGCAGAGCACACATTCTTTTCAAGTGCACACAGACCATTGTCCAGGAGAGATTACATGTTGAGTCACAAAATAATCACATCAAGTATCTTTTCTGACCATAACAGAATGAAACCAGAAATCAATAGCAGAAGAAAAAAAAAGGAAAATTCACAAACATGTGGAAATTAACACACTCCTGAACAGGCAATGGGTCAAAAAAGAAATGAAAAGGGAAATCAGAAAATGTTTAAAAAAATGAAAACACAACACACCAAAACTTAAGGGATGCAGCAAAAGCACCACTAAGAGGGAGGTTTATAGAAGTAAATGACTACATTAAGAACAAGAAAAAAAATCTCAAATAAAAACCTAACTTTATATATCAAGGAACTAGAAAAAGAACAAACTAAGCCCAAAGTTACTGAAAGAAAGGAAATAGTAAAGATTAGAGTAGAAATAAACAAAAGAGAATAGGAAAAAAAAAATCAATGGAATTAAGAGTTGGTTCCTGAAAAGACTGACAAAACTGACAAACCCTTAACCAGACTAAGAAAAAGAGAGAAGACTCAAGTAAATAAAATCAGAAATGAAAGAGGAGACATTAAAACTGATGCCACAGAAATAAAAAGAGTTAAAAGAGACTAGTGTGAACAATATATACCAACAAGTTGAACGTACCAAGACTGATTCATGAAGAAATAGAAAATACGAACTGACTTCAAACTAGTGCATAGACTGAACCAGTAATCAAAAATCTCCCAACAAAGAAAAGCCCACAACCAGATGGCTTCACCGCAGAATTCTACCAAACATTAAAAGAATTAACACCAATCTTTCTCAAACATTTCATAAAAATTGAGAAGGAAACACTTCCAAACTTATTTTATGAGGCAAGCATTATTCTGATACCAAAGACATTAAAAGAAAACTACAGACCAATATCCCTGATGAAAAATCATCAACAAATATTAGCAAACTGAATTCAACCACACATTAAAAGCATCATCACCATGACCCAGTGGGATTCATTCCTGGGATGCAAGGATAGGTTGACATACAAAAATCAATGTGCTACACCACTAACAGAACAAGGATAAAAATCATATGATCATCTCACAATAGATGCCGAAAAAGGATCTGACAAAATTCAACCCCTTACATGATAAAAAAAAACTCAACAAAATTAGAAGGAAATTACTTCAACATAATAAAAGCCATTATGAAAAGCACATAGCTAATATCATACCCAATGATTTCCATTAAGATCAGAAGCATGGCAACAATGCCCACTCTTGCCACTTCTATTCAACACAGTATTTGAAGTCCTACCTAGAGCAATTAAACGTTAAAAAGAAATAAAGAACATCCAAATCAGAAAGGAAGAAGTAAAATTATCTCAGTTCACAGATGACATAATCTTATATGTAGAAAATTCTAAAGATACCACAAGAAAAATTGTTAGAACTAATAAATGAATTCAGCAAAGTTGATGGATACGAAATCAAAATGCACAATTCAGTTTCACTTCTAAAACTAGCAATCCAGAAAAGGTATTAAGAAAACAATCACATTTACAATAGCATCACAAAGAATAACATAATTAGGAATAAACTTAACCAAGGCAGCAAAAGACAAGTACACTGAAAACTATAAAACACTGCTGAAGGAAACTGCAGAAGACACTTCCATGTTCATTGACTGGATAACTTAACATTGTTAAAATGCTCATACTAACAAAAGCAATCCATAGATTCAATGCAATCCTTATCAAAACACCAATGGTATTTTTTGCAGAAACAGGTAAGTCAATTCTAAAATTCATATGGAACCACAAAGGACCTTGAATAGCCAAAATAATGTAAAAGGCAAAGCTAGAGGTCTCACATTTCCAGACTTCAAAACATATTACAAATCTACAGTAATCAAAATAATATGGTATTAGCATAAAGACAGGAATGTACACCAATGGAATAGAATAGAGAACCCAGAAATAAACCCACACATAGGCAGTCAAATGGTCCTTGAAAAGGGTGCCAGGAGTACACAATGGGGAAAGGACAGTCTCTTCAACAAATGGTGTTGGGAAAACTGGATTTCCACTGCAAAAGAATACAGACTTGAAACTATAAAGCTGCCTGGAGAAAATAAAGGGAAAAAGCCTCATAACATTAGTCTTAGGAATGATTTCCTGGATATGATACCAAAAGCACAGGCAATAAAAGCAAAAACAGACAAGTGGGACTTGATCAAACTAAAAAGCTTGGTCTTAATCAATAGAATAAAAGGACAACTTATGAAACATAAGAAAATATTTGCTAACCATATACCTGATGAGTTAATATCCAAAAATATCAAAACATACAACAAATGCCTGTAACTCAATAACAAAAAAACATGTAACCTGATTAAAACTGGGCAAAGAACTTGAAAAGGCATTTCTCCAAAGACATGCCAAATGTCTTTGGCAAAGACATTTGCCAAAGACAAATGGCAAACAGGTATATGAAAAGATCGTCGCCATCACTAATCATCCAGGAAATGCAAATCAAAACCATAATGACATCATCTTTTAGGACAGCCACTATCAAAAGAAAGAAAAAGAAGAAAAGAAAATAACAAGCGTTGGTGATGGCGTGGAGAAATTAGAACCTTTGTGCACTGTTGATGGGAATGTAAAATGGTGCAGTCACTATGGAAAAAAGTATGGAGACATTTCAAAAAATTAAAAATACAGTTACCATATGATCCAACAACCCACTTCTGGGTATTTATCAAAAAGAACTGAAAACAGAATTTCAAAGAGATATGTGCACTCCTGTGTTCACAGCAGCATTATTCACAAGAGCCAAAAGGAGGGAGCAACCCAAGTGTCCACCAGTGGATGAACAGATTAAAAAAAAATGTGCTCTAGACATAAAATGGAATATTATTCAGCCTTAAAAAAGAAGGAAATTCTGTCATATGCCACAACATGGATGAACCTCGAGGATATTAAGCTAGGTGAAATAAGCCAATCACAGAAGGACAAATATTGCATGATTATATTTATATGCGGTATCTAAATGAACTCATAGAAGCAGAAAACAGAATGGTTGTTGCCAGGGCCAGGGGGAGGGAGAAAAGGGTAAATGCTGTGCAATGGGTATAGAATTTTAGTCATGCAAGATGAAAAATTTCTAAAGACATGCTGTACAACAATGCACATGTAGTTAACAATACTATACTATACATTTACCAACTTGTTAATGGAGAAGGTTTTATGCTATGTGTTTCTCACCCTCCCCCCACTATAGTCCTATAAAAAAGGTTACTCTAGATTCATCATGACAAAGCTTAGAAACAAAACTTGACAGAACCAATCTGATCCACAAGTAACTTAACTGCCTTCCACAACAAAACCCAACACTCCGATAAAGTATAAAACAAAATCTAAACACTCAAAAATGTGAAAACTACAATGGAAAGCATCCAATCAAAAATTACCAGAAATGCAAAGAAGCAAAAAAAAAATGTGCTCTATAACCAGAAGTGTGTGTGGGGGGGGGGATGGAATCAATCAATAGATAGTTTTAGAAACAACAGAGATAATGGATTAGCAGACAGTGAGGTTAAACTAGCTATTAGAATATGTTCAATATATTCAAGGATTAAAATAGACACAAACACAAACCTAATGAGGAAAGAAATGGAAGATACTAAAAAAGTAAAATTTCTAGAGAGGAACAATACAATATCTAAAATGAAAATTTCACTGGATGAGACTAACAGTTGATGAGATAGTGCAGAATAAAAGATCAATAAACTTGAAATCATAACAATATAAATTATCCAAAATTAAGCACAAAAAGGATGGGGGTGGGGAGATTACCAAAAAGGAAAAGAAAAAAAAAACAGAGCCTCAATGTCTGTAGATTAACATAAAGCAGTGGAATAAAGTTAATAAAGGTCTAAAAAAGTGTAATCTGAATTGGAGCTCGGGTGTGGAGGTGGGTATGTAAACAGAAAAATACTCAAAGAAAAAGTGTTAAATTTTTTCCAAATATAAACCCATAAACTGAAGCAGTTCAATGAACCACAAGCAGTACAAACATAAAGTAAGTCACACTAAAGCACATTACAAATTTCTAAAATCTGGTAATAAAGAGAAAATCTGAAAAGCAGTCAGAAGAAAAAAGGCACATTATATACAGAAAGTTGTAACAAAAAAACCTAACACACCTGGTTTCATCTGAAACTAGTCAAGTCAGAAAATTGTAGAATTTTTTTTTTTTTTTTTTTTTTTTTTTTTTAAATTTTTATTTATTATTTATTTATTATGTTTATGTTTGGCTGTGTTGGGTCTTCGTTTCTGTGCGAGGGCTTTCTCCAGTTGCGGCGAGCGGGGGCCACTCTTCATCGCGGTGCGCGGGCCTCTCACTATCGCGGCCTCTCTTGTTGCGGAGCAGAGGCTCCAGACGCTCAGGCTCAGTAGTTGTGGCTCACGGGCCCAGTTGCTCCGCGGCATGTGGGATCTTCCCAGACCAGGGCTCGAACCCGTGTCCCCTGCATTGGCAGGCAGATTCTCAACCACTGCGCCACCAGGGAAGCCCTTGTAGAATTTTTGAATTGTAGAATTGACATTCAGAAAGGAGAAAAATTTAAATTTGAACTGCATGCCCACTGAAAACACCTTTCAAAAAGCAATGAAATTTTTTCAGGGAAACAAAAGCTGAGAGAATTCTTTAGCAGCATACTGGTGCTACAAGAAACGCAACAGAGAAAATATAAATGACCTAAGAAGAAAACGTTGATGTATACAAAGGAGAGTATAAGAAATGATAAATGTGTCTAAATATAAAAGACTACTTTGTCATTTTTTTTTTTTTTTTTTACTTTGTCATTTTTAAATTTGTTTTAAAAGATAATGAGCTGTCTAAGGCAAATACAGGGACTTCCTTGGTGGTGCAGTGGTTAAGAATCCGCCAGCCAATGCAGGGGACATAGGTTTGAGCCCTGATCCGGGACAATTCCACATGCCGCGGAGAAACTAAGCCCATGCGCCACAACTACTGAGCCTGAGCTCTACAGCCCGCAAGCCAGAACTACTGGGCCCGTGTGCCACAACTACTGAAGCCTGCGCACCTAGAGCCTGTGTTCTGCAACAAAGAGAAGCCACCGCAATGAGAAGCCCACACACCGCAACAAAGAGTAGCCCCTACTCGCTGCAACTAGAGAAAGCCCGCGCTCAGCAACGAAGATCCAACGCAGCCAAAAGTAAATAAATAAATAAGTAAATTTACAGAAAGTAAATAAATAAAGCAAACATAATAACAATGTATTGTCTGTGGTATATGTGCACATCATAAAAGGAAAGACAACAACAGGATGACAGAAGGGGGGGAACAGAAGTACACAGTTGTATACCCATGGCATTTTCACAGAAATAGAACAAACAATCCTAAAATTTATATGGAATCATAAAGACCCCAAGTAGCCGAAGCAGTCTTAAGAAAAAAGACCAAAGCTGGTTGTATCACGCTCCCTGACCTCAGAGTATACTACAATGCTACAGTAATCAAAACAGCATGGTACTGGCACAAAAACAGACACATAGATCAGTGGAACAGAAAAGAGAGACCAGAAATAAACCCATGCACTTATCATCAATTAATCTATGATAAAGAAGGCAAAAATATATAATGGGGAAAAGACATTATCTTCAAAAAAAGTGGTGCTGGAAAAACTGGATAGTTACATGTATAAGAATGAAATTAGAGGGCAGAGTCAAGATGGTGGTGTGGGAAGACACAGAGTTAGCATCTCCCCACAACTAGGGCACCCGCCAGCCGCTAGTGGGGGACTCTGACGCCCAAGGAGATGGGAGGAACCCCAAAGTGAACCGGTAGGACACAGGGGGACTGAGGGAGGAGGAGAAGTGGAGGCCAGACAGGATCAGCACCCCTGAGGCAAGGAAGATCAGGAGAGGCAGGCGGGAGGGGCCCTCCGGGAGGAGCGGGAGAGAAGCAGAAGGCGACTGCCCCACCCACTCAGGCCCGGGGAGCCTGTTGAGCTCCCAGGCCGATCCCCTGCCCTCCAAACCCTCCTCCAGGCCACGTGGGTCCTTGGGGGCATAGGAGGGAGACCAGGGAGATCAGGAGAGGCAGGTGGGAGGGGCCCTCGCAGACCAGAGGAGCAGGAGAGGAAAGGAGAGGAGGGCTTTTGTCCTGCCCACTCGAGCCCAGGAAGCCTGCCGGGCTCCCAGGTGAGGTCCCCTGCCCTCTGAAACCAGGGGTGGGGGGCACACTGGGCCCCTTCTGTTCCTTGAGCCTAAGCCCCACCCCCCAAGGCCCCCAGGGCCTTTTCCAGCCCTGTGGGTCCTGAGCATTGGCCCCGTCCACCACCCAAAGCTCACCCTTGCTTAGACCCCACCCTCCACAGCCAAGGCCTCCCCCACACTCTTTTTTCCCCCTCCTCCTCTTTTTTACTGTTATGGTACTACTGTGCATTCTGGTTGTTGATTCACCTAAATTTTTATTTTTATATTCTTCCTAACAGATCTGTTAGTTTTCTAGTCTAATTTTATTTTTTATTTTGTTATCATTGTTTTTGTTTGTTTGTTTGTTTGTTTTGCACCCAGGCAGCCTGCAGGATCTTGGTTCACAAGTCTGGGGTTGGGCCGAAGCTCCTGCAGTGGGAGCTCCGAGTCCGAACCACTGGACTAACAGAGAACCTCAGACCGAGGGAATATTCATCGGAGTGAGGTCTCACAGAGTTCCTCCTCTCAGCACCAAGACCCAGCTCTACCCAATAGCCTACAAACCCCAGTGTTAGAAGCCTCAGGCCAAACAACCAGTAAAACAGGAACACAATCCCACTCATTAAAAAAAAAACAAATGAGATGGCAAAAAAAATATGTCACAGATGAAGGATCAAGGTAAAGATCTACAAGACCAAATAAATGAAGAGGAAACAGGCAATGTGCCTGAAAAAGAATTCAGAGTAATGATAGTAAGGACGATCCAGAATCTTGGAAATAGAATGGAGACACGGATCGAGAAAATACAAGAAATGTTTAAGAAAGATCTAGAAGAACTAAAGAACAAACAGAGATGAACAACACAATAACTGAAATGAAACATACACTAGAAGGAATCAATAACAGAATAACCGAGGCAGAAGAACAAATAAGTGAGCTAGAAGACAAAATGGTGGAAATAGCTGCCGAGAAGCAGAAAAAAGAAAAAAAGAATGAAAAGAACTGAAGACAATCTCAGAGACCTATGGGACAACACTAAACACACCAACATTCGAATTATAGGGATCCCAGAAGAAGAGAAAAAGAAAGGGTCTGAGAAGATATCTGAAAAGATTATAGTTGAAAACTTCCCTAACATGGGAAAGTCCCAGAAGCACAGAGAGTCCCATACAGGATAAACCTAGGAAAAACACACCAAAACAAATATTAATCAAACTAACAAAAATTAAATTCAAAGAAAAAAATATTAAAAGCAGCACAGGGGGGCTTCCCTGGTGGCGCAGTGGTTGAGAATCTGCCTGCCAATGCAGAGGACACGGGTTCGAGCCCTGGTCTGGGAAGATCCCACATGCCGCGGAGCAACTGGGCCCGTGAGCCACAACTACTGAGCCTGCGCGTCTGGAGCCTGTGCTCCGCAATGGGAGAGGCCACGACAGTGAGAGGCCCGCGCACCGCGATCAAGAGTGGCCCCCGCTCACCGCAACTGGAGAAAGCCCTCGCACAGAAACGAAGACCCAAACACAGCCAAAAATAAATAAATAAATAAATAAGTTTATTTAAAAAAAAACAAAAAACTATAGTCAAGCTTCAAGGACTTGTGGTCAGGCTGCAGGGGTCAGCCAATCCTCTTTGCAAGTCTCCCAAAAGTGACTTCTACAGTTTTTGTTTTTAAAAATCCCTCACTCTCTTTACCCCCTACGCCCAAAGGTACTTTAGGTTACAGCCAAAGGCTGCATATCCCGTTTGCAAACCTTGCAAACAATAAAGCTGTCCTTTTGCTTTAAGATAATACTGACTATTTTCTGGGATTTATTTCTAATTTAGGACAACATTCTTACATTGAAGGCAACACTGTTAAGATGTCATAGGGACTTCCCTGGTGGTACAGTGGTAAAGAATCCGCCTTACAATGCAGGGGACACAGGTTCGATCCCTGGTCAGGGAACTAATATCCCACATGCCGCAGGGTAACTAAGCCCGCGTGCCACAACTACTGAGCTCACATGCCTCAACTAGAGCCTGAGTGCCACACACTACAGAGCCCACGCGTCCTGGACCTGCACCCCACAACTACAGAGCCCATGTGCCCTGAAGCCTGTGCTCCACAACTAGAGAGAGAAAACCCGCACACCACAACTAGAGAGAAGCCCGCATGCTGCAACGAAAGATCCCGCGTGCTGCAACTAAAACCCGACGCAGCCAAAAATAATAAAAAATAAATAAATAATAAATAAATCTAAAAAAAAAAAGAAGTCATATATCCTCAGCTGGATCTCTAGATTTAGTGCAATCCCAAGGAACATCCCAGCAGGCTTTTTTTGGTAGAAATTGACAACCTGATTCTAAAATTTATATTGAAATGCATATAAAATGCAAAGATCCTAAAAGAACCAAAACAATCTTGATAAAGAAAAACAACGTTGGAGTAGTTACAATACTTGACTTGAAGACTTACTAGAAGGCTACAGTAATTAAGACAGTGTAGTACTGGCACAAGGATAGGCATAAAAATCAATGAAATAGAAGAGAATCCAGAAACAGACCCACATATAATTCCCTGGGGCCACACTGACTGATAATGGGGAGAACTCTATCAAGTGATAGAAATGTTTAATATCTTAATTGTAGTCATTACATGGTATAAACATTTGTTGAAACTCGTTGACACTTGTACATTTTACTGCACACTTAAAATGGATGCCTTTTACTACATATAAATCATACCTAAATAAAGGTGATTTTAACACATATTTAGAAACAATCCCCAAAACTTATCTTGGTTCCTAATATGAATCTAGCCTAGAAGGAAACTAAGATTTATTAAGGTCCTATAACGTGCCAGACACTGGACTCTGTACATTTAATTCTCACAACCATCTCCTAAGGCAGAAACTACTCACCAGCGTTTCACATCTGAAGAAATGTTGAGCATTTGCAACCTCACCCACCTAATAAGTGGGCAGCTAAGGGTCAAGCCCAAGTTTATCTCTAATGCCCATGTTGCTACCACCACCATCCTCTTATTATGTCTTCCCAATGGAAACTTTTTCACCAAAGCTACTACTATCCACTAACACCATTTTTTAAGCCTAACTTATTTTTTAACTTTCCAAGGCAAATCAACTCGAAAATAGAGAATAAGAACGATCATAAGCCTAGATAATCCATAAACTGATGGCTAGATCCAGAACAATGACAAGTGCACCCCATGCACTAAATACGTCAAACTACAGTATAAAAAATATGTACATACTAGACTCATGAAGAGAAGTACAAGCACATTTCAATATATGAGTCTTCCCACCATCACACAGCAAGTTAAGTGATAAAACTGTCTGTAATGCTCTTCAGTTGTAGAACTCTCCCAGTGGAATTTTTAAACTTTAAAACTCTATGCCAAGGACTACTTAGTTGAACCACCTATCTCTTATCCTGCTAAAAATGAAAAATCTGAAATTTAACATCCAAAAGTGCTGGGCAAATAATATATAGTGATCAAAATCTTTATTCTTGTAAATGTTACAAAAGGCATAAAAGTATCCAAGAGGGAGGTGGTAGAAAACATAGGAGCCTTGTAAAAAATATTCAGTGTTTAAGAGGGAGGTCATGGAAAAGACCTTGCTAAAACTTCAAGATAGAGGAGCTAAAGGTGAGAAATAAATAATAAATGTGTACTTACCTTTGGTGTTAAAATAATACATTATATTAAAAAACCACATTTTTGTAACTCAGAGAAACAATACATACTTACAGTTATGTGAACACTGAGGAATCATCATTGCAATGTTGAAATATTCAAAGCAAATTCCACAGCGCAGCAAATCATCTATTGTCTGAAATGCACAAATACATACACACCTATCAGAAAGCCACCAAGACTGGAACATCTGCCACAGAACTCCTTCTCCATCCCCTAAAAAAATAATTTAATAATACTTCTTTGTCAAATATTCAAACTCAAAAGCTAAGTCCACATAAACTGCAGGGGAGAGAAAACCTCCCCCATATGACTTATTCAAATCTTAGGTTACGGAGAACACTTCAGAAAGATGAAGCTGACACTACAGATTCCCACTCCATGTTGCCAGCCCTTCACAAAAGGGCTACTCTATTTCTCTGCTACTTGCCGTGTATTTCCAGTTCCTCCTCCAAGCCTCCTCCTCTTCAGACCCCATTCCCTGGCCCACTGTCACTGCTGGGTGAAAGGTACCGGCAGCCATTCACCACACAGGGTAAGAATCAGATCAGAGAATATTAAAGAGAAACACTAGAAATTATCTAGTTAAAACCCTTACTTCACAAATGAGTAAACTTGTATCCAGAGCAGGCTCACAGCACATGAGTCAAGCCAGGACAAAACTTCCGGTCTACTGGCCGTCAGTCCAGTGCTTTCTGCTCAGTACTGTACGGTACTACACGGTGGAGCCAGATGAGGAAGCCCTGGAAAGAGCTGGCGCCAGTGACAGCAGAAGGAGAGGAAGAGGCAGGCAATCTGCAAAGTCAGAGAGGTGTGCATCTATCTGGAATGAAACCCAAACAGGAAAGCACCTCTCTCGCAACCTAAAATCTTCTAAACCATTTAAAGTGTTATTTCTTTTTTTTTCTTTTTATAAATTCATTTATTTTATTTATTTATTATTTTTGGCTGCATTGGGTCTCCGTTGCTGCATGCAGGCTTTCTCTAGTTGCGGCGAGCGGGGGCTACTCTTTGTTGCGGTGCGCGGGCTTCTCATTGTGGTGGCCTCTCGTTGCGGAGCACAGGCTCTAGGCAAGCAGGCTTCAGTAGTTGTGGCACGTGGTCTTCAGTAGTTGTGGCATGCGGGCTCTAGAGCGCAAGTTCAGTAGTTGTGGCACACGGGCCTAGTTGCTCCGCGGCATGTGGGATCTTCCCCGACCAGGGTTCGAACCCGTGTCCCCTGCATTGGCAGGCGGACTCTTAACCACTGCGCCACCAGGGAAGCCCTAAAATGTTACTTCATTCAAAAGAATACTGAGCAGATATTTAAGAGGGAAAAAAGAGAGAGAGAGAGAGAGAGAGAGAGAGAGAGAGAGTGAGAGCGTGCTCTCTTATGTACTGATACGGAAAGACTGCCAAGAAAAGTGAAAAAAGGAAGTAAGGTACAGGCAGTACACACAGTCTGTGACCTTTTGTTAAAAAGGGAGGAGGGAATAAGAATATAAATCTGAATGCAAATCTGAACACAAGAACGTAACAAATAATGGTCAAAGGGGTCAGGAAACCGGACAGATGAGGGACAAGTTTGGAGGAAGACTTTTACTTTTTATTTCACGTACTTTTTGAACCATATGAGTATATGACCTAATTTTTAAAAATGCAAACAAACAAAAAGACTAATGTCTCTAATAGTTCACATATGAAATACTGTTGCCATTAAAGAAAACATGCTTTCAAAGAATAATTAATGTATGGAAAAATGTTCATGTTTTAATGCAAACAAAAAAAAATCAGAGAACAAACCTACAACAATAATACATAATAACAGAACTATGTAGTTTAATCTCCTTAACAATCTTAGGAGGTCTATAGCATCTATATGGCAATTTTTTAGATGAAGCCTATAGAGTTTATAAGGGGTTGTATCAAATCTGAGAGGTTGACTCCAAGGTGATCCCAAATTTTAAATGCATATACACATTGTGGGTATGTGTGTGCATGATCCCACATGAGAAAAACTGAAGAACAATAAGAGAAAATGTTAAACAGTGGGTCTCTCTAGATGGTAGGATGCTAGGTAACTTTCATTTCCTCCTTTATCTTACTGTAAATTTTAATTTTTTTCTACTATATACACATTCTACATTTATAATCTGTCAGAAACAAATTTTTGTTACAGTAGAACCAGGGAAATAAACATTCAAATGCCCAAATCTTCCATTACTTTGGATGGTAGGCTACCACTGACACAGACAGCTAGAGGACTGTGTTGAAAATCAATCAAAAGCAGAGGCAGGACCAGAAGCCAAAGCCCTGGCACCTGGTCTATTTGCTTTCTTCTCTATCACCATCCTCTCCTGGAGGAGGAGTGGTTCTGACAGATGTGCTGAGCAAGATCTGTGGAAGTGATACCGCATCCGATGAGCTATAACATTCTTGTACAGATTTTCAGTCCACTGGATGCCCTAGGATTTCCTCAACTTAGAGAAAGTGGAAGGGGGAAGCTTTCACTTCCCTTATCCAATTCATAATCTTCATGACAACAAATAAAAAGCAGGGGGAGAAATACTTAACACATGTTAAGCATTAATAATAATAATAAAGATATATTAATTTAATGCTTACTACTTTCTAGATACCTTCAATCAATTAGCAAATAATTTTTGAGCACCCCCTATGTGCCAGGCATTGTGTTAGGTACAGTGAATAAGCCAGACAGGATCCCTATCCACACACATCAACTCATTTAACCAACCTTATAAACTATTTCTGTCTCCAGTTTATAGTTGAGGCAACTCAGGCTCAGAGAGGTTAAGTAACTGAATCAAGGTCACACAGTTAAATAGAAGGCAGAGACTAAATTTAACCCAGAACCATTGGAACTCAAATCGATGCCCTTCTCCATTGCACACTGGAGCCAAAGCCAGCACAACTGCAAAACCACGGCTTTCCCAGATCCTTCCACAATGTCAGCTCTTCCATGGGGAGATCTTCAGTCACCAAGCCCTGTAGATGACACTGATGATGGCAAGTAGAACAAGGCCTTATACTTACTTTAACCTCCCCCAAGTCCCTTCACTTAATCCTCAAAGTCACCTTAGGAGTCAGTGGGGCAGATACCATAATCCCTAGTTTACAAAACTGAGCAACAGAAGGAGAACGTGATTTTGCTCAGTCACAAACGGAAATAATCACAGAACAAGGAGAAAAACCAAGCAACTGATTCTTAGCTAGTACAGAACGGTGTATTTGCTCTTGACCAAACACAGTAGGAATCCAGGACTCACCACTACCGTCCATGGAAACAGGAATGCATTGTCAAAAACAAAGTAGCCACAGAAATCAATGTTATTTGAGTGAAAGACTTCAATAAAATGAAAGGCTAGTGCTAAACGTGAGTCCTGATTTCTTTGTTTAAAAGAGAGGATGCACAACTATCAAGAGTTAGGACACGTTAGGGAGGAATTAGGGCAAAGTAGCACTAGGTTTCTTGAGGGTAATTAGAAGAAATGAATGAGAATGTAAAGGAGACTGCCCGCTTTGCTAGGTGATTAAATAAATGTTTTCTGATGCAAGGTCCACTCCAAACCGTGTCCGGTGTCACTGTGGGAGATTATTCACTAAAGTACTGGGAGAGTTTACATAATGCTTGGCACGCAGTAAGCTCTAAGAAAGGATTAGGTGTCGCTGTCGTTTCCACCGTTTAGAGTAAGTGTTTCTCTCCACATCATTGTGGTTGTTGTGACTGAACGGCAGAATACCCCGTCCCATACGACAGCCAACCTAGGCTCACCATAAGGGGCCGAGGCCTGTCCCCGGTACTTCCCAGGAGAGAAAGAAACTGAGGCCCAGATCTGCGCGGTGTCAAGTGGCAGAGCAGAGCCGGGTATCCTGGCCCAGCTCGGCGCCGGCGCCTCGTCCTTTCTCCTCCTCAAGGCGGGGCTGGCCTCCCGCGGACGCCGTACGCCCCCGACCTCCCCGAAGCACTCACCTTCATGACTGCCAGGTCCGGAGGCCACCGGGGCTCGACTAGGGAGTCCATGGCCTCCCCTAAAGAGGGTGGAGGGTCCGACTGGTCTCCCACGCTCCACTGCCACTCGAAATTCCCCGCGCTACAGAGCTACGTCAGCATTCGACGACGCGCCCGACGCGTGTGCGGAGCATGCTGGGAGTTGTAGGACGTGGCCGAAGCGCAACCGAAGATGCTCTCTTTGCGCACGCGCCAGGCTTCCGCTACGCCTCCGTGCGCAGATGTGTGGTTAAAAAACCCACTTGCGGGTTTTGTACTGTACCCTTAATAAGTGAATGCCTGTTTAATGTTAGGAAGAGACAGCCTAAAATCAAACCAAATCCAGGCCTTGCCAAACCTTTCAAGGTCGCCCTCCCTGATTGCTATAATGCGCTGTCTCTGCTCAGAGCCGGGGTTTTCACAACCATTATTTCATCTCACTCCATCACAATACTGAGAGGTAAATATCATTATTGGTTTACACAAGAGAAAGCTTCGGCTCAAAAAAGTGAATAGGTTTTTCTGAGTCACGCAATGTCTTTGACCAGACTACAGATAGGGCCTCTGGCCTTAAAATAGGAGCTCTTTTATCAAATAGGATGGTTAATTTAATTTAATCATCTTAACTTTGGCGTGTAGCTTTCCAGATATTTCCTGTGCAGATACATAGATACAGTTTTTTTTTTTTGCCCACAAATGTTGATATACTAAATGCATACCTCTGTCAACTTGAGGTTTTCTGTTGGTTTACTTACATACATCCTAAGACCTCTCCATGTTAATACATATAGATTTACTTCGTTCCTTTTAATAGCTACATAGTCCATAATACAGATGTGCCACAATTTACTTACGTACACCCATACTGAGGACCATTTAGGTTGTTTCCAGTTTTTCATTATTGCAAACAGTTGCAATGAACACACTATCTATATAAATCTCGGCACACTTGAGCCAGAATATTTGGGGGATGATTGCCTATAAATGGAACTGCTAGGTGAATTTTTGTGCTCTTTAAACGCTGTGATAGCTAGCACTATGTGATTTTCCAAAAGAGTTGTACCGATACATTTATACTCTCACCAAGTGAGTACGAGTGCCCGTTACCCAGATGTGAAGCGCTGACCATTGCACCACTCAGTCTGTCTGCTCAACTCAGCACTCATCGATAGGCTGCCTGATGTGGGCCTCCTTCACATCAGGTCTCATGGGCAGCAAGTCAGCATACAGCAAGTCAGTTACTCAGGGAAGACAGCTGCAGCTTGCCACTGCTTCCCCCTGTGGTCCATGTATTCATTCCTTCATAATTTGTTTTAAGTGCTTACCATTGGCCAGTCAGAGCTTCCCTGTGAAGTAGGCAGAAGTGAGGCTGCTATTGCCATTTCACAGATGAAGACAAGGAGGCTCAGAGAGGTTAAGGCTTCACTCCTTTGGGCTCTCTTCATAAGGAACTCTGGCCCCTGAGTCAGAGATATATTAAATTGATTTTTCCCAGCCTGTGCCCAAAGACTCACTGGGCAATAATGATATTAACAGCATTTGAACAAGGGACTTTAATATCCATCACAATAATAGCTGACATTTATTAGGCATTTTGTATGCAAAGCACTGTTCTAGATGTTTTTACATATGTTGACTTATTTCAGACTCACTCCAACCAAATGAGGAAAGAGAAATAAATAGATAACTGGCATAGTGCGTTCTGCTAGTAAGTGGAAGAGGAAGGATTTGACTTGGGCAGTCTGGCTTGAGTCCATATTAAGCACTACAGAATATTCTCATAGGACCCCATCATGAGAATTATTCCCATTTTATAGATGTAGGAACTGAGTCTCAGAGAGGCAAAAGGACTCATTCAAGATCACACAGCTTGTCAGTGGCGAAGTCCGGCGTTGAATCTAGATCTTTTAACCCCAAACCAGAAGGGATCACCCATTGACATTTTATGGAGAAATAACTGAGGAGACAAAGCCGCAGGGCAGAGGTCTAAGGATCCCAGGATGCTGGACCTAGTGGGGCTCCAACAGGAAGGTGGGGAGTGGCAGGTTAGGGGAGGCAGTGGGTTTGTATCAGCCAATTAGAAAGGGGCATGTAAATGAACTCCAGGCTGCGCTGTATGCATTGGATCCAGGCTGTGCTGGATGTATTGCCTAGTCCTGGATGCAGGGAGATGGGGTAGGCTTGGGAAGACAAAGGAAATGAGACCAAGACCAGATCCCAAGCCTGAGTGCACCAGTAATTGTTCTTTTATGGTACTAGTTGGCTACAAGGTTTAAGGTGGCAAAGCGCTGGGGAGGTGAGAGAAGGATAGAGAGGCGATGAGAAAAGAGAAAAGGAATGGGAAAGGAAGGGGAGAGAGAGAGAAGACAGGGAAAGAAATGCACGCTTCCTATTCAACTATGAAGACAGATTTGGAAGCAGGCATCACTTGTTGGCCCTGGGGTCCAAATCCATCTCCCCATCTCTGGAGAGCCTCCAGGGCAGCACCCAGTACCATTCATCTCTGACTTCCTGCCACCAGCTGCTTGGTGGGACTGAATGAAGGAGTGAATCTCCGGAATAAGCCCACATACCCATAAATCTCCTCCCTGGCCAAGCAGTTCCCTTCCTGCCCTCTTCAATAGCACCCGCTCAAGCCCACCTCTGGACCAGGGAAGGGAAGTCCACACAAGGGCACAAGCAGGTTCTGAAAGCCACTTTGAGCTCAGGACAAAGCATCTGCCTTGCCCTCCCCATAGTATTTATCCACCCGCGGGAGACAATCTCCTCTAACAAGCTGCTGGTTCCACAGACATTCTCCTTCTGTTAGATCAATAAAGAGATTGCACTTCCTTACTCAGGAGTAAAAACAAAGTGTTCCGTACAGAAAATGCAAGCCAGTGCTCAGTAGAATCTCTTGTTGCACTAGTGCAAAGAGAGGATCCGGGATAGGGTGGCCAGATAAAATACAGGATGCCAGGCAATTATGAATTTCAGATCAACAGCAAACAGTTTTTTAATATACGTACATCCTAAATATTGCACATGACATACTTAAACTAAAGAATTATTCACTGTGTATCTGAAGTTCAAATTTAACTGAGCATCTTGTATTTTATTTGCCAAATCTGACAACCCTAATCAGGAGAGTGTGGGGCCTGCTGAGTGTGGGGCCTGGTCTGGCTGTACCTTCAGGGGACCCAGGCCCCCGAGTTCCTTGCCGGGGTCTCTCGTAATCACACTCCTCTTTGTCCTCCATTCTTCCTCCAGGACCCAGCCTCATTCTAGGCATGGGAGGGGAATATTGAAGGAGCTCAGGCTTTATCCCTTCTTTCTTCCCTCTCTCCCTCCCTCTTTTCCTCCCTCCATTCTAACAAATGTTTATTGAGCCGGTACCCACCTCTTCCAGGTGCTGGAATTCAGGGGTGAACAAGAGTCGTGGTCCCTGCTCTCAGGAGCTGACACCTTGGCAGAGGATGGGGCCGGGACAGAAACAAGGGAGAATGTAAGAAAAGGAGTAGATAAGCTCATTTAATAAAATGGGAAGTGATGTGAAAACAAGAGAGGA